>NC_046357.1:32253538-33503538 GCF_000738735.6 Corvus cornix cornix
AAGCTCTCTTGCTTCTGGCTTTCAGACAGGTAACTGGGGGCCCGCGTCACGGCTTGGCTGAGATCTCAGCTGCAGCCCCTCAGTGCGGGCCGGGCTGGCCGGG
Source organism: Corvus cornix cornix (assembly GCF_000738735.6). Classification (NCBI taxonomy): domain Eukaryota; kingdom Metazoa; phylum Chordata; class Aves; order Passeriformes; family Corvidae; genus Corvus; species Corvus cornix. Next base: position 32,253,642 of record NC_046357.1, read on the forward strand.
ACAGAGCCACCCCGGAGCCACGGGGCCCTGTTCCACCGCGGCCCTGCTCCGTGCGGGCGGCCCCGCGGCGCGGCTCGGCCAGGCCGGCCCTCACCCCTCCAGTGCGGCCGAAATTCATCTCAGGCCGCTGCCCGGCAAAGAGCAGGTGACCAACAGCGATAAGGGAATTCCAGCTGCGGGGCCGGGTGACATTAACCCTTGTAGTGTTGTTAGTTCCCTCCAGAACAGATGACGCCTGCAGACATCAATCCTCTCCCAAGTCAAAAGAAAGGGAAAGGTGAAGGCACGTGAAGAAAACACCATAAAGACACCAAGGTCAGTGAAGAAGGAAGAGCTGAAACCCCCAGAGAGGAGAAAGAGGAGATGCTTCAAGCCTAGAAGCTGAAATTCTGTTGTAAAGCTATGGTGATGGACTATGGTACATCAGAGTACCTGTTGTAATTTCATAAAAGCAATGGGGGGGAAGAGCGTTCAAACTGTGATTGTGAGCAAAAGTATCTGTGCTGAAACAAGCAAATGATGAAGTAGCTGTGATTTGATGAGAAGCATGAACAGAGAGAGATGAAAATGATGAAGACCCTTGCTCCCAGGGAAGAAGACCTCTATTCCTAGAGATGAAGATACTCCCAGAGATGGGGGAGGAGAACCTTTGCTTCTGAACAGCTCAACCTTAAAATGGTCAAGACTGGATCCTCAAAAGCAGTTGTGGGGAAAGCTGTAAGATGAGGGAAGGAACTCTCACATGCGAGCAGAGAACCATCCTGGGCGGCTGTCTTGCTGTGACATTGAAGCCATGAGAGAACTGTTTCTTGTGGAGATGTCTCCGTAGCATGAGCAAGAGAGACTCCTCTCCCTAAGTGAACTGAAAAAAAGAGATTATTATAGAGGTGGTAAACTGACTGGAAAAATCTTAAGGGTTGTCTTTTTACATTGTCAGTGGGAGAAGGGAGAAAGGTGGGGGGAGGAGAAGTGTTCTGAAGGTTTAGTCTGACTTCTTTTCTTTCTGTTAGGTCTGTTAATAAACTTCTTTATATTAAGTTTTGTTCCTGCTTTGCTTTCCCCTAATTCTTATCTCACAGAAGCCAAATAAGTAAGTAATGGATATTTTGAACCAAACCACTACAACTACATACCACAATCAATACCTAAAATGTGACAGCTGCATATCCAGTGAAAGGTATTTACCTCAGATTCAATATTTGCAATGAGATCAATCCAAAGGTGAGGCAAGCTTGGGAGGCAGTTTTGGAAGAGTCTGCTTCAGCTAGAATGTAAAATGAGGGTCAGAGCTGTTGCTCTGAAGGTACATCTGGCTGATCTGCAGAAGCTGAGGTGTCTCCTAGTTAAGTCAGACAAAGTCCGTATCTTTTCAGGATAAAGATGAAAAATATTATGAATTACTTCTATTGTCCAATATTAGTGTCTTCTCTCAGTTGTAACAGCAGTTGGCTGATGTGTTTGCAAAACAAATTCATGTTTAAGGCCACTTCATGGAGACAGAAACCTCACTGTTTGCCTGTGTAGCTAGCAAGCGCACTGCTAAATGCCTGCTGCTTTCCCTATTTCATACTATTTCATATTACTTTGAATATGGGATAATGTAGATATGGCAAAAAGATACTTTTTTTTCTGGCTTCCAGTCAGTAGAATTCTTAATTTTGAAGTCAGATGCCACCGCTGCTGCTGCTGCTGCTGCTGTATGAAGAGCACAGCATGCCTATCAGATCCCTCATTGATTTTTAAATCCTAGCTGTGTAAAAAAATCTTGCTTTACTTACATACTGACTAGGCTGAGTTTAAATGTTTTGGATTGCAAATCACTGTGGTAGCCCTGCCTCTTCTCAATGTTCCCCAAACATCTTACAAGACTTAATAAGTTCCCATTCTTTCAAAATAAGAATAAATGCACTGTTAAAATTCAGTGCATTTCTTTGGCGAGAAAAGAAGATAGACCACTAATTACTTTATTTCCTGCATTGCCACATATTTCCTATATGAACTGAGACATTTCATTTAATCATCCTCTGATGTCAGTTTCTTTGTCTAAAGTTGTGATATTAAAAAGTAGGTAAAGCAAGGGTAAAATTAAATGTTTGCAATGTCTCTACATCTTTGGATGGAAAATTACATTGTAATACTTCACAGCACTCTTTGAAATATCTCACCAAGGCCAGTGGAGGCTCAGTTATTAAAAGGATATTAATTCACCAATTAAGATTTTAATGCCAAAATCTTGCCAGATTCTGCCTAGAAACTCAGCGCCTAAACACTGATTAGCCAAGAGAGATCTGTCTGTTACGTGTTCTGTCAGCTGCAGTCACAACAAACTTTCAGGCTAGAGCTCGTCTGATGAAGGGATGTGACTGCTGCCAGAATGCTCTCCACAAAGGCACCTGCCTACATGAATTGTTTGGCATTATCAATTAGCAGATAAACCACTGGAGCCCATTGTATTAGCAAAAGTCTGGTGTTTTCAAATCGCATTCTCCCCTCCAGTACTCCAGATGGCTGGATTGCACCTACTCACTCTTTGATAACCAAAGGTTAAGGGCAGATAGGTTTTTTTTGAGATCTTGTGTACCAGGTCCACCTGCCCATGTCCTCCTTCTTTGTAAATAACAAAAGGAATACCACAAGCTCAGACATCCTCTAACTTTGGTTGAAAAACATGCAAATCTTTTACTGAAGGGAAAAATTGTAATACTGTGTACAATATTACTCTAAATTAAGATCACTATGGTAACATTTAAAGATTATCTTATTATTAGACATCTTCAACATATTAGCTTCGTCATATCTCCTTCATTTTCCCTTTACTCTCACTTATTTTTTCTTTTTGTGTCATAGCTTTAATTTTGTCTTTTCTTTCCCCCTTGTTAATTTTGCTATTCCATTGCCTCAATTTTAATTTCATTAAAATATTCCAAAAATAAATATCTCTGACATCACAATGAGAGGAATTTAAGGATGGCCAGAATTTTGACAAGACTAAAATCTGTGTTCCATCTGCTATTGGGGATAAAATTCATCTAGGTATATGTGTGATTTTTCATGTTGACCATGTGCATAATGTTTGCTATTATAGGAACTCAGATTATTTTTAGCTGCACAGAGAAAAGGCAGAGAATTCAAGAAAAAGAGTTCTACTGAGAGGCTTTTCTCAAGCAATTTTACAGCAGTATACTAAATTTAAAGTTGATAGCATACTTTGAAAATTCTACAGTACTAACTGATTTCCCTCCTCTAAACCATATAATTGTTCATGTGTTAAACTGTGGTTGATACTGGATAGACGACTATGTATTGTTAATTTAATATCTTTACATGCCGTGGCTCATGGAGGCTGTATCTGATTAACTCAGCAACATACAGTTCTGTATTGACTCACTGAGAACAGAAGCAAAATCAAGTCCACTTGCTGCCTTTATAAAATGCCAGTGCTTGATTTCATGTGGTTACAAGTTCAGTCCCTTGTGAAAACCTCCAAGTGTATATCCTAGTCTCTTGAGCTCTCAGTCTCTTGTACCTCTCTTGAGCTCTTATGAGCTTATAAGAGCTCAAGAGAGGTACAAGAGACTAGGATATACACTCTTGATGTACATTTTGGGATGCAAGCCCTCTACTTCCTATTTAGCACATGTAAATCTTTCTTCCAAGTAACAGTGTTTAAAATGTCACTCAAAAGCACACAGATAACAAAACCAAAGGGTAAAAACTTGTTTAGTATTTCCAGTAGTCAAGGTTTATTCCTACTTTGCAGAATACTATGCTTCTCCATCTCCATCTTGAGACAGGATGGGTGGGAAACATTTTTTGTTATAGCACCTTCTCCTTGTCTTTCTCATTTCAGTTTTTTTTTCAGCTGCTTCTTGAAGTCTCGCAAGTAAATATATTCTGAACATTTATGTAATTAAAATTATTTAGAAAAACACTTTCACGATTATGTGGCAAAATTTTCAGCCTGAGCTCTTAGATTATTCATTACAAGAAATTGATTAGTATTTGAAGATGTTCTCTATAGTAAATTTCTCTAAAACTTGGTGAAATGTGTGGGCACTTATGTCAAAATCATTAGAGAGTAGGAGGAAATTCCAATATGTAATTCCTTAATAGATTTGTAGTTAAAGCAATAGCATGTGTGTCAATACACACAAAAGTAATTCATGTCTTAGGAAATTTTGTTCACATAAAGTCAGAGAGGGGGAAAGCATGGGGTTTTTTTGTTGTTGTTTCGTTTTGTTTTGTTTGTTTTTGTTTGGAATAGGTTTTCTAAGCATCTGTACAGCACTGTCCAAGTTTTAACTCTAATATATTATGTTACTGTGACAGAAGTAGAATGTTACCATTGTTACAGTGCTCAGTTGTTTCATTTCTTACCTCATTCTCTGTGGCACCAAGATGGCAAGATAGTTAAAGGCCAGGTATCATGTCTCACACTGTGAGTTATATCTGTGAAAACATGAAGATGTGATGCAAAGACAGGAGGCATACACTCTGCTCAGCAGAAAGAGCATCTTTGCTGTGGTTAATTAATGGCTTTATTAAAATTCTTCTCTCTGCTAGTATCTGTGAATTTTTTTTCCATCACTTTAACCTCTAATAAGAGTAAATTAGTATACAGATACAAGAGAGTAGCCTTTGCTTCCTTCAGGCACATTGCTGTATTTGAGTTTCATCACAGGCTCTATAAAATGGGCTTTGATAGCAATTGGATGCGGGAATGAGTCCTTCAATTAATACTGCTAGTTTATTTGTGCTTTGAAAATTGATTTTCATTTAGCTAACTCAATATAATGCAGAAATCTTGGAATTTGGAAGAAGCAGCCACTGAATTCACCTGGACTGGCATTTCATGTTCATGATTACAGGCAAAAATACCTTTCCACTGAATGTGTCTTCTGTGTGTTCCAGTGCTCCGTCACCTGTGGCAAAGGAATGCAGTCTCGAGTCATCCAGTGCATGCACAAGATCACGGGAAGGCATGGCAATGAATGCTTTTCTTCAGAAAAGCCTGCAGCTTACAGACCCTGTCATCTCCATCCCTGCAATGAGAAAATTAATGTTAACACAATAACATCACCCAGGTTAGGTAAGCAGTCAAAAATGACAAATCTCTTTTCAGTTCTTTCTCTCCATACAGTAATGATGATCCCTGTTTAAAAACAGAAGGCTAGGATTCAGGAGATATTCAGGACATTTAAATTCTATACAGAGACTAATCTTCCTGCCTTAGTTTTTGAGCGTGCACAGCAGAGACTGCAACTAAGAATGGTGAAGGGTTTTGTTATGCAAGGAAGGAACTTATTATGAGACTGTATGGTATTATGGGAACAAAGCATCCCATATGAAAATATATTTATATTAGAGACATTATAAATATATATGTTTATAGATATATATATTCACTCATTCGATTTTATCAAACCTTTCTAAAGTAAGAAAAATATCTTCTTTTCTGTTTAAAAATTCTGCAAACTGTGTTCTCTTGATGTTTGTGAGATCAAGGAGGCCTTTATTTGTTTCTCAAATACAATCAGCTCTTTCCACTTGTCTTTAGTTGAAATGCCTACGTCTATGCCTGATGTATTAGAATGTGTGAAGGAAAATTAGTTTGAATGAAGAGATTTGCTGTACCTGGCAGAACTTAGGTCTCTATTGTTCTTAAGCAAATTATGTTATTGTGCAACTACAGAGATGTTAATTCTGGTAGTTTTTATTTCCTAGTGCATTGTTGATGATGATTACCATTAGTTCTCCTAATTGTTCATTTGCATCTTGAGCATGACAAGAATATTCAAAGGCTTGCTGTAAGACAGCACACCCTTTCCAGCTGATTTTTCAGAGCCCTTTTTAAGATAAAGCTTCCTGTTCAATAGATTACTCCCACATGGAAAACAAGACTGGCATTTCAGACTATATGCAATACTTCCTTTAGGACAGTGGAGGGATTTCTCTTTCAGGTTTTTAACCTTTAAACATTTCTGTGCAGTAGTCATTGTTTCAATTTGCTGTTGCTTATGGCCCTCTCCTTGCTATTTCACTGTTTGAAGATTCCTCCTCTTCGTACTTCAGCTTTCTCTGTTCAGCTGGTCTTTCAGAAGCAAGATGCCATTGCCCCATCATTGATGATTTTCCTCTGGTGAGGTTATATAAGCAGCTTTGTGTCACAGAGTCCAGTGAATCAGAAAGAACCACAGAAAAAATACAGTGTCAATTAAAATTTGACTTAATGTGAAGTTCAAGAAAAAAAAAAAATTTGGCTATGTTGTCATCACGGAATGGATTATGTGGTACTGAAATTAGTAATCTACAGGTCAATGTCATCCAGCATGGAGTCAGAATCCAAACCAGTAGAAACCTTAATATCTCCAAAATACATAATGCAATGCTTCTCTTCTGTGTATTGATAATTTTGGCCTCCCATTCCATTGTATCATGCAGTATAGATCTTTTGATTTGGGGGTAGGGCTAGTGAAAGCTTAAGGGGATTGTGCCACCAGCTCTTTTACAAATTTCTCTTCTATTAAAATAGGAGATTAACTCAAATCTGAAATTGACTTATTTTCTCAATTCAGTGTTTGTGATGGATTTTGGACGATATCTTGTTCTTGTGCCCTGCTTTTCACTGGGTTCCCATTTTAATTCCATGTGTGTGCTACAGCTTGTATAACTAAATGTGCAAAGTTCCAGCTTTAGTACCATGGTCCTTCTATGATAAACTTTGTAAGAGGCATCATAAGTGAAACAAGGCAGAAAGATGAGCTCCATTCTCTCATGAGAAGACAGCTGCATGACATTAATTAAGTTCAATGCAACTTAATCCAATTTGCAAATAAAGCTGGCCTTAAAAATTTTTGATGTTGAATATATTGACAACAGGAGGACGAGGGGGATTCTTTCTTTTGTTAAATATCTACATCTATTACTCTTTCTGTTCCCCAGATACACTTCTTGTGCCCTTGTCTCTTTTGCTACCTGATTCTTCACTAGTAAAGGCAACAGTAATGTTTATTTGATTTTGCTGTTGTTGTTTCACAGCTGCTTTAACATTCAAGTGCCTGGGAGACCAGTGGCCTGTGTACTGCAGAGTGATAAGAGAGAAGAACCTCTGTCAAGATATGAGGTGGTATCAGCGATGCTGCGAGACGTGCAGGGACTTTTATGCGCAAAAAATGCAAAAAAAGAGTTGACCTCTGTCAGGCTGGCTGGCTCTCAGCTCTTTGCAATCTTGTTATTTATAAACACACACACACCCACACACGCTTTTTCAGACCAAATATTATCAGATGACATATAATTTAATCAAATTAATTTATTTTTGCCTGCCAGACATCCTTAATGGTTTTGGTAACACAGCCAACATGTTTTATCTTCTGACATTTTCATAATTAATTTTTATATGAACACTTTTGGTTACATTTATCAGAATTTTTAAAAAATAGTAACTAGTATTTTGAATGTTTATTTTCAGTAAGGTCATCTGTTGCAAAAAAGTCGTGTTATCTTAAATTTATTTTAATTTAGCTGAATAGTTTTGTTGTATATGGAAATAAAGACCTTTTAAATTTTATTATATTTTTGGCATTTGGAGTCAGAATGATCTTGTATTTTTTGCAACAGATGTCGAAGTGAACAAGCTAACATTATTAAACAGGTTATTACAGAATGTATTGTGAAATTAGTTCATTTGATTTAGAAACATACTGAAGGGGATATTCTACTGTAACTTATAACATATTATAAACAAGAAAATTAAAATAGCTAAGTAGAGATTTTGATCATTCTCATGGACACATACTTGAACACAAGTATTAAATCAATGAAACACTGTAGAGATTTACACTGAATCACTGTTGCACTGTTTGAGGTAGTGTAGAGAAATGCAGTCCTAGAACTTGTACCATCCTATGAATCCACGTCTGTAGTGTTTTAACATGTCACTTAATTTTAAAAGTTTTGAAACAAAAAACCCATGCCCCTCTATACCTTTGTGTGTCCTTTTGCAGATTTACAAATGGAAGAGTCCTTTCTCCTGCCACTTGTATGAATTAATCTGTTAAACATTCTCAGTTTTCTGTTGATGATTTAGAAAATAGCTTTGTAATACTACTTTAGTTTTATCTTTGTCTAATGAAAAAGTCTTTATAAAAATTAAATGTTTTACAGTTTTGTGAAACATTATGAAACAGCTAAGATTTTCCTTATGAGAAAATATTGTACATGATTCACATGATTTTTACATTTTCAATAAAAAGTAAAGCTTCTTTTGTTATTTGAATTTTTCTTTTTTTTGGGTATCTGTGTCTGATAGATTAATCAATTGAGCCCTGCATCACAGCAGGTACAGCTACAGTACGAGTACCTTCTCTGCCTCTTGACTTAGGCACCACTCTGCAGCTACAGACAGACATGTCACTCTGTGAGCCTTTATATATATGGAACATTGAGAATAACAGAGTAACATTTCATGGAGAGGCAGTTATTTATTTCAGGTGAGTGCTATAGCCACTGAACCTGGCAAGTGGTCAGCTGTAGGTCTTCTGCCCACATTTTGTGACACAAGCCTTTAAGTATGCTCTGAAAATATGTAGGAGAGCAAAACCTAAAGGCAAGACAGCGGGAGAAATAAGTCAGGAAGGCATAATATTTTCTACTCAGAGCAAAAAGGGAATGCATCTTTAAGTGATTGTTCCTTTTCATTCTCTGCAAAGAGTCTACTGTATAGATGTGATGTAGATATCCACACAGTTTAATAAACTGAGGCCCCCAGTCAGGACTGTGATTCTGTCCAGAGAGAATACTTAGATGCAGTCTTAACTCCCATTGAAATGAACATCTGTGTTTCAAATAGCTGTACTATCAAAATCTTTGGCTTGGCATCTTACTGCTCTGCATTCAAAAACTGCAACTTTAATGAGGTGCCAGTGTATGATTTTAAATAAAATATCTTCTGGTTCTGAAAAATAAAAAAAGAAAGAAAAATAACATCGACATAATGGAATGTTATATTTTGTATAATTAAAATACACAGAATATTCAGTTGCTCTTGGGCATAACTCCTTAATGTCACAGCCATGCATTTGAAAGTCTTAATAGAATTATTGTAGTTGGCAGGCAAAAGAAACAATTATTATTTTAAATTTTCTTCTTACTTAGCACCAGATATTGGTAATACTCCTGCACTCACTTGAATCACAATTGAAAATCAAGCAAAAGAAAAGATGCCTCCAGACTAGGGATCAGAGAAAAATTTTTTATCAGCCGGTGATATCATCCTCCCAGTTCTAAATATTTATTCTCTGCTGATTTTGAATATTTCACTAACAAGAATGTCATCTTAATCACAAAATTTAAAAAGTGAGTTTTAAATCTGCCTGTATCTGTCAAAAACAGATGAGTGACTTCTGCTGAAATCATCGTCCCATCACCTCTATAAGAACATCATGAAAGGAAAGTACTTTTGATTGGGAGTCAGGGATGGAAAGTTGTGGTCTGAAATGACATTTTTTTAAAATCTAATGAGTGAAATCAGGATGTTATAGTGCTGATAACTCTGGTTCTGATTCCTTTAGCATCTGTTGTACAAAACTATTAGTTAAATGTGTGAATGATTTTGAAGCAGTTTTGTGTCTAAATAGCAAATATACCTCTTCCTTCTCTGCATGCATTTTAAAACAAGTTCATTTTACTGCTTTAGTATATTCTGTCATCATTCAGAGGAGCAGTAGAGACCAAAATTCCCCTTTGATCAGAAAATTACAAGGACGTTCTGAAAATGTGCCCGGGCTATGTCTTGAGCCACAGCATGCTGTGGGGAGGGCAGGCATATGCCAGCCCTGCAGAGCTTTTCCATAGACCTCGTGGCAGCAGGCAGCCCTTTCCAGCTGTGTTCAGGGAATCCATAGCCTTATGCAGGCATAGACAGTCCAGAGTTTACTAGGTTTTTTTAATTTGTTCTTTCTTTTTCAACACCCATCCCTCTGCTTTAATATGTTTTCCTTCCAGCCTGATGGATATGTAACAGTTCAACAAATGAGTCTTAAATCAGTCAAGTTCAGCTGGTGTGTAAAGGTGAAATTCACTCTTAGCTAAGGACTAGAGGAGGCCTCTCTGCTAATTAAAAACCACTTAGACTCTATTTTGTTGGATTAAGTGGGATTTAAGTGGTACACAGGGTTTGTGCTAGGCTGGTTCACAGCAGGCTTACTTCCTCCTCCCACATATGTGCTGGCCAGCTAGAGTAGTGACCAAAAGTTACAATAGCTACCACCTGTCATAACTTTCTTAAAGAAACACCTGAATTTTAATTGCATTGTCATTTATTCTGAAGGGAAATTGCTGCTTTGTTCTGGAGGAAGTGGGTTTCATTTTGGGTTGCCTGGGTTTTTTCCATTCAGTTTTCATTATCTTCTTCAGTGACAGAAGATATGACATCAGCCATTTGTATATTCTAACAATATACTAAAAATAGAAATCTTGCCTTCATCATAAGACCAGTGGAGGCCCTAAAACCTAAGAGATCCATTGTAAAAAGAAAATTCGATACACTCATTTAAAGAGCTCTGTAAAAAAAGTGTGCAAACTAATAGAAAAGGAACTTGAAAAACATCCAAACCAGGAAGCCAAATGGGGAGATGGTGGGACCATCTGATAACACAGGGGGGAAAGGGACAGTCAGGAGTGATAAAGCTATGAAAGAGAAGTTCAGTGAATTACTTGTGTTGGCCTTTCCAGATGAAAGGTCGCAGGGTTCCTTACAGCAGAGATGTCAGAGAAGTTGGATCAAGCTGAAAGAAATACACAGTAAAGTAAGACCAAATAAGTATGTTATATGCTAGTAGTATCTAGGGTGGCAGTCACCTGAGAATACTGGAAGAACACAACAGGGAAATTGGTATCAGACCCACCTGCCATGGTGCCTAAGCTGTCATCGTAAACAGTCACTCTGCCAGAGGACTGGGAGACTGCAGTATAATTCCTGCCTGTAGAAAAGGCAGCCCCTTGACCTACAGATTAGGGAGTCTTGAGTTCCTTTCCTAGTGCCATAGTAGCCAACAAAAAAAAAAGTAAGATCCCTGGGCACCTGGATAAGCATGGGCTCTTGGGTGAGAGTCAGCATGGCTTCAGTTGTGAACAGAACAAAGAGGATCTGCTGGACACAGAAATCTCTGACGAAGTTCAGTATTACAGGATATTCAACAAACTGTGTTCACACAGAACAACAGAAGCAATCTTTATGGCTTGAAAGGATTAAAGGACTGGAAGCAAAATGGTCATCTTTCAGGATGGGGAGAAGTCAGTGGTATGGTTCCCTAAGGGATTAGGTTTTTTGGCATTTTCATCCATGGCATGAGGAAGAGTAAAAACTGAGTTCTCCATCTCTGCAGGTGACATTAAGCTCTACTGGTTAACTCCTGCCTCAATTGGCAAGAAACATAAAACTGACTGGTTAGACAAGACATTAGCTGAAAAACTATGATGTAGTTAAATGTCAAGTATTATAGCTATGAAAAATAGCCTGAACCATTCCTATGAGATACTGAACTTGCAACTGGCAGTCATAGAAGTGAAGAAAAATCATGGTATCATTTATTTCTGTGGTCTGAAGTTACTAGCTCTATGAGAGTTACTAACTGCTATGAGAATAGCAGGGAAAAAAGCACCAGAAACTGAGGGATGTTGTCAGAAGAGAAGACATAATTTTTCCCATTTTTGGAACTGGTGTAACCACAACATGAACATTGCTTTCATTTATGGTTGTTGTATTCTTATGAACAATTTAGTGGAATTACAGTGTAACACATTGAAAATGGAAAATAAATGAGCAAGGAGATAGACTAGATGGTTTATGAGATGTGATTAAAAAAGTTGGTAATTCAGATAGAAAAGAAAGAGACTGAGATAATTATAGGTTAAAAAATCCTGAAGGTGATGGATAAACTGCATGGGTATCTCTTCTTAAAACTGTGCAGTACTGCAAAGAGCGCACCATGATATGTCTATATGGAAATTAATTTAAAAGACATAAAAGTAAGCAATTTAGGCAGATGGTCATGAGGTTCTGAAGCTTGCTTCTGAAGGAGATACTATCAGAAAAGTTGAAAAGCAGTTAGATGGCTTTATAGACAACAAATTTATAAATAAATAATAAAAAAGCCTGGGAAATAGATACTTCAGCCAAAAAAAAAAAAAGTGTGTCTTTTGAGGGACTAGAAGAATGAACAGCAGAAAGTAGCCAGATATACACTGTCTCCCTAAACAGCATCTGTTCTTGCCCTTTTTAAACAGAGTGATAGATCCTGGGACTGGGAGAGGTCTGACATAGTGAGATGTCTTTTATGTTCTTATGTCTAATGAAGCAGTGTTGGTATGTAAATTCACACAGGCGCACACCACATCTTATGCTACAGTAGCACAGAAACCCCTGTGTTTTGAGAGATGCTGGAAAGTCTATGTTTAAGAAGTCATGGCTGTATATACCCACATATTTTAGAACAAAATAATTACTGTCGTAGTTCTGCACAGTGAAAAAGTGAGAACGCTGTGTCATGGTAAGTCTAAGACAGCATCTTCATGGTAATCCCTATGGTGCACTGGAAAGGTGCATTAGTGTTTCAGGGCTTCATTAGACAGGGGAGACATAGTTGTAAATGTAGCAGCAGGTTCCCCACACCCACTCAGAAACACAGTCACTACTGTCTCTTTTGTGGTTGCTCGCAGATACTTATTTGACCATCTGCTTGAAAGGTGCCAGATTAATAATTTTAAACAGATACACTGGAAAATAATCTCCAAAAAAGCAAGGAAAAATTATGAGCTTTCTAAGTAAATAAGGAGCTTAACTTACATGTATATCCAAGTATTCATTTACTACTTTAGGATTTTAAAAGTGTTTTACTATTTTTAGTTCATTTTTATATTTCAGCTATTTTCTGTGTCATAAATAAATTGGTTTGATTCTGTGGTCTAAGGACAGGGCTAAAAGTTTTGTGATGTCTTAATTCTCAGCAAAATTTGATTCAAAATAGGTTTTCCCAGATGTCAAGCAGTGAACTTTCAAAAGCTTTTCCTCTGTGACAGTGTCATCAAAATGAAACATATCCTAGAAAAACAACAATATTTAAGAAAAGGTTAAAATAAAAATGAGGAGGCTATTTTTGCTAGTTATGCATAGAGGCCATAATGAGAAGGGTAATTTCATTAGCTGAAAGTCAAAAGGACTTAAGAATCATAAAACGATTATGAAAATATCAAGTCTCAAAATAAAATAATAGAAGTGGTGGGACTGAGACTATACCATTCAGGTCAGTAACAGTGGGTTTTTCTACTCACTTGAATGGGAGCAGAATCAATTCCCTGAAAACTTCTGTTATCAATTACTTGAAACAATCTAATATTTCCCAAGGTCAAGAAGAATTGACTGTGAAAGAAATCCCTGACCCTAAAAAAGTGCATGTCATAGATGTCATGGTAAATTGTACCAACCCACATAGCACAATGGAGCCTCTTGGTACTGCTGCAGAAAAGAAGCTTTGGACTGGAAGCTGCTTCTAATTTTCTGGGGGAAAAAAATCTTACTTTGAAGTATTGTAGGCTTGACATTTTTGGCAGATAATTTGAGGAAGTGCTGGTATGCATTTAAGTGTCTTATGCATCTACTCACTGGTTCTCAGTTAGTTTTAATGATCACATATGTATCTATCAAACTAGACCTTGAACCTGAAAACTTAAGCTAGGCACTTACACTTGTCCTGTCTGCTCTGCCACTTCCAAACAATCTTTTATCATTGGTAGATGAAATAAGTGAGCCTGATACCAAACAGGGGTCAGATACAGTTTCAGGAAACTGTCGTATCCTTCTTCATGTCATTAATAATAGAAAGAGCATGCACAGCCAGGAAGCAGAAGCGGGGGCTGTGTTCAGTATTACTCTACAGCACAGAAACATGGACCTCTCTGTTTTGCCAAACAACAACCATCCTGATAAATTCCTGCAACTGGAGGTAAAATCTTTAGAGAAAAACTCTGCCTTTCTACCAGCCAGCTGGGCAAAATTCCCAGAAGCAGCTTTACCTGGAGTGCAACGGTGGCACAACAGGATCTATTTACAGGTAAGGTCTAAAAGAGGCTGACATTTTCCTAATTTTTCTACCTTGTTTTAAGGATCAGGAGAAAAATTACATGACAGCAACACATCAGCTGTAGTTTCAGCTTCCTGTGCCTCTTAATCTGAATCATTAATATTCCTGTAAATTTTCCCATTGACATCAGCGAGGATCAGGCTCCATGAGAAGAGTTACTCTCTTCAGGGGGTCCACTGACTTTATTTCAGTGTATTAGTCTTTCTACTGCTCTTTGTAACACTTTCCTAGCATTTTCCAGAAAGAGTACTGAAGTCAAATACCAATTAATTGTGCTAAAGGTGTGCATGGAATATGCTCTCTGAAGAAGTACAAAAAGTCCCAGATTTAAAACTGAAAGTCAAGTCATATCCCTTAAACTTGATAAAAAGGCACATTAGAGAGACATTAGAGATTCTTGCTACAAGCGTATATATCTACATAGCTCACCATAACTTCCTCTTTATTTTGCCTTTTTTTTTCCTCATTCAACTTTGGCATTCCTGTTGTACTGAAAGACAAGCGTGAAACATGCTGACTGCGTCAATCCAGGTTATTACATAGAGGTAGCAGCAGTTTCTTGGTAAAAATGTAAACGTGCACTGCCTAGCAGAGGCCCTGGAGCTGGCGGAGGAGAAGTTCATGTCTGGATCAGCAGCAGTACAGCTGCATCAGCTCACACCCCTCTCGGCCTCGCTGCTCCACAGTGCTCCTTCCCCGCTGCCCGGGGAGCCCCTCGCCTTTCCCCACCCCTAGCATGAGAAAAAGCTCCAAGGTCTGGTTCTTGTCAAGGGATGGAGACATACATAAGTGATTGGGGGTGAGGGGGTGATGGAGAAGAGTCTACATTCTCAGGATCCTTAGGGTGGGGGTCCGATTCCCCAGGGGAGTGAAGAGCAAGAGCCAAGAAATCTTGAACCTGGGGGAAGGGAGGAGAATGATGCCGAAAGTCTCCCACGGCTACTTCCTGTTGCACTTCTCCCCTTTCAGACATTTCTCCCCATCAGCTCTCTAAACCCCTTTGCTCCCTCCCGGAGTCCATTCCAGTCCTCCTCCAACTGCAAAAGTCCTCCCCCCGCGACACTCGCTTCCATGCTCCCCCCTTACTTTCCCTAGCTTCTCCCCTATCCCAGACACCCTTCCCTCTGCCTACTCCCCTGCCTCCAGCCACTCTGTTCGTGTTGTATAATTTTTGCTGGCGACTCCCCAAGGAGAGCTGGGGCGGGGAGCACACGGTCGCCCGTAGTCTCCCATGCAAACAGCCCTAACCAAGGGACGGAGCCTGAAGGATCCCGAACAATAGGGTATGGTGCAATGCTGGCCTCGCTGCCCCTCCCCTGTGCTCCCCCCTCCTCCCCCAAGCCCCTCTTTTGTGCAGGAGGGAGGCAGCCACACACAGAGCCTTCTCCACAGCAGGGATCCTTCTCCCTATTGTTGTCAATCAGGACGCACTGTCACCGAGCCAGGGCTGCAGAGCTGCGGCAGGATTAAAAATGTGGGGGGAGCCCTGTGCTTTTTGACCTGTGCTCTTCACCACCAGTAAGAAGGTTTTCCTGGAACTCTGTGTCCCAGCCCCGGGATGGCTGTTTCAAAGGAAATGTCTGTACTCACCATGTCTCCAAATATGGCATTTGCCATGTGGTATATTTTATAAGTGTTAAACCTAGGACACAATCTATACTTGTAAGTGTAGCCATTAGTGATTTCAGACTGTCCAGATAAAATTCATTGTGCCATTCTCTCTCCCTTAGGAGCTCGCGTTCTTTTTCCCCTTTTGCTGACAATCAAATAAAGGAAAAAGTACTGATGAGTTCCAGACATTAGAAGAAACACGATGGCACAGTGGAGAACTAATGGTGCAGGAATAATATATTTCACTTTAAGATGAGAGAGATAATGGGGTTAAGGGTTAGTTAGTTTAGAAATGGAAAAAGGGGGATTGGGGGAGAGAGAGAATTAATTTCAGAACATATGTGCGTGATCTAAAGATTCCTAAAGTCATTAAACCTTGAGAGTGGCCTAAATTCCCTTTTTAGAAGTCAATATTCTGTTAAGAAACTAATGCTACTCAGGGCTCCCTATGTGAAGTGACTGCTCCATGGTGTGTTTGTGGACTCTTCCAAACCTTTATTATGAAATCACTTTATTTCAAATGCACTGAAGTGCTTATGTGTTTTCTCCACCTATAAGTTTTAAAATTTGTTTCCATTATAAAAAGCAGCTTCATGTAATGACAAAAAGCTGCTGCTCTTTCTCCTCATTTTCCTCTTTGGTATCAGGCAAACTAAACAGCTTCCCAGCTTAGCATGTACTTTCATCGTCTACTTTGACTAAAACAAACCATAAAGCAGTCCAGGAATTTTGGCCTTTCCTTGTGAAAAGCAGCATAAAAAGCACAGACATTCTCCTGCAAATGGATCGCTGCTGACCGCATTCTGCTCACCCTGAGAATTTCCAGTCCTGCTGGACCCTCTGCCCCACAGTATGTTTTAATACCCAGCACACACCAGATGATTAATCCTCTATATCTGTTTCTCATGCAAGTCTCCCCTGTAGTCAACCTGGTAATTTTCTGCAATTCTCAGACTTCTCTTTCTTGTTTATATTTCCATTTTTCCCCTATTTTTGGAAGACAGCAGAGAGCATTTAATCTTAGCAGCATGCTACTTCTTGGCATGGTGTTTTTTTGGCCTTACATATGAGTTAACGCCTGTGTCCTGTCTTTGCTTGTTTCTCAGTATACCAGGACAAGAGGGTTTTTTAAAATCTGTAAGTTAGGTGCCAGGTTAGAGTCACTTCTTTGTCCCCTGGCTCATATGTGCATTACGTATTTCCACTCTCTCTCCCTTATTCTTCCCTAGACATCTGCAACTGGCCACAATAAGAGCCAGCTGCAAGGTTGGCAGGAGCTTTAGTCTGAGACTGAACAAAAGTTTTTATATAATGCACTCACAGCCCTGCAGAACTCCATTACCAATGACAGACAAAACACCTTTTTTAACTAAACAGTTCATTACAAGAAATAACCTCGATGAGCAATTAAAATAGTCCATCTGAATATTTACTTTTCTGTAAATATCCCTGTCACTTTGGCTGAAGTTTTTATAACCATCTACTGATCTCTCTCCTATCCATGTCAGGTGGCTTTTCAGTTTTTGGGGTACCTGACAGGGAGTCCAGTTCCCCTTCTTTTTCTTCCTTAAAAAAACCTTCATTCCTAGGATCATAGAATTATAGAAAGGTTTGGTTTGGAAGGAATCTTAAGTGTCATCTGGTTCCAACTCCTCTGCCATAGGCAGAGACATCTACTAGAGCAGGTGTCTTCAAAGCCCCAGTCAGCCTGGCTTTGAACACTGTCAGGGATGGGACATCCACAACTTCTCTGGGC
The DNA here is from genome assembly GCF_000738735.6 of Corvus cornix cornix. Taxonomy (NCBI): domain Eukaryota; kingdom Metazoa; phylum Chordata; class Aves; order Passeriformes; family Corvidae; genus Corvus; species Corvus cornix. The sequence goes on from NC_046357.1 coordinate 32,271,150, forward strand.
AACCTGCTCCAGTGTCTCACCATCCTCACAGGGAAGAATTTCATCCGAACAGCTGATCTAAACCTGCCCTCTTTCAGCTTAAAGCCATTTCCCTTGTCCTATCATTGTAAAAATTCTCTTCAGCTTTCTTGTCAGACACCTGTATGTACTAGAAGGCTGCTACATGGTCTCCCTTGTAGCCTTCTCTTCTCTATGCTGAACAACCCCAGCTCACTCAACCTGTCTTCATAGGAGAGGTGCTCCAACCCTCTGATCATCTTCGTGGTCTCATCTGGACCTGCTCAGGCTTCTCAGGAATTGCTGATATGAGCTGTCTGCCCTACTGTCTTTCATATCTCCTTATGTGTTTTTGGTTAATCCTTGCCTTCCTGACAGTTTTTCCATAGCATCTTTTCTTGCTCATGAGCTATATGTAGATCAAACATAGTTATATGTTTGCAGAGTTTGAGTTTTTTATCTTGCTAAATAAGTATTTCACAAATGTATTTAATCTACAGTTTTTCAGTGTTTTTCAAAACTGCTGCTTCTTTGAGTATTCACTCTTCCCTCCTTCCATTCAGTGAATAATAACACAAATTGCCTCTGATTTTTTTCTGTTCCACCCTCAATCACACTGTCTTCTTAGATTCATTGTATATTGTATGAATTCTGTAATAGATATGGATACCTAAAGTATTTCTTTCAACATTTGCTTCATGTATCAGAGTCTGTGACAAAGGTTGGGATGTGTTTTGAATCTTAAAAGAAAAAAAGAGTAGTTTTTGCAAGAGTTAATACTAGCAATCATATTTTTATTGTCTAATCTTATGTTTCTCTGCTTCTAGAAATGCCTATGTTTAATACGATATTCTTCATATGTCTTTGTGTTATTTCTTAGACCTAAAACTTTAGGGTTTTGTATGTGATTCTGGTTTCTGTCCTTCTTTTCCTTAACTAGTCTGTAGGACATATCTACCGCAGAAGTTTTACAATCAAGCCTCTGCTGTACTCAAATACATTCTCCCAATTCATTTGTCACTTCAATGTCTGTTCTCTAAAATTTCTGCAAACTATATCCTATCCCAGATTCCAGTCCAGTTCTCATGGTAAAACCCAGTTTCCCATCCCAATGTATTCCCTCTCTACATCTGCTCCAAGCTACCACATTCTCCTTATGCCCTTGAAAAGAAAGGTACTTCAGAGAGTAGGGGGAAAAGTTTTGCCACTCTTTTCATAAAAGAGCGCTTCATAAAAGCACTCTTTTTATGAAAAAATTTTTGCATCATGCCATCTATTCCAAGTTTTGGAGAATTTTATTTAAAACAGCTTTAGAAATTACTGTCAAGTCACATTCTTTTCACAACATTTTAGCCTAGGGAGACCAATCATCCCCTGGTGAGACAGTTCGCGTTCTTCAACAAAATGTTCTCTAAGTTCAACTATTTAGCAAGCCTGAGGGAAGAATCATTAAGGTCAATGACAAATCTTAAATAAGAAATAAAGTAAATAAAATAAAATGCAGTCAGAAAGAAAAGGCGGTTAAAAACACCAGCTCAGCTGAAATCTGGCCAGTACAGCCCAGAGGGCTTCAGTGCCAGCTGTAACTGCAATGCAAAAAGTAATATTATCAGGGGATGTGTGAAGGCTAAGGAACTACATGTGGAAATGATGAACTAACAGAAGGATGGGAGGTCACTGAGGATCCACCCGTCTACTAATGGCAATTATTGATGGGAAACATGCTTAGTCACTTCTGCAGGGTTTAGTGATAGGAATGCCAGTATGATGCTTCCTCGTAGAGTTTCTTAGACAAAGCCTGTTGTTTTCTCTTCTCCACCTTCGCTTTCTGAAGGAATTCAGTTCTCACACTTCCTTCTACACCTGGCTGCCCCAGACCAATGTATATGTGTCTATGCATGCACACAGACACTGCAGTCATGAAGTGGGTGATGACACACAGCAGCTGACTCCCGCTGAAAGTGGATTCACCAGCCCACAAAGTGAACAGAAAATTATTCAAGCAGAAGAAGCCAACAGTTTGCTATCATCTTAGGGACCTTCACTGACTTGATGAGGTGTCCAAGCATTTCCCAAAGCCAGTGTGCAAGAGGTCAGATTCCCTGAGCTCTCACTAGAAAGGCAGAAGGAGAAGCAGAACATGCCCCTAGCCCTTTTGTGGCTGAAGTCCACCCAGCCCGTGGTACCTTAACAGCTGGAGATCTCAGTAAAATCTGACAAATTAGGAAAATTCATCCTTACATGGAAGTAAGTTTCTCAGGACCCAGCCTCTTCATCAGCTGTTTATTTTGTGCACTTAACCTTACGTGCGTCTTGCAGCAGGTGCTGCCCACAGCTTTGTAATTTTGAGAGCAGGAGAGAGGTGGGGATCGCTGGACCACTGGGTCAGGCCAAGGCTCCCCTTGACTCAGCATAAAGTTCCTAAGGACAAAAGCACTAATGAGGAAGGATGGATGTGCTCTGGGTTGGTTCTGGGAGTCCTGAGAGGTGGGGGAGGTGTTAGTATAAGACAAGGGCACCATGGAACCACAGATCAGGGGCAGGTTAATTGAAAGTATCGGGGGCAGAAGGTTGTGATAAATATTGAACAGCTTGAACTAGAGAGTCTGATTGCATTTTACAGGTGAATTACAAATTGAAAAATATGGTAACTACTATTTTGCAGACTCTGAAAGAGGCCATTAGTGCTGTTTTAAGAGGCAGATTGTGGTGTCTCAAAAAATGTGATCCCACCAGGGTTGTTCTTCATCTTCCTCCCTTGACACCCACATGTTCTAAAAGGTCTTATTTAAAAGCTTTTGTTAATGGGAGACTGCTCAGATATTTAATTACCTGTGAATACTGACAGTGCCCTCAGTGAAATGAAGAGCCTCTTTGATGTCCTGACATGGGTCTAGCATTCAACAGGATGAGCGGAACTGCGAGTCACCCCTGCTATCAAAGATACATTTCCAGCTGAGGCTGTCATTTACACACCATTTCCCCTGTGATCATTCTGCTTTGTCCTTACACCTTTGCTGCTTCATCATACATCCATGGTTTTCACCAGAACTATAATGTTCTACTGCAATTCTTCATAGCCCTGTTTCGTGAAAGCAGAGGCTTTCTTCCAGCAGGCAATATAATGTCAGTTCACATTTGCAAAAGAACTTAATGTTCAGATTGTACCCACCTCCTTTCCCCAGAAGGAAGAAATCTGTCCAGAGTGAGCAGTCAGGCTCCCTCACTGCACTGTAGAAGTTTGCCAGAAGGAGAAAAATGGTTGCATGTGTAGTTTTAAAATGATTCTGTTGCATTACAAGTGGTAATTCTGGAAGTGGGCCTGCATCGTAGGTAATGCAAATGAAAGCCAGGTTCTGATCTAACTTGTGTCTTACAGAGAGAAAAGAGAACTGTCACTGAGCTGCCAGGCTTAGACTTGAACAGGGTCAGTCAAGAAATAATAGACAAATCCCTGGGGAAACACATTACACCCATCACCCTGAAATCCGCAATCAAAAGCAACCCACTGTTTAGTGATATCCATGTGGAGGATGACTGGCAGGAGAAGAAAAAGACTCCTTCCTGGACCGTGCAGGACTATGACAGACAGTCACTGCACTCTAACTTGGCCAGCCACATAAAGGTAATTTGCTGCTGTGCTACGTTTGAGCAAGTGAATTGCTGTGAGCTGTGTTGTGCATGCACAAACCACTGCGCAGCTCGCTTGGATGTTTAGGTGGGATTACAGAAGTAAATATAGAGGTATTTTCTGGTACAGGCATGACACTAGCATGAGTCTGATCAGGAAAGGAAGTCTACATATCTGGTCAGACTCCAGGAATTTAAATTTTACAGTACATGACCTCTGACTAGAAAAACTCTTAAAGCACAACACTGTACAACTCAGCTTCCCTGTTTACATAGGGAGGAGCTATAAATATGGCACTTAAATACTATATAGTCACTTTAATAAGTGTTCATAGCAAATTCTGTTATAAAATTTCATATATTTTTCTCAGCCTCATCCACACTATCCAGGATCCTGCCTCCCTGTGGGCTGGCACAAACCACTTCTAGGATTAGTGTTGTAGGCTTTTTTTTCTGCTCTTTCATTTTTTGAAAAGAGAGTCAGAGATGTGTTTATACAATGACATCTCTTCTTGAGAAGACAACATGGTTTGTTCTGGGTTTTTAAACACATTTCAATGGCTGGTGTCCTACTTTTGGTTCCTGGATGAAAAGTGTGGTTTTAATTTTCCCCAGTGGAACATTTACAGCATCTGGAAAGTAGCACAACCTACATTCAAGTAGAAGTGTCTTGCATATGTGTTATGATGTCTTAAATTCATTAATCAGTATCTGATGATAGCCAAAATACTTCTGGGTATGTTCTAATGACTTTGTGTGTAAAAGAGAGAATTTAATTTTCTGATTTTTTTTCTAGGAAAATCCTAATGATCTAAAGTTCTGGATGGGGGATATTTATACTCCTGGGTATGATACCTTGTTAAAAAAGAAGGAGAGAGAAAAAAAGCATTCCAAATATTGCCGAATCGTCCTGCTCATGGTACTAGCTGTTTGCATCCTAATTACTGTAATCACACTCAGTGTTTTATTTACTTAGTACAGCCAAATGATGATGAACTTTTTTTTCAATAAATATTTTTATTAAACTATTCCCTTCTCTGGTTTTATTTGAACTCCATTTTTTTTGGTCACAACCACAATTTATTTGACATCACTACTTCAAAATATTCCTGTACAGCATAAGGAATTGACCCTGAAAAGAGACAAATACTCTGAGCATGGCTGAATGTCACCTTACAGGTATAGTTTAAAAAGAAAACTATACGCTATATTTTTTAGTGCCTTCTTTGGACTAGTGATTTAAGTCAGTATGTGTGATATATTACATATAGTATGTACAGACAACCAGCTGACTATTTGTTCTAATAAACACCTACCATCCTCTTTGTCTTTTTATGATAGCTATTTTAGAATACCGAAAAGCATTATAAAGTATCACTCAAGATATCACAAAGAATTATAAAACAAAAATTAACACATTACTTAGTGACTAAATGCATTGCTGCAATGATGCAGCACTTAGTAAACCCCAGCCTAAATGCATAAATATTTTCTTACACTTTTTCAGAGAAGAAGACCAGAAAATAGATCCCTGAGTTTCTATTAAAAAAAATTGCCTGAGAACCCGTGACACAGTTTTTCCATCCCTATGTCATCTTCTTTCAACATATAGCATTCTGTCACCCCAAAAGATGGAGTTACAATATTTTTTTTTGGAAAAAAATCTGCGGAGTATTAGAGTATAAACTGGAATTAATTCACCTTAAAAATATTAAAGTTATATGACCAGGCTGTGAAAAAGGATCTTTGTAAATTAAGGAACAAAATGAAATGTTCAGAGCACACAGACAACTAAGATAATACACCTCAGAATAATTCACGAGAATGAAAACATAGGAAAATAAAAAGTGAGTGAACAGGGAGAGAAAAACTTCAAGTAATTATTTCCTTTCTGAAAAGACACTCTGGGTGCTGCAGACCAGTTATATCTATGTATTTGGTTTTTAAGGAGCTATGAATACTATTGAGATAGGGATTTCCCTTACTCAAGAGAAGATGCACAGAAGCTGGAAAGTTGAGGTTATACGAGGTCTGCTTCTTGTCCCACAAAAAAATGCTTTGGATTAGTCAGGAATAGAACTAAGGTAGGAGGTTTGTATTGTCCCCTCTGAATTATAGAATGTGCCCTACTTACACCAGGTTTACAGCACTTTAACTCAAGATGAATTCATCTTCAGAAAAGTGTATTTCATTCCTTCCTTCTCATCTAGTCCATGATTGATTCTTGTGTGTTCTGTAACTTCTTGGACCCTGATCTAGCTTGTACTATAACTAGTTTGAAGATTCAAGCTAAAAAAGCTTACTGTTTTAATCTGGTATGCAGACAACAGCAGAAGAGTAGCAGCATTTAAATACACATGCGTAAAATTAGTATCCCTGTTACAAAATTGGACATCGCTGTCAATTTACAAGGGAACTCAGTCTCCTGCCTTGCTGCAGTTTCAGCGCAGATTATTTCTTGTCTGAAAGATCAGGCCCAGTCAGTTTATGAAAGTAAGAACTTGGGAGTATTTTACAAGACTAATAGCTGTCATTATGAAGTAACTACTCACATTAAACCAACAATACTTGACTTCTTTCCAGCCCAAGTACATTTGCTTTAAGTGCATTGCATACAATACAGAGACGTACTTTTGTAAATTATTGAGGCCTGCAGGCGGGAAGCCTAAAAGCAAAGGGCTCCGTAATTTCCAGGAAAACAGCCAATAACGCGAGTTTTTCAGCTGCATTACTGTGTGAGGGCTTAGCTGAAAGCATAAAGCCGTTTCCTCCACAAGTCCGCTACGGGCTCTTTCAGTCCTATTTCACTGCTGTCACCTAGCGGAGAGTCAAAAAAGAGGAAAAACGTGTCAGGAGATAAGACGCTGGTTTGAACTTTTTTTTTTTAATTAATTTTTTTTTTTTATATAATCTTCAGTTTCTGTTGGAGGTGGGGGAAGGGCTGCCGGGCTTTTGCGCTCCGCTGGCGCGCGGCGATGCGGGCTCCTTTGGTGACCCCTCGCGGCGGAGCGCGGCGGGCGGAGGCGGCTCCCGCGGGCTCCCGGGAAGGTGCGCGGCCGTGCGGAGCGGCGGCAGCGCCGGCAGGGCTCCTCCGTGCCCTGCGGGAGCGCCTGCCCGCCGGGAAGGAAGGGGCTCGCTGCTGCGCCCTTCAGAGAGCGCTCGCATGGGGAGAGCCCATTTTCTGTGTAAACGCGAGCTGTGCTCTTGGTACTGGGGAAATAAACAACACTTGAATACTTCGAGGGGAAAAAGACCAACCAGCGTCAACAGACTGAGAGATACTTTTCTTCAGGGAAGAGTGGTGGAGCCTCGGAATCCTTTGTGACGTGTGCTAACTCTGAAAACAATAAATGAGACTACCCTTCCTTAACCATTTAATGCAGTATTACTTTACATGTCTTGTAGAAAAAGAGTTTAAAGTTTTGGTTAATAGAGATTGCTGTGTGTTGTTTCTTTTGCCGTGTGAGTTTTTTTTCTTTTATTGTTTTGGGTAGTTTGGGGTTCTTTTAATTCATTAGTGACAGAGAATGAAGAAGACAAGTCATCACACAACATTCATAATAAACTCGCATCAGTATTGTTGGTTGGAGAACAGAATGTTTAGTGTATTCCAAAAGTACTTTAAAAACTATAAGAAAAGGAGGCTCAGGGGAACCATATCGCTCTCTACAACTGCATGAAAAGAGGTTGTAGACAGGTGGGTGTCAGCTTCTTCTCACAGATAACAAGTGACAGGACAAGAAGAAATGGCCTCAGTTGTGCCAGGGAAGGTTTTGGATTCAATATTACAAAAACATTCTTCTCTGAAATTCCAGTTTTCATGCGCTGGAACAGGTTGCCCAGAGACGTGATGGAGTTGCCACCCATGGAAATGTTCAAGAAATGTATGGACGTGGTTTGTGGGGACGTGGTTTAGTAGTCATTACAGTGGTGCTGGGTTAAGAGTTGGCACAAATTACCTTAGAGGTCCTTTACAACCTTATCATTATACGATTCCATGAATAAAACAACTCTACTAGGTGAGTTTCCAGTACATAATCTCTGTGATCTACATTTGTTGGTCTCTCCCTACCCTGACACCACACTTACACAAATAATTTCATACTTTCACAGAATCACAGAATATGCTGAATTGGAAGGGGCCCATCAGAATCATCAAGTCCCACTCCTGGCCCTGCACAGGACACCCCAAAAATCACACCATGTGCCTGAGAGTATTGTCCAAATGCTTCTTGAACTCTGTCAGGCTCGCGCTGTGACCAGTTCCCTGGAGAACCTGTTCCAGTGCCCAACCACACGCTGCGAGTGAAAAACCTTTTCCTGACATCCAACCTAAACCTTCTCTCAGCTTCATTCCATTTCTTCAAGTACTGTCAATGCTCACAAAAGTGAAGAGATCAGTCCCTGCCCCTCCCTACAAGGATGTTGAAGACCTTAGTGAGGTCTCCCCTCAGTCTCCTCCAGGCTGACCAGACCAGGTGACCTCAGTCACTCCTCATACAGCCTCCCCTCCAGACCCTTCACCATCCTGGTGGCCGTCCTGTGGAGTCTCTCTGATACTTAACATGTATTTTATATTGTGGCACCCAAAACTACCCCCAGCACTGGAGGTGAGGTTGCCCCAGTGCAGAGCAGAGCAGGACAATCCTCCTTTGCCCGGCTGGCGATGCTGTGCCTGATGCACTCCAGGAAAAGGTTGGCCCTCCTGGCTGCCAGGGCACAATAACTCATGTTCAACTTGTCCTCAACAAGGACCCCCAGGTCCCTTTCCTGCAGCCCTGTGGAAAACTTAGCTTCAATAAGATTTTTAAATTTTTATTTCAATAGTAATCAGCTAGAATAGCAGCAAAAACTCCTATGTAATCAGTGAAACTTCTTAACACACCACACCAAATTGATATAACAACATCTTACCAGCACCTCGAAAAAGATGTAGGAGAATGGTATAGCTGTGGTAGAATACTACCTTTTACTGGGAAAACTGGAATTTGCTGTAAGATGCAGTAACTGCAGGAATTTGCTCTTATAAACTGCACAGCAGCAACCTGGAAGCAAGTAAGAGTTCTGCAGATTGTGCCCACTTATAATGGCACTGGTAATTACTATATTTCACAAGTGATAGAAAAACTACCTTTTCTCTATTAAATAAGGTTTAGCTTTCAAAAATACCTAAGTGATTGAACTTTTTTGCTGCCTTTCGGTACAACTACTCTCCCAAATCACTAGAACATATTAGAAGATTCAGCCTTCCTCTTCCTTTGCTGCATTCTTCCCATCCCAAAACTGTTCAGAAATATGCAACTATGTTCTCATTTTGTTTGGTTTTGGCCTCTAAAGTTACTGAAAACAGAGTCCTGCTTAGTTCTGGCACTTCAACAGGCACAATTTGGGAAAATTACAGCTACCACTCCCCTTCAGTAAAGTACAGACCTTGTCCATGAAAAGGATCTCACAGGGCTTGCTGTTTAGCAGGGTATATGTTTTCATCTTCCAGCCTAATATTTTTTTCCTTCCAATGCACCTACTACAGAAGGCAAGGTCTATAACAGAAAAAGGGGAGGGAAAGAGACATTTTTGAGTTTACCATGAGCAAAATTATCTGGTCACATCAGGATTTGAAAAAGAAAGAAGCAATGTGAGTTGTGAGTTGCAATATAGTATAATGTAATATAAATATAAATACCTCTGGGCAGGTCAGAAGTTACTCCCTTAGTTATGATATTTTGGTGTGTGAATGGGGAATGAATAACCATAATAGCAGAACCTGTGTGGATGCTCTGCATCCCTGCTATCTATCACTGAAAGATCAGGAAGGTGTGCCACAAAATTCCCTACCCAAGGAGAATGTCCCACTGGTTAGTTCAGAGATATTTTGAAGCAGACCAGACTGCTGAATCCACTTCAAGGATCTATTCTATGTGGATATGCTCCTGTAAATTGAGTAATTCACTGAAATGCAAATTTATAGGGAATCTAGTCAGCCATTAGAAAGCCATCCAGCACAGCAAATGTGGTTCTCCTGTCAACTATTTTCTCATGTGGCTTTAGGGGTTAGAAGATGTATCTAGATTTGAAAAGTTAGAGTAGCAGTTACCTGCTGTAAAAAGTGACAGATGTAAGATAAAGTGTATAATCTCTTTGTTGCATAAGATAAATATTAAAAGTTTTTAGCATCTAGTATTTTAAGTGGATTACACTTTTTGACTTAACAACAGCATTTCCTCCTATGTAGCTTTCTTTGTGAAAAGTGCCCTTTGAATTATCTGTTTAGTTTTTTTTAATTTCCTGGAAAGCCTTACTTCATGGACAAAGAAGCATGCAAATCCAGAGCACTTCTGTGGATTGACAGTTCTGCTGGGGCCTTACCTACACAGCCATAAACTGTTTATTTGCAAACTTGATTATTTACATTCTGGAGAAATGCATTAATGAATGCAGGAAGGACTCTTGCGTCTGTGAGCTCCTGCTTATATGGAAAGGCTTTCTCTGTTCCAACTCTTGTTTCCCATGATATTGGTTTGGACTTAAGACATTGCTACATCCCTATTCAGGTACCTGTATTCATAGGTAAGAACATGACACGTGCCATGGTTCAATTAATTACCTGATGGCACTGCAAACCCACTTGTAAGTCAAGTTCGACAGGCCTGTGCCGGCTTATAGTCCACTGTCTGAAAGGAGAACAACAGAACAATGGTAGAGAAAAATACATTTCTTCATGTAATACTTATCTGTAAGTCTGTGAATCTAAATCTGTAAAAGATTTAGCTTGCAAGGTTCAGGATTTGTGGGAGCATTGCCCCCTCCCCTCCTCTCCAAACACAAACACATTCCAGGCAGATTTCTGCTGAAGAACAGATGTTGTTCAAGTTGGAGCTGAGGTGGAGTCTAAATGAACATGTGCTTTAGGTAAGCAGCTTTTGACCGGATCCCTCTATCTCTCTTGATTTCTTCCTTTTGCAGCTGTTTCTTAGTGAACTTCTCCCTGGGAGCAGCGAGTCTGGTCAGTGGTGGTGGTGCACCCTGACAGGCAACCCCCTTCCTGACAGAGGTACTTGTCAAGATTTTCTAGTCAGGGAGGCTGACTTTGTGAAACTTTGCAACTGGAAACTTGTTGTAATGATCCTGATACAGCTAAATGTATGACAGACTGAATCCAAGAGTCAGAATATTCAGTTATAAATTACATATTGTTAAGGGTTCTTTTTTCCTTACCAGACTTACCGTAAGCCATTTGGTTGAGGAAAAAATGCTGGACACACTCTCCTCTGGTGTATTACATTCTACTAAGGCAACCCAGCAACAAAAATCCTGTACACAGTTATATTTTCAATGCATTATTGTAACCAGTTGGCAGGCAGTTTTTAGGCTGGGAGAGGAGGATGGTTAATTCATAGCAGTATGACTTGCTATGTCATTTTCATGAGAACACACAGCTCCTGAGTTTGTGCGCATTATTTTTCCATCCATGTATTTAGCTTCACAGACAATCCAGTATATGAACCAGCCTTCCTGAAGAGGGCTTGTTTCTCTCTGGGGTTTCCTCTGTGCTGATTGTACTCTTTTTGGAAATTCTCCAATAGGCCACTCTCAGCTCAAAAATCAATTTGCTGCAGCTGCTGTAGTAAATTGAAACTCTTGTAGCTGTAAGTGGGTTCATCTGTGGGAATTCTTGTTGCCTGTGGTAAGGTTAGTCTTTTTGGAGGGAGCATTGTGGAGTTAAGGTGGAAGGCAGAAAGTTTTATGGCAGCACAGTTACTGTTCAACACACAGCACAAATCTACTGAGTATTGGGCTTATTTGTTTCAAATTTGGTAGACTGCTGTTTTTAATACCTCTGGGTGTGTGTGCCTGTTCAGCCTTCAAAGCTTCTTTTCTCTAGGCACAACTGAATACTGAAAACACACATACAAGTATGCATACTGAAGCAGTATTTTTTGTTCAGCTGTTTGGGTCTCTCTTCTAAATAACTTGGTACTTCCTCAGAAAGGGAAGTGGTAAAGATAGTGGAAATAACAGGGGATGATTTTGTAGTGGAGGGGTGCTTGCTTTTGTTTGAAGTCTGATTCCTCTTTTCTACACCCACTTTTTTATTTATTGAACTGTAAGAAGGATAAAGTTTTGAAACTTCTTGGGATAAAAAATAATCTGGATACAGAAGCTATTAGTGAATAATGTTCTGTGTGTGACTAGCCCTGGTGGTGAATTGCTAAGGGAAAGACTATGTGCTTTATAAAAGTAGTTCTTAGGTTAAAATGAGCACAGGGCATTCAATCTTTAAATTTGCATTAGTTCTCTTGCTTTTTAATGAGCAATGCCATAAATATTGTCTCAGCTCATTGAGATGTGAGCTGAACCAAGTATGAGTAAACTGGCATGTGGGTAATTTGCATAGCTGGGTGCCAAAAATTTTATTTTTATTTTCATTTTATTAATGTCTGTTTCTTAAGATTAACTGCATCGAGTTTCAGGATCATTTGTGGGGAAAAAAAATCAAGTATGGAATATGGAAGCTCTATTTTGTCTGAAATGGTCTGTATTGCTCTAAACGTCTGACAAGTTATTGCACCCCATAAACACTTCTGAAATGCCTGCAATATTAGGTTACCATAGAGCACAGTTTATAGAGACTGTTTAAAAATAAAATAATGAGAAATGGAATGGTAAACCTCCTAATTTGTTAAGATTAAGCTGAGGATAAAGAGACAGCTATGACATTAAATCAGGCTTTGTCCCTGATTGAAATGTGACACAGAAAGTGTACTTAGGACAAGAATAAATCCTGGGCAAGGCATTTAGAATTGAATGAGCTGATTCAACATTACCTCTGGCTTTGCACATATAGATTAAAATATTAAATATTAGAAGTATATAAGTCAGCAGTATCAGTTTATGCGAAGCTCAGAGCTAGAGAAAAATGGGTTCTCTTGGCAAATGGAGTAGAGATACTGTTTGCAGCCTGGAAGGCAGTGAGTTAAATTGCCAAGTTGTCAAATCCTGAGGCAATAGAAAACACGTAAGTAAAAGGGTTTATAGCAGTAATGTTGTGTGGAAATGAATGTTGAAATACACTGCAAACTGCCAAGGGAGAGAAGAATTCACTAACGACCTAAATGCATGTCTGACCTTGAAGTGAGAAATCAGCTTCTTTGAGTGTTTTTTGACAAAAATAAAGGCATTTCATGGTAGGATCAACGTAGTGAAATCCATGGAATTTTACCTTTGTAACTACATTTAACAGTATGTGCCTTGGTCAGATACTTTCCCCAGTGCTGTGTCCATACCCCCACCACAAGCAAGGAGTCAGCTGACCTTGTTTTCAGATGGCAATTCTACCATCAGAAAATCTGCTTCCATTCTGAGACAGATCTCCTTCCACTACGATATATTATTCCCTGCACCCCTGAGTTTGGATACAACAATTGTGAGGATGGCTCAGTCAGATGCTGCCAAAGTGCCTGGCCTTCCTCTCTCTGCATCCTGGCAGCGGGGAGCTGTCATCGACCTTTCCATTTGTTTGACACCTGTAACATTTCTTGGATCCTTAGTCATATACCTCTGGCTCCAGGCATGCTGTTCAGTGCATTTTCAATCCTGAATTACTCAGAGGTCTGTAAAGCTGCATTTCTCACGCAACTCTGATCTGGGGCTGCTGAGGGTGCACAGGGGTGTGGGCACCCCACCTGCCAGACAGGCAGCTCAGACAAGGAGCTGGACACTGAAGCAGCTCAGCAGGCTCTACTGGCTACCTGGGGAGCAGGGCAGCCCTGCAATTGGGGGAAACCAGGGAGGCAGCATTGGTCATCTGTGCTGGCTCCCACTGGAACCTCTTGTGGGATCAGTTCATTCTAGAGAGATGACCCTGTCTCTTAATGAAAAAGACCCTCCCCACTTTCTCACCTGCAAATGTTTTAACATGTTATGACTGGAGGCTGAATGCTTGCTGAAAATAATTTTTTTTTTTTTGTTATTGTTCTCTTAATCCATTTTGACTCAATTATTCACCATGGTAATGTGGACCATAAATGTGAGATAGAGTGTCAGCTCACCAAAACCAAAATAATAGGTATTTCTGTGAATTATCAGGAGTTGCTTAGTGTTCAAAACCAGTTTCCAACCTAGTAATTAAGTAAACTGCTGCTGGATGTTTATGAAGTGCTAAAGAATAAACTGTTACTGATGATTTCAGCAGGATCAATTGGAGGAAGCTGTTGATCAACAAGATTATGAGGAAGACATCCATCATAAAGTTCTGCAGACTAAAAAGAGCTAAGTTCTGTCACTAGTAACACAGTGGTATACTAAATTTGATTAACAAGTACTAAAGTCCAGGAGGCTTTCCCTGCCTGCCCTCTATTGGAAGATGTGCTTCCAGCTATACCTTTAAAACTTGATAACAAAGAGGGGACCTGTCTTGAGGACTCATTCTAGTGAGTCACAGTAATATCTTCATCAAAAAAATGTTCAAGGGCTTAGGATTTTTTAGTTTTTTCCTTTCATATATGGCATTCAGAGATGAGGTCAGGATGCCTTGGAAATGGTTCTTTATAACATCAGCAGGGGTGTTGTTAGACAAATCCTCCTTTTACAGTGTAGTTATGAGATTCTTCTCAAGTTCCTTTTCTGACACAAAGTTAGCTCCTGCTGATCCATCCTGGTTATATCTGTGTATACCAACATCATATTTGGTTATCTGCCACAGTTCAAGTTTATGGAGCCAACTACATCCACAGCTTGCTTCTAGCAGATTTCCATTCATGCTGCACATTGACAGTATGCAAGTTTGTCAAGCCCATTTAAGCTTCAAAATAATTCAGTGTATTTTTGCAGCTCCCTCTGATCTATTTTTAAGTGCACCATATTTACACCACAGGCAATGCAATATTCTCTGGAGACTGTCTTGCCACATTGATCTATCTCAGCCAGTGTCACACCAGCTGCAGGAAAGCTGCACCAGCACCTACATCAGTCATGCCACCTCTAAAAGTGGCCATTATGCCTTTAAAGAAACAGACTTCAAAATGAATGAGTAAAGACTTATGAAAACAGGCAGACTCTGAAACATGATACTCTCACAGGCAGGATGCAGGTGACCAGGTCCTGTTAAGCAACAGCCCTGGGCTGCTTTAAGAAGTGGGAAGCTGAGAACTCCTGGGGAGTTTCTGGCTGTCACTATACCATCACCCGCTTCCTGGGTGAGCAGATAGTACTGCTGAGGAACACAGCAGGAGCTGAGAGCTGCCTGACACAGAGACACTGCCTAAATTATCACCATGTTGCTTCTGACAAAAAAACAGTAGCTGGTTTTTATTAAAAAAATATTAAAATGTATTTCCCTACTCTCTGTAAAGAGGTGAATAATTTTGACTCATCTTTGCATGTCATTTCTTGCATGTGGTGATGTTAAGACACGAAATTACTTACTATCTATTACAGAAAACAAAAGTGAAGAAAGTTCTCAGTAAATCAACATGATGCTCATAAACAAGGATTTTGTTCTATTTTAATTATGCTGGCAGAATATGCCCAAAACCTAGATATTTCCCTCTTTTTTTTAGCAAGTAGAAGCAGACAGCTTTGCCTTTTAATCTAGTTCTAAGTTCTCCTGTTTTGGAGTTTCAAATGAAATGAAAAGAAAGAAAAAATGTATAGTCTTAACTATACAAGTAGGTTTTATAAGGTAAATGACCATAACTGCTATGCAATATAATTGCAGGGTTGGGGTCTAATTTACAAACACTTCTTTTCTTCCAGAGAACGTTAACACACCAAAGAAGTCAATAGGCTCTATTATAAAAGTACTTTTTTTATGATGTACCATAAATTTGCTTTCCACTTAGCGTAACCTCTCCATCTACAGCTAGAATTCTCAGATGATAATTTACATTAAAAAAAAAGTGAGGTCTTCAGCAAACATCTATTCCCTTGATGAAAATACTGGCATCAAACCAGGGAACAAATTGTGATTACTGTTGTATTGTATAATTCCTTAAAAATTATTAAATACTTAAATTTTTCTTCAAAACTTAATTTAATGCTTTTTTTTGGAAGTAGAAATAACAGAGGAAAAATGCTTATCTTTAATTTTTGAGGGTTGACCTTTGACTTTATCTTTCCATTCTTTATATTAAAATAGCACCAAAAAACCCCCTTGACTGTTACAGTGTGGATACTGCAACACGCGTATCAAACAACGAGGCCTGCGGAAAAAAATATATATGGACTGATTCTTGATAGATGTTTCAGAGAGATGTTTATTTCTCCAGCTGCATGGCCGGAGCTCTGCCGAGGAACTGTTCCAGTCACGGGACCCGAGGGCCCTTCTGCGTGCACAGGGGAACACAAAACAACCAATGGGAACGAGGCTGAGCAGGGGCAGGGAAACCCCATGTCTGTCCCCCAGGGCCCCTCTGCCAGGGCTACATGGCGGGGGGGAGACCCCAACATTTCACCCATTTATTTTTAACAAAAGGAGATTTAAAACTTAACATTGAAAACAACTGGATAAACATAACAAGAACAGTCTTAAAACAAAACAAGCCACCCTCCTGAGTCTTTAAATGTCCATACAGATTCTCTGGAACATCTTAAGGCTGATAGAAGGGAGACAGGACTCTCCGGGCGTGCTTTGTGGGGAAACTGAGGCAGGAGAGGGTTTAATTTCTTCCCTCCCCCTTTTCTTCCCCCCCTCGGCATCAGAGAGGAGTTGTAGGGAAAGGGAATTGATTGGGAAGCCATGGGGTGAAAAACGGCTTAGGAATAAACTGGGGATGGGGTAAACTTAGGAAAGGGTTCATATTGGGTATAGGGTAAAAGGGGAAAGTAGGTTGTGGGTAGGGAAGTTGCTGGGATGGATATTGTTTATAATTTTGTGCATAACGGCTGCCTTTGAGGAATACCTCAGGCCCAGTAACATTCGCTGCTTGAAAACCCTTCTTTCCTTGCACTATATCAAATTGTACAACTTCCCCATCTCCTACACTTTGCAGGTAATTTTTAGGGTTATTCCTTTTAATGGCAGTTCTATGGATGAATAAATCTTCCCCTGTATCATCTCGTGTTACAAATCCATAGTTGTTTTTTACATGGTTCCATTTCACAGTTCCTGTGACTTTCGTCACTATAACTTCTCCTATCACGTGCTTGTGTATTTTCGTGGCTGCAGTCCCGCGTGGCCGCCGCCTCGCCGACTCCAATGTCTCGGCCGGGCCCCCGCGTTGTGGCTGCTCCGCGCTCTCGAGCGGCGCTGCTCCGGCGTGTCTGGGCTCTGCGCGGCCCCGCATTGCCATCGCCGCCGGCCCCACGCCCTGCGAGTGGTTCTGCTCTGCAAACTCCACGCTGCTTTGAGTGTGGCCCATTTCGGCTCGGCGCTGCGCGGCTTCTCGTGTCGCTATGGAAACGCGCTTCTCCCTCTATAGGGCTCTCCGAGCTGTATGCTCAGAGCGGCCTGCCACGCCGACCCCCGGTTCCTGGCTGCTTGTGAGGGCCACCTCTCTGTTGCACGTGGCCACGGCACCCGCGGCGCCTGCGGCATTGCTCCCTCGATCGGTCGCATGGCCGGGGACCCCGAGACAGGGATGGGGTCCGTGATAAGGCGTGCGCTCCCGAGGGGGCCAGGCACACCCAGCGCAGGCACCTCCACCGGCACGGCTGCAGTCACGCACTCCTGGGATGGCTGCCGCGTGGTCTCAGCCATGGCATTATGGCCATCCTCTGCTGTAGGGGTAATGGGATCATACAAATGCTCCTCAAGAGCTTTGCTGATTACAAGGGATGCATGGAGAGGTTCTATCACCAGTGCATGTTTTGTTTGATCCCTTATCTCATCCCAGATCTTGTGCCAAAGACACCCGTGATTAATTCCAGTAATTCTAGGAGGATTAATATCAAAAAGTAAGTCTCAAGAAATATAAAAGAAATTTTTGAAAAGCCAGTTAAAAAAGTGTTCTAGGTCTCCCGGAAACAATACTTTCTTGTTGTTCAAGGATTCCTTTAACTTCTAGGTACATTTCTTTCTGTGACTCAGCCACATTTCCCACGATTTTTCCATAGTCCAGAGAGAATATCCAAACCAAGGTGAGAAGAGAGATCTAGAGTGGTTTTTACTCACGAATTTTCTGTCCTTAGGGATCGGTGTCTTGCCAGCATTTCTCTACTATTTGTTGCAGTGTGGATACTGCAACACGCGTATCAAACAACGAGGCCTGTGGAAAAAAATATATATGGACCGATTCTTGATAGATGTTTCAGAGATGTTTCTTTCTCCAGCTGCATGGCTGGGGCTCTGCCGAGGAACTGAGGTAATCACAGGACCCGAGGGTCCTTGCCTGCGCAGGGGAACACAAAACAACCAATGGGAATGAGGCTGAGCAGGGGCAGGGAAACCCCGTGTCTGTGCCCTCAGGGCCCCTCTCCCAGGACTACATGGCAGGGAGGGAGACCCCAACACTCAACAAAATAATTTAACTATGTTATTGTGAATTGAACTGTTTTTTAGTATGAAGTGCACCCTGGCAATACAAGCTACAAATACAAACCCAATGCTTTTCTCCTAAGACATCATAATATTGCACCCCTCAAATAAAATTTTCAAAAGAAGTCTATTGGTGACTTTCCTTTGGAAGACTGCTGTTAATATTGCAGGCATCATGCTCGCGACCTAGACAGACAAATGGCAGAAAAGGAAGACAACTTTTTAGAAAGAATTCATTGCTGTAAGTGTACCATCAAATGCTTGCTAAGAAATCACAACTAGGACTTTTTATTGCACAGGCTTAGAGAGTGGTGTGTACAGCACTGATGTGGCAGAAAATCACTTGCTCTGTCAGGTCAATAGAGCCTCCATATGCAAACATCAGCAGAAATATTTGGAAAAATTCATCCAAGTTCAGGAGAATGTAGAAGCACTATGGGGATGTCCACTGGAACTAGAAGGAGAAACTGAAGTCACTTGAGTTTAAACAGATGGAAGCTCCTGATCAGAATTATGGTGGAAGCTTTTAAACTAAAGGCATCGGTGCAGACTCCTAGTTTTCAATGTCAGTCTCAGCAGTGGATGTGAAAAATCTGAAAATAGTTAAAGAATTGATGCTAAGAATAATACATCAAATTTCCCTGCTCTAGTTTTGAGCTCCATGTTCAAAAATCTAGAATTTTTAAGTGGCTGAACCTGAGTCATCTTCAAGAAATGCTGATTTGATTCTGTGAAGCATGTTGAAGCCTCAGGACGTGTTTTTGTTGTTGTCAAAAATGGAGATGGGCCAAACACAGCCTCCTGTGCTCAGCAAAGCCCTATGTTCAGGAGAACTTTCTAATTTCAGCTCTTGTTATGCTTTCACATAATAAGAAATTGCTGGATTTACTTCAGGTTACTCTCTCTGGAAGCCATAGTCAAGCAAACCATGAGTTTTTAATCACTGAAGTTTAAACGAAATCAACACTGGTCCTGCTTTGTTTTTGTAGGACCTCACCAAACTTGCTATTATGAGAGACAACTCCTGGTTTTACTGTAGCAACCCAGCTCTCCAAGCATCCTAGACTGAAGCTTTGCAATATCTAAATTCTCTAAGGGTTCTTGCTGGTCTCTTCCTTCTCTATGCTAAATTGAATTCTTATGTCTTTGGTGCTGACACAGTCTGTGTTACCAACCAGTTCAAAAACAGCCTCCTCAGTTAAATATAAGTATGATGGCATTTTGAAGAAAATAAAGATATAATGAATTCTCACATATCTGCCCTCTGGCCTGCTCAGGATCACTGCATTTTCTGTGCCTACACAAGAAGTTCTTGTTACCTCTGATACCTGCTGTTATCCTGCATCATTTCAGTCCCTGGACGCTTTATTAAATTTTCAGCCTTGTCTTCAGTACTTGTTTTTCACTTTCTGCATAATTCTTTCTTTTATTTAAGGCACTAAAAAATGTAAAACCAAGTCAGGTTGGTTCAGTTGTTGCACTTATCAATGAGTGCACTGTAAATGCGCACAACGGGAATTTCTTTCTCTTAGCACTGGCACTGTTTCTTTGAGAATCCACTTTGCTTCCTTTAAAACCCAAGGGATTTTTGCATGGCAGTGCTCTAAACTTATTCATGCCTGCCCATTCTGTAATGTATTGTTCTGCTGAAAACTGGTGTCAGTGGTGAGCTCTCTTCTAAGAATATGCCCCCATGCTAGCGTCAGCTTCATTGAAAATGAGGCACTGAAAAGGAGACTTTTTTCTTGTGTAGGATCTGTCAGCCTCTGTTTAAGCATAAAGCAGCATGCTGAGCACTCTTCAATGTGAAAAGGCTTTCAAATACAACTCTGAAAACAGAAGAGATGAATCATTGAGTGTATTGAAGGTGAAGATAAGTCTTTTTTTCCCCTGTCCCAGGTTTGAAAGAGTGAAGCTAAATAAATGGAAGAGAATGGCAAATTTTAGATCTTCAATAAAATCTATAATTTCCTGCCTGACACTGCAAGAGACAGACAAGGAATACTACTCTGACTCCCCTCTGCTCAGGAAATCACACTTTGGGAAAAGACAAAAGTATGAGAAGAGTTGAGGTGTGTACATCAGAATAGGGAGGTTGATCTGTACAAAATGTTCTTCTCCAGCAAGTAAATTCTGCAGCCTTATGCTGCTTGGGAAATGCTACTTTTAGGGTAGTAGCAGTGATCTTGAAGTGTGCTTGACAGAGAAAAATACTTATAAGCTGTATTTACCAAATATCACTGTTTTAGTGTATTAATCACCTTTTGTACCATGGCAGAAGAGAAATGCTGCAAATGACAGGACAGTGGTTTTTATTGTATATACTCTTATATTGCACTAACTGCTGAGTAGCTGAAATCTGTTTAAAATATTGAGAGGAAATAATTTGTTAGCTGAAAAACATAAGTTCTAGTGTTACAATTCCTAGTGGTGATTACTTGAATAAAAGGAGCCAGAGACAAATGTTAGTGACATAGACACAGCAAGGACAAAGAAATGCCGATTACTTGCTTTCTCATTTACAATTACCGGTGAAACAAATACAGCAAATAATAGACTTGAACCACTAATTTCATATAAAAATATCTCTAGGTAATGGTACCAAATGTTGTTTACTGTCCATGTCCCAGGAATAGGGAAGAATGGGGCTGTCTCCCCTCCTCAAATGCTTTCATATTGTGCTGCACAGCTATGCCTTCAGGTCTATCTCCGGCCTTTCAAAGTTTGGTTTAGTTGGTTGTTGGCTTCTTCTTTCCTTCTCTCCTGCTTTATAAAAGATTATATTGAGAGAAATGGTAAAGGGTAAGTTTTGATGGCTACTGCAATCAGCCTTACCAGTCCAGACAAAACGAGCAGTGTATGCTCTCCTGCTAAACTCTGCATGGCTGTTTCCTTTGGGTGGTATGATGGTATCTCTCCATATCAGTCCTGCTTGTCCCAGCCATCTGGAAAGAACTATACATAATGGAAGTGGTAGAATATACTATAGGAGGAATTCCTAGGTCCTTGGTGTGTTAATTAAGAGTAATCTGCAATTTATCCTTCTTGTCCCAGGAGAACTTTCATGTCTTTGTCCAGAGAGCTCTCAGCAGATCTTCTCAGCCCCTTCTTCTATGGCTGCCACATACTCCACAGCAGCTTGGAGGCACAAGGCATACAAAATTGTTCCCTAATATAAATGAAATTAAAATTCATCAGGATCTGCTGTCATCAAGCTTGCATCTTCCAGCCTGGAAGGATGGATTCCCATGTGAGACAGGAGCCTGATTAACTAGCCTACCTTTAAAATCTGAAGCCTTTTTTACTTTAGACAGACTTTGCATAAGTCTGTCTAAAGTCATAACACAGTTCTTTGAGACAACCATAGTCAGGATAATACAAAAGAAAGTAAGACACATATGCTTACTTTATTGTCAGAGAAATTCATCCATGTTTGTCTTATGACCATCTGAAATTTCAGAAGCTTACCCATGAGAAGATTTTTCTTCGAAACTTGTGGTATGAGACCGTAAATCTGTAAATTTCCTGCGCTCTTACCTCAAGGCCACAATTCAAATTGATAAACAATTCTGAGTCCTGGATATTTTCCGCAATTCATTACATGCTGATGCTCATCAGTTTATAAATGCCAGTTCCCCAATATGCAAACTTTTCCTTTGCAAATGTTGCATAAAATACAAGTAGCTATGTAAGCAGCGGGATTTTGCAAAGCAAATTTGCCAGACTTCACACTTGATGCCATTGCCCTGAGAATGTTATGTTGCTAAATGCATATGAGTGACGAATTTAATTTCTTGGCTTCCCTCTTCACTATAGCCACTTTTAAGTGTAAAAATACATTCGACCGCTAAACTATATTTTGAGCTACATTTAAATGTGTTTAGGCATAAGAAAATTATTAACTTTCTTACTAGAAAAAAAGTTGAAACAGACATAATTTCAAGCACTTTATTTCAATAATCACAACAAGCTTAATTCCCACATAAGTGGTTTGGGGATAGTGCTTTTAAATGTAAGCCTGTAATTTAATTTGTAGCACCTCTTAAAATATAGCCATTCTAAAGCAAAATTTTGTGGTGTCTTCTTAATTCTATGCACAAAATTAGCCTATAACTTCTGTTTTGAGATTTTTAGTTTAATTGTCCTAGGATACATTCCATGCCAAAAAGAATATATTCTGCTGAACTTGGGCCACCAGGTACTGGGTAACTGAGTAGCCAAAATATGCCACAAACTGATCATTGAATAAGCAAAATGATAGAATGGAAATGTGGATGATTCTTTCTTCAACTGTGGAGTTCTCTTCAGCCGAGTGAAGGTTTCCAATATTACTAATCAAATCTCCTATTTGTATTGTAAGTAAACAATGCTAGTAAAAATTATGATGTATATATTTTATATGATGTATTTTTAAAACAGAGCAACTGTTTTCTTGTAGAAGTTCATTGAATTGATTTTGTGGTTGACATTTCCTGCACATATTTTTACTCACAGAAATATAGTATCTTTTAAATCTAAAAAGTGTTTTCTTTCAAACTGCTTTAATTTTTTTTTTTTTAGTTCTTGAATGCAATCACAGGTAAAACAAAAAAATCAAACTTTTTCCTTGGGAAATTCCTTATGCCTCTTAGAAGATTTGATTGTTTGTTGTTTGATTGTTTGTTTGTTTGTGTTTCCCCTCAAAATTCTAGATTGTCTGAACAAAATACTTTATACAAATTAGTTTTTGCTTTTGCCAAAGACGCAATTATTTTGGAAAAACTTCTGCTATCAAGAGCGATCTACTCTTTGCACAATGTATTCCAGCTACATTGGGCAGAAATTAGCAGGTAAAAGATAATTTTTTCAAAACTGTGATAGCATTTTCAGCAAATAAATCAAGTAGAGAAGCAGGTTCTTTTAAAGTATTTTTCTAATAAAAGGTATAAAATAAAACAGTGTAATAATAACTTGGTCCTGAAGACATTATGTGATGGTTTGAACTATAACGAAATGCTGCCAGAAACCATCTGACTGCAACCACGTTGTTGTTTCACAAGGTGGCACAACTACTCTTCACACCGTGCATGTAAACTTTTCCTCAACCAACATCTAACCAGGCTCCCAGTGTAGCTGTAAAAGAGCCTACCTGTATTCAAATCAAGAAAGCATAAGAAAGATCTCAGGCATAAGCAAGATTTCAGGCCCATTCCAAGGCTTGTTGAAATCAGTAAGCAGCTTTCCAATGTCTTTGATAGGAATTTAATAGTTTACATATAGCATGTTTAAACTCTCCTGCCAGGCTTTCTAATCCTGTGTGTGATTAGCTACAGGAGACAACATATTAAACTTCTCAGGAAAAACAAGCTCATAGTGCTTAGGTCTTGTCTGGCTTTTTAGAAATCTTAGTATGATTACTAATACTAATAAGTCATCTAGTAACAGGAACAAGAAGCTGACACATCCATAATCCTACCAAATTCAATGGGATGGCTTCTAAGTAAATTCAGAGTACTGACTGACTGAAAGAGTGGATTCTAATTAAAATTCTTGATATTTTGCTCTCTTAATGTGACTGTATAATTCTTTATATTCTTAACTCAAACTTTGGAAATTTGTTGTTGGGGTCTCCTCCCCCGCCGTGTAGCCCTGGGAGAGGGGCCCTGAGGGCACAGACACGGGGTTTCCCTGCCCCTGCTCAGCCTCGTTCCCATGGGTTGGTTTGTGTTCCCTGCGCGGGCAGAAGGACCCTTGGTCCCGTGACTGGAACAGTTCCTGGGCAGAGCTCCGGCCATGCGGCTGGAGAAATAAACATCTCTCTGAAACATCTAGCAAGAATCTGTCTGTCCATATATATTTCCTTTCCACGGGACTCCTGGTTTGATATATGCGTGTTGCAGGATCCCCACTGCAACAATTTGTCTCTAAGATCAAGAGGTGAAAGTGACATTGCACAAAAAAGAAACTTTTTTTCTGGTTTTACTTAACAGTTGCAAAACAATGTTATTGCAGTGTTTCATGAAGAAGGTGAGTATTGTAAGTATCCAGACATTTCAAGTCACAGACTAGAAGGATATTCCATTAGGTGACTTTGATGTAAAATTTGAGTAAAAATCAAAATTGAGTAAAATTCCTAACAAACTTGAAAAAAATGTTGTTTGTTATCAACTTGTTTGTAAAACCTCTTCAACAGTTCTTAATAAAGGATTATATAAATGCATGAAACAAACAGGCCTAGGATCAGACTTCTGACCACACAGTTCTCTCCTAGTTTTCCCTTTTAAGATGTCACGTGGTTCATTGACACTAGATGTGGGAAGAGGGGATGTGTATGTGTTTATTGTCACTTTTGTTTTGGTTTATAATGAAAGATAACCATTCTGTTCTTCCTCTGGGAAAAATAGCTGTTCACATCTGTAGACACCCTGCTACTTCCTTTCTAGAGTTTTCTTTTGAATGGGTTCTTTTTTTTTAACTTAGTTTAAATTTTTATTTACTCTGCCAGATTTTTCTTTTCAAATTGCTTGAGCAGCCTTAAAGCAGTGCCCTCTACCTTCCCCAAACCACACAACAAAGTTTGTCATGCATTTTTCTGGCATGCGTTCCTGCAGTCTGCAGATTAACCAGTAAGGTATTTGTCTACATAGGATACTGATATTGCTATTAGAAATTAATCTTCCATTTTACCTTCTTTTGTTTCCAAGGTGGAAAAAGAAAAAAGACATCTTGTGGCCAGGTTAATCAAATGGTGCTATTACCTTTGGTAGTAAAACAATTAGGAAAAGCTATTGCAAATAAAACTTTTTCAGTCTTACAAACATATTTTACAATTTTGAAAGAAAACACTACACAGTTTATTTTCCTACCGCAGATACTGCAGGGAAGTTAGGTTAAGCAAGAAAGGTTTTTGCTTTCAATCTTAATCTTTCTCCATATGGGCTGTTCTCAGAGTGTACTGAGAATGTGTTTGCTGAGGTCTTTAAAAGAGAAATTTTCAGTTGTGCTTCTTACAGCTGTAGTGACCTCTTTACCAGGATTGACATACAGCGGCTTTCTGTCTATCCTAAGCACATATGGAGACACAACACATTGCTGACTTTCTTTCAAACGGCAGAAATTAGTTCTTTTAATCCTTATATCTGTCATTAGAGTAGAAGGCAATAATGTGTGGCAGAAGTGTTTAAACCACTTGAACTGTTTAAACCACTTGAGACTATGTCTTCCATACATAGTTCATAGCTAAGGGGGTACCTCAGAAGGAAGAGAGTAAATACTGCTGTCCACCACTTATGTTTGGCATATCCCATATAGAGGTGGGAGCTATGTATGGAGGTCTTCTATTTGTAAAAGAAAGTGATTTTGTCTCACTTATTTCTATTCTAAGAAGAGAGGGAAAACAACTACAAGATACAGACAAGATGAACAGTTTGAAAGAGGAGTAAAATAAAGCAGGTTAAATAAGTTTACATATAAATTGCCCATGTAAACTTTAGGCAATAATAACTTTTCATAAGTAATGGAGCAAATGTTAAATCTAAAATGATTTTCAGAAGTACAGATTTCCCACAATAGTCATATTATTTCAATTTTGTTTTTATTTAAATTTGAGTATGAAGCTTCACACTTTTCTTTCATTAAATTGCAGATCATGTAGTTTGTTTGGTTTTTTCCCCCAAATAAAAGATGGGTTTAATAATAGTTGATGTTTTGAAATCATCTTGAATCTAAAATTTGAATTACTGATGGATTTTCAGAACTGCATATAATTCTAAAAGATACAAAGGTTTTGTTTTTAGTAACGCCTGTTGCACTTCACTGATCTCAGTCTGGGGCAGGACCGAGTATATGAGCATAAGAATTGGCTCTGTGGACAGTAGTGAAGGAACAAGATAGTGCAGTTGGCCTCCTACTGCAGTAGCTGTAATTCCTCTGCAAGGAAATGCTGGTGAGACTGTAAGGACATAAGGAGCTGGTCTCTCTTGAAAGAAAGGGGTATATTTATCCAAGATCTGGCTGGATCAGTGCCCAGTAAAATCAACAGAAAAGGCATATTCAGTCGGATGTCTGTGAAGGTTAATAGATTGCACATATAATTACCTTCCAAAATAAAACCGTACATAGAAATGCAAACGGTTATAGAGCCAGATGTTGCAATAATGCAAGCAGAGTGTAAAAATGTTTGTAACGCAACATTAAAAATTAAGACAATAAAACTATTTCTTAGTTATGATACCATTAATGCATATTATTACCCAGGTGTATCAATGAATAAATATGTGCTTATAAAAATGTTATAGGATGGCTGGCAGTTACAACTACTGCTCTGTAAATGATGTCTGTATGCCTCCATAATGAAACCAAGTGCCCAAGGGGAATTTCAAGCTCAGAGTCCCTCAAAATTTGCTCTACAAGCACAATTGAAATGTCTTTATCTTTTGCAGGTGGCTGTGCTAGCTCCGATATGAGCTATTTTTATGGGGTGGGCACATTATTTTCTATCACTTAGCACCAAATGCTGTAGATTTTTTTTTAATCCCGCACACCTAAAACGGAGCTTTTTGCTGATTTGTGGTGATATTTTAAAGAATGAAAGTGAAAAAGAAATGAAAAAAGATTTGGTTTGGATTTGAACACTGCCAACCTACTGCAAATTTTTCAGATTTGTCTGATTAGTGATAGCAATAGCTCCAGTCCTTTCAATAATTAATACATTCTAGTCTTAAATTTCTCCTTTCTTGCATCAAGCATATCCATTTGCCACCACTTTTTTGATGCTTTTTTTGGTTGTTTTAAAAATGGCATTCATCACCATTATTCTTTCTTAACTTCCTAACAGAACACTTACAGGGCAGCTAGAATGAGTCAGTGCTTTCCACCTATGGCTGCTATAAAGATATGGCAAACGGTGTTTTAGATGCCCTTTACATGATTCTTAAAAGCATTCTGAACACAGGTACAGGACTGTTACTGTTAACCACTAGATGCCACCGTTGCTCCTCTAAAAGTGGTCCAGTCTGTGTCTTTGTCCATTAAACCCCGCAAACCTTCAATAGATTTCTCTGCAGTGTATCAAAATAGTGGAATAATATTGAACTAAAAATATAATGCAGATAGATACACACTAAAAATATAATGCAGATAAAGATTCAATTTCCTTATGAATTATTTTGATAACACATCACACCTTGGGGTCCGTTTTCAACTCCAAAGTGTGCAAAGGGTTTATGGTCACCTCTCATGGGTTTACCTGCTCTTTTTGTGACAAAAATAAGAGCTGTCAGATCTGAGGAGCTGGTGCAGCTGACACAGACTGGAGTCATTTCAGTATATGCAAAAGCATGGAGGCGGCTTGGTGTCATACATTGCACCTCTGCAACCCCAGAGTACTTAAGCTGTCTGAAAATTTAGGACACCATTATGATAGGGCTGTGTAGGTCTCAAGGAGCCCTTTCTACCGGACATGACTCACCAGGGCCCAGCAACTCCCAGCTGTGTGCAAGGAGCTGGGGGGAAGGGATGGGAGATAGTATTTTTAAATGCAAGCCTCACATGGAAAGCTGAGATGCTCATAATACTGGTAATTCCCAATGCCGTTGTAAAAGCTTTCTGGAGGACATCCTTTCCACTTAGCTTGTCTGTTAGTAGCTTGGAGAAGACAGACCCAGGATCTGCCACCTTGCCACAACATTTCAGGTGGTGTTCATATGCCCGGACACAATGCTTGGGATGTTTTTAGTGGTGACAGCTGGTATGAATACCTAGTGCCTTACTGATTGGTGTTATAAATGTGCCAGCCTGTGTGCACATGGAGAGGAAATTAATGATGGAGTGCTTTGAAAGGGCACTCAGTCCTGGGGAAGCCATAGGGTATGCTTCCTGAGCCTGATGCTTCCACATCCCAAAAACACAAAGAGCACACAGCCTGCTCACTGCATGTGGCGGAGTCACATGGAAAAACTACAAATTACTTCAGTAAGTGGCCTCTTCACAGCTAAAGACTATGCAGAGTAAACTTGCTTTGTTAGGTGGGTAAAGCAGTATCTGTCTTTTTCCAAAAAGGCTTGAAATTTTTCTCTCACTGTTCCCATACTTTTACTAACATCACAGAATACCAGCCTCCATACTCCTCCTCCCACCTTGGCACGTGTCTGACAACTGATAAAGTCACAAGAAGTGATAAACAACGCCACAGATTAGCTATAAAAATGGGTGGTTTACCTGAAAACTATTAAATATACGTATTTGCTACTGGATCTGTTGTATCAATATATTTCAGTGAAACAACAAATGGATGTGAGGAGCAATTTTTGGCTTTTGCTGGAGATAGACATCTTGCACAATTAAATAAGAGATGCATGTAAATGTGGAGAATATGCAGGCAACCTTAAACTTCAGAATTAAAACTGTCCCTGTAGGCACAGTGTCCTGAACATTTAATTACTGCTGTCAGTCATCCTGGGCTGTGGACAGTGCCATTACCCAGAGGTCAGGAGAATGAGGAAGCAATGCTCCAGCATCTTGGAGCTCATGAGAACCAAAGCAAAATTAACAATACCAATAATACTAACACTACTAATACTGCAATATACTCAGGTCGTGGGAATCCACGCCACGGGAAAAGGCACGCTTTGCTGGGGAGTTGTCGAGGGCAGAAAGCAGAGTCCAGAGAGGGGGCAGCGGAGAGGGCTTCTCTCCTCCCGACACCACGCGCCGGACCTGCCTTCCACGACCACCCCTCCGGAGGAGACGACCGGGCGGGACGGTCCTGTCCGGCGCCCCGTGGCCGCCCTCGGATGATGCGGAGCCGTGGCCGCTGATGAGCCCCCAGCCTCGCCTGCTGTTCGACAGCGAGTTCAGGACGCACAGAGCAAAGCGAGCGTTGCCGGGGGCAGCCCCACCGGGCCGCACCCCTCCGCACCGCCGGGCGGGCGGCCCCGGCCCCAGCGGGCAGGAGGGTCGCCAGCGGGCGGCGGGGGCCGGTCCGGGTGCCGAGGCCGCAGCGCGGGGGATCCGCGAGAGGCATCTAAAAAAATCGCTTCCTTCCGGAGCGGCGGCGGCGGCCGCCACTTCTTCGGCGCAGCTCGGGCGCCGGCGGCGCCCTCCTGGGTGAGGCGCTCGGCAGCCGCGGAGGAAGGCAGCGGGCGCTGCGCGGGGGCCGGGGCGGAGGAGCCTGAGCGGTGGGAGGGGCGGGGAGGGACCAGCCGCCGCGGGGACAAGGTGCCAGCGGAGCGGAGGCGCCGCCGCTCGCGCTCCGCCGCCCTCCCGCCCGCAGAAGTTTGACTCGGGAGCAGCGGAGCCGCCCGGGCCGCCGCGGCGGGGCAGGGACCCGCGGCGGGAGACGCCACGCCTGAGGCCGCCGCGGGACGGGGGTCGCCTCCAGCGGGACGCCGGCGGCGGTAGCGTTGCTCCGGGAGCCGCCCCGCCCGCGACATGGCAGCGCGATCCCGGAGACCCTGGTTGAGCGTGGTGCTGGGGCTGGTGCTGGGTTTCACCGCCGCCTCCTGGCTCATCGCCCCTAGAGTGGCCGAGCTCAGCGAGAAGAAGCGGCGTGGCGCCAGCCTCTGCTCCTACTACAGCCGCGCGGCGGGGCCGGGGGCGGCCCGGGGCGCGGCGGCGGCGGGCGGGGCAGCAGGCGCCGCCGGAGGCAGCGGCGGGTGCTGGGCGGCACGAGTTTCAGGAGCAGCCCCTGGGAGCTGCCGCCGGCGGCGGCGGAGGGCACGGTCTCCAGCCCCGCTGCCGGCGGGGAAGGGGAGCCGGAGGAGGAGGACGAAGGCGGCGAGAAGCGGAGCGGCCGGCCTGGCGGCAGCCACAACGGGAGCGGGGGACTGGGGGGGCGGCCAGGGCTGCACCAAGCCCCGCAACTTCCTCTACGTGGGGGTGATGACGGCCCAGAAGTACCTGGGCAGTCGGGCGGTGGCGGCGCAGCGGACGTGGGCGCCCTCGGTGCCGGGCCGCGTGGAGTTCTTCTCCAGCCAGGGCTCCGCCGCGCCCCCCGGGGTGCCCCCCGCTGCCCGTCGTCGCCCTGCCAGGAGTGGACGACTCTTACCCGCCGCAAAAGAAGTCCTTCATGATGATTAAGTACATGCACGATCACTACCTGGACAAGTACGAGTGGTTCATGCGGGCGGACGACGACGTCTACATTAAAGGTGACCGGGGAGCATCCTGCCGGCGGGAGGCAGGGAGGAAGGGGAGCAGTGTCTGGGAGCCCGGCGGAGTCCCATGGTGGGTCCGGGGGAGATTCGGTTACCGCCTGGGGCGGGGAAAGCATGGGTACCTCGACCTGCCACCGCCCCGCCGGCGTTTGCTTCCAGCCCCGTTGTGCGGGGCATGGGCAGGCGCCCCATCCCTAAGGGAGCCCCGATGTGCCCGGGCCGGGCCGTCTCTGCGGAGTCCGCGACTCATTGGAGAGCCGAGACTGCGGGTTGGACCACGCCGGGCACGGTGAGCGGTCCCGGTGGTGCTGTCCCCGCCCTCGCTTCCCGTGGCGACCCACCCGGACGAGCCTCCGCCGTAGTCCGGCGGAGAGGGTCTGGTCCGACCCGGCGCAGCGGGCAGCGGGGCAGTGCCGGGACTCACCGCAGGGTGTCTGTCAGTCCCGCCTCGCCCCGGCCCCCCCGGGGGAGTCGGTGCGGGGCTTCTCGGGAGCGGTGCTGCTGTCACCGGTACCATCTCTCCCCCTGCCTCGACCCTAAGCTGGGCGAGCGCAGCCGCCGCGGGCTCCGAGTGAAGCTGCAGTTGAGTGCAGCGAGTATCTCCGGACAGCACCAGCCCTGATCCCGTGCGAGTTTCACAGCAGCGTTAGGACGTGATGTTCTGCAGCCTGGTTTCTTTTGGTCTGCACTTGAGGCTGGATTGTTCGTGCCGTGTCCCATGCTTAAGAAAGAGAAGCTGAAATTGTAAGCATAAGCCCAGGTTGTGAACTTGGTTGCTTACACTGTTGTACCTTCATTGTAGATGGCTGTACCCTTCCCTATTTGTCACTTAATTTTGAGTCGTTTAATAGGCTGCCTGCTCATCAGCTGTCATTCACCTGTCAAATACTTGCCCATGTACACACGTATATATGTACATATATTCATTTGCAGATGTAAAGTTGTGTTTTGTTTGAGCTCGTTTCGAAGTTGTACTGAACCTGTCTTAAACTGATTACCTAGTACCAAATTAGACTTATCTGTAAACTTCTAATTTCAAATAAATATCAGACAAAATTTCTTAAAATAGCTAGCTAAGGGGTTTGGAGGAAAACTGTGTAAACATGGTAGCACTGGAACTACTTTGAAATGAACAGGAGTTTTACTTTCTTTCCAAGGATTAGTCTGTAGTCAAACATGTTTTTCTTGGTTAATTTACATTTGCTCTGGTATTTTCAAAAATTAATCCTATTAAAATCTTAACTGGCCTTTCCCCTCCACTTCCTTTCCTCCCCAGTCTTGAACTATATTGTCCAAATTGTCCAACTTTAGAGACAGTTTTATACTAGCAAGTGAGTGCTTTCCATCCGTATTGTTTGAACAGAACAAAGTTTACTGTTAAAAGTTAAGTTTTGACCATATTCCAGCTTTTGGCTGGAAGGAAAATGTCATTGTAATGTTAATTTAAAAAAAAACCTGTTAACTTGTCCAAGGATGTTTTCGGTGAGGTGTGGGATATTGCTTTTGAAATTATTTCCTGTGACGGTCTCAGGTACCTGTTATATTTTTATAAAAGCCTGAAGTACAGGAAAAGAGATGGCTGGTAGAGTGGTCAGAGAAATAACAGTAATCTTGTCTTTTTGACAGGTGAAAAATTGGAGGAGTTTCTTCGCTCACTGAACAGCAGTAAACCTCTGTATTTGGGGCAGACTGGTCTGGGTAATATTGAAGAACTTGGAAAACTCGGGCTGGAGCCTGGAGAAAACTTCTGCATGGGAGGGCCGGGAATGATCTTCAGCCGGGAGGTTCTCCGGAGGATGGTCCCACATATAGGTGAATGCCTTCGAGAAATGTACACCACCCATGAGGATGTGGAGGTGGGCAGGTGTGTCCGCAGGTTTGGAGGAACTCAGTGCGTTTGGTCATATGAGGTAAGTGACAGGGCAGACTGTAGTATGCTATTTGTTTACATAGTTTCTCATCTTGCAAGGTAAGTAGCTATATCTGCAATCTCTCCACCTTAATTATCTTTCAATACTTGCATCAGAATGTGAACTACAGACTGTAAGGAAAAAAGAGAGGAAAATATTCACATTATATTGCTGTAACCACATTTATTTCTACTTCTGTCTTTCAGTTTTCATTGGTGACAATTACTGCAGACATGTTGTAAGCGTTGCTACGCTGTAATTTGTCTAGAGCATTACCTAGAGGGTTTCAATATAATCCTTGACTGGAAGCTGTTGTATTTGATATATATGTTCTGTTCAGGTCAGATCTTTTTAAGCAGATCTTTCTAAGGTGGGATAAGCACGTGGCATATCTGTTTGCTCTGCATCACAGTCTCTTAAAATACATTGTGACATTTGAAGAATTACCTGTATTTTCGTAATTACTCGGATGTATTTTATTCAAGTTCATTATTGATGAAAGCAGAAATAGGTGTTGTTTGGTTGGGGTTTTTTTGTACAGAAATGAAATTTGTTACACTGCCTTTCTATGAGACAACTTTAATAGTGTTTTTCTTAGTGTAGAACAGTTTAAAATGTATTAAGAACGCATGCAGTGTAACAAATTTTCCTATGCTGAAGTAATTTTAGGAACTCATTCAATGGTAGCATTTTCTAAAGTAGTAAGTATCTGTTGCAGTACCCAAAAAGTTTATCTGCAATTCCATAACTAAAATTCATGCTGGTTTCTCTGGGAATATTGTGGTTATTTGCAAGACTATCTTTGTAGATAAAAATAGACTGAGCATACAACTACGAGAAAGGGAAAAGGTTGATAGCTAATATGATGGATATTATTTCACTTATTTTGACCTGTTCTGTAGTATAAATATGTGCTTGCCCTTGTGGCACTCCCTCATTAATCAGGAAAAATCCATTTAAATGGGCCACAGAAAGAGGTTATGTGTTATTTAGTCTCAAGAAGTTAGAAAAAACAATTAATTTTGTGGAATAGCATTTTTCGGAATGGCCCAGGGAAAGGTGACCATTTATAAATGGGTTTGGTAGGCTACAGTGTATGTAAACAGGTGAAGAAGGAAAGAAAGTACTGCATACTTGGTGCTAGTTAGGTAGAAATCTTAGAGGGGCAAATCTTCTTCTTTACTTAAAATAGAAAGATGCTTTTTGTGACTGTTTCATTACGTGTTGTAAATGCCACTGCAAAGTAATACATCTGTTGCTCTGGTAGAGCAGGGAAGACATTTATGGTGCTGATGGAAATCGATGTCAGACTATGTAGGACTAGTTCTTAATCAGACATCCAAATTGCATGGTACATTGGCAGCCTAATCTTACAGTCTGATGTGTTTGGGCTGTGTCTGTACAAAGCTATTTTCCAATTCTTATTGGCATGTGATGCTTGCTGATCTGTATCAGGTGGCAGCATTATGGTTCCACCTTGAGAGTGGTATCTTGGAAAGAGTTTTGGCTTTGTTTTTATGGCTTGTCTTGGGGAGAAATCTGTGGAAGGGAAGAAAACTGATAATAGATAATATTGTCACTATGGTTAGAGTTTATTTTGATGTTGAATGTCAGGAAGTGTTGGCTCCAGGCACTGATCTTAAGGGGCATGGAGTGCAAAAATACAGTTTTGGAGACTGATTTATATGACTGCCCAGAAGCTCAGGTTTTCATGGTAGGATTGGGGCCTGAAAACAAACTTTTTGAAAAAAACTCATGTTTGTATGGGATCTGGAATAGAGTGACACCAGTCTTGGTTGTCAGTTGCTCTTGAAGGACCTACCTAATAAAGAATAGGTGAAGAAAAAATATGTTGGGCGTTGCAATAGTCCCGACTCATTTCTGACCAGTATTTCTGTCTGATTGTGAAGAATCTTTGACTCTGATGCCAGTGCGGAAGCTGCTTGGGAAAATACCGATGATTAAGACAAAGCTGCTTAGGATGTTATCCCAGCATTAAACCTATGTAGATGGGAAGGAGTGAAATAGGGTGTCTGGAAAGAGAAGCTGCATTTGTGCTTTGGCATAGTTTGTGCTGTGCAACAATGTGATACTCCACCTGAGCAGATCTGTGTGTTGCAGATCACTAGATTATTTGGTGACAAGGGTAATTTTTTTTTTCCCTGGGGCATTGAAGCTGTTTCTGTATGCTTTTTCATACCTGTGTTAGATCAGAAACACTGTGTGCTAGAAGGGGAATATTCCGTCAGATACATGTGCACAAAATCTAAGATTGGGGCCAGGACTTCCTGTATAGCCAGTTGCACTTCTGTCCTGAAGTCCTCTTGTTGTATGTAAGTATTAAACTGAGTCCTGTTGAGCTGCAAGATTATTATGAACTTAGTTGATTTTGGTAGGATGTATAATTTCTATTTTGTATGTGTTGCTAAAGACTAATATAAGCTGGAAACAATTATATTAAAATTCATAGGAGCTTTTTAGCTCCAGAAGAGCTGAATCAGTGTTGCGTCATTTTTTAACTAGATTTCTTTTTTAAGAACTGGATCGGAAAGTCAAAGAGTTGCTGAGAAAACCTGAAATGCTTGATCTTTGCTGGGTGGCTCGGCTGGTATGGTTAAGACTGGCTGCCTGTCAGAGTTCGTTCTGCTGCTACTTAGAGTTAGCCAGTAAGCATATGGTAGCTTATATGCATATCCTTGCTGACAAGAAGAGGGTTACAACTTCGGCTTTTTAAAAAAATTTTGTTGGTTTTTTTTTGGCAATTTTTTTGTTGCAAGAATGAATAAGAAAAGAAGTTTGTGAGCCTGCAGTGAGCCACTCTTACGTTTTGAGCTTTCTAGAGTTAAATTCTAGTTCTGCGAGATTTGAAGCCAGGTCTAAAGACTAGGTCTCCCACGTACCAAGTGACTCACAGCTGAGGTGATGAGCCTCTCTCTGTCTCTGCTGGTGGAGGTCCTCCACTATAAATAAAGAATTAGTCATTGGATTGCTGAGAGAGTGACTCTAATGAC
Source organism: Corvus cornix cornix (assembly GCF_000738735.6). NCBI lineage: Eukaryota > Metazoa > Chordata > Aves > Passeriformes > Corvidae > Corvus > Corvus cornix. The sequence goes on from NC_046357.1 coordinate 32,306,305, forward strand.
AGTGTTTTTAGGGTCCTTGTGAAAAATGGAGAACTGAAAGAGGAGGACACTTGGGTTGGTTTCTCTTGTTAGTTGCTGTCCTGTTCTGCCGTACTTGTGCAGCCCTGTGGTGAGCTGGAACAGGGGCAGGATCCACTTTGCTGAGCATGAGCATCAGGAGAAAAGAGGTGGTCACAGCCAGGAATAAAGGACCAGAAAGGTGTTAAAGTGCCATCTTGACAGCAGCTTACATTCAAACTGTCCGGAAGCAACAGCTGAACTGTAGCTTAAATCTAGTCCATTTCCTTTCTTCAGGAGAAAGTATCTGCTAGAAATGTATTTTGAATGGATCATTTTCTTTCTATAGAAGATCCACCCTTGTTCTTTTATAATTTTTAAATTGTTTTCATTTATCCTCCAGTTTTGATGATGCTGTAATGACTGCGCTATAGCAAACCTGACAAATTTGTCTAAAGCATCTCTGTAAAAAGTCTGTTAGTTTTTGTAAGGTCATAGTGCCTTCAGCTTCCCCAAATCAGAAACTAAAGATTAAAAGGGCTTTTTGATTTGTTTTCAGAATCCGTATTTCAAGCTATTACTCTCTTCCACTAATTTTAAAGCCTTCAAATGTTCTTCTTTTAAAGGAATGAAGAAATTGTCTTGATTGTAGTGAGTCATATGTGTTCTATTCTTTTGAAAACAGAAATATAGTTAACAACCTGAGATGCTGTGTACTTCCTTGTTTTGCTGTTTAAGAGGGACTTGAGTAAAGAGGACCATTTGAAATAAAGGGCTGATTGCTTTATCTCTCTCCCCTTCCCCCCTTTTTTTAAAATATATTTTCAGTTTCAGAAGACTGTTCTGTAATTTATAATCTGAGTTTTTAACAGATCAAATAGTGTAGTTCCACAAAATTACTAAATAAAATGCTGTGTATGAAATAAGTGGCTCTAACAATTAAAGCAGACATTGTCAGGGTGTAAATACTATCAGAGAATGTGATTTTTTAGAAAATGAAAAATGACTAATGCAGCATAAAGCATCTAAAGACAATTCATTGCTGTATTTGTAACATATATTCAGATGCTTGTAAAGCTTTTCTTTTTGTAGCCTTTTTCCCCTTCTTATGGATGAAAATCATATTGGATATCCTAAAGTAGAAGAGACCCATAAGGATTATCAAGTCCAGTGTTTGCTACGTTCACTTTAAAGTTAAAAACTACATTCCTCCAAAGCATCTCATACACTATTGATCCTTCGGTATTGCGTATGTTGATGTTGAAAGAAAATATTGTACTTTGTACATACAAGTAGTCCGCATAAATGATATATCTGTTTTTCCCATTGTTTTTTTCCCCCCTTTGTTTCCAAAGTTCAAGGACAACCGTAGAATACAGTCTCATTACTGACACATTTTTTTAGTAAAAAAGTTCTCTATTATCCTATTTGTTGTTGATTCCCAGTAGTTACAGTAAATACTGCAGTAAATGTCATGGGAAAATGCCTCTTTGGATCAAGCTGTGTACTCAGAAACGTTTCCTTTGCAGTGCATTGGTATTTTTACTGTCTCTGGTGGTACTGGAATCTTTGTAAACAATTTTTTATCTTCCTCTAAAAAGACTTATATTTTCTGTTTTAAATTTTCCTTCCTGATGTATTTTAATTTCCAATTTGAGGCTTTATCTCTCTCTTTGTTGAAGATCACTACTAAGCTTTGAGTTCAACCCTGGAACGAGTAGAGGCATTAGAGGTGTGTGTGCCTGTGATGATGATAAGATGGTATTTTGCTCATTTGGGTACAGGAATGATCAGTCTTGAAGCAGCAGGCAGTACCCACCCCCACTTAAGCTGTTTAATTTGGGCAGCATCTCTAGGTAGTTACATAAATGCAGCCACTAGTTTTAAAAAAACCCCATAAAAACGTAGAGTGAGCTATCAGTGATCCTGGAATAAAAATGCATAGAAGAGTGGACCCTTGCCATAGGGGTCTGTGTGGGTATATGATGAGAAATCAGATGGTCCTAGAAGCCTTAGAACTGTTTGCATAAATTTACATTTTCTGATACAGGATTGCCTGTGTTCTGTCTTAACTATTTGTTACTAATATCTATCCGATTAGTGATGTTAACTGTACTTATCAAACTTCTTTACTTTATGTGATTCTCACCTGATTAGAAAAGTGAGTTATATTTTCATAGTATTGTAGTGTAGTGTTTCTGTGTGTACATGATACAATTAAATGTAAATCATTAAATGCATACCCTATTGCTGTAACCATGGTGCTAAATTGGGTCATTACTCATGCCCTGTGTGGCTCTGTCTGGTCGTGCTTGAACTGCCTACCCTGACTGTGCTATGCAGACTTCCTGCTCTGTCTCTGGCTTTGTATGTAACCTCCTGTCATTCATTTGCTCTTTCACCCAGGATGTTTGGGGAGAGTGCCTGAGGGCACTGCTTGCCTTGGGTTCATTGACCCTGAGGGCTCCCTGTCTTCTTACCCCTTCTTGATCCTGCCATGATCAGCTTGGCTAGGAGGTTGAGGAACTTCATGGTGAGAAAGCAGAGTCATCCCTGGTACTTGCATGTTACAGAGTCATATGTGTTTCCTCATGTGGCTCAGCACAACAGCAAGAGTTGGAGATACTACGTTTTGGCATCTTTATTGTGAAGGATGGCATTGCCATAGCTACCATGAAGATGGGCAGAAGAACACACAGGCCCATGTCTGTGGTCCCTTGTATGAGGGCATCTGATCTGTGAAGCCAAGAGCTAAGAGCTTCTCACCTGGTTGAGTGCTAATGTCTCTTACATTTGTGTCTTGGTTTCCAGTTGAGCATCCTGTGTTTTCTGCTCTGCCTCGAGGAAATATTGCTTATGCCTTTTTGGAGTTTGACAGCTGTGTAATTCTGAGTTACCGTGTTGCTGAAAGACTCTGGGGCACATTTTCATGTCCCTGGTACGAAGAATGCATAGCTACACCTTTCTTCTAATGTGTTTTTTTTCTAACAGCAGCCCTTTGTGTGGAGGACCAAGTGGTCTGGCTATTAGCTTTTGAGTCAGTTGCAAATGTTTGAATATTCATAAAACAAGTATTTCAAAGCTTTTCCTCTTTAAGAATAAGCACTTGTTTGACTTACCAGAGGCTCCCACAGACAAGAAAAAAAGAAGTTCCTAAATTATTAGAAATGTATCTTTAGTTCTGCATATGGGTATCTTGAACCATGTCTCAACTTCTTCTCTGAATATTTAAAGCTAACCACGTTAGATTTTTCCCCTCATTTTGTTGGAAATATTTTCTCAAGACTTTTGTGCTATTGAATATATCTAGGTGGTACTTCCACAGATATCCAGTGCAGAAGTCTAGGTGTTCAAGTGTGTTTAAAAGAAGAGTGTTTGTCATGAGCCGATGCAACTGTGGCACAACTATTGTAAGAGACATCTCATTTAAACTCCTCAGATCATCAGTCTTTACAGTATTCTGTACAAGCAATTATTCCTGTACAAGCAATAAGCTTGATTTTTAAAATGAGAATAACAGATGAATAACTCTGCATTAGTGTCAGCAGTGGTTAGTTTTTGCTTTAAGTGAATTTGTGAAACAAAGTAAGATGAAACCCTGATGTTTACTTTTTTTTCTGAAATAGTTTTTCTGTAGTTTACCTTAAAATCAAGTAAATGTAACCACACAGGAAGGATTCGTTTCTATAGGTATTTCCAGAATTACCTGTGTTTTTAAAGCTTTGTCTTTCCTACAGGTTCTAAAACAGCTGTGTTTCACATGTGCAGATCTGATTGTGGTAATTGGTCATGCTTTGACTAACAGTTTTGTTAAATTGTCCTACTTCAGCCTTTCTGACGATGAGTGGTTTGTTGAAATGAAATAGTAGAGAGTTACTTGAAAGTGTGTTTAGTCTTCTCAAAGACACAGTCCACGAGCTGTTTCCTCCTGCTCCCTCCCAACCCCCAATGTAGATGAGTTTTGTTACTTGTTCTGGGCTGTTCTTTGTATCTCTTCTCACCCCAACTTAGAAAAATCTCCCAGAGATAACTTTTTCCTGACTTTGACTTTCTATCACATCTTTTGAGATCAAAAGACATACTTATACTGAAATAGACAGTGCTCACAAAAGAGAGAAGCTGGAAGTTGTAAACAGGGAGAGTTACAAAGATTATGTGAAATAAAAGCTAATTAAATGTACTCTTGATACCTAATGAAATACTACAGTAGGATATGTCTTTTTTTAGAAGAATAAGCTTTCTAGCTACTCTTCCAGTTTGTATCTTTCTTAGGAGTTTTCTTCAGGTAGAGAAACAGGCATAAAGTGTAGCTGGATCATTTGAAGTCTTCATGCTTTCTTTTACGGTTCTCATTACCGAAGCACTTGCCAGCTCTTTTCAGTTCTTATGTGAGAAGGCATATATTAACTCGTCATCAGTATATGCTGCTGTGCCATATTCTCTACAATATGTTTTTATTTAGTTAATTCACTGCATTGCATAACGTGATAGATTCGAAGAATACCTCTCGTATTAAAATTGTAGCAAGAAGCGCAAGCATTGAGGAGTTTATTCCATCAGACCGGTTCTGGGTACTGATTTAAGCTCAAGATGAGTGCCAGGTTGGTCACTTTTTTAGTACATATTTGGAACTGGGCAGCAAATAAATGTGTAGTTCCACCCCAGCTGCAATATTTTTAGCTTCTGGGTATTACTCTGAGTAGAGATTTTTGGCCTGCCTGTAAGAATTCTTTTAAAGCATTCATACACTTTTGAAAATAAAGAACATCTTGAACTAGAGGTATAATTTTAGGAAACTCTGGAGGAGGATAAGCAGTCTGGTAACTGGTACAGGCTTCTTGAATGCTGTTTTATGTATGATTTAGTCTTAAAATGAACCTAGGAAAGGAGTTAGCTTTTTTTCCCTAATGCAGTGCTTTTGAGATAAATTTCCATTATCTTTTATGTAGTGCTTTTGAGATACACTTTCAACACATTGGTTGAATTTTTACCTTTAGTAAAATGAACACTTTAAAATATATTTTAAAAAAGGCCTAAAATAAGTCTCCTGGAGTATGTTGGTTTTACCAGACTGTTGAATACTGAAAGCTAAAACCTGAGGTAGTGAGTGGACAGATTGTCTGTGTGGTTTTAATTTTTAGTTTGTGATATTTTATTTAGAAACTCGGAAGTATTCATTTTAATAATTTTAAAATAGGATGGTATGTTTTTTGTTTGTTTGGGTTGCGTTTTATTTGTGTGTATTTGTTACTTTGAAGGACTTTATACTTTCAGGAGTGCTTTAAAGTGTTTTGCAGTGCTTTTGAAACATTTGAGTCCCTAAACTGTTTTGCTTTTTCTAAAAAATTATTGTTATTTTTTACAAACATTCAAGGGCAAATTAACATCTGAAGGACAAAAATATGGTCACCAGGGACACTGCTTCTTTTGACTTCATTTGCTGGTATAAGAGAGGTGCTGGTTCATGGGGTCCTTTCTGTGTGCAGCATCTGTGAACGAGCTCCTCATGGTGTACAAACAAATACACTGCATACCAGTGCAGCATTTCTTTAGCAGTATATGTGGCTGCAATGCAGTGGAAATATATGCGGCCTTTGCTGCTACATGAGGCATACATTGTAAATCTGCATGCACAGAAATAGGCATGTGTGCCTATGGGTACGTTTAAAGCTTGTGCCTAGGTGATAACCAAGCTTCCAGGGGCATCAGTGAAAGTCCTTTGGAGAATAAGTTGTGCTTCTAAGTAGTTACTGCAATCTCTCTACTGTAAAGCTTAAGAATTTAGCTTTCAGTTGGTTTTTTTTAATTTATCTTTTTAGTTAAATCTGTGTCCTTCTGTTCTATATATATGTATTTTTTGCCTTCCATTTAGCATAGCTTTTTTTAGCTTTCCTTGAAAGCTTTTTCTTTACTGCTGCAGACTGTAGTACACCTATTACCATAATAGCTTTCCATCACGGAAAGGGCCCATCTTATGGACTTATCCTACTAGAATTGCACAAGTTCCTATTGTTGATCATGACAAAACACCATGACTTTTTATGTTTGGGGCAAAATTTTCTGAAGCCTGCCTCTCTTTTCTTAAGTTCCTAGCCGTGCTGTGGTGCTGGTGTGTGTGCTTGAAGGTGGCAACTCTATTGCAGGAGGGAGATGTAAAAGATGTACAGTCTTTTTTGGGCAGAGAACCTTGAGTGAACTAAGATCAGCCTTCTTTTTTCAGTATGGTTATCAACTAGCCCAGCCTGAGCTTCCTAACTCATGGCTGGGAAAATGTTTTGAACAGCAGTGGCTTTGTTATTTAAGCTGCGCTCCTCCTATGCACTCACTGCCCATATCTTGGATGGGTGGAGTCTTTAATGGGTAAAAAAACTGGATGGCTGGGCCTAGAGGGTTGTGGTGAATGGAGGTAAATCCACTTGGTGGCTGATCACTAGTGGTTCTCCAGGCCTTGATTTTGGTGCCAGTCCTGTTTAACATGTTTATTGATGGTCTGGACATGGGGATTGAGGGCACCCTCAGTAAATTTGTGGACAATACAAAACTGGGTGGGAATGTTGACCTGCTCAAGGGTAGGAAGGCTCTACAGAGACCTGGACAGACTCAATCAATGGGCCAAGGACAACTGCATGAGGCTTAATAAGGCAAAGTGCTGGGTCCTGCACTTCAGTCTCAGCAGACCCGTGCAGTGCTACAGGCCGGGCGAGGAGTGGGTCAAGAGCTGGTCGGCAAAAAGGGACTTGGGGGTGCTCACTGAGAGCCGGCTCAGTGTGAGCTGTGCCCAGCTGGCCAAGAGGGCCAAAGGCATCTTGGCCTGAGCCAAGAATAGTGTGGCCACCAGGACGAGGGAAGTGATCATCCTCCTGTACTTGGCATTGCTGAGGCTGCATCTCAAGTCCAGTTTTGGCCCCCTCACAGCTCCAGGACATTGAGGTGCTGGAGCTTGTCCAGTGAAGGTCAACAAGGCTCATGAGAGGACTAGAGAATGTATGTTATGAGGAGTGGCTGAGGTAACTTAGGGGTGATCCCATAGCTCTCTGCAGTTCCCTGAAAGGAGGCTGTAGTGAGGTGGGGGTCGGTCTCTTCTACTGTGCCTGCAGAAGAAATAGCCATCAGCTGATACAGGGGAGATTCAAATTAGATATTAGAAAAAAGTTGTCAGTGTTAGGGTGGTCAGGCATTGAAATAGGTTGTACTGGGAGATGGTGGAGTTGCTGTCCCTGGAGGCATTTAAAAGGTATCTGGATCTGCTGCTGAGTGATGTGGTTTGTGGGTTACAGTGGTAGTGCTGGGTTGATGGTTGGACTTATCTTGAAGGTCTCTTCCAGACTTGAAAATTCTTGAAGCAGGAGAGGGAAATACTGGAAGGAGGTGGGTTGGAATAACAGGCTGACTTGCCTTTGAGTTTGGCAAGTTAGAAAACAGCTACTATGAATCAGCTGCTTGTGACTGGTTTTCATCCACGCAAATAGGACTTCTTCCATGAGTTTTTGCCTGAAGATAGGATGCAGTGTTGATGTTCTGTGTGTGTGTGTAGACGTGTGTTTATACGTATGTGTGTGTGTAAGTATTTTTTTTTTATTATTAATATAATGCAGGGTATTGCCATTTGCCTTTTTTCTCTGCTTTGAGTAGCAAATAATCATAAAGACCATTAAATACTTGTCATTTAGTTTGTCACCAATTTTTTCAGGCAACTGGTTATTATTATAGCAATTGTTGTGCCTAGAACTCTCTGATAATGGAGGACGCTCATCCCCATGTAAGGATCCAGCATTAAAAGGTTATTATGTTTCTATTAATGTGCCAGTTATGTGCTATAGTATTCACTTACTGCCTGTGTTTTGCTAGTGTATTGAGGGGTGTGAAAGCACTTAATCATCCACATTGATCAGAATAGGATTTCTATTAGCTATGTATGGTGCTGTTAAAATGCTGATAAAATTTCATGAGTTTAGAAGGGGAAAAATCTAACTGAGGACATCAGAACAATCACATTAAAGTGTATTCATGAGTGTAGGAACAGTCAAATTTTTCATAGTTCTGAATGCTGGTGATACCTTCTTTTTTATATGAAAATATGCTTCAGAAGTTGCAATCCTGCAGGGTAAGTCCAGAACTGCAGGAGCTTCCTGGTCATGTCAATTCAAAAGAACTTTGTTGTTGCTAATTGGGATGTTTAGTTTAGTACTAAACTCATGATTTTAGTAAATAACTTCATTGTTAATTTTTCATTGCTTAACATCATTTGGGGATCTACTGCTTTCCTTGGAAATGGCCTTCAAAAAGATTTATTTGAAGGTTCTGTCATAAATCTGTGAAGTGGCCAACAAAAGCAAACTAGCTGATGTTTTTACTAGTTTTAATATCCTTGTTACCTTCAGTGTAGGTACACTCTGTATTATTTCTAACTTGAAATAAAATAAAATGTGATGCCCTGAGTTGGGGGAGGAAGAGGTTTGTTCTTTACTTGTTGACTTTTATTTAGTTGTTTCTGTTTTACCATAATTATATTAGTCAGTTTGGTCCAAGTAAGTCTTTCTCTGCAGAGTAGATACTAGCCTGTACAAATGAACTAACTGTTTGTCCTTGTTGTATCCATAATGACCATGTAGACAGGTAATAAAAATAGTTGTTGGGTCAAGTATTTCAGTTATATGGGAAAAGAAGCTTTAGTGACTAGTATAAAATGGAATCATAAAGATTTGCTCTGTTACTTTTATAAACAGTTCAAAGAAATTTTTTTTTGTTTTGTGGTATAATTATTACTTTTTATTCACTGGGGAAAAATACATGGTCGTGAGAGGTGTTAAGCAGAGTTTTTGCCATCTGTTAATCAGTACAGATAATAAACCAGCAGTGCTGTTATGTTTAACAGGTTGATATTTCCATTCATTCACAGACTCTGAGGAGGTATTTAAGATACCTTCCACACATCCCATCATTAGTTTTTATAAACACATTGAGCTCTGTCTAAAATACTAGGATTTTCCATTTTACTTGTCCTGTGCCTCTGGAATATTGTTGTATAAATGCAGTTTCCTTAATAGGTAGCATTGTAAACTTGTTTGAGGCAAATATGCAGCCATTTTTCCTTCTATGAGCTGTTATTATTTACTTTAGAAAGCTCTTTTTTTGTCCCTTTTATCTGTATTGATAAGGTACTACAGAGCTTTTATTTGGCAAGGTATAAGTATTCATGATCCTCTTGTTCCCTTAATCACCCTTCCTTGCATTTGCCTCAATCTCTTTATCAATTTATTTATTTTAAAAGATATGATCAGGATTAATTATGGTACTATGTGTGAGAACTTACCTGAACTTCTACAGTGATGTTCAGTGTTCAACCTTGCTACTGCAGCTCTGGGTTCCATTTATCATTTTTAAGGCTTTGTCACTCTGTAAATTCATCACCATTTTTCAGCTGGTTAGTATTGCCAGGTCAGTGTCATCTTTGGCCGTTTTCACCTACTGAACTTCTGACTGGCAGAACATTCCAGTTGTGTTAAAATTTGCTAGTATAGTAGTTACATTGTTTAATCCCATTGCTATTGGAAAACTGTGCCATCCTAAACATGATGTTGCAATATCAGCCAAAAATTGCCTTTTCTTGTGTAAAGGGAATGTTTCTGGTTCCCACAGTGACCTCCACAGCAAAAGCAGATGCTATGGTAGTATGAGAGGGAATGTGTAGTATTGTGTGATTGTGTCCCACGTGGAAAATGCCACAGTCATCGTGCCCAGTCTATTTGTACCTCCTAGCAGGCAAATGGTTAGTGAATAATAAAGGTTTCATGTCACAAAGAGCTAAGTCACATTATGTTACTTGTTGAGGGCTTTAATTCCAACTAATGGAAGCAGTGCAGTGCATCTTAGAAGAAAGTCAGCTTTTGGTTTTCCAACTTTATCCTCTGTCATTTGCCATTTTCTTTTTTGCTGTTCATTGTCAGTTAAATGACTGCAAATAAAAATGTACATGATCAGAAACCCCCAAAGGATTATCTTTGTACTCTGGACTTCCTTTTTCAAATCTGTTACGTGAATCTAAAGCTGAACATCAATGGAAGACAAACATACAGTTTCCCATTTTGCTCTGCACCCTTTGTAGCCTGAACAAATAACGAATGAATACTGGAGTCTGCTGGCAGAGTTGATGTTTCTGGTTGAAGCATGTTGACTGTGTAATACAGGTCCTTTTGTGCTATGAATTCACACTTAATTTAGAAAAAAAAAATCCTCTGTGTACTGTTCATGAATGCTTTAATTCATGAAGAATTGAAGTGGAAGACTCCAATTAACTGTTTATGGAAATAAAGCTTGAAGAAGTGTGTATGTAAATGTGTGCATACACTCACGCGTGTGTATGTTGGTATGTATATATATGGGAAAAATGCTAGAAGAGTGTGCCACTGCTTTTCAGTGTGACAGCTTGAGGTGATTTCCTTGAAATATCTACAATAATATAGAAACTTTTAAAAGACGTTTTTGGCTAGGTTGGCAGTCATGTTCTTGTGAAAACAAGACTTGCATAAATGCATGGATTTTTTCCAGTGTTGATGCTTCTTCAGTGCTTTTAAACTTCAGTAATAAGTAGTAAATATATGTGTGCTAAATCTTATGTGTGTCTGTATTCCTTAGGCAGTTTAGTTCATGCCTGTGTGTTCAGGTTGGCACCAGTCCTGCAACTGATACCAAACAAATGGCTCAGTCATTGCAATGTAGAAGCAGTCTGCTCCTGCCAACTCTGGCAGCTTTCTTGGAAGAGGGATGTCAACTTTTGCAGAACTTAGCTTTTCCTAAGTAAATAAATTAATGCAAGTTGTAGACCTAAAACTGCTTTTGGAGTCTGCTTGCAGTGATCTGTTACATGCTGATATATCCTTTGGTATGAAAAGATGTGATTTCAGTGCCTTTTTGGCATTCAAAGAATGAAAAGAGCCATAAAACTCTTGGGGAAGCTCTGAGGGCCCTTAGTACGTGCAGGCATTAAAGCTACTACCCATGAAAGGTGTTGAGAGCTGAGATGTCCACCTCTTTGTGGACAATCCTCTTTGCTCTGATAAAAATCACTGTCTTTTTATTATACAGTCCTTTACTTAGAGCTGTAGTGGAAAACATGTGGCTTGTAGGAGAGATGCAGCTCTTGGATTTTTCATAGTCTGCAGCAACTTTTTTGTGTTCTGCTTTTGGGTGACACAAAACCATGGAGGAGCAGGAAACTCACCAAAGTGAGTCATTTCTCCCCTAGGGAAAGTTTGTCTCCTCTCCTACCTTGCTGCACTTGCTCTCTGTATACATATCTTTAGCCTACTTTGTGGCAAGTCTCTTCAATTTAAAGTTTAATTAAATGTATGTCACATACTGAATGCAGTGACTTATTTTCTGCCATAAAATTGCCTGCTTGCTCAGAGTTTACATTCTGTTCCTCCTCTCTCTTACTATGCCTTTGCCCTTCGTGTTCTGTTGGTCTCGTTTGCAGTAAAATTTTCATTCTGACTATTGCCTCTGCTTTTGAAGTGACATGAAAGCCTATAAAACCATACAAAATTGCTCCGTGTTAACTGTGGAAGTGAAACTGTTTCAATAAAAGCTGAGATCTGTCTGTGAAAAGAAAAAAATCTTTCTAATGAAATAGATGTGCAAGGCAAACATATTAAAGGAATTATGTGGGCTGTTAATGTTTCCTTCAGTGGTTTGAACACACATAGAAAGGGGAGATGTCATTTTCAGTGCATGAAACATTAATCACTTTTGGAGGTTATTAAGGAGGAAGTATGTTTTTTCTGTAGTCTTTGAGCTTTTTTTTTCTTCCAAGGACCCAGAAAAGTTGCTTTTAAGTAAGCTGCTTGCTTAAATCAAGAAATATGTCCATAGTCACTTCTCAGCTATATTCTCTTCCTCAGATCTTCAGATATTTTAATTGATATATGTATTTTCTTAAGAATGCTGCCTCTGTAGTCTTAGGTTTCCTACCATTTTTTAAAGGTTTTTTACTTTTGTAGGAAGATGACAACTGGAAGGTACTTCTCTGTGGTTGGGTGGAGTTTAAGTTACTGCTGTGTCAGTCTATGATGCTGTCCATCCTAAAAGGAAAGGGCATGAGACATCACGTTGTTTTTTCTCACACAGTGATAAAGGCATTAAAAATGGGGCTCTACCTTCTTCCTTCTGTGTTACCCCATAGTGCTGAACAGCTGAATGCCATTGCCTGAAGTGTTGCTTTGACACCAGACAGATTTTAAGATAAACTCAATTTTCTTGGGGCTTATTGTACACCTCTATGTCTTGAATATTTTTTATTATTTTTACTATTATTTCTCTTTAGTACCTTTTTTCTGTGGCACAAAGTCATAGAACCTGCTGCTGAAGTCATGAGACCATTTTTTATACATACCCTTTTTGTTCACTCATGATCCATAGTTCTTCAGCTCTTAAATACTAATGACACGTAGCGTTCTTTGTTGCAAATTTTCAAAATTACCTGAACAAGGTAATCTTCATGGGACACGTCTTCAAGGCTTTGCCTAATAAGAGGGCAGTAATAGCTTTTAGAAAGCATTTTTAATGTTTAATAATTTCATACACATTAATACCATAATGTTCTCCACATGGTGAAGTCACAAAGCAATAAAAATGCTTTCACCTTGGTAATGTGTGTGTCTCCCTGACATGTCTCCCTGCAGCCATGTTCTCTGTTCTAAATCTTTCAGATGTAATCAGTTAAGTGTGGTTAGTTCTCAACATTAGTTGGATGGGAGACTTATGGAAGACATTAGGTGTTTGAAAAAATGATGTTGGCAATACCTTCTGCATTTCTCACTTTCCTGAGTCTGCACTCAGGGAGTGCCTGCAGACCAGAGTGGAGTGGAGCTCCTGGGGTACTGCTTGCTGAGGTGCTTCTTTTAGAAGAGATATCAATTGTGGTACTGGCAACTAGTGACCCAAAGAAATCCTGTGTTAATCTACTTCACAATCTTCATTTAACTTTTTGTTTTATGGTCAGCCTATGTAAATCTCTTTGAAAATTGTTACACTATTGCCACGCATTATTAACTATCTCAACAATGTTAATTTTTTAGCTAGATGGATTCTTGATCTGTTCAAGAGCCGAACTATTTGGATTTCTGCACAAGTGATTAGAAAATCTTCCAGTGTTCAAATGGTTTATGATCTTCATCGAGGTGACTTTTCACTATGTGTGTGCATTGTAAGTAATTGGTGGTAGGCAAAGCTGCATTGATTGGTTGGATTGTGAACTGCTAGTGCATACTGTTGGTTTGGCTGCAGAGTTTCTATAAAAGGATTGTGAAGTGTTTCTGAAATGTAGGTACAGAAAAAAATGTGTCCTTTAAGAAGGTATGTGCTTTCAAGGCCAAGTGCTAGCAAAGCCTTGCAGTGCTGAGGAGTTGGAAGGGATAGGAGTATCACATGCATGGCTTAGACATCTGCACGATCGTCACTGAAGATGGAAGGCAAGACTGAGAGATGCTGTTATTAGGCAAAATGAGGATACCTGAACAGATGCTCAGTTGAAAAGTTTTCTGTGAGCTGTGAAGAGACAAAAAAGAGAACACCATGCAACAGTCTCACCATTGTCTCCCGTGTAGGGGGAAATGGATGTGACAAAGTACGTGTGAAAGAGGAAAGTAGAGAGAAAGGAAAAAATGTGCTCATCTAGGAAGGGATAAGACCAAGTGTCTCCAGTCTGGGGTAACAGAGGGAGGCTTTCTGGGGTTGTGAATGACTTGTTTCTAGCAAAGGAAATCTGTTTGGGGCTCTTGTAGGTAAGTGAAGGAAGGATAAACTGGAAGCACTACTAAATGCTAATAATGTCAAAAGGCACTCAGTTTAAAACATAGTGGTAGTGGTGATGGGATGTTCTGAGCAAAATTAAAGTTGCACTAGTTAAGACATGATACATGTTTGATGGAAGAAGCTGATGTGCTCTCAGTCTTTAAAAGAGCCAGTTCATTAAGGATTCATACCTAACACAAGGACACTTGAATCAAGGGTTTAGTCAGTTGCAGTTTTAATAACAAAAATTCCTCTCCTTGAGCAGGCTTAAGAAATTGGAATTTTTTTTTGTACAGCTCTCTTGGTTAGTTTAGTTTACTTTTTTATTTTATAATTAATTTGTTTTTTTGTGGCTTATGTGATAGGCACCCAAATCAGCACAATATTAATAAAGATGTACCAAAAAGCAATGATTCATGCATGCAAGAGTGAGAGTAAGTTTAAATGTATGAAGCTATATTTTATAGGGATTTGCTAGTATTGCTCTTTTAGTTTTTGTTGTTGCTTGGGTTTTTTTGTTGTTGTTTGGTTTTTTGGGGTTTTTTGGTGATTTTTTTCCTCCCCCCTTTTAATGGATTGGTGCTGTCACTCAGGCATTCTTGGTCTGTAGTTTCTTGGGACAATAAATCCCCAGCCTTTCACTATTGTCTACACTACCAACAAGAAGTCAGGTCAGAGTCTGTGCAGTAGGCTGATGATGTTGTTCATCACCTTCACTTTCAGAACACACATATGTATCTTACTTCCTAGTGGAGTGCTGGACTGAAACACCCAGTTCTAGCACCTGGTTGCTTCACCAGCTAAGTCAGACAGGACTGACGGTGTCCATATTGCTAGGTCTGCCTCTGGTTAGGATAATTTTCTGTAAAAGTTTTGGAATGGGTCCAGTCTAAGTGGGCAGCAGGGGGAAAAAAAAGTAAATTGCAGCTTTTGTGACTCCCTATCAACCTACAGCAATTTCTAAGTGGAAGTTAGCCCATATTAAATACCTCTCAGGCTCATGTTTTCCTTCAGTTGTTGCTTTTCAGGTGCTGGATAAAACTGAACCTCTTCTTCCACAGTCCAAATGCATAATCCAAGTCAAGAGCACCTCTGTCCAGAGGCTCTGGTACCTATCATTTCAAACAGGCTTCTCAGACCATGGGGAGCAATATGGTGTTTGAACCCAGGATTTTCAAATTCATGGGATTTTTTTTTTTACTCACTACTTATTGGATGCTTCCCATCTTGACAGTGAACGTGCCATAAATCAAGTCCCTCCTGATGGGAGAGAATTTTCTAGAAGTCCTTGCAAGGAGTTTCAAAGATAAACCGAGACTTTTCCTTGAGTTTCAATGCTTCCAGATAGTTGTTTATTAAGTCTTATCAGAGGAACAGAGCCACTAGCGTGACCCAGGTACAACACAGAGCACAGAAAGCAGGAGTGAAGATTTACACGGCCTTTTAAAGATATTTGAACCAATAGTTACTAAAAACGTACATTATTTTCACTTTCCCACCAATTATTCAGTAACATGGCCAGGAACTGAGGAATTTTCTATCCAATCATTCCAAACTACTTTTACTGCAGAACACAGAGTAGTAGAAGAAGAAGAAGGAGGTTTAGAGAACAACAACAATCCTCCATTTTGATATTTTTACTCTTATCTATTTACTACAAAGAGAAGCCCAAAACCTCTGTAAATTTTTCACCCTGTGACAATCTTACGTAGTAGTCTATCACCTAAGTCACACCACTGTATTTTCTAGTTCTTCTCTGATCGTTGGTAATTTTTTCCAAGGTTGGAGGCTACAACAATATTGTTCAGGGGGGTAAGAACCCTTAAAAACAGGCAGAGAAATATTCTTGGCACTCTGGGTTCCTACACCATCTTGCATGAAATATTTTTTGTTTTCAGTCAATCTATTCTCTTCCTATGGAAAATGTCAAGAGAAAAAAAATGAAAGGACTGGAAAATATGTTTATTCTGTTAGATTTACTGTTTTGCCCCTGTGGCAGTCTCATCATCAAATTTCAGTCACCTTTTGATTCTACTTGGTGGTTTTTTTATTTTTAAACCAGTGTATATGTTATGCTGCATACTGTCCTTTCATACAGGCTTTCAGCTGAAAATTGTCCTTCATTTCTATCAACAATTATCTTCATTAAACTTCTTGGAAAGCAGCTCAGTTTTTAAGATGCTGCATTCTAGAACAAGTTCTGCAAGTGTGAAAAGCAGACCAACTTCAGAACAGCTGTTGTTTAGAAACATTATTAACAACATAGTTGATCCCTGTCCCAGGACAGTTCACAGACTTAGAGGGTTTTTAATAGTTTGCCTAAAGATGGTAGCTTTAAATAATATGTCAATTGTGTAGTGATTTACCGTAATCAATTTTAGTAATTATTCTTTGCCCACAGTTAATAAAATGCAATTTCTTTTAAATGCTTGCTAGACAGATGACGTTAATTTGTCTATCTTGCATCCCAACATTTCAAGAGCGTTATAATGAAGATAGCAATCTAACATGAAAATAAATGAGCATCTCATTAAAGCCTATAAAGCCAAGTGGAGACAAATGAATTGTGAATGTTCTGATTTTTCCCTACAGTCATAGTCCACAAACACTTCCATTATGCCTGTCATCTATCACGAAAAGCTCTTTGGGAGGAAGCACTGTGAGGAAACTCTCCACGAGCACATCTATTAGTTTGAGGAAGTGGTAGGATACGTGATCAGCTGGCTGAGGACTGCAAAGGGAAAGGCAGGAGCCTTCCTTTTGGCAGCCAGAGAGGGGCAGGAGGGTGTTTTGCCTTTCTAGGTGCAACCAGCCATGGGCTGGTATTTGGCAGTTCAGGTAGCTTTTCCTCCCTTCAACCCATGTATCAGCAGCCTCCAAGACCCTCCTTACTCACAGGACAGTCCTCACAATCTGGACAGTCCTTCACCTGCTGTAACACAGGAGGGAAATAATGTGTTCCTATGTGAAGGGATTGGGGAGGATCATGAAGTAGAGGCTTTTCTGAACACATTTTTCTTTATTCTCTGACATTGCAACTCTCAAGCTTTGTCCCATAATGAAAAGGCAGGTTTTAAGTGGTATGATTTGCCATGCAAATTGCCAGCTCCACAGGAATTAGGGTTTTTTTTTTTCAGTTCTAGATTACAATATCTGAATATTTTAAAGTACCTAGGATGCATATGACACAATGTGGCATTTTTGCCACTGACTGACTTTCAATTGAATTTTTTTACAGGCAGATATTGTGCCATTTTGCCCCACAAAAAAATGTAGGAGAATCAGGATATTCTTTAAGTGAAGAGCATACATATTTCCCTTTCCTGACTTGTTTTGTGTAAATCTGCCTGAAAGGCACAGAAAGAAAAAAACCCCACAATTATTTGGTCAATTGTGATTGCATGCTTTATACTCCTTTCTGCTTCATGATTACATTATCAAGACTGATTCATTCAATGCTTTATCCCCACCCTTTATTTATAATCTATACTAATGGTAACCATGTTATCAGCATACTTCCTCTGACATGTAAACCAGTGTAATTTACAAGGTGTAGGATTTCTCTGCCATGCAGTAACGGCTCTTTTATTCCATGCAGCTGCAAGAGGAACATACATGTATATATAATGAATTTGCTATTTATGGAAAAGTACTTCTGTGACTGTGTATGTAAGCACCTATTCTGTCATTTCTTCATCCAACTTTTTGTTCCAGGTTCCTTTCTACAGATTTTGTGTTGGTCAAGGAAATGTTGTGAGATATTGTTCTTCATGAAAAAGTTGTAGTCCAGCACTTTCTCCCTGAAGTGTTGAGACCCTGTAAAAAAACCCCTGTATGGATGATAAACTGTGTTGAAGTATTTGTTACCACATGAGTAGTGTCTTGATTACAGCAGCTTTGCTCATAGACTAAACTTTACTTTGTGGCTATGTGCTACTTTTACAAAGAGGAATACTTCAACCTTTTATTGAAAGCTAAACTAAAATATACTTTATTCAAAGACAAGCAGTGTGTGTTAACTGCGTAACTCAAACCCATAGCATTCATGAGCTGTACTGCTGTGGAATGACAGCTTATGCTTTGCGTGTTATTTTTTATTATTTCTTCTGATCCCTGGGATAAAATGTTGTAATTTTTCCCATCTGTTGTTGTGTTTCTTTTAGTTCTTAAATTCTAAATGTTCTTCCACTGCTCCTAACACTTTTCATAGTTATCCAGCAGTTTCCCAGGATCTTTAAATATTTGATATAGAATCTGTTATTATAACAAGAATTATACAAGAATGAATTTATCAGGTTTCTCAACAAGATTTATCAGGTTTCCCTTTGTGCTAGGTGTTCTGAGGATTTATCAAGGTTTTTTTTTCAGATGTTGATTTTTTTTTACTAGGGCGAAAGTTGTGTGTTAAATTTATGATTAAAATTAAAATACAGATTGTTTGACTAAAAACTGTATTTAGCTATTACAGTAATTGAAGGATACATTGAGTCACTTTAGCTTTGTGGGAAAGAGCCTATATAATTTTAAGTATTCATCTTGTCACTTAGTAAACCTTCTCTTTTTGATAGTATGTAAGGGATGGACAAATAGTAAACTCCACTGAACAGTTAGCAGAGATGGATAGACATTTTCTGTGATGATACATCTTCAGTGATAGTCTCTTCTGGTTTCTAACGGATTTCCATAAATGATCAGATTAATTCGCTGGCAGTGGTTTAGCTTTTGTAATTAGATTAGTTTGGTTTTGGTGCACTCAGTTCCTTATTACTAAGTATTATGTGCTTTTTTCCTGTGCCATCTCTGAAAGAGTTGACATTATGTTGGTGTTCTCTAAGAAGGTTGCTAAAATGGCTATTCTCATACTACTTTGACTTGCAGAATCAAATACAACTGGATTTAAAAAGACTAAAAATAAAAATCTATTTAAGAAACTTTTTTTACGTAATTCTACCTGTTCTCAGCTTTTCACCTTCTTGATACTTTGCTTACTTATGTTTTGAAGTTTGCTGTTCTGTGTCCATGCTTATGTTCTTACATTGTAAGAGCTCTGCTACTTCTTCTTAGTGATGTTATGTTTCAGTGCGTAAAAAAACTTGCTTTTTAATAAATGTTTTTTAAAGTAGAGGAATACATGACTATGTCTGCTTACTTTGTTTACAGTCTTGCTGGCGAAGATGGAAATACTTTATAACAATTTCAAAAGTGTTAAAAAAAAGGGAAATTTTTTGCTATAGAGACTGAAGGTGATCTTTGTGTCAATATTCTTTGTGTTCAGAAAGTAATTACAAGTGCAAATAATTTCTTTTCTCTATGTGGAAAAAAAAAGGAAGATCAAAGTTTGAGAGAAGGCCTCTTTCTTCCCAAATAGCAGTTAATGTTTAAATTAGTTTCAAGGCATGTTATTTACAGTGTCTTCTTAGCTCTTGGCTATAACCATTATGTTTTTGCTGCTTTAATTTGCATACACAAAGTGAGTTTTATTTCAGTCAATTAGTATGGCGTAAGGACAGGATATGTTGGAAAAACACACTTTAAATACTTGGTTTCAAGTGAGACAGTTCTTATTTATCGCAGGAAATACAGTAAAGCTACATGACAAAAACAATAGCAAGGATAATCTGTTTATTATATGTTTTCTCCCAGTGATTAAATAGTTTCAGGCAATCCTAATTGCAAATGCTACTTTTCTGTAATTCTATTAATATCTCCTTTTTTCAAATTTGTTTTTCTCAATATTTTGTCAATATTTATCCTAACATAGTTTTTTAATAAAACCCATCTTAATTCTTCATTTCTCTCACTATCAAAATACTGTTTGTTAATATCAGTTTGAAATTAAACTTCAGGCTCGTGAGAGGTGTGGAAGTATGACAACAGAATGAAAACAGGTAATGATAATCTTTAGGTTCTAGGAAATTTCCAAGATTTTTATCTTTTAGTTCTCAAGCTTATATCAAATATTACTCTTGTCAGTGCTTGACAAAACTTACATGCTTGGTATTTTCTCCAAGGTCTGAACTACCTAATTAATTGCAAGTATTTTTAGAATATGTTTTTGTGTTATTAATATTCTGGGTTTGTACTTCATTAGCTCTCATGCTATAGAGGATTATATAGTTCTCATTGAGGCATGATGATAATTAATAATTTACAGTCCTTGAATAAGAATTGTAATGTTTGTATTTGGTGAGGAGAGTGCAGTGCCTTTTTTTATATTTCCAGAAAGCATATTTCTTCTGACATCTTTTCTAAAAATTGGTTTGATATTGTAATGGAAGTTTCCAGTTTCCAACAAATACCTAAAGGAAGATGGATTTATGTAGCTTTTGTCAAGGAGGATGTAAAAGCACACACTAGTCGTAATCCATAGTCAAGAGAGGTAGAAAGATTTTTTATTTTCTCTACTGCTATTCTTATACTTCTTCACAATTTAAGATGGGCTGCTTAGCAAACAATAACAAGGCTAAGAAACAAGGACCATTCAGGCAGTAAAACAATCAGCTATACAAGCAAAAGTATAGTTGCTACATATTATCCACAAGTTCTTCCTTGTACACTCTTAATGTCCCATAACAAGAACATCCTCCCCCCATATCCAGAACATCTTCTCTCATTATCTTCTTGGCCTCCTCTGTGGGTTTCACTAAAACTGCAGATTTTCACTGTAATATTCTCACAGGTAAATTCTGACCGGTTTCGGGTCTCTGTGAGATTGTCAATCGGGCTGTTAATCTCATCAGATTTATTTGTCCAGTGGATTTGAGTTTAGGTCTTTAGGCAGAAGGCAACTAATCCAATGCACTCTCTGTTTATTTCCTTGACCACAAAATCACAGTAAAATACTATTGTGGTTAGTCGAAGGACCATGGCTTGGTGAAGGCTCTGCAGGTCTGGTTGGTCTACAGCGGTAAAATGTTGCAAAGAGGAAAATAAGTGCTATGCTTATCAGCTTGTATCATAAGTAGTGATACAAGGGAGTAAATTATTCTGGTAAAAAGTGGTTTTGCCTGTACCTAAAAGCAGGCTTGCTTCATCTGCCTGTGGCAGATGAATGGGGAGAACAATGAAATAGTAAAAAAAAAAGGGAGAAGGCTTGGATTGTAATCCTGATTGAATGGAAATACTCTGGGTTAAGGAATATGTGGAAAAAGTGGATAAAAATATGTACTTTTTTTCCCTTACCAGAAAATACGATGTAATCAGAAAAGGTCTATTCAGTCAGTTGCAAGTGCAGGCCTGGTATTTACTATTTAACAAGAAAAGGAGTTAAAGTATTTTACATTTTTAATTGTAGCAATTTGATTTTAATACTATTTAGTAATGTCAATTCTTTAATAAGAAGAAGTATGTAACAAAACCCACACCGTTAAAATTTGACGTCATGTCAGTTTTCAGTTTTAAAATTTATTGGGTTTTGTTGACTGGACAGTAGATAGTAAGTAGAAACTAATTTTGATTTGTATACAAAAGACACTTAAGATGCTGAACTGTCAGTAACTAATCAATGATGCTGCCTGTTGCTAAGGAGATCTGTACAAATTATGCATTGTTTGAGTGAAGTGTCATGATACCAGTTATACCTTTTCAAGTTTAGATGACTCTGCTATACAAATGTATCATGGTATACAAATATCTGTACATTAATAGGCACGTTTCTTTAAGTACATTTACCTTTTCTAAAGATAGCTATGGACCAAGATGGGAATTAATTTGAATAACAAAAAGTAGGAAAAAAATAGGTTATCTTCATAATTTCAAGTATTCACATCATTAAAGTTATGGCATTAGAATTTCCCAAGACGTTTAGAAAAATTGAAGTTTCAGCATCCATAAACCGTAAGTACAGAGAAAAAATAGATGTGATTTAAGTTTGAAAAAGGCAGAATGATATGAGTCAATAGCTTAAATGCTGTTTTTAATCAGAGTGGAGCCTTGTACAAAACACATGAAAATGTCTCATTTTCTGTAATGGTTTTAAATGGCATACATTGTCTGGTTGTATTGATTGGCTGTTTCATTATAGTTTTCATAAACTTCACTCAGGCATAAGACAGGATTATAGTATTTTTCCAGTGCTCTTACACCTGACAGGCTCACTGTTTCTATTTTTATCTTAAATTTTGCTAATGTTCTCTAAGTAAAAAAGTAGTGTCAGTTGTATAAACTCTTTTGCTTGGAACCCTTTAATAGTATAAAATTGCAGCAGTGTTTTGTCTTTAAGAAGTTGGTCGAAGGCTTCTCTTCGTCAGATTGGACTTGAATAATAGAGACTCAGGGCTTCTTTTCTGTCCCTTTCATAGTCTTTTTTTCTTCCCACTGTGGAGAAAAGACTTACTTAATTCACAAGATTATTAGGATCTACAGTTAGCAAAAACAATTGTCACTATATGCAGCAAACTCAAGTGTTTTAAAATACGACAATGCACGGTTGTCATCAGAATGAAAGTCTTCTTGTCAGAACCATATGTTACCTGCCAGTATGCTGACAGTTAATGGTCTTACAGTATGGTTTTGCAGTATTGATGGTCAGAAATCATACAAGTGACTGTTCTGGCTGTTTTGAAGACCTGTGAGCTTTTCTTGCCTGCAGGTTACACTGCAGCTGTGGTTAGTCAAAGGAAGTGGCCCAGATGACTTTGCTGCATTTAATACAAGGAAAAAACCAAACTCAGTTTTATTATGTTAAGGAACCCAATAGAAATAGCTTTCTTTCCCTCTTTCCCTCTTTCCCTCTTTCCCTCTCTCTTCTCTCTCTCTTTCATCTTTGTCCATATCCTATCTCCTGTTCTTGTCATCCCCTAACCCCCCAGTTACATTCTTAAATCCTATTGACACGATCCCAAGTGCGTGATTTCGGTATGAATATTTCCTTGACTCACAAGGGAAGCCTCTATTAAAGCTTCACACCTTATTACTCAGAAATTACAGTGTTGTTCGTAAAAATGATTTAAGAAAGATGCCTGCATATTTATAGTCACATCTAGTGCGTACAATGAAAAAAAAAAAAAAAGTGACCTGGACAGTCCATAAGAACAACATTTTTCTTCTTACAGGAGCAAAATTTCCAAGCCTTAAATAACGTGTGTACTTTGATTTATGATATATGCAGAAAAACTTCACTTGACTAGTGTGGTGCTCCAAACGTAGTTCTCTCTCTGAAGGAGAAGGAAAAAAACTCACTACACTACCAGGAAACCAATTTTCAGGCATAATTTACCACACTAATGCACTGTATAAGTTGAAATCTGTTACAGCTTGATTTCAGACACTTACAAGCCTGGTGAAGAGTGTGTGAGGAAGAAAGCTGACTCTGTAGATGAGTCAGATTGCCTCTTTATGGCAATTTTTGTGTTACTTAAATTTATTTATGCATTTTACAAATTAGTCTGAGGAAGTGAAGACTAAGAAGGGCTTTAAATACAGAAAACAGCAATTTTGCTCAAAATACAAGTTGTGTGCATTTAATGTGTTGCTAGAAAGTATTAATTAGTTGAAACAGGGTTACCACAAAAGCTTATGCTTGAAGCTCTTTCAGTGAGCACATAAGAAAGGTTTCTCTTTTTCAGAGCTGAACCCCTCTTGAATTGTTTGAAAGGGCTTATCTGTTATTGACATCAATATATGTCCCAGGTGGATATTGTAAATGCCAGCTGTTGCGTTTTTAAGTACAGATGGCTGATCCAACTTAATCGTTACTGAATCCTTTGAGTAATGCATTCTCTAGTTGTTTTTTACCACATTGTCCTCTGTTGTCTTTTGATGGCTGGTTAGCTGTTAGGGGCAGCAAATGTTTGTATATGTATTGATTATAAATTACTGTCTGTATCAAACTTACAGTAAGTAATCTTGCTTAACTGTAGACACACACAGAAGCAGGGATGTGATTCTTGGACTTAGTACTGCTGTGTATTTCAGATTTATATTTTAAATCACACAAATGTCAAACACGTTTTAAGAGCTGACTCTACTGAAACAATTTACTTAATATGGTTTTTTTTAGCTTTTTGCAAACTGGAAGTTATTTGAAAGTTATTGAAAGTTGTTCTATCCATTCTAATCACTTTCTGGTAAGAGATACAAAAATATGTTAAAAATAATAGTATTTAAAGTTGTTTCAAAAAGGATGGAGTGATCAAACCCACTGTTGATTAAATATAGTGTAGTTACTGAGGATTACTCGGGTTAATTCCATTTTTTAGATCTGCTGTACAACAAGGATATACGTCATCTCTTGAAATAAAGCAGATGCTACAATAGCTGTGCGAATTACTGTAGCTTTAGCAGTAACCTCCCTCTAGAGTGTGGTGAGACAGAAGAATGAAATGGAGACACTGCTGTGAACCAGTACACTTCTGAGATCAGTATAAAAATTAGGAGATTTATCTCCCTTGTTATGGATTGCTTCTCCTTGTATAGAAGTCAGTTAAAATAATCCTTCAGCATAAAAAGACCATTTAATGAAATGTGGTCAGGTAATATGGCTTATAATAAATGTCTGATGTGAAAACATAAAAGGAATGTAAAAATGTTTCAAAACCCGATGGAGCTTATTTTTGCTTTTGTGTGTTATATAATAAAACCTGGAACCTTTTTAGGAAATCTGTATCCTCAAGTATGCTGTTTAAAAAACCTGCCATTTGCTATTAAGCACCTTATGTACTTTTGTAGGCCTAGAAGAGTAATAGAGTGATGTGACTGGAAGAGTCATTAAGAGAATATGCAGTATGTTATTATAGGAATTTATAATTAAATTTGTGACAACTCTTACCACCATGATCCTGCTAGATATTTACATCACCTGCTGCTCCATCTAGAGATTACTTCCACTATGGTGTTTTGCTGCCTAGTGGCAATCTTAGGTGTCTACCAAATTTTGGGACAAATTTGTGTGACAAGGCTTGTGTTGTGTTTTGGTCATTTTTAAGCTCTGCACTGGATTCAGTTCTCATGGTGCATTACTAAATTGCTGTCAGTAGAGGAAAAGGAAGCAACTGAGTGTACTTAATTAGAAATTCTTCTTAAACTGTTTTTTGAAACTTGATTCTGGAAGCTGAATTAGTTAACTTTCTAAAATGATTCTTCGTTTGGCAGTGAACTAAAAGCATTTATAGAAAGCAAACAAAACGTATCTATTTAAAACAATTCAGGTTTCTCTGTCAAGCACTTAAAACTTGAAGCACCAGGATGTAATTTAAATGCATCTTGCTTGTGTTAAAATAGAATTTCTAATTATAGACTTCCATGTAGGTGTTCTTTCAGTAGATAAATGTAAAATTCGGCTTTAAAGGATTTTCATAAAATCATCACAAACTGGTGGAGCATTCATTGCTGCACAGTAACATGTAGTGACCTTGGTAAGGCAGCAGATCACGATTTATTTTGTCTCTAATAGACATCTCATCACAAATGACAGCAATCTTGTAAATGGGGTAGTATAATGAATAATGAACTCTTCTTTCCAATGCATATTTCTATTCCTTAATAATGTGTTATAAAGCCTGTAAACAGAGGCTTTAATAACATGCCTTCTGAATAGGTTTAGGTAAATCAAAAATTCATTTGTGGACTAATTGTCTAACATTTAATGATGTTTGAAATGAAGAAATTTAGACCTATCAGCCCTGTTTTGTGGACGATTGGTTATTTTGCAGTCAGCTGCATCTTTGAATAAAATAGAGAATTTGTGTAGCATCATCTAAAGTTGTTCTCTTAATTGCCTTTCACTTCATGCGTCATGTGATGAATCATTATATATTTCTTGACTTTGAACTTTTGAACACATTATAGCTTTGACAGCTCATAAATGTACAATTGCTTCTGCAGAAGTATAACAAGTGCTCCTTGCTGACAGTGTAAAACTGAAGTGCTGCAGTTCTCTACATCTCAGAGATAACTGACTACAATCTGCTTTGTCACTTCTGTTTGCATTCAATTCCATTGAGTTGCCCTTCAGATAATGCTTTCCACGTTAGAGGAAATTGAGTATTGGTTATGACAGTAGAGTATTCTCAAATGGCTGGAACCAGTCCTTCATAAAACCGTATCTTCAGACATGTATAAATTTTTTTTATTTCCTTTCAGGGTTTTGTCTCTGTCCAGCCTAGAACTGTAAAATGACATGATTTTTGGGTGTTGTTATAAGAGAAGTGTTCAACAGGTGAAAATACATTCTCCTGGTTCCTTGCATGAGAGGTAAATTTAAAAATAGTTGGTCAAAGTAGGGATTAATTTTTGCCCTGCTTTTAAGAAATGTTCCCAGCAACCTTTAAAAACATGCAGTGCTAAAGGGGAAAATTGTTCTTATTCACACTGTTCTCTGGAGGACTGTGCAATAGCTTCTCCAGCTGGATGATGTGACATGTGTTGCACTGTTAGAACAAGTTAGAACAGAGAGCTAGTGATAAGATATTTTTGAGGAGTTAACAATTTCTGTGTTACTGGATTAAAGTTTAGGTATGGATGTTTCGTTTAAATAGATGTCATGTTCAGTACAGCTGAATTACTTGCTTTTGACTGCATTAGTAAAAAAGAGTTAAGAAGGTATTGCAGACTAACACTACTGCCTAACAATTGAAAAGGTATAATTAAAATAGTTTTGTAGTTTTCAAGGTATAATTTATACCTTTAAAAAAAATCTATATGCTGAACTGGAGTCAATCCATTTTAAAGCTGTTCAATTTAGCAGTACAGTATTTAAGACATTCATCTCTGTGTCTAAGCATCAAATTTCAGTACTACAGTCCCCTAATCTTTTGCTTGCTAAACCAGTAAACAGTAATCACCTTGGAAGTACTTCCATTTTCTTATGAGAAGGTCATGTGTCTGTTTTATTACTTCACATACTCATTTCCTTCATGATCTCACAGTGATGCAGCTTTTTAAAGGATTGTTTTGGCTGCAGTTAAAAATTTAATTTTTCTAAGTCTTGCTCAAATGCAAGCTACTTTATTATAGAATCACAGAATACTTTGTGTTGGAAGGCAGCTTTAAAGGCTATCTACTGCAACTTCCCTGCAATGACAAAGGACATCTTCAGATAGATTAGGATTAGACCCCCATCCAGACTGACCTGGAATGTTTCCAGGGAGGGGGCATCTACCTGTTGTCTCTGGGCAACATCCTCCAGTATTTCACCACCGGTATTGTGACAAACGTCTTCCTTGCATGTAGCCTAAATTTACATTCTTTCAGTCTAAAACCTTTGTCCTATCTCAACAAGCCCTGCTAAAAAGTCTGTGCCCATCTTTCTTATAAACCTCCTTTAGGTACTAGAAGGCCACAACAAGGTCATCGCAGAGCCTTCTCTTCTCCAGGCTGAACAACCCTAACTTTGTCAGCTTTTAGTCATAGGAAAGGTGTTCCACACCTCTGGTTCTTTCTGTGGCCCTCCTCTGGACTCACTCCAACAGGTCCCTGTCCTTCCTGTGCAGGGACCCCAGAGCTGGATGCAGTGTTCCAGGTGGGGTCTCACCAGAGCGGAGCAGAGGGGCAGAATCCCCTCCCTCCCCTGCTGCCCACGCTGCTTTGGATGCAGCCCAGGGCACGTTTGGCTCTCTGGGCTGTGAGTGCCCATGGCTGGGTCATGTCCAGCCTCTCATTCACCAGTTGGTCAGGCAGGACTTGCTGTTGGTGAAGCCATGCTGGCTGTCTTGAGTCACCTTCCTGTCTTCCATGTGCCTTAGTACGGCTTCTGGAAGGATCTTCGCAGACACAGAGAGGAGGCTGACAGGCTGGTAGTTCCCAGGATCCTCCTTGCTACCTTTTGTAAAAATGGGTGCAGTTTTTCTGTTTTTGCTCACCAGAGACTTCACCTGACTGTCATAGCTTTTCAGATATCATGGAGAGGAGTTTGGCAACTGTGTAGAATCAGAGTTGTTTAGGTTGGAAAAGACCTGTAGGATCATCAAGTCCAACCATAAACCTAGCACTGCCAAGTCCACCATCCTTACATAACTGAACACCTTCCCTATGCCCTTCCTTGAAAACCTGTTCCTGCTTCCACCATGTCTGCATTTGCTCTGTGCCCTTTTATTTGACCTGCTGCTCTGCGCTCAGTCATGCTGGTCTCTGGCCTTCCTTGTCTGATTTCTTGCTCCTGGGGATTGCTAGCTTTTGTGCTCTGTGGATGTGTCCTTAAAGATCTGCTAGTCCCGTTCTGCTTCCTTGTCCCTGAGGGCAGTTTCCCTGGGGTCCCATTGGCTAGCTCCTTGAAGTAATGGAAGTTTGCTTTCATAGAGTTCAAGATTTTCTTTCTTCTTTACCTCGCCCTCAGGTCTGAAAACTCCACCAGTGTGTCCCGACTTCACTCCAGGCTTGTCTCGAATCTTGGTGTTCCCAAATGGCTCACTTGCACTGGTGACCAGTAGGTCCAGTATTTCATGCCCTCTGGTAGGAGAATCTATCGCATGTCTTAAGAAGTTACCTTCATGCGTTCCAGGAGTCTCCTTGGTTGCTCACCATGCAACATTTTCAGTAGATGTTGGATTGGTTGAAATACCCCAGCTGATCAAGAGCCTGCAAGCCTTTGATTTAGGTTTATTTCCACATTGATTATTGATTTTTTTTTTAAACTAGATTGCTATCTAGAAGCAATGTGTTGATTTATTACTAACATAATGTTACTAATCAAGACAAGCAGCCTAGTTTTTTTTGACATTTGAAATAACTGATGATGCTGTATGATCAGCTCTGCCTTTTCATTGTTCTCTGTTACTTGATGTCCATCTTGGGTGTTCAAGTGAAACAGTTCTTTAATAAAAAAAACGAAAAGTGATAGGGAACTTGCAGAGTTCAGTGACTCATCTTCTTTTAAAAGCATGACTAAAACTGACTTACGCCATCTTGAAAAAACATTCCAAATATTTTTATGGCAGTACACATGTAGTCTGTTTGGGAATCTGAATGTTGGAAACCCGAGGCAACCATTTTATAAGTATTTAGCACATTCTTACCAACATTTTGAAATGAAGGAATCAAGAAAACAGATTGTGAAATCTGAAGGATAAAACAGCCTTAAACCAAGCCATTTTGGCAGGAAAATTCAAGAAAGTAAGTGCCTACTTCTTGTGACCCAAGTATTTAACCATCTTACATATATCTGTCTATCTATCTGTAGATAGATAGATAATATGTGTGTGTGTGTGTGTATCTGTTCAGGTATGTGCAGTGGTTCTTATCACAAATACATGATTTTATGCTAGGGTTCCTAAAAGCTTCTGCTATAAAGTAAAGAAAATGCTTCTTTTTAATACCTCTCCAAATCTTAAAACAGATACTATAATACTGGTTTCTAATTTTTCTAGATTTTTGTGGAGAAGAATATATATTTAAATTGTGATTAAGACTACTTGGATATCTAAAAGTAGGTCTAATACCTTTTGCATGTCTCATATCTGTTGATGCCTAACACTACTATAAATTTTCTCCTAGGTCAGTATTTCTTAGCTTCACTGAAGTAAAGACACTCGTGCTATTTGTCTGAATATTTCTTAAGGAATTTCTTTAAAGTAAGTGGAAACAAAAATATCACAGCTTCTTTGCTGCAGAGAAGATGAGTTCTTTTTCTCCAAAGCACATCTCGTCTGATTTCTGTCACCTTGTTTCAGAAAGCTAAGATGACAACAATGCATTACAACGATTGGGTTCTTCTGCTGGTGCACTCTGACTCACTGATGTTTTTGGCAAGACAAGTATCATTAAGTTAAATTGGAAGGATGATACCTGATGTCCCATTTGCAAAACCTCTTGCATATCTGTCCTGTTTGAAAATGTTATGTTTTGGTATGAGCACTGTGGAATTCTTTCCGTTCTTCCACAAACTCTGCTCACATTGAAGTTTTCTAGGCATCTCATTTTCTTAAACAATCTTTTTAGAAGAATTATGAAAGATAAATATTCCTGTCAAAGGAAGTGCAAGTTGGCAACATGCTGGCATTTTATGCTGTCTGTTGAAAAGTGTGTTCAGATACACTTCGTTTTTAGTAGAGGGCAAAAATCCTGATATTTGCGTATTCCTTGAGCTTAAAAGAGTGTCCCAACCAGTTTATTTTGAACTGTGGCTGAACTGTTGAGCTAATTTGGCAATTATTTCCTGGACTGTGGAGATAACTAAACTATCTATAGTATCTAATTTAAACAATCTCAACATAGTCATAGGTTTTTTATGGTACACATATCCTTTTTGGTGAGTGCATTACCAACTGTTTCATCTGAATAATAATTTGCATCAGTGATTTTAAGAATTACGTGGCAACAATACAACAGTGTTCTCAGAACTGTAGTTCTTTTAGCTCCCATGTTGAGAGTCTTGAAGTTATTCATTGTCAGCAAAGATCATGCTTCAGCTTTTTTTGTGTTCACCTGAGGCAAACATGGTGACAGTTTTGGTGAGACATCTACTTTGAGTGGTAGATTTCCCAAGGAGGACAGACAATTTCCCAAACCGTGAAAATTGTTATTTATAACAGTAGGTTTTTTTCACTTTCTTTCTCCTTAATCATATCAGACCTCTATTTATGTTGTGGGAAGTATGAAATGCACTGGTATTTCAACCAATAAAAGTGGCTGATAACCTATCGCTGCATTTGAAGATAGGTGTGACAGGCACAGAGGGCAAAAACTGGTCATATGTGGAAACACGGCCATCACTTTCCTCTTTCTCCTCGCCTTTCAAAAATTTATTTCTATGACAAGTTCTAAGTAACTCCCAGGTGTGTATTTGTAATTAATGACAAACATGCTGCTGGCAGCGCACAGGGGTGGATGCTCATCTCCAGGCAAAAACTGGGAGAACCTCTGAGATGTCTGGGGGCTTGTCTACCAGGCAGAAGTGTAGGGAAGGAGTGCAGTGTGACCCTCAGGTTGTGATGAGTGTCCAGGATTTCCTCCTGAGGCACAAGCAAGTATCTTGTGAGAGGTGCAAGCAGGCTGAGGCCAGGCACATTTGGGTGGCTGAGTTACAGGAGCCGGGGAGAGGCCTGTGTGGTACTGGACAGGCAGAAGAAGAAACAGAGGAGGGCTTTTGTAAGCAGCCCCAGATGGTTGATGCTACTCTGAGTGAGGCGTCACAGATCCTGGTGACCCACAAAGGCAGAACTCTGGTTCACTCTCCACCCTCCTGTGTAGAAACCAGGATGAGATGAGAATAAAAGCAGCAGCTCATCGAGGGTGATTTTCTCTGGTGAGACCTCACCTGGAACACTGCATCCAGCTCTGGGGTCCCCAGCACAGAAAGGACATGGACCTGTTGGAGTGGGTGCAGAGGAGGCCACCAAGATGGTTAGAGGGATGGAGCACCTTTCCTATAAAGAAAGGCTGTAAGAATTGGGATAGGCCTGGACAAGAGAAGGTTTCAGGGTGTAGACTTCCAGTACATCAAGGAAGCCTACAAGAAAGATGGGGAGAGAATCTTTGCAAGGGCATTTAGTAACAGGACAGAGGTGAATGGTTTTAGACTGAAAGAGAGAAGGCAGGTTTAGATTAGATATTAGAAATTTTTTACTGTGGGGGTGGTGAGGCACTGGCCCAGGTTGCCCAGAGAAATTGAGGAAGTCCCATCCCCAGCAGTGTTCAAGGCTAGGCTGGATAGGGCTTTGAGCAACCTGGTCTAGTGGAAGGTGTTCCTGACCATGACATCTTCAAGGTGCCTTCCAATCCAAACCATTCTTTGATTCTAGGATGTCCTAACACTTGAAGACACCAATGAGCAACCTCTGGAGGGAGAAACCACACCCACAGCTCACATTAGAAACCACAAAAAGAAATGATGAGTGCTCATTTTGAGTATCTCTCTGCAAAGGAGTACTGGCCCATTTGTCAGCCTGACAGGGATTCATGTGAAGTTTGCAGCTTTCCAGGTGCTATGGCCTGGGATGTCACAGAGACCACAACCTGGTAGAAACAGGGATTGTTACGCCTTGTTCTTCTCTCATGTAGGCATGAATGGCACAGCAAACCAGGGCTTGGGCAGAATCAAACAAGATGGCAAAGTTCTAGTTTTATGATTGAAATGGATTGGTGCTCAGGTTCTCTCTTCCTCTCTTACCAGTAAGAGGAAAGAGCATAAGGAGCAGCAGCAGGACCAGCTGGGCACTTGACTGTGCTTGGTGTGGTTGCCTACCAAGAAGCACTTTGCACAGTGTCCAGACCTGCTTTTTTTCCCCTTGATAAGCTTGGTAGAGCAAGCCAAATGTCCTCTTGGAGCCTGCACACTGTGTGCGTGCACATGATGGAGCCATGGACAAATTGCAGTGGGCAGAGGCTGTGGCTGCTGGCACACTGCCTGTTACTTACCTCCATTTGGATATTGAGCTGTTGACTCCAGTATTTTCTCTTTGGCTGCTGCTGTCCAGCCAATTCCTTGTCCGTGGAATAGTTTGTACAGAAAATCTGTATCCTCTGGTTTATTGGCAAGGATGTTGTGTGGAACTGTATCAAAGGTCTATAGAAGTCTAGGGAGATAACTGTTGTTCCTGCCTTATCCAGCAACACAGTCACCCTGTTGTAGATGGCAACCAGATTAGCCTGGCACAGTTTTTCATTGGTGTAGCCAAGTTGGCTGACTCTTATCACCTCCCTGTCTACCATATGCCTTGGCACAGCTTGCAGGAGGATCTGTTCCATGATCTTGCTGGGCTTAGTATGTTTCTGAGGACCTCCATTTTACCTTTTTTAAGAATGAGTGCAATGTTTCTCTGTTTTTCGGTCACGGGGCACTTCATCTGACTTCCAGGACTGCTCAAATGTGCTTGAGAATGGCTAGGCAACCACATCAGCCATTTCCTTCAAGACCCTGAGGTGCATCCTATTGGATCCTGTAGTCTTCTGTATGTTTGAGTTCCTCAAATGATCTTACAAGGATGGAAGAGAATTAACTCCCCCAGTCCCTGCCTTAAGCTTCAGGGACTTGAGAATGTGGGAAGAGTACCTGCCAAAGAAAACTGAGGCTCTTGCTCTGTATTTGCAGCATCCTGTTTTCTCTTTCCCCTTCTTCCGCCTCCCTACCCTGCTTAGTTAGCATCTGGTAATCTGGATTGATTCAGGACACAAATCCTTTTCATTTTTTTCTGTTTCTCTCCATTCCACTACTTCCCTTGCCGCCTATTAAATTTTATGAGCTAGCCTTATCCTTTAACTGCTTTCAGATCTGCTTGGATACAAACTGCTTTTGTTCCTGTATTTGGGATAAGTAAATCCTGGACCTAACTAACATGACTTCATGCTGCTGAACACCTCACTGATGCACAGTCTTTGTCTGGAGCTTCTAGCTTCAGTTATGAAACCTGGTTTGGTGGAACGTTGCAAAAATATTACAAAGATGTTAAACCTTTACACATTTTTGATGTGACATCCAATAACATATTGGAGATAGAAGTTCTTAGTGCATTAGAATTTAAAAAAAAAAAAAAATTTGCCCCGTCCCAGTGTTAGACTCTTGGTCACTTTTGTGATTCACAGTGGAGTATTTTCTCCACTATATCAGTATTTTTGGCATTATTACAATCCTGTATATTTTCAAAGCAAATCTTCATGCTGTAAGTGTATCCATCATTTCTTCAATGCTTCTGATAATAACTGAATAAGATACAAACTCACTCTTGAAAGATTTCTTCTTGAGTTTATAAACCGATGACATTTTGTGATGCCTGCTTTTTGCCACCTGCTACCCCTTTTGAGTTCATGTAAAATCCTTCTATTAGGACAAGCCAAATGTGTTGAGAGTTCCTTAGCAAAAGCATGTTAATTGTCAAAAAGACAGGATTACAGCAGAGATCTTTAAGCCTTTTCTGCGTATCATTAAGAGGCTTGTGATTTTTATGGAGTGGTTATTAATCGTACACTAGACACTGGGTGAATATATAAAGGGTAATACAAAGACACACTGTTTCTGTCCTTAAGCACCTTTTCACTGACAGGTCTTAATTAAACAGAAAGTTTAGATTTTCCTATGATAAAGGCCTGAAGGGCTGCACCCAAAATTATAATTTGTGTTTGGAATCCTTTTAATTTAGTCTATTGTTAAGTCATTTATCTCAAAATCTTTGTTATAGGCTTGTCATAGAAGCAGATACCCAAGATGTAAGTGATACTGAAAGGCTGTTAAAAATTGCCACTGTGAGTTATACTGTAATATTTTACTGTGTTTTAAAGGCATGTAGTTCAGGATGTAATTACACATTTTATAAAGATGTGTCAATGAGTATGCTGTGCCTGGTTAGCCACATCATTTGTGAGAATTTTCTATTTTGTGCTTGCCATGGATATATACTTGAACTTGGTTGTGCTACATGCTCTTAAAAGGAAACAGGTGTTTTTTAATGACCTAATAATAAATAATTGAAAAATTAAATTAAGTGGTATTCAACTGAAATTTCAAGGAACCATGTATTAAGGGCAGTATTTGCTTTGCATGAGGAAATACTGACTGATGAGATCATCACACTCTACATGTCTCTTGGAAGGCTCAAAACTTTACGTGGCACAGAGTAAGGAGAGTTGGGGGGAAGGTTTAAAGCAGAGGCAAAGATAGCCTGTTACTGATTGGAAACCCTAAAATACATACTTATGATCTTGATATGATCATTCTATACAGCTTGATATGTTAGAGTGGACTTGGCAGTGTGGGGGTAGCAGTTTAACTTGATAATATGAAACGTCTTTTCCAACTAAATTCTATGATTCTATGAAATACTATAGATATGACACAAAGTAGGCTGCAGAGAGAGAATGAATTACTTTAAATTTTAGGCAAACCAGGTATATTGCAAAGACAATGAAACAGCAATGTGGCCTACTACAAAGGAATAAAATCCTAGTGAGTTATATCATGTTATCTTATAACAAAAGAGGTTAGAGAACTCACTAAAGAGTGGATGATACAGTGCCTTTTAGCT
Source organism: Corvus cornix cornix (assembly GCF_000738735.6). NCBI lineage: Eukaryota > Metazoa > Chordata > Aves > Passeriformes > Corvidae > Corvus > Corvus cornix. Next base: position 32,340,984 of record NC_046357.1, read on the forward strand.
TGAAACAACATTTGCTAACCTTCTTTTTAAATCTGCCATTGCATTAGGTAAAAAAGGGCAAAGTAAAGAACAAAAATGTAGTACTAAAAGATAGGGCACTCATTCCTCTCCTTCCCTTAATTTTTAAAATGAAATATGGGGTGGATGGAGGAACTCTTGATCCATCTTCATTTCCATATTGTAAAATACCAGTACTAATGTAATAATTTATGTTACATTAAAAAAAAAGAGGACATAGTGTGTTGGAAGAAAATCGATACTGATGATACCCTTAAGTAAAGTTCTCTTTTAAAAAATCTTCTTTTATTTTAATCTGTGGAGCATTATGGCTCTTTGTGTATGGTCAGACATGTTGTTTTTATTTGGCAGTGATCCTAAAGTTCTGCAGGACAAACGCCACTCAAAACTTGGAGTTGTAAATTGCCTCCCAGTTATATTTCTGATGAACACTGTTGTGACCATGTGTTACTTTTGGGTTGCACACAACTCTGCTAGGATCACTGTTTTTCTGCTTTGAATCAGGACAGAAGCTCAAAGGTGATGGGGTAAAGTTTGGGAAGTGGATCCACCAGCACCAGCACTCTCTGTAATGGAGAAGCTCTGTTTGCCTGGAAGGGTGAAGAATACCATGTGGCCTGAAAAGTTAGTGGAAAAAGCAATGTCAGGGTTGAAAAATGGGAACCTGATTTTGAGGGCCATTGCTGGAAGAAATAAATTTTTGACCCAACAGATTTGAGAGAATTTAATAAATGCTGCTGAGTAGAGATAATTTTATTTTTCATGGTAATTCCTGAGGTGGATAGTGCCTATCTTGGATCTCAGCCTGGACTAAATTTGTAATACTTCCAGCTAGGAAAGCTTTTGGTCTACCACCTGGGCAGATTTTGCATGGACTCTGTGAGAAAAGATTAGTGAACACCCAAATGCTTTTTCTAGATTCATCTTGTGGAATTGAGTCACACTTAGAAGTCATTTCTTTCTGAGGCATGTGTCTCTAGAGGATTGTGAGTTAAAGTGATTTCTTCATATAATCTTTATAATCCTGATCCACATGGTCTTCAGTTGGAAAAGTCAATACTGGGTTTAGAAATTATGTCAGAAATACTGCAAAAATTGTTTCAGTGAGCTAAATTTTGTGATTTTTGAGGTTCCAGTTCTTTTGTGTAGCTCATTCATATCCATAAATAGAAAGAAAAAAAAAATCAAGTGATCCCCTTACTGATGGGTGAATGAATGAATACCTGCATGGGATGTATAACTGATAAAAACAATGAGACACAGCATTGAATCACAGTTACAATCTGAAAACAATAGCTGTATGAACTCAGATTCAAAAGAAGTTCTAATATCATGCTTAGAATGAGGAAACCTAAAGGATTTTAACCACTTGCCTAGGTAGCTGAAATACAAGCCACAGAGAGGCTTATAATGGTCAAGGAGACATTTCCATTTTCCAGCTTTGGACTCCTCCCAAGGTTTTCCCTCCCTTTGAGTTTTGGAAGTTGTGACTCTTGAATCGTTGATGTTTTTTAACAGAAAGAATGGTCAGAAAAATTCACCCCCTGTGAAGTGGCATAGAAATAGTTTTGGGAGAGTTGTTTTATTTTTTTTCAACAAATACGATTCTGCAGTTGGAATATTTTGATCCAATATGTGTCTATTTTAAGCAAGTCTCAGTTTGGTCAACTGGAAGAGTGTGTGGGAAACTGAGAGTAGCATATTTCTGTCAGCTGGAGTCACAGTGATTGTTGGCTGACTAGACTGTGCTTTTTCAGCAACATTGATCAACTTGTATTTCCTTAGCACTTGGTGGGGAGAGTTTTCGTATTTTATGTTAAATAGTAGTGATGAGATTTAAAGTGAAGTATCTAATGCAAAGGTCATGTTTTTATTATGGCAGTGGGTCTTTGGGAGGCTTGTATTTTGGACATAAGAAGAAAAATCCAGTTGCAGGAACTGATCAACTGGGATCATTATGATATAGAAACTTCAGTAGATCTCTCCTGCCATGTTTAAAAGGACTACACACCATACTCTGAAGAACTGAAAAGTACTTAAATACATTTAGTGGGCCAGAACGGGGCAAGTGTTGTGGTTTTTTTCCGGTCAAGTAGCTTAGGTACAGGTTTGCAGACTCAGGTACAGGTTTGTATGTAGTGTGTAGTTTTCTCTTTTGGGAAAGTTAACATAATTTTCACTAAGTTAATTGAGCTAGTGGTAGAGTCACCTTCTGCTGCAAAATCAGAAAGTTGTGACGTTTTTGTTTCTTGAGTTCCCAAATGAATTGGCATTTGGAAACTAATTTCAGCTTTATATAAAAATATGTAGTGTGCTAAAATAACCTTTCAATGAAACAAGGTTTATCATTCAGTCTGAAACTAAATACGGCCATGGTCTGTATTTGTTCTCCTGTGGGGAAAATTGATGGAATGATGGAATGATTTCACATGGCTCATCCTGGAGGCATATGAAAGACAAGAAGGTGGTCAGGAGTAGTCAGCATGGATTTATTAAAGCAACGTGATTGCCTTCTATGGTCGGACAACTGATAGATGGGGGGAGAGCAATGGTTGTTGTCTGCCTAGACTTCAGCAAGGCTTTTGGCACTGTCTCCAATGATGTCCTCATAAGCAAACTCAGGAAGTGTGGGCTGGATCAGTGGACAGTGAAGTGGCTTGATAAATCACTGAATGGCAGAGCTCAGGGTCTAGTTGGAGGTCTGTCGCTAGTCATGTCCTTCAAAGGTTGAAGCTTAGTCCAATATAGTGACATCTTTCAAAAGAATGTAGCAGTGTTGGATGCCAGAAGATCTAGTTATTGTAATTGAGGTGGCAGGAAATTATTCCATTTTTGTGCATGAAAATAAGCTAGTCAGATTAAAACAATTACGTTTGTAAGATTTTGAAGAGCTGTTAAAATTTTATGCAGCCATTTATGTGTAGAATTTTGTAAATTGTGTTTAATCTCTAGTCTACTCACTTTGATGAGCAGACATACAATATGGAAAAAATAATAATTGGATATTAGAAAAATCCAGTTACTATAACATACTTCAAAAATACTGGAAGTGTTTGTGATACTAGAATTCTGTTCTGACAGCCTTGAGGTGATAATAGTAATTACTGAAAAACTGGACAACTGCATGTGCGATGTCTAACTTTACTCCTACTGATTGTTAGTGGTTTACTTCTGTGCACTTGAGAACTGACTTTTACAATTACTTTTATGGAGCAGCTCTGTGTTCTGATAACTGACTCTCCTTTGGCAGGAAGAGAAAGAGTGCTTACAGCAGATAGGATTAATAAAACCTCAGGATTATACATAGAGAGATGGAAACAGGTACATTGTAGAATTTTTAGCTTGATTGTAGTACGATTAGGTTTCCAGCTTGCTTTCAGGTCTTAAAAGCTTGTGGGCTTTCCCCAGTCAGGTGCAGCCTCTCCTGCTCTGAGCTGGAATGATCTGTCCTCACTGGTCTCTAAATCAATTGAAAATCCATTGTAATCTGGGAAGTATAATTATCACTAAAGTAGTTTTGGTATATTCAGGAAAGGCATCAAGGAAAGATCTTAACTCCTTCATGGATCTTTGAACAAAGCACAGATTAATTGTGTGAATCATCCATAGAGCACTTTAAAATGCAGATGTACTATAAAAATTGGCCACTCAAAGACAACTTTAAAAATTACTGCTTTACTATCAGTCTTTTGGGAACCACGTCCTACTGTTTTCTGTGGGCTTTCTTGTAGTTTCCAGACAAAATGCACTTTAAAACACAAGGTTGGTCAAGTTATATGCAAAACTGGAAGTTGCTGTAGTTTAATCCAAAAGTTTGAATTAGCATATGCTATTCCCTCCTGTTTAAGCCACGTCACAGGTCAGTGTACTGAAGGAAGAACATGGAGTATAGCAATCAGAATACAACTTGTGTATTTTAACTGCACTATTTAGCTTTGATATCATGATATGGGTTAATAAGACCTCAGTATTTTGAAACACTAAGACATGATTAAAGCAAGTCTATGACCTAAAGTATGGAAAAAATAACTAGTCACATAGTTGTGTGATTCTTGGTATCTTGTCAAAACACAATAGCTCTTCAAGTGTAATGCCAGAATGTTTGTATTTGTTTATTTATTTCTTAGTTGTGAATTTTATGCTTGACTTATGTATATGCAGAATAAAACTGTGGTATATTCTTCTTTGTTACAATACAGCTTTTTATAGAAGCAACCAGAATCTCTACGCATGTTGTAGAGATTTTTTTCTGGTGATCTCTGCCCAGGAGAAACAAAAATGGTTTTATTTTTAAATCTGTGGCCTTCTACAGTTATTCAAGGCTTGTCTGACAACAGATACTTCACAGCTGTTGGTTTCTTTCTCAGAGACCTCAATGCTAAACATCAATTCTCTGATGTTCAGCAAATAAAAATAAGATCCAGATTTTCCATGGGATGAACTTAGATGCTGAAGGCCGAGATATGAATTCTCACCTAAGCTTCTAGGTCAGCAAAATATCCTAATCACCTGATGTCGAGTGCTTTATTACTGTTCATGTCTGAAGGCATTTACATTAGCAGACCTTAGCAGCTGTCATTCATATTTGAGGCTGTTTGGATTTAATGGTGTATTTTAATGCTGCAAATTTTGCATTAGTTTTAATGCCAAACCTGTCACAGTTATATTTCAAGCATGTCACTCTCTTAGGTGTTTCATCTGACTGACTTAGCATACTGAGGCAGGGAGAGGGCAGGGATATTTTAGATGTTGCAGTTTTTATTTTATTTTTCTTAAGCTCCTTGTCCTTTTGATTAATTGTGTGGTGAACTTAACAGTGTAATTTCGGAAAACTTGTGCTTTATGGTGGCAGAAGCCCAAGAGAATCACTTCTGTGGTCAATATCACTGTTAATTTTTTTTAAAAATGGGATTCTGAAAGTGTCTTTCTGGAAACCTGATGACTGAAGTCTGATCTGAAAACAGTAACTCCCAAGTATGTCCCTCATCTTTCTTGAATATGTTATTAGTTGGCATGGACCTCTCTACAGTTATGGTGTCCAAGAGTAAGTGGTCACTAAGATCAAAGGTGACTGGTTTTGGCATTGGAATGCAAATCCTGAAGTGCAGAAAAGAGAAAGAAGAAAGGTAGGAAACAGAGTAACAGTCTTCTGCAAGGTATGAGGCAGAAGACTTTTGAGAAGTTTTTTCCGGTAGGGTAAGGTACAGAAGGAAGTACTCAAAATAACAGGATGACTGTGCAAGTTCAGCATGACATGGGCTTTTAAAATTGGCCTTTGATACTGTTCATCAGGTCTTGCAGAAGTTACATTTGTTTGTAACATACTCGTTTTTCTTGCAAAACTCGATTTTGCTACTCTTCTAGCAGTGTATTTCTCTGTTGCTTGTTACCTCTATTATAATTATCAGTATTTTGAAAACTTTTTGAATCTGAAACGTCCCTGAAGAGTGTGAAACATTCACTTTTGGTTTTCTATATTTACAGCTCCTCCTGTTGCCATTTAAACAATTAATCTTGTGGTTTTTTGGGAAGACTTAAATTTCTCATTTGAATCCCTTTTCATGGTGCATTTTATGAAGTTCTTAATAACTGGCTCTGTCACCAAGGTACAGTATTTCATATAAGCAGACTATAAAGCAATGACTTTTTAAGTGGCCATGTGTTGACTGTGTCTTGTGACCCATGTGTTCGTTAATTGCTTAGGTGATACTAGAAAAGTGATATGTGTGTGTATCAAAAGTGCAGGAAGAACTGGTGGGGGAAAAAAAAAAAGAGGAGGAACACTGAATTTTGTTCTTTGTGCTTGAAGGCTCTAATTGAGTAACAGCGAGAGAAAAGTAAAAAATTTGAGTTGTTCTGAAATTGTAAATGTAAAAACACTAACTCAGGGAACAGAAGGGTCAAATGAAAGCAGCTTTCTCTAGGTGAATAGCAATTTCCTGGATGTGATTTCTTGGTTTTACTCTGAAATATTAAAAATTACTTTATTAAATGAGAAAAAAATTCTTTTTACTGAATTGAGTTTTGAACTGCTATGTGATTTTTTGACCTTGAAGCCTCAGACTCGCAGAGGATAAACTTCTTGTTAACATGTCTTGTACTTGCACTTATGGGATGACATTGGATACCCCTAAATACTGCAGGTCTTTACCAGGAGAAGACCATTAAGTTTGTCCAAAAAACACAGATCCAAAGCAGGATGTTTTCCAAAAGTCTGTGACATTTTTGGATAAAAAACAGGAAACTCACATAGGCCAAAATTATTCTCTTTTTGAAAACTGAAGGCACTTTTAACTAGAGGAGACACTTCAAATTGGAAAAATAGTATATTTTGTCTTTTACTAAGTAACATTTGCCTTGATGTTAAAGTAAAAATATTTCCAGTGTGATTTCATAATCACAGTAGTGCAACGCAGTGCATAGCTACAATTATTAATTTCATTTGATCAGATTTTTTTTTTAATTTCAATGTGGAATGGAATTTAGAAATGTGGTTTTTTCTACCACTTTTAATTTTAGTACGTGCTAGAGAGTGAGATATTAGAGTACACAAATTTTAAATTCAGCTGAGGGCATTGGCAAATTACTATATAGTAAAAGCAGATGGAAAATTAATTTTTCATTCAACTCAAGAGAATAAAAAGTTGAACCTAAATTATAATCTTGCCTGCTGCTGTTGTTGTATCAACAATTATGCTACAGCTATGCCTATGACATTTTTCATGGAGCAGTGTGACAGTGACTTCTATCCAATGACGAACTGTGCTTGCTTCACTCTTACAAAGCAATACTTCTCCAGAAATAAAGACATTAATTTTTATTAGGCACTTTCTTGCTTGAAATAATTTCCCTTTTATTGTAATTAGTCATTACATTCATTGAGGGATTGCTTTGAATTTTAACAAGTGTTGGTAGGATTTGTAACAAATTTTAGTACTAGAAGTTTTGTGAATGCCTGCACCATTTATTATAAATGTGGAAAATGGATCATTTTTACAAAGCATAAACCATGTTACTAATAGGTTCCATTATTTGATTTAATTGACTTATGTGAATAATATCTTTTCAGTGATGATTTTTTTAAACTAGATATAAGCTTACTTAACATTTCAGCATTTGAAAAGGAAAAATGGAAATTGATGGGACTGAAGACTAACCAAAATGAATTCCTTTCCAGAATCTTAATGTTGCCAGTTGGTCACTAGATTTTGATTTTCAGTTATCCCATGGATTAAATAGTTCTGTAGAAGAGCAGTCTTTCCTTAAGGAGCAATAAGATTTTTTTTTTCCATACCTTTTAAAATATCTCTCATTTGTCAGCCTTTCCTCCCTTTGTTTATCCCAAGGATTGGCCCAGCACCTGGAGTGCCTGATTTGACCCTCTAAAATTTGGTGAGATGTCTTTTGGGACTGGGAATGTCAGCAGGTGTTACCTGAATAGTATTCACACTTACTTAATGAGATGCGTACATGATGGTTTTTTTGTGGCTCCATTGTGTATATTTGGTACAGATACTTGGGCTTTGCAAACTCTTAACAGTTTCATTTTCAGGAATCTTAAACACATTTAAACTGGTCTCATTCATCTGAGATGTGAGCACCTTTTTCTGCTGCAAGAATGGATTTTCCTTTCCCTTTAATACCTCTGTGTTTATTAAATGCAGTCCTTGTGTCTTCAGAGTTATTCCACTTTAATTTATTTCAAGGGAACTTGGTGTCTCTTGTGTTTTCTAGATTATTAAGGATAGAGATGTTGCTTGTTTTGATTGATATTAGTATAGTAAATATAGTATAGTACTATATGTTGTTTCTCAGTTGGGGTTTTCCCTTTTTTTTTTTTTAAATTTCTGTTGAATGCTCCCTGAGTGGGTTAAAGGATCTGATTATTTTAGCTGAATTAGAATATAATTCAATTTTAATGATGTTTCATAAATTTCAAATACTGTTTCTTGAATGCTAGGGGCTTAATTCCTATTTGGCTAACACCTCAGTAAGGAAAAGATTTTACAGAAAAATATGTGAAAACATTGTTAAGTATAACTCAGTAATCCTCTTACCTAATCTTGCTGCAGCTTAAATATGAGGTAGAATTCCCTTCTGACACAATTGTATAATTGCTACTGTTCAAGCAGTCCTTTCTGACGATTTAGATCAGTGCAAAACTGTGTTTCTTGCAGAGCAATAAAATATATGTGTCAAAACTGTAATGACATTCCAATTCCATTCAAATACCTTGGTATATGAGTTTCTCTGTACGGCAGACTTCAGGATAGTAAAGAGCTACATGAAGGAGCTAGGATAACAGCGGTGCAGGAGGCATGACAGCATGGAGTTTGTGTGCAGTAATGTAGCCTGCGTCACTTGTGTTTCAGTTAGTTACTGGAGGATATCATATAGTGCACTGTAATTGTAAGCCAAAAATAGCCAGTTATGTTTGGGGCTGGTGCAGTATAAAAGCAGATTTATAGTAAAGTAGGGTAAGAACCCGAGCAGTTGAGATATTTACATTCTTCATTTCTGTGGGATATGTAGTAATTAACTCTTACCCCTTCTTTCACAATCAATTTCAGCACAGGGAGAATGATCTGAGAGCCTTCTTCTTTCCCGTTTGTTGCCAGCACTCATGGAAGGTGTAGGAGACTGCTTTACAAGCAGTTGTGTCTGTAATTATGCTGGTCCATCTGTAGTGATGGCACAAAAATCGGTGTGTTCACATCCGATGTAATAACAATCCTGGTAAATCTTACAGACTATCAAGTGATCCCCTCAAACCTTCATTTTGCTGTAGGGCATGCAGTTGCAGAGACATCCACAGCCATGTCTCCTCAACTGTGCTAGATTGGGGGCAAGATTAGACTTTATTAGCTGACTACAAGGAACAAGAAGTTTTAATCTTGGTAACAAGTTCCTGAGGTTTAATTTTATTGTTCAGAATGCAAGCATAATGTTTGTTTTAAGTTCATCTTTAATCATTTAAGTCCTTTTGTCCTCTAGAAGATGCTGATACTGGTGGCCTCTAAACCTTGCTAAGTTTGTTCTCAAAAGCATCATGTTGGAAAGCGGGTATTACATCATGCAAGTATTTTCCATCAAGATTGGCCAAAGTGAGGCATGTTTTAGTAGCACTTTGTGTTTCCTTTCTCCTTGAGTGACTTTTAAAACACTTTTTCCTGAGTGAGCTGATCTGTCACTTCCTAAAGCCTCAGTTCAATGTAACATTTTTGGAAGCAGAAGACTTCAGAGAATCCTTACTGTTAATAACTGACAGTCTGATCTAGTTCTTCTTCCTCTAAAAAATGCTTATCATTCACTGGAGCTTCTGCATCTGAAACTGATGATTAGAGCAATCAGTTCTGTAATTCCTTCCAGAAGATGAAGTTTAAAACTGCAGGCTGTGGGTGTCTTCTTCAATGTATTTTACTGACTGCCTGGAATTTAATAATTTTAAGTATGTACTATCGGTACAGCCCAACAGTATTTTCTGCTTAGATTCTGTAACAATTGGCTCTTGGAGCTTTACTCATAATTGTCTAAACAATATAGTGTTAAACATGACTAACTGGAAGTTTCAGATTGGTTTCACAGAACATGAGTTCTTCTATAATACATTTCTCTGCTGATTGTCTAAGATGTCTGTACTTATTCCAAATGTGTTGTGCTCAGAAGGGAAAAACATTTAGTAACATTACTTTGCTGTCTTTCATGTCCAAGTCCCAAAATAAAGGAAATAAGGAGTATCTTCTTTCAGGATAAACAAACTTCCTGGAAACATCCTAACTTTTTATTGCTGTTACCTTTACTGTTATTTTATGGTAGTCAGTTTCATTTTCCATCCAAGCACCCATGTTGTTACATTTTCCCTGAGACCACACAAGATGTTCACAGACACGTTTAGATTGGGAATTATGTGCCTTTTCAAGTAACAGTGTTTTTGGGCCGTGTTCTCTCACACATCATCCCAAACATGTCTCTATCAGCAATAGCAGTTCTGTGGTGGTGGAAGGAGATCTACTGCTGCAGGCACCCATCTACTCTAATGACCACACAATGACACATTTTACTTACTCAAGAAGCTATCCTGTGCTGTCAAGAGTCAGTTACAAGTCCTGGGAACAAGTACAAAATCAGGCTCCTGAAATAAGCTGAGCTCCAGGTGTGAAGAGAAAAAAAGAAAAGATTTGTGGCTTTGAAGGTGCGTTTAAGGAGAGAGGAATTGATGGGAAAAGAGGTGGCAGCTAGGTAACATGTAACCTGAAAATCAAGACCAGAAAAGGCTTTTAGTGCAGCCCAGAATTGTGAACAATATTCTTCAGCCTTTTCAAGCAAATCCATTAGTATATTTCTCCTTGGTCATATAAACTCATATGGACTTTGGAGGTTGAATATACTTCAAAATAAATTAGATAGTTTCTTGGTTTATAGTTCTGTCTTCCTCTAATTCACTGTGTGAAAAAATATATTTGTGTACACATTCACGTACAGGGCAAGTGTGAAGTATATGGTGCTTTTGTGTTCTTCATGATACTAGATTTGATACCTTTTGTATCCTTCATGAGATGTAATGTAGTCTGTAAGATGCTAATTTACTATTTGAGAGGAGAGATAGCAAGAGTCGTAATTTTTTCATTTGGAGCCAAAGTTATTCCTTCTATTTTTTTCAATATGACAAATCTAGGGAATTTTGTTCTGTTCAATACATTACCTTGATGCAAATTTTTTTGTTCGAGTTACTTGTAAATTGTTTACCTGTGTAAGTGCTTTTTTAACAAACACCTTTTGGAGCCAGTAAATTGATCATGTGTCTGCAGACTTACCATGAAAAGTAGTTGATAACAGCTATGTAAGGGTGCCTTTTTTAGCAATCTCCTACATCCTCTTCAGTGGTCAAGGGAAAGAAAAACAGTTTGCAGAAGCATTTGAAGGGAACCATTTCACTGTTATAAATGTGCAACACTTCAGAGTATTCTCATGTTTGACAGGGGTGTTTGGCATTAGAGACCTTGTTAGTATTTTTAGTGTACCTCTTCATGGCACAAACTTTGTTTTGTGGAAAAAGATTGGAAGGTAAATGTGTGTTTACAGCTGCTCTTACTGAAAAGGCTAAAGAAAAATTAATTTTATTATTTCTTTAGTAATGTGTGTTACTAAAAAGGTCATGAATTCATTCTAAAGAAACTGTTGGCAAAGTTAAGGATAAAATACATAGGGGTACCTGTGGCATGATGTAATATCTTCACATTACTATTGCCGTGGCACCTAGTCATCCAGTATAGAATCACAGAATGGTCTGGGTCAGAAAGGACCTTAAAGATTTTCTAGTTCCAACCTCCCTGTCATGGGCAGGGATGCCGTTCACTGGATCAGGTTGCTCAGAGCCACATCCAACCTGGCCTTGAACACTGCCAGGGATGGTTGTATTGGTTTTGCACGGCCTGGTTTTTGGTAGCAGGGGGGCCACAGAGATGGCTCCTGTGAGAAGCTCCTGGAAACTTCTACCATGTCCAGCAGAACCAATCTCTGATGGCTCTGAAAGATGGACATGCTGCTGGCCAAAACTGGGCCAATGAGAGAGGTTGGTAACACCTCTGTGATGATAGATTTAAGAAGAAAATCAAAGTCACAGGGTTTTGGCTTCTAGTCAGAGAAGAGGAGGAGGTGAGAACATGTGAGGGAAACAGCATGGCAACACCAAGGTCAGTGAAGGAGGGGGAGGAGGCACTCCAGGCACTGAAGCCGAGGTTCCTCTGCAGTCCGTGGTGCAGACCATGAAGCAGGTTGTCTCCCTGCAGCCCATGAGTCCACAGCGGATGCAGAGATCCACCTGCAACTCGTGGGGGAGGTGCCCATGCCGGAGTGTGTGGATGGAGGGCTGTGATCCAGTGGGAGACCTGGTGGAGAGAGAGGGCCCATGCTTCCAGGTTGGAGCAGCCTGTCCTTGGAGGACTGCACCCCGTGGAAAGAGAGACCCACGGTGCAGCAGTTTCGGAGGGCTGTGTGCCCATGGGAGGGGCTCACACTACAGCAGGTGCGGTGTGGCTGCTGCTTGTGAGAGTGTCGGAGAGGTTTGTGGGGAACTGTCGCCCGTGGGAGGGACCCCACAGTCTCACTGGGGAAGGACTCCTCTCTCAGAGCAATGGAAGAGAACCTCGGTGAGGGACTGGCCAATGCCCTGACTGATTGCCAGGTGGACTGAACCAGGTGGAGAAGCTTGAACCTGGATTTGTTGAACTTCATGAGGTTGTCATGGGCCCATTTCTCAAGTTTTTCCAGATCCCTCCAGATGATATTCCATCATTCTGTTGTGTCAACAGCACCACTCAGCTTCCTGTCACCTGCGAACTTGCTGAGGGTGCACTCAATCCCACTGTCTGTTTCAATGACAAAGAAATGAAGAGCACTGGTCGCAAGAGAGAGCCCTGAGGGTTATCACTTGCCACTGGCCTCCATCTGGACACAGAGTCTTATACCACAGCTGTCTGGCTGTGTCCATCCAGCCAATCCCTTATCCCCCAAATAGTCTAACCTTCAAATGTATGTCAAAGGATTTAAAGAAATCTAGGTAGATTGTGTCAGTCGGTCTTCCCTTTGTTGAGTGTTGCAGTCCCTCAGTCACTGAAGGCCACCATGTTGGTCATGCAAAATTGGCCTTAGCAAAACCTTTCTGGCTGGCTTGGATCACTTCCTTGTCTTGTATGTACCTTAACAGGACTCCCTGAGAATCTGCTTCATGATCTTCCCAGGCTCAGAGATAAGGCTCACCAGTCTGTAGTCCCTGGGTCTTCCTTTATACATTTTTTAAAAGTGGTAGTGATGCTTCCCTTTCTCCTGCCACAATGGACTTTGTCTGACTGCCATGACTTTTCAGATATTGAGAGTTGTTGCAGGCTTGGCAACAACATTAGCCAGGACACTGGGATGCGTCTCATCAGGCCCCACAGACTTGTGGCTGTTCAGTTTCATCGTGTGGTCCCAAAGCTGCTCTTTGTTTACAGTGAGAGAGATTTCACTCTCCCAACACCCACTTAGAGGTTCATGGGCTGGAGAGAAGAGAGAAGCCCGAAGTGCTTTAGTGAAGCCAGTGAAGACTGAGGCAAACACCACCCTTCTCCATATCCATTGTCACTGGTTCCCCCTTCTCATTTACTGAGATTGTATATTCTCCTTGGCCTTTCTTTTCTGACCAATACGCTTAGAGGATTACGCTTCACATCTCTTGCCAAGTCCCATTATATCTGTGCCTTTGCTTCTGTTATCCCATCCCTACATATCTGAACCATATCCCTGTATCTTTCCAGGTCACATGCATCTGCTTCTTCTGGCTGTGCATTTCTTTCTTATTCCTCAGTTTGAGGGGCAGATCCTTGCTCTTCAAACCACGCAGGTTTCCAGTATGCCTTGCTTGATTTCCTAAACATCAGAATGGAGGGCTCTTGTGCTCTATGAAAAGTGTCCTTAAAGAGTTGCCAGCTCTTATCAGCTACTTTATCCCTAATGACAATTTTCCAGGGGATCTTGCCCACTAATTCTCTGAGCAGCTGGAATTCTACTCTTCCAAAGTTCAGGGTCTTGGCTTTGCTCTTTGCTAGGCCTATGTTTCTCGAGAACCCAAACTCAGCAGGGATGTGGTCACTACAGCTGAGACTGCTCCAGCCTTAAGCCCTCTAATGAGCTCATCATGTATGAAGAAGTCAAGAAAAGTGAAAGTTAAAAGCTGGATTTCTACTAGGTGCTCATGTTCCTAGGGTGTAATTTCTAAATTTAATATTTAGCTCTTTGTAAAACTTTGAAAAAGATTGCTCTGTGACTGAGACCAAGGACAAAATCATAACTACAAATTAATTAAAATTATTTGAATGAAATAGCTCATTCTAATTTTTTTTTTTAAACCTAGGTTTGTGCATAAATTTAATTTGTGGATTAAAAAATGGAGTATTTCTAATGCCTCGGCATTGCCTAAACCTAGCATCTTGTGTGTAATTGATTGACGTAAAAATATGAATAATCATATCACAGATTCTGCCATTTAAAATATACTTTTTTAATTTTTTAGGCAAAAAATGGGATTTTCTCTGAAAAGGCCAGCCTGTCTTTTAACATTATGTCTAACACAGTCTACTTATCTAAAACAAAAATAACTGAAATGCAAAATCAGCCAGATTCTAGTATGTTTGTTGTGGCTGCTGAATTTAACATTGACTTATCATTAGCACAGTGATTTCTGTATTTAATCATTTGTAAATCAAGTCTACATTTCTCAGACTAGAAGTTCAGAGCTAGTGCATTCTTAATCTGTTTTTATTTCTTCACTTGTTAAACTGGAAAAATTTACGGGTCTGTTGTGTGAGGGAGAAAGGTATTAATGTGTGCGAGACATTACCATAGCTATAATCATTGCAGGAGAGCATAGGAAAAACAAATTGTTGTTAGTTTAGAGCATAACTTATGGGATACACTGTAAAATGTATGGAGAAAAAAAAAAGTAGTGAATATTTTGTCACTGTATTTTTTCAACAACCGTGGTTCATTTTCTGCCTTCATTAAAGTGTCAGCCCTTTTGGAGAAATGTGTACTGAAGATTGTATTCTGTGAATACATATGACCCAAATTAAGGAACAGGCATACTGTTACTTCTGAGCAAGCTTATGGAATGTTGGACTTGGCAACTACAGTCCTTAAAATGTTGTATAAAAGGTTTTGTCTTTTACGAGGTCTGTTTTTGCACAGTAATTTTTCCTAAAGAATAGCAAAAATCCCTTTCACTCAGTTTTTACCAGATTTCAAGTATCTGTTTTCTGCTTTTAGCTTTGCTAAAACAGTTCTCAAGCATTTTGATATGGTCAAACAGTGTTTTGTTTAGTTGGCATGACCTTTCCCTTATCTGGCCTGCCTCCTCCTACAGAAAACAGCATTTATTCTGAGGCAGACATTAACAATTTCCATGCTGAAACTTAGGGATTAAGAGTTTGCTGAAGTTATATTCCAAGGGAGGAAGGGGTGAGCTGAGCTAAGGGTTCCTTATTAGTGTTTTATGATAATACATACGACTGTGCAAGTGGGATGACAGCAGCCAGGTGGCTGTATTGGCCTTTCATCCCCAGCAAAACAGCATCAATCCCAATGTGCAAATCACAGATGGGGATTTCTGAAGTATTGTGTGGCCTGAGCATGCAGACAACATCCACAGCATGTATTTTTGTACACTTTTCTTTCCAGGTTTTTCTGTCCAGTTAATAGGGTGTTGGAAATGGAAGTGTGTGGTATACCAAACAAAATCAAGTTGATTTGTGTGATTCTTTACACAGCATTAGGTAGCCTTTTAATAACTAAAGAGCAGAGGAAGATGGCATATCAGCATATAATATTTAAGATAGTAAACAAAATTTTATCTATAAAATAACTGGTTTATATTTTCTTCTGATCAATAGAGCAAATATGAGTGATATATTTAGTAGTTCCTAAACTGAGATATCTTACTTTTCACTTGACTTTGATTTCCTACGCATTACTATGCGTAAATATGACATTTCTCTTTACGTTTTGGAGAAAGTTTATATTGAAGAAATAAGTAAAATTCTGGCATTTTTAATAGGCAATTTTACAGTGTAAAACTGTAAGTATTTAAATGAGTATGCATCATTAAAATCCTTTCAAAAAAATTCAATAATTAGCAGCTTTCCTGTCAGGGGTTGGTGTGTGTTTAAGCTGCCTCTTTTACTTCAGCTCTTAGTTGGTTTGTTTAAAAGTATAGGATCAAAGCAACCACCATATTAGTGGCAAATGATGTAGAAGTATTTAAGATGTGTAACAAAGCCTGTTGCAAGAATCCTGGCCATTCAGCCTCTCCTCCATCCACCTCACTATCTGTTTATGCAGCCCATACTTCATCAGCTTTTCTTTGAGGATCTTTTATGAGACAGTGTCAAAAGCCTTTCTAATGTCAAGATAGACAATATCAATTGCTCTTCTGTTGTCTGGCAATATTAATGGTAGCTGCTTCCTGGCTGAAGATCAAGTTTGTAACAGAAGAACTTCTGTCAATATTTTTTGAAAATAATTCAAAGTGAGGAATGATAGAGTACGAGAGTCACTGTCATGGTGAGCTATTGAGAGAACTGGTAGGCTATAGCTACCAGGTAGTTTTTTTCCTGGGAGATAAAATGTGGGAATGTGGGAATCTCAGTCTGGTAAAA
Source organism: Corvus cornix cornix (assembly GCF_000738735.6). Lineage (NCBI taxonomy): Eukaryota > Metazoa > Chordata > Aves > Passeriformes > Corvidae > Corvus > Corvus cornix. The sequence goes on from NC_046357.1 coordinate 32,357,192, forward strand.
AAGCAGCAAATCAGTGAAGACTGAATAAATAAATACTCAAGAGGAACTTCAAGTTGCCTCTAAGATTCTTAGTGTGCTCTGTGAGTGACTTTTGTTTCACAGCCAGACAGTACAGAGGAATGAGTTGAACTCAGAATCCCAGAAAGGTTGATCTGTCTGATCCAACCACCCTGTTTAAATAGGGGAACTGTTCTCCTGGGGCCACAGTGAGATTGCTCTGTAGATCTTCAAGGCTGGAGACTCTGCCGCCTTGCTCAGATGCTCAGTCACTCTCACAGCAAAGAGTGTTTTCCAGCATTCATATCTCCTGTATCTCAGTTTGGACCCACTGCCTCTGGTCCTATGACTGGGCACAAGTGAGAAGAGCCTGTCCTGTTTTTTGTTACACCTTCCTTTCAGGTATACCTTCACCACCATCCCTTCAGGTGTATGCAAGAAAAATGGCTTTATGCCATTACATACTGTAGTTGCACATTTGCACAGTTTGGTCTGAGTGGTCAGCCAATGTCACTGTAATAGGACAGCAGTCCCATCCTGTTCTGGTCCAGTTTATGTTCCTCTGAGTCAGAAGCTGCATCGGCTCACTGGAAGCATCAAAGTAATGCCACTGAAACATTAATATTATGAAATGGCTTAGTAGAGTCCAGTTGGCTTGCCTTCTGCTTGGAAAGACATCAGAATTAGGCCAAGGTAAGCAGTCGGTACACAGTCAGAGGTGAGTGAGTTGTGGAGGGGAAAGGAGAGAAAGAGCCCTTATGTTTGATGGTAGAAAACTGTTAATTCAGTTAAGTAGGACAGAAAAATTATTCCCTGTGAAATGATTCTGAACAGTGACAGAATCAAAACAGTTAAATTTAGTAAGGAGAAGAGTATGTAATGATTAGAGAAGGAACACAAGTTTTAAAAAGAGGAAGCTAATTACAGTGTCAGTTTATTGGATATCTTGTAAATGATTTATATCTTAATAAAATATAAGGCAAATATGTGAGTATTTAAACACAGTAACTGTTTCATGTACATTGCAGTTAGTTTTGCTGTGAAGTCTGTAATTTTAACAGTGTTTAAATATTACTGAGATATATTACAACAGCATGATTTGCTGCTGAACAAAAATTAAATTACTGATTTTTTTTTATTTAACATTAACCCAGTTTTCAGGATTACTGCTTTAAAAGCAGCTTGTTGTCCACTGTATACACAGTGCAACATAAATTTTTGACACATTCTGGATAGGCAAATCATCATGGCTGTTCTTGGATTTACATCAGAATTTGAAGTAGCAACTCTCTTGCAAGTATTCTGATTTTGTAATGAGGCATTGGCTCACTTTGTTGTAATTCAGCTCTACAGAGCCATACTTTGTTCATTCAGCAGTTTAGTCCCTTGCCTGCCAAGAAGATCCTGATGAGTTCCAGTTTTCCTTTTGAAGAACAGAAGCACTTGGACACTGCAAGACAAACATGCTTTCAAAGTGATTGTCACTAACTGCTGCCAGGGTGCCTGTTTTCCTTTGTCCACTTTGCGGCAAAATAGAGTGTATTTATACAGAAGGCTTTCTGTGGTAACTTTAGTTAGATGCAGGTAATGTTTAAGAAATGGCTTCTCCATTTCAGCACACCTGTGCGACTCTGTTTTGAAGAGGAGTGGTTGTTTCTATTAGGGCACTGTCACTTCAGACAGTGTTTCAGGCAAATTTTGGATCTCAGAGCACATACAAAGCCCCGAGAATTCTTGGTTCTAGCAGTCTAAAATCATTGTATTAGTTGGTAGTCAGGCAAATTTCATACTTCAGTGTTTTGTAGTGTTGCTGGAGAGGACTTTGTAAATTGGTGAGATTAGTAGCTAAATCTACTGTGAAACTTGGAGCTTTGGCAATTTTAAGGCAACGTAGCATTTGTAATTCTGCTTTATCATATGGTGAAGCTTTACATAAATGAGTTGCAAAAACAGAACTTTGTAATGGTAAAGTAAATTCAAGCATTGGGTGAATATATAGAGGTTAGTGTGAATAAACATTCATTTAAATGAAGCTTATCTTCCAGTCCTTTAGGTTATCTGAGCAAGTACACTTACTTCCTAAATTGTGTGTTATTCAGTAACACTTTATTTATGAATTATTTTAATGTTTTTATTATGCTAGGCACACTTGGATTTTTTGGTGTATATTGTCAAAAGGATCTGGCAGTAGATAAGAAAATAAACAGAATAGCTAAAATTATAAAAACAATGGTGTGATTCTTTTTTCCATTTCTCTGAACCAAAACTGTAGGGAATTTTTAACATAAGATTATGGTGACTTGCTTGACCCATGCTTCCAACTGATCCATTAGAAAGGAATTCATGAACCACTTTAGTCTCAGAGTACAGTAATCACTAACACAGGGAGCTCTTTCTCCAGGATATCACAAACAGAAATATGGCTTTATTCCCAGAGGCAGCATTGTATTTTGAAAACAACAAGATATTGAGCATTCCCCTGGAGAAAAATGCATTTGTGCATTAAATAATTATGGCAGTTATATTGAAGTTCATTTTCAGTATCAAGTTTCTTGGTAATGCTGTTTTTCATACTATCTGAAGGAACATATATTAAATCTTCAATTTCATCACCATGGGATGACATGTGCCACAAGGAGGAAAAAAAAAGCAAACCTTTTAGTTTAAGTAATTTCTCTTGTGTTTTGTTCTTACAAGTGGTATTTAAGAATAACAATAAGATGTAGAATTCTGGTAAGTTTGCAGTTTCGTAATTCTGAGATTGTAGGTAGTAGGTGATCAGATGTATTTAAAATGGTAGGTGATCTGATTCAATTGATAATGCTCTCTCTTTCAAATGCTAATGTTCTTCTTTTTTGCATGTTGTTTATTTCAGTCTGCTCATTTATTACATTTCTGCCCAAGAAGGGGGCCGTTCACTCTTGTTTCTATAGAATATGTGGTCTCTGTATCCATTCTCTCATATAAATGCAGGGCAGTTCTCTTACCTAATAACATTTTGTAATCTTTTCCTTTTATTGTCTGTGTTCAGCTGCAGTATAACTTTGTCTATGCTGGCTTCCAATACTGATCTTTGGTTTGACATATTTGGAAGTCTTTAAGTCCTCCATGTATCCTCCCTTATGTTCTAATTCTGTGGGCTGCTTTGGGACTTCATACCCCTTTCTGTTTTCACTCTCGGTCTGGTTAATCAAATCATACTTCCTGTCCATCTCTAAATTATCCTTATTGTTTACTTTACTGTTTTTTGACAATTGATTGTTTTCATTTGTCACTGCTTTCCCCTATGTAAAAATAACAAGGTTTTGTTTTGTTTTTTTTAAGAAAGGATTCCTTTTCCTGGACCTTGTTTTTTACAAGGTGACTCTCTACTGCGCTGTGCAGTACTTCAAGTGCATTTGCTGTTGGAATTGTCACACTATATTGTTTTTCTCAGAGACTGATGTCTGGGAAGAGCTTTATAAAGTATTTTTTCAAGTTCCCTTTCTCCATTAATTTTCATATTTATACTGCGTATTACTTCTCCTGATACTTTGTGTTTATTCTTTCACTATTCTTTTTTCTGTGATTTTGTTTTTACTTATTCTTTCATATTGCTGCCAGTCTTTAAGACCATTACGAAGATGCCTATTCTGATTTCTTCTCTCCTCTTTATCTTGTGGTTTGTTATATTTTCTTTCTTGCTTTTTAAAAACATTGCCAGTTGCTGTTTCTGGTGATCACTATCAACGTACATTATTTTCAATGTGTCAGTCTTCTCTGATGTTGTTCATATATACACCTACAATTCTTAACTGGGTAGCAAAAATAAAAGAAAGATCTTTCCATATACAATCTTTTTCCTTTTTTTCGTCCTGTTTTGTATAGGGGGAGGAAGTTTTCCTGTTGCTATTAAACAGTCTCATTCTCTATGCTGACTTCACCTATACTCTTAGGCTGTTTTTTCTTCAATGTTTGCTAAATTCTGTGTATTCAACAGTCTGCGTTCACTTAATTTCATATTATTTGTAAAGATCTACTCTAATTGTGGTTTTTTATCTTTTTATCATGCTCTTTATTTCTACCTACAATTCCTCTCATTGAAGAGGATTAAGACATTGAAGCCTGTTCTGGAATCAGGGGCTATTTGGTCTTCATCTGTACTGACCTGAAAAGTATGCATTTCCTTTTGAGAACTGTTTTTTAATATGTGTGCTTAAGTGTTTTTCTGAGTTACCATCTTTAAGAAGACAGAAGACTTTCTTTCATGTGTGTTTTGTTGTTTCTGTTACTGTTTGGGGGTTTTTGTTGGGTTTTTTGTTGTTGTTTCCTGGAAGAATAACATTTTAGTTAAGTCTGCTTCTATATTTTAGTTAAGTCTGCTTCAATGTTTTGTCCACTATACTAATATTCCTCCCCTAAAGTTAGTGGGATCAGGAAGTGACTGCAGATTTTTCGCACATCTTTTGCGTGTCTCTGACAATTTATGTATTATGTTACACCGAGATTTGCTAATGTGTTAAACCTAAACTAGTTGTTTATTCATCTGCTTGTTTCGACAGGGACTGAAATTTCAGCAAGGCTATGTAGTAGGTTGTTGCAGCACTGCTTCTTTTGGGGTTTGATTTTCTTTCTTTATTTATTTGACTGCTCTCCATACACAATAATAATTCAAAGTGTTAAATGCTTTTATTTGTGCTGCCTCCCTTGTAGTGATTATCAGTATAGGTTGCAAACACTGTCTTATCATCTGTCAAATGTTTGTTTGCTGTAAATTACAGTTAAATGGTATTTTTATCATTAAAATATATTTTGATTAAAAAAAATATTCCTACAATTCACACTAGCAGCTATTTAGGTGGTTTGGGTTAGTGTTAATTTTTTTTTTTTTTAATCCTAGCTCTGACTCATCAGAAATATTTTCTGGCTGGTTGTTTCTTTGAAAATGTAGGTATGAGACTGTTCATAGTGCTGTGCCTGTGTGAGAGACAGAGAGGGATTTGTTTTTTTGGCTGCCTCATTAAGCAATTCATTCCGCCCCTTCTTCTGAGTTGTCCATTTAATCAGCTCCAGCATACTACTACTTATTGGAACAGAAGCACAAAAATACTGGCCTTTTTTCTTCAATGGCTTAATCAGGGGCAGTTCTTTCCAGCTAGTGACAAGTCTAGAAATTATAAAGATCAGACTCAAAAGTTGGTTTTCCAGATAGTTACTGAAAAGGAGGATTTTAAAATTTTGAGGATTTCAAAGGAACACTAAAGAAGCTTGTCATTTACCCTACAGTCAATGTCTTGACACAGTCTTCTGTCATACCTGATCTAATTTATTATCCTGTGTAGGATAACATAATTATACAAAATTTCTGTGACTAAGCTAGAGAAAACTAAAAATATATAATTATATAAACTGAATACATTGATAATGATGTGTGGTTTATTGAGAACTGTAGGAAGTCAGAAATGCTTAAAATTTTGTCGATATCAGCAGAAAGCAAAGATCTACTGTTTCCTCTCCTATTCTCTCCAGGACATTTGGATTGCTGAAATACTTTGATACTTAATGCAGTACACAATATAGTATTATATTGCTCGGATACTGTTTAGAAAAAATTATCAGAATTCGAAGGATGTACTTGAGGTCTCTTTAATTAGAAATGAATGTGTTAAAAATGTGCATATTCCACTGAAATGTTTTGCATTTGATTTGATAGAATTTAGGCAAAGCTATATAATGACACGGGGTTTTAACAGATTTTTAAAGGTTTAGTAACTTTTTTGAAGTTGGTTTTTTTTTCAAATTGCTATTATCCTCACGTTTTAGTAGCAAAGTGCTTTATATTGATACTTTATTGAATATCAAAAATTCTCATAGAATATATTTAAGGGAATTTTTTTTTCAAGCTTACTTTCTTCATGTGTTTTATGCAGATGTTAACTTTGAATGCTCTGTCAAGTGGTTTTTACTTAATTTTCTTAGCTGGTTATTAAGATGCAGCTAGATTTATTCTTTCTTCCCATTTTATTTGGTAGGTTTTTTTGTATGATTATTGTAAAGTAGCTTAGTTGGTGGCTGTGAGGTGTGAAGTGGCAGGCATGAGGGTCAGTACTGAAACAACCACCACATTGTTCAGGTATGTGAACATTGTCAAAGTAGATGCCTGCTCAAAATTTTACGAGGTTGATGTCTAGACTGTGTTCCATACCTCCTTTTGTCTAGTGTTCTGCTTTAGTCAGATCATGTCAGTTCTTCTAATTTAAGTATTTCCTCCCTGGAGAATTCTGTTTCGTTGTATAGAGTTTCAAGTTTTCTCTTACTACTTTATAGTTTACTCTTTCTGCCCTCTTTCCTTGGTCTGGCTACAATTTTTGCAGAGAGGAGGTTTAAGCTATCCATTTTCTCCTCACTACTAGGTTTGCTACAGGATACGACAACTTAGTTTTACAGCTCTCTTTTTTTGTATTCTCAAATTATTTTTATTTTTGAATCTGGAACTAAGTGACATGGGATTTCATTCATTATTTATTTATTCTTAAAGGCAGTCTGTAGGTTGAGTTGTTTCTTAAATACATGTCAACCCTCATCAAATGTAGAGGAAAACTTCCTGTGGCTAGTTTGATGTTTGGTGAATATCTTGAAAAAGAAAACACTTGAGATTTTTACATCTTTTTTCAGACTGTATTAGCACACAGAAGGCATACTTGAGATTTTATGGCAGTTATGTTACTATATCATTCTCCTGATAAAAAGAATATGAAAGCAGTAGAGTTAAATGAGCTGACTGGAGAAGGAGAATAATTCATTCATCTGACTCCTGGACTGAATTTTACAACAAAGTAAAAGAAGAATTTAAGGTTTCCATTTTGAGGCTTTTTCAAGCTAGCTTCCTATTTTTTTAATTTATGTCCTTAGGGTACCTTTAGTTCTTCTTCTTTCTCTATTTTCTTTCCCTCTAGCTTGTGTTTTTTTGTTGGGTTTTTTTTGCCTCCTAATACTGGAAAAGAAAAAAATCCCGGACTTGTAAACACTGTCCCCGAAATACTGGAAAAAAGGTATCCTTATTTATTAGCTGAAATGGAATATTTTTGTATTTTGCTTTATAATTTATTTTCCTGGGTGTTGTGGTTGAAGAATTTCAGAACATCATTCATTCAGAACAACATTTTTTATTACTTTTCAGTGGAATTTCCTGTTAGAAAGAGTGCTATTGTCCTTCACTTATGGTAAGACAGAACTACCATATATTAAAATTTTATTGCTCTTCACTTTAAAAGAGTCATTTTACTATTATATTCAAATATCCTAACTTGAAGAGTGATTTTACATTATAGTGAATATAGAAGTGTCTGTGTCAAAACAAAACATGATGTATGAACTGTGTACTGTGAACTTTATCTCCCTGGAGCATCTGTTTGGTCTTTAAATTTTCATTCAAATTTTGTGGTCTATAAAAACTTAAATTTCATTTTCTTCTTACAACAGTGTTTTAGTTTCAAAAACAGGGGTTGAAAATGTAGTTTTGCAGGAAGAGTGTATTTTTAGTTCACAGTTTCTGGGAATGTGTGTAATGTCACCCATAAGAAAGTACTGACATTTGGAATGTAATATGCCGCTGCTAATATGTGTACTGCTACACATCTCCCAGTTCTCTTCTATTGACAGAAAATGCTAGTTGGGCTAAGTGAGACATCTTACATGACTGATGATAAGATTTGAGCAAGAATATAGTTATGCATCTAAAGTCTTCGATAACAGAGCTTTGAAGCCAGAGCCAATGTTGTTGCTGGCAGTCAGTGTTAAATAGAAGTATTCGCTGTTCTTGTATGCCGGCAAATTGACTATGAAGTTTGTTATTTTTTATCATTCTTTATGATTCGGATTCTAACACTATTACTGGTGCTAAATCAATACTAATCCTAATATCAGTCAATCAGTTTCTAACACTCAACCCTGTTCTGTGCAATCTTACAAAAACAAAAACAACCAAAAACTAACTTATATTTGATCTGTGAAATCTACAACAAAATCTTTGAATCAGATATTTGATATACTGAGGGTTATTTTCACAGAGATTATATAAGAAGATGCATTTTGCCAAATAATGTATTTCATTGTTCTTTGCTATTGAGCTGTACCCTGAATACATTCACAAACAATCTGCGTTTCATAGCCTTTTGTTGCACAGTACAGCATGCTTTACTTGTTGATGGCTAGTGATAGAAGTATTTCTGCTTTATATTAATGTTTCAAAAGGGCATATATTTAATTTATAATTACTTCAGAGAAATAAACTCTTTTCCTGGAAATCAAAACTTTTCTATCAGTTGGGTGACTGTTGACGCTATTAAAAAGCTGTCCTCTTTTGTGTCTGTATTCATTTAAGGTATAAAATAGTTCTACCATTGTAGTTTTGGTACTCTCTATACAGTGTTTAGCACATGGGTTAACTATGACAGGCTTCATAGGTATTTAGGGTTTCCACTAGTCCTTATTTCCATACAGGCAGTATAAAGCAGCACATATGCACAGAATTGATTTAAGGACAAAATATTTAGAAACAGATGGAAAATTCAATAATGTGAATAAAATATGTTGATACATCTCCTTTCAGAAAGTTCCAGATTAAATTAGCAATATTAGGAAAAAAAATAAATGCCTTCCTAATTAATTTTTTTTTCAATATTATCTGTTAGTTTGTCTGGTGTGTTAAATAGAAAGCAATTCATATAGCACTCATATCTCTATTATTGTTTGGTTCAGGCCTTTTGAAGAAAATTCATGCACTACATGAATTTGATTTGGGCACCAGAGGAAGTCTGTTGGGTGTTGTTTCATGCTATGAAATAGTTCTGAAAATTCCAAAAAAGTTAAAAAAAAAAAAAAAAGAAGAAGGAAAAATAATTTATTTGCTTTTAAAATAATTTAAATTAATATATTTGTATTTTTATTAATATGAGTTTGTAATTTTCCCCAGTTTAATAAGTATCCAGATAAGAAAATATTTTCCTAATCTCACTCTTATCAGACTGTTTATTTTTAGTACAGGCAATTTCCTTCCAGTTTCCACTGTAGGTTCTGCCGGTTTTGGCTAGGGTGAAACCTGAAATCCTTTCATCATATCATTGTGTGAAATTAATTTTAAAATTTATTATTATTTATTTATTATTAAGATCTCTGTAACTATTTTTTAATGCAGCCCATTAGTTTTGACAATCAGGTCAGTAACAATGCTAACAGACAGTAAGCATTAAAGTTTATAATTCTGACTTGTATTTGACAGAGTTTGAAGTAAATGCAAATTAATGTTTTTTACTTTTAACAGAAGAGGCTTCTCTTCTCTGACTCATATTTCTGAAACTAAAACCCAGGTTTTCTTATGTATTTTTGACCTTTCTCAAAATGTCAGACCTTGACTTTGTCCTGCAAATCAAAAATGTTTGTGTAGGAACGGTGGGTCGTGTAATGTTGGTTGTATCAAGTTGTCTTTGGGAAAAGAACATGGATATACATTATCCATGTACATGGCTCTGAGGTTGCTCTGAGCAGAGGGGGACACAGTGGTCACCTTCTATTTTTTTTTTTCCTTTGTCTTGATATGCATGGAATTTCTGACTACTGAGACTGTAAGCAACACATTATCTATGAAACTGTTTAAGCACTTTAAACATCCTGTACATGCCACACCTTCTTGCTGTGGCAGGGGAAAGCCCCAACAAAGTGAGCAGAAAGAGAAATGAACTACGAGTCGATGTCCTGACTGGGCTGGGCACTGTTTTTCTCCCTCAGATGCCTTGCAGAAGAGCTCAGGATACCAGCAGTTCACCACTTTTCTCATGGATTTTCATGAAATCTTAAAGGAATATAACTCCTTTTCTAGAAAGAAGAAACCTCGGTAATTGACGTTAATGCTCATTCCCCAGCAAAACATTCATTCTTGCAGTGAGATAAGGAAAAGAAATGGTCAGCAAATACTGTATAATAAAATAATTTATTTCTCTTAGCTCTTTTGAAGTACACAGATTCATTTATATGGTTGAGCCCCATACACAAAATAGCATTAAGAAGGTCCTACAGGCCAAGTGAGAGACAAAAAGTTCTCTATATTAAATAATTCCTAGGTGCCCCCGTAGATGCACAGGGGGCATATTGGTTCACAGTTTTAGCAATGTCTACAGTATGTGCTTTCTAAGGCATAAACTGTGGGGTTTTAAACATTTTCTGTTTTCAGCAGTTTTAATTAAGGGTGTTTTAATATTAATGCCAGTGTTTTTTATTCAAACCTAGCTTTATATTTAAGAATGCATTTTTTCAATTTAATCTGGTCTGGTTGCACTTTTGGCTCTCACAGACTAGCTGAATTCAGAGTCTGAAGGGAATCTCCTTAAAAAATATTCATAGCTCTGTGGAAATGAATTGAAGAGTCAAAGAAAATTTCAGACAAAGAAAAGGAACCAAAACATGAAGATATGAAAGGGAAAACGAAATTTTAAAAAAGCCACACCCAAAGCCAGTATTCTACTAAAGAGAATTATAGTAATTTAGGTGTCAGCTACAATTAGCAACAGATGGTTTGCTCACCGTAGCTTTGACAGAAACTAATATGTTAATTTTTTCTCAGTGTGAAGGCAAAAAGTACCTTTTTTATTAGGATTTTTCATTTCAGCTTGATTGACTTCAATAACCTGGCAACCTCAGGATAACAGAAAATCTGCTCTTGTTTTATTTCTCTAAAAATTGATGGTAATTTTCAGTCCCTGTGTTGAGACCTGCTAGAAAAGTTGAATTTAATAATATTTTATTCTTCAGAACCTTTAAAAACTCTGTTATAAAATTCAAACTGAGGGGTTTTTTATAAGTAATATTTGTAACCATAGATTTTAAAAGACACTTAGCAGATATTTCTGGTTTCATGCTGGATTAAAAAATAAGATTCTGTGTTTTCTTATGGCCAATGACAATCTATCCTGCAAGAAAGGTGTTATAATAACAAAAAGAGTCACAGCAAAATTCAACTATAGCAATACAGTAAGAGTCTCTCCACACTCAATACCTTTAAATTTTAATTTACCTCTCTTCACAACTTTGATTTGGAGATCAGCTGGTTTGTGCAGCTTTGACAGATTTCTCCTTTTATTTTCAAGCTCAGAAACACTGATTTTTTTTTCCAGCTTTATATGTATATGTATTTTAAATGGTCTTCAACAACAGTTGCTAGGATTTTTTTCAGTTCCTAGATTATCTTTTTCTGCAATAGTCTAAATTATTTGGAAGCAAGCTTGAGAAGATGTACCTAATTTTCATCTGATGACTGCTTATATTATTGAAAAGGGGCAAGATTAAGTAGTGTCTTGTTTTTTACATATGCTTCTTTTTTTTACTTTTTTTCTTGCTTTTGAGGAATTCCACTGAATACTTGTGAATATGGGTGTATTTTTATTGAAACGCTTAACAATAATTATGAGAAAAAAAAATCCTTACTTCTAGTGTGTTTGGACAGTGCCCAGTTCAGTGGGGTTCCAAACTTGAAGATCTCTAGATGTTACCAAAATTATACAGTCACAGGTCTACCTTCTGCTTTGCAGAACTGCTGGCTGCCAGTGGCTGCAGAGCAGCATCTGTTGGTCTGTATATGCTTTAAAAAGTGCAGTCCCTCAGAAGGGGTAAGAAACTCCGAGGAACAGATATTTTATAAACTTATTTTGGAAATTCTGCTTAGCTGCAAAATGAGCAAAAGTCCTGTGTCTTAACTTCAACAGCCAGGCCAGGAAATACAGCTTTCAATTGTGTTCTTTGTTGTGGGACTGATCAAAGTAAGATGGTAAGGGTTTTGGTATGAGGAGAATTATTAGAGTCAGATGTTTAAGAAGCCAAGGGGCATCTTAAAGTTCAAGAAGAGCAGTCTGTCAGGCAAGGAGAGAATCCACATTTAGATGTGACACTAAGAATGATAAAGTTGCAGAAAGTAATAGTCAAACCTGAAAGTTTTGATTGTATTGTATCATTAGTGTTCATTCAACAGACTACCAATTTCAATTTTCCAGGATACAAAGTCATAAAATATTTTTCATCCTAACTTTTTTGCATAACTGTCCATGTGCATTGCACTGACCTCAGCCATTCATATTAACAGCAGGTAAAGATTTAATTATGCTTTAATCTCTCTCAATTTAATCCCCAAAAGTTAATATTAATTTCCTCCTGCTTTTTAGGAATGCTATTGTTGAATAGCATTTAAACATGTTTATTTTCTGATTTGTGGTAGAAGTTTTGGTTTTATTTTTAGCACTAAGCTGATTCAGTGAACAGCTTGTAAGGACTGTATATGCATATTGTGCATATATGTGTGTATATAAGTAAGGATACTAGCTTCTAGAATGAATTAGTGTACCACACAGCAATTTAGGACAGAAAATGGAAAAACAACCTTACAGTTAAAAAGGAAAGGCTGCTTTATGCTACAGCATGTGTTGATTCGCCTTGGAGTTGGGATTGGGCTACTGATTTTGCTAGATTTAAATGGGAGAGGGCATGAAAGGAATGAATTTGCCTTTTAATTAAATCTGCTGTGTAGCTGGATTAGACACACTGTAAATACACAGATACCAATGTAGAAATTGAATGTTGGAATTCAATATGAACATAATCTCAAAAGATGTGTACTGCTGATACGGCTTAGTCAGGCTTTAGTGTCATACTTGATCTTTAATTCCTGATTTTGACAACTGTTTATAGAAGATCTATGATTTTCCTCCCACAGCCAGTTTTTGCCACACGAACATTAACCGAATAGGACTTGAGGATGAGAAGAAATTGTTACATTGTAGATACATCTATATACTTACCATCTCACTAAAAATGCTGTGAAGTTTCTATTGGAAAATAAGATTTTCAATATTCAGATTCAGGTTCAGGTTAATAAGTAAGAGAAGAGCAGTAAGAGAAGTAGCTAAGTGGGCTTCCCTAAAGAACTATTACAAATACTCTATGTGTATCTCTGTGTATATATGTATACATATTATTAATTAAAATTAACAATTTTTTATAGCATGTCCAAGCCAAGTCATGCATCTTAAAACTGACTCTTAGATTCCTTGTTGCATAGTTGCTTCAATAAATCAAATATGCAGTTATTACCTTTTAATATCATTTCTACGTGAAGATATGATGCTTAGATACGATATATTTAGCACTGAAATTACAAGCATTTGCCGGTATGGAAAGAGCATAAGGAGCAACTCATTATGAATGCAAGAGCCTGTTTTCAATGATGCTAAATCTCAGGCTTCACCATTTCTGAAAGGAAAAATTGAAGTAGTTGCTTCTCTGTCGAATTTGTACCCAATGTAAATCAATAATAAAGGACCATTCGCACAGAGAATTCAACTGTTGTTGTCTGTGAGACTGACGTTGTAAGTCTGGTGAACAGGATACTGAGCAATTTCCATGAAGCTCAGCTGTTCAAGGAAGGCAATAGTAGCGTTCTTTTTCATAGTTTCTGTTGAATCATTTTGTAGAAATTCAAAGTACAGAAACTTTCATTAAATTTGATTGGTATTTACAGAACTGTGTGGGAACCCTGCAGTTTCCTATTTAATTAAATGTGAATATTCTGTAAGGAAAAGCAGTTTGCATAAAACCTAGGATGGAATTGACTGTGCATCTTAGAGAAAAACCTGCCAGATCTTTCCTTTTGAAGGCCAGTGCACAGGACAGTGAGTGTGTCAAATCAGCATTGGTTATATGTTAGCTAGTGATAAAAATATCTGGCAATCTTCTGTAAAATACTAAAGTATTTGCTGCTTTTCTGGCCTTCTGAAGAGCTGTGATTGGTCTCTGCTGTTTTTCCAGAAAAACAAGTGCCTGTTTGTGCCATTCACTGTGGTTAATGCCCCATAAGTTGCTCCCCATGAGATGCAGGTCTGGGTTGTGCTGCTGGCCCCCCAGCAGTTATGAGGGAGCTACAGAAACACTCTGCCACAAGAACTGAGGCTTCTAGCCCTGGCAGCAGCCTAGTCTGCCTCTAGCTTCAAGTAATGGCACCGAAGTAAACCCAAAACCACCTCCTTGAGATAAGTGGTTCAGCTTGTCAACTGAATCCCACTTTTTCTTTACTAAATAGGACCCATTTCAGCAAACATGGTGCAAAAGCCCCTTTGAGCTTTGTTGTTTTGGGCTGAGTGCAAAGCCCCAGAGATGACTGAAAAAACCTGCCTGCCATCCTAGGCATCCTGTTGAAATAGCTGCTATGGGTGTGTTGCTGATTTTGCAGGTCATCCTTGAAATGCTGAAATGTGTATGTCTGTGTTCCTAACAGAGTTACTAAAGAGTTTCAGAAAGAAGTGATAAAAAATTCCTGGGTATTTTCTGCATGGAGAACTGTGAAATGATAGAGTGGGTCCATGTTTCAAGTCTGAAGAAACCAATATTAAAATCTAGTCAAATTTTGGTCAAGGATCAATTCCAAAGTCAGTGTTAAGCCTATACTTTGTGACTGAGCTAAACTGAAATGTTGATTGTAATTCATTATTTTTCTGAATCACTTTTTATGAGTGCGCTTTATGAGATTGCATGACTCTAACTTCTGAATTACATTTATTTTTATCTTTGCAATACCCTGCATATTCTCAGTAGAGGTGAAGGTATTTGATGACATATCAGGAGGATTAGAATTCATTTCATGGTGACTGTCAAGCCTTTGAAATTTGATTTTGTTCTGCAAATATATGTAAAATACCCTAACATCCAAAGAATGTTTCAGTAAAAATTGTTCAGAGGTTTGAGTGTATCTGTATTGCATCAAGTAAGTAGTGACTGTTTTACAGCCCAGTACCTGGCATGTTTTTTCCACTATAAATGTCTGGATGTAGGTCTGATTAAACTTTTGTATGGGGATTTCCCTACCCATGGGTATGTACACAAAAGAGTAGAAGAGAGGGAATATAAGATTTCTGTTAACTGTGGCTGTTAGTTTGAACTAGGCAACATATGAGTTTGTGGTATTAATTCTGCCTTTAGATTTTTTACATAGTCATTTTTTCAATTGCATTGTTATAGTACTATTATGTTTTAAATATATTAATATATACATAAAAGCCTCCTCCACTTGTACTTGATCTCCTTCTGCCACATTGCCAGCAATGTTTCATATACCATCAAGAAACTTATTTGGGATTTTAAAAGCTGGCACTGTTTCGTTAAGTAGAATTGAAATATCACATACCATAGTATTCCGTAACTGCAGGAAAACCAAACACTCAGAGAGAAAATTAATTTATTTAGCAACTCAACTGGTATCCAAGAGATTAGAAGTTGTCTTTCATGTGATTCAGTTTACGTAATCTGAGTGCTTAAAATCAATGTAGTTCTACAAGTGGCTTTTAGTGTACCCTGGTTCAACAGCAAGTATATATATTCTTCTCAGAGTAAGGGAAGCCTCTGAGGTTGGAGTGGGCAGAGGAGGAGTAACTTGCACAGCTGCTGATGGAAGGGGGATTGGACACAGGTGGGCAGGCTAAAACAGCCTGGGCTCAAGTCAGCCTAAAATGCAATGTCACTGCAACCTGCAGTGTTCCCAGTGGGTAACACATTTACATAGACTCCTTGATTGTTTCACCAATTTTATCACTCTGACAGTTCACACTTTTCAGTTTGTAGGTATCATATGGACTTACCACTATAGCTAAATTAGCTGTGAATAGGTCAAAATGCTTAGGGGAGTTTGTTGGTTTTGTTTGGTTTTGATACAGATGATACAGGTTTTATTGTTCAGTTAGACCTAAGTAAGGAAATCGTTTATTTGGGCCATGTCCTGTTGATTCAGCCAAACTCTGATTTAGTGGGTGTTACATGCTCAGGCCTTTGAAATCCAAATTAAATTCCCACGTGAAACAGGTTTGTCCTAAACTATACTGATCAGCTGAATTTGTAACTTTCTTTAACAGATCTTCATGGACTGTCGGACTTTTGAATATTTTAAATGCATTTCTTATTCATGAAACAAGGATACTTTTAACCTTTTCACTGTTTACAGCTGAAAGGGACCATAACCTTTGTGTGAACCTATGGTAAGTTACGCACTGTGATGCCTATTCACATACTGAATCCTGAAAGTATCTCAGCACCTTTCTCAAACTACTGCATATGTCTCTTAAAAGAACAAAGCATTTGGCTTTTAATTGAAATTAATCAAGAATCTTACAGGATATCTTAAAAAGGATGAAAGTAAATCAATTGAAGTTCGAAGCAAAGTCAATTGAAAATGAAAGAATGGAAGTATCCAAGGATTTGCTAAATGGTCATGTTTCTCTAATCATCTACAAAATCCTTCACTTAAAATGAAATTAGGAACGCTACCTTGCATGACATCTTGGCCAGTAATTGTAGAATTATAATGGTCTGGTTCATATTCTTTTCATTTTTTCAGGCTTCTACAATTCTGAAGGGCAAAGGCTGAACTGAGACTAAATGAAAAGCATACACCTCTTCCGATTTTATTTCTGCCTTTTCAGTCTGCATCTCAGTTAGATGAGGGATTCCTTCTCCACTCAGTTAAAATGCTGCTCTCTAGAAAGAATTTTGATGATGTATAAGTAACAGGGTTTTTTTCATAGCAAGCTGAAAAGAGTCTTTCTTTAAATATGGCTAAACTGCATACAGAGTGTCTCCTATGTCGCATCATAATTTCATTCTCTATTAAAATGATTAGTAAGCTCCATATTAATGTTCTCACTACATTAAAATTGTGTTTTGGTATCTGCAATTGCAGAACTGTGTAAAACTCCTTAAATGCTCCATGAATAGGTGTCTTAATTCAGCATGTTTCCGTATGCTGTTATGGAACAGATATAAAAAAGAAATTGTGAATGTATGTTCTCTCAAGCCCAATTGCATTTGTTGTCAGGTTATTGCAAAGGCTTGCAATAAATATAATAGATTTCAGGTTCATTGCTTTTGCAGTTTTCCTTCAATTGGATAGACTCTTGCTTTCTAAATTTATGTGCCAAAAGTAGTCTCACAGAATTGTGTTCAGGTTGATTTTTAAGAATCATCAATGAGAAGATGCTTTCCTGTTACAATTTCATCATTTTAGGAAAGTGTAACAGAAATGAAAAAAATACTTGCTACACTGTATGTAATATACTTAATGTATTTAATGAAACTTGTGTGGTATTTCAACTGCTATGTGATATTTATTTCTTTTGAGGGAATATTAGTCTTTTTCAGTTTTCTTTACCAACATTCGGTGGTAGAACAAAACTAATTAACTGGTGTTCCTGTAAGTGTTTTTCCCTACAGTGTCTAGATCATAGCAAAGTTTCCTCTGCTTTTTTTTGTTTGGTTGGGATTTTTTGTATATTGCATGTTGTCCACAGAAAATTCTAGATGAAAAAGTAATGTTCATAGAAGAAGAAAACATGCAACACGGCAATGAATTTTTGAGTGTTTATAACCCTTGTAAAATCAGTAATACCATCTAAATATGTACCCAATTAATAATTCTGTGCACTGCATGGAAAAAAAGAGGAAGGGAAGATGGGTCTGGAACCTTTGTTTAAGAAATACATACATAAACAGTATTCTAGTTAAGAATATGTGCAGTTTGAAGCTTTTCTATTATAGATAACAAATAGAGTTCAGCATGCTAGAGGCAAATGTGTACTGGCACTGACAGTTTGAATAATTATCTTCGCATCTTCACATCATGCTTAAAAGTTCACATTGTTTTAACACAGAATGTAGTTTGTTGGTTTGGGATTTTTTTTAATTTAATCAGAGCACGTGCCTAAAATCCTTGTCTAGAATTGCAGGAGTGGAATTCTGGTCAAGCTGTGGAGCTGGGAACAAAACGTTGCTCCTTCCAAGGTGGAATTTAATTGTAAATGCCAAAGACATGCACTCATCAGGCCTTTAATATACTCTTGGGCATGATCATGTGAACACTGCTGGCAGGTCTGGACATTTTAATTATTTGAACGCTTTGATTTTTTTTTAGAATTTAGAATTTCTTTTCTTTAGAAATTTAGAATTTCTTTTCTTTAGAAAGAAATATTATGGAGGGTTAACATTTAAAATGTATTTTGGTGTCAACTTCTATTGTGTGTCCAATAGTAACCAGTGACGCTAAGTACCATACAGATTGCAACATTTTCTATTTTCTGTCCTCTTTTTTTTTTTTTAGATTTACTTAGTTTATGTAAAATTTTTCTTAATTGAAACACACCAAATTATTTTCCTCTAAAAGTTAACCATTGTAACACATTTGTGAAGTACCATCCCTGTGGTCAGACTAATAAAGAAGCGGAAACAGGCCCTTTGACAAGACTTACACCAAAGCTGGTCTTGCCAAATTACTCCATTGCCCATCTTTTCTTGAGTGAGAACCAGTCTAAACATCAAACACTGGTGAATTAATCTGAAAGTTCTTACAGTTCATATTTGCAACTGTATCCAGAAACAAAATATGATGTGATTTATGCTAAGAAATATTAGTGTGCAAGTGCGAAAGGCAATGAAATAGAATCAGAGTAGTGTAGGCTACACTTGAATTTGATAGAAGCTGTACAAAACTGTTCCGTTTAATTTGTTCAATTGTTGCTTTTCAGCCTAATTAATCAGTCTCTGATTATTAATAGAGGGCTTGTGAGAGTCAGTATTCTTCAGTATACTACCTCTTCATTAAGTGTGTTTCTTTACATGTTAATCAGTTCATGAAAGGAACTTTGCCCAAGTGGGTTGGCAGTTTTGCAGTCTAGAGTATTAGCACTTGGAATTACCTAATTAAAAGTACACTTTGTTTTTTGAGGTTAGGACTGGAACACGGGATATTTTGAGATGAGGAGGCTGTGCTATTTAGGTAGCTGCCGTAGGGTAGCTGTTCCTTTATTCATGAGCCATCAAAAGAGGTGAACTGCGTTATGTCTGGGCTGCAGCTGGGTTGAAATTACTTTGTTCTACTCTAAGTCTAGAAGACCCAAATAGTAATTTAGCTCATGTGATAGGTCAAAAGTTGTCTTTTGAAAACTTTTCTTCAGGCTTTTCAAGACATTACTGATCAAGGTCTTTGTGCCAAGATATGTTGCTGTCTTGAAAATCATGCACTTTTGTTTCATTTCTGAGCACATCCTATCTTCACAGCAGTGAATACAGTTCATTGACCCAGAAAGCCTTTGATGGCAGCTACTGGGCACTTGAAGCAAACTTTTACCAGTTAAAAGCTGTGCCCCATGAAAGATGAGGGAGAAAAAGCTGACAGTATGTTGTTCATGCAAAGATAAAGGATAAAAGATAGTAGTGTGTTGCTTTCTGTGCCAAAGGCTTCTTTCCTGCCTCTTTTTCCACAGCTGTTTTTACTTATGTGTTTGGCTTAGGCTATTAGCGTAATAAAAACAAATGCTCTTATAAGGAACTACTTGATGAATGTGAATGTTTTGACAGTAGACGTTGGTGCTTTTAAAGGCACACAGACTGATAGGTATCTGTGCTTAATAACTTTCTAGATTATTTAAATAAACATGCAGCAAAAAAATGCACATCGCAGAAGAGTGTATGTATTTGCTATCTTTTTCCTTGCTTGCAGAAATTAATTATACTATATCAAGATTAGAAGCCTGAACTACCCTTTTGTGGAAACCCCATCTTTCAGACACTTGAACTCATATCATTTATTATACTGTATATTAATTATTTACTATCTGTTGCTCTTATACGCACTCTGTGGAAGAGCGTTCTCTCCAGTAAGTTCAACGGAACTAAGCACAAGTTTGTGGAATGCACTTCCATTTTGTACTTTTATTTCAGCTTCTTAATGTCTATTTATTTATAATACTTATGTTTTCAATCATGAATTAAGTACACACAATTGTTTAAAATATAAATAAAAATTATGATATCACAGAGGCATTACAGTGCCATCCCACACCTTTACCCCTTGTCTGTATGGTAGTACTTTTGTGGTTCTTACACTTTTCCGTATTTTACTTGTGCAGCTTCTTTGAGATTGAAATATGCTGAAAAGTTGAGATTTTTATAAATATGTAGGCTGAGAGCCATCACTTCCTATTGCTCTTGTCATTTCAAGTAAGGTTACTTCTCTGTGTGAGACTGCTGTCACTGGAATTGCACCCGTCCTGTTTTAATGAAAATGAACTGGGTACATTTAAATTTAAGTAAGTAGCCTGACAGATTAATCAAGGGGGCAGAAGTCTCTGGCAGTGATGGACACACTGAAGTAGTATTGCAGTCGTGCCAGCTGGATTAACCAGCCCTAAGGAGTGGTTCAACCCTAAGGTGGCTGTTAGATTTGTCAGTCATACTTGACGCAGATAGCACGAGAAATTGATATATTTGATTATACTGCTTTACGGGATGAATCTGCTTAGCAGAT
Source organism: Corvus cornix cornix (assembly GCF_000738735.6). Taxonomy (NCBI): domain Eukaryota; kingdom Metazoa; phylum Chordata; class Aves; order Passeriformes; family Corvidae; genus Corvus; species Corvus cornix. Next base: position 32,377,551 of record NC_046357.1, read on the forward strand.
CATCATTTTCCTTTTGCTAGTCAGTGTATAAATATTAATAGTTTGTGCTTCCTAGAAATTAGTAATACTGTAGCTGCTAATTCCTTCAGGTTAGAGCAGCTCATTTAGCCTATAAACACTTATGGACATACGCGTAGAGAGACATTACATAGAACAGGACTTACGTGTCACATTTAGAAGCAGGTCTCTGTGAAAGCTGGGCTTTTGGGGCTATCTAGATAAATATCTTAAGTGTAGAAGCAACTGTAGTGTTCTCCAGCTAGGCGCTGTAAGGCAGCCTGAAAAATAATAGTGGAAAGTTAAAAACAACAAGGAGAACACTTGATAAGTCCTTACATTCAGTGAAGCAAGTTTTCTGTGAATAGTAGGTACACACATGGTTATTTTTGCCATAGGTATAGGTAAATATTTATTTGTTGATATTAAGAAGGCACTTAGGCATCTTCTTGTCTAATTGTCAAATAATTGATTCAAAATCTCTATGTAATTTAATTATTAACAACTCTTAGCTGTTTACAACTTGGATGTAAATTCAATGCATTACTTATGATAAGTATTTTTTGGTAATTATACAATCTCTATTTGACAACTATTTTGAATGGTAATTTTGATCATGAACGTCTGGATTCTGATATATGAATGTAAAATATTCTTTAAGAGCTTATATGTAGGGGGGAAATCCCTTAATTAACTCCTGTTGTTTTCATGTGTCTATTTATTTAATCTATTTCCAAAGTATTGCATTTAGAAGGAGGGTATTTTTGTATATGTGTATATATGTGTGTGTGTGTGCATGTGTTTATAATTTATACAAAAATTAAATGACGACAATGCTTTTTAAGTCCTAGTTTATTCAGTAGACTTGTATAGGCAGGCTTCAATGCGCTGTCTTAAACTGAGAACTAGTTCTTCATTGAGGAGGATCTGGTCAGTGTCAGCAGTATCCCATTTTTCTTAACTATTTGCCTTAACAGTGTGGCATTTATAAGAAGTACAAGAATATTTTTGCATTTTATGTTAATCCTCCTCTGCTTTGTTGAGTATAGGATACATTGCTTTTATCTCCAAAAAGCAACAACCCTGGAAAAAGTTTTGAATGTGGTTTGTAAAATTGCAGTTATGAAATAGGTAGATCTGAAAAGGTAGTACTTTCTGTTGTCTTCCTCTGTTCTTTTGTAAAGAATGGCCAGATCCTTTTCAAGGACATTTTATTTCTGCATTTTAAGTCTTATCAATAGCCTAATTCAGTAAAAATCCATGGCTGCTTCAGCTGTACTTAGTCCAACAGACAGTGCTCTGATGACATGGTTCACTTTTAGGAAATGACTTTGCAAACTGAGTTCTTTTCAAAAATGTTTTCATAGTTGCCATGAATTATAAGATAGAGAAGTTGAGATAATCTTAAGAAATGCAGTTAGAGGAAGGCTGTATATGTTTACCAGTATTGTTACAAATGCTTCAGTACAGAAGTTATACAACAAAACATATTTTTAAATTTAAAAATAGTAAAGCATTTAAAGAACCGACAAAATGAATTGCAACCAATGTCTTCACAAACTGCTTAGTTTTTACTCTCCGTAAGTGTGATATCCTTGCTGTTCTTTTAAACTTGTTAAGTAACACAATACACAAAAAGTCTGACAGAAACCAGTTTGTTACCGTCTCAACTGTAGCAGCTGGTTTATCCTCTTGATGTGTAAACTGCACATTTGGAACATAAAGAGCAAAAGCTGAGTAGGTTGACCTTTCTGGGTGAATGAAGAGGATGATTAATCTTGGAATATTTTTAGAACTTCCTAGCATAATTAATTTCTATTTTGGATACATAGTTCATCACTGTGGCCCTGGTAATCTTGTAGCATTAAATTAAGGCTGTATTTTTATACTCTATTGAGAAGAGTTGCTGAATTGAATGCCTTTCCCGTGAGCCCAGATAGGGAAATTTGGGATTTTTTTTTTTTTTTTTAAAAAGTGAGAACTTTTTTCTCAAAGACTTAAGTAAGAATCAATTACAGATAAAACAAAAATCTGGGTTTAATGGGTTTAATTTTTCTTCTTTTTATTAGGAAGTATTAAGAAGTAGCACCTTCTATCAACTAAGATCTGTCATGTTTTTCCCCTGCCTTTATGAGAATATTACTGATAAGCTGTTGTAAAGGTGATACTCTTTGTTCTTTGAGCGTTATGGGTAGTTCTGAGTTGTTTTCACAGTAGAGAAAAAAAAGGAGAGTGAAAAAGATGAGAGTCAGACACATGGCAGCTTTGTTACTTATTCTTTCTTCTGTACTGTTACGGTAAAAGAGACAGTATCAGAGCTGCAGAGCTGCAATTGGTTAAGTATTTTTACCTTTTTAAAAATTATTTAATATTTTTATGACTCAATTTGAAAATTGCCAGTTCAATCCTTAGGAAAAATCTTGTTTGTCATTTCTAGGCATAGATTGTTTGGAAGGGCACCATAATAAATAGAAAAAAAAAATGATTAAAACAGTAAGTTAAAATTGAGGAAGAAAAAATGTTGCATGCATGCCCTTTTTTCCTCTTACATAAGCATGTATGTAGTGAAAGTTAGTGGAAAAATATTTTATTTGATTCCAAAGTGGGATAAGTCTTCCACCTGTCTTCTGTGCTAGTATATGCAAGGAAGGTTATTTATATTTATCAGTTGCAGAGCCATTCATTCCAGTCGTTGTTTCCTCAACCATTTTGTCCTTAGGCTTGTAATATGATGTACATTGCCTAAACTTTATATCCCAGCCATGCCACACCACCACACATGGGGTACTACTGCTTCAGTTATCAGATTTAGGTGTCTCTGCATTTAGCCTTCACATAAGAATTCTTTCTTGCTTAGTTACTTGCCTTTTTTTGTTGCAGAATTCATTTGTGTAAGATATGTTTGTTTATAAAGAGATGAGCAAAGAATATATCATTGCTGCTTAATAACAGATGCTAATATTACTGATGTTGTTAAAACTTCCCTTGTACTGTTACTCCATGGAAGGACTGACTAAATTGTAACTTCTGGAAATGAATGTTATGAAGTTTGGCTATTGAGTAACTTAAAATTCTTTGCCAAAATTGTGATGTTAATATTATATCACCCTTGTTTCACATGTATTTGACAAAATCTTAACTTGATGATATTAGGTAAGATCAGTGTTAAAGAAATTAACCTATGGGAGGAGGTTTAAAAGCTAACAAATAGAGCACGGCACAGAATTAAAGAAATAATCCTGGGATTGTATTCTGATTTGGATAATGTATTGTCTCTATGGGGTGGTACTTTTGAACATTAGGATACTGCAAACCACACTTTCTGACACTGTGCAGAAACAGATCATTGCACAGAAAAGCTTCCAGTAAGTGCAGCATAAAAAGGCCACATTTACAGGTAATTTGCTGTCTGTGATACCCTTTCAGCTGAGCTTCATCTTCTCTGTGTATATTTAGAGCAATTCAATGGATATGTGCCATTAATAAGATACCAGCCTACTTTGATTTAGAAAGGGAAACAGCTAATTTTAAATTAAACAATGGATAAAGCTTGATTATCAGACAACTAGAATATTCTTGTAAGAACTTGATTCATTTTATGTGAACCAGTTGTTCTTAAGCTATCAAATGCATCTAGGTTATCTGAACTTCTCATTACATAAAACCAGATAGAGTGGTTTGATGTTATATAAAAGGTATCTTCTGATATATTTTTGTCTGCTACTTGAAGATGTTTTGTGTTAGTGGGGAACTTCTTTGTCGTTTCTTCTCCTTCTTTCTGCTCAGCGACTTTAAAGACAATAAAATCTCCTTTATGTTATAGCAGCAGTTCTCAGTAGTGAAGACCTGCAGAATACTTGTGTTGCTGTTACTTCTTGAAAACATGAGCGTCACTATGAACAACTGTATCTTTTATCAAAAATCATGTAGGCTAAGGAGAGACAAGGTATGGCTTAAAACTTCTAAAGGCAAAACAGTGACAGGAAGACACATCTGTGAAGCATAAGGATGAGATTCTTACAAAGCCAACAGCAGATCAGAGCAGAAACTTCAGAGCCATAAAGGTTTCAATAGTCATGATGCAGCTACTGTCCTAGAGCCGTGTAAGAGTCTTCGGTGGGTAGGAACTGTGAGAAATGTTGTGTCTGGAGTGTTAGAGGAGAAACTTCTAAGGCAGTATTTTTTCAGAGATTATGAAAATGGTAACAAAGCTTAAGGGCCATTTTTGCAATTTATATATCATTTCAATTCTTATGGATTAGCTATTTCTACAGAAACAGAGTTTGTTGTCTGCTCTATGGTCAGATTTCTCTGTATAGGCAAAGCACTCCAGCAGCTGCCACATTTTAGGCAGCGAATATAGCCCTTCATGTCTGTTCTCTTTGCAGCTTTGAATGATGACTGTTTCTTGTGGGAAGGCACTGAGAGCTTCTTGTTCTTAAAGCAGTGATAAAAGTAAGTTGCCATCAGACAGAGAATACATCATATATTGCTGAACACAAGTTTTCTGAGGATTACTGATAAATAGTATAAACCTGTAGCACTTAATAAGTACAAATTATCCTTAATATAGTCCCATTTTAGAAGAATATAGTCTCTAAAGAGCATCATCTTTCTGGTAGCTTTTTTACTGTTGAATTGCACTGACAGGGTTTTTCATCTATAAGCAATGTAAACGTATAGTATTTTAGAAAGTAAAATTGTTTTCCTTGCATCTTGTGCTATTTTGTATATAAAATGAAAAACTTTATTAATAGACAGTCTTTCTGAATGCTGAGCTGCTGTGCTTTTTCTCTGAAATTTTCTTATTTATCTTCCTTTGAAGATAAATTGTTTTTATTTTTAAATTTAAAAAATGTTCATATGAAAAAAATACTCTGTGTGATATACCCATGGGGAGAAATTAAGATTTTGTTTTTAAGGTGCTTATATGCTTCATGTTCTGTTAACAGTTCTGTTCCCTTACCTAAGGAGAATTACTTACTATGGTGTTACAATTTGTGTTGGATGAAATCCACCTATAATAGTTAGAGACGTGTCTCTAATATGCCAATTCCTACACATAAACTAATTATCAGGAATTATGAAAGCTAATGTTACTCCTTCTGAATCTGAAGTGTATGCAATTGTCCCTGTATTGTAGACTTCATCTATATTTCCAGTGCAATGTCTATCTTACATCAATTCCTAAGCAGTTAAATGCAATTTGGTAAAGTAATACTGTATTTGTGTGGATAGTACAGCCTGATTTGTTCTCAAAGTCATTCATTTGTATGCTTTCAGCATTACTGTAGAGGCCTCTGCCATGCAGAGTACAATTGTGCCAGATTAAGAAGATGTAGGAATTTTGACAGGGAGAGTTGGGTAGAATAAAAACAACAGAGTTGAGTAGAGGAATCTAATAAAGTTCTGTGAAATGATGTAATGCTCTTCAAACTGTTACTGGAAATTTTCAAAATCTTTTAAACTTGTTAGTAGTCCTACTGCATCTTTGCTAACCTGTAGTTATAACATGCATCCCACTTAAAGCTGTTTGAGGTGCAGAAATCAATTTTAAGTAAATAAAGCAGAGAAAATACTGAACTTGTATTTTGAGCTGAAAAGTTTTTCTGGCTTACCTTTACAGGGACGCTGAACTTTATGATGCAGTCTGTGCTTAAGACCATATGTATGACAGACAGGGGATTTGGCAAATCCCTTTTTTTGGGTGCTGGGCTTGACTGGATTCCAGGCTTTTCCAAGTCCTCATCTAGCATGTAGCTCTGTCTCATCTGATGTTCACGGAACATTACTTGCATCACAGGTTATGCTTCTGAAATCAGCCTTGTAGGTATCTCCATGTGTAACCTCCTGTCATCTTAAGTTCAATTAGAGAAGTTGCTTCAGTATGAAGAATAAATATAAATATGTTGGTAACTTTTAGTGCTATTATCTAAAAACCTGGGATTGTTTACTGCTAAATAGCACAGTGAAGATGAAAAACCATTTAGCCAGACAGCTGTTTTTACATACAATATGAATCTTTCCTAATCCTTCCAGTACTGTGTGAAAGTCAGATGGAAAAGTGGAGATAGAAGTGCAGATAAAAATACTTTTGTTTGTCAGAACTAAAGACATTAAATATATGATACTTAGTCATCTTTCATGAATTCAGCAGGAGACCATTTGATAGATTTTCTTTCAGTGCTACCTGCTAAAATTCCTTGTATCATCTGTTAAAATACATGTTTGTGGAAACCTCATGTGAAACAGCATATTTTCTTTTCCTCCTTCAGGAAGAACTATGCTTACATTGCTTAAATAATTTCTTTCTTCTATCTGTTGGTCTGCAAGAATAATGAAAGACCTTTATTCCAAACATGCTGTACTAAAACAATGTAAGTTCTTGCTTTATAGAATAACTATATTTTTCTGTCTTCACAATAAGACGTAATTTAATTGCTCAATCATTTGCTAGTTTTATTCTGAACAATTTTATTTAAATTTCAGATTGGATAAAGTAAATATGGAGACCTCTACAAAATAGAAGTCTATGAGGTTGAATAAAAATTCCTGGTTTTCATACTGTAAATGTGGGCTTTTGTCAATATAGATTTAAGCTTGTCATCCACAGAGTGGATCATGTAGCTGTGACAGTAAGGAAGCCATAATACTAGTTCTTAAGTTGTACTGTTAACCTGACGATTAATTTTAAAAAGTAGTTGTTTCTTGGCAATACTATATTCTTTTGAGTAAGTCTTCCCTCTAGCATAACTTTTTACTGCTGACAAATTGAAAAAACCTTTTCAGTATATTTTAAGATTTATTGAAATGGATGCCTGAGAAAGCCTGCTGTTTTGTGTGAATTCTAACAGCCTTAAAATAAACAAATTCCCCAGAAAATCTACTTTAGCTGTCAGTTGGTATCCACTGCACAGCCTAGTGATACTTGTAGTTGCAATTGTATCCTTAAGATATGTGAAAGGAGTTTCAGTTCCAATGTCCTCCCAATTACTAGAATATCGTTTTAGATTTTTCACTTTCCTCCATTTCAAATTAGTTATTCCCAACCTGCCAATATTATCACTTCAGGAGAAAGCGATCTTATGATACTGCTACAATAGCCTAAGATTCACAGAAGAATGTAAGAAGGCTGTAGATGCTATTTCAAATATTGGCCTTAACTTACACCATTTTTCATTCAATATTGTTGTAACTCCTATAATCTTTAAATTAATGCCTTATCCTGTGTTGAGAAGACAGACAGAGGAACATTTTCACTAGGTAAAGCTGCAGAAGATTTGTTCTGGAGTCAAGTGGAATCTTCTTTAGTGAAAACTGTTCCCTTACCTATTTATTTTTCTGTGAAATATAAATAGCAAGAGAAGGCATTCAGCACTAATTAGCATATAATGACATTCCAGTGTCATCTGAAATGATCATATTAGCTTCAGATCATATTAAGCAGTAGTACAGAGATACAGTACAAATAAGCTTAGATCTAGAAAGAGTGCAGTTTTGTAACAGAAAATGATTACTCCTTTCTACGATAAACATACACTTAATAGAATTTTTCATTCTTATGAAGAGAATGGAAAAGGAGCGGGAAAATAACAAATGTAATTAGGTGTGCCTTCACTGAGTTGAATGCTCTAGGGTTTTAGATGGCATATACACATATATTTGTGTACATTTGTCTTTATCTGCCAATGATAAAGGAAATACAAAGCAGATAACAACTGTGAGCTCCAGTAAAGATTTACTAGAACTTCCTGAAAGAGCAGTCTCCCTGTTTTTCTAAGCTGTTAAATGTAAGTGAAGATGGTTGTCTCCAACACATACTGCAAATCTATTTTAAGTTTTTAATTGCTTGATGGTTGGTTTTGTTCTTACTGTTGCAACAAGAAAAAATTATGACTTTAAAGGCAGGGCCAAATCTTCATATATAATTTGTTGGCAATATGGTTAAGTATACTCATGTTTAAAAATGTGTTAATGTGAAGATTGACCATACCAGCTTAATTTGATCGCCTCAGCCTGTGCATATCATGCAATTTCCAGTGTTATATCCAAGTATTTTTTTTACCTGGATATAGGAAATGTATAGTACTTAGGAATGCTTAGATGTAACAAAGGATAGTACATAATGAGTGACTGCTGTGGTTTAACTGCAGCCACTGAAACCAGCAGAGTGACCTAAGTGTTTGCAAGCTTGAAATAGACTTATAACCAAGATTAATGTGAAACTTAGAGTTAATTTCTGTGCCATAGTTCTTTTTTTATGAAAGAGACAATTATCAACTTATTCTCATAAGGCATACTGAAAAATGGTGAATTTCTCCATTGTACTTGCTGGGAATAATGTGGTGTATGTTAATAAATATGGTGTTGAAAAAGTAATTTTAATCATTTACTAAATATGATTATAACTGTCAAGAGTCCATTCCCATGTTCATAAACAGTATGAATTTCTGTCCTCTGACTCTTATCACTCAGGCTGAATCCCTTCAACCACTTGCCTTCTGCCTCCAGATGTCTCCTTTGTACATAAAGATACATATCATACCTCTTCTTCCTCCAGCACATCCCCTCTCTTCCCTCTGGTTTACTAATAGCAAATTACTTGATAATTCAAGCCAGGTAACAAGGCTGTAATACCTCAGAGGAAACTGATGAGTGAATTTAGAGGAAAAAAAAAGGAAATTTGGGAGCCGGAGCAGGTTGTGAAGGAAGATAAGAACCCTCCATGAAAGAGCTGCAGCAGCTACACAGCACAGGAAGTAGATAGAGCTATTGCTGCATATTCTCAGCCACCTATGAGAAGGGAAAAATATTTGTCACAGTTTTGCTCACAGAGTGACAATATCTCAGGCCTCTTTTATAACCTACACTGGGACATTAACCTCTACTGATGAGTTTTGTTTTGTGGTTCTTTTAATCTGATTTTATTGTTTTTTTCTTCCAAAACTGACTATTATTTGGTATGTCTGAAATGTGATTTGAGTTTCATTTGTAAGGTGTGCAGTAGCATAAGTAGACCCCGAATATAACTGAGTGTTCAACCAGTATTCATCTACCTTTGTAAGATGTCCCTCAATAGGTAAAATGCATGAACACTACTGATATATTTTAAAGCATGGCAACCCTGCTTTCTAGGTTATCAACACTTAAGTGCAGTTGGCAGTCTTACTGCTTGAAGTTGATGTTTTACCAGAAGATAAATTACAATGAGTTTGGAAGATGAGGAGGAAGAAAGTGTGTGGGGGGGGGGGGTTGTTTGCTTGTGGGAAAGGTTTGGTGGAGGTGTGAGTTGGTTTTTGGGTTGTTTAGTGTGGAGAAGACTGAGTGGGGATCTCATTAGTGAATATAAATATCTCAAGGGTAGGTGCCAAGGGGATGGTGCCAGACTCTTTTCAGTGGTGCCCAGTGACAGGATGAGGAGCAATGGCCATATATGAAAACAAAAGAAGTTCTACCTCTGTTTCTTTCCACTGAGGGTGGCAGAGCACTGGAACAGGCTGCCCAGGGAGGTTGTGGAGTCTCCCTCTCTGGAGACGTTCAAAACCTACCCGGTCATGTTCCCGTGTAACCTGCTCTAGGTGACCCTGCTTTGGCAGTTGTGTTGGACTAGATAATCTCCAGACTAGATGATCACTAACTATACTATAATTCTGTGAAATTGTTTAGCTGTAAGCTTACTTTCCCAGCATTCTGGAAACTCAGATCAGTGTCATTCTCTTGCTACTTTCCATTGATGCTGTGGAATTAATCAGTTGTTTTATATGGTATTTTGTGTTTCTCAGTTACCATAATCTGTAACCTCTCTTCAGTTACTTCCCTGTGGATTCTTCTCTTTGCTCTCTTATCTTCTGGTATCAGGGTTAATCATATATTTTTATACTTATCTTATTATAAGGATTATGTTATTAATTTTGCTATAATCTATGAATTATATTATCTTGAACATTTTGTCAGTAAGCATCAACAGGAGACTGGGAGTAATTACAGCTGGGGCTGAAAATTCAGTATTTATTCAGTACCTCGTATCTTAGTCTACTTTCTTCACAAATAAGAACTTTGGTCTGTGGGAATATGGAACCATAGATTAAAAATAATACATTGCAAATAACTCTTATATGGGACTTAAAAATGTTTTCAGGCAGTAGAACTCTCAAGTGTCAAATCTGAATTAAGAAAAAAAGAATTTTAGTTTGGGTACGTTTCATTACCTTAATAAAATCTATGTTCATATACGAAAATATATTTTCCCTTTCTCCACCATAAATGAAGTTACTAAATTTTAGGGGATTTGCAGCAGCTGTAGTGATACTTGAAGCCACTGTGCTGGCCAAAATACACACTGGCTCAACACACCATGAAGACTGGAGATCAAACAAACAACAAAGAATTCTCTGTTTTAGGAGAGCCTGAAGACAGTGCTGCATGCAGTAGCTACACTTGCAGATTTTCAGACTTGCGATGGGAATTGATGTGATATGGTCCATCTAACATACAATTTCTTCATTATAAGACTGATGCCAAATAATGTTCTCTCACAATTCCATGTGGGTGACTTGCCTGTGACTGGTGGGTGTTGGGCAGGGACATGACTGGTGTTTTCAGCAGCACTATTCAATTGACTCTCATTTTTTATCTTTTTTGCCCCTGATACTTCAGTTTGAATTATATCTGTATTATTAACAGAAAAGGAAAAAAAAAGGAGTATGCATATAAAGAATCAAAAATGTGAGTAGGTAGAAATAAATGGAAGAACAAATGGTTTGTCAGGTACCTGTCTTAATAGAGTAAAATCTGGTGAAGTTAAATGTCCGCAATAGAATCTGACCAGGTAGAAATAACAGTGAAAGCAGTCAAGTGTGAGGAGAACAAGCAGTAATCTGAAGCAAAAATTTGAAACTGAGTAGCCTCAGGACAGGAAGGACAGCTGGTGAGTGTAGAGAGAATCCAATTAAGTGAGAGCACATCTAATGAATATAGTAGAAACTAGTGCAAGATGAAACTACAATTAATTGCTGAAGTTAATATCTTTAGATGTACTTAAATGGAATTCATCATGGCGAAATACAGTTTTATTCCTGTATGTAAAACTTTTGTGATGCATAAATACATGTCTGCTGCTGACACCTACACTGTCTGTCAACATAAACATGCCAGTCCAGTAAGTCCATCCTTATTATCAATTAAATAGATTCCTATTTATACCATTTGTCCTTTCATTTTCCTGTGAGATGATTTTATAGCTGTCTTAAACTGAATATTGTAATATTTTACCGTTGCTTTAGCTCAAACAGTAGTCAAACTCTCCAGCTTGCAGGTTTGTATTTTTTGAAAAAAAACTTCTGGGTTTTTAAAAAATCAATGTAATACATATTTTCTGAATTAAATGAAGTATTTTTTCTTTTAATGACATTACATCTTTACATTACATTGCCCAACAGATTCTTAAAAACTCTTCAGCTTCTTCATGTCAAAAATTTGTTTGACCAGTTTTGTTTTTAAACTAGCACTTTCATGCAGCATCAGCCCAAATGACTTTCACAGAGCTGGATCATGTATATGGGTGATTTTAAAGGGAGGACACCTGGTCTGGAATCTGGAAGATTGATCTGGAAAATTTTTAGGTTTTATATGGCTACTTTGGCATTAAATTTGATTTGCTCAAAAATGATTGGTGACATATGTTTGTTGCATCCTCTCAGGGCACTGGGAGTGTGCTTTAACTGTAGCAGTGCTAAGCTCTGACATTAGGTACAGGGGAGCCCATCCACAGCAGGACTTTTCACAGCTTGTTAAAGTCATTAGTTTTTATTCTGCCTTAGTAGTGACATTCAGTGACAGCATGGTGCAGTAGGGGTTTAAAGGGTGCTCTTACACAAAACAGGAATGATGAAATTCATTCAGTGTCAAAAAAATACTACCCAGATGCAAAGAGCTGTTACATGTTTGAGAATAGAAAAATTAATAGAGTCTATGTAAGTCGTTACTAACTTACATTACACACCAAATTGATAGATTCCATGTGAAGCACATTGTAGTTGTCTGCTCCATGGCTCTTGGGGTTCAGCCTGATCTGACATCTCTGCAAGCTTGGGATTGATGAGTTCCTGAGAGCTACTTCTGAGGTGGAGTATTGTTTGCTGTGAAAACATGTCCTAGCCTATGGAAGAGGCTTGTGTAACCTAGGATTTAAAATTTATTCATCTGGGCACCACACAGCACAGCAAAGTCTTGATACTGACTAACGCTTACTGCTCTTCCCTTGGGCGGTAGTGATCTCTTCTGCTGCCAGAGTATGCCTGTGCATGTGGACGAGCACCTACACCCGTACCAGCCACAAAACTTCCAGTTGTGCTCCACACCTCTGGGATTAAATCAGCTTTCTGTGCGTGGAAACAAAGACCACGTTTTCCCCTCATTATGTTCTGCAGTTTGTTTCAGCCTGCAATTCAGGACATCCGTGTGGTTGGCATGTCATTGAGAGGCTCTTGCTGTCTCTAGATTACTGTTTTGGGGGAGTTGGTAGTGAGATAGTTGTTTAAGAAATAAATTTAAAAATTAAGTTGTTACTGGGGAAGTTTAATGTCGTTTCCACTGAAAACAGTGGGCTTTTAGGAATGCAATGTGTAGCCCATGTTTTTCAGCTATTAATTCTATATAAGGAAGTGATGATACCAGCTCTGCAAAAAGTATAATCAAAAATAACTGATTAAATTGTAAATATTTACTAATATAATATTATTTTTTGCCCTTTGAGGGAATTTTCTTCATTGCATTTAGAGATTAAAAGTAATTACTCCAAACTTTCAAAAAGCACACACAATTTCCTTTGATTTTCTTACCATATTTTGTGTGTAGTATGACTGAAATTCTATTACATAATAAGGAAGTTTTAGTTAAACAGATCTAGATTTATTTAATACCTGCAATAGTTATAAGGAGTCACTGTGATTTTAATAGATGTGTTCTGTGTGTGAGACCTGGATGCCTGGAGGACCTGTGTCAAGCCTAAAACTGTGGGAAATGTTGAGGAATACACCTGGTGCAGGTAGCTCGCTCTGCAAGCTGCAGTTCAGGGTACAGACTGAGATGCTGATTGAGTTCTGGGTGAGAGCCCACAGAGACAAGAGGCCATGACCTGCCGACCCTTCGCATAACCAAGCGCACAAAGAGCGGTGGCACCGGCCTGGGGAATGGACACTGGGAGACACAGCGGGAGCCGAGGGCTCTGGAGGAAGAGCGAGGTTTGGGAGACTTGAGACTTGCACATGGCTTGGACTGTGAGGGTGTAAAAGCCCAGGGGTTCCTTTGCTCAGGATCCTCCTCGGAGGCACCAGCTCGGGCTGTTTCTGTGTTACTCTGCCGTGAATAAATTGCTCCATGGAATGGGACATCTGAGACTCTGCCTGGGAAGCCTCGTCTGAGTGAGACTGGGGTGAGCAGGGACTTGAGCGAGGCTGCCGTGGGCTCAGTGCAGCCCCTGCTTGCGAAGGGGCTGCGGTCCCAACAGCGACAGTCTCTGACCTGGGGACTGTGACTGCCAGAGTCTTGTGAGTGGTCAGACTGGGAAGTTGCCTTAACAGGAAAACCCTGTCTGTGGTCACAAATCTTGATTGCGTGTCTATAATTAATAACAAACCACTGATATTTAGCATTTAAAAACAGACCCCCTTCCCCTCCAGTCAGCATTTTAATTGTGGAAAGAGTGAGCTTTTAAGTGAGTCTTCCAGTCACAGCCACCTATTGCATCATTGCCCTAACTACCGTGCCAAGTCATGGCATATTATTTTTTAGGTCTGAAAAACTTTAGATCTAATAGAATATATTGGCCAGTATACACACACAGCAAATACAGAGCTTTATGTTGAGTTATTTTCAGCTGGATAGCTCTGTGCCATTGCCGCAGGCTTTTCCTGCAGTTGACTGAAATCTTGAAAAAAAGGAGTTAGGGTATGCTTAGTGGTTCCATAGTGTGTTTGCCTGCTCAGACACCTGTCTGGATTTTAGCTGGTGTAATGCTGCAGCCAGAAGCAAGCACAGCAGCAGCAGGCAAGTGTAGCTGTGGTGCAGAACCAGAGAGCTGTCAGCAGAATTGCTTCAGTGTCTTGAGCACAGCACTGAGCCTCCTCCTTCAGCTATGCAGAAGCCAATAAGCAGCAGGCCAGAGAAGTGTGACTCTCTCTGTGCCTACCTCAGCATCTGGAGACATGAGTGTAGCTCTTTGAGTAACAGGACTGTGGATTGGAAATGAAAATTGTTTTATTTTTTATTGTCATTCTTCTGAATAAGTCCTGTTGATCTGTGCAGAAATCTGTAGATTTAGATAGTGTTATTTTTTTCTGGGAGAAAAACATGAGTAACTAAAATATCTAGTCAAAATTTCAGCACAAAACATTACTGTATAACTGTATATTCCTGTCACTCTTCATCCACAAAAAAATATTTCTAACTTCCCAAATATACTGTTGTATTTTAGAAGGTGACCATGCACACAATGCCTGGACACTTTGTATTCTCGACATTGGTAACATGAAGAAAAACAGAGCTACCAAATGAATTTCAAAGGATTTACATTTACTTGGAAAAATCTTTTTGAATTCATTCCTCTCAAAGTTCAGGGAGCAATTGCTTGCAAGATTATTCTAAGGCAACACAGTAGTTACAGCCTTACCTAAATTGCTCCAAGTAAGAGCTGCATTTCAGACTTCATGAGTTTGTGTGGAACTCCTAAAGATTCACTGCTAGTTTAGTAATAGCATATTAAAGTGTTTTGCTATAATGGCAGTGGGGCAGGGGGAGAAGGCTGTGAGGAGGATTGAAAATATGTGCTGGGAAGAGTTTCAAATTACTTCAAGAACTATAAATCGTTGCAATACGCAATTTCTTCTTTTCGTCAGCAGAATGTACTAGAGTCCGACTGGTTTACAGTAGCCCTTCCTTGAATACCATCTCTCATATTAAAATATTCAGTTTTTTTAAAGAAACCACGAACCTTTTACATTTTGCATGTTGAGATTCACAGAGAACAGTAAAAATTCTTTCTACTAATGATGCAAAATGGAACACAGCAAATAAACACTCTTGTAAAGTGATACTTATTTTATCCCAGTGGTTCTCAGTTTTTTCTGATTCATTGGTGTGTTTAATTTCCTGTTCTCTGTAAGCCAAAAAAATGTTCCTAGGACACACAAAATATGGTATCTCAGCTGCTCTTAGTAATATTTTATCCTGCACCATGTTCCTAATCTCTTTCACTGAAGCAGTACCTCAGTCAGACGGTAGTCAGACTATGATATTTGCCTGTAAACAGTTCTAGAATAATAATGTGTCTTCACATGTGACCTTGAGAATCTAATCTTCATTAATAGCTTTCCATTTCAACTAATTTTTGTATCAATATTTAATTGCTTTCAATATTTGAGGTCTTTACAATAGCTTTTTTCCTTTGAAGGGATAACATTTAAATATGGTATCTTTAAATATTACCTGCAAGCTACCTATCAGTATTCAAATATTTGTCTGCTTGTGTATACTATCAGGTAAGTTTAAAAGTGAGATAATACTGGAGGCCAAATAAATCAGGATGAGTAATGGTGCAATGCAAGTTTTAAGTAGCATGATCTTTTAGGCGAGCACTTTTGAACAATGGCTTGCGTTCCTTTTGTTCTTAAAAAAGTGCAGAAGAATAGGCTTAATAAGCAAAAGGAGAACATCTTCGAGGAAGGAAAGGTACAGGTGGGAATTTTGTGGTCACATACTTGAGTCTGCATATTGGCTTGCTGTGCATCAGCCTCATCAGCTCATCTTCTTGGACTCGTACTATACTGAGTGGAAAAAGATGCCTCCATATATTTGAAGGTGATTCAGGGAAGGAGGCTAAATTAGGTTCTTGGTTGAGACCATTTGAATGTTTGTCTTCAAGAGATGCTTTTTTGCTTCCTTCTACTCCTGTTCTACCCAGTGCACAAGTTGTATCTGTCTTGATATCTGTTCAGTAAAGGATGACAAGGAATTAGATGCTGGTGGTGTGCCACCGGCCCGTGCGCTCTCTTGTAACTGCTTCTGGTTCTGCCACCTCCCATTTCAGCCTGGGGACTGCTGGAGTGGGGCCTTCGCACAGATGGACTTTTCTGTATCAACATCCCACTTCTGTGGGGCCTCTTAAGGCTCTTGCATTACATTGTCATGGACAACTTTGTAACAGATGATTGAATCATCTAATTTAGAGGAATCATGTTTTCTGAAAATATTTGGTGAACACTCATGTAAAGGATTGTGCCCATGAGTGGGATCTATACAGATTTACATAACTTGGTCAAAACTCACGGTACAGAGGTGGCAAAATGCCATTTAACTGCTGTTCAAACCATACTACATTACAAAAATATGGCAATACTGCAAAATCTATTAGTGCTGTTTCACAAAGGTTCTCTTAGACCTAAAGAAAGGCAAGGTCTGGTTTCTTTCTAGAACGTGGCCCTTTTCTGTAGCTGTGACTTTTACTTGCATAGTGCAGACCTGATTTGCTGTCAAAGTTCAGTGTTTGTATACATTCAGAATGTGCTGAAATGATGAGAAGGTAAGAAATCTGAGGCTTATTGGTGTTCATAATTAAAGTGGTTTAAGTTGAGTTAAGCCTGTGGAAGTTTCTTTCTGAATGTTTATTTTGGTTGTGGTGAAGTTCCGTTTCAATAGCCTCTGTTAATAAGGAATATGTTTGGATAGGCTGAATTCCTGTTAGTATTTTTAGCACTTTCACCAAACTGTTAAAATTGACTTTTACAGAAAACATCTGCTTTTTTAATAAAGTGGAATGTGTATAATGCAGTCTGAATCCATTCCTGTGTCAGATGAATGAGCCAAGAAATGTGCCCTCTGACAGTGCCCATGTGCAGCAAAAGATGCCCATGCCATGCAAATGTGCCCATGCCAGCAAAAGAAACGTATTAGTTAGATATAAATCCAGATTCTACCTACCTGAGTGAATGTTTTACTAGAATACCTATTAAAATGTCCAGACCTTACCTGCAATTGTTGGTCATTGATTTGGAACGTGCCAAAGTGCTTGAAGGCTCTTTTCTGTATGATTTGAGTGCTCTGTGTTCCATGATGACAGTCACACTCTGATGCTTTTATATCACCCTGAAAGTGTGGATAAAATGGCTGGACCTTTTATTTATTGACAGTCTGTTTATAAAAGAAATTAATGGAGGAAACTCAGAATAGTGTGTCATTATGCCTAAGAAGAGTGGAAAAATTGGTGAAATGGGGAGATTATAGTGATGAGTTCGTAAGTGCAATTTCCATGTATCCCTGCTGCAGTGGACATTTCCCACCCCCCTTAACCTGAATTTAATAGTCCGTCTGTGAACATGAGTTGCAAGAAGAGCTCTGATGGGTGTAATCTCAACACCTGGAAGGCTGCTGCTTGCCCTTGATATCATATTGGTTCACCTTAGACCTCTGGTGTCTTACTGGCAGAATGTGTTGGATCGTATGGCCACTACCACAGGCTGGAGAGCTTGAGCTCTTGTAGGTGATGTAGTATTACTGACCTTTTGCCATTTGGCTATGAATGAGATGCCACATGTTGTCTGTTCTTGGGATCATTTTAAAAAGGAAACTTTGGACTTCTCCCCTTTACAAAGGAGTCAATAAACAGGACCAAAAAAACAATGGGAGTTAGAAAACAAAGTTCAGTGCCTCTGAGCAAGAGTTTTGTAGTGGTCTTCAGGAGGACAAATTTAAGGGAGAGGGACACTTTGTTCTGCCTCATGTGTAAAAGCTTTGATTGCTTCAAGAGTAGGTACAGAACTTCTTTGTACATGAAAGGCATTCCTCTGGGAAACCATGAATGTTTTGACCTATCTTTGTATTTTAGAGTCAAACAAATGCAGTCTTTGAGTTAGAACCAGTTTTTTATTACTGACTTTTGGGTTTGAACAGTTTAAAAATCTCCAAGGTTGCCGGAAGTCCTCCAGAAGGAATATGGTATTTTTCCAGATACTAACAGTCTTATAACACTTATGCACAGGTTTGAGGGGGTTTGGTTTGATCATCTTCTTTTTTTTAATTGATAATGCTACTTAGAAGTTTTTATTAGCCTGCATCTGTATAAAAGTAGAGATTTCTACATTTAAATTATTATGTGATGAGCCCTCAGACATTTTTAAAAGGATGATTTTTTTAACCTAATTAACTGTTAAAATACATTTAATTTCAGTTTTTTCCTTTTAATATGGCTACATAAATTTTAGATGGCTGAGTTTAAGACACAGAAATACAACTGTGTGCAGGTCATCTGACCTTAAATGATTCAGTTCACTGAGGCCTTCTTAAGTCTACTTAGACCACCCCTTCTGCAAATTTAAGAACATGGAAATATGTTCTTAAAACTCTCCTGGTTAGAACAGTCTTAGCATATCCTATTTAATGACATCATATAATCTTTTCTCTGTACCTATAGTTGAAAGGCCTCTTTCTAATGTGCAAGCAAAATAACCTTGCTGCAGATTGAATCCCATTCCTGATAGTCTTTCCCTTAAGGCCCAGAAAGTAAGAGGAAAAGCTCATAGCCACATTCCTCATAGTGGTTTTCTTGAATGCTGGCAGGTTGCTTCTCATTTTTCACTCATTTTTCTCTTCGTAGTTCCTGTTTTCTTCAACAAGATTGTGTTTCCAGCATGAGCTCGGTTTCTGCTTTCCCCAACATCTGTAGATAGTTGGTAGCTTCATGGAAAGGATTATGTCCAAACCTGAAGATAACATTCAATGTCAGGTGTCACCAAACAGAGTATGTTTCAGAATGGTTGTTTTAGGTCCTTAAATCCCTTTAGCTGTATCTAAACATGATGGTCAGCATACCATATGTGGTCTGTCTTCTGAAAGCTGCATATATAAAAACAACAGCAACTTAGGCTATGAATTGGCTATATTAAAAAAAAAAAACAAGCCCACCAAACTTTTGTCTATTTCCTATATAAATAGCCAGGATTCTAAATACGTACTACCCCTTCTTCCATGAGGAAGATGATCACCTGTATCGATGACTATTGGCCTTGACAGTGGAAGCTCTCAACATTAACACTCGGAAGAATCGGGACTGTGCAGACCTTAAAAGGTCCCTTAGTTCATGCTTTCCGGATCAATTCCTATGTTATTCCAGATAAATTTTTGCTTAAGTTCTTTTTATGAACCTCCTGTGAGGGACATCCCATAACCTCATTAGGAAATCTATTTCAGTATTAACCTGAATTCCTTTAATGTCTTTTTTCTCCCTGACTCTCTCATGCTACAGTTTACTGTTAATACCCAATCCACTATGGAGACAAGGAACATTGCTTTGCATCAAACAGCATGTTTCTCCTTGGTCTTTTCTCAAGTAGTGAAAATGGTTAGATTTAAGCACTGAATCTCAACTAGGATTTCTGATGGTAGTTTATGTAGAAGTTATTTTCTACTCTTCTTTCATTTAGACTTTCGAAAGATTTGTTGGAAAACAGTATGATCAGTTTAATGCAGAGTGTTTGATTGCTCCTAGATCACCAAATTGCTTGTTGCTTTCTTCTTCCCTTATCACTGTGAAAAGATTACACTCTGGGTTTTAGTAATGAGCAAGAATCATGATGTCATATAGAGCTCATGTTATATATTGGCATTTCTTCTGCTTTTGATGCCATATCTGCCTGTTCTGTTTCTCCGTCCTCCACTCTGGTCAGTGTCTACTATTCTTCCCACTTGCATTCTTGTTAGAGCTTTCAGTTTTCAACAGATACAAAGGCCCTTATCATCATTCTGTTCCCACTGGCCTAAGTGACTTCGTTGATGCTTTCTGATGTACATTAACTGCAACATCTTGAGAATGAAGGTGAAACCTGATTTTTGGACATGACTGCTCTCTGTCTTAGGCTCATATTTAAAAAAAAAAAGTATTAAATCTGTGTACACCTGATTGCTCCCCAAATCTATATTTCTTCTTGATATCCTTACGTACTCTGTAGTCAGATTAGCTCCAGAAAAACATACAGTTATCCTGTGTTGGAAAGGAAAGAGTATGGCATGTTTTAAGGGTGGTTTGGTTTTGGTTTTGTGAGTTATTTAAAAGACTTTTGGTGGCTGTTATGCAACAGTCACTTTACTGTGTCTAGAGCACTGAATGCAAATAAACATTAAAGGATTTTTGCTTTCTTCTGTTTCTGATGTGTTAAAATACCAATACTTCTGAAGCTTGGCTGAGTGAAAATCTGTTTTTTAAAGAATTAAAGAACAATTGTTCGTTTTTTATCTATCCCTTTTGTGTTGCTGAATTTTGTGTCTGAAGAATGCTCTATAGATTTGCATATTTTCAAGATGAGGAAGTCTGCCATCACTCAAGGCATATTTAAAAAGATACAGACTGCATATATCAGTTACTTTTTTTTACTAACTTAGATTAAATTTATTCTTGCATCTAAAATGAGTGTTGCATCATCATTTTTTCACTAAGCCTGTTGTGTCAACCAGGTACTCAGTGGATTGCACTTTGGTTTAATTACACCGGGAGAAGTTTAAATCTTTGTTCAGATATACCTATTGATCACAGTCTTAGGTAGCTTAGTAAACCCAAGGTATATTCCCAGTGGGCATTGTGCTGGTGCAATCTGCAGTTTTAGAGTCAAGCTTACCCTTAGCTAACTGGCTCAGTGTTCTTGGGGATACATATCCTGGCAGCTCTCTACAGACAAAATTAGAAAATGAAGTCATGAACAGGCTTTGTGATGAAATACATTGTTGTGTCTGGAACATAAAAGCTTTTCTTGCCAAAAAAGTGTTTGGACACTATTGTTCTGGTAGTTGCTCTTGTAAAACCTGAAAGTGTTTGTTAGCATTTGACAAGGTGTAGTGGGTTAGCCTTGGCTGAGGACCAAAATCCCACCCAGCTGCTTGCTCACACTGCTGCCTCAGTGAGTGGGGGGAGAAAAGACCAAGACTGTGAGATCACTTACCAGTTGTCATCATGAACTAAATAAACTCAGCTTGCGGGAAATTAATTTCATTTACTGCCAATTAAAAAGGCATCTCCTTCTCTGACCTTCATGTTCTCCCTTCTGTTTCTATCTCTTTTACTTCCCTCTTTCTCTCTCTGTCCAGTGTTTTTTGCCTGTCCCTAAACATGCTTTCACAGAGTCACCACCAGCTGTGGATCTGCTGGAGGTGGTTGGAACTGCCAGTACAGGCCACCACAGGCACATGGTGCAGCACAGTCGTCTGCCACCAACACTGAGGCTCACACATCACATAATCCCAGAACACTGCTAAGTTGTGTAAGATCCCATTTTGGAGCCAACACACTATGATTTTACAGTGGAAAGAAGACTGAAAGCTGTGTGGAATTTCCTTTTAGGTGTTTTTTGGGCGTTTTTTTTTTTGTTTGTTTGTTTTTTTAAAGCACAATGCAAGTTTGTGCAGCTTTTATGTGGGAGAAAGGAAAACCTTTTCTGTTTATGAAGATACATTTTATTCTGTGCTTAGAAACCGATCAACTTTTTTTTCCACAACACACAGGTTATAAATTGATTTAGAGGGCTTCATGCTTTCTTCAAGTAAATATGTTTTCAGTTATCACCATACTACTGGCTTTTTGATGGGTATTATTATGACTTTCTCCACCAATATCACTGCTAATAATCCTATAGGAGCTCATTAGTATCTGTAAGGCCCTCTGTCAGCCTATTTTTATGACACTTTTAAGGTGTTTTTAATATCTTAAGTTAATTGTTAGTAGGTGCAGCCTGATTTGTCAAGGTCTCTGCTCTTAAAGGTTGGGCCTCTACTTTGCACTGGAAGGTCTTTGTCTCTTCTGGAAGGCAAAGTGAGACTTCATTTGTCTAGTTTGTTATTTAGCTCCTTTAAATAATTGAAACTTCCATGTCCTGACTGCTTTTTTGCTTAGAATTCTGTAAAAAGTATACTGAATTAGGCAGCACTTGCATCTCCAGCATGTATTGTTTGAGCATGTTATCATCTAGTGTCAGGATCTGCAGAAAGCAGCTGTTGGTCATTCCTGCAGAGCTGCCTGCCAGGATGAGTAAAATGGTGATGCAGATGCTTGTAAAAGCAGAGTAACAGTAGGATTACGGGAGTCTAGCTAAGCAGGTCCTATCCTGAGACATACAGTGGGCAGATGTATTTAATGTAATATAGAGTGTGTAGGGTCAGAGGATGTTATATGCTCTTTAAATCACTTCAGTGATCCGTGTGAATTTCTGCTCCAAGCTATGAAACCAACTACTTTGTACCTCAGAGGGGAGAAATGAAAAACACCTGGGATAAGCTGCTGCTTATCTGTTGCATAGGGAATTATCTAGGGGAACTGTATAAGCCTCAGATGTTGAGTGCTTTCTGTTTTTATGAAGCTGCTGTTTACCTAGACCATCTACTTGTAAAGTAATTGATTTTTGTATTTGTTGTGGTTATTGTGTTTGTCATGTGCATTTGATGGCAAAACAGATGTGATTATCCATGGATTTGACAAAAGAGAACAACAGAATCTGTCTCGTTCCTCTAACAGTGGTGGTATATATAAGGTCTGTGTGTGTGTGTGTATATATATATATATATATATATATATATATATACACACACATACACACAATTGTAATCATATTGTAATCTTATGGCTGAAGTACTGTAATTGCAGAAGTCCTATATGTATGTTTATATATGTAGTATTCTGGGAGTTCTTGTTTCTGGAAAAGGAGTAATGTAAAAGAGAGGTTATGTCTATCTTCTTTCCTCCTTTGTGATTTGACACTCTGGTGTCTAACGATCCTATCATAAAATCTGCAGCTCTTTCTCTGTGCCTTCTTAGCACACTAGCTGTATTGTTATAGTCGAGTACTTTTAGTAGACCTGAACTGTGTGGTAAGGTCTAAAGGTTAGGAAGATAAAAATGTTAGAATATACCCTAGTCTTTTAGAGTCTGAAATCTAACCAACAGAGAGAAAGATTACATAAAGATTAGATTCCCTTGGAGCAAATCAGGATGAAAGAGTCAAACTAGTGATGGTTTTTAGTAGGACTGAAAAGTAATCAGTGCAGAAAAATAAAATACAAATTAAGGAGGGGGAATGCAGTATTTGTTTATTTATTGACACAGATTCTGAAAAAGAAACAAAATATTTTTAGATGTGTGCTAAAATACATTTACGCTTTTGTACTTTTTGGATACCGACACCATTGAAAGCTAGATCTGGAGGAGGTCAATTATCTTAATTTTTAAACCTAAGGAGATTTATTTACAAATTGGGGCTAGAAAGAACATTTGGTGGTAAATTCAGGCAGATGTTGCCCTAAATACTCTTGTTCTGTTTTTAAACAGTGTAACCAAGAATGATAGATTTGCCTTCAATGTTGAAAACTGTCTTAGAAGTTGAAATAAGCTGAATAATATGACAGTGCTTTCACCCCCTTCCAGAATATATTTTTAATGAGCCTCTATATTTTGCTGTCCTTGGTTTTTTTGGTGGAGACTTTCTTGTATACAAGCTTAAAACCTTAATATCTTCTTTACTGTAATATGTATGGGTTTATATTAATCACAGATGTTTACATAACCTACAGTAAACATTAATCTGGCTAAGTAGTATCATAGGCTCTTACTGTCTTTTTCTTAATGCTTTATTTCTTTGTCTCTTCATATTTTATCATCATTACTTATTCCATTCTTTCAATCTTTTCTCATTTTAAGCTCTCAGAAACTTTAGTGTTCTCCACCTCTATTTTTAAGAGTTAAGTCAAAGGCAAAACCTTACAAAATATACTTTGTAGATGAATCAGTTGTATCCTTTTAAACGTGTAGACACAAATAGCCCCATATTAGGCTGTTTTCTGAATTCAGTCAGCTATGATCCTTACTTTATAGCCAGTGGTGAGAGTTTATGGTATGTTTAATTTCTGTGACTCCCAGTGAATACTGTAAGTAGTATACTTATAAACAGAAATTATTCCTCTGATAGAACATGAGTTGCACAAACACTTACTAAAAAATCCTTTTTTAGAGTTAACCTTTTAGCAGCTACTGTGTTAGAGTTTGTTCTTGTGATCCCATTGTGTGACCCCTGGTAGTCTGCTTGTATGATGACTGAAGGTTATCTTTTGATTCACACTTTCCTAGTGCGATATTATCTGATTAATATATTCCATGGATTTTGTTAGTATAGTCCTATTCTGTTGTAATTATACTGCAATTTATTTTTTAAAAAGCAGTTGTTTTTTCTGTCATCTCCCAACTAGCATATGCAGCAAGCACTGTGTTTATGGTGGTTTATTTATTTTTATTTTCTAGGTAGCATATACCTGACTCTAATACTTAACTTTCTGAGTAAAAATGAGCCTTTATGTGACTGTATTTACCATTTTATAGTGGCCTGTGCATTTTCTGATACATTGTAAAACACAGTATAAGATTTCAAGACAGCTAGACTTCAGTACAGCTAGCTAGACTTTTTGACAGTAAGCTGACAATAGTAGATTTCAGCCAGAATATTCAAGCATTAACTCAAAAATATGATGTTATCTGGTAATAGGATCTACAAATGTGAAAATATGCAATTTACTGTTAAAGCACAGTTAGATTATTTGCTTATTTTGGCTGCTGGCCTCAGTCGGTTATATTCAAACAGAAGAAACTTTGTTCACTTTGGAGGTTTCATGTTGCAGTTCATCCACGCATTTTATCTTCTCACAGGTTGTGGCCATTCTTTATGTTCATGTCTTTATAACCTAGATATTTTGTGATAGGTCTGCAGCAAAAAGTGAGAGATTAATGTGCTTGAGAGGAGCACAATGTCCTCAGCATTTCATGTAACCTTGAAGATTGATCTTGTATTTAAGGGGGCTAATGAGAGGGAGAAGCTTTGGCTTGGGCAATCAGGAAAGATTTTCATTTGAATTTTTAAGGACTTTCAGTTGTGGTTTCATAAGACCTAAACATTTTTTAATTAGTAACTTTATGATATATATTTTACTGTAATAGATCCTATCATATCTAATGTAGACTGGGACAGCTGTTTTGCAGTTTTCAGGTACCTTTCTCATATATTGCTGGTCATTTCCTCCCTGCATGCCCATGTCCTTGTGTTTTGGGATGACAATAGGGAATCATGTTCCCTGCAACCTTCTCTTTTCAAAGTTTGGTAACATCAACAGAAGGTCTTGAGCACAGCCTGTTTCGTAGGCTGTTTCTGAGGGATTCTGGAAGCTCATGAGTTGGCAGCTCTCAGTTCCTGTTTGCTCCTTTGTTATGGATTACGCTTCTTCCATAATTTGTTTTTGTAAATGTATTTTATCAGGAAGCATGTTAACATCTTTCTGTTCAATAGTCCAGTATTAGTTGTAATTTTTGAAAGAAAAACACATTAGAGTTAAAAGTGAAGAATGTAGTTAAAATTCATCAGAACTGTTACATGTAAAACAAAAACTGCCAGCCAGATTCATTTGCATCCCTTGATGAGATTCATATGGGACTAATAAAGGTAAATTGTGTAGAACTAATGACTTTTGTTATATATATATATATATATATATATATATATATATATATAATACCACTTGGTATAACTTTTCTTAATTGAATTGTGTGCTATGAAGAGAGTACATGTTAAAGCTATTAAGATATAACTAACAATGTGTCAAAATTTTAAGAGAGAAATGTATAGGAACTAACATATTAAATATACTGTCTTATATACAGACATTATGTTGCTCCTCTGTTTTGAATGTCCATGCTGTCTATACACTGAGAAAATTTAAAAATTTTGCATTTCATGGTTGGAAGACAGATGCCAAGTTTAAAAAGAAAGAGATATCAGGCCCAGCTATATTCTAAAAAAAAAAAACACCTGTCACCCTATCTAGCAAAGCCAAGGAGAATCTGCATTTCTTTATATCTTACTCTGTTTTCTGGGAAGGAGTTGATGAATTTTTCCGTATGCCTTGAAATATATTTCCAGGTTCACTTATTGCTATTATTCTCCTGCATTTCTTTCCCCTTTGCTGAGTGTAATTCCTCTGCTCACCTGAGAAAAGAAAACATTTGGTGTTTCAATTTCTCCTACAAATCTGTCTTTACTTCTCTTCTCCCCCTTGTTCTTTCTGTTTTTTCCCCTTGTGTTGAATGCTGCTTGTGCCCTTCTTGTTGACTTCAAGCCTTTCTTGACTTCAGATTGCTAGCAGGTACCCAGTTTTGTGTGTTGCCTGTCAAAACTTAGGCAAATAATGCTAATTTGAGTAGCTGCTGATAGTTATTGGTTATAGTCTCCTGTCATTTGGGCTCCATTGGTTAACCAATAGATTTAGATGTTGGACAGTATTTTATATATGTCTTTTATGTTTATCAGTGTATAGGGTCTGATTAAAGATTCTGTGAGACCCAGGGACAGTTGTGGGTGTTATAATTTTATTTGATTTGATCTTTTTTTTTTCTTGTTTTAAAACATGGATGTTTGTTTCCTTATATTATTTCAGAAGATGGTGAAACACAGACCAAAATATTGTCTGAATCAGCTGTCAATCTTGGTCTTTGATAAAATTGGAAATGTGTTGCACTTTGTCCAAGTAATCCCTTTACAGGTTTAATTGGTTCTGAGCCCTCTTTAGAGCTGTATTAGTATGCTCCTGGAACATTCAAGTCAGACTGATTCTCTGCCTTTCAAATTACTGTTCTGTATAGTACAGAAGATGAAAGGAGCAGTTAAATGATAGCATAATATATACCCAGGTCTCCTCTAAACAACTGACAATTCTGTACTCACAAGGGAGAATCAGAAGTACCTAAGCCATGAACAGTGAAACACAATGTTGAACACATCTTGTGTACAGAAGAAATTCTTTATTTTCCCTTCTTTTAACCATTCACTGGTTCTTCCTACTTTCAAAATGTCCAGCATTATTGGTTTTATGTATGTATAAATAGTGGGTTAAAAGACACAAATTTTAAGTCGTTCTGTGTGGAAGCACAGGATATACACAAAAATGCCTCCGTCTTACATTTCTCAGGCATTCCTGATCCCTTTTCTGCAAATACTGCAAATTTTGCATGGGTAATATATTTTTATTTGGTGAACACTCTTCAATCCCAAAAGCATCACTGGGTACAAAAGCAAACAAAAGTTGAAACAAGACTACTTTAGACTGGAAGCAAGGCACAGTGCTTAGTAATTAAGGCAATTATCTGTTGAAACAGATCTGTTGAAACCTGTTATAGGTTTGTAAGGTTTTTTTCTCAATATCTTTTAAGATTTATAATATTTTTAAAAGATGTGACTTAATTAGAATTTATTGTGTTTTTTCAGGAATTTCAGCATAGAGTGTTGTTGAATATGTAAGAAAGTGAAGGCAAATTGTCACAATGGTGCTGGCTAGCCTCAATATCTGAGAAACTATTGGAAGGGGGAACAAGGAAAGGCTGATGAAGATTCTTCTATTAGGCTCTTCAAGGTACCATCTTAACAACTTTTGGAAAAGTGGTTCCTGAATCCATTTCCACAACTGATCATGTCGTGTATCTTTAGTTTGAGGTGCCCTGTGGCTGCATCTGAGAGTTCTGCCGCATCTTAGTTGAAAACCTGTGGCATTGCTTTGTTCTCACTCCAGTCCCAAAACTCCTGGTGGAAATCGTGATTAGGTGATGATCAGGGAGATATTAGAACTGGCCTTGGAAGTGCACATTAAAGCATAGGGAGAACTACCTAGCAGGATTCATAAGAAAATGTCAAATCCATTGTTTTGTTAAATATTGTCAGACAAACTGACTAAGAGAGAATGTATGAGTTTGGCTTATGCCAGCTGCTGTAAATGTACTGTGAAAGCATGTGCAAGTGGTTAGTACACTACAAACCATTGTAGAGCTTTCTACCATTTTAGACATGTCCTATTAATTTCTGGTGATAACTGGCAGATTTCTTGTGGATTTAAGCAACACTTTCCTTAATACACTGCAAGTGCCTAATTATTTTTTCTAAGTGTCTTATTTCTGGTAAACGAAACGAGCTCAGAAATTCAATTGTATTAGTGTCACCCTCTCACTGAAAAGTACTAAGCAGTCATACAGAGTTTGGGATTTCAGATACTTTTATCTGTCAAATAATTGCTTCTTAAACCTTTCAATTACTTCATTAAAATACAGAAATGAGAGAAACTGCTAAAGGATTTAAACCACAAAGTTTTAAGGAAGGTTTGCATTTTTTACTGTCTCCTGTATTT
This sequence comes from Corvus cornix cornix, assembly GCF_000738735.6. Lineage (NCBI taxonomy): Eukaryota > Metazoa > Chordata > Aves > Passeriformes > Corvidae > Corvus > Corvus cornix. The sequence goes on from NC_046357.1 coordinate 32,405,787, forward strand.
TTTTTTTCTCTTAACTTCAAAGAGAAGCTTTGGTTTTGTTTTGTTTGTTTTCAATGAATGAGACTGCTCTTAGAATTCTTTAGGAAAATTTTGGATGTGGAGGAGCCAGGAACTTTATTGAACTGAGCTGTGCTTTAACCTTACTTCTGTGAATATCACTTTCTTCTCACTTCCAGAGAAGAAGCCAGAGAGAAAAAGAGCCACTACACAAGGGGAAGAGAAGAATAGGGAAAGGTTACAAACCCAGAAGTCTCACATTCATAAAGGTAGTTTGAATTTAGGAGAAAGCCTTGCATGAGCTTGAGCTTATCAGTCAGATCTTTGGGAGCCAGCCCAGTGATCTCCAAGCAGTATCATGATGTATCTAGAGGTGCATCTGTATTTGCACACAGTGCCTGTCGTCACTGATGTTATTTATTGAGTACCTTGTTGCAGTTGGCGCTGCTCTGTGCAAGCAGGACAAGGCTGGGTTGAGTGCCTCCAAGTATTGCCTTATATGCAAGCATTAGCATAAGCTTTAAAACTTATTTCAGGGACACTTTGGAGGACCAAATCTCTGTTTAGTGCCTTCTTGCTTTGTCCTTCAGTTTTGCCGTCATAACTGAAAATGACCAGTGTGAAGCATCACTAGAAGATTTGTGATGACATAAGGAACTGCACAGGAGTTCCTCACACCGCAGTGATTGAATCATCAAACAGAGATGTCTTTCATTTTTGGTTGTCTGCTCTTACTTTCTGCTTAATGAACATTTCAGCTACAATGGCTAAGAAGCCCAGCATTTTTGCAAGTATTATGTCATTCTGTTTCTGTCATGAATATATGTAGTTTTCTAAACGATGAAGACACTTTTTTCTCTGCTATAAATAGACAAACAAACACACAACCACACACCCACCCACCCAAGACACCCATTAAACAATCTGTAATAACAGATTTTGCAGAAATACATTTCTGTGAAGCCAGAAAAGTTTTGCCATCAGATCTCTGCCTAAAGCAAATGAAAGACGTGACTGATGTCTCTATGAAAGATGCAGGGGACCAGTAAGGGAGCATGATAAAATGTGTTAATGTAGCAGCAAGGCTTCATATTTTGGTAGGCATTCTGCACATGCAAGGGGTTCCCTGGTGGAAACTTGAGGTTATTTATTCTTAACCACATTGTCACGCAAGTCTGACATGCTGGAGAGGGACTGCTGAAAAAGTTAACTCAAAGTTGATGATTTGTGTTAGGAAGCTGGAAAGAAAACCTGAAGTGTTCTTCTTCCAGTGAAAAATTTGTAAGTGCAATGTGATGATGGTTTTTTGTTTCTTTTTTCCACTTGCAGGACCATTGAAGATGAAGATGTTTTTCTGTATATGTTTTTGGCATGTTAGACTAGAAGTTAGTGTTACACAATTAAATTTTTCTAAGAATTTCCTTTGTGGCACCCATGAAGAGTCCTGTAGGTTGGAAAAAAAGAGGTAGATGACTATAAACTCTTTGGGAGGTACAGATTGTTTATGTATCTTTTCCTGCTGGAAATGTTGTTAGGGAAAAATAATGTTACTTACAGTACTGAAACGGTAAAACAGTGTGTGGCTATCAGTAAGGGAAATAAATTTTCACATAAATCCTACAGATACTCTCTTTTTCCAGGGAAAATATTTTGTATTCTACTCTGTGTTGAAAAAACACTTGTGAACTGTAATAGGACACCTAAAATAGATATGCTCATGATATTCTGCATTTTTAGTTGTAAAAGAGCTATTTTCAGTCCAGCAGCTGTAATGGAGAGCCATTATCCCCTTACCTTGCCTAAGGATGGGAGTCCAGTAAAGGATACTGGCTGCTGGGGAGATCTGATATTTACAAAGTGGTTTATAACACAGCTGGAGGGAAGAGTGATAACAGGAGCTATTCCAAACAACTCTGCACTTGGAACTCTGGAAAGGATTTTGAAATCTACTGAAAAATATATTTTTCCATTGTTAGTTTACTTCAGTGACACATTTTGATGGTATGGTTAGTCAGAGAGCCAAGTTAGTGCAACAAGCTAACCAGAAAAACTGAACAAGCTCCTTTTCTAACTGTGCCTTGGCAGTGGACATAAGAAGCAATGTGTATGGTTTTTTCCCTTAATTCCCATTTCTTTTTAATTGGATTGTCCTCTAACTACCCATGTTCCATTTAGAAATGGTTTTTGTCTCAAAAACTGGAGAGAAATTTCAGATACCTTTCTTTTAGTTAGATGGCATAAGAAGTATTGTAGTAATCAGGAAAAGTAATAAAAAGCATTACTTCTCTTTTTTTCCCCTTCCATCACATAATGTGGAGGTGACTAATTGAAATACTGTAACTCTACTATTACAGTTTCATAATGAAAGCAGATGATAACATAGAAGGTAATAGAACACAGTTTTCTGTGTGCCTGTGGCTGCTCACACATAACTGGGACCCTTTTGCTGCGGAAGTGGTGCAGACACTCTGCAAAATCATTTAGCTAGAGTGGGCTGTGATTTCATCCCTAATGCTTCTGCTGCACCAATTCAACCTGTTTAACAGAGGAAAATACAGTGTCTGGCTCTGAAGATGTAAGAACAACATGGGAGTTTCCTTAGGTGGTTCTTGAATGATTTTATGATTTGAGAGAACCAAGCCCCCTCATGTTTCCTTATGAGCTTTTGTGAATATCTGCAACCCACTGTCCTGGGTTGGGTTGTTAAAACCAAATGTTTATTATGCTGTGTTATATTTTTTAAGGCTTGAAGTATAATTTATGTTAGATTAAATACCTCCATTAAATGTATCTGAGTATTGAAACATGGTGTGAGGTACTCTTCTGTAAGAATCTGGAAATGTGTGAACACATAGGATCTTCAAATCTGAAACCAGCAATTTCTTCCTAAATAATTCTTATCCTTTAGTGAAAATAGTGAAGATAGACACTTAATGGAGATATAACTAATACTCATTTTCAGCATAATTCCTTACATCAGTTTTTCAATATAGCACATGAATTCCAATCTTGTGTCACCATTACATTTTTTTTTATTAACACTGCAAATAGTTGGAAATGTAGTTACAATGCAAATGCATTTCATTTTTTGCTTTAGCATGAAAACAAGAGGTTTTTTGTGGGGTAAAAGACTGTGGAACACAAGGAAAACAGTTTTGCAAAATACATTGCATTATTTTGCTTATAGATAATGATATTAAAGAGCAGTTGTGAATACAATCTACAAGATTGCTGCATTTTAATTTACATTTGCAATACAATAATAATGATTGCTATATTGTTAGAGGACTGTTAGTTGCTCCCAGCCATCTCTTAGCTGAAAAGAAAACTCAGTTTGCAGAAAACAGTTTGGTGGTTTGTTTATTTTTTTTCTTACAGTGTTTTGCATGTGAGAAGCACAAGCTGGGAAAAGGCATAAGGAGGTGGAAAAATATGATGATAAAATCATGCTTTGATCAGATTAGGGATAACAGCTTCCATAAAGTTATTGCAAAATAGTTTCATAATAGACCCTGTTTATCAGGAACATTGTTGGTTGTATTTATAACAAGGGAACTAAGTGAAATACAACACCATGTTTTAACCATAGCATCTAATAATATCTGAAGATGTCTGACTGAAATGGCTAGCTTTGTTTTGCTTAAAATTTAGCTCTTTTTATCAACCAGTCTTTTTGAGCTTTTGTGTGTGTGTGGTTGTGTTCAAATTAGCATGATCTATGCTCATATTAAGCCTATTTCCTTTAAAGTGCAGGAGTGCTTAGTTTTCTAACTTTATCCATAACTTCATAATAAAAGTAATCAGTAACTTATACTCCCTGTATTATTTATTTGAGATATTCCTTCAAGGATTCAGTAGGTTAAGGAGAGATTTATAAACACGGACTGATGTGTGTGAGACTGGGCTTAACCATTTGTTACAGCATTGCCTGTTGTTTATATTTTTTGTTGAACAACAGTTTCAGCAGATTGCCAGCTCTGGTGTCACCCTTTAAGGTTATCAGAATCTATAAAACAAACAAAAATAATTCTGGTGTTGCACACAAGAATGATCCCTCTTCAATTTAATGATGTCTTAAATTGCAATTTTCTTTTTAAATGTTTTTGACAGATGAAAGAGGGAGTGGGTGTCTAAAAGGCAGCTCAGTTACAGCAGCCACCCCAAGACAAGGCAAAGCAGAGAAGAAGTGGTCAAGGGAAGTGATGACTTATGATGAGATTCATAGCTAGCTGGTATTTCCAGATGTGATGTTAAAGTTTTATCTTAATTAGTTCAGATCATATTTATCTTCTAGTCTGACTGGAACACTTTCAAATTCTTTTAATAGTTTTATTTCCTGGCACAAAAAAGAAATCCCACAGTCCTGTGGTTGCAATTGATTTCTTCTCTCCTTGTTTAGGGTTTCATTTCATCATTTTATGCATACTTGATTGCTCCTCGTGGTTTCTAATTTTCTCTCTTGAAAGTTTTGCCTTTCATCTAGCTACAATAATTGCAGAATATTCAAGAAATTATCTAAGGTTCTGACTTGAGGATGTATGGAAAGAATGAGAGCAGTCTGTAGTTCTATGTAATAGTCCGTGACGGTGTCAGACTAGCTACAGGCTGCTGGATATTATCTTAAAAAATTAATTCCTGGTATAAACTTAATGCGTGTCTTTGTAATATATTTTAGCTTCATCTGCATTATTTGGAAATCTGGTCCCACATTTAGCTGAAAGTAAGTCCAGGTTACTCTCTGTGTGGGCTATACAGGGCATATTTGATTTTCTGTTTTAGGGGTTGAAAAAGGTGTTAAATATTTGGTTTACCAAGATATCATTATAGAACCATGTTTTTTGTGACTAGTTACTGAAACAGTCTCAAATCTGGAATAATTTTATTCAGTCACCTTCTGGAACTCCTGTTTTTTCATAACCTGGTCTCGTATGCAGTTCACCATAGTACATTGTTCTTAGCCCTGTCTCTGCAGTGAGACATGGCAACTCTACAGCAATGGTCGTAGGCAATATTGTTTACATCTGGATGTTTCTTAAATCTTATAATCTGAGACCATAGTGGTCACCTAAACTAATTCAGCTTCTTATTTTGCAAAATCCTTAAGTTACAAATAATGGATTTCTAAATGCTCTCGTTTGTTTTTTTCATGCTGGAATTTACTATATTTACTATATTTGTTAGTGAGTCCTGTCTTGTTCAGCATCTTTGTTAAGTGTTTTTTTTCTGCAAAGTGCAATATTTTATCTGTTACGTATTTATCTTGTTTTGTTACCTTGCTTTCTTTTTTTTTTTTTTTACTTCGCTATTGAGGTTTCTAAAGAATCTCACAGAAGAAGAATCTCTTTTACTGCTATTTAAGTAAGGACAACCATGATCTCTTGTCTAGGTCTAGAAGACCGAGGGAAAGAAGAACTTGTCTAGGGAAAGAACTTCAGTATCCTTTTACAGTAGGTAACACAGGAAACCCAACCATATGGCTTTAAATAGCTAAAATGTCTTGAAAAAAAGTAAAACATATGGCTTTAGCAACTAAAATAAATGGAATTATAACTTCTTGGGAAAAAAGAAGTCCTTCAGAAATCAGATTTTAAATGGTCAGTGCAATAAATGGTGATTTTGCAAGCAACATGAGACACCACTGTGACAGGCGGTGCAGCTGGTTTAGAGTCTTCTCTGTGCTCCAGCCCTTGGGCAGGGTTCTCACTTCAGTTAATCGAGACTGAATTATTCAGCTGCAAACTGAGTGGGGCACAGAGCTGATCCTCTGCCAAGCTGGCTCAGGGCAGGCAGGGTGTACTTGCTCCAGTGCTTTCAGATACATCCCTGTGGCTTCCAGGTGAAGTGGAACAGCTGCTTCAAGGCAATGTGGTGCTTGGGCTGATGAACTCGCAGCTATCAGCACATAGGCCCATGCAGAAGCACACCCACACACCACCACTGCCTATGCACACACACCCATTCTTGTTGCTGTCTAATCCTGTGTGATCTGTTTTATCCCTTTGTTGCAGGAATCCTCCTTCTACCCATTACTCAAGATAATGAAAGACAACTCTCATTAGTCTTGCCTTTTACAGATTTTCTGAACAAAAATTCTTGTTTTGAGTTAAGTGATCAATTAAGCTAATGTCAGGCAGGTCAGGTCAAAATGTGAAAAGGGGCCCTAAAAACCACAGGATGCTGACAACAGTAATTTAAGGGAGTTGTGGGAGCTGAAGCTACAGAAGTGCTTGAGGTCTCAATCAATCATGCTTGCTTCAGTATTGATTCATAGGATAACTGCTTTCACTACGACTAAAGTAAGGAGAGTAATTGAGGTATTATAACCTGAGGTAACTGCTCCAGTAAAGTCTACTGTGACTTAACAAGGCCAAATTAGGTAAATTTGCTTGGTAAAAGCTTTTTGGTTTTAGAAGACTTCCTAATGCTGTATGATAACTGATTAAGTGTGTTCTTAATCTAAAATAAAGTGGAAGTGGTGGGTTGACCCTGGCTGGATGCCAGGTGCCCACCAAAGCTTCTTGATCCCTCCCCTCAGCTAGACATGGTAGAGAAGATATGACTAAAGGTTCCTGGACCAGGAGAGGTGCTGGGAGGGATCACTGACATGTTACAAAATGTCATGGACAAAAGTGTCAGTTCAGGGACATTCATTTAATTTCTTACCAATCAAATCTGGTCAGAGTAATGAGAAATAAATCCCAAATTTCTAAAAATCTTCCCCCTCCATACCTCCATTCTTTGCAGGCTCAACTTCATTCCCAAATTCCCTACATCTTGCCACACTGTGATGCAGGGGGACAGACAATGGAGATTGTGGTCAATTCATTGCACGTTGTCTGTGCCTCTCCTTCCTATTCAGGGGAAGGACTCCTCACACTCTTCCCTGCTCCATTGTGGGGTCCCTCCCACAGGTGACAATTCTCCGTGAATTTCTCCACCACAAGTCCTTCCCACAGGCTAAAGTTCTCCACTAACTGTTCCAGCATGGGCTGCTCCCAGGGGGTGCGTGGGTCCCCCACAGGGTCACAAATCCTGACAGCAAGCCTGCTCCAGTGTGGGTTCCTCTCTCCATGGGTCCACATGGCCTGCCAGGAGCCTGCTCCAGTATTGGTTCCCATGGGGGCAAAGCCTACGCTGGACACATCTGTCTGCTATGACATGGGGTCCTCCGTGGGCTGCAGGAGCACAGCCTGGCTCACCATGGTCTTCCCCACAGCCTGCAGAGGAATCCCTTACCTAGTACTTGGATCAGCTTCTTCCCCTCCTTCTTCACTGACCTTGGTGTCTGCAGGGCTGTTTCTCTCATTCCTCTCATCTGGCTGCAGTTTCGCAGGATTTTTCCTCCCTTCTTAGACGTTATTCTGGAGGCATTGTGACCATTATTGATGGGCTCAGCCTTGTCTTGCAGCTGGATGGCTCTGGCTCTGTGAGACATGGTGGGAAGCTTCTGGCACCCTCTCACAAAAGCCACCCATGTGGACCTCCCCTCCCCCTCCCCCCCCCAAATTGTGCCACATAAATGCAATGTGGCACAACAATCTTTCAGTTTTTCTTTGGTGATAATTGCAGTGAAGAAGATTATAATTTAATTGCAATAAACCCTGTGTTCCTGGTCAGGGATGCATTTCAGCATGTGAATCTGTCAGTTCCTTGAGAAGGATCTGCTCAAGGTGTTTTTCTTTCCAGTGGAACACTCCATTTGTCATAAGGTGGTTTATAAGTTCTTATCTTTCACAGCAGCTCTGATACGAATTAAATGCAGCTGCTGTTTATGTAGAGTGGTAGCATATAGTTTTTACTTTCTTTTGGATTTTGCTTGGTCAAATGTAAAAAATGCCTTTTTTTAGTACAGTTTGGTTCCTTTTTTATCAGCTGGTTAAAAAGGTACCTGTGTTCTTGAAAGTCTTTCAGAATTTTGATTGATACACAGTTTGTGGCAATATTACTGCTTGTCTTCAGCTTTGTACCTCATTCTGCTTATACTAGGAGTGTCAGTATTTAATTGTAGTTATTTCTCGACAATTGTTCTTGGAGAAGGATATGATTTGTGAGCCTTATGATGTTTTAAACTCCAGCTGGTTGGAAGCAGCTCACTTGTGTAGAAAAGACAGGATTTACAAAAGCAAAAACAACCAAACAAAAAGTACTTCATCTGATAAAGCAGTTTTATTAATCCTGGTGAGCAGTTCTAAGGAGCTAACTATACCATTTTCCTAAATTTTAGGTGTATTCACATAGGTAACTTTCCAACTGTGAATTGTGAACTGAATCCATTGTACTATTTTCTTTACTGTTGCTGTGTTAACGCTCCTGTGTCATTTAGACAGGGTTGTATTAAAATCTTGGAATGTTCATAGCAGGACCCACTTTAGGATTTATGGCATTACTAAAAAAAGGCACATTCTCAAGGGGAAGTGCTGCCAGTGCAGAATTACAGCAAAATCACAATGAGTCTGTTCAGGTTGGAAGTGGGAATTTTACTAATATCTTAGTGTTTACATTAAAAGTGACAAACTTTTTCAAATACCCTGCAATAGTGTTTGTAAATATGCAAAGACAATTGTAATGCATTTCTTGGCTAGCTTTATGCAAAGTGAGGTGGAATCAGATGTTAACTTAATGTATAACTATTAATGTGTATATATACTGTTTTGTCTCATCAACAAAACTGAGTTTTACAATTAGCTGATAAAGTACAGAGGCTGGTAAAGGGAACTGCAGTTACAGCTCTTACTCTCTGCAGTTTGTTTAGTTATTTGTGACATGTCCTAGCTGTGCTGTCTTTAAAAGATGCATCATCACTTTCATAAGGAAAATTTAAGTTATTTGCATTCCTCAATATAGACAGGAATTAAATATGTGTGGATGGATATCTTACTAAAAAGGGAAATAAATCAGTAATTAAACTGCACAGATGGGATAGAGATAATTAAAATATATATAAAAATTGGCTTTACAAGGCATAGAAAGAAACCCATCTGTTTTAAAAGAAAATACAACCAAGTATAAAATCAGCTTGACTCGTAATTTTTTCATAGCTCTTGAACATCTGTGCAAAGCACTTTACTAGTGTAAGTAATGATGGGTTTGCTTTTATCAGCAAAGATTTCATTTACAGGAGTAGAAGGCTATAAATACAATACAAACACTGCTGAGCCCACAAGTCTGACTTGGATTGCTTCCATCGAAAGTTTGTTACAGGGGTGCTGCTGTTCTGCTTTGAGGCTTTTATTAGTGCAGGCTCCTGTCTCCATGTTGCATCCTGCCTCAAGGTCATAGGAACTCATCACCTGCATAAGCATGCTTTCTGAAGAAAATAGTATGTAGGAATTAATTTTGTGAAAGAATTTTTTATTGCATTTATTTTCCTTCCAAATTTTGCATATATTTGCACAGCATTACTATACTGACCATTGCCTTCTTCCTTTCTTGGAATTTTTTTGTCTTTCAGGACTTAAACATATTCAGAAGAATAAGTCCATAACCCAGAGAAGCAGTTTTTCATTTTGTTTTAGTCAATTGTCAGATTATGGGGTTTTCTTTTACATTTTCATCATAGTTCAAATCTGTGGTAATACATTGCAAGAAAAATCAACAAACTTTTTAATCTGGTGCCTGTAGTGCCTGAAGTACCCAATCTGTTTTTGGATACTTAGGAACACAGCTGCAACCTGAAAGGCTCCTCTCAGAATATGTCTGGCCAAAACTGAGGAGAACTAAATTTTGAAGTTAAGTGTTACCTGCAGTAACATGTCTAATTGTCTTACTTTTCTAATAGAGGGAAATAAATTTTGTGTTTTCCTATCTAAACCACATAACTTTCTGATGTGAAATGAACATTAGATTGATCCAAATTTTGGCTGATGCCAGGGAATACTTTTTTTCTTAATGGGGTAAAAAATCTCCTATGACTGTGATTTAAAGGTAATAGTAAATTAGGTTAAAAGAGAGAGGCGTATATAAGTAAAATGATGAAAAAGGTATGAAAATTTTCACTATTTTAAGTCTTAATCAAATTTTTTAAAGTTAAGCAAAATATTTAAAATCTTTACACAATCAAATTAGTACTCGAACAGCTACTAATCTAGTAACAAACCCTGAGGAGCCTGTAGTGACAAAATTGATAGGAAATTTTGGTTAAGAGAACGCCTCATGTCAACACGCTTAGACTTTTTGTCAAACGTTTATTTGTCTTTTGCTTCAGAGGGCAGAAAGAAAACCTAATTCTGTATGAGAAGCCCAAGGCTGCTCTGCTCTTCTGCAGAGCATGTGCTATTATTTAGTATTGCCTGCACTAATTGTGTTGCTCTTAATTATCGGCTGCATAAATCTTCCTATGAAAAGGCTTTGTTTTCTTTGCTTATAATCTTGCTGTATTTGAAACATTAGATCTAAAATTTTCTATGCCATGAACAGATTAGTTTAAATTTTGTAAAAAATATTATTGTCCTTTGAGGAACAAGATTAGGGGAACTAGATTGCTGATCTATATTAAGGAAAACAGAAATGCCTCCTAACAGACAAATTGCTTCACATTTATACTTGGGGTGACTTTACTCATTACCTTAGTGCAGTGACTTGAGGGGGTGGAATGGAAGGGACTAGGGAAGGGGAAAAAAATCACATGGCAATGCAGATAGGAAGAGAATGACAAAGTGGGCACAGCAACTGGGAGAGGAGCACTGACCAGGGCTTTAAACAGAAAATACAGTAGGAGTGATCGCACGTACCAGCAGGAACAGGGATGGAAGATATGTAGGGTTTAGATCATTCAACTTCTGGAGCAGACAGTTGGAGTTTTCAGTTATACACTCCTTTCTGTTCAGCTGCAACTAAAACCAGACCTGAAAGGTTTATTTCTAACTTGCCTTCATTAATTCAGAAATGAAGCACATACAGAGGATTTAGTATTTAATTGAATTAATAGTAGCAGCCAGGAGTCAAAATGGCCCTACCTGACTATTTCTGACTCAGGCTTGAGCCTTTGTGCTTTGAACTTGCTAATCTTCCAGCCCTAGGCTGCCATGTTCCACAGTTTTGATCCTTAACTTTATTGAAAAGTGCAAAATTGGATAAGAGCAATTATTCTGTAAGATGGATGGAATAATGGGTTCTTGCTTTTAATTTTTGTTTCTTGGCAAGGAACAGGAAATTATACCCAGAATTTAGTAAAGAATAGAAGCATTGAAATTTCCTATGCTCAGAAACTGGGGAAGGTTGGGCTTAATTCTTTCATTTCATCAATGGTTTTGAGTTTTTTAAGAGAAAAAGTGTGTATGAAGAGAGACATAATGCATTTTTTAGACCTACTCAATATAGGTGAGAAAATTTGGTCATACAAGCCCCCTTCAAATCTGCAATACAACATTAATTTCCAATTAAATACAATTTGAAAATAATTATTTGGCACTTTAATTACATAAAATCACTTAGATTGTCTGAGGAAAAACTTCAGTGAGTGGGAGGGAGTGTTTGACAGGATTGGAAATGTGATGGAGTCATTTATTGCAATGGGATGTTATGCTATGGGTGGTCTTTTTGTTTACAGAACATGGAAATTGAATTAAATTTTATACTTCTAAAATACAATAATGTAGTATTTTTCTAAAGGACCCTTTGTTTCCTAACTTTTGAATCTTAATTTTCAGACTTGCACTTGGCCTTGTTAAACCTCTTGAGGTTCCCATGGGCCCAAGTCTTGAGCTTGTACTGGTACATCTGGATGACATCCTGTCCTTCAGGTGTGTCAACTCAACTACACTGCTCAGCTTGGTGTCTTTTGGTAAGGATTCACTTGATCCTGATATCTGTGTCATTAATGACGACATTAAACAACCCTGGTCCCAGTACGAACATCTGAGGGACAGCACTTAATCACTGATCTCCATCACGGCATGGAGCCATTGACCATGACCTGAATGTCACCATTGACAGATGCTTTAAACATTAGAGAACCCAGCTGACACTAAAGAGAAAAAGACCAAATTTAATTTCCAAATAAAAGATAGCTGATTCTTCTTGCTTACTGAAACTCAGGAAACAGCTGATCAGCATATTCACAATAGTGGTAGGAACACCAGTGATTATATCTCTAATTTCTAGTTTTAGTGCGTTTTGGCTTACTTGGAGCAAGTTCCAATACATTATTTCTTTCTTCGTTTTTGATAAGATTAGTGGACCTCATGTATGAGTGAGATCATTTGCACATTTTAGTATACAGCTCTCCGAAGGCAAAGGCTACCTGGTTTTGAGGCAGACACACTTGATGCTTCAACGCATCTTCCTAAAACTTATGTCATTGCAACTTCGGTGTCAATTTCCTTTGTGGCTTAACTACTGCTTACCTTCCCTCATTCTACATCTGTCTTCAGTCACAATAAAGGAAAAATAATTTTGTTGCCACATATTTGAATGAACTTATTTCTGTTATCGTCTCTCTAAGAAGTTCTTTGTTGCTTTCCCCATTTTGTTCAGTATTCTAAACAAACATTTTCAAACTCAACAGCAGGTTGAGGGAGGTGATTCTCCCCTCTACTTTGCCGTTGTGGGTCTCACTTGCAGGTGTACTGCATCCAGTTCTGGAGTCTTCAGCAGTCTTCTGTCTTTCATGAAGAAAGACATCAGCATATTAGAGGGAGTCCAGAGAAATGATCTGACAACTGGAGCTCCTATTTTATGACAACAGGCTGAGGGAGCAGGGTTAGTTCAGTCTGGAGAAGGGAAGGCTCCAGGGCGACCTCATTTCACCTTGCAGTACTTGAAGGGGACTCACAAACGGAGGGCAGACAACTTTTTACATGGGCAGATAATGACGTGATAAGGGGGAAGGGTTTTAAACTAAAAGAGGAGAGATTTAGATTAGATGTTAGACAGAAGTTTTTGACTCAGAGGTTGGTGAGGCATGAGAACATGTTGTCCAGAGAAGCTGTGCATGCATCATCCATAGAAGTGTTCAGGGCCAGATTGAATGAGTCTTTGAGCGGCTTCGTCTAGTGAAAGGTGTCCCTGCCCATGGCAGAAGTTTAGAACTAGAAGGTCTTTAAGGTCCCTTCCAACCCAAACCATTGTATGATTCTATGACTGTCTTAGTTTACATTTTATAGGACTTGGTATGCATAGTTGTAACAGTAGTGACAGCTCTCTGTAGGCACACATCCAGGCAGATAAATGTAATAAACCCATTAGGTGGGTTTCAAGCGGCTCTCAAATGTTATTTCAACCTGGTCATAAGAGAAAGTTGTGTAAGAAAGAGTTTCTCTTAATATATGGTGTCACCATTGTTGCAAAACAGAACTATTGGTCACCTTGACTGAGTAGTTATTTGCTTAATATTCATCCTATTAAAAAAAATGTAGTGTTATCCTACAGAAATAGCCTCAATTATGTGTAGTTCTGTTCTCATTCCTTCCGAGTATTATAGCCTTTTACAGTAAGAGACGAGAACAGTAAAATGGATTATTGCCCTTTGTTTCAATTCTTACTCTTCTTTCCCTGTTCTTTTCTGTCCTCAAAGCACAACTCAAGCCAACCATCAATTTAATAAAAACTAGAGAAACTAATTTCTGAATTATTTAGGTCAATTGGATTGGTAAAAATCTGAGGTCCTTAATATTTTTTTCTGAATTGTTTCCACCCAGAATTCTCCAAATATATAAAACCCATCTATTTTCTGTACTCCATTGCACCTCTCTATTTGTTATCTTTTGGAGTTTTTCTTTTTGCTTTGTTTGATTTGAAAATCTATTGTAAAGATAGAACTGCTTTCTACATATTTGATTGTTCTGTGACAGAATATTGTGTAAAACAGAATGATGTGACATACTGTAAAAGAAGATATAGTGCATATAAATTATGAATTCCTTAATGAGTTAAATCACCAAGCTAGACGCACTTCAGTGATTTTTAAGAAAATCATTATTACTGAAGAACCGATCAATGAATGTGCAGGTCTTTTACTGCCTGGAAAAAGAAAATAGTTTCAAATCTGTGACTTGAATAGAAGGATAATGCCACTTTTTTCATAACATAAGGTTTCAAATCTCCATTAAAACCATTAATATTTTCAGCCATAAAAACACATGAGGCAGCATAAAGTGGGTTTCAAATTATCACTGTCTAACTGAAAGACTTTTTCTTTTTACTAATCAACCACACTTCCCAATTCAGAAGTCCGACAATGAAGTATCTTGTTAAGGATATTTTATAATACTGGGAGGGTGAAGAATCATGTTCAGTCTTAGATCTCTTGTTGCCATGAAGCATATAACTCAGTAGGCTTGGATTTTTTTTTATTTTTAATGTAAGAGTGATTCTCATTTATGCTGTAAGAAGACAGTCATGTTAATTAATGTTATATTTTCATACCATCCAGTCAGAAAGCGCAGCTATGCCTGTGGAAAAGTATAATAGCAATATAATTAGGATTTCTTCTAAGGAAAACATTGTAACAGACATCCTGCCATGCTTATGTTATTTTAATTGGATGTTTAGCTCAAGGGCGTTCATAATTTATCATAAACTTTAATGGTAATACAATCAGCTGGAAGGAAGCCATACTTATCTCCTTGATTACACCATATGAAAGTAAATCCTAATTTGAACATCCTCATTTTAATATTCTTTTACTGACATGGCAAGAAGTGAAGACTTGGTTGACAAAGAGATCATGCTGTTCAGTTTCTCAGCTGGGTAATAACTCGAAGTAGTACAAGTGTAAGAAAATTAAAAAAAAAACACATTAAATCTGGTCTATCATGCAGAAATCTCGCCAGTGTGCAGACTGATGAAAAGCTTTTATGTCAAGGGGATGAAGAAGTATAACAGGAAGTCTTACTGTACTGATTTTGCCTGTTCTTTCTTTGGAAGAAATCAAACTTCTTGGGTGCTCCAGTTGTGTCATTAGTTCCCCAGTGGTAACTTCTGAGAAACCACTTTTAGGTCTACCAGCCACCAGAACCAGGATCCAGTCATTCCCAAATTTTGTAGAAGTTGTTACAAATTTTATGGTTAACCTTATTACAAGAATGATGGAGTATTTAATTAGTGGAGATAGAATAGA
This sequence comes from Corvus cornix cornix, assembly GCF_000738735.6. Taxonomy (NCBI): domain Eukaryota; kingdom Metazoa; phylum Chordata; class Aves; order Passeriformes; family Corvidae; genus Corvus; species Corvus cornix. Next base: position 32,420,842 of record NC_046357.1, read on the forward strand.
GAGTCTTGGTCCAAATTAGGTACATGTGCTGGCACTTCTTTCTTGTTTAACATGAGAATTTAAAATGTGACTTGTCAATGTCTTTAAGTGTTCTCAAGATGTGCTTACCAAAAACGGAATAGCTCACTTTTCACCAGTCCATGTTTATTGTTTTGTTGTCCAAAGATGTTTAAAATCCTGTTTTAAGTATGTTAATGTGATGTGATATATGATGTGATACATTTTTTTACTAAATATATTTCTCTGGGAGAAGTTATTAACATTGCATTCTGTAGGCTTGATCTTCATGGTGAGCTTGTGCTGACCCCTTCCAATGGGCCATTATGAGCTACCAAATTGTTTTTACCCTGGATCAGTAAGAATTCTCATTGCTCTTGTCCTTACCATCTTGGATATTCTTATTATCTGTGTGTTTAATCCTTTTAGCTTCATGCTAAGTTCTGATCTTCAATAATTTTAAAATTCACTAATTTTAATCTCCCTTAAGTACTTTTTTGCACACGTTTTCTGTTTCTCCGTTTTGCATCTGCTGACTTTCTATTTCTTTGTCCTAGTTAAAAATACATATTTGATTTACATTAATTATTATTTATAAATTATTCATTTTTTATTGTTACTGCATGACATGTTACGTTTCATCCATAAAGTAAATATTCCGAGCACTAGAAAAATCTCGCTGGAGGCAATTCTTAGTTCCAGTTTTAGAGGCTTTCCTCCCAGTACCCAACTCAGTCATCTGCTTCTGGCTGGGAAGAATAGAGCCTCCACCCAGACAGGCAAAACCTGTGCATAGTGGGAATACAGAGCCTCACCACTGGATGAGTGAGCAAAGAGAACATAGAGGGAATTGGCTGATATAGTTGCCAAGCTACTCACCATGATTTTTGAAAAGTCATGGCAGTCGGGTGCTGTCTCTAAACTGGAGAGGAATGGATTTGATGGGTAGACTGATCAGTTGGTAAGGAATTGGTTGGATGGTGACATCCAAAGAGTGGTGGTGAACAGCTTAGTGTCCTGATGGAGGGAGGCCGGTGACAAGTGGTGTCCCTCTGGTGTTCGTATTTAAGGTGCTGTTTAATGTCTTCATCAGTGACAGACATCAGGATCAAGTGAACCCTCAGCAAGTCTGCAGATGATACCAAGCTGAGTGGTGCTGTTGACACACCTGAAGGATGGGATGCCATCCAGAGGGACCCGGACAAGCTCAAGAAGTGGGCCCATGGGAATCTCATGGTTTAACAAGACCAAGTGCAAGGTGCCGCAGCTGCACCTGGGTCGGGGCCACCCTTGGTATCAGCACAGGCTGGGGAATGGACAGATTGAGAGCAGCCCTGGGGAGAAGGACTTGGGGGTGCTGGTGGGTGAGAGTCTGGACATGACCCAGCCATGGGCACTCACAGCCCAGAGAGCCAAACGTGTCCTGGGCTGCATCCAAAGCAGCGTGGGCAGCAGGGGAGGGAGGGGATTCTGCCCCTCTGCTCTGCCCTGGTGAGACCCCACCTGGAACACTGCATCCAGCTCTGGGGTCCCCAAAAAGATAACATGGCCCTTTTGGATCAAGTCCAGAGGAGGGCCATGAAGATGATCCAGAGTGATGAAGCATGTCTCCTAATGAGACAGAGAGACCTAGGGTTGTTTAGCCTGGAGAAGAAAAGGCTCCAGGGAGACTTTAGAACAGCCCCCAGTACCGGAAGGGAGCCTACAAGAAAGCTGGAGAGGTACTTTTTACCAGGACATGGAGTGTGAGGAAAAGGGGGGAATGGCTTTGAAACTGAAGGATGATAAATTTAGATTAGATATAAGAAAGAAATTTTTTATAGTGAGGGTGATGGAACACTGCAACAGATTGCCCAGGGTGTTGGGAGATTCTCCATCCCTGCGAATATTCAGTGTCAGTGTGGATGAGGCTCTGTGCAACCTTTTCTACTTGAAGATGTCCCTGGTCATTGCAATGGGGGTTGGACTAGATGGCCTTTAAAGCTCCCTTCCAATTCAACCTATTCTATAATTCTGTAATTCCTTCTTATCTCATGTAGATAAAAAGATATGGCACCCAGATAGGGGCATTTCTCACTGGATCATTGTTTTTAATGATCCAAGATTACCACTCAACAGTATTTCCGGCTGTGGGCAACCCTTTGTCATAGCTCTAAGTCTCCCAGACCACTTTGATATAAATATAAATAAGTTAAGTCATGGCTGAGTGTTTAAACACACTTCAGTGTGTTTGTATAATCTATTTCAGAGAATCACACAAAATCAATCAGGTTGGAAAAGATCTTTGATATCATCAAGTCCAACCTGTGACCTAACACCTTGTCAAGCAGACCATGGCACCCAGTGCCACATCCAGTCTTTCCTTAAACACCTCCAGGGACAGTGACTCCATCCCTTCCCTGGGCAGCCCATTCCAATGTCTAATCCCCCTTTCTGTGAAGATCTTCTTCCTAATGTGCAGCCTAAACCTCCCCTGCCACAGCTTAAGACTGTGTTCGCTTGTGTTGCTGGTTGCCTGGGAGAAGAGGCTGACCCCCACCTGGCTGGACCCTCCTTTAGACAGTTGTAGAGAGTGATAAGGGCTCCCCTGAGCCTCTTTTTCTCCAGTGTGAACAGTCTCAGCTCCCTCAGCCACTCCTCACAGGACTTGTGTTCTAGGCCCTTCCTTCACCAGCCTTGTTACCCTATTTGTCTGGCTATCCTAACTAATATGAATCACACTCTTTTTTCCCCCTTGGATGCTGTCTTTCAGGAGTCCTGTACTCCAGCATGTCCATATCTTAACACCTAATCTACCCAACAGCTTTTGCGAAAAGCCAGATTTTGATGACAGTTTGACTAAATATGCGGACTTCAAAGAAAATCAAATAACTTTAAGGCTCTTAGAGTTCTAAACAAAAAGTCGGTGCTCTGCTACAGGTGTTGATCTTACGAGATTCCCTGTTTTTCTCTTAATACATTCTTCCTTGTATGTCCTAGATAGTCACTAGTCCTGATCTGTTTCTCTTTTTTGTCTGCCTATTTCCATTATCCTTTATCTCTTTTGATATCTCAGATTTTGTCAGTATGTTGGATTTATTACCAGAAAACAGGAAGTGAAACAACTTGTCCTGAGCTTGAAGCAAGGAGACTAGTCAGCTATTTAAGGTATCCAAAAGGCTTCCAGGTAGCTTTAGGTATCCAAAACTTTGCTTTCCCTAGAAGCATGTTTATATTGTCTGTCTTGCTAGATGGTTTTAAAAACATGTATTACCTCTGTCTCACATTCTTGGCTCCATACTTAGACCAGCACTGCTAAAGGATAGCAGTGAGTTTTTATCTGATGTTGCCTGGATGAATATAATTTAAAATGGATGCTGCAGATTGAATTCCTATTCTCCATCTTTAAAGGTATAATCAAGTATCCCTCCTATGCTAAGCTTCTATGTTTTTCAGTTATGTATATCTCTTGATAATGCTTATCCTTTCTTTATTTTTTGTGGGAAAATGTATCCAAGTAAGGCAAATGGACTAGGGAATTAAAATACTTAAAATAATAGTGACATATTGCTAATTATGAATAAACAAAAGCAGTCAAGGCCAGGTGTTTTCCTACACTATTTTTTGTTGTAGATGTTTAGGCATTAATGTAAACAAAATGTGTGATGTATGTAGACAGTTCATTTGTTTGATTGATGAAGTATTTAAACAGAATTTATGGTGTTACTTAATGGAAGTCACTTAATTGGAATGCTATTTTTTACACATCATTTCAACATTATCTGATAGTGCTGGAATATAAATTTGTACTTAATTGGCTATGCAAGCATTTCTTGAATTTTTCTTTGAATAATTAAAGGATTCAAAAGCTTCTTTAAAGGGTAGACCCAGCAGTTTTCTGAAGTGTGTTTGCAGTGGAATGATAACTTCTTGAGATTAAAAGAAAAAAGAAAATTGTAGCTGGTAAGCAGTAGCAAGGAAAACAAGCTGCATGCCTGTGCCTCAAAAAACCCAAAATTTTAGATGCATAATTACGGGTTGTATTGAAATACATAGAGAGTTATGGGATTTTTTTCCCAACCAGTCTCATTCTTTCTTGAGTTCTTGGCTCAATGACATTTTAAACAGTTTTTCTCATTTCAGTGCTTGAGGTAATTTTTATTAGTAATGTGATTTACTGTTAGGAGTTACAATTATTTCAGACATGAAAAGACTCCTTTCAGATGTGCCTATACTGAGGAGAAAATATCTCCAGAAATATCAGACAAGTGACAGCAAAGGCAAGTGCAGCATTCTGTTGTTTCTGCTGTACAGATCTGTTCAGATGAGAGGTCTGAACAAACTCTGTGTTGAGAAACTCACCAAACTCCTTCCTCTGTGGTTCCAGTCTGCAGGGATAGCAAACTTCAGTCTCCTGGCATTTCCGCCTGGGATCACTGCTGCTCTGGCTAGTGATCCTGGGCCACTTTTGGGTTGATCTGTTTAGTAGAAAATTTTGCTTTTTCATTAACCTAGTGCTTTTTTATTATGATTCCCTGTAGCTAAATCCCTCTATTCCAGCTATGTGAACATTCATGGTATGGCTTAGTTTCCCAGTGAGAGGAGCTGGGTGTGGGTAAGACTTACAGTGGAGCAGTATTAAAAGCACACCATCAGTATTCACCTGCTGACGTAAATACAGTTTCTGACAAAGCAAGCCCTAAGTGCAGCAGTTCCCTGCCTCGTTGTTTTTACTGTTCAGAAGCATTTTGTTATCAGATATCTGCTGGTGCACTGCATTCTTCTATATGTGGCAGGATATGTCTTCTGATCTAGGAGTTCCTTCCAGTTTATCTGACCTTTCCAACTTTCGCATGGCTGTGGAAGTTAACTGATCCTCACCACTCCCCAGCGTGGGCTGCCATCCCATCTGTTCCCCCTTCTCACGCTTTCTGTTTTGACTTTTTGAAATTACTCTTTCTTAGTAACTTCTATTCTCCACCTTCATGGGATTTTCAGATGACATTAGCAAACTGGTGTTTCTGCTCAGGTAGTACTTTAACAGCTCTACTTTGACCAAGAAATAAGAACTGAGTATTCTCATTTGACATTTGTCTGGTAGGTGTACATCCAGTCTTGTTAGCCAAAAAGAAATACTGTGTTCTCTGCAAGATGTTATACTGCACTGTTTATGGCATTACCTGTGTAATACTAACAAATCAGCGAGCTTTTTAAATTGCATGGAAGTTCAGCTAAAGAAATTGCTGTTGGTGTAATTTTGTTTAACTGGATGTGTACAATACAGCTGTTGAGACCATGTATTTCATCTTCAGGTATGTTGTGCTCATGTGGTACAGCTCCCAGTGCATAATTCTGGGCATATATAGAACTTGTGGGGAGAAAAAAAGATACGTGAATAAGTGGAAGGCTATCTACTAAACACAGGTGAATTATTATCTTTTACTATATCTAAGTACTTTCCACTAATCTGCAGAAGAGTAACAGATTCCCAAGAAAAGAAGTAGGTGAAAAAATAAGTGTAAAATAATGGGAAAAAAGGGCAAATGAACAGAAGAAAGTAGCATCTCTTTAAGGCTGAGTTACTCAAAATAATTTTGAACTGTGGTATGAGTTTGCCTCTGCACACTTTCTGTATAGTATAGATCATATATTAACAACATAAAAAATATGCTGAATTGTCAGTGTTTCCAGTCTCCCAAAGTTTATATTTTTGTGAAAAACTTTTGGAGGTCAGGTGAAGATTCCTTAATATTGATTCTACAGTAGACATTTCTACCACTCTGTTCCTCTTCAAAGTATGGTTTGTAATATCAGTTTACTAATTAATATGGAATTGGAGGGCTGTAAAGTAATATAACTTAAAGAGGTCATGGAGATCATCTGGTTCAGTCCCTTGGTCTTCAAGCAGGATCAATTTTAAGACTGAAAATCAAGGTTCCATCAGGTTGCACTGGATTAGTATTACTTAATAAGTTCCAAAACCTCATGTTTTTGCTAACAGAAGCATTAGGGGGTGACAGACGTGATAGAATGCCTATCTCTGTGCCAAAGTAGTTTATATTAGGTAGCTCTTTATAAATAATTGTGATATAAGCTTAAAGGGAGAACTTTTTTGGTGCATGGCTTGAATACATAAATCTTCTGGTTACAGTAAGGATGATTCCATTATTTCTTTTAATATTTATGGAAGGTGAAGTTCTGTTTCCAAATAACTGTGGACTTTAGGAATTACAAGGCTGTTTGGTTTTGCTGTCTTGTATCAAAATGGATTTTGTGGAAACTTAGGTAAAACTGAGGGCAAAAAGCAATAAAAAAAATATTGACAAAAATATTTATTACTTTCATTTTAGCCTCAAATTTTAGTCTTAAACAGTAGTACTATTAAAGACTCCTAGAATATGAGGAAAAACCTTTTGTGTCCCAATAGCTGACTTCACTTATAAATAATAGCTCACAGCATTTCCCTTTTATAGACTATAATAATAAATACACTAGAATAGAAAACTCAAATGATTGTTTTCACTTAGAATTTTTCATTTACTCAGGAACGTGGCCAACCTGTGAAGCAAAGAAATACTGAAGTTTAGCTCAGCACTTACATCTCAGTGTTTGTAGCCCTGAAGCTTGATTTTTTTAAAATAGTTTTTTCAGAAGAATTAGAAATTAAAATGGCTTTTTCTCAAAGTTTTTTTCAATGCTTGAATTGGTGAGTTACTTCAAAAGTAAGGATACTTAGGACTGAATCAGTTAAGAAAGACCTTTTAAGCTTCTGCTGAGCAAAGTAAGATGTACATTTTCTGTAGTGGGTAATGGGTTTAGTAAGGCATGCTGGTTCTTCAGGAAGATTGATTTTTCCAGGGGAAATCATAAATACTAGGGAACCATTTGTGTTCAGACTGTTGTAGTTTGCAGGTTGCTCATCTCCTAGTAAGAAGAATTACGTCTTGTCAAATATCACTACAGTATTAGGATTTTTCATAAGACAGGGGCCTCATACTTTCTATAGCTAGTGGTGTTATTGGGGCAGGGGCTTGCAGAGGACTGCTTTCTCTTGCTGTATGAAATTGTCCTCTCCCAGTCTTTTAAGATTACACAGACTACTTGAAGCATAAGGGCTGTAGAAACACTAATTTTTTATATTGCACTGCAGAAGAAAATCTCCCCAATTCTTCATTCAGCAGAAGAGATTTCATGCACTGAACATGGCAGGTTTCTGAGTGGAGCAGGTTACTTTCCCATGTCAGGCGATGTGACAGGAGTGCAGATGGTATGCTTAGCATCCGAACTGGTATCAGCTGGTATGATAGGAGTGAAGTCATCACATGAAGCAGGCAGCACAGCCTCAGGGCATTACAGGGTGTTAATTCTGTGGCTTCAACTTTGCTTGGTTAGCGTGAAATGGGTCTGGATGGACAAAGATTCTCAAACATGTACCAGGAGATTGGTCTGAACAAGTGAAAAACAGAAAGGATACACTACACTGTTTTTTTAGGAATGGTTCTAGCCAAGTGTGAATGAACTACTGTCTCACCTTCGAACTATCATAAACCAAACTACTCTCTGCTGTAACGCTCTGAAGAGTTCCAGCCTTTTTACTGTGCCGAGTATATCCATGCTAAAAAGTGTTCACCATGCTAGCTGCCAGTGTTTGGATGTTTTCTTTAGAATGTGGGTATTTGTAGGAGGGAAGGTTTTTGGGATAAGCTAAATGTAAACATATGAACACTGCTGAGTAGGAATGAAAAGGACACAATCTTTGTTAGTGTAATAAAAGGGAAATTTCTCAGTAAAAATTCCTTCTGGGGCCATCCTGTAAAGTGGGGTGTGTTGCTAGTTCAACTGTGATACTACCCACAAGGTACCCAAAAAAAGCAAAATTTCCAGTTTCTATATAATTTGTATATGTGGAATCAGCATTTGTGCTGCTTATGCACTTAAGAGAATAATTACGGTATTCAAATCATTGGTCAGATGTACAAATGCATGAGTCCACATTTTAGAAAAGTTTATCATTAAACAGATATACTACTTTATGCCACAACACACAGAGAAACAATGCAGAAACTATGATTAGTCATCAAATCACTTTTTCATATTTTTTTTCCGTAACCCAGAGGGCAGAATTTGATATTTCTGTCTAAATATATAACCTTAAAGACTTTCTCCAGTTTTTTCGGTTGCATGTATTGGAGGCTAATATTTGACTGATTTAATATTTTTGCCTCTATATGGCCAAATGTGTCACATAGTGAGAAGGGGACAGATTGTGAAATAAAAGTTTGCATACATGTGTAATGTAATAGAGTTAATTGTAACTTTCACTTAATTCGATAAATAATTCCATAGGCACACTAAAACTTTAATTATTCTTATTTTGCTAACACAAAAATTTGGTTTTTAATGTTATGGTTCAATAGTCATCATAAACTACCTTCAGGTCTATGGTTAAGGGCAAGAGGTTGGCAAAGTAACTTCCCTCTTCTTTTGCTCCTTGATGATTAAGCATTTTCCTCAACTGCATTTTTAAAAAGTATATGTTTTGTAGGAAGAAATATTGGTAAATGCTCTGATGCATTGCTGTGTATGAGCCTTCAGAAAGGTTTAGTGTCTTGCATTGAAGATATGTTGTTATAAAAGATTATGTATTACTTTTGTGGTCAAATTTTGCAGTATTTTTAATAGATAGTATGAATTCTGTAAATAATAAAGCATGTACATAAAAAGCTAGTGATTCTTACAGAGTCTACTTGATGCAGGTTATGGCTAAGTAGTATACCATAATGTAATGTGTCTTATTTTAACAATGGAGTATTTTAGTGACTCGATACAAATGCTGAAAGAATTATTAATTAATTATCTTAAAATTTGTGAAATACCACTTATTAATCAACTCTTCATCTGTCTCATACTGTATGAGACATGGGAAGAGTATTTGGTTGTACAGGGAGCTGAGGCACCCTTTGTTGTTCATTGTAACTGGAACTGTTAGTGATTTCTTTGTCTGTCTACATTACCCTGGTGCTCCTACTCCGAAGGCTGGTTTGTTCCAAAGGAGGGGGTTAGTAACCCCAGGCAGTCCAAACCTGAGGAGGCCAAAAGACTGTCACCCTACCTTCCTTAAATCTGTTGACTATTAAAATGCAGCCTTTTCCACAATTGTTTCACTTAGATAATGCCCAGAGTAATTTAAGACATTTTTCTTTTTCCTTCCATGCATGCTGCTGTCCTTGTATACCAGAGCTGTTTACTTTGTCTATTTACAAGCTAAATTAGAAAAGTCCTGACAAGTTTCTTTTGCACTGATTTGGTCCACGCATTTGATAAAGATGCAGGTCCAGAATTGTGTGAAATTGTTTGCTGTGTCTTTCCAAAATATTCTGACTGATGCAACACAAAGTTTTGTTTCCCTTTTCTGTAGAGGATTCACACTGAATTTTCATAATGTCTTCATGTCACCGTACTGTCCGCTAATATTCTTACATTCTCTTTGGATGTCAATTATTTCCAGTTTAAAAAGTCGTCTTTCCTAAGATACTTAGTCACTTACCTCTAACAACACGGGTATAGGATTACATGTGTTATTTCATTATAATGACTTAATTTCTGTAAGTTCTTAATTTCCACATTCTCTGACTCTTGTGGGTTGTCTTCTCCTCTTATTTAATCATAATGTCCTTGACTTTGTGCCTTGAGCAGTGTCCAAGATTTTGTGCCAGTGTCACTAGGTACAATACTGCTCCTCAGAAGCTTCTGTAGTAACTTCCCTCCAAACTGATAATTTGCCACTTGTACATAACTTGTTATTGCTTCTCTGTTATCTAGTTCATATGCACTTCATAATTCCAGTCTTAATCCTTATCTTCTCCAGGCTGATAGTATTTCTCAGAGCACCAAAACTGACTTGGAAATGTCTTCTTGTTCAGAAACTGATGATTACCTGTAGTTTAGTGTTGCGTTTTATTATAGTACGTATTGAGACCATCCTAATGTGCCTACAGACATCTGAAATTTTTTTAAGCACTCAACTTGCTGCTGTTCAGCAAAACAGTATCATCTCAAACACAGTAGATTTACATGTGTACTTCATATGGATGAAATGTCCCTTGAACTCACTGAAAGTAGTGAATAAATCCTCATCTTCAGCAGAGCTAAACTCTAAAGAGCAGAGGGAAGAAAGACCAGGAATAATTCCTGTTCAGCTTATTTCTACATTTATTAGAAGTCCAGTTTGGATAAAATGGTAAAACAATTTAGTTCTACTGTGGATTTAAGAAGAGCTTGAGTGGATGGAGGATTATATTTTATGTCTTCTCTGTTAAATGGGAGGAACTGTTCTTAATGCTCAAAGAAAAATTGTGTTAATTTAAAAAGCACTATTTACATTCACTCTTTTAATATGTGATAGTCTTGCAATAATGAAGTTGGTTGGTTTGGGCTTTTGTGTATATGTAATAAGAACTTTCCCTTTTTATTACATCCGTAAATCACTGCAATTACAATGATTTCAGAGCTTGCAATGCAAATTACATGTGCTTGCGTATTAGCTGTTGTACTTCTCTGACATGATAATAAAGCATTGCCTTTTTCTTATTTCTTTCTTATAATTTTTTTAATTCCTCCTTGTACTTCAGAGTTCCTCAGAGCATGATTAGATTGTTAGTATTTCTTAGCAACTTCTAGTTTCAGCTAGCATGGAGAGAGGCAAGCAGAAGTCCTTGCCAACTGTTGAATTAGTTGTGCTCTAAGAATCATTCAGAAGACAGCAAACTATTCAGAAAAGTCACAGAGTCATGCAATATGAAAAGATAAAATGTTGGGCCACCATGTATTAATTGAAGACAAATTTTCCCATTCACTACTTTCAGTGAACGTAAAATGGTTGTATCATGTCACACTAACAGTTCATTTGGCAAAATATTCTCTCTCTGCAGTAACTGGTAGGAGAAGCTGAGGCAGGGGTGCAGAACAACAAGGAAATATTGTGGTATGTCTTCAGCTGGGCCTCCAGGAGTTCTAGATAGCAATGATTGCAGTCTCCCACTAAGTTGTTGCCTTGCACTTTAAAGTGATGCGAAGTTTTACCATCAGCAGCTTGCTGTGCCAGTAAAATCTGTGCTTGAGCGATGGGATTATTTCCTTTCCTGTTTCTGAGTCTTGAGTGCATCCCTGTAAGTGTCATAGTTCTTCGTGTGAGAAGAGATGGTGACCGTTCCTATCCATTTTTCTTACGGTGCTCACTTACTCTGACTTCATTGATCTCGGGGTTCGCCCTCTTTGGATTACTCCCTCTTGCCCTAGTTATCTGTTTATTTAATTATTCACATGTGTAATTGTGGGGTAGTCTTGGTTAGTACCTTTGTACTCAATGTACATGGTGGTTGATGACAAACTCAACATGACCTGAACATGTGCGCTCGCAGCCCAGAAAGCCAGTGGGATCCTGGGCTGCATCCAAAGCAGCGTGGCCAGCAGGGCATGGGAGGGGATTCTGCCCCTCTATGCTGCTCTGGTGAGACCCCACCTGGAGTACCTGTTTTGGTGCCCCCAACATAGGAAGGACATGGGTCTGTTGGGGAAAGTCCAGAGGAGGCCACGAAGTTGATGAGAGGTACAAAGACAGGCTGAGAAAGTTGGGGCTGCTCACTCTAGAGAAGGGAAAGCTGCACGTAGACCTCATAGCAGCCTTCCAGGGTCTGGATGCCAGAGAGCAACTCTTCAGGGACTGTATTGATAGAAAAAGGAGTAATGGGTGCAAAATGAAAGAGGAAAAACTTAGGCTAGATGTTACAAAGAAATTCTTTCCTGTGAGGGTGGTGAGACACTGGAACAGGTTACCCAGGGAGGTTGTGGATATCCCAACCCTGGACACTGTTTAGGGCCAGGTTGGGTAATGCCTTGAGCAACCTGGTCTAGTCGAAGGTATTCCTGCTCATGTCAGGGGAGTTGGAACAAGATGATATTTAAGGTCCCTACCAACCCTTAACATTCTATAATTCTGTGTTATCAATTTCAGATGGGATGATATTGACAATGTGCCTGGCCACAGTGTTCAAGATGCTGGTGTGCTATGGACACAACCATATAATGAAGTTTCTGATTCACGCTAGACTTGTCCTCATGCCATTTCCTTTTCCTTTCATCACTACTGAACCTTCATGTGACATCTGCACAGAATTGCATACTGTGTAACTAGGTTCTCTTAGAGTTCTGACAGCTTGCACACAGTCAGACATTCTTCAGGTAGAGTTAGGATTGTGTTCCTCATGTATACTTTGCATTTATCTACACAGAATTTAATCTGGCATTTTATTACCTTGCCATTCAAAATCATGAACACTTTTGCAGGAAGGTTTACTCTTACTATGCTGAATAGTTTTAATTTACAGTCAATAAATCTTGCCACCCCCCAAACCCACCTACTTTGCCAGATAATTTATGAGTTCATTTTTCAATTCAGACTCTCACACAAATCCATCTTCCAGGAAATTTAATCATCCTTCCCTTTGCCTCCTGGGCTTGACCGCCTTGCTTAGAATTTTCAAAGCAAAGTTAGGATCAAATTGAATTGCTTTCATTTAGATGTTAATAAGTTGAGTTGTAAAAAGACATTTTTTTCCTGCAATATTGAGAACAAATTTCTGTACCAAGATTATAACAGGCTGTCTTCAGGACGTGTTGATGCTTTCAGTGTCATGTTTGTTCTATTTTCTCCAAATTGGGATCTGTTAAAAGTTTTCAGTAATGTAATTGAAAATGGATTAGTACAGTTTTGCATATGTGTGATAATATTTCATTACTGAGTTGACTCAATTTTTTTTCATTGCTACTTTTAATCTGTTGTGGATTATCAAAAAGCGAAATCATTAGTGTATGGAGTATACCTTCTCTCTGTAATTTCAGTGGAGCATATCAAATAAACCTAGGCATCTGAAACTAGAATGTGTGAAAAATGCAATGTTTATGTCATAAGAATATTTCTGTTAAATAAGTAAGTCAAGGGTTACAGAAGAATTTGCACAGTTGGAGGACAGCATTTAGCTTTGCAGCAATAATTTGTCATCTGTTGCAAATCTTTTGGATGAAATGCATTTTACTACTTTTCATAAAACTTTCATGCACTTCAACATGAGAAGTCATGTACTTTAAGTGGAATGTGTTAAGGTGTTAATGGCTGTATATGTGTAAAGTTAATGGTAGTTTCATTTATACTCAAATAGCATTCTTCATTAGATAACTTAGAAAAGTAAGCCAGGCTTTGTGAACAAGGATGTTAATACCATTTAGCACCCAAACCACCTCCCCTTCCTTCTTTTGTTTCAACATTACACATTTTCTTTATTTTCCTTTAAAGGGACCTTATTATGAAATTCTAGGTTTGAAAATCATGGCTTCAGCTTTTTACAGAAAAAGTGGACAATACAAAACCACAGTCACCTTGCAGAGCTCACAGCATACAATTTTAAGTAAAACAGACCAGAAAGGAAGTGTAACTTATAACTGGAGAGCTGGAAATCTAGCCAGATCAGGTGTTCTTTTTTCGTTATTCAAAATGTAAGTTGTAGGGGGAGAAGAGAAAACTGTTTTTCCAAAGAGCAGATATCATCACCAAGCCCTTTCCTAGACACTGTTTTCCCTTTCAATCTCTACTCCACCTGTCCTGCCAGTGTCCATCTCTAGTTCTCAAGGAAGCCATATTTCAGTTTTTCCAGCACTTCTAGTTAAAACACTAACAGGCCTGATGATGTTGGCTCCTGTTTTCTGTGATTACAAGGAAATTACCCAAACCCTCATGTCCCTGCTTCATCTCATCTCATCTCATCTCATCTCATCTCATCTCATCTCATCTCATCTCATCTCATCTCATGTAACAAGCAAAATACCCACATTCCAAGACAGAATAAATGTTCTTGGACAGATTTAGATAGGAATTCTGTGAATAAGGGGTATTTGAGTAATGTTGTAACTTCATATGTTTTTCAACATTCATTTTCACTTTAATTTAACAGAGGTACCTGTTTTATTAGAGGTAAATTTAACATAGCTGAGGGTATTTCTCAGAATGTGGCTGTTGCTTTTCTAGGTGTTACATGACTAGCCTCAAAAATTTTAATCTGAGTAATACTAGCAACTGTGTTTGCTCAAGCCAGAGGCATTTGGTGTCTGAATGAGATGGAGGGGTACTCTAGAAGTTTTGTATTAAAGTTCTGCTTTTCTAAATGTGACAATGGTTATGTCTTGTACGTGTTAATGAATTTTAAATAGCTTTCATGATTCTTCGCCTTGTTAGGTGTTATTTTACATTTATTGCCCTATTCTTAATATTACTTCCATTAACAAAACTTCTGTTCTTGAAAGAATTGAAGTAAAATGAGCTAAATGTTTTTGAGTCTGAGATACTGTGCAATCAGAACACCTCTCTTGATTTCTTCAGTGTATAAAAGACAAACTTCAATACCCATCTCAGAATCTGATTACAGCTCAAGCTTACAGCACATTTTTGAACAACATTTTCTATCTAATTCACACATTTTCCTTATGTATTAATTACAGACCAGTCTGTTTGCAGATAAAAAACCCCAGCCTTTTCTCCTTTATCTGCTAGTCATGGGAAATAATTCTGTATCTCTGGAGTTAGTAGGTGTTAGCTTAGCAAAGAGCAGTGGATTTTGAATATATTTATGATGTTAATATTTTACTACTCCATATAATTTCCCATTTAAGAATAAATACTCATCACATTAATAATGAGCTAAGTTGTCTTCTAGGGAGGAAACTGAGTCAGAGATAGTTTTATGATTTGCTTGTAGTTTAGTTGTCAGCACAGAAAGTATAAAGGCCAGGTATTTTATATCCTAGACCTGTCAGCCATAAAATGCATCTCTTCACTATATCACAATTACTAATTTGACAGAAGTAGAATGTCTTTTCTTACTACATAAAGAAGTTGGAAACCACTATCACAATCAATAGCTTAATTGACATACTCTCTTGTATGTGTACCTGACAAAACGTATATTCCAATGGTTTTATTTCAATTATTGGATTCTCTTGTCAACATGAAAAATAAAGTTTGCTAAGGCTATTCAGTTTTTGAATGTTAAGCAGCACTATTTGCATGTATCAGTACCATCAGCTTTGTGCTCCATAGACACAAATCCAGGGTGCTCTTTAAAAAATTGTGAATGTTGCTAACCTTTCATTAAGGATCTGTGCTAATTAGGGTTTAGATTTTGGTGAAGTCAGTGGTTCATGCATAGCACGTATGAAGTCAGAAATATTACCCACAGACTTATGCCTAAGCATTTCCTTTAGTTCTGCAGTTGGACAAAGTAAAGATCAACCCAAGATACCTGCTCTTCTGTTTAGACAGAGGACAGTATTTGCTCACAGTGGACACTACTGAAACTCAGACGAAAACAATGTAAATATTTTCTACTGAATGCTCTAAAGTTTTATGCCTAAAAATAACCCTGATCTGTAAGGATTGGTAATGATGCCAGTACCAATGTGAGTCCTTTTTTGGGTAGCAGCACTTCAACTTAATGTCTCTTTCCCCCTGCACCCCTCTCTCTCTCTTTCTAGATGCAGCAGTTGTTCCACGAAAACTATGAACACAACCGCAAGGGTTACATTCAAGATCTTCACAACAGCAAGATTCACACAGCCATAACACTTCATCCGAACAAAAGACCAGCCTACCAATACAGGCTGCACAATTACATACTGAGTCGCAAAATTTCTGAACTGCGCCATCGGACCATCCAGCTCCATCGAGAAAGTGTCCTAATGAGCAAGCTCAGTAACACTGAAGTAAATAAGGAAGATCAGCAACTGGGAGTGATGCCATCTTTCAATAATTTCCAGCCACGTGAAAGGGATGAAGTAATTGAGTGGGAGTTCCTGACAGGAAAGTTTCTTTACTCAATGGTGGAGAACCAACCACCCCGGCAGAGCCTGAGCAGTGTCCTGCGGGCTGCACTGGATGATACGGTAATGCAAGTCATGGAAATGATAAATGAGAACTCCAGATCTAGAGGAAGGCTCATTGATTTCAAGGAAATACAGTATGGCTACCGCAGGGTAGACCCTCTGCATGGAGTGGAGTACATCCTGGATTTACTGCTTTTGTACAAAAGGCACAAAGGAAGGAAAGTTACGGTTCCAGTGAGACGCCATGCTTACCTTCAGCAATTGTTTAGCAAACCTTTCTTCAAAGAAGCAGAGGAGCTGGATGTAAAAAGCTTGCTGGAGGACACCAACACTGACACTCAATCTTTCTCTTTCCTTTCAAATTCTTTAAAGATTTTTTCCTCATCATTCCAAGGCACCAAAGACATTGGGGAACACAGTGACAAGAAAATACATATTCTTGTCCCTATCACGGGAAGATTTGATACTTTCTCAAGATTTATGGATAACTTTGAGAAGACTTGTCTGATTCCCAGACAGAATGTAAAATTGGCAATAATTCTCTTCAGTTCTGAGTCAGGCCAAGACTCTAGCAAACACATAGAGCTAATGAAAGAATACAGCATTAAGTATCCCAAGGCAGATATGACCCTGATTCCAATGTCAGGAAAGTTTTCTAGAGGTTTAGGTCTTGAGATGGCCTCGTCTCAGTTTGACAATGACACTTTGCTGCTGTTCTGTGATGTTGATCTAGTATTCACATCAGACTTCCTCCAGCGATGCAGAGATAACACTATTCAGGGAGAACAGGTTTACTACCCTATCATCTTCAGCCAGTATGATCCAAAAGTAATATATGGAGGCGATCCTCCAGCTGACAGTAGTTTTGTTTTCACAAAAAGAACTGGATTTTGGAGGGAGTATGGATTTGGAATTACGTGTATTTACAAAAGTGATCTACTTACTGCTGGTGGATTTGATACCTCGATTCAAGGCTGGGGACTTGAGGATGTAGACCTCTTTACTAAAGTGATAACATCTGGCTTGAAGGCTTTCAGAAGTCAGGAAGTAGGAGTTGTCCATATTTTTCATCCTGTTCAGTGTGACCCAAATTTAGATCCGAAACAATATAAAATGTGTTTAGGGTCCAAAGCAAGTACATTTGCCTCTGCCATGCAGCTCGCTGGACTCTGGCTACAGAAACATTTGGGTGTCAGGTACAACTGGACTCTCTCCTGACAGCTTAGCCTATTTGGCCTTTTTTGGGGAGTTTACCTCATTGCTATTATTTGATTTTGCTGTCATAGTTTTAAACTCCCTCCTTGTAGTCTTCCAAAGACTTTTGACCTCAAACAGGATGACCCTGCTGTTCACTGATGTTTCTTATACCTACTGAACTGGTGAGGTGAATTCCTTCATATTTCCTTTATTTGAAATTCAGTCTAGTTATGGAAATCATACAAGTCCATGGAGCATATCCATCACAAGAGACTGTGTCAGAAGAACATTGTTTTTCAGCTTTTGAATTCAGTATCATCTTTGTTTCATTTCTCAGATTTGATGTGATACAAATATTTACTGGTGAAGGTACCACAAAAGTGCTTTATGCTTCTTCTGGGGATGGAACTCTCTAAGATAAACTTGAGTTTTATAATTTATATGAGGACTTATATGTATAAACGCTACTTTTCTTCATCTTTAGAATTTTTAAAGTAAATGGATAACTATAATTGTACTTTTATTTTTTAAAAGAAAAGAGTAAAGCTGAGGAGCTACTTGCAAATACAACTGGTACTGGCTACCAAGGTCCTTAAATGTCTTATTATTAAAACAAACTCCTCATTGTTATTCAGTCGAAGTGTAAATGAACTTTATTTTCACAACAAACAGGATGTAATCAAATGCTCATGTACACTTTGAAGATTTTTGAGCCAACATCCTTCATTTGCAGGCAAGAAGAAACTATGACTCAACATGGTCATTTATGATAAAGTGCAAGCATACAGTATTCTTATTTTGAAACACATAGTATAAGTTGCTGTTTCTCTTTTTAGAATGAGTCTCTAATACATAATTTTCTTTTACATTCCTTTCATAAGGCTGCACTTCAGTGTTAAAAGTTAAAGCTCTATTTTTTTTTTTTTTACATTTTCCATGAATATTGGTACTCAGTAGCAACTTGTTGTTAAAGTAACTGTAGAATAATTATTTAAGTTTCAAAATTTACTATTGCTGGTCAAGTTCCTTGCCAATATATTTATATTAGTGGAGGTTGTAAGACTGTGTTCAGATTTGTCTCTCCAAACAGCCTGAAGTTGTTATATTGTGGATTCATGAAGTATTTAAAGAAATACCAACAGGAGAAATAATAAAATAAATTTCTGTATTTTAGAGACATGTTTATATAGGGATATATGTGTGTGTGTGTGTGTGTGCGTGTGTGTATATCCCTATATATATAGATATATAGAGAGAGTAATTTCAAAGTATGTTCCGCTTTTCAGTTCAGACAGTGATTTGTTACAATCTTTGTTATTTTTGCCACATGCTTGGAACATTTCATGTTATACTGTGGTAAGAGCTTAGAGATATTCAGGAAACCATCAGAATTCAGCTAAACTTAAATTATTACAGTGGGTACCTCTAATAACCTCCGTACCCTTGATTTCAAACTGTATTTCAAACATAGCTGGGCAAGAAAAAGCTTTAAGGTTTTCAGCTGTAACTGACTGTTTCTGTGTTTCCTTAAAAAAAAAAACAACAAAAAAACAAACCCAAAACAAGAAGAGATTGGAATTCACTGGCACATCTGTTTGTGTGAGGATATCCAGATAATTTCCTAAGGCATGAAAAGGGTGTGTAGGTCATTTAACATCTGTTATCTGTGGTTCTCTGTTCTAGACTTACCATGCAAGGAAAAAGACAACCCTGACAAGGATTGAGTAAACTCAGTATTAAAGGGCTGACCCTAGTTTGTTGTGTGCTTTAAAAAAGGCTATTCCGTTGCCTTGGAGAAGGTAGTGATTGTGGTAGATGACAACAGTGAGTGTAATTCATGTTCATACCAGCCCTCCTCAAGCAGAGCTCTGGGCTTGTTATTCTCCTGGAGGCTCTTGCCTTCCTAGCCTAGTCTTGTTAGCTCAAATGTCTGATGAAAGAAAAATTCAGTATCACTTACAAAATAATTCCTGGAAATTTTTCTTCAACTTGAGTGCAAAAGTCACCCTTTGTTCATTAAAAAAGCCAAGAACAAGGAACATATGATTTATTTGATCAATCTCAATTAACCAATGCAACTCAGATTGTAAATATCAAAAACCAATTGCCTGTTGATAAATGTTTGTGCTGATTTCACAAACAAGAAAAAACCTAATGACTTGCTAAGACATCTAAGGAAATCATTGTCTGCTGGGATGTATTCCAGTACTTATTTCAATTGCTTAACTTAGTGGCCAGAAAGTATTTGCTCAGCTCAAAGTAAAATAGTAGATTAGAACAAGCAATGAAACCAATCATTCAGTGGGGATAAAGATGTATACAGAGGGCTTGCAGGATCAGGTCCTACGTTATATAAGCAAAATGCTAGTATTTACCAGTACAAATATTTATTTAGTGTCTTGACTGATTCATTTGTTTATATGATGAATTACTTTGTTAAAAACCTGATTATAAATGTTTATTATGAAATGTTGCATTGTCTTTTGAAATAACTATCCTGAGATAACTTGAGAACTTGTGTTAGTTTGTCTAAGGAATAATATGCCTTCTAAGGAGATCATATTAAAAGAAAAAAAAAAGCACAAAAGTGTTAGAGTAATGTTATGTATGCATAGATTAAGATGGGAATATCTGTGTTAATCAATTGTTTGCTTTTGTCTAGTCTGAATCATAATCTTGATTGTAAAATGAAATTTCTATGTATATAATATCCCTTTGTAAATGCATGACAAGTGAATTCACAATAGAACATAACAACCAATTTTTCCCCAAACCTCCTTCCCCTGGGAATAGTTTTCCTAGTTTCATTGCTGGGAAGTGGGTGGTGAACTGCTTACACTTTGGCTTTTCAGACACTGCCAGTCTTAAAAAAAAAAAAATTCAGTACTCAGAAACCTCAGAAATGCCCAAACCATCACATCATGGCATGTTTTCCCATTCACAGTACTTAATTTAACAGAGCATTTGCATCTCCTGGGTGAACAAAAAACATCAGGTTTTCCAAGACTTGATGAGGATACTCTGCATCAAGGTACTGGTTCTTAAGCTGAAGAAAGGCAGAGGGCCAGGGGGAGGTGTGAGGCTCAGCCACGGGAGTAGGCATCTTGTGCCCAAGTCATCCCTGTGCTGCCACCAGTGCTCCTGGTGCCTTTCCTTGGAGCTATGAACTGGCAGCTCAAGCCAGTGCAGGAGAAGAGCTGTGCTTGCTGCCACCAGCTGCTCTTGAGAAGCAAAAGGGCCATTTTAATCAGGGCTTGGGAGAAATGAAAGGAGGACACCAAACTGAGGATTCATTGAGTCGGGTGGCAGGTTGTCTTGTGCAGATCATGTTTCTGCCTGTCCCCAGGGGAAAAGAGAGCCTGGTCCCACACCTCTTCCCTGTTTGCTCTCAAGGGGCATTGAAGGAAGGTGCAAAACCATCAGTCCTTCCACTTTGTGTGGCTTGTGGTGCTGCATTGTGTGCTTGGGTCCTACCATATCATGGGACATGTGGGGAAAAAAGGTGCCATATGGTCTTCCCAAAAAGCAGTACATGGAGAGGCACCTTCTGCACTCACGAAAGACCAGTTGTGCACAAAAGTGCCTTCTGGAGCCTTTGCTCTACTGTGTACTTGACAGTGCCTCTTGCAAAAAATTACAGTACTGCTAAAATGACTCATAGGAGTGTAGCGCACATCCTCAGTACCTGTGGAGAGTTGCAGGCAGCATGAGCTAAAAACCACTTCTTCTAAACAGAGGCAAATAAGCAATTTTAACTTCTTTTGATGGCTTAACTAATCACTACAATTACTTCTTAAGATGTAGTTTGCTACATCAAACATTTTGCTCCAAAGAATGATGCCCTCTTTAAGATACAGAAAAATCCCACTTGTGTAGTCTATATTCTATTTTCCTGCAACTTGAAATCAGTTAAAATTTATGGAAAAAATAAAAAGGACTAAAAATTGGTGAGCCACTGACTGGGGGAAAGGTTTATATTTCTGCTCTATTTTGAAAAGAGAAACAAATCAGGAGAAAAAAAAATTCTGTGGTAGATACACACAAAAATTAGCCATGATGCTACAGTACCAGTGGTAATTATGGTCCTAAACGGCAGGAAAATGAGATGTTTCACTAAGTCTATCTATTTACAATAACTGAATATCACTGAAGGTCATAGTCTGTTGTACATCTGTAAGTAATACATATAGTCCACTTTTAATTCTTTCATTTCTTAGAATAATTTTAATTTTCTTCTGTCAGCATTCATTCACTTGATTAATAAGATGGCTTGTCATGACTCACTCCAATTTCGTATTTTTCTTTTTTTTGGATCTTCCCATTTACAGTGTGTATTACTACAGAATTGAAACTTTTTGAGCTAGCATGGTAGTTCTGTTACAGTTTTATGATTTCACTGCCATACATAACTGCTGGACAAGAATATTTTAGTGAGTGAGTTGCCAGTCCTACTTCAATTTGTTTCCATTTGCCTGTCACTGTAAGTTAAAAGTGTTCTTAATATTATTACTTCATTTCTTCCTCTAGTCTTCTTCATACTAGTATTGCACCAAAGCAAGGAAATGCAAGAACTTTGTAATGGTTACATCTGGGAAAATTAACAGAATCTGGGGATTTGCTTGAATGATCTCCTTTTTTTGCCTTCAAAAAAGGCAAAAATTACAACTTACCAGTTCTATAATTTTAATGAAAGAAATAATGGTTATTAAGATGTAAGACAGCACATATATTAGTGACACCCTACAAACTGTTATTTTACATCCTTATTTTCTAGTCACCTTCTTATTCAACAGATGTTTGCTATTTTTAGGAACTTTAAAGATAAATTAAAAGCATCCTTGCTGATTGAGTATTTACTTAGTGTTAATGGAGAGCTTAACCATGTAGGCAGAGATCCTAAGATGTACTATATACTGTAAGCTGCTGAGTTTTGTTTCTCTTGTAGGGCTGGAGGGAAGGTCTCCTCAGCTCTGCATAACATGCCTGCAGTGTGGTAGTGTTCTTCACAAATCAGCCATGTCTAGCAATGATTTTAAGCTACTGCAAAGTTATGGGCATAGCATCCAGCTTCATACGGCAGGCAAGATTTACTGGACAAGATTTATCTAAACACATGAGAGACAGATCTTCAGATTCAGAGGCTGGTGACATAATCAGGTGGTAGACAAGTGGATTAAGTACATCTCCTGCTGCAACATCTGGGTACACCCACTGTAAGCACCCCTTTAAAAAGGACACTCCAGGAATGCAATGGGTTCAATGGGTTCACCTAAAAGAAGTGTATTCTAGCTAACATTGGTGCCAAATGCTTTTACTTAGAGCAGGTAAATTGCCTTTAAGTAATTTCATTTAAAAAAAAAAAAAGGAAAGAATAAAATGAATAATTTAAAAAATGCTTGTGCTTGAGATTATTAACATTGTTACTACTGGTTATTTGGGAAGACTTCATAACTCGCTCTCACTCTTGATTAGGGTAATAATGGAGCAATAAACTCTGCTTATTTTTCACATCTCTCCATACACCATTAGCTAGAGAAAAGATAACTAAATGCTTTGAAGATGGTGGTCGAACTGTGAGTGACCAGAGAGAGAACTGCTGGGTGTAGTTCAACCTCGAAACCAAAACTTAGACCTGCTACCAGGTAAGGACAATTTCAGCATAAGAAGCAGAAGCCTGAGTTTGTGCAAGGCATCATGGCATCTGGGATGCACTTTAATGCTTAGTGTGTGGTATCTAGGAGCAGGCACAGTGAAGTCTGAATACAGTGCTACCAGCTCTTGAAGAAGTGAAGAATGCAGTAAAAAATGTTTCATAGGTGACAAGATAGATAGTAAAGATTTAGATCCAGATGGGTGTTTGTCTTTTTTTATTTTCAGGGAGTGGAAGATAAAACTTCTTTTAAAGAAGAACTCTGCTTTACTTTCTTCCTGAAAGCTTTTTGCCTTGCTTAGCATTCCACTTGTACATGCAGAGGCAAATGCTGGGACCATCTGGAGCAATATCAAAACTATAAACTTTCCACACTTAATTTGTTCTGATCAGCAAGCCCATGTTTTTTGAAGTGATAGCTAAGCTGGCAATTTTTAGTCCCTCCTCTTTTTAGACATGACACTAATTTTATTGTTATTTAACTGAGTGGGATCTTTGACAGGTTTGTGTCACAGATTCTTTAGTGCTTTGTGCCTAAGATGCTTTAGTTTTCTGTTGTAGCTTCATATAATGCACTGTTACATGGCACATCACTGCTTTAAATTATGAAGTTCCTTTAAACAAAGGCTTCTGGACAGTAGTTTTCAGCTGATGTAACCTTGCAACCACAGCTGTGTGGCTGAAACAAAGTTCTCCTATGGTAATTTATTTGTTGCATTCATACAATGGTTTTGCTTGGTAGGAAATGCAGAATAGAATATGAGTTACAACTGAATATTTTCTGTTGATGAAGCTGAGCAAATCTGTTTAACTGGGACTAAGCAATGAGCCATTCCTCCAGCATGTGCTGTTACTGGAGGACAGCCAGAGGCTACAGGTGCTTTTAACGAAAAAGGTTATAGGGAGATGTCTCTGGTAAAACTGAATGGGAAACCTTGTTGTGCACTTCAGAGCTGCTGGTAGCAGAAGATTTGTCTTGCCTGTAGAAATGTATCAGTCATAACTTCTGCCACAGTCAAGCAATGTTTAAGGAACAGACACACAAGGGCAGATCCCTTGCCCTCACGTGTGAAAGAGACCAGAGAGATCAAGACTTAACCTGGAACACCCTTAGAAGAGAGCCCACTCTGAAAGAAATGTGGATGTGGGCAAAGAAGGGAGCATGCAAGAAACCAAAGAAAAGATTCTATTTCTTCTTTTTCTTTTAGGCTTGACACGGTGCTGTGCTCATCAGGGAGCTACCAGGTCTTCCTGGATTGAGCTTGGGACTAGGCAAAAGAAGTACTAATAACAAAGCATAAATGTTGTGTATATGACAAGACCAGATACAGGTGGGTGATGGGAAAGAAAGTGTGTGGGAAAATGTATAAGGAGTCAAGAAAATGGATTTTTTTTTCCATGTGACGTAGAAATATAGTGTGTGTATAAGCAATTTTACTAGCCTTGATATGTAAGGGCAAGAGCAAGTAATTAAAGGACATAGATTTGAAAGGAAGAAGATACAGTGCAGAAAACAGAGTACCTGTTTAAACACAAAATTGAATTACAGTAGACATTAAAGTTATGTGTGAAAAAATAGCACAAGAAATAAAAGGAAAGAAACTGCTGGAAGAAAGGAAAAATTGAAAAATATTTAATAAAAAGCAACTGACGTGCTAGCATAAATGTAACTTTTGCCCTGGGTACAGAATGCTTCATAGTGCCATTCAAGAAACAAGTGAAATATTACGAAAATTATTTCTGTAGCACTGTATCCCACTGCTTTACCTCAGTGTGGCTGAGGGACCAAAAGCCAAGCTAATACTAAAATATTTTTTCTTTTGTTTGCTTTTTATCAGAGCATGAAGTACCTACATTTGCTTTCCCGTTGTTTTGCCCCTACCCTGCATGGTAAATATCTAGTAAGATACTGTGTTACTGGGATTTTGTGTTTCTGAACTGAGTAAAAAATATGGGAGACCTCTTTAATACTAACACTTGAAGTATAGTGGTAAACAAAATGGCAGTACCAATGCTATCACACATCTGAATTTATCTTTTTGTTGTTAAAATGTCCCCCAATTACAAAAAGTTGGCAGTCAGCAGGAACTTCTGCAGTCTTGTCCCATCTTTCTTTCCCTCACACTTTCAATTTCTAGCTTCTGCTGTACTTAGGTACTGATTACAAATTTAGAGAACTAAAGAAATCTGTTTCCTTTTAATATCATCATACCAATGAATTTAATTATTCACACAAACTTTGTTATGAGCTTATGGATTTAAACAAAAATCATATATCTCAGATAAAATTATCTTTCAGAGTCTTTCTAGTTAATTCATACAAATATGAAGTTAGACACTGTAATGATATCACTGATGTGTAAAATTGCTGAAGTACAGCATTTTTTTGCATTAGTTCCCAGCTCTGTTGCAAGCCATTTGGCTGTCACTCTCTTTAAATCCTTAATTTTATTACCACTTCCTTCAGTCCCTTCTTATGACATCTTGAGTTTATTGCCAGCAACAGAAACACAAAACCTTTCCAGATTTAAAATGCATCCCTAAACTGGGTCTGAAGTACACGGGACTCACTGATTCAGCAGGTATTAAAGGGCTCAGTGTCACAAGAATGCAAAAGTCTTGGAAACTGAGAGAGAAAACATTGAATAAGTGGAAGTGCTTAGCTCCATAGACATTCCATCTTATGGAATCATTCACAATCACAGAATGGTGGAGATGGGGAGGGACCTCTGAAAATCATAGAATCATGGAACAGTCTAGCTTAGAAGTGAGCTTTAAAGGTCATCTAGTCCAGCCCAGGACTGCAGTGACCAGGGACATCATCAACTAGATCAGAACCCCATCCAACCTGACCTGTTCTCAGGGATGGGACATCTCCGACCTCCCTGGGCAACCTCATTCAGTAATTTACCAATCTCATTGAAACAAAACCCTCTTCCTTATATCTAATGTAAGTCAGCTCTCTTACAGTTTAAAACCATTATCCTTCATCCTATCGCAACAGAACTGGCAAAGAAGTTTGTCCCTATCTTTCTTATAGGCCCCCTTGAGATACTGAAATGCTTCTGTAAGGTCTTCATGGGACCTTCTCCTGCAGGATGAACAACCCCAACTCTTCAGGCTGTCTTCATAGAGGAGGTGCTCCAACCCTTTGAACATGTCTGGACCTCCTCCTACTCCTACAGGTCCCTGTCCTTCCTGTGCAGGGACCCCAGAGCTGGATGCAGTGTTCCAGGTGGGGTCTCACCAGGGCAGAGCAGAGGGGCAGAATCCCCTCCCTCCCCTGCTGCCCACGCTGCTTTGGATGCAGCCCAGGACACGTTTGGCTCTCTGGGCTGTGAGTGCCCATGGCTGGGTCATGTCCAGCCTCTCATCCACCAGCACCCCCAAGTCCTTCTCAGAAGGGCTGCTCTCCATCTGTTCATCCCCAGCCTGTGCTGATACCAAGGGTGGCTCCAACCCACGTGCAGTACCTTGCACTTGGTCCTGTTAAACCATGAGATTCCCATGGCCCCACTTCTTGAGCTTGTCCAAGTCCCTCTGGATGGCATCCCATCCTTCAGGTGTGTCAACTGCACCACTCTGCTTGATGTCATCTGCAGACTTGCTGAGGGTTCACTTGATCCCTTCATCTGTGTCATTAATGGAGATATTCAATAGCATTGGTCGCAATATGGGCCCCTGAGATTCACCACTTATCACTGATCTCCATCAGGACCTTGAGCCATTGACTGCTACCCTCTGGATGCCAGCATCCAACCAACTTCTCATCTACTGAGCAGTCCACCCATCAAATCCAATTTAGAACAAAGGATGTTGTGGTGGACCATATAAAGGGCTTTACAGAAGTCCAGGTAGATTATATCCATAGCTCTTCTCTTGTCCAGCGATGGAGTCACTCCATTGTAGAAGGCCAATGGGTTGGTCAGGCAAGAAGTGAAGCCCTGGTGGCTCTCTTGAATTATCTCCTTCCCCAAACCCTGCTCAAAGATGGGTAGAATCCACTGATTTCTCTTTGACTTGGTAATCTGAATTTGTTTTCACATGTAATTTGTACAGCTAAAAAACTCTGCTGGATTGAAAAACATCTGTGGAGTGAATACAGGTGCAAAAAAAATTCCTGTCCAGGACCTGTCTTGTCCTGCAGCAGTCACTAAGATACTCACTGATGCAAATATGTCACAGGGGCAAGAAAATGAGCAGGCAGAAGAGCTATGGAGCATCTCAGAGAAGCCTTTTAATTGATATTTCTAAGATCAACTGCTGTGCTGCTGTCGTCCTCCTGCTGAGGACTGGAGTGAGGCAGTAAGTTGACCACCAGTGTGCCCAGAGAGATCTGTTAAGTGCTGCGATACTTACATTGATAAACTAAGATATTGCATATTTGGGATTTCAAAACCTGGGATTGTGATCAAACTGCTGTTGAATAATGAATTTATTTGCCCCTTTCATGTGCTTTTTTAATAACATCAGGTAATTATAGACAAACTTTGGCTGAACTTCAGTTCCTGCAAACCTAGTCTAAAGCACCAAAGAGCAATAATAATTTCCTGATGACAAAAGAAGTGCTAAGGCAAATGTCACTGACACTGATAGAAAGTGTTCTGTATGTATTGCTATCCATTTGGATTATAGATATAAGAGAATCTGTCAGTTCTTGAGGGTTATTTTAGGCAGCGACATTTCCTCCTATGAAAGGGAACAAATAGCTCCTTCAGTTACTGCTCTATATAATCTTTCTTTTTTGTCTACTATGGGTCATTTTAACAGGCTGAATGTGTTGGTCAATAGTCGTGGCAACAAATAGATGCCAAATTTGTGTCATTATAAGGCTTTCAAACCAGATCAGTAAAGTTAAAAACTCTGGAAGGCAGCAAGTGACCAATTAAATTAGTGCTGGTGGCATTTGACAGTTAGGATGAGCTAAAAATGAGTTTTATGCAGCTATTAAGGAATAACTGTAATACTGAAGCACCTGTTAGAACTCAATATAAAATTCTCTAAGGTTTCCTATAACTAAAAAAAAAGTGATCTTGTAATGGCAAGCTGTACATTCCAGATTACTGTAGCAATTTCAGAGTTCACACAGTAGTGTCAGTAACACAGATTGTGTTTTACATGTCTCTGGATTAGAGAGATTTTCCTTGTCACCACAGTTGCATATTCACACCATCTTTCTGTGTTCACTCACCAAATTTTGACATGAGTCAGACTACATAAAGCCATAACCTAACTTCCAAATGGTCTTTGAGAGCATTTCAGTACTAAAGGAGGAGCACAATGCTAATATGATTCCTGCCCAACGTGCAACACCAGTGTGGCATAAAGTTTCTGCTACTTGACATAGAAGCCTAAGTGGTACCACAGTAGTAGTAGTTAACTTACGATTATTTAGTATTTTCCATCTTGTCCTCCAACAAAATTTGATGTGAACTGTTCTTTCTCACACACCTTGAATGGATGAGATTCGTTGGGCATAAAGAGATAAAAAATTGTAGAACCGCTTGCCTTTTCTAAAATTCCAATTAGATTCTGAGAAACTGAAAGCAGTCCTTCAAAGCAGGATATGTTTATGTTATTTTGATACACAAGCTCACTTCCATATTGAAGAAGGTTTCTATCAAAATGAAATTATTCAGAAAGTACTATTTGCTGTAAGATAGGATTCATTAATCAGATTGATAAGATAGACTGCAGTAGGCCATACACTACAGAAACCATACTTCTGTGATAATTTAAAAAAAACCGCACTAATTTTAGAAAGAATTTTTGAAATCTCTGCCACTGTCATTCAGCCATATGAGTGAATCACAGTTGCCTGTTCATCTGCCCTCATTCTGAGAGTAAGACTGAAGGAATTTGTACTATGTCATGGGCCATTTATAGATGAACCCATCTTTACAGAAGGCTTTAATAGAGGATTTTTAAGATTTTCTGCAGGGAGTTTTTTTATTAAAATGGAGTTCTCCAGGAAATTGGAATAGAGTAAGGGATGACTGTCATTTGGATGACATTATTTGGATGATTAAAGCTACACTAGCGATCACTTGAAATGCCTAAATTTTCTCAAAAGCTTTGCAGTGTCTTTGCTGTTGTGGCATGGGTAAGATCTACTTTTGGAAAAGTGGTGTAAAAATCATAATCTAGGAGAAGGCATATTATGAATGCAAAGGATTTGGCTTACTGGACATAATTATACTGAAAGCTTAAAAAAATTTAAAGCCAATTTTCTTATGTGCTTTTATGAGTTCTTTATAAAACTTCAGCCCTGGTAAAGTGGTGGTGATTGCTGAGTTTAGAAAGGGCTGCTCCCAGCTTCAGGGGAAGGGGGGCAGGTTGCTTGAACACTGAACACTGAACAGGTTTGCAGGCAGCAGGATTTCTGCAGCTGTTGTGAGAGTAGGACTGAGAACTATCCACTTAGGTAAACTTTGTTACTGGGATTACAGTCCACATCTAAAAGGCTTAGAGAAGGCTGCAAGATTGAGAGTGCCTGTATCAGTAGAGCAAAAGAATAGGAATAATGGTTGCTAACAGGCCACAGTGAGGCTGTGAGAGGCTGTTAGGCCATTATCTTCACTTTTTCTGAATGGCATGGCACTAACAAAACTGTAACATAACACTGACAAAGGAATTGCTCTGCTGGTCTCACTCAGCTGGTGAGTACACATGGCAGTTATCCTATAGCTGCTCTAATTTATGCCAGCACTTGGGTCACAGGAGATTACCTGACAGTCACTTCTTGTGTTGTTGATACCCCACAGCCAACTATGGCACTACGTTTGCAAATAGGCAAGTTGTGCTTCCAGACCTAGCAAGAAATATAGATCTTGAAGAAATGAAGGATGACAGAGAGAAATAACTGCTGTGAAGATTTTGTCTGTCTTCCTTTACCAAGAGAAGAAAAGGATTATTTGATATGGCCAAATGTCACACAAAGAGAGGATGAGGAAGCGTAGTAACAGGGTGCACAAGTGACTACCTCCATGGGGTCCATGCACAGACCCACTGCATGTGATGGTTATGCAGGTAAGTATTAAAAATCAGGAAGAAATTTACAGCTTACCCTGGAAAATAGGTTATCAACTTGTTAATGAGAAAAGGTGAGGATATAAACATCACTTAAGCTAGGAAATGGCTGTCAGAGTCAGAATGGCTTAGAGCACCTTGCTGGCAGAAGCTGGTGCAGCATGTTTCCAGTCACAGGATTTGTTTTTGAGCAAATGTCAAAGGACTCGAACAAGGCTTGCTTTGTCAACTGTATTTTCAAGTATATTTTCCATCATGGGAACAATCAGTTTGCAGCTCAAAGTCTAATCAAAGCAATTCAATTTGATAACCTGCTAAAACCTGTGAGGTCAGGATGCCTTTCCTGGAAATAGGATGCCATTAAATATCATCATCACCATCACCATTCATTGACCTTTCAGAAATCCTCCCCATTTCAGCAATATCAGTTTCAATTAACAGTAATAGTTTATAGAAGGTACCTGTCTGTCTTGAGTAATCTTTGACTGAGTGCAGCACATGCTCCACTTTTTATAGTGCAATTTCCTGAAGTTTTATCAAATAGATCATAACTCACATGAAGTGCACATTTTTGACAAAGGCGATTATATTTAATATGTGAGGAAAAATTTGGGAATGTCATGTTTTTGACATGAGAAGCTTAATGAATTCAGTGGAAGCCATGATAGAAGTCAGAGTTAAGATGACATCCATTGGAAACTGTCCTGGGGTGATGTTATGAGGCCGCTTTATTCCTTAACTGTCTGCTCAGTGCCCAAGGATGGAATGTGGATTGGTTCAATGGCTCAGCCCAACGGCTCGGGGGCTCTGGGGCTCGGCGGGGCTCGGGAGGGAGTGCGCCGGGAGCGCTGGGTTGATCTTTGGGTTTCTTTTGTGTTCCGGCTCTCTGGAAAAAGGTTCTGTTGGTTTCTCTTGTTCTTTTCTTTCCCTTCCCCTTCCCCTTCCCCTTGCCTCACTGGCTCCCTTCCCTCCTCGCTGGTCCGGGGAGCCTGCGGGTGGCCCTGGCGGGCCCGTGGGGTAGCCCTGGCTGGTCCGAGCCCAGGTGTCTGTTCCGTCTCCGGGAATTTGTTGTGTTTTGACGGGGTTTTTTTTATCCTGTTCTGCCCTGTTTTGTTTGTGTGTTAATAAACAGTTTGGTTTCTTTTTCCCACTTTCACTCCTTGTGGACCTTGTGACCCATTTGTCTCATTGACGGAGGAAAAGAGGAGGAACACTCATTCCGGAGTGTTTCCTCCTGAAGTTTTGTCTCAAAAATCGAGACATAAATTTGGTGCCCAGCTTAAGGGGCACATGAAAGTGGAAAAACACCCAACATTTTACTTTGAATCACTTTGTATTGAGGTACAGCAGTAAGACCATGCTGTTTGATTTAATAATTTTTCTGTGGAACCTAACCATAAGTTCACGTCCACAGCTATGGGCAGTCGGGTCCCTGACTTACACTTTTTATAAGTCAGGAATAAGAATCAGGACTGCCATTTTGATATGCCTGGTGTTAGTGATTTCTCGAAGTTTGGCTGACATAATGGAAACCATTGAGAATGTGTATGTCATGTTGTTTTTCCATTCTGGCCTTGGTAGTTTCCTTTTGGAATGTATTAGCAATTACACCCAGTGTGTTAGGGGAAAAGCAGGGGATGATAATTCCCAGCCCTTCATCTCCTTCTTCCCTTTCAGATCTGGCATGCCACCATTTGAAAGTATCCGGTTTCCCCAGGATGTGAAAGATACCACCTTATTATTTTATCCAGCAGGGTTTCTCTATGTGGTCTCCAGCTTGTCTAAAATAATGGCTGAGATTTCCAGAGGGGTTTTCCAAACACCTGCCCCAGTTGTAGAAAATCCTGAGTGGTGTGGGCTATGGGAGGACATAGGCTAGACCCTGAAGCAGTTTTCTAACCCAGTAGCCTGGAACTTCCCTCCTGAACAAATTCAGAACACAGCTGAGGTGGGGAAGTATCTGAAGGAAAACTGCAACAATAACGCTGATGAAAAGAGAAAGCTCATTGCCATGTGCTGGGTCCTGGCTAACACCGCACGCTGCTGGATACTCTAGGGCAGAAGATACAGCCAGAGGGGCAGGAGAATAAGCCAGAACACACCCCAATCACTCCAGCTGCAGCTAAAGCAGATGGGGAGCCTAAACCAATAACAATTGCCCCTGTCCAGGGAAAGACACACAAAGCCAAATCCATTCACCCAGTGGATGATGATGGGCAGCCAGGACCTTCACAGCCAGCAGAGGAAGTGGAACCTGAAATCATTACCAAGTCCCTGTCCATAGAAAGCCTTCATACCCTGAGGAAAGATTACACTCAACGGCCTGATGAAACTATATTAAGTTGGATGGTCCGAATCTGGGACGCTGCAGGCGACGGTACCATTCTGGATGGCACTGAAGCGAGGCATTTGGGATCCCTGTCACGTGATCTAAGTATTGACCAAGGGATGACGAGGGGACCTGAAGCTCTCAGTCCCTGGACACGCCTCTGAAGAAGAGTGAAGGAAAGATACCTCTGCCAGGAAGATCTCCAGCTGCAGCTGAACCCCTGGAAAACCATGGAACAAGGGATTCAATGCCTGAGAGAACTGGCAGTGGTAGAGATCATATTCTCAGATGACCAAGCAATTAGGAGCCCTGACATGGTAAAATGTAAAACGTACACCAGTGATGTGACTGAAACTTGCACAACACACACCACCAGAATACGCCCCTGCTTTAGCAATGATGACATGCAATGATGGGGATGAGACAGTGAGTCCTATGGTGAGGAGGCTCCGGGCGTATGCAGACACTGTGCGCAGCCCAACACAAGCAAGAATCGCAGCTGTGGAAAAGAGACCATACAGAAGATGGAAGATAGGATAGACAAGACTCACCAGAAACTCAGGAAGGAGCTGAAAGAGAGCCTTCTCCAAATCGCATCAGTGCAGACCAGAGAAGATGTCTGTTACCAGAAGCAGATGTCCCACAGCTAGGGAGAGAGGGTACACCCCAAGAGCTGAACTGTGGTTCCTCCTGTGTGACAGTGGAGAAGACATGAGGAGGTGGGATGGAAAACCAACTTCTGTCCTGGCAGCACGGGTGCGTGAATTGAAGGATGGTAATGCCGAGAGAGGGAGTTCCACCAGAAGGGAAGTAGCTAGAGTTTCGAATGATGACCAGGACTAGAGGGTCCCTGCCTCTAGCGGGAGAGGGGGACGCAAGGGAAAATCGTGTCTTTTGGATGGTGTGAGTCCGATGGCCTGGCACATCAGAAGCACAGAAATATGAAGCCTTGGTTGACACGGGTGTGCAGTGCACCTTGATTCCATTGAGACACGTGGGGGCAGAACCGGTTTCTATTTCTGGAGTGACAGGGTGTCATCCACAGGGACAGCGTGAAGAACGACACAGAAGTCCAGGAGAAATGGGGTTATTTAATTAATTATCACCTTGTTTATATAACTTGGTTCACAACAGAGAAATGACATTATTGGGTGCTTGACCATACACCTCCCAGAGTGATTGGCTGAATGCTACGACGCCTATTTCAAAGCATTATCTTCAGTGTGGAAAACAAGACTGCATAACAAGTTTGCACCTGTAAGATAAAGTCTTGGTTTACAAAACCCTCCACACTGTTTACAGCTAGCTTGCGTGAGAAAGGAGACTCTCACAAGCAGCTGCAAAATACAGGAAAATTTCTCTGCCAGCCTTTTCAGCATCTACAACAGGGGGATTGCAGCAGTTGACACTGCTTGAAGCTGATGTGAGCC
This sequence comes from Corvus cornix cornix, assembly GCF_000738735.6. Classification (NCBI taxonomy): domain Eukaryota; kingdom Metazoa; phylum Chordata; class Aves; order Passeriformes; family Corvidae; genus Corvus; species Corvus cornix. The sequence goes on from NC_046357.1 coordinate 32,454,383, forward strand.
TAACTGGACAAGAGTGGAAGAAACTTCCTATTGTGACTGGCCCAGAGGCCCTGTGTATTCTGGGCATAGATTTCCCCCAGAGTGGGTATTTCAAAGACCCGAAGGGACTCAGGTGGGCTTTTGGAATAGCTGCTGTGGAGGCAGAGGGCATTAGGCAATTGATCACCCTGCCTGGACTGACCGAGAATCCTTCTGCAGTCGGGCTCCTGAAGGTAGAAGAGCAGCGAGTGCCAAGTGCCACCTCGACAGCGCACTGCCGGCAGTACCGAACCAATAGAGATGCTGTGATTCCCATCCACATGATGATTCATGAGCTGGAGAGCCAAGGGGTGGTCAGCAAGGCCCACTCACCCTTCAACAGCCCCATCTGGCCTGTGTGCAAGTCTGACGGGGAATGGAGATTGACTGTGGACTATCGTGGCTTGAATGAAGTAACTCCATTGCTAAGCGCTGCTGTGCTGGACATGTTGGAGCTCCAGTATGAGCTGGAGTCCAAAGCAGCGAAGTGGTACGCCACTATTGACATTGCTAATGCATTTTTCTCCATTCCTCTGGCAGCAGACTTCAGGCCTCAGTTTGCCTTCACCTGGAGGGGCGTGCAGTACACCTGGAACCGACTGCCCCAGGGGTGGAAGCACAGTCCCACCATCTGTCATGGACTGATTCAGACTGCGCTGGAAAAGGGTGAGGCTCCAGAACATCTCCAGTACAGAAACCTAGGCAAATCCAAAACAGATCTTGAGCTTTTTTTTTAATTATGTACTTTCAGTAAACAAAAATTAGGAGCTCAGCACCATGCTGGCCACCCACCTTCTGTATTTCCTACTGTGAATACTGCTTCTCTGCTCTTCTGGAGCTGAGCTCACCCCCATACGCATCACACCTCTTTCATCATCAACAAAAGATACCACTGCCAAACTCTATTGTTACATTTTTAAACAAGCATCTTATACGGTTGTCTGAGTGCATTCTGCTTGCCATTGCTGTCCAATTCATCTTCCTTTTATTTCTTTCTCTTAGTTGGCACATGGGTGGTAGGTCTCTGCGATCCATTCTACTTCTTGGCCTGTGTTTACACCATGTACAATAGGCTGCCAAGTCTATTTGTGGGCTTCAATAGACCCTACTAACAAAAAAGCCTAGTGTGATTTTTTCTTATATTTTATTTGTGTTTCATCCTTTAATAGAATTAAATACTAATTTAGGATCTCAGAAGGCCAGGTTTGTGGAGATAATGCTTTTATCTGTAGTATGATTTCATCAAATCTCTAGCAAATTATGGAAACATTAATCATAGGAATATGAACATTAGCAAAATTTCTGTTCCAGAAACTTCCAATCATTTCAATTTACATAAAATACTTCAGTAAGTAGAAATACTAAAAGACAGGAAATGACTGGATGAGTATATATACATTTGTAGAGGAATATATCCTTCCCTGCCATGCAATTCACATTGAGATCAATGAGTTCTACAGCTCAGTCCCCTTGCAATTTGCAGTGCAATTGAACGGTTCTAGGTTTAGAAGTTTATAGGTGAGAATGCAGAAGCAAAATACATATATATTCCAGAAAACTGTTCTCTCTGTATACTTACAGAGTGTACCACTACTACCACTGTGTAGATCTCACACTTTAAGTGTCTCTCTGACAGGCTTAAGAGTGTAATTAATTTGGTCATAAAAAATCTTTGCACTCTTTTGACTTTCATGACTTCTGCCTGAAATAGAAGGGAGAGAAACAGCACTAGCAGAGGGAATTTATCTTCATGGATCAGTTAAAAAAAACCCAAAACAACACACAACAACAACAACAAAAACCACAAACAAAAAACCCCAAACAAACAAAAACCTGGAAATGGAGTTGTCCTATGGGGATCGCCTTTAGTTAGGGTTACTCTTCCTTTGCACTTACTTGTTCTGAAGCTGTCAACTGGAAGTTATCCTCAGAACAGTATTTGTGTTTGTAACTCTGTTCAGTGTTTTGATTTTGTCCATTGGGAGTTAGCAAAGTTTATCACCCGTTGTCCATCTCTGCAAGTGTTACACATCTACAGCTATTCCTGCAGGCCACTCATGCTGGCAAGCAGGCACAGGCTTCTGATACCTACTCAGGCAGCAGAAAACTGTCCAGGAAACTGGACTGAAGCCACAACTCAGCCCAAATAAAATGCAATGAAGTCTTATTTCATTCTCCTTTCTCTCCACACATTCTGGTTCTTGGTGTGTCCTACACAAGGCTAAGAGTTTGACTCGATAATCCTTGTGGGTCCCTTCCAACTCAGCATATTCTGTGATTCTCTGCTGGACATTTACCTTTCTTTGATTCATATCAAAGCCATATCTCCTAAAGTAATTTAACAAAAGTGGGATCCAGGATGGGTAGTCATCTGTTAGGTGGGTTATTTTTGTCCTGTATTAACTTCATTTGCAGCTGCTGGAGTCATTGCCTTCAATTCAATAGGACTAAAGCGTGGAAAAGGGAGTCTGTGTATGTTTATCAAAGACCACAGAATAAAATTGCAGTAATTAAGAGCCATTCACAAAAGAACCAAGTGTAAAACTAATGACAGGCTAATGCAGAAAGGCATATTGAAAGCATTTCCATAATTTGAGATGAGCTGACAGCTGTGACAAAGTGAGAAAGGGAAGGTGAAGCCTACTGAGCACAGCTCCCTGCTCTGTTGAAATTCCCAACTTTGTCTTACCTCCCACATATTTTCCATGCACTGTGAAGAGACAGCACCTATAATGCAGCATAGCATTTCATTGTTGTGTTGTAGTTCTGAGACTGTAAGCAATCACAAACTCTGATGGGTTTCCACTATGAAAAGTGATGGATACAATGTTCATCTTTCATCACATGAACCAGTAGCTTCCCCCAGCTTTCTCACTGCTCTTGCAGTGGCTTCTGAAGCCAGTAAAAATGTAGTTGCTTCTGATTGCTGTTACTTTCAACAGAGCAAAGGCATAAATTCTCTCACCATTTTAGCACTGAATTTAGCTGTACCTGACTACATAAAAATGAGAAAACTCTTTTCTTGTAACTCATTTATTTTCTCTGTCTCTCTTGAGAGGTGTGTATACTTCGACCCTATTAGAGAGACATTCGATTATGCGAGGATTATGTCTCAAAGCTAAACCTAGAGTTTTGAGACTTGAATCAGGTATCTAGACCAGGTGAAGCAGAGCTAATTTCTATTGAAGTCAGTAGTCTTCAATATTTATTTTGCATTTGATTCTCATACAGCTTATACCCTGGGGCTTTGCTGCATCTCTAGGCCCTTCGAAGACATCAAGCCCTCTCCCAGAACTCAGTACAAACAAGATTTATGCATGCAGTAATTCTCCTTCCACCCTCACCTACCAGTGACTGGAGGGAACCATGGGGCAGTCTTAGAGGGTTCCTTGTGGTGACCAGCTCAGGCTGGTCACGTGTGTGAGAACAAGTGAACACTGCAGGGCTGCCCTTTCTACTACGCTGGCAGCAGCACTGGTGTCCTCTGGCCTATCCTGCATGACTTGACGCTTTATAGACTTCATTTTCACATTAATTTAAAGCAGTAGGAAAGGCTATCCAAAAGAGTGTAGAAATGAAAATCTGTAAGGTTCTCAAATTTTATTTTTAAATTCTCTCTTACATAATAGAATAACTCAGGGTTTTAGCTGAAACCGTGCTAGATTCAGCTGGTCTTGATAACAAGGTGAGAATCTCAGTGCATGTTCTTTGATTTTATTATAAATTTTTATTCCCCCTTTCTCCAGATAAATCTGTTTTAAAATCTACTTTTCATTTCTAAGCCATCAAGGAACATGTTCTGTGCCTCTTAAGTGCACCCGTGAAATTCCTTTGATTGATTCAATGGGAGACATTTTACAAACTTTTACTTCTCCACATAGATCATTGCTAGTTGCTATTTTGGAAATAAAGCCTTAATAACAGACAAGCAGAAGCTGAAGGCAATTTCTGTCTACTTTCCAAACCACATTGCTCAGTTCTACCTACAAAACTTATCTGTGCAGTGTTCTCACTTCATATTTACAATCTTTCACAGATGACAGTCAGTTTGCTTGGGATTCCTACTTGGATTTGAAGATTTTCTGTGGAAAAAAATGTACATAAGTTTGAGTATTTTCTCTATAAGTAAGATGTAACAAGTGATGTTGGGTTTTTTTCCATCTGGAGAAAAGAGCAAATGTAAACAAAAGTGTTTAATTTTAACATCAGAATTTTCAGAGTTGCTATAGTAGTTAATACTGATGTTTTTATTCTTTGCATATTCCCTTTCAATATGACAGCCTCTGTATGTACAAGAAGTGAGTTCTGAAAAGAAAAGTAGTCACAGCATCGCCGTGCCAGCTGGCTGGCAGTGCCTGATAGCATTTGGTATACTTGCAAGACAGGCCCTTGGAAGGGCAAGGGAGCAGGGGAAACCTTCAGCATACTTTTTCTGAGACCCTTTGCAGCTAATTCTGAACTAATTTGTGCTGGTACTAGGTGGTAATGCTGTAACATATTTTGCTTACAAAGTGAACAGAAATTTCCATACTGAAGCAGGCATGTAGCATTTCCAGTATGGCACCTTGATTGACCTGCATGACAAGAGGGTTCAGGAGTCCTTGTAATGGGAACTGTGGAAAAAATAGGGGCAGAATTGTCTTGTTGAAATTCAGGAAGTCCTGACAATTCCTTACAGTCTGACAAATTAAAAGTTACCTTTTTTCCCACTTTAGAAATCTAAATGTAGTTATATTAGAGCCTTTCAGGATGCAATTTCCTACTTAATAAGAACACAAGAACATGTGTCAAGAGCATTCATTTGAAAACCAGATTGATGTATCCCTGCTCTCTTCTACTTTGACAGGAATGCTGTTAAGAAGCCTGAGCAAATGTTTTGTCATGGAGCAATGCATTTGACAGTCAACACATACAAGAGGGTCTGGCAAAAATGCAGCACTTCCACACAAAGGATAAAAATATATAGCTCAAAGTGGGGAGTGCAAAGGATGACAGAAACATGTGCTTCCAGAGTTGCCCATGTTGCTAGGATCTACAGTCCATCTCCATTTTAAGAACAATAGCTTGAAGAGGTTTAACCACTCATCAGGACTCTTTTTTTTGTGATTGGAGTAACATTCATGGCTCAGCTCTCTCACTTTTCACTATATTGCACTGCCAGAATGCTAGATTTCCTGGAGATAAAACACAACAAAAAATACTTATGGTCTGGCCTACATGCAGTACGTTCTTAGTGAATTAAGTGGAGGTCACATTTCTGAACAACACTGTATTAATTTTTATGACAGTCATATATCTAGATGAGTCAAAATTCAAACTCATTCTTTTAACACTTGAAACCCCACCTTAAGTAATTCTGGGGAAAAATAAACAGACTTGAAAATTAGATAAATCAGCACAATACATTTGTTATATTTGCTATATTTATTTGCAATTCCACTGACATAAACAAAACAAAAATCAAAAAAAACCCCCAAAAAACAACAAAAAAAACCCCAAAACAAAACCAAAGCCAAAACAAAAACCAAACAAAACCAATGAAAAAAACCCCAAAATAAAACAAGCACACACACACACACTCCCCCAAATAAAAAACCAAACCAAACCAAACTATACCAAACCAAAAAAACCCACCAAAACCCAACCACCAAAAGACCAAAAAACCCAGCCCTTACAAACCATGCTCCAGGTCAAATTACTTACAAGGATTAGGTATAAAAATTAGTGAAGGGGTGACCTCAAAATGATTACTAGTTTATATGAAGTGCCCTTAAAGTCAGATTTTTATCAAGGCTCTTTGGTTGGGAAATTGGTCAGAAAATCTCCCAAAGAACCAAATTTACCCTGAAAGACTTAAAATTTCTGGGCAGGAATTATGGCACCATGATGTGATGCTATATTTAATTACCTTATTTTCTCTGAAATCAGGTATATGAAAATTGGCATAGTTCACACAGACTGAAAGAAATTATTTAGAACCACCACCAGAAAATTAAGATAATTCATTACAAAAATCATCTGCAATCAGAACATCCTGTAACCACAACCTATATCACCAGCTGAGAAGATCCTAAATTACTTTCATCACTAATATTCACCAATAGACTGATAAAAAAGTGACTAATGAAAGGATGCAACTTCCCAAATGTGTTTGTACTGTTTGAAACTCCTTGCATTTCTATTGCAGATTCAAGGAAAATTGAACATGACTGTAAAAATCACAGATGAACACCCATTTCTCTCTCAGTGAATTCAGATGACTCAGGAGAAATGCATGTTCATTCTTTTGCATTGAGAAAAAAGTATGTGATCCTCCCCATACTTCACATCAATTATATCAAATGGAAACAAGTGCCAGCCATAAGGTCTATATACTTATGCTATAAAATAACTGCTACACAGTGTTTCAAGTAGGATGATACTAAAATTATTGTTTGGCAAATAACAGATCCTGATTTCCCTGAACGTGTAGAATTACAAAGGAGAATGCTTAACTTAAATTGCTCTGGGCCTACCAGTGAAAACCTGTGTTTATGACAATTGAAGTTTAAGAGTAAATTTTCATGGCAGATTTTCATACACAAACTCTCACCATCTACAGATGAAGTATGGGATACTCCAGATTTGGGTTTCTCAGCACCAGAAGTAGTTGGGGTCCCAGCACCAAGGTGGCACTAATATGTGCTTCCTCTCATGACAAAACCCTTTGACATTCTTTTGTGGAGATGGTCTTTGCTGTCCTTTGTCTCACTCCTTTACATTGCTTAGTTGAAAATTACTTTCTGTGTAGGGAAACAGTAAAGTAAATGATAGACTTGAGGTGTGTGATAGGCATGAAGCTTTTGCATTGGCTGCTGATGACCTCATAATTACATCTACAAGATCTCCTGAGCTCATAGGCAAGTCTGACTGCTGCACTTCGTATGTATAAGCTCACTTTCCTGAGGCTCTGCAGCAGCACATTTCTGAGCCATTTGTCTTATGCTCTCCTGCCTTTCACTGCCACTGCTGGCTTGTTATATTTGCCCAGAAATGCATTGCCTGATTACTGATTTATTTTTCTTTAAGATGTGACACAGATTGGTTTTCCTTGCATGCAGATTTTCTTGTGCTATAAACAAAATGGTTGAATGAAAATGGGAGAAAAGAAGAAAGTGTTTGCCAACATGTGCTCTCAGTTTACAGGAAAACTTGACCTGAAGCAATGCTTCCTCTGTTTTTCCTTTGTAGTTATCATGGGCTACTGATTAAAGAGCCAAACTCATTTGTAAATACTAGAACATACTATATCTTACATAAACTATTTTAAAGTTAAGTTTTGGAGATAAATAGTAATGAAATACAGCAAATAAAAGCCCAGATAAAAGATGTACTGCATAAAATTATGACAATATTGTGATGACAATGATTTTAGAACTGTATCTTTTGATTGTTTGAGTTCTCTATCCAGTATAAGCTTGTATGTAGAAGCTATGCCTTGGCTATTGACTCTGTCTTTACAGTTAGGAAACACCATCATAATCCCAAAGAAGAATATTATAAAAAAAGAGAAGTTTATTGTAATTTCCAGTTAATTTCACTCCTCAAAGATTGCATAACTTCCTTTGATTAAATTGTGTATTGCTTTATAAATAACATTTGTCAAGCTTTAAAAACTTTGAGTTTGTGAAAGATCAAATTGATTCTTTAAAATCATTGAAGGAAAAACATCTCTATTTTAACTACACAGTAAGTAAAAAAAATTATTTCTGGGCAACTGCTTATTCTCTTCTATGGCAGCTGGTGATGGGTCAGTAGCTCTGACCAAGGAAGAGGTGACCGGTCCGGAGAGATGGTCCCAAAAGGAATCGCCTTCCCGAGGCCCAGTGTCTTCCCTCAGCTGCTGGCTAGGAGGGCCCGTGCAGAAGCTGTCAGCTCTTTAGTGATTGTCAGCTCGTGATTCCAGCTCAGCTCTGCAGGGAAGCCTCCAGGCCAGACCAGAGAGAGATGCTCAGGTAGCTGGTTCCACACAAGGCAGCTTTATTGTTGGTCTGTACTCTGGCAAAGGGGAAGCTGGGGACGAGAGCTCTCCTCTCACAGGGGCAGAGGGCTAGCTTTATAGGGATACAGGGGGTGGGTGTCAGAGGGTAAAGGCCAATGGGTTACAAAGGATCTGCATAGGGTCTCCCAGAGGATTCTGGGTCGATCTTCTTCTCCCATAACTGAAGAGTAGCTGCCTTCCCAGGGAGTCCTGCTGGGAGATTGCTCCATCTCCTTATCTCAGCAGACATCCCTCCAGGGCAGTGGCTGGGCATACCCTACACTCTTCAATCCTTTTTTTTGAAAGAGTGAGAAGTCACCCTTTCATCCTAACTATTTGTGCTAGAAGAATAGTCATTTGAATATTGCAACAACAACAGAAATATCTACTTTTAAAGACATTTTTTCTAGTGGGGAATCTGTTAGCATACTGGCAAATGCCAGGCCCTTTGAATACAGCCTATCAATACTTTTCTTTAAAGAATTAATCACCACTTGTCACTTTTTAAGTGAAGAGGACAGGAGAAAAATAATAATACAGTTTTCTGAGAGGCCTAATTCTGTATATCAGAAGTACTTTCTAGAGCTTTCAATAATCATAGTTCCCTGCTCTGCAATACATGAAGACCTTTTAATCCAAAATACCATATGCATGTTTTTTAGCCCTGTCAATTTGTTAAGAAAACTCTGAAATTTTTATTATTCTCTTACAATACCCTAAATCATGATCAATGTTCAGTGAGATAAAGCTGCACAGTCCTTAGATTTCACTGCCATAAAGCACTTCATCACCGTCAGCACTTGCTGCTGGAGCAAGTAGACAGGTGAATATCAGATCTTCTACAGTTCAATAGGTCTGAAATGACCACTGTGAATGTGGGGAGGAAGAGTAACATTTATTCAGAATTCCAGGAGAATCTTCATAATGAAATATTTAGGCTAAATTGTTGACAAATGGCTTAGTTCAGATGCTGTACTTCCTTTGAATCATGCAGAAGATTATGTGACTTTTCATGTGACTTTTTTTAAATTGTAATTTGTCATGCTTTAAAGCATTTTTCTTTCTCAGTTTAAATAATTCAGTTAAATGGCAAAGGAACTGAATAAACTACTGGTTTATGAAGACAAGCTTATGAAATTCACTGACTACATGTCAAAGTAAGATGGTAAGAATTCTGTAATATCCTTTAGTTTTATCTCCCTAGTGCGAGAAGTGTGACAGAATAGTTATAATTCAGATCTGCCAGACTTCTGCAAAGTGGTGTTTCCAGTTCCAGTGGTGTTACCAGTTATTCAAAACAAACAGTCCCATGAGGATGAGCAGCAAATACTGGAAGAGAAGTATTCCATACTTTTTAATACAGCATCTCAGCAAATTCAGTCACATACTTTTCTGGGTGCATGTAAAAGGTTGTTTGTAAGTATCGCTGATAATATGATATTCTCATGATGCTTTGATTGACGATATTATATTCACAAGCTCTCAAAATCTGTTAAAATTGGTTTAGCAAGCTAAGATGAATAAATTTTAAGTTGTTTTGTACCTGCTCTTTCCAGAGATCTGTCATAGGATTTGTAGGTAAATTAGTTATTTCCACAGTCTTGGTTTCATTTAATGTGTAATCATAAGGAAGAGAGAGAAGAAAAATTACAGGAAGAGATTCATATTGTAACGAAATTTTGGCCTAGGTGTCTAGGAACTCTTTGATTGTATAGTTCTCTCCTGTAGGGCTACAGGAAAGGTAAGGTAAATCAGTCTAATATTAAAGCTTAGACCAACTGAAAGATATGCAAAGAATCCCAAACTTTCCTAATTGTCCTTAGTTAAAATGTCAATTGCACCTTTTAAGAAGTGTCAGAAGCAAAATCCACTATGTACAATACAGACAAATGGAAATAAGATGAATCAGCCACAACTATTGGTGGTTTCACACCAGTTCAGTACCTAAGTCCAGCATATTCTCATTACCACTATAGTGTCATTTTGTGGACATTAGCAGCTTAAAGTTGCTCCTGGGTTGCAAAAGAGCTAAAATCCGGCTGAAGTCAGCATCCTGTGAACATTCACAGGCCTGACCTTTAAGCCATGGATACTTCCTAATGCTTTCTGTTAGGCAAGGATTACTCAGGGAAACAATTCAGAAAATTAAATATAAAAGGAATGAGCTACAGAGGCAAACTCACTGTTAAATAAAGTGAAGAGGAAAGATGCTACTGTTGCTCATTAAGTGTAAAAGGACAAGATGCTAGGTATTGACAGTATTCATTCACCTAACATTTCATAAAGTGCCATGATATGCTGAAAAACCTTCAGAAGAAATACAGAAACTCTGGCATAGTTGTCTATCTTCGCATCATTTTCAGAGCTCCAGGAAACTTTACAAAATTTAGGGCAGACTGAAACTCCCATGAGTGAGTAAAATGTCACCATGTGGGCTTCACTAATACAATATCTCTTCTCTAATGACGGGACAACCCATGGTTACTGCCACAGAGGGTAAAGGATGTTGACCTCTACATTATTCCTGAAGTTGGCCCTGAGTTTCAGTACACTGAAATTCATAACTGAGGTATAGTCTAGGCTATGCTTCTATGGTTTCCATTAAGGATGCAGTGGCCAGGCCTTAACTAATGACTGAGACATCTTGGAGTGTAATGGGAAGGTCACAGCAAGGAGGAGCTCTCTAAGGGATGTTATGCACAGAAGTGAATGACTGATCTTTTACAAGTTAAATGTATGACACGGAATTGTTAATGAAAATCTGAACTTGTTCTAATATCTCGTGGTTTATAAAAGGTACTCCCTAGTTTAGTGCTCCCACTGAGACTCTCCAAACTGTGTGTCCCTCGCTTGCTCCCCTCCCTCCTCCTTCTCCTCCCCATCCCTTCTACTCCTGAAGGTGGCTGGAGAGGCACCACAGGTGAAAATCATGGGTTGAGAAAAGAACAATTTGCTGGAGACAACAATGAGATAAGAAAGCAAACAGTAACAGCAACAATATTAATAACAAAAGCACAAGAGAGGGGAACAATCACATGTGATTTCTCAGAACCAGCATCACCCAAATGTTCCCTCCACCATGTTTAGTGAACCATCAGGACCCTCCTCTCTCCAGAAGAGACTCCTTTCCTCTAGCCCCCAGCAGTGAGGCGAGGTGGCATATAAGAACCTCTGGGTCCTAGATATGCCCCCTCCTAATTACTGCAAAAATTAACCCGGTCCTGACTGGAATCAAGACATAGTATTTTGATAGCACATATGTATTAGGTATCTTGCCCTTTAATCTTTAATTACCATAATGATATTTAAAGGAAACTGAACTCAACTGCTAGATATTTTAGTGCAGCTGGATTCACAGAATCACAGGATAATTGGTACTGGGACGATCCTCTGGAAGTCATCTAATCCAAACCCCCTGATAAAGCAGGTTCACCTAGAGCAGAGTGCACAGGATTCTGGCCAGGTGGGTTTTGACTGTCTCCAGAGAAGGAGACTCTGAACCAAGTTATCCTCATTAATATTACTTGTTGCAGTGGGGATACTGCAACACGCATATATCAAACCAGGAGTCCCGTGGAAAGGAAATATATATGGACAGACAGATTCTTGCTAGATGTTTCAGAGATGTTTATTTCTCCAGCTGCATGGCCGGAGCTCTGCCGAGGAACTGTTCCAGTCACGGGACCAAGGGTCCTTCTGCCCGCGCAGGGAACACAAACCAACCAATGGGAACGAGGCTGAGCAGGGGCAGGGAAACCCCGTGCCTGTGCCCTCAGGGCCCCTCTCCCAGGGCTACACGGCAGGGGAGGGACCCCAACACCTCACCTGTTTTATTTTAATAAAAGGAGAATGAAAACAACTGGATAAACGTAACAAGAACAGTTTCAAGACAAAACAAGCCACCCTCCTGAGTCTTTAAATGTCCAATCAGATTCTGTGGAACATCTTAGGGCTGACAGAAGGGAGACAGAACTCTGAGCATGCTTTGTGGGGAAACTGAGGCAGGAGAGGGTTTAACTTCTTCCCTCCCCCTTTTCATCCCCCACTCGGCATTGGAAAGGGATTTTTGGGGAAACAATTGGCAAAATCATGGTTTTGTGAGGGAAACCATGGGTGAAAAAACGGATTGGGAATACACTGGGGGTAATAGGACATAGGGTAAAAGGGAAAGGTGGGATTAGGAAAGGGAGACTGTAGGGGGGGCTTACAATGGAGATATTGTCTAACATGACTACGATTTTTAGCATATATACTGCCTTTTACAGGAACACCATCAGGCCCAGTGACCTGCGATGCTTGTAACCCTTTTCTACCTCGTATAATTTTGAATTCCACCACCTCTCCATCTCCCAAGCTTGGGATGCATTTTTCAGGGTTATTCTTTTTAATAGCAGTTCTATGCACGAATATGTCTTGCTGGTTGTCACACCTTGTTATAAAACCATAATTTTGCTTAACATTATACCATTTTACTATCCCTAAGGTCTTAGTTACTATGATCTTTTCCTTTTTCTGAGTGGCTGCTGTTTTCTGTCTCGCTGCGTCTTTGCTCTCTCTTTCGGTCGCTCCCGTGTTGGAATTGTCGGAGCTGCTGGTGCCTGCGCGCTCTTCCCGGGGTCGTGTTCGGGGCTGCGCGGGCCGGGCCGGGCCGCGCCGCTCAGTTCTCCGTGTGTCGCCTCCTCTGGTCGCAGCTTCGCTGCCGCTGCCAGACGCTGTACCCACATCTCGGCCGGGCCCCCGAGCAACGACCTGCCCATGCCCTGCTCCAGCTGGGCGCGGCTCCGCTCCACCGCCATCGCCGCCAGCCGCCGCCCCTCTCGGTCGGGCGTTCACGGGGCTCGCTCCACCACGCGCTGCGCAGGGCCGGGCGGGCACCGGACCCGCCGCGCCTCGCTCCGCCACCGACACTGCGGCTCGCGTGGCTCCGCCCGCGCGCGGGAACTGCCTCGCTGCTGCTCGCAGAGCACTCAGTGCACGTGGCCTGGGCTGCATGGTCCCTGCGCCAGGCTTCCCTTCGCCAGGACACAGCTGACATTGCTCAACAGTCTCGGTAACTAAATAATATTCACGAAAATATTCTTCCATCGGCATATATATTGACTCCAATATTAACTGTGTCCAAACGGTTTTCCAAAAGCCCTTGGTAAGAATTAAATCCCAAGAAACATAGAAAAAGTTCTTAAACAACCATGCCAGGAAGTGTTTCAGTTCTTTTTGAGCTTGAATCAAGCTAAAATTTACAAATCGTTGTTCAAGAATCATTTTAAGTTTAAGATAAATGTCCATATGCGGCTCTGAGAGCCAAGAGTCTTCCCACCGTTCCTCCATAGTTTAGATATGGAATAGCAAAGCAAAACCAAGAAGAGGAATCCAAAGTTTCCAGGGTTTACTCACACAAATCAGTCGCTTAGGGATCGGGGATCGTTCTGCTCTCAATTCTCTACCATTATGTTGCAGTGGGGATACTGCAACACACATATACCAAACCAGGCGTCCCGTGGAAAGGAAATATATATGGACAGACAGATTCTTGCTAGATGTTTCAGAGATGTTTATTTCTCCAGCCGCATGGCCGGGGCTCTGCCGAGGAACTGTCGCAGTCACGGGACCCGAGGGTCCTTCTGCCCGCGCAGGGAACACAAACCAACCAATGGGAACGAGGCTGAGCAGGGGCAGGGAAACCCCGTGTCTGTGCCCTCAGGGCCCCTCTCCCAGGGCTACATGGCAGGGGAGGGACCCCAACAATTACTCTCTTTGAAAAGAGTAAAATAAAAAGTTGCAAATAATAAATTGTATTTTCTCATCTAGCTCAACTTCTTCTGTAACAATAATAACAACCTCTTTACTAGAAAAAGCTATTAAAATGAATGTGTTTCTCTACCCTCCCCCTGCTCCCCTGTTCCTTTTCTATGTTTGATGTGGTATCAGAAGGCAATAATAACCTGTTGTTCTTCTCTTTACAGGCCTGGCATCTGCACGATCTAATCTGCACTGTCCTTGGAGAAGAGACATATTGTTGGGTGCTTCTGCTGCTTCTACCCCAAGCAAAGGTTTTTGGACATCACTCATGTTGATCAGGGACAATCCCAACTGATAGTTATTCTGGCTGTTTTCTTGGAGCAGAAATATTTAAGACTCCAAAACCACTCAAGGGAAGAGTCTAATATTAATTCAAGACATGGAACAGATGGTTAAGAAAAAATTCTGCTAACTGAATCACATCCTGATCCTGTATTCATTTCACAGCCAAAACTCAATTTCAGCAGAAGTTTTTCTAGGTTCTAGTTTATCACAGGATTTAATTTACATTCACACCTTCTCATGTGAAAGCTTGATGACAATAGGCCTTCTCTAAAGGGGGAGCAAAACATAAAACATCCAAAGATGTTATCCAGCAGATACATATTCAAACCTTTCTTATCTTCTTCATTTATGCTTTTCTTTGAAGATACATATTTTATCTGTTCTTTTTCCTGATCAACAATTCTGTCAACTATATACCAATTACCTATTTCCCAGTGGTTTGTTTTCCTTTCTTCTTTCCTTCCTCCTTTTGTCTTTTCTCCAGACAGTGATTTGGCCTCAAGCCACTGGCTTTCTGGTTTATTGCAAAGAAAATATTTCTATCTACTTGTAACAGTGAGACCTAGCTTCTTCCTTTCTTTCCTTCTGCAAAGTGCTGTCACAACTACATGAACAACTATCCTGAATTAATTTCACTTTTTGTGTCCCACTTGCTGGAGCATAAAGAGAAAAACAGAAACGTAATGAAACTCTCTATATTCTAATTAAGAAAACTCAACCAGTTACATATTTCTGTCTTTTGGCAATATTCTTCTCCAAACACATGCAGTCAGCAGCCATCTTGTGTTAATATGTGATGTGCCAGAAAGAGATACTGAGCTGCAAATCAGGATTTCATAAATAATGCTGCATATAACTTTGGACTACCTCAGGATATATAATAGACTATTAAATATGCTAGCTGAAAAGAAGAAATTGCACTTAGAGTGCTAGAGAGGTATAGCCTGTATGCCTAGCAGAAGTGCCTTAAATATGCAGCTGGTTAAAATTTTAATGACATCTGATCCTGAGCCTTTGAATGGTATGAGGATTACCATAGCAATTCTTCTAAAGGCCACCCAGATGCCTCGTGTCTTTGTCTGTCCTTTAAAAATATATTCCTCTTTAGCTGATACAGCTGGCATGACTTAATTTCGGTTGCATGCCTAGAATCAGTGTAAAATGCTCCTGTAATTGATTAGGAATATTTGGAGCGGGATTTGCAAGAAATGTGCTAGTGTCCATACCATTGTGCTCTACATCTAACCAGTGACATTCTTGTGGAAGTGATGTCCATGGCATTTCACTGAGGTAGAGGAGGTGGAGTATCACCGTCCAGATTGGTCTTACAGGTCACTACTAGTGCTTGCATTATGGAGAGGGAGGATGGATCAAGAGGAGGAGCTACAGACCTCTGCTGTCATTACCTGCCTCCTCGGAGGATGAAGCAGTTGATGGTGTAGTGTAGCTTGCAAAACTGGGAGAGCCTGGGCAGGTAACATATTCCTAGAAAAATTTCAGGACACTCTTTGGAAATGTAAATTTCTTTCACTTCCTATTTCCTTACCCAGTTACTTTAGCAATATAGAGTAAGGGCTCAAGATGAGAAGGATGCAAAGTATAGCACAGATGTTAGGAGGTCATTTAATTGCCTAAACTTTAAGCTTTTGTTGTCACTCACCTGCCTCTGGTTAAGCAGCACATCAGGATAAAGGCAAATATGAAACAGGAAACCAAGTTTTTGTTCTAGGCTAGAAAGAATACTTCGTGGTCCGTATGGTTCCTTCACGTGGTTATGGGGTTTTTTCCTCAAAATTGCATGCTAAGCTCAAAAATTAATGTTATCCTGCTCTCTCTTTATTCAGTGAGAACATAAATGAAATATACTATGATAGGAAGTCTTCAGTACCTTTAAATTAAATTCTATAATAATGTCTTTCTATACTCTCAACTGGAATATTTTTTAAAGAGGAAAATGTGACCTTGCTAATTGCTACGATTAGAGCTACTGCTGCTAAAGCAATTATCCATATAAATTAAACAAACAAACAAACAAAAATTTCAACAACCCCCAAGCGGATTAACACTTCAATTTTAGAAAGGCAAGAAATAAAATTCACAGAAAGGCTGCCAGTCTATTTTGAAGCAGCACCTTTGTATGTTCCATGAAGATTCTGGCAGTATTTGACATTATTCACTATCACTATACACATATGGTTGGTGTTTAAATGAAAAGCTGAACTCCTATTCATTTTATGGAGAAAAATGTATTCCTGCCTTAATTCGATATATCTTTTAACACAGTTTATTTCAGTGTTTTGTTATCATGTGAGAATAAATAAACTGGGACTTCCTTTATTAATGATTTAAGATCTAAAATTTATTTTGTTTGCTTGTTATAAGTGATGCTGACAGTTAATATTGTTGAATGTGGCTAAAATTGAGTATTTTTTAAGCTGAGTATGACATTTGCTTTATTCCAGTCCTTGATCACCAGTACCAGTGTTAGAGAAATTTCCCTGTCTGACCATCCAGGAGCCACTCCCACATTTGCACCACCTAAGCTGGTGCTGAAGCCCTTTTGCAGCCACACACCCCACACTCACACAGTCAGGTCAGGTTTCCTTACTGGCTCAACTCCATGTTTCCCCTGGCAGAGTCTCTGATGTTCCAGTTCTTAAAACAATTAAACTGGTGCAATAACTAAATAACAAAATAACAGCTTGAGCTGCCCTCTGAGGAGGCATCCCAAACAGAGGAAACCCTGAGCTTTTATGTCCTTATAGTCTAACAGTGGGAAAGTCTGGGGTTCATGTACTCCAGCAGTGCCTCAGTGTCCAGTCCCAGTGCCCTTTGCTGTGCCAAGCATTGGCACTTCCTGGCCTCTTGCCTTGGACTCCCACCCAGAGTTCAGCCTGCAGCTCCCACTGCAGATGTATCCCGAGCTACCTGCACTGAATACATTCCTCAACACCAGTCACCATGATTATTTAAAGATAATCAAGAATGGCCTTGCACTGAAGTCAGACAACTCCCTCAGCACCCATTGTGTTCACCCATCAGGCCCCATGGACTTAGGTATGTCCAGTGTTTTTTAAGCTGTCTCCAACTTAGTCTTCTTCTGTGAAGGATAACTCCATACTCCTCCTGGGCCACCTGTTGCTGCTTCCACCTATTGTACAATCTTTTATGTCCAAGTTCAATCAAGAGCTCCTTGCTCATCCATGCAATTTCCTACTTGATGTGATGGACCATTTTTGAACTTGGAGAACACGATCCTTAAAAATCCACTTTTGAAAGGCTAGTGGCGTCCCAACAAAAACTGTGTCCATATGAAAAACCAAACCCCATTAAATACTTATGGAGGCTGTGGAACCAAAGCAGGGTTACAACATGTGGTCGAAATTGTCCCTTATTATTCACATTCGCAGATCAGTCCTTGGCACCAAGTGAAAAGATGTTATTTTTCATAGATTGTTGTAGTGGCTTTTTAATATTTTAAAATATCAATTTCCATTACTTTTTGACTTTTTTAGTATGAACATTTGGCAAATTATCCTGAAATATTAGTGACAACATCATCTCCTAAAATAAGAAATAGCCATTTATGGTACATACATACTGAGAGTGTCTGTATAAAAAAGAAAAAAAAAACATTTCTCTTTGCTCATTCCAAATACTCTCTTTCATCCCTGTCAGCTAACCCCACTTTTTTCTTTTTAATTGCAGCAGATGTAGGCTTATTCAAAACTGTTCATGTTTCAAAGGCATGAGGGCTATTGTTGCCAGAGTAATTTTCCTCAAATTTACTGACTGTATCATTCATAATATATGCATCAACTGAAATAAAGGTTTTCTAGAATAAGATTTTCCCTAAAATAATCCCCATTGCAGTCTGTCTTTCCCCAGATATGTGTTCCTCACCATTTTCTACATTTTCCTTCTATTCCCTCCCCAAATATTTGAAAGTAAATATAAATGTATTATATTTATATATTATATTATGATATATGTAAATTCCGTGTCTGAAATACAAGTCTGGAATATCTGAAATACAGGTCTGGAACTGATACAGATTTATGGTATGTTGCCCCTGAATGAGGCAGAGAAGATGGCAGAAAACTTAAAAAAATTTTTCTTTAATGTATTTACTTCAACAGGTCATAACAGCTTTTATGAGGTTTATGAGAAGCGGCTCTTTTCAGTAACTTTGAAATAACTTTAATCTGCCACTAGACTGGAACCATCCTCTTCAGGTCTAGGCATGGTCCCACGTGAAGAGGAGACTTGAGTGCTTTGGCCCACCTCAGGATCAAGTGATTTGGAAGAGTTTTCATGCAGATCTAACCTCTGCCTCAAACCTAACGTGATCTCTCCCTGTCTCCAGCCAAGCCTTCTGCCAGAGAAGGACAGGGGAGAGGGCTTTTTCTCTATATCTCTTTTGTGGCCCTCTGGAGAAATGTGTTACTTAAGTGAGCTTAATGTCTTTCTTTGAAGCAAGTGCACCAATTTACTTGCACTGTAGTAAGCAGATGAATCAAGACTGGCAGATTCATATGAAAATAAATTAGATCCTTTTTCCCTAGGAATTAAGAGAACTATCTTGTCAGGTCAACTGAGCAGCTCTTGAAGAATGGAGGACTGTGGAGAGAGAGAGGAAAATAATTGATAATTCAAGGTTTCAGTCTCTCTGGCAGCTCAGGTGCCTGAAGCTACGTGGTTATCCTTCCAAGAGAAACACATCAGGGCACTTTGTGCAGGACCCCAATCTGATGGTCAGCCAGGGGTGCCCAGGTAGCATTTTGCATCCTGCGCAATGGCCTAAGGGCAACACAGGAAATGTAACATTGAGTCATTACGTTTCCAAGTACTGGAAAGACTGTTAAATCGATCTCTTGGAAATTATGAACCGTGAGAATTGAAGCTGGCAATACAATTGATTCAGCAATTCTGCCTTACTTTGAAATGCTCTCTTCCTGACACTGTTACGTGACTTTTTCCCCCCACATTTCTCCATGGTTTTTCAGTAATTCTTAAAGCATGTCTTTTCACCTTATCTTCTTAAAAAACAAAGCAGAAGGTGTCAGGAGAAATCTGCACATGCAAAAATAGAAAGAGGTAAAAAGTTGCAAATTAATACAGGAAGTCTAAGCAAAATATTTAGAAAGTTGGAATGAAAGAATTAGAGTGAGCTTTTCCTATCCTAGAAACCTGATTCCCCCATCTGGTGGGTTTGTCAGTTCTGAAAAGCAAACTGATTACTTATTTCCAAGTCAGGTGGGCACCCTGATTGTTAGAAGGTTCTGTGCTGTGTTTCCCTTATTTTCCCAACAGCAAATCCAGTGTTGATAGGTTGAGATAACTTTCAGTGAGAGCCTCAGCACTTAACCTGGCTTGCACCAGCTGGTTTAGGCACTGATGTGGACCAGTACCAGATGAGTTAGAGAGCAGGGTAGACCAATCTGTGTTAAGCTGACCACTTCAAAGATGTTGCTGCACTGTAGGGTTAAGAATAATCTAGTAACATATTTGAGATATATAAAATTATAATATTGCCTTTTAAAAATTTTATTTTACCTGGTTTTGGTTAAACTTTCAGTTTTGTTGCAATGCACCATGGTTCTTGGAAATTTTTGACACATCTGCAGTTCAATTCAAACAGGAAGCAAAAGAAGTCATCCTGTTTTCCCCACCTGATATAAAAGAAGATAGGGTCTTAATTCTTAATTGCTTTGAATTGCATATTAAAAAAAAAAAAAAAAGGAAAACAATTAATAGCTAATTGCTTTTCTGATAGCTACTTCACATACTGAAGAAATTAATGTGAATCTGTCAGAAACAATGTGTTTTTAGTAACATTTGGTATTCCAATAAGTTAAAGATAATTAAGGTCCTTCTTGTTTATAAAGGGGCTTTTAAATCTGTTAGATGTGTGCCTTTTACTTTCTGCATGCTTTTTATGTGTTGATTGATTTGGTATCAGTTCAAGCTATCTATTTTATAAATGGCAAGAGCTTCCTTTCTTTGTGAAGAGTGTTAAGGTTGTTTGGAGCAATTAGCCCAGTGTTAATGAGGTAAAGTCTTTTCTCCTTGAAATACAAAAAACGACTGCAGTGCTGAGCAGCATTAGCAAGAAGGAGCATGGTAGATTTTGTATTCATAGCTGGCCATATAAAGTCTTGAGCTTTGCAGCAGGGAGGTTATGACTTTTGGGGTGTCCAGCAGAGTAATATGGAAAAACTAATGTATTTTAGCATTCCTACTAAAAACTGGTGAGAAAGAGAAGTTTCTGTACTTCTTGTTCACCACCAAAGATGTGTAGAGATGAGGATATGGTGCTGTTGTCTCTGAATTTCCATGTGGTGAAAGTTTAGATGCCCTACCTTGTCCTTATAATGCTGAGTGATAAAGTCCAGGATATACTCCCCTCAAGCTATGTTGCAGTTGACAGACACATGTGATTTTATGGACATATTGCTGAATTATTTTTCTTGAGGTTAACAAATGCTTCTTCACCAAGGAACTGCATCATCCACAGAACTGCAGCATCCACCTCCCTGCTACACAGCATAGGAATAAACAAACCAATTTTTCAGTCCTTGTGTTTTGGGCTTCTTTAACAGTTGACACAGAACAAACTGAAATCTAGGAGAATGCAGGCACATAAAAAAAGAGTGAGTGGGCATTTAGTTGTCTGATTATTTATTTTTTGCTGTTTTTTGGTTTTATGGTTTGTCTTAAGTCGGTATTTACACCACCCTGTAACAGCTGTGTCTACTTTAAGAGACATGCTCATTGTGACATGAAATGCCCTTAGAGCCTGAGTACTTTCCCTTCACCATCTCTTACAGATGAGGAGCTAGATGAGCTGCTGGCAAGTAGTCCACACCACCTCACTGCACACAGGTCTGGTAGCTGGTGTCCACTGGAGCTCAAAACAGCTCCTTGCAAACCCAAATTCTAAAGGAATATTTCCTCCCTGCAATAAATATGTCATGGTAGTACTAATACTGCATTGCCAGTCTTTTGGCTGCCCCATTTTTCAAACCAACAGAGCACTGCCAGGACAGCACAAGTGATGGTGGGGGCATCTCTGGAACTGGTCATTTTAGGGACTTTAGTTTGTATCTGAGTTTGCTTCTGAATGGTTGGTGTTGGCTGAGAAAGAGCAGATGGAGAGGAGCATTGTGGCATAGACATTCCTGTGATGGCAGGCTGGCTGTAGTTGCACTTGATCACCCACAGTTGTGAAGATTCTAATGGTGGAAAACAGTACCTTTTTTTCCTGGGCTTGTCCTGCATCAATGTTCAGTTAACATGCCAAGATTTGTGTTGCCACATAGGAGATAACTGGGCAGTGCAAGGGAGCCTTGGTTGTACTGGTAACAGATGTGTCAGATGGAAGTAAATGGAAGAGGAGCACTTTTAATGCCATGGTAATTACAGCACTGATGACAGATATTAGCAGGGTTTTGACATCAAAACATGTCTGTTTATAGGAAAGATAGCCTTAAATGGCACATACTTGTTTTCATTGCCAATTTCTGTCAAGGCAGTAAAAAAAAATTTAAAAATTGTTGCCTCGGATATATGACAAGGCATACAGAAACTCAGTTCAGGTCATAATGATCAGTTTCTTATCCTCTGAGACCTCCGTAAAATAAAGCAAACAAATAGTACAGAGACCTGAAAAGCCCCAAACAACCATTTTGTGTGTATACTTCATTTAATACTAGTTGTAATCTGGGCTTTTTATGTTCACAAAGATTCTTCTTACAGGAAAGTAAAGGAAAGAGAACAGAGAATTTCTGCCAAAAGATATTTGATTAAATCAACCCTGAACATATTCAAATACAATGAAAAGCAAGAGAGTGATAAATACAGACAGACAATTACATGTACCTTTAATTTATTATATTTAATTTCACTGAGTGGCTTAGCTACCTTAGTGACTCAGCTGTAGCTATGAAAATCTCCTTAAGGTTTGCACCCTCATATACTTTATTTCAGCATGACTCTGCTTGGATTATCACCTTGCAATATTCAGGAATATGTAAATTAGGACCTGAATGAGTTTTGGTTTTGCAACCTCATATATATAAGAAGGCTTAAAACACAAAACTGAACCCTGAATAACAATTGAAGACTTATGTTTGCTTTGAACAATGTCTTAAATCATCTTGGTAATTTTTTTGTTAGCTTTTAGTCCACTGTTCTTCTCTTTGTTGTCAGCCTTTGTTACTTGGGGCTGTGACAATGAGTTAAACCAAATGTGCTGAAAATATCTGCTCCAAAAGTAAACACAGGCTTTCATTGGAAATTCAGTGCATCTCCCCTTGCTTTCTCTGCTTGTCAAATTTGCTGGGAATAGCAGTGGTGAGATTTAATTGATGAAGTGATACAATTATTCCTTTGAATTGCTCTTAGCCAGATTTTGCGGTCCTTCATCCAACAAGAGAGGCTGGCTGAAAAACTATTAATGCAAAGAGCCAAGGACTATGCAGTCTGCTTTTAATCAAAATCATGTCAAAGATGTCAAAAAAGGCATTTCTATTTTTTTTTGTTTACTAATTGAATCTTTTCAGAAATTCCATGGAAACACCTAAGACTTGGTGAGATCAGATTATCAATTGTTTCGCCTTGTTTTCCTTTGTAGCCAATCATTTCCTCTGATGTCACATTGGCATTTTGCTGTAAACAAGCTCATAAGAAACAAATCTAACCTTTCAGACTGTGGTTGCTAATCCTGCATTACAGATAATTACACAGGCTTCCCATATGTGTGTCAGAAAACATACCTGAGAATGTCTCATGTATCTGGACTCAGCTAATAACAATAAACTAAAAATCAGGCCAAGCAAGGAAGTTGGAGCATTAAAAATTGTAAACCAAAAATTTTGATATTTCTTCAGAACATTCTTGTGCATTCACTAGGCACTATATAAGGGAGGAATCCTTCTCCATCTGAAAGTCTTGGCTGAACACATCTACCTCAAGCGAGGAAAAAAACACCCACCTCTCTCCTTCCATTCAAACAATTTCAAACTGTTAGATTAAACCTGCTCAGAGAATGATATCTACAAATCTCCTTCCTCTATGGCTCCCCCACCTTAACTCTGAGGCTATAGAAGCTGGCTACAAGTTATTGTTCCAAATGTTACTTCCCTAGATATTATTCCATTGTTTTGGGTTGGGGTTTTGGAGGTTTTTCTTTCCCTACAGCACTTTGAAAGCCAAATACCTGACTTCACAGCAATTAATTAGTTTTACCTACCTCATCACTGTACTTGTGCAAAACAAATTTCCCGAAAACTTTAGTGGAAGCTACAGCTTGACGTTGCAGCAGACTGGTAATATTTGAATTCTTCCTGGGCTCTACATCTCTGAGGTATTTAAAATTAAGTGGAGAGGGATAGAAACAAAGTGCGAGGAAATTATTTTGATATGTCTTGTTTTGAAATCCATTTGTGGGGCTTTTTTTCAATAATTCTCCTGTTTGCTAAAAACTCTTTGATTTCATAATTCTACTGGAAGAATTTATAAAAACTAGAGGCTCCCAGGCATTGGTAGACTTACACCTTTCCACTTCCAATAAAACTATGGATTTTGAGATGCATTTCAGGTTGGTTAGGTTGGTTTTGCTCCATGAAGCTGATCACATCCTGCTTCCCCAAACAGTGAGCATTGGACCTGTAAATGGCTTGAATCACAGAAGAAAACGTTTGTCAATGGTGAAGCAGATAATTTAAGCAATTATTATGCTGAAAATACTACATCCTTTGTAAGTTGTCTCCATGAAATAAGCAACTTTCCTTTTTACTGGAGTTTCTAGATTCTGAGCTATGAGTTTTTCTGAGCATGGCATTTCTGTTTGGGATATACAAGGAGAGAAATATTTTCACTGTTATATACTTAGAAAACAACTACGTTTGCTCATGCTGTAGAAGAACATTTATGTTTTAAACAGAGACCAAGTATGTGAAATGTTGATCCCAAAGACAAGTATTCATGAAGGCACGAAGACATGAGAAAATTAGAAAAAAATGAGAAGGCACAGTTAGAATGAAATTGTAACTTAAGCCTTCTAAGCTTCTAAGCTGTGATCTGCTTTAGTACAATACAATGATCTGCACAAAAGAACAATAAACACATATTTTTCATTCATTTTTAGGAGAGCTACTCTTCAGCAGGCTATTGGCCTTATGTCAATACCTTTTACAGTGTAACAAAGACCAATAACTGCTACTGTCACAGAATCATACATAGTGTAAAAGACGAACAGGACCAATGTAATTACAGTTTTAATTGTGATGTGACAGTGGTGTTTACACCTGTAATAAACAGAAACTGGAACAGCATCAGACTCCCAGGACCAAGGACATGCATTGTGATTAACATAAAATGTAGAAAACTGTCTGTAATGAGCTGTTTCTTTTCTTTTCAGATTATGTTTAATATTGCATAAAGTCATGTTCTGTGGTTCGGCCTGTGTTATAAGACTATAATGCATTCTGACATATGTGTTCCCTTCTTCTGTCAAGGGGCTGCTATGTGCATTGTCTTTGTCTTTATTGAAATTTCTTGCATTGTGTGCTGTATTTGACGAATAGCTCTTGACATTGTTCTTATTCAAAATACTCAAATGAAGTGAAAATGATGATTTAAAAATGACTGCTTGAAAGCAGCCATCATAGAAAAAATAGTGTGGCTGAAGTTGGAAGGAATCTTAGGAGATCATTTAGTCCAACTCCTTGTCTAAAGTAGGATCAATGCAAGTGGCTTTAGTTTTCTTTTTCTGGAACCATCCCTACACTCTTGGACAGAGTCTACATACATGTCACCTGTCCCTGCTTCTAGCTCCAGTATGCTTCCTTGTTTTGATTCTAGTCAGGAACTCATTCATCCATACAGACCTCCTGCCTCTCTTACTTGATTTCTTGAGCCTGGATAATGTCCTTGAAAGCCAACTAGTTCTTCTAAGCCCTCTGTTTTCTATGACCAGCTCCCATGCAATCCTTCCAAGCAAGTCTCTGAACAGGTCCAAGATTGTTCTCTTGTAGTGCAGAGTTGTGATCCTGATATTTACAATGATTCCACCTCTCAGCTTCCTGGGTTGCTTCAGTCCATACTGCCCTTATGTCCCTGACCAGTTGCCCTTGTTTGTAAGAATCAGATCCAACAGAACACCTTAATTCATCATCCACTCCTCAGACACCTGTCTTAGGAAATTATTAATCCATTAACTCAGGTACCTCTATGACTGCTTGTGTTCTGCTGTGCTGTTCCTGCAGTAGACCATCTGGGTGTTTCCAGCCCCCTATGAGGACCAGGGCCTCCAAATGTGAGTCTTTTTCCAGCAGGCTGAAGAAGCCTTACCCACCTTTCACTGATCAGATGGTTTGTAGCAGACACCCCTCCACAATGCTGCCTGGTTTGTCCTCTAAATCTGACCCATAAACTCCCAGGCAGCTCACCACCTGTCCTAGGTGTTCCTGCTGCTCTTTTACATTCACGAGAGTCCCTTCCCTCAGTGCCAGCCTGTCCTTTGTAAAGGGCCTGTGTCTATCCATTACAGCACTCCAGGTAGGTGAGTTTTCCCACCATGTCTCTATGATCCAAGCAAGACTGTAGCCCTGCTGTGGAACACAGATTTCCAATTGCTTCTGCTGTTCCTCATCCTGCCTGCATTGATGTTCAGGCGCTGCAGAGAGGCCATGATGATTTCTCAGATAAACTGTGAGAGCTTCCCACACAGTACTCCCTAATTACTGTAAAACTAGTGAAACAAATTAAAAATGGATTTTGTTTTCATTTTGTCTAGGACTAGACTCTCGGATTTTACTTATTGGCATTATTCCAAAGGATGCTTTGAAAGTCATGTAACTTACTTCATGTAAATTAGTTAATCTTTCTCATGTCTGTATAGAAGACATCCAATAAAACCTAAGAGAGGTAACTTCCTGCTTGACAGCCTTCGGGGGAAACTAAATTTGATAAATATATTTGTTCATTATATCTATATTTTTATCCTTAAAACACGCACATATGTTACAGAATCACAGAATGCTTGAGGTTGGAAGGAACCTCTGGAGATCATCTGCTCCAATCCCCCACTTAAGCACGGGAACTTAGAGCCACAAAGAAGTGTTTATGTAACTTCTAGCTTCTGACAAAGCTGCTTACATGGATAATGCATCTAAATTGGACAAGAAAAGTGGCTGGGTATGAAAACACTTGAACATATTATGACTGAAGTTCTTATTCTATGGAAAATCTGCTAGCAACATTAGCGAGAAAAATTTTTAGGACATTAATAGCAACAGGAACTGTATTTTCATATGAAGTGATTTACCTGTAACATCAGCCAGACTGCTGATTTATTTAACTTGTATCTCTGATTTTTCCTGAGTAATGTCCTTCCTTCTTGCAGGAGTGGAAAGTATACCACGACTCATTGAAGAATAAAAAAGACAGTAAAAAGCCTAGGCAGTGAAAAAGTGAGACAAAGAGTGATTTTCCAGTGATTTTTGTAGAAGTTCCCTCAGATTCATGAAAATCCTTCATCTATCAATTTTTTTTATCCAGGAGATCGGAAGCTAAAGCAAACATCAGACAAATATGAAACATATTGGTTAACAAATGGTTATTAAATTTATGCATCTAACTAGAATTTACTATGAATAAATCTTTAAAGAAAATTAAAAATATGATAATAAGTTGTATGATACAAAAGGCACAATATATGCCTTCAAAATTAAAATCTGAATTAAGAGACAAAGTCATCATCATTTCAGCGTAGGTAGGAACAAAACAGACCTAGATTTACAAATTCCTCAGAGATACCATTTTCAGGTCTTTCATTCCCTTATAATATAAGATGGTTACTTGGTCAAGTTCAGTGCCTGACAGGGTCTAGGCTTTTGCCTGTGTAGAGAAACTTGAGATTATGGGAATATAACTGGGTACCTTCTGCACTTGTTCTTTGGAGGAAGTACTAAATTATCCAAATCATTGCATTTAAGGCTCCCAGGTAGAACTAAAGAAAATTTGGTTTATGCTTCATGACTGCAAATGAGAGGGCAACTCTCATTCAGTATCAGTAAGTACAAAGAAGTACATTCAAGAAAAACTAACCTGATCTTCACTTCATAAGGTACTCTAACTACTTGCTACCTTTTAGATAAACACCACAGGTCACTTATAAACAGTTCTGTTAGGACCAGTTGCAAAGTTGGTTAAAAGGGTGAAGAGAGCACAGAGCTTTCTTGGGAAAGAAGAAGAGAAAAATTAAGTGAAGAATAAGATGGTGTGTATACACGTGTGGGACCTATAAGCCTAGGACAAAACCTTTAATCATCAGGCTGTGCAGGGACAGAGTACAGGAGAGTTTGGAATAGCACTTAGGCAAATTAATGGAAGACAGCTATGGTAAGTATCAAGTGTCTGGAGGTATCTGTAATTTTCCAAATGTTAGAGCATCTCCATTAAATCCATATTCTTTTAGGCTTTTTTCTTAAAAGTCATGTTGGTTAGCAGTACAGGGCCATAAACCATTTCATGTATTTCTATTCACAATATATCCAGAACTATTTTACCTCACACACTGAAGTGAGAAATTCAGTATTATATGAATTACTCAATCAAGAGAAGGAAAGGTGCCATATTATCAACTCATATTTTCCCCTCTATCAAGAATAAAGGACTGTATGTTGCCCTGCACAGAGAGCCATACTTGCCCTCCTCATTCTGTCAAAAATGAGGTGAGGGACTAGAACTATACCTGTGAATACCTCATCTTTTCTGCAGGAGAAAAAGCAAAGGAAGTAAATTTAGAAAGCACAGAAAACATAAACCAATATATAAATTACATATAATGAAGAGCATATGAGGAGAATGTCTATTATCACTGTTGTAGGTTCTTATGATGACAAAAAAATGAAATTTCAAGAATTTTTATTTGGGAAGGCCATTTTCCTCTGTGGCTTCCAAGCTGTTAGTTTACAAATTCCTTTCCTAAAATGTCACATTTATTTCTGAAGTGGCTTTGATGTGCAACATTGTCTGGTTGTTTTTTTCTGTATTATGGTAGGGTGCTTCATTTAAGGTAATTGCATCTTTTGATGTACTGTGATTTTGCATAATTTTATTAGTCACAGAGTGAAACCATGGAATTAAATTTTAAAAAAGAACCTTTGTAAGCATGTTTGACTGCTAATGTTGTCTATGGAAATTCTTGGTGTTTTGAATATAACACCACGCCTGCAATGTTCTGCAATAAAGATTTGTATTAAAATTGTATGAATTGAGTGCCATACAGCAAATGAACATGATCCACTTCAATGCAGATTTTAAAACTGTAATTAAAGAAACAATTTTTCTGACCTGATCACCTGAAAAAAAGAAAAAAAAAGCTGTGTGACCACATTAGAGTCTTTAATACAACACCTAAGTGTTTGTTCTGCAAAGCAAATGGTGAAATGGCTCTTCAAATGCAGCATTTACAGCAGGAATGATTTTTTAGAATTCTTTGAAGTGTAGGACTGGTTGAATAATATCCAGAAGGATATAACTTCTTAGTAAGTTAGAGCAAGAGTATAGTGAAAATGAATAAAAGAATTGGAGTTCACCATGTCTGTGGTGGCCCCATCTGACATTTTGATATTTCATTCCTATTTTGCAACAAACAGTCCTAAGAAATGAAAAACAAATTTATTATAAATAGCCTTTTCCATACATAAAGAACATAAAAAACCCCAATCACTGTGACCAAACCCCTTTACACTCTGAAATTCTTTAAAAAAGTATTTATTTGACAAAACACTCTATTTCTGTTTCACTGTTCCTCTTTTTACCCCAAAGTCACTGCATATGGATACCACTTAGAGTAAAATTTTGTCCCCAGGCAACTGTCATTCTTCTCTGCAAAGGAAAGTCACACTAAGTTAACATACAAATTTCTCCTTTACACCCTCAAACTGTTTGGGGCATCTGTACC
The DNA here is from genome assembly GCF_000738735.6 of Corvus cornix cornix. Lineage (NCBI taxonomy): Eukaryota > Metazoa > Chordata > Aves > Passeriformes > Corvidae > Corvus > Corvus cornix. The sequence continues at coordinate 32,483,479 of NC_046357.1, forward strand.
AGGAGATTCCACATGAGTACACCCTGAACTTTTTAAAGGCAATGCCTAGTAAAAATAAAAGATGTGCTGCGGGTACATTCAGTACACGTTTTGAGTCTCTAACCCTTTAGAAATCCAGTTTATATCTTATGTCCTGTCCTGTCATGAGCTGCCTCCCATATATAGCTGCTTGGTGCCTATTTGGCAATAATGCTCTGAAACAAGCAGTTTTCCCCCCTATTGTCACCGTGGTTTTGCAACAGGACCCTAATATATCCAGGCAGACAGTGCACTCACTCTCAAGAATCTTAGCATCTAGAGTAAGCAGCACAATTTCACAATGTTAAAAAAGAGATTGCTTTCTGCACATGAAATCAGGTCATTTTCCATACCTGCAGTTAGACTTGGCTCCACTAGCAGTCTGATAACAGAGATACTGGAATCTATCTAGCTGGAAATAAGGCTAAATTGCCTGAAGTGCTGTGGTTAGTGTTACATATGAATAAATAAAATTTAACTGCAAAATTATTTTTAGGCAGATCCCATCTCTGCAGTGGAAAAAGTCTAGTTTTAAAAATGGAACAGAGTCTTCAGACCTAATCTTAACATCGATTTAGACAACAAAATTATACAGATTAGTTATGTACATTATGTACATAATTTCATAAATATTTAGGTGCTCAAGTGCAGTAGCAGTTCCTTTCTGTAATTTCACAAAATGCTTGTAAAATATATGCAAATGCAGTGTATAGCCCTTGCCTGGCTTCCTAGTGAAAATCTTCAGCCTTTGAAGTGCTGCAAATTCTCACAGCTGTTGTTTTGAGCCTCCTAGCTAGCCTGGGACAATTCATTGTGAGCTTCATGGCATTTGATGGGTTTTCTTCCTTCGGCTGCTGTTCATAGATTCATGAAAATTAGAGTCATGTCAATGAATTAATAAGAGTTTAGGTTTGCAGCCAACAGAAAGAACCACAAATATATATGAAATGCTTGACAATCCTGCCTTCTAATGCTGGGTCAGATATTTTTCTGTACAAACATCAGTTCTCAGTGAAATTTTCCCACTCCTTGTGAAATGAGAAAAGTGAACATACGTGAAGGGTTTCTTTTCTTTTCCTGTCTTCTTTAGCACAGAATGTTGGACTATTTTTCCTTCTTCTTCCTCCTAAGTCATGTGTTCAATGTTCCATGAGAAACATATTATTAGAGCAAGATCTTGCTCTAATATTCAGCTCACATTTGGTAAACATAGATGCATAAACAGATGCAGTCTTCCTTATCTAGCAAATAACCTTGATAACTTTGTCCTTTCCTTCTTATTCTCATTTTTGGCTCATAAATCTTTGTGTATTATAGCTTCTGTACCATAATACAGGAAAGCAGATTCTCTCCTGGCTCAGTGGACCTGGTCAAAGTCCAAGACCAAGTATTTTGCTCTATTTAAGAAGAACTTTATCACAGTTTGGGGTCTATATGAAATAAAAGAATAGCTGTGCATTATGTGATGTATTATGGATGATTCCACCAGATAAACATCTAATCTAAAATAATACAATATTGATTTTCTTCTTACTACTATATTAAAATTCTCCTTATTTGTATATGCATGTAGTAAAAGAGACTCAAATAGGTAATTGCTAGAGACATTTTGTCTTCCCATTCCTACAGGAAGCAGCTAGGATAAACTGCTATGTATGAGGTGAGGATGACAGTATAAAGTTTGAAAGCAGGTTGTGAATAATTCCTCATAATTTCCCCAATCTCCATCTAATATCTAAAAGCAAAGCGTTGAGGCATGTTCATGTTAACACATTGTAGCTTGTATGCTACAGGAACTGCTCCGGAAAATCCCTGCATTATCAAAATCCAGGTCAGAATGGTTATATAATCTCAAAAGGAATAGCACATTGACCTAAATCTAACAGCTTAGTAGCAACATAATATCCTGAATGTTAAGACACCTTGGATTTTAAGGAGAATTAGGGTATTACCAATCCTGTGTATTTTTCCAATTTCAACCCTGTGTATTTTTCCAGTGCAAACAGTTCATTTTCCAATGAAATAGCAAGAGAACATAAGGCCAGAATACAACCAGAAGGCTCCATTTGGAATGAAGAAACAATTAATGGAATAAGAAATTATATCCTTGTTTGTACACCTGTACATCTGTTAGTCTTTGAAAAACAGAGATTAGGTGTGAGAATTATATCAAATCTTCACATTGCTAGCTCCAGACAGCTAGAAGATAAAATAAATTATGTTGTGGGGGTTTTCTGCACAGCTTGGGTAAAATCTGACCATTCTGTTGCAGTGATATAAGAGAACAGCAAGGAACAAGTTTCATTTTCTTTTTCATCGCACAAAATGCCCAACCCCAAAACATGGTATGTTGTTTTTTTGCACTTGTGTCTGCTTGGGAGAAAGGTGGACAAAGCATCCTGCATCATCAAGAATTTGTGACCAGTAATCTCTTTTACAGCCTCTAGACAAAGACTGTTTGGTTGTTATCTCTGATAAAGCTAGCTTTCCCGAAAGGTAGCTGCTTAGGATTTAACTCTGAACATCTTAATTTAAAGTTGAAGCAAGTACTTAAGGAGCTATTTGAAGATTAATCTTGCTACAGTGCTTACCTGAACGTATGTCTGCATATTCAATGCTCTGCTATGATCTGTGCTTCTAACAGCTACTTCCCACTTAAGTCAGTTGAAGGGGACACTTACTGGGAAATTTGTCCATTATTTCACATAAGATGTATTCCAGCAAGTGGAGCTCCATTTTAATAGAGAGATGCCAAAAGAGAATGAAGACATCAGGATTACAGAAAAAGCAAACTGTTTTTATTTTATGTGTTTTTAGTTTAGAGGACATGAGACAGACACCTGGCACACAGGGCTTTTGCCATTCTATTTCATTTTGTTTGCTCCTGCAGTCATGAAGCAGCAAATAAAGCTCTCATCCAAGAGGATGGCATTTGGTATAAGTAGAAGTGGCTTGCCCTGCTCTGCACGGGGTTTAAGCATGAGTAATCCAGACTTGTATGTATCACTACTAACCTGTCATAGCACCAAGCAGAGAACACATCCCTCAAGTTAATACACTGAAATAATATTACAATGGTGTCTTGATAAACACAAAAAAAGTAAATCCATGGATGACATTATATCATTAGGCTGTAGTTCTCAGATTAGAGAAGTAACCCTGTGATAATGATTTTTAAGAAATCTTCACTCTGATATTTCCTATCTTTCACACAGCACCTATCTTTGACCTGACAAAATTGATTACAAAAATGCCAGTTTCTGAAATGAGTAACAGCAGCATGCACCAAGCTCTGAAGTTGAAAACAACATCTATTCAAATTTTGCAAACCTACCCAATATATGTGTACAAAAGAACAGATCACACCTCTTGAAACAGAAAAAAATAGGAAAAAAGAAAAAAAAAAAAGAGAAGAAAAGAAAAGAAAAAATAATAAAGCCATTTTAAATGAAAACAAGATGTAAATTTAGATCAAGCTGGTGACTGTATGGAGATAAAAATTCTTTTATATTCTCAGTAAGAAATAAAATACAGCATCAAGTATTTTTTATTTTACATAAAGGCTGTTGCTGTACATCTGCATATGGAGATGAATGGGAAATATTCACAATAAGGTAAAGTTGCGCAAAATTAGACTGCTTAATTGACAGACGTGATCATCACCTTTTTCATTAATTTTGCTTTGGTGTCTGATGTTTGGGGTTTGTCTTTTCTTTCATTTCCCTCTGAAACCTCTGCTACCTTTGACAGTAATCATATTTAAACCAAGTGGAGATTAGGATATGTTAATTGTTTTACCAGGTGATATTGATGTGCATACATTTTATATATATATATATATATTTATATATATATATATATATAAAAGCAGGGGTGTTTTTTTAACTTCTTTACTACCAATTCTATGTATTTATTAGATATGAAAAATAAGATAACAGATAGCTTAATGATTATAGTCATAGATATAAAAGTTATTTTAATGGTGTTCCCGAGCTATCCTCAAAGGTAATAAATAGGGCAAGGCTTAGTTTTAGTCTTAAAATGATTAATTTTATGCAAAACATAAATTTTTTACTACTTGATCTGTTTTATCTGTCACTAGGTAACAGATTTAAAATTATCCTTTGGCCATTTACATGGAAAACTAATACAATTTGATAAAAAGTAAACATCAGCAAGAAAAAAAATTCTGATTTGGGCCAATTATGCAAAAGATCATGAAAATAAGATAAACTGATTTAACATTTCCTTGCGGTAGTAGAAAAGAGAGATGTTTTCCTTAAAACAAAGTAGAATACAACACAATATACATCAGAGACCTGACACATCTGCATTGACAGCAAAATTTCTGTCAGCATTCAGAGCAGCAGAGTAAAATGAGGAATTTGTCTTCATGGTCTTCAGTTTGTTTTCTCAGGTAGACATTTAACATGAAATAGTAGTCCAGGTCTTGTTACAACTCAAGATGTAACCAGCTGCTGGAGCACCACACAAATTCTGAGACTCTTCTAGGATGAAGCATTTGATTTAACATCAAACATCTGCTGTCTTCTACAATACTGCATGACCATGAAAAATTTAGTCAAAGCTTTGTGCTAATTGATCTTTGATTTTTTTTTTTATTTTTTAATTGCAGACCATCAGAAATGCAATGTCAATGTTGAAATGCAATATACAATAGTGGAAAAAGAAAAATTGTATTTTCTGCATCTTTGAGGATTACAATTTTAAATAGAAGATTAACATAATAACATATCAGTATTAAATTGTAGTTACACCATGTTATCTGTGTCTTATCTGTGTCACCATAATGAAAGCCCATGACATCTGCAGAAGTTTCCACTTAAGCGGTCAATACCCTCCATTTTACCAAAGTGAGCACATCCCAAAATGGATTTGGCATTTTCAAGGACAGAAGTTTGATTTTCCAATCTGATCCAATATTTGAACTGAAGTACCTTATTTTTGCAAGAGAAATTAAATGTTATTCTACATTTAAGAAATAGATATTTATTTATTTGTGCCCATTTTGCATAAATGTTCATTGTACATATGCATGCCAATGTAAATGTGAGGATTATTCCTCTAATTCTCTATACATTATAGTTTTCTTGGCACAATTTGCAGTAAAAATGTGTCTTTATGGTTACTGATTGCTTTGTATGTATTTCTGATTTTAGAGAGAATTAGTTTTGCATTTAAGAAATATTTCCTATAATTTTAAACTATATTCTTTAGTTCTTTTGGTTTTCCAAATATAAGATATGCTGACCAAAGCTTCTCCATGTATAAAAGCATTGTCTGTGTATGCCAAATAGGGACAATTGTTCTTAACCACAGCAATTTGTTAAAGAAGGTTCTGGGCCCTAAATTCTGAGGCAGAGTCAGTTTTATCTCAGCTTGGGTGCCTTGTGAGGGGGGCCGTGAACAAGGAAATCCCTGGGTCTTTACACCCTTACAGTCTCTGCACCTGATTTTCACACGCTTTACACACGTCCTGCTTATTAACACAAGCAGACTGGCTTGTGTTAATAACATTGGAAGGTTTGGATTAAGTTTGGAATATGAAAAGACATAAAGCATTAGCAGTTTTGTGACTTGATTGAAATTCTATTATTTCATGTTTGGGTTTTTAAAAATAAATTATTATGATTTTTTAATTTAAAATGTCAAATCTGATATAACTCTGGAAAAAATATAAAGACATTTTAGGCAGTAATGAGTTTATATTTTATCTCCATGAAATTATCAAGATGTCTTTGTATAAATGCATAATCCCCATTTCACATTACTTTACTTTGTGTTGTTCCATGATGCTTAATACTAGATCAAAAAACTATGGATCTGAAGGCAAAACTTTTTTTTCAGGTTCAAGCCATGCCCCTAAGGAAGTGCTATTATGAATGGAAAATTTTGTACAGACACATCTTACACTGGGAAAATAATTCATGTGAGTGATGTGTTTGTCAGTGATTTAGGAAGTTTTCCTGTTACTCTGTGCTGTGTTTCTGCTAGACTTGGGGATTTCTGGTTTAACTTGTTCAGGTGATATCACCTAAAATAGCAATGACTCTGGGTGCTTTTCTCCATTAGACAAGCACTGCTGAAAATGTAGGTTATAGGTTTCTATTAGGTAAATTAGATGATGTCTTAGAAAGTTCCTTACTCCAGAGAGCTTTGGGTCTACTTAACAGACACCTGAAGGGCATAAAATACAGGCTCCACGGACTATTTTTAGGATCTTTATGAAAGAAGAGAAAACCATTCTACCCGGGGTCTTGTCTTCACTCTCCATTTTACACCCTGTTGTAATTGATGGGGAGCCAACAAAACAACAGAAGTCAGGAGCTCTTGTTACAAGATTTGAAAGCTGTGATAAAAGCAGTATAACTTTACCTTCTTTTTTACTTTTAAGAAAAAACCCAATTCAGTGAATTCAACTCTCGAAGATACTTACAAGTTGTTCAGGCACTGGCACTTTGATACCTCTACAAAACCATCTACTGAGACTGGGAACAGAAAGAGGGATGTTTCACTGGAAAACTGGCTCAACTCAGAACATTAATTATCTGGTCTCTTCTGGTTTTAATTTTTCTTTCACTTTGTATAAGCCTTCCACTTTGGGGCCTCTTCTGGTAGATTCCTCAAGGTAAGTCAAGACTGCCTTTCCAGTTCTCTCATTTTCTTCTCAGATATAGATACATATGTTAGAAAGGGTATAAGGTTTTACGTCAAGAGTGTGCATTCGTCAATACTTCACTGGTAGCTCTGGAGACGTGGGTTGTTTTTGTTTGAAATGTGGGTTGTTTTCTTCCTCAGTTTCCTTAAGGAGTGGTAGTATTAGAAATCAATCCATGAGATTTTTCTTCTTTTTAAATTATAGATAGTCTCTTCAGCTGAGAGTAGATGGGAGTCAGTAGATGACTATAAATTCAGGATTTTTGTTTGCTAAGCACATCTAGGTTCAGGAGCTTTCCTGTTGCATCCATTAGAGACTGCATTTCCACTAATCACCAAACTGACCTGCAATAATAGAAAACAAACTCAGCTTCCCAGACTTCCCAAAATTGCTTTTGCATGTAGGGATAAAAGGGATTATCTGCAACACTGTGAAGAATCCCAGCAATACTTACTATATTTTTCTGAGTTCAGAATAAGCTAATTGTTGCTGTGTGTCTACTCTAGTGGGAAAAAAAAAAAAGTTAAAATGTTCATTATAATTTTGAATAGCATCTCATTTTGAAAAAAACAATAATGCCTTTCACAGTGAGATTCCCCCCTTAGATGGAATAAGACACAAACTGTCTGTCAGGGTGTGGGAACAGAAATTGATGAGAACCAGTCTTTTTTCATTCTTTCTGTGGCAGAATTGTTTTTCTCCCTTGCATCTCCTTCCATAGAAATTCTACTGGTTTTTCTGCTGGACAAAGTGAATCTAGCAGGAGGCAGAGCTCTCTTTGCAGGGTCCTCTTTCCATCTGTTCTAGGAGTTCACCTTCATTCTTCTGTGGGCATTAGTCAGCAAGTTATTTCTAGCTGAAAGATCCTTTCTGCTCTGGAAGTATTTTCAGTACTTTCAGGCCTGTTTCAATATTTTATAAATCACAAGAGAGATGCCATATTTGGATCTCATTTAATTGACAGTCTATAGCTTGACATTCATTCTTTGTGCACTTCATGTGTGACACAATGTTCGTAAAATGCCATATCTGTCATTTGAATTAAAACTTCATATGCCTGTTTTCCTGACATGCCATTGTCAGGAACTCATGAATTCATATTTTCTAATCTTGGCCTCAAGTTATTAACTGAAATTAAAATGAACTATTAACACAATTTAAGACAGAATTTTTGCTTTATCATGAAAAAATAAAAGAACATAACATGTGTAGTGCATCTTCCCAAAGTACTTTTTACAAGGATGCTCTGCCTTTCCAGCTTTAAAGATGCAGTTAGTCTGTTACTGAATTCAATTTTTTTTCATTGAATCGAATGAATTAATAATTTCATAATTTAACTTCAGATTTTTGAAGTGCCAATATGTCTTAGACTGAAGAGTTGAGCAAAGTGTGTCAGTGCAGAAAGATGTTCACCAACATCTTTTTTGGGTGGGAAAGGCAGCAGGGGTTTGGCACAGCAGTGTTTAATACCAGTATAATGCTAGTTCAGTTAGTGAATTAGTTATTGTATTTTCATATCCTAAAAGTACAAATAAACTGCAGACCCTGGAAGATACATCTGTGTAAGAAATATCAAATACTTCTCCTTTATAAAAGAGAAGCTAATGTAGTTGTTCCTTTTAACTAGTTCATTTCAAATCCTTGCTCTCAAGCTTAACTGTCAAAGCTGAAAAAGCATCCTGTTTATTGGCGCTGCCAAAACTAGTGCACTGACAAGGTGAGGGTCTTAGTCACACGAACACCAGGGACAATTAAATTTCAATTGCAATCAATCTAGTCATTGAAAAGTTTGTTTCTCTGCTGTTTTTATGCTCACTGCTGGAAAGCCAGCATGAGTGAGTTAAAAGTGCTTGTAATCTTGCAATGATGCATGCTGTCTCTCCTGATCTGGTCATACTAAGCAGAGATTGGGCTGCTTCAAGGGTATTAGCAGATTTATGTTTAAAACTGATGTATCACATAGCAAATCTGTAATAACAATTGTACTGGAATACCGTAGGGAATCATAGTTGCAGGTGAGGTGATAATTCTTCTATTATAAACCCATCAATTTAGTAGTGTTAATTATTTTTGTGTTACTGTGGGTTAGAAAAGCACAGTCTCTAAAGAGAAAGGTTTTCCTCTTACTAGTTGTTAATGTTCAGGACATTCACAGCCTTGTCACTTTGGAAATAAAATACTTGGCTCTCTAAGGCGGCCTCTCTTTTGCATTTCCTTCTTGTATTGGTCTCCTGTCATGCTGAAGATCTACCTCATGTAAGATTTTTCAATTTATGCATCTTCTTGATATATCAAGTATTGATGGATAACTTTCTAATAGCTCCCATCTCTACGCAAATGAGATGCCAAATTTTAGCATGGGAGCTTCAGTGATTGTCAGGCTGCTGCCTGCCAGAAATGTGACGTCTGCTTGTGGTGAGGGTTTGCATGGCTGTGTGGTGGTCTCCTAGGGTTATTGTGTGAGCCTGGTGAGGTGTGTGACCAGAATTAGGGATGGGATAATGCACTTTTCAGGGTACATGTCTTTTACAAAAGTCCATAGTGGTGTTGTCTACAGGACTTGCTCTCCTGGGGACACAGCTTTGGTGCACCTCTGCTGTTACATGCAAGCACCTCCCCTTATCAATTTTTTTCTGTATAATCTTTTGGTGAAGTCTGATATAAATAGTGAGGTGAGGTAGGAGTAAGACAGACACCAGTAGACAGACACTCTTGCCTACTGTGTGAGGTGCAGCTGGATCACTTTTAAAGGAAGCTATCTTACAAAATGATGCATCAGTTCTTCAAAAGAACCAGGCATATGCCTCCTTCTGCCATGCACACAGAAACATTATGCAAAGAAGGCAAGGGTGTACTTGGGAAAAGACCTTTGCTTCCCTACTCGTGAAGACATGCCTTTGTTTGACAGAAGCAATGGATGAATTATTCAAGAATAATTAATCTTCTAGAGATATTACTCATGCAACCAACGCTATTGTATTTTTTTAACCATCATCATTCTGAATTGAGTGTTGCGAAAAGGAGCATGATGTGAACAAAAATTCATCCTCTGTACTTGGATTTTGCATGAGAGATAAGACTCTTCAATTAGTTCAGGGAGATTATGAGAAGTCTATCCAATATTTTGGATTTGAGACCTAAAATCATTCTGTAAAATTACACAGATAAAGTTTTATTAACACCTACTAGAGTTAATTAAGTCGTATATTACCATGAGGCCCTCTTTTCCTTAAGGACACAGTAAACACAAATTACAGTCATTCTATGAAGCTTATTCCTTTCTCTGTAGACTATGCCTTGATATAGTAACATTGCTAAGATTAGATCATGTACTGATCAAAACCACATGATATTTTGCCTAGATGCCATGAATGGAGGAACTAGACAGTAGGTTTTTTTATTATTTTTATTTTTTCTTCGTCTGTTCCCACCTGGAATCAGTTTGTATTAGCAAAAATTTCTCCTTACAAGATGGCTGTGAAGTCATACTGTACAACTGCACATAGCAGGTGGTGAACAGTTGGGTACATCTTGTGAATGGATCATTCAATTTACAATGTATGCTCAGGAGTTATACACCAGACTTTTCTCTTTTTTTCTTTTATTTTTTTCCTTGGGGGAACAGTGTGAGGTTTTCTATCAGCAGATAGAGTAAAGCAAAGTCATGTAACTGTTTCAAAGTTAAGACCTGAAAAAATATGAGGAAGAGCAAAAATGTATCTGTGAAAATGAACTGTATGGTATGTGTCTTCTTCAGCTTGTCAGAATGTGTCAGCATGAAACAGAAAACACAGCTAAAATACGTATCTGAACTACTTAAACCCAGATGCAAGCAAAATACTTCATTCTTCCACAGCCAAGTGGAAGTAAAGTTTTTGTGTAATTTAAATGGCGTGTCAGGCTAGGGCTCAGTGGGCTTCTGGGTGTTGTCTAACACGTTGCGCTTCCTGAGGAGTCCAAGGGCAGCGTTGCGTTGTGCCCATTTCAGAAAAAAAGATACCTAAGTATGCAGTGCATGGACACATTCCAGGTACTGTAATCTGCACCAGCCACTTGGTACAATGTTATTGAACAGAGGACAAGAAATCCATCCACATTCAAGCCAAAAAAGTAAAGCAAATTCACTACCATGTCCGCATCTGCTTCTGGAACATATGCCATGCAGAATATAAAACTGACAGACAAAATAAATTTTGCAAGCAGAAATTATGCCAATTGTAAGCAGTTATAAGGAAATTACTGAAATTACTGCTTGCATGCTTCTGAATTCATAGTCTTTATTTGGTTACTCAGGTATAAACAGTGAAACACTGAGGCAATTGTCAGCATTAAAGACTTAAAATGGACAGCATCTTGCAGGAAAGTCTTGTCCAGTCAGGGAATTTTAGTACAATACTTTTTATCTAGTATTGCTTAAACACCCTTGCTTCATCAAACTAGCAGGAGATAAGGTTTACCTGTCTTTGTTCTGATTCATTCTGAAAATCTCTTTTAGTTCCACTGTGATTTGTACAGTTAAAATAAATTAAATTTTGTAGTTAATGTTTTTACTGATTATAAGTTTTTAATACACACTCTTTGAAGCTGAATAACAAAAAACCTGGTTAATTCTGTTGTTTAACCTGACTTAAATGCAATATTTTATCCCTAGCAAAGGTTTTAGACCAAAAATCAGCTTAGAGTTGGTGATTGAACTAAAGCAAAAGGATAGGAGTTTTTTCTGCCTTTTGTTATATTTTTTTCTTAGAGCTTGCTAATATGAAAAGTGGAAGAAAAAATTATTTTTAGTGTGTCATAAGGTTTTAATGTGTCATAAAGTTTTAGTGTGTCACAACATTTGTTGTTTTATGCAGTCATATGTCATTACCATTACATTAGGATTCTTGTCATTACCAGGAAACATTAGGATTCTTTTCCTTGCTGTAGCTTTTAATATGTAAGTCACAAATGAGAGCTTCCCTGGACTAAAGCCACAAAAATCTTTTTTCCTTCAACACAGATTATTGTTTTGACATTTTAGCTTTAAAACTTGGGAACAGCAGATGAAAGAATGAATCACTTGATTGCTGATTTCAAGACAATTTAAAATCTCCGTAGTGTTATATGACAGAAACAATGTAAACTGCATTGTGGCCTGAGATTAATAGGCTCATGAGGGAGATGACAGTTCAAGCCATACCTTTGCCAGTGTTTTGATTGTTCCTTTGTTTCTAGGTAGATGGTAAGTCAAATCATACTGACAACGCCTTCTGAAGTTTAATGGCTTAAGCCATCCACAGATGACTTTTGTAACTATCCGGGCTATATATAAGTGAACTATGTCAACTACCCAGTAAACGCTAGAAGTAGCCTAAAGGAATCCCCCCAGATATCTTATCCTCAAAAGACATTTTTCAAAATATGTTCCAAAGGGGAGTGTGTGCACAGCATGAGACAAAGGTGTTGAATAGATGGTGACAAGAGGAAGAAAAGGCAGAGGACACCTCTAAGGTGTGACAGAGAAATTTGCTGAGAAGACCCTTTATTTTAAAATAATTGATCTACTGGTAGAGTAAGCATCCTGCAGCTGAATTTGCAGCAGAGGAATAAGGGTCATAAATCATATTCAGTGGGGCTTAAAAGAAAATTCATTAGACAAAACAACACAAAATCAATAAAAACAATTCAGCCTGGAAACAAATAACACAGCAATGAGGGTCATAAAACACACAGCAGAAATACTGCTACTTGTTAAATTAAACTGTTCACATAGTGGAGCTTCAGATGGAAGTCTGGCCCTGCTCAGCCTCTCTGTGAGAAGTGTAGAAACTACTACAGATCATGTTCTTTCCAGCGAGCTATGACAGCCTGAAGGTGCTAGGCTTTCTTAAGACACTTGTAATTCTGAAAGAAATTAGGATCGGTTCAGGTGGAAGAGACTTATAAATTTTAGGTATTTACAGAGAAGAAACATTGTTAGCAAAGCCATTCTGTCATGGCACTGATACAGCACCAGTACAGGCACAACAAAGTCTCTGAGTACTGACTGCTCTCTATCTAGTTCAGCATATTATGCTTTAATTTCAATGAGGGGTTGCAGAATCAGGTCACTGCAGCTACTTTGGATTTTTCACTATGGAGACAAAATGCTGAAGGTGTTTTGGCAGCCTATGGGTTCTTGAGAGGCTCTCAGGCTGCTTATAGCACAGCTGGCTCATTGTCAGACACAAAGCTGTCAGAGTTGCACCCTGAGACAGTTAGTCTGTAGATGGAAGTGGAAGGCAGGAATGAAAACTGAGGTCAACAAGGACTGGGAAGGCCTCCAGAGGTGTTGAGTGGGTGCACAGTACTTGGCTCTAAAGCATTACCATCCCTATAACTTCTTGTATGATTTAATCTTCTGGGGTTTCTGCCTTTGATTTTCCCCAATTTTTCTGTGACTAAGAGGTAATTGCTCAATCAATAGAATATAGTAACATCATAGAAACCCATTCTTGTGCAATAAAGAAAAAAAAATTCCCCATGAAATTCTTCATACAATAGTACCAGTTTAAAATGAAAAAGGAATTAAAATTTTGTTGTGTGAAATATAAAGTGAATACTTACATGTGAATACTTACAAGAAGGTGGGGGATACCTGTAACAGGAGTGATAGGAAGGAAGTACTTTTTTCTTAAAAGTGATGGGAGTTCAGTAACAGTGTGTGCTCACAGCCCAGAAAATCAACCATATTGTGAGCTGCATCAAAAGCAATGTGGCCAGCAGGCTGAGGGAGTCATTTCTGCCTCTAGTACTGCATCCAGTCTCAGGATCCCAACACAAGAAGGATGTGGACCTGTTGAAATGAGTCCAGAGGAGGGCCACAAAGATGATCCAAGGGTTGGAGAGCCTCTCCTGTAAAGACAAGTTGAGAGAACTGGGATTATTCAGCCTGGAGAAGGCTCTAGGGAGAGTTCATTGAGGCCTTCCAAAAGGGCCTTATTAAAAAAAAAAAAAATAGGAGTGATACAACAGCAGAGCGGAGGTTTTAGACTAAAAGAGGAGGGATTTAGATTAGATCTTATATGGAAATTCTTTACTGTGAGGGTGGTGAGACATGGGAACAAGTTTCCCAGCGGAGTTGTGGATACCCTGTTCCTGGAACTGTTCAAGGCCAAGTTGGATGTGGCTTTGAGCAACATGATCCAATAGGTCACATACCTGCCCATGATAGGAGGCTCCAAATCAGATAATTTTTAAAGTCCCTTTCAACACAAATAATTCTATTGATTCTATGACTTTCAATATTAAATAGGTGAATAAGTTTTATTGACATTGTTTAACTCATTCAATGTTAGATGATACTGCATGTACCCTAAACTTTGTATGGAATTTCCAAAGGTGCTCCTCTGGGAAATATCCCACTCAAAACAGGAAATCCCATGAAAACCTGGATATCTCTAGTCCTTTCATTGTGAAAATTCCATGTGTTGGATCTATTTTTTTGCGTGGGCATACGGCCTTTTGGAAAAGGAGATACATGTCACCATGCCTCAAAGCAGGGCCTAGGGTTTCCTTTGCTAAAATTTAACTGTCACAACTCACATAGCCCCAGCATAGCAGTCTGGTGTTCAAAGGCCAGTTTTCATAGGTGGGAATGAAGTCTTGAAATAAGTCAGCTGACCTCTGTGGCAGTGCAACATGTTTAGTGCTTGTAATCTTACACTTAGAAGTATTGTGGAATTTCCTAGAAAGTCAAATGTTTACTTCAAAATGTGGCAGATGCATACAAAAGCTGGTGTTATTAAAATAGGACTGGATTACCTCCAGATGAGATGAATTTTTACTTCTCATCAGCACTTAAAAAACAGTTAAAACCACTTCCTCCCTGGGTTGTTTTATGATCTTTTAAATATAATAATAAACCTAATGACTTCAACAAAGAAGTTTCACTGTGTTGGCTAGATTTAAAGTATTGGCTAGATTATAAAGAAAACATTAATTAAAAGAACTGGTGTCTGATGGAGGCTGACTTGAGCAGTATCTAAGACACCTGAGTATACAGTAAGAGGGTGGGTTACTGTTTACAGCAGAAAAATGAAAACATCTTTCTTTGTGAAGACCTTTCATGAAAATATATTTGAGCTTGGAGCTGGACACCAGAACTAAACTTTATTGCTGATCAGCCCAAAGATTTCAGAAGTGGTAAATATTTTGTGCTGGCTTTGAAGGTGAAAGTTTTCTCTCTTGAACTGTGGGACTAACTATGTCTCATTCTCTTAACCTTTCTCCAAGGCACTGGTCGAACAATATCACAGACAGCATAATAAGGGTCCATCATTAAATGACTTAGAAAGGGATAACATTTCAGCTAACAAAAGAGGTGAAGAAGTTAGTAAAGGCCCAGGAGGTTAATGGTTCTTTTTCTGGCTTCCTTTCTTTTTTTTTGTTAATTAGGTTGTTAACTGGGAACTGCATTTGGAAAGCGACAGTACTTGTCTATAGCAGATAAAAGGGTTATTTGCTGAGGCTTGTGAACACAACCAGAGTCTTGTGACTTGTAGTTTGTTAGGTTGATGCTTGGGTAACCCCAGGGCAGATATTGTCCCTAAAGTCATAAACACTCATCAAACAGTGTGCTGACTCCTCAGCTCATGATATTGCCTGCTATTTGGAAAGTCCCTGCCGAATAGGGAAGGTAGCTAAACATTCTTACTTTTCAAAAAGGAAGATTATTTCAAGCACTACTTAATAATAATAAAAAGACAGAATCCCTAGGAGATAGCCTTCAAGGACAAGCTCAGTGAAATATAACTTCCTGTTAAAAGGACTAGGTCAGGTACAACAGAATGTTATCATCCTTAAGTTCAATATGTTTAGGTCTTCAAATACAGAGCTGCAGAATTTCATGTACATTCAGCAGAAAGTACACTAGGAAAAGATCAAAGTAATCAGTTTTGTTTAAAAAAAAGTACAAATTGAAATATTCTTAGGAAAGAAGTCTTAGGTTTAAATGTGTGTCACAAATGAGTTGATTTATTTTGAAACAAAACCACCCTAACTGCAAAAAGACCTCATTTTAGAAACATGTCTGTATTCATTGTACACAAAACTGTCTATGCATGTAAACGTGAGTAAAAAAAGGATAATTCTGATCCTCTGACAAAAGACTGACTGGATGACTGGGTGAGGGGGAACCAGCACTCACAGTTTGATATTCACTGGCAACATTTTTTCTTCCCAAGAGAAACTGTTCAGCCTGAGATATTTGTCAAAATATTTCCTTTCCAGCAAGTCCCACTCTAAGTTTCTCTTAGTATTGTCAATCTCAGAGAAAACTTTGCAGAAAGTCTTCATTGATCTCATTTACCTGCAGACACTGCAGTTAGAAATCAGTAAGATGAGGGAAAGGAAAAACCCTAAGGTAATTATTTCTTGTTCCTAATCAGCATGTCCTGCCTGCAAGGTATTTGCCATGGCATTGGCAGTGGCAGGCACTGGCAGCGCATTAAGAAAATGCTGAGAAAATGAAAGGGTACACCTCCTTTATTGACAGCCTTCCACTTTGGGAGCTGGTAATCAGCTCAGTGCACTTGGTGCAAGACCTTATCATCTCTACTCCATGAAGTTTCTAGGAGCTCTGTTGTACTGATGTAGCATGATTTGCAGAGTTAAAAGTTACTTTTGGTGATGTGTGAAATGGATTTTGCCCTGTTACTCCTGACCAGGTGACCCCATCAGTAAGAGCCTGTGTGCTTCAGGGTTGTCCTTGTTGGGAGCTTTAGCACTGAAATCAGAATGGGCACAAGGTCTAACCTTTAGATCTGTCTCAGAAAGGAAATTGTAGCTGTGCAGTATAGAGAAGCTACAAATTGTGTGTGGTGCCTGCTCATGGCAACTGAGGAATTCCACTTTGATCTGTCTCACATGTTACCAAGTAGTCCATCTTTGCGTGTGTAAAAGTCTCACGGCGAATGCTTCGGAATAACTACTACTGATATTAGTTGTCACAGTGTAGAAATAATCTTGAAAATTTACTTGAAATATACTTTTATTTTGCCATATTTTCTTCTCCCTCCCAAAAATCACTTGATCTAATTTTTACCCCAAGACTACTTTATAAAATAATGCCATTAAGTTGCAGAGAGAATGTAGCTGAAATACTGAATGACTTTCTGATTTCAGTAGTGCTGCCACCATCATGATTATTTCTCCTTTGACATTAAATGACAATATTAGAATTTAAAAAAACATAAATGAAGGTGGGGATCTGTTTTTATTTTTAGCATATATAGTGCACTTTATTCTGAAGTCTTCTGAAAGCCATGTTTCATGTGACCTTCCAATGTGATAAACAGCTCCATTAACTGCTGAAAGTTCTGTCCTGAAAGTCATTCAACACAAGAACAGAGCATTCATCTCTATTCCATCTCATTTCCATAATCCTTTTTAACACCTAATGCATAATAGAAAAAAAAATTCAAACAATTTATCTAGCATTCACCCCCTCCTTTCTCCTTCTGCTCTCATCTCGCTATCTTGCAGGAATGATTTATCCTCTAGATGAATGCCTTACTGTTTAATTACTTTACGGGAAGCTTAACTGAGATATGAATAATCCAATAAAAAGATAGATCTATTCCTACAGCTTCTTCTTCTGTTGTCAGCATCTGATTTGCTAACACTTGTCAGGCACTTGCTGATGACTAGAGGAATAACTAGTTGTTACTGATGTCAGAAGAAATTCAAGGAAACTACATTCCCAAGGTATAACATCTCTGTTTCTATAAACATCAATTCACTACAGCTTTTAAAGTGAAAGCTTAGTTGTTTTCTTATTAAATATATTAAAAGGTACCAAAGGAGACATTTCGTATCTACTTTGATATTAAATACTTCTGGGAAATACGTGTGGAGGAATACTGAGAAAGTCTGTCTTCTAAGGTAGTTTGCCTTTAAATATCATGCTACTTTATTTATAATCATCTTTATTTGTAAATTTTATTTAAAGATGTTAAACAGAAGTTTTCAAAGTAGTTTAAAGGCTACATTCAAGGAAGTATCATCTATTGTAATTAATAAAATTTAGAAGTCACAGAAAGGAAAAAAAGAGTTGTTTATATTTTAATATGAAATAAAACTTGATTATAAACAGTTGTGGCTTATGCTAAAAGGCAGAAAATTTCCACTTAAAATCACAGAATATCCTAAGTTGGAGGGGACTTGTGAAGATCATTGAGTCCAACTCTTGACTCTACACAGGGCAATCTACAAGTTAGACTCCACACCTAAGTCCACCGTGAAAATGCTTCTTGAGCACAGGGAGACCTGGGGGCATGATCACTTCCTGGGAGTAGGCTTGTTTCAGTGCTTTATCCCCAAATTTGTGTGATATGTTAAAGACTGTAACTGATACATTAAAATAATTAATTTTCAGTATGTTTAATAAAGTTTAATCTTAGGCAAAGCAGCCTAGAGGCTCAGCTGGAATTAATGTTTAATTTTATTTTAGCTTTAGTACCTGCATGAATACACTCAAAAATTCTCATTGCTTGAATGTTTATTGGTATTTCAACTAAAGCCTGAAAAATCAGATGTAAGAACATATGCACTTTTTGCTGGACTGCAATCTCTTTGTGTTATGGACCCCTCTGCATTTTCATTCTGTGTTGCTGAACTACTGCTGCATGCAAAGGAGGGAAGTCATTCTCAGAGTCCTGAATTTGATTTTAGTAATATCCATTTAAAGGTTTCTGGGTTAACCTACCTCTTCTACATTTATGCAAAACTGACTTCTCCTTCAAATGCTGAGGTGGGAGTTCCATCCAGCTAATTAACCTGCACTTCTGTGGGACAGTGCTTTCTGAATATGATGTCGAAGAAACATTCTACTTTCCTGTACAAACATCATAAAATCAACGATTAACATTACAGTAATAAATGTATATAAATCTATCTTATTTGAAACAGCAGCATTTGACTGATGCATGGGAAAATACTCCCAGATTCTCCTAAAACAAGTAGATTCTCCACCCTAGAAATTCTGGTCCTTACAGTTTCTTTCCGTTTTCTTCTCAAAGTTCTTATTCTCCTAGTATGTTAGGGAAGATTTTATGCTTCATTTGCATAATCATGGTTTCTAGGTAAGAAGGGATAACCTATACCCACCAAAATAACTATAACAATCTGTTTTATATTGGGACATCATATCCATTTCTGTGAGGTTCATCAAGCCCTAATGGTCCATCTGCTATCCTATCTGAAGGGTGCAGCCTAATCAGGATGTACCTGGGGGGTTTTTCTGCACATACCAGGATTTGTTTAGTATCTTTACACTGTTTTTTGAGCAGACCTGCTACCACAGTATATCAAGTAGTGCTTCTTCAGAAGACCCTGGCACTTAATTAGTTAACACTGGTAGAGCAATAGGAGAATTTTGATGACTACTCAATGCTATGCATGTAGCAAACATATGACCCTTATTATTTTAGATAGTCAGACAACCATAAGTCTCAAGCTAGGAGGCTTCATAATTTTATTTATGTGATAGCAATTTGCATGAGAACCTCCTTTTTCTCATTAAATTACCAGGAGAGGTCATTGCTGTGGTCATTTTTACAGAGAAAGTACTTGGAAAAACAGGCAGTGCAAATTATTGAAAAACATCCAATCTCCAAATGATTGCAATTCACTTGGAGATAATGATAACAGCTATGGTTAGTTAGTTTTTGATTTATGTTATGTTTTTCCAACCATTTTCCTATTAGTAATTAAATTTTGTGTTGCTTGATTTAACTATTGAATTTATTCCTAAAATAGATGGACTTTAAGCTCTTTCTGAACTTATTTAAAGATCTTATGTCTCAATAGGAATCCTTCTACCCATTGATCTGAATGTGGTTTTAAAAACTTAAAATAATTGCAATAGATAAGATGAAGAATGGAATATTAGTGAAACAGTGAGCAGTTCAGAAATTACTTTTATTGTCTATTCATTAATGAATATACAAAAGTAATGCTTACCCTGAGCTTGTCAGCCATTAGGTTTGTTTGGGATCAGAATAAAAATTTGCCCTGCATTTTGTTGTATAAGCCAGATATTAAAATATTTTTGGATGTCTTTTTAAAACTAAGTGTAATACATCCAAAAGAATGCTTTCATCTCTTATGTACATTTATGAAATATTTTTCTTATGTTGCATTTAAAAATTATGATAAGCAAATGCTCAAACAGTATCAAGACTAATGTAAACAAACTGTCAGTAAAAAAATAAGCACCTATTAAAGAAAAAATAGTAAATGGTTTCTTCATCTGGAACGTGCATATAATGACATTGAAAAATTGAACTGCTAGACCAAAGGAAAAAAGAGTTACTCTGAGCCTCTAATTTCTCAGAAAATCCATATTTTAATCAGCAGAATGTAGAAGCTTACACAGAAAGTTCTGTGGTGATACAAACAGAAGTGAATTCACATTCCAGATTGAAAAAAATTTAAAACTTCTGGTTTTGTGTGGAATTCAAGCAGCTGGAGAAGGCAGAGCTAGGGGTTGAAAGAATAAACCTTTCTCAAGATTCCTGTAGAAGTCCAAGTCCAAGTCAGTAGGAAGTGATTGCAACCTGGCTGATGTTGTTTGCTTTGCCAAGGCCAGTAAAAATCACTTTCCACCAGAAAACCAAGCAAGCAAACAAAACAAACCAGAAATAAAAGAAAACTAAAACCAAACTGCTTAAATTACTCTCCATTTCAAATGAATGTGGAGATCATGTGAAATGTCAATGTCTGGTCCAGAGGTCAGAAACTGCAACAACCTCTGAAAACCTTCCATTTGCTCCACTTAAACTGCCATCTTAGACATTACATTCTTGCTGTTATCTTTGGAAAGAAGGAAGATACACCTGTATCTTGGATTTCTAAGTTCTTGTCTGAACATATTTGAGAAAAAATGAAATATGTGACACTAATGGACTTTCTATTTTCATTTCAGCTTACCATCAAGGTATCCATCTGAACTGCTATTGCCCATTTTTAGCCTCAAACAAAACCAAAAGGATGACAAAGTGGAAGTATATTCAGAAAACTTGGTCAACTGACATCTATATCTTCACCTAATAACCATCAACCTGCTATGGCTCCAAAGCAGGGGCCATTAGACTGCATCCTGTACCTGTTATTTCCCATGTTCAGATGAAACAAGCATACAAATAAATAATACTTCCTGGATAAGCCACAGGACAAAACAAATTTCCTCAAGATGTTCAGATTTTTAGCAGATTTAAAATTTTAGGTCTTTTTATCTAATAATCTAGATTGAATACAGCACAGTAAATTACTTATTTTCTGTTATTTCTTATAATCATTTAAGTTCTCACTTACCATGAAAGTCTAAATAACAGAAAATTATGAGAATCAAGATTCTCATTCAAAGTCCTTAAAGAATCTGACACCACTAAGCTGTTGGAAGGCCCCTTCAGCCATTGTTTTTTTGTCAAAGAAGGCATTTTTCACATCTGAAAGCTAAAAACTTGGATTGCTGCAGTGGAAACTGGGAAGAATTCAGCACGTGGAATATTACCAAACTCTGAAACACTTTTTTTTCAAGTGAGCATGGTGAACTGTCTCTGACCTCAGCAAGTTAGTGCAGGAGAGCTGATACATAAAAGTTTTATCTACCCATTGGAGTATGTGGACTTCTGGGCTAGGCTTTGCCTGCAAAGTCCTGTCTCACTTCTCCGGATATTAGAACATGAAGACATTTATCCCAAATTATAAGATCTAAATTGTCACAGGATTTAATTTTTTTGAAGTGTGAAATCACAAATTATAAATGCTTGGGAGACTAAAAAGAATTCAGGCAGAGAAGCACGGCAGAGAAATTAATTAGTTATGCCCAAATGATGCATAACATCAGCACCTTTGGAGTGGAGAGTGAATTGTGCATGCAATTTCTCTAAAAGGTATTTGATATGGTAAGGAATAAGCCTTTTTTATGCTGAGAGTAGTGTGAACAGGGTGGCTGGCCTTTCCTTTCCAGAAAAGAACCAGCCCTGGAGTGGAGTGACTTACTGACTTGTAGCGGTGTTCAATGTTTTCATTTTAGGAAGTTTGGTTAACAGTTTACACAGCTTTTGTAAAGGAGATCACAGAGGCTTCAAACAGAAGGCTAGAATAATTAATCAAAACTTTCCTTTAGTTCTCGAGAGGATTTTCAAAATTAGGAAAACATAGCAATCAAGACAGATTTCTTGGCCAAGTACCTTTAGAAATCATGCTGCTGAAGAAGTCAGAGAGCTATTAACATGGCTTTAAAATTATCATCCAAAAACACCCTAAAGTCACAGCAAAGCTTTTTCCCCTCTTTTCCGTCTGAAACAGCAACATTTCTAAAGACAGAGACTGTAGACATTGTTCTCTTGCACCAGTGAAATCATGATTCCTCTCCTTCATGTGAATTACAGCAAGGATTTTTTCATTATCCTTGTGTAAGTGCTCAAACCCTCTCAAAACTCCAGGCCTCTAGGAATGGTACTTCTTCCTCTTTGGCCCAAAAAAGGTAATCAATATACCTGTTTAAAACTCTACTGCAAAAATCACTTCTGATACAAAACTAATTATCATCTGTTTTTGATGTAAAATTTTTCATGTGTGGAAAGTGGCTGACAAGCATAATCTTCAAAAATCCTTGAAGCTGTATTGCTGTAATTAAGGGTATGGTTTTCAAAAGAAATCAGCCTCTTATTGACACCTCCCAAATGCAGCACAGTAATAATCAGTATGTTGTTAAAGCATTCAGTGATTTGCTTCTCCTTTTGAATGACTTTTTAATGCTGTATCTTCAGTAGCAATTTAAAAAAAAGTAACAGTGGAGCATGAAATTTATAACCCTAGCTCCTATTTGCTATAAAAGCAGTTCAGAAATTTAGTTCTAAACTCTTAAATAATTCTTTGTCACTTGGGCACAGACATCGCCCAAGTCTATGAGGTTTCTCATATTGCAGTGTAACTGCCTTTCTTTCTTTAATTGAAATCAATTAAAAGAGATGAAAAGCTCTGCAGTTGCTGGATATTATTGATCATTGCAATAAATACAGTTGTTGCCCTGCTCCAAGCATTTTCTACATATATTTTTTTTGCTAGGAAAAGTACTGTTTTATAGAGTACCAAAGTGTAGTAGGAGTTTTGCAGAGACACTTAAAGGCTTTAGAAAAAAATACTGTAGATTTTGATTTGATTTCAAGTAATAACACACAAAGGAGTGATGGTCAAAATGAATCTGAGAGAACATAAGAAGACTGCAAGACTGCAGAGGCTGGAGGTGGGGAGCTAAGCAGAACAAGTTACAAAAGTATTCCATAGGTAAAGACAGGGCACACGGGCACACAGACCTGTCTTACAGTTTATTTCTTTTGTGGTATTTTGCTTGTTTGTTTTTTGGTTTGGTTTTTTGGTTTTGGGGTTTTTTTGTGAATGTCTATTTGGGGTTTTTTTTGTTTCTGCTGGTCAGCCTTTTATAATTTTATTTTCATTTTCATTTGCACAGAAACCACTTCTCTAAAGTCGTACTTTTCATTCTGATTTTCAAATGACATGAAACTAAGGGACAACTCTACAGTTGCTGCATATTGCTTATTAGCCAGTCTACCTAGCCTTATGTAAAGACATAATTTAAAAGTGCCCGTTTGTTACTTGATCTTCCTGTGAGTCAGAGAGCTAAAACAGCTATAATGATCTAACTGCTTTGCAACCTCTTATTAATTTCCAGGATGTAGTCAGTTTGTTAATAAGAACTTTGGACTCTCAGAGGATTGAAGCAATCACTGCAAAAATGGTATCTCTGCCAATCTCATTTGACAGGTCATTTGTCACTGAAGAACTTACCTACAGAGGAAAACAAAATTCAAGAGTCTTCATGTTTTCTTCTCTCTACACTTTTGGAATGTAACAATAAGACAAGAAGGAATCTAATTTTAAGTGCTGGTTTCAACAAGGGGGTAAAATAAAGCTAAATCATTTCCTAGCTAAATGATTTCATAGCATCACCAGATGGTCTAAGGTAGTCATTGTCCTGCTCTGCTCTGCACTGGTGTGGCCTCAGCTTGGGTAATGTATGCAGTTTTGAGCACCCCAATATCAAAAAGATCTAGGTTCTTAGTAAGTGTCCTAAGGAGGTCTACAAGGATGGTGAAGTGTCTGGAGGGGAAGTCTCATCAAGAATGGATGAGATCATTTGGTTTGTTCAGTCTGGAGGAAGATTCAAGGAAATGGCATGAAGCTGAGTCAGGGGAAATTGAGGTTGGATATTAGAAAAAGGTTCTTCACCCAGAGGGTGGTTGGACACTGGAACAGGCTCCCCAGGGAAGCAGTCACAGCACCAGCCTGACAGAGTTCAAGAAGTGTTTGGGCAATGCTGTCAGGCACAGGGTGTGATTCTTGGGTTTGTCCTGTGCAGGGTCAGGAGTTGGACTTGACTATCCTAGTGGGTCCTTTCTAACTCAGGATACTCTGTGATTTTACTCTGTGATACATCATTTTGTAACTTCTTGTCGTTATGAGACTGGTAGTTACATGGGTGACCTGAAAAACAAGCTCCTGAGTCCAGCATGATGCTGTATCTCTCACTGTTGTGAATGTTTTAAGTAGCACTTGAGATTTCCATTGAACCCTGTAACAGGTTTTGGCTGCTTATGAAGACATTAGGTGCCTTCTCTACAAATTAATTCTTTATTTTTCTTGAATTTTGAGCAACCAGCCTAAACTGACAATATTTATTTTCTAAGTAATTTTCTATATTGTTGACCAGAATATAGATAATATTTCTCTATTTGAGGCTCAAGAGTATTTGTGTGTTCTGTCCTCATGCAGAATGGCCAAACTCTAGTTATTTAATTTTTTTTTACCTTTGTTTCACTATGAAAAAAAAATTAACAAGCAAGGTTTAGAACACTGGCAAAGTGATTAAAGCACTGCTAAACAAAACTACCATCTAACACAAGATGATCCTATACTTTTATTGTAAACACATATCATAGCAGTCTGGATTTTGTACTGTGAGGAGCAGGTTTATCAAAGGAGTTTGTTTGTTTGTCATTAACAAAGTCAAACTAAGACTATGTGGGGTCAATCCACAGGAGCATCAGTACCTGAAATCTATGCTTCTCACTGGTCAGAGACAAAAAACTGTGAGGCATCACAGTATTTCTAGAGCTAAATTCTAGTTTCCAGCAGTTTTTTAGCTCTCCATGAGCTGGGAGTTGTAGCAACACGCAAACAATTCAATATCTCTGTGTTTTTCTATCATTTATTCACCTAACTGATGATTAGCCTTCTTATATTCTAGTATCTTAAGCATCTTGCAACAGTGAGTTCACAGGATTACAATATGTGCTTTCTGAAAAAGAACTTTAATCATTCTTTCTTCTCTCCTTCAGGAAGTTGTACATGTCTGCCAAAATCTTCCTCAACTGCTTCTTCTTTAGGATAAGAAGTCTTTGTCTGTTTAATTATATGGAAAATTTTCTACAATTCTAATAATTATTTGTACCTTTTCGTTGCATTGTATTTGTATCCTTTTTAAACCAAATAATCAGATCCACGTGCAGAATTTAACATGCAAGTGTAACGGGAAAGTGTATATTAGTATAATTATTTTGGTCTCTGGTCTTTTCCTCTCAATTCTTACCATTTTTCTTTGATTACTATAATGAAATAAGTAGATATTTTTCAGGCCCCTCTAGGTCCAGATATTTTTTTTGTTCCTAGAGCGATAATAGCCAGCTTAGAAGCAATTGTTACGTATTTATGGTTGGATTTGCTTTTTTTGAAAGGGAAGCTAATAAAAAAAAAGATGTTAAAAGCAATGGAAGCATCTAGAAACTTCACAATACCTTCAGCAAATTACCTTGGATGTTTTCACCCTATTTTCTGATATGTTCTATTTCACATGCATTATTAGGTATTATACTGCTAACTATATGAAAATAAATTGCATACTACCTAACTACTTCAGCAAATATGGATCCACATGAATAATTATATGATATTGAAACATATATTGACCAAAATAGTATCAATAAATAACATGGATGACATAGGTATGTGTTCCTTTCCTGTCATATAAAATACTTGAGGTAATTTCTCAGATATAATAGAATACAAGTGCATAAATCCGTATCTGCCATTTTAAGCATGTCTAATACTGAAATCCCCAAAACTTCCCTATCTTAAAGAGCCTCCTCATACTGAAGAACTGAAAGATAAGTTTGTGCTGTGTAATGTTGAAAATATATTTAATGCAGTAAATGTAGTTTTCAAAATGTATGTGGAACATCACTTTTTGCCCCCTCAGTGGGCAATTCTGTAGCGTGTCAAAATGCAAGTCAGTAGAAAGACAGATTCCCAATAAATATGTGTGTGTGTGTGTGTGTGTGTGTGTAGATCTCTCTTCCAAAGAAGCTGTTCTTCATTCCAGAGGTTAAGTCACTAGATCTTGCTAAATCATCCTACTAGCATTATAGAGTTGTAAATTTCCATCTTCCACTTAACAATGTTTTCTTATCACCAGCCTTGTAGCAACCTTTTCAGTTCACAAGACTGGGAGGAAATTCATGTATGGGAGATCAAATGGTGCTGTCTCAGAGAGGGAATATTGATTCAGTAACGTTTGCTGCTGACTGTAGATATCTACTGTTTAACTGGGGGAGACAGTCCAACTTTAACTTTGTTAGAGCTAAAATGAAAGACTAAGAAATGGGAAAAGAATGTAGATAAACTGAACATTTTTTCTTACTATTTTGTGGTGAAGTTTTAGCAAGTGGGCAGCAATAAGAATAAGGGAAACACAACTAAAATTAAATTAAACATGACAACTGAATAAAAACTGCAATGCCAACCCAGAGTCTCTACTTGGAGACACAGTTCATAATTTTTCCTTGAATAGTAGGTAACAATTTTGAACATCTGAGTACAACTTCAAGCTAAGTTTCTACTTCTTGCATGAAATTTTTTTCAGTAATATTAATAAAGGCTTCATTGGCAATCCAAAAATTTGCTGTTTATACTTCTCAGTGAAACATTTTAAACCTTTAGGTTTTTGAATTTAATTTAGCAGACTAGCAAATCTGGGGCTTGGGAATATATATTTTATATGCTTGAAGACATGCTTTAGAGATATGGTGAATTACAGCGCAGGAGATAGTTTTACAGCTCAGTGGAAAGAACGGATTCTTGTATTTTCTTTATGGTTAAAGATAGGAACTGCACCAATTTATGTAATTTGATAACTTGATCTCATTAAATTAAATATATTTTTGACACATCTCAGAAAGAAAGTCTGGAATGAAATGCAGTCACCAAAAAATTTCTTGTAATTGCAATTTTTCCCAGCAGGGAGGCCTTAAAAGAAGAAAATCCTTTGGTGAAGAAAGGGTTACCCTTGTAATCTGGGGTTCAAATAGCAAGTCTAAAATGAGCATTTGGCTCATTTTACCTGTGGGTATCCACTTATTTACACTCATTTTACAGCACTTTAGAGCTTCACTGCTTACCTCATTGCTTTACTGCTAATCTACATTCTTCTTTACTGCGTATGTGAATCAGGGCTATACTTTTCAAGAAATTTTAGCACATTTAACAAAACTGGTTAATACCAAATCTTAAATGATACAGGCCATAGAACAATTTTAGATTATATGAAATAATATTAAATATCAAGCTTAAAACCCAAAATGTGCATCTTGTTTAACAGCTGATGAAATTTTAAATTAGCATAGAGCAAGACCGTGTTGATGTTAGCATTCACAGTCAGTATCAGACTAAACACCAGCCAACATAATTCTTATGCTGAACTTCTTCTATAACATAATGATCTGTCTTAACTAGTACTTTTGAGGTGGACAGCCCTCATAAGGACCTTAAAACATACAGGTGTTTTCACTGTATCTTATTCTGGTGTTTCTTGCAGTTGTACACAGGAAATTAATCAAACATAAAAGAACTTTTGCTTTTCTTCTGAATTAAAGGCAGTATTTGAGCTCTGTTAGCATTTACTCTATGAAGACATGTAATACATTACTGAACTCCAAATCAAGAAAAAATTAGGTGTCAAAAATGCCTAGATATGTCCTGTGGATTGTAGTATGCTAGATACATGATGAGTATATACGAAAATGTAGTAGCTTCCTTTAAAAACTAGAATTTGTTTATAATAAATACAGTTATAATTGAACAGATTAATAACATCAATTTCCTTGTTGGTTGTAGAAAACAAGCAGTGTATGGAATGTTTTTACTAATTGCTTTGCATTCAGCAGAGTGCAAAGCCTCCTAATCAGACCAAATTAGTGAATACTCGTAAGCTAATCAATTTTTTTTCTGTGTAGTAACAAGATAATTCGCACCATTTAAAAGCTGTTAGCACAGCATATAATTCTGCATGTTACCATTCAAAGTTATATACTCCAATGTCTTGTGTATCCTATTTTTAATACACCTCACATCCTACAGATTTTTTGATTTTTTAGAAGAATGTTTTCTTTCTCCTCTTTTACATCAACCTGAAGCTGAGGTATCTACAACTGAAAGAATGTACAGCAAAAAAGGAAATCAGTGATCTTCATGGGATTTAAGTATTCCTTAGTCTGCCTGAAATTATCATCGATGTTCTAGCTTTATTAACGCTCCTCATGGTACAGACTTTTCCTTCAAAATTTTCGCTCAATTTTATATAGAACAAGTAGTGTGATGAATTTCTGCAGCTGCCCTATAAATGGAAAAATGTCTTCCTTTCTATAAAGAGACATTTATTCAGCCCTTGCATTGGGACTGCCTACGTATGGGTGTTATAAATAAATACAGAACCAGCTAAATAGAGAGTTCTACAGAATGGAGGTAAGTTATTTCTTCAAACACATATTCAGAGGTTTCCCCCTACCATTAAATATTCTCCTATTTAAGGGTGAGTTATTTTATTTATGTGTGGTACATTGACCTAAGGATCTACAGTTAGACATATTTTCACTGTATTTGCCATTAACCCCAAGCAACTGTGACTGATGTGTCTTAGTCTGGGTCTGGCTTTGCTCTGCTACTGGGAAATTTAGAAATTACTCATCTGGATGCACATCACTTTTCTGCATCTCCCGCGTACTGCTTACTATTGCAGTCTCTGCCACTGACTCAGATGCTCTTGGTTTCTCAGGTAATTCTACTTAAAAATTACCATTTAAAATATATAGCTGTGGCTTAGCTCAGTATATTTTCTTACTTTTTTTAATCCTTGCTAAGAAATCTGATAAACATGCTGAGAATTATTAGCAAAGAGACATCATGGGTTGTCTTGCCATTCCTCAAGCATTTATACTCCCATTCATTCCTTCAAATCAAGGTGCCTGAGGGGCATAAGTTCCCACAAAAGAGAAATTACACAATACTTGCTTTCCCATGACCCTCTGAAGAATGTTATCAAGATTTAAATTTTTGATCTCTTAGAAGTTAATGGGAATCTCATTCTTCACTTCACCGGGCCTATAATTTTGTCTCCTGAAATTACATCAGTGATATAAAACAGATTTTCCACGTGTGTGGGACTGAAGCATTTCTAGCAGATTCTACTGAGTGTGGTCAGCTGCCTTTGAGACAGATTGCCTAAAGCCTTTGTTACATGAGCCCCTGATTAGGGAGGGTCAAGAAAATTCTAGCCAAAGCTGAGGAGAGGCCGATATTGGAATCAGCCCTAGAGTATGGCAGATGAAGACAGCCAACTCATACAGCAGTTTGTGCAGAGAGGCATAAAGAAGGGAACCTCATCTGAGTTTTACCTGTGTACAGTGGTTGCATGCAACAGGGCAGTTTCCATGCAAATGTTGGAGAAGCTGACCCTGTCAGGGTCCAAGGCTTAGGTGCAGGCAGATCTTCAGATGGTGGAAACATTCCTTCAAGCCTCATGCCCCAGGGGGTGCCTGGGGCCTCTCTCTGACACCAGAAAAGACGGCTCGTCCTGTGGGAAGCATGCCATCTTGCAGGAACTGTGCCTCCAAGTGGAGGAACTATAGGGGGTGTGGATGCTAGGAAGGCCTGGCAGAGGAATTTTCCTGTGAAACTTTTCTTTCTCATGAGAGGGCAGCTAGAGAAATCCAGCTTCTCACAGATTCTCTGTGAAAGCTTTCGTTCTCATGCGAACTGGATGGACAACAGTTTGAGAGAAGGTAAACCATTTCTGCACCTGCAGGTTGTTATGAGAACTGTGAAAATTATTTTCCTTCTTTAAGAATAATATTTGGAAATGGGTGTCTTACTGCTCAACCTATCACCTTGAGGGGTGGTGGGTCAACAGGCCAATCATGTAATTTCTTTTTTGCGAACCACGCTATAAAATGTATGGGTGATTAAATGAGGTCGCTTTGGCCATATGCATCTGACCTGGACTTATGTTGTGATTTTTGCCATCTCTCTGGGGATAACAGCGACATAGGGGAAAGTGAGCAGACTGAACAGCATCACAGAAGGTAAAAGTGAGATAGACAAGGATCTTTTACAAGAATAGCTAGGCCCCAGCTGCTATGGAGGTACAGGCAATGTCCATCTCTAGCATAAGTGCAAACTTTGGGGGAAGGTAAAGGATGAAGTTGGTGACTTCAGGCACAAAGAGGAAGGCTCCTGCCCTACCTAAGGGCTTACAACTACAAAATAGGTTCACTGCCTTTGGAGTCGAAGAGGATCCAGATGTGCTGATGAACTGACCTTCCTTGACACTAAACCATGCATGACCATCATGGAAAAGTAGTAAGTCATTGAAATGGCTGACTTCATGCTGAAGGAGACAAAGCCACCAATCTGGCAAACTGACCTATCATCTACAGGTTTGCTCCCTGCTGGAAGCCCAGATCTGAGATGTTCTGGAGGGACTGACAAAGATTTTACGACCCTCAAAATACTATCCCCTGCTTTCTTCAGTGTGGGTACCACTGATGCTGCCGGGGAGAACCTGGACAGTACAAAAAGTTATTTTAGAGTTCTGCGGGTGGAAAAGAGCAAGAAGCCCAAGTGGTGTCGTCCTCAATCCTGACAGTGAGGGTAAAGTGGTGAGGAGGAGGGTACTGATCATTCAAGTCAATAATTGACGGTGGATCTATTGCTGGTGACAGGGCTTTAGGTTCTACATGCATTGAGCACTTTATGCAGACCATCAGTTTCTTGAGAGAAATGGACTTATCCTCATTAAGAAGGTCAGAATTATCTTTGCCAGCAGGATGTCTGAGCTGGTAAGGAGGGTTTAAAACTATGAATGATGTTGATGTAAGAGAGTTACTAACAACCCTGAGTAGGAATGATGGACAGGCTTAATGAGTAATGAGCACAGAGTGATGTAATAGGAAAGAATCACAAAATCAACAAAATGGGAATTAAGTGGGGTCACCTCCATCACTTTGCTTGTAAGCAAGGAAATGCCTACAGGATATCATTACGGAGAAATCTCAAAAAAATTCTGGGAAATCAGTATGCTGGGGTGCCTCTCTGAAGTACCTGTATATTCAAGCATAATACAAGCAAGCAAGTGTAATGAACAGATGAGCTGCAGATCTGTGGGCAGTGTCAAGGCTTTGATCTCACTGGGATCACAGAGATGGGATGACTTCCTTGAATGACATGTTTCAATGGAGGGTTACATGCTTTACAGGAAAGGCAGACTACCAGCAAGATGAGGAGTCTCACACATTATGTGAGAAGGCATTTGGGGTGAATGGAGCACTGCATAGAGGTCAACAGGGAGTCAGAAGAATTTATGGATGAAAATTAAAGAGAAGGCAGGTAGGAGTGACCTTGTAGAATGTCTCTGCTGTAGGCCACCTGCTGAGGAAGAAAATGAAGATGAAGCCTATACAGACAGAAAACAGTCATATTCTCAGGATCTGATCCTCATGGCAGGCTTCAGCTACCTTAATGTCTACTAGAAAGAAAAACTAGGAGAACATAAGCAAGCAAAGAGGATTGCCATGGAAGGCAATCATGACGATTTTCTGACCCACCTGTAGAGAAATCAATCACGACAGGGGCAGTGCTGGACCTCATACTCAAAAACCTGGAGGGTCTCTTTGGGAATGTGAAGGCTGAAGGCAGCCTTGGCTGCAGGGACCAGAGATGATGGAGTTCAGAATCAGGAGACAAGAGAAGGGACAGTACAAATAGCAAGATCACAATGCTGAACTGCAGCAGAACAGAATTTGACCTCTTCAAAAATGTCTTTGGAAGAATGGCCACTGGAAGGAATAGAAGTCCAGGAAAGCTGGTTAATACCTAAGGATAATAATGTCCAAGCTCAAAAGTAAGCCCTCCTAAAGAGCAGGTGTCCAGGCAGAAATGTCAGAAACCCTGTGTGAATGTAAAATATGCTGATGGCAAAAATATGTCACAAAAAAGAATGAAAACCTTCAGAAGATGGAAGCAGGGACATGTAAGCTGGGACAAATATGGTGACAGTGTCCGAACATGCAGGAATGAGGCCAGAAAAGCCAAAGCCCAGTTGGAATTGAATCTGACGACAGACAGAAATGGTAACAAGAAGCACTGAGGTACTGAACACAAGACTGGCCTTCCTGAATCCCATGTCTCAGACAGCAGAGGGAAACCTGGAGTTTCCCTCTGAGAGGGAATGAGAGACACACTTGCTGGAAGAGAACCAGATCAGGGAAGGCTTGAGCTAAGCAAGGCTTCTTCTGATGATCTTTAAACAAACACAGTGATAGAAGTGCCTGAGGACTGGAGGAAAGCAAATGCCACTCCTCCCTTCAAGAATGGCCTGAGTTCAGTCAGCCTCACCTGTACGCCGGCAGAGGAATGCAGCAGCTAGTCCTGGGAACCGTTTCAAAGTCATGAAGGAAGAGAAGGTGATAAGGAGTAGTCAGCATAGATTCACTGAGGGGGAGTCTTGGCTGACCAACCTGACAACCTTCCTCTTCCTCTCTTATGAGGAAAGCTTGGAGCAGGCAGGGCTTGGGGAAATCTTATCAATGTGTTTATACACCCAAAGAGGATACAAAGAGGATGGCGTCAGGCTCTACCCAGTGGTACCTTGTGACAGAACAAGGGCAATGGGCACAGACTGAAAGACAAGAAGTTCTGCAGTACAACTGAGAAATGAGTGTTTACTGAGAGGGTACCTGAGCACTGACACAGGTTTCCCAGAGGCACAATGGAGTCTTCCTTCTTGGAGATCTTCAAAAGCCATCTGGTTATGAGCCCAGGTGACCAATTCTATGTCCATCTGGTTCAACACCCCTGGTAAACTCAAGCAATTTAGACCAGATGAGCGTCAAAATGATCCTTTAATCTTAGCCCTTCTGAGTTTATGCACATATGTATATTTAAGAAATAGGGTTTACAGAATCATAGAGTCATTTATGTTGGAAAAGACCGCAAAGATTGACTTCAAAGCCAAGCATTGACTGATAAGATGTAGATAAGATGTTCTGTAGATACTAAGATAAAGATGATAGGTAGGAATATATTCTGTAATGGATTCTGATGAAATTACATGATTTTATTTGAGGTAGGGGCTCCATATGGAAGTGGGCAGGTGTCCATTGGTAATTTTTCTAAGTATTATTTATATGTATTACTGTGTCAAGGGCTATTTTGTCCCTGCATAATAGCCCTCTACATGGGTATTGCTGGCTACTCCCATGCTCAGGTGCGGATACATGGCAATATGGGCTGACATGACAAAATGGGTGTAGAGGAAGCATCTCCAAAGGTCTTTGTAAGTCAAAGGAATTTTTTAATTCCCTATGTATAACAACTAATATTTGTCGCCTTGCTATCTTGAAAATTAACAGCCGACACTATTTTTACCTCATAAAATATT
This sequence comes from Corvus cornix cornix, assembly GCF_000738735.6. Taxonomy (NCBI): domain Eukaryota; kingdom Metazoa; phylum Chordata; class Aves; order Passeriformes; family Corvidae; genus Corvus; species Corvus cornix. The sequence goes on from NC_046357.1 coordinate 32,516,991, forward strand.
TAATAACAATTATTAGTACACATGGACACAGAAACACATGTCTACTACAAAATTTTCTGTTGAGGTCCCCTCAGCTAATGAATGTTAGAGATGCTTTGGGGAACAAAGGTATGTTAGCTTTCTGTTATCGGGCTTTGCAGCTCTCCTGCACAGCTGGAGCTCCCCTACCACAGCAATGAGTCACACTGTGCATCAAGATTGGGTCTAGTTAGAATGGTTATTAGACTTGCTGCTCTTCAGACTGAATAGGCATGTTTCATTGATAAGAATTATGGCATTGCTGATTCTAAGGAATTGATTCAGTGGTTAATCAATGAAATTGCAATAACGTAATCCCACGCATAATGATTGCATGTGATTGTCTCACAAAGGTTTTAGCTGCTTATAATAAGGTTTTCCTCTCCTTCCATTCTAGAACTGGGCTGTTTAATTACCATCTTTTTGTAAACAGGATCAGAAAAATAGAAATTATAGCAAATCCAATAGGGTTTTTGAAGAAGTAAACTGAATCTTGTAGATCAAATGTGTCACCTTGAGTTTTTATCTGTAGATTTATGTGATGACACACGTAACTGCTGTGAAACAGAAACAAGGGCCTTCGTCACTTCACTCTTCGTTGCCCAACATATTGAAACCCCTTTTGATTATTATTCAAATTCATAATTTCAAGAAGACATAAGTCTTAGTTTAGAATAACCGTTTATTTGTGTTGTTTCCTTCACACTTTATCAGTGCAGGAACTCACCTTCTATGCCGTTACAAATCTCTTTTCTGAGGATATATTTAACTATTTTTAGACACATCTAACATTTAATTTTGTATAGACCATAATTTTCAAAGAAGATTAATGATTTTAAAGGCTGTATTTCTTACATATAAAGTGGGTTTGACACCCATATTTAAAGGAATAATATGTTTTAGAACATCTAATTTTTGGTGCCCAAAATTTTGAGGCACCCTGGAGCAGAGCTCACTTCTGCAAATAATCTGTGACAATTGAAATTTAAGGGGTTTATTGGTGATTTCTAAAATGTTTTTAGTAGGACTTTGGTTAATTAAAATCATTTCTGTTTTTATCATAAAGAGCATTTTTTTAACTCCCTTAGAATACTACATAAAATTCCTACAGATACGAACAACAGTTGTAAGTCCTTTATTACTCTTTTGTGTTCTTATTAAGGTTTATGAAAGCGATTAACTAGTATTCTTTCTGCTTTGGTTCTTCTAATTTCTTCAATGCACAATAAGGTAAATAATTAGCTTCTGAGCTTCTTTAGGCAACTGCTTGTTTTTGAGATTAATAGAATCCATTTTGAGTCACATGCAAAAGCACTGCATTTGCTTTGGCTTTCCTCATACACTTTTTATAGTCATATGACAGGGCAATGCACTTGAAAGGAATGAATGCCTCTTTTCCTCTCATAATAAGGAAACATTAAAGAAACATAAACAGGTACTAGAGAAGGCAATCACCAGCAAACAGGAGCTCTAACAAATAACTGACTTACTTAATTGATGAATGAATGAATGAGAATGAATGAAAAGATAAATCCAGTTGAAGCAGTTCAGCCAGTGTCCTACAGGAAAACTACTGGCCAGTTTCTACCTGTTTACTGGAAGGCTCCACGGATCATCTTATGAATATGGCATTTAGTTTTATTCTAGGAAAAAAGCTGGGTACCAAGCTGTGGTCTTTTAAACTTGATCTGTTGGATGTTGCTAGTTTGCCTAAATTTCTTAAGAATCGGTAACTGGCTTATCCCTTTCCCCCCTAAAAAGTGAAAGAAATAGAAATCTAAGTATGTCTGCATTCCATTCCTAGGTCTGATAATTCCAAAATCTGTGAAGCCCAGACCATCTCCACTCAGAGGAACTCCATGAAACCTAAATATTCTAGGACGATTCTAGGTGCATTTTATGTGAGCCAGTAATCAATTTAAGTTTGATATTAAATTGGTTTTTTTCAAGTTTTTTTTTCTTTGCCTACCTATAGCTCATGCTCTTTCAATAAATAAGTAAAATCACACAATTACAAAATTGTTATGTACTTGCCATGGAATAACTGGTATGTCACTAGGATATAATTGTTTACTATTGAATGTATTTCCCTCACTTTCTCCATTGTCCTCTTTGTATTCTTCATCACCACTCTTTATTTCCTAACATACCCTGGTTTTAATCCTTGCTTTCACATCTGCTCACTGCTCAGTGTCTCAATCTCCTCTTCCCAAAGCTGCAACACTATTTACTTTCCTGTGTCTATATCTACATTTCCATCCCTTTTCTGGGCTCTTTTTCTGTTGTTGCTTTTCTGTCTTTCCAATTGCTTTTCTATTTTTTGTTCTATTAGTAGCCCCTTACTCTTTTCATAGTGCTAAAGGCCTTTTCTGTAGTACTTCTTTTTTCAGGACAGAGTTTGTAGCCACGGACAGATACAAAGCTGTTTAGAGGAAATGTGCATGCTTCCTCAGGAGGCAAGCTATAAATTCTTATAACCTCAGTTTCTTCATTACCTAGCTAATATTTACCTCCCGTCATTGTCATTATCATTATGATAAAATCCAGCAACAATCTTTGTTCAGAGATTTATCTGAATCCCCTGCAGTTTTTGAGTCACATACAGAAAACAAATTTTAAATCAAATACCATGTCTACGGCAATGCCCTTCAAAAGCCCTTCAAAAAAGGAGGCCACATTAAAACGGATGAGCCTGAAAGTGCCAGTAACTGGTAAAATAAAACAGCATAATTACAAACAGAAATTTCGGGGCTTGCATACAGGAATATTCCTCCTAACTTCTGTGTCACATATGTTCACCTTTTTCATTTATTCCTGTCACTCAATGAATCACCACGTCAGTGTTGCTTAAGAAAATAGGACTGTCACTCCCCTCACATCTTTGCAGCTGAAAATGATGCAACAGATTTAACTAATAAAGTGTCTTTTTAAGGCAATCAGTAGAATAACAAGTAAACCCACAGCTAGAGTTTAGAAGAAATTTGTAGATGCTAATGCATGTTCCAAGTGAGAAGTCTGTACTTCAAACCTGAGTAAACGAAATCAGCAAGGAATACACTGGAATGTTGTATTTTAAAAAACTGTCCAAAATTAATTATTCCTGGTACTCTAAAAATGGTTCAAGCATCTATGTATTCATTCAATGCATTAATATAACAAGTATTCTGTAGGACAGGAATTCCTTTACTCTTGGATATATTGTTAAGCCCTATCCAATAATATAAGGCTCAACAATATATCTAGGAGTATAGTGATTGTAGTTTGAAACATCCAAATGAGCACAATTTCTCCTTCTGAACTTGACAAAAAATTTGTTTTATAAATTCAAGGCATGTAGGTTTTGGTGAGATAATTGTAACTAAGTAACAAAGTCTTCAGTTTCATTTCCACTACATTTACTTTCTCATGTAGGAGAATTTTTTCAGATGTTGCAGTATTTTTTTTCTATCACATGCAGCATTTTGTTTTCACTGTTTCCTAGGAACTGTCTTTTAAGTACTGCAAAACCTGAATCATAGCAATCCAACTTTATTTTAAGAAAACAACTAATAGTCAAAGTGCAAACCTGATTGGCAAGTGAGTTCAGATTAAAAAAAAGCTACAATAAATTTCCATATTGTTATTGTCCTATCAGAGTGACAAATTACATATGTCAGATAAACAGGAGATTCATCTCTTTGTGCTTTTTTAATACGAGTTCTTAGATGTTACAATGATTGGTACTCTGGGAGTTGGAGCAAGAGCATTGTTCTAGCTATCTCCAAGTCATGTTTTCACTGAATCACAGAACAGGTCACGTTCTAAGGCACCACAGTGGGTCATCTGGGCCAACTTCCCTGCTCAAGCAGGGCCATCCCAGAGCACATGGCACAGGGTTGTGTCCAGATGTTTCTTGAGTATCTCCAGTGAGGGTGACTCCACAACCCACACAGTAAAGAAGTTCTTCTGCATGTTAAGGTGGAACTTCCTGTGCATCAGTTTCTACCTCTTGTCCTGTTTCTGGGCACCATTGAGAAGAGCCTGGCTCCACCCTCAGACACCCTCCCTTCAGATACTGACAGGCATTGCTGAGGTCCCCTCTCAGTTGTCTCTTCTTTAAGCTGAACAGGCCCAGCTCCCCTAGCTTTTCCTCGTAAGAGAGATGCTCCAGCCCCTTAATCATCTTTGCTGCACTCCACTGGACCTGCTCCTGGAATTCCATGTCTTTCTTGCACCGAGGAGCTTACATGTGGACTCAGCACTCCAGATGCAGCCTCACCAGGGCTGAATAGGGGGTCTGGATGACCTCCCTTGACCTGCTGGCAATGCTCTTCCTCATGTACCCCAGGATACCATTGGCTGTCTTGGCCACATGGGCACTGTTGTCGCTTGTTGAGGAGGCACTTGTCCCTTTGTACAAGTTAAACGGTACTGGGTCCAGTGTGGAACCTTGGGGTACATCGCTAGAGACAGGCCTCCAATCAGACCCTGTGCTACTGACTGTGACCCTCTGAGAGCTGCTGTTCAGACAGGTCTTCATACACCTCACTGTCCACTCATCCAGCCCAAACTTCCCAAGTTTGTCTATGACAACATTTGGTGAGACAGTGTTGAAAGCCTTGCTGAAGTCAAGGTAGACAATATCCACGGTTGTCCCCTTGTCCACCCAAGCAGCTGTTTCATTTAGAAGGCAACCAGGTTGGTGAAGCAAGATTTATTTTTGGTGAATGCATGCTGGTTGCTCCTGATCACCTTCTTGTCATCCATGTGGATATTAATGGCCTCCATCAATAGACAGAGGCGTTCCATCCTTTCCAGGGATTGAGGTAAGGCTGAACGGCTGGTAGTTCCCTGGGTTCTTCTTCTTGTCCTTGCTGAAGACTGGAGTGACATTTTCTTTCTTCCAGTCTTCAAGAACCTCTCCGGATTGCCATGACCTTTCAGGGATGATTAGGAGCAATCTTGCTATGGTGTTCACCAGCTCTCTCAGCACTTGGAATGCATCTCATTAAGGTGCATGGATTTATGGGTGTCAGGTTTGCCTAGGTGTTCCCTAATCCAATCCTCCTTGGGTTTGGGGAAAGGAAAATTTTTCCTTCCAACATTTTATTAACCTGTCTCCTCTGTCAGAGATTCCTGAGGGCTGATCCTGTCAGTGAAGACCAGTGCAAAGAAGGTATTCAGTAACTCTTGCCTTCTCTGCATCCTCTGTTACCAGGGTTCCCCCTCCATTTAATAATGGTTCCATATTATCTTTCATTTTCCTTTTGTTATTGATGTATTTTTGTATTGATGTATATTAATTTGAAGAAGGCTTTCTTGTTGTCCTTCACATCCTTGGCCAGATTTAATTCCAGACGGGCCTTGGCTTTCCTTGCCTCATTTCTACTTACTCTGAAAAACTCTCTATATCCATTCCAAGTGGCTTGATCCTGCTTTCATCTCTTGTGTATCTCCTCCTTATGCTAGCATAATGACAGGGCTTTTTATTCATCCATGCAGACCTCTTGCTCCCTTTGCCCAATTTCTTGCTCATTGGGATGCATTGTTCTTGAACGTGGTATTCTTCTCAAGATAAGGACACTGTGTCATCCAGGTTCCTATAGTGTGCAAGTAAGCTTGTACTGGAATTTGATGGTCCTGAAAGTGCCAGCAGTTGTGCCTAATAAGATCCATTTTTAAAAGAATATTCCAGCCTCTAATCGTGTAGTACCACAGTAGGTGGTATTATAGTTTTCTATAATAAATCTCTGTGTCTGTATGGGAGTTGTCATAACTGACTAGTTTCTGCTTTTCTTCGTTAGAGAGCAGTACAATACTGTGGATGGTTGAGATCTGTGGTTCTCCCATTATCCTGACCTGGCAATATTCAGGAGAGGAGAACACAAAAGAACAGAACCCACAAATTCAGAAAAAAGTAGGCTGGCGCATATGGTGAATTAAGTCAGAAAAAAAGGGTCACCTATTTTGTGTGTATGGGTGAGGTGAAAGAAATTTGTACAGGAATGTTTGCAGTAGCTTTTCTGTTTATCTGCATTTTTCTGAACCATACCACTAGATATGGCAAGAAGGAGCTTGAGAAAAAAAGCCCATGTTTTTCAGGGCCCATTCTTTTTTGGTTTTCATTACAATATGATCACTGAGGACTTGGTAATAAGATAAGAAGGTGTTTTTAGACTGTCAAGAACACAGTTATTGGCCTCTTTTGTGGTTTCTTTTCTCCGGGAGTTGGTTTGCCTTTGTATGGACAGGCCTGTGGTAACCCTTAGTCCCCAGCATACTGTGTGTGGTAGGAAGGGTGGTGCAAAGTGTGTTTCCAACCTGTGCTCTCTTCCATGTCTAGACGAAACAATTTAACTTCCCTCCCTGATATGCAAGAGAGAGAAGGATCTATCCTGAGGGATGGAATGGAAGTTTTCTTTTCATAGGCAGCAATGCTGTGTGAGAAGAATTTTCCAGCCACATCCACAAGTAAGCAGGTGGAATATGATATTCTGGTTTTGGTGGTATTGCCACAAGTAGTGGTGATCCAGTCTCTTTAAAAACTAGGTAATGGTGCAAAAGGAAGCATCTTCCAAGAACTAGTGGAAGAAAGTTATGCTTCCATGTGCCTGATACTGCAAGTGACTGGTACTCCCTCTGCATGGGCATCCTCCATACACAGAGGGTAAGCTTCCCAAGGGTTGGTTCAGAGCCAGCTCTGATAAGGTTTGTAGCTATGAAAATCATTTGCCTCATAGAAATAACCAAAGAATCAGAGCCACATTGAATAAGGCGTAGTGAGTCATTCATGAATGTGTTAAATTCATAAACATCTCACCTAATTAAAGCGTATCTTATCTTCTTTCATATGCCTGAAATGCTATTATTTCCTTGCTGATTACTTAAGAAACTGTACTTCAAGGACAGTGGCAGAGAAGCCAAATGTCATGATGTGCTAAGTCATTGCTCAGAATAAGCTCTTTCTTGCCGTGGTTTTGTACGGAGGGTAGGAAGCTGAGCCTGACAGGATGAGCACTGTGGCATTAATGAACAGAGGACCAAAATTAGATGCCTATGCAAGTGACAGATAATAAAAGACCTGAAGCAATGCTGCATTTATCACTTCATAATGTCTCAAATTTAGAGCAGTTTTACATTTCAATCATTTCTACATGTTAGAATTTATTTTTCAAGCTAGCAGGACTCAATACACCTTTGACATTTTACAAGTAATAAACAACAAACAAGGTTGTCCCTTTGGACAACCAGATTGTCCCTGGTTGTCCCAGGCCGCAAAACCCAAAGCCTATGGACCCAGGTCAAAACCCACTGATGGCCATTTTCTCACTTGACCTAAATGCAAGGTTTGTTCTTGTTTCATCCTCACAAGAGGACAATAATTCTATTGGCATCAAGATTTGGTCCTAATCAGTCCTGAATAAAGCCTCTTCCTAACTGCTGTTGTGACAGAGAGCAACCTGACCTGAGCTCAGGGCTTGTTCCTTGACATCTGAAGTGTTTCACTAGAATTTTTTCTGGATTGGTCCATGTGTTTTAATGTAGAAAGTAAATACATTAAAATAAACTTGCAAGCAAAAGCGATACAGAAAACCTGTGGCGGTAAATAAAGCAAGGTGGGGTTGCCTGAGCTAGAATTTTGAGGGAGCATCTCAGTGAGAACCTGTATAAGCTTATCACTGTCAGCACACCAAGCTGTATAAAGATATTTCTGTTGATCACATGTACTAGGAGAGAAAACTAAACCTATAAACTTCTGCAGTAAAGCAATCTTCATCTTCTGGTTAAAGCAAAACAAGGGATCTGAAAACATGTCTGTTTGCTGCATCCAGGTCCCAGGCTAAGCCCCAAATGCTGCAGTCCCACAAGGAAAAAGCCTTTCTTTCTTTCTCACTACCTCTGATTTTGAAATTCAGAAATGTGCACATTAAGTAGATAAAATATCTTTTTCTCCACAGCTGGCCTATGGTGCTCACTGCAGTGTCTCTTCAATGCACAGGTTAAACTCATAAGCCCTGCAACTTTTTAAAAATTTGTTTTGCAGCATGAAAGGAATAGAAAACCCCAAAATGCAAATTCAGCTTTGAAATAGGAGGACTGCTGCAGAGTATAGGTATTGTTTTTGACCCAGTTTCAGTTAAATTAAAAGTTTTTGTGTAGACATGATCTAATTGCTGTTCTCTTGTTGTTACTCTACTTCAGAGTAACACTGCAGGCAGTCAAGAGGGAAAATCCATGCTTCACTTCTCAACCAGAGGATGAAAAAGAGGAGCTAGGAAAATCTCATAAGAAAAAATATTGGTCCTTTGAGTAAAAGAGTATGAGTTCTTAATTTTCTTTTTGGTTGAACACATCTGAGTGACACTTCGCTAGAAAATTTGAGACCCATAAAAGAATTTATTCCTTCTCTACACATGCTCACTGGACTACACGCACTCACTAGAATGATCCTGAGTTAGATATTGCCAGACAATGCAGACCATTGCTGAATGCCTTTCCTTCAACCCACGTGTTTTCTCCTGAAGTAAGTCAAAGCAGACATGAATAATAGCAACAATTGATCTGATGAGGGTCTCTATAACCGTCAGGATTTTCTTCATACTATATTCATACCTGAGAATCTCCTAGAAGGAGCAGATCTTCGGCAAATTGTGTGTACAATGGAAAGCACTTCTTAAAAGCAGCAACAATATTAGCTTTTCTCTTCATTGATACAGGCTGTGGGACTCTGGAAATAAAATAGGCCTTTGAGTAGCTTATCTGCATAGCCCTTTCCCTACTTTGTAGACAGAATTCAGTCAATTTATTCTATTAAAACAGTGGTGCAGATCTTAAATATTAATATCATACAAGAGAGACAAATTGCCGTAAGTAATCTTGTTTTCAGAATGCATTTAGTTTAATTTTTAAACGTTGGAACTGCTTTCAGGAAAATGGATGTTCTGACAAATGACCTGCAGGAAAATTCTTTGATTGATGACACCCTGCACACGTTCCTATCTTCCCAAGCCTCATGTTGAGGAGCTTTACTTGTTTCACAAACGAACCATTTCAGACTGATTAGATGCTGAAAGCGAGCACACATTGATGTGCTTTCAGGTTTGACTTTGATGGATTGAAGAAGTCAGGAAGAAACTATCAGATGCAGCAGGCATCAGCAAAGTATCCACAGCTTCCGGGAACCAAACTTCTGCTGAGAAGTCAGATGATTTGGAGGATGGGGGCAGGGAAGCAGAAAGATTCTGTAAGAACAGGGTAATTAAATGGTAGGGATTTTTAGCTGTGCTTTCCCATCTTGGAGAAGCTGGTACACCACCATTTATCTGGATGCAAGAAATAGTGTTTTGTTCTTTGTTCACATAGTAGCTACTAAAAAGGCTATTGAATACAGTATATGAAAGCAAATAGAAATAGTTAAGCCTATTAGCCAGGGCTAATATTTCCACAGGTGGAAAAAAAATTAGCTACATTCTTCCCAGTTGTTTGCCAAAAAACCTACGTTATTGTGTTTTTCATAGGTTAGAAAAATGTCTACAGTTTTGTTGTTGCATTATTATCTCTGAAGTCACTCCAAATATATTTTCATACATTTTGTAATGTGAGGCTTTGAATGCAGTTAACATATTCAAACAAAACTTTTCTTTTTTCCTGAATCTTATAGCTGCTACTGAAATCTGCAGCACTCTTTGGAGCATAGTAGGGTGCCTTCCTCTGTGGTCTGCTCAGGTGATGTGAAAAAATGATCTGATATTTGGGTTTGTACAAAAGACCACTACATCCTGAGAAACATTTTCTCAAATGTTATTCATTATTATAACATGAAGAAGGAGGTTCTCACTAACTTGGGCACTCCACTACATGGAGGCATACAAACTAATATATATAGAATAGACTGAGGATAGGTGCAGAAAAACTGGTGTCTATCAGGGTGTAGGAACATGCTTCCAGTGTTCCCCTGGCGGCACCCCAGTGAAGTACAGCAATAGGACCATGTTTGCAAACTGCTGGCCAGACATTTGAGTAGACTCACTGGATGATCAGTGTCTAGAATAAGTAGGACAGAAGAGTTGCCTAGGTGTAACTTGGACAGAATTTTTCCAGTGCACACATAAGGATTTGATCTGATGTAAGGAGTAATTCCCGCCCGTAGTTCATATGCCAGAGGAGACTCCTTACTGCTATGCCAGCAATAACACTGCTGTAACTGCTGCTGGGATACTGCAGTCCTATTTTCGTTTTCTGAATTGTCTCAGAAATCCAGCAAATTCGATAAAAACATTTTGTTGCACAAATACCCTTGTTTAAGTCTAGTCCAGGGAAATATTTTTGTAGTCCTTATACTGAGTCTAGCTGGGATCCAGTTAATGTTTCGCATAGCCATCCTCACAGTGCTGTGCTTTGTGTTGGTAGCTAGAAAGGTATTGATAATGCACCTGTACTTTCACTACTGCTGAGCACTGCTGGCACAGCTTAAGTGCTGTCTCTCCAACATTTCACCCCGATCAGTGGTCTGGGGTTGAGCAAGACCTTGGGAGGGGAAACAACCAGGACAGCTGACCCAAACTGACAAAGGTGTGTTCCGTAGCATATGATATTGACTTGGATATAAAGGCTAAGAAAAGAAGAAAAAAGGAGTGGCATTCATTATTTCCAACAATGGCCTTCTGGAGCAACCAGTACCGATGCTGAAGCCACGCTTCCCAGGAAGTGGATGGACATCACCTGATGATGAGAAGTAGAGAATAATTTCTTTTCCCTTTTCTTGTGCATGTGTAATCTTTTGCTTTTGCTTTAGTAAACTGCCATATCTCAAATAATGACTTATTTTCCATCTTATTTTCTCTGTCCTGTCCAGTTGAGACATGGGAGTGATAAAGTGGCTTGGTGGGCACCTGGAATCCAGCCAAGATCAATACACCACAGTCCTCCACAGCCTTTAGAATATTTGATCATAGACTTTTACAGACATATCAGCTGTACCTGGTATAGTTTGTCATTATGCCCAGTACAGCTCATCTTTAAGTTCTTAGCATTAAGGAATTAAAATCTTACTGTGCCAAAAAGTAAAAGGGTGTGACATTTAATGTGGTCATAGCCAAACCCTTATGTACAATAAATAAGCTTCTGGTACTACACACCTGGGGAAGTTGAGTCCTTAGAAGGGTAGCTTACATCCCAAGGAGAGACCTACACATACGTAGTCAAAAAGAGAAAGCTATCCATGAAGCTCCCCCTCCAGTTTTACTTAAGACCATTTCAGTTCACGTTCCTTTCTTCTAGACACTGCATCACCTAATTAAATCCAAATAGAAAATAGCTTCATTCCTTATCTGTTTTATACAACAGACTCAGGCGTCCTATAATACGAGGAATTATTTTCTAGTATTTCTTTAAAGCTGCTTTTAATTCCACAGTGCTTACAGCAAACGAGTTGCATAGTTAACAAGCTGGATCTCAGCTCATCTACAACAGCATACTTCTGCTGATACCAAATTTAAAAAAAGGGGGCACGGATGTAAATGATCTATCTATAGACCACTGAGGAATCAGTGAGACAGGTTAAATCTGGCTCTAAATTAAGTTCTAAGTAAACCTAAGCAAGGCTTGTTTTTACAGATTATGCTACCAAGATTATCCCCTTATTTTTATGTCTTTGATATATAAATATCAGGTCAGCACCACACAAGTGCCTGATCTGATGCTGAGGTGGTGGCTTTGGTTTAGGACCTTCTGTTAGTTACAGGACAGCTGTATTTTGAAGGAGCTGCTAGTTTAAGCAAAGCTTCAACACAAGACTTGTAGTATATCTAAGCCATCTGTTTGCAGTTAATGGTAAAATTTATGATGGAGTTAGGGTTCAGATCAACAGAAGATACTGGCTTTGGATTAAACAGGTTGTAGAAACTGTTCTGCCTCTGGACAGAAACTGTATCCTCTGTGTGCACCCTCTATAATGATAATGATTAAGCATCTTGTGGTAGGAGAGTAAGTCAATAAATGTGAGTGAATTAATATGAGATGTGGTTTGGAAAGGACAGCAAAACTAAGCTTGAAATGTGCAAACATTGTTACAGGTATGTTTAGGTAAAAATCGGGAGAGGCTGCTGGTAAAGCCTGAGATTATGTTTGTGTTCTGCTTCATAGAGGCGAATAATCTAGAATCCTGAAGTTTAGTTCTGCAAAGATGTATTTGGGGATAATACTGGATATTTAGCTGTATCTGAAGCTAGACTATCAGACATTTCTCACTTTGAAAGAACTAGACTGTTGATCAACTGCATTGTAGGCTTGGACTGCAAGAGGTTCTCAGTACGGGATAGAAGTCTTACAAAGCAGCCTACACTGCACTGCTTTTGTCTGAAAGGCTAATACAGCTCACCCAAGTGTTCTGGCAGAGCTGGAAATCTGCAAATAGGTCTGCAGCATGAAGTCCAAGCAAGTTTCTCTTTTAGGCTTGAGATTTTATTTTCCATGTGAAAAACCAGAAGTACTTTCTCAGAAATTTAATCTCAAGAGTTTTTCTTGTATTCTGTTCTGTTTCCCTGTATTGATGCATGTCTCTTCAAGGTATCTTAAGTCGTTCTTTCAGTATGTTTTAGCAAACATATCCTAGGAATTAGGTTACTCCATGTTAAAGAGAATGCCTTCATTTTCACTCCAGCAGGTTACTACTACAATATTAAAATTGTAATCTTCACTGCAAAACAAAGATCAAATAAAGCAAAGGCAGAGCTGTATCTCACCCCTTATTCAAAGCTATAGTCTGTATGAAGAACGCCACCTTTGCTTTTTCCTTTCACAAGACTTAAGAACAAATATAATTTTTTTTTCAGTTTCTGGATTTGTTTTGTTTGTATTTACTTAGGCCTGCCAGCCTGCTGTTTCTGTAAAATATTTTGTCTTAGAGTGAAAAGTATATTAGACTATACAATGCCTCCCTGTGGAATTTTTATGCTTCAACATAATAGTGCAATGTGTTTCCTAAATTACCTTGAGGCACTTGGACTCAAAACAGTGGTATGTTTCTCTCTGCTTTCCCTAGTACATAAATTTTCATCCTGCAGTGCTGTCCTTTATGGAATGGCTAAACAAGTGAAAATTGTTTCTAACTTATTGGTTCTTGTAGCTTGGTAGCCTAGTGAAATAATAAATTTAGATTTTTAATTCAGCTGGAATATCACACCAGTTGCAGAAATAGAAATTGCTCAGCACACAGATGAGTGTACCATGAATAGAAGCATAGGATCTCCTACCAGTGCAGGGGATTTTGCACATTTCCTTTCTAACCTGGTGTATGATTTCTGCAGGCTGATGGCACTAACTCTCTGAGTGTGCTCATGAGGAGACTCAGGTGTGTCATTCATCCTAGAGAATATACAAACAAGCAGAGCTAACAGCGTATGTACAAGAGAGCAGTCACCTGTGATATGTCTCTTGCTGGCAACTAGTAGAAATGAAAGAACTATCTCTCCCTAGAAAAAGGAGGGTTAGAAACCTATTGTTTGTTCTGTTGCCAGGCACAAAATCAAAGTCTGCTTTACTTTCTCTGCTTTTTTTTTAGCTGTTAGAAAAGAAGGAGAAGATGTCCACTCGCCTTGATCTCTTGTAAACAGTGGTGCAGTAAGATACTTAACACACACTGCTAGATGATAAACGAGCAATCAAAGCATTCCTTTGTGTTGAATGAGTAATCTGGCCTTTTGTTTTCCAGTGTTCTTTTCTTAATCAACTTCGCCCTCTGATAAAGAGGGAGGAAAAACATTAATTTATGAAATGTAATAGCAAATTTTAAAGGGAGCTGTTAACATGCTTGTTAGGTCTGTGTTCCCTTAGACTCTTTTCAGGACAAAAAGAATGTTTAAACAGGTAGCAAATCTGAGGATACATGACTGGATATTTTTTAAGCTGTGAAATTCTCAATTATTAAGAATGGAATGGGCTATCTAAACATTCTTTTTCTGCCACTATAAAAATTTTCATCATCTGGGGAGAAAGGCTTTCTTATTCTGTCAATTTTCCACAGAACATAAGGTGATATACCTGACTACCGTGAATTTGGTACTATAGAATTACTCTTGAAATTATCACCATCTTTACTGAGCTTTAAACTTACAGAATAAATTTTGCTCATATATAACTTTAAAATAAATGCACACAGTGAGAATGAACTAAGTAGTGACTTATTTGGTTGGTTTTTTCTATTCCACTTTACCTGTGATATGTGGTTCACATGGCTAGAAAGTAATAGCTTTGAATTCACCATGGCAATGGCAATAAAGCTCTTTTCTATCTCATTGTCTTTTTACAGGGCTTGCTGCATGATGTAGGTGGATTGGAAGCTCCAGAAAGAAAACAATTTTTCCACTATGCCAGGCTGTATGCTACTTGATAATATCTTACTGCAAAATGGAGGTTTGAGAGTTGAAATCTATTACAGGGAAGTTCCTTGTTTCAGAGGCAGTATTTTTCTGTCCTGGAAACAGGGAAGGAGAGCAGAAAAAGGAACATTTGCATTCCAAAAAGTTTTGGTGAACTGCAATTGCCTTTCTCTTACAGAAACTTGTTCCTCTTAGAGGTTGTTTTGTTCTTTTGGAGAGCAAGTACATTTGCTTAGGAAAGAATAAAAAGTTTAAATAAAGTGTAATAAAGTTTTATAGCTTATTTAGCACTTCAGAATCCAAATATTGTCTCTTCTGTTCCTGAAAATGGCTTTTATATGCAGCAGTAATTTTGCTCCAGCTACATTTTCTGGCAAAGCTGTTTTGGATGATTAAAAAGGGGATATTTTACTACATTTTCTACGGTAACATTTTGCCACTTCAGTGTTTCTAAAATAGCTCACATAATTTATTTTACAGTTGAGTTAACAGTGACTAGAAATATAAAGCAATGACATCATGGCTTCCTGCCAGAAAAAAAAAAAAAAAGAAAATTAGTAAATGCTGGAATGTAGTAAATGTAAAAGGGTTGCTAAAATAAATTCGACTACTGCCTGTGGTAAGGAACAAAGGTGCAGTTGGGCTTGGGTTATTTTGTTGTGTGCTTTTGTGGGGGTTTGAGGGGATTTCTTGGTTGATTGTTTGTCTTTAAAAGAATGTTGAATCTCTGCAGCCTTTATAAAACTTGATAAATTTTAAATCCATTGTTGAAAGTGACAGTGGCTGAATGGCAGGGTAAAACAAGCTATTCCAGTAAGTTTGATATAATTCACCCCTAAGGATTTAAAGCACAAAGAATGAAATATATTACCAAGGTTAGAACTCCACTTAAGGAATTGCATTAGATTTGCCCTTCTTGTGTTTCAGTGGTTTAAGTAATCTTAACTCAAGAATAAAATGCTAAGATAAGCCTTCTATTGTAAAAAGGGTAAAAAATATTAAGTACATGTTTGACCTCTATATGTAGCAGTGACCACTTTATTCATACAAATTTAAGCCAGATTTTATTGTATCTACTAAACTATAAAATTGTGGACTGACTTGGTAAGGTAAGGGAAAATGGATGTGTAAATTGCCAAATTAAGTGCTCTTTCTCAAAATAGTTGAGAGATTTAGTGTGAATGCTCTGCCTTTAACCACAGGAGAACCATAAAGACTTACGTCTTTATCAAATAGAGCTGGACAGATACAAATAATAAAGCAATGCTGAAATGAAAGCAGAACAATATGTTATACTAGCGAATCTCTTGACCAGTGCAGAAACTTCTAACAGTGAACTGCTCTTACAAAGCCTTGTGTAATGAATACAAATTGCCACTTAAGAGAAAAAAAAAAAGAAACAAAAAAAAGAAAGAAAAGCTGCAGAGTTCAGTGTTGACTTCAGACTGTATTAACTCAGACTAAATACTGTGCAAATTTTAAGATGTTGTTATTGCTTCTTTCTTGAGTATTCAGCCTTGGGTTGGAAGGGGCTTTAAAGATCACCTAGTTCCAGCCCCTCTTCATGGCAGGGACATCTCTCACTAGACCAGGCTGCTCAGAGCCCCCATCCAAGCTGGCCTGGAACACTTCCAAAGATGGGGCATCCACAGCTTCTCTGGCAACCTGAGTGCCTCAACATGCCATGAGGAAAGAATTTTCCTAACATCTGATCTAAATCTCTCCTCTTTTAGTTTAAAATTGTTCCCTCCCAGCTTATCATTTTCCATGAAAAAATTTGCTCTTGCTCTTTTCTGTAAGCCCCCTTTGGATACTGGAAAGCTGTGCTAAGGTCTTCCTTGAGCCTTCACTACCCCAGGCTGCACAACCCAAAATATCTCAGCCTGCCATCACAGCAGAGGAGCTCCAGCCCTTGGATCGTCTTTGTGGCCTCCTTTGGACTCACCCTAATAGGTGCAAGCTTTTCTTGTGCCAAGGACCCCAGAGCTAAATGGAATACTCCCGGTGGAATCCATGAGGGCAGACTAGAGTAGGAGAATCACCTCCCTAGACCTACTGGGTCCACACTTTTTTAGATACAGCCCAGGATGCAAGTTTAATGGACTACATTGTCTTTGGATTGCTTTTAACTAATTCTTCTTAGGAAAGTACTGTTTTCTTCCTAGTAGACTCTCCAGTCTTATCTGATAATGACACTTTTTTTTTGTTGTGGTTTGAGTGATTAATTATCTTGTCTGACAGAATTTATTTACCTTTTTCCAGTTCTTAAAAAATTGATTGCACTTTTTTCATATCAAGAACAAAGTACAAGGGAACCTTTAATCAGGCTGTCCAACTGCTGGAATTGAAAAGTTTTTTCACAAATTAGTATTTTGCAACTTTAAGGAAAATGCTGTATATCTTTGCAAGCTAATTCAGTTAATTATTCACCTAGCTCACTCAAGATTTTATTTCCATCACAAAGATGTGTGTGACAAAATATCACTGCCAACACAGTGCTTCAGAAGATAAGGTGATTGTCTACTTAAATTTACCCATATAAACTCCAGGAAATACAAAAGGAAAATCTTGTTTGTTAAAGACAGATTGTCCTAACAGTGACTTAGGGATTATGAATTTTCTGTAATGCAGTTTTGCTGTATTGGCTTTGTGTTGCTGACATGCCAATTCTGCAATCAGTCATATGGATAGTATAATTTAATTAAATAAGCTTGGTGTTTCTAAAATTTACAGCACTATTTTAATAGACATAACTATTTGCAAGATCAGAGCTTAAGTATCAGCAATTACTAGATGCTGATGATACGTGGACATACCGTATCAAATTACAGAATTTTATTACAAGCTGGTGCAAATGTTTATTACAGTCAAATATGCTTGGGTATGGAAAAGACTTGTAAGGGCTATTTCTATCCTGTTTCATGTGACGACTCAAAATTCTAGAAGTTAGTCAAATTCAACAGAGAAATTAGATAAGTTTAATTAGAAGATAAGATACTTGAATTGACTTGCAATCCCTTTGAGTCACTCAATGTATCATTTTAAGAACTAGCTTACTGTATGTTCACAGAGAAACCATGGCTCCTGGGGTAATGGTGGAATTAAATAATACCTGGATCTCTTGTGCCTTTGTGGTGAATCTGTGTATGCTCCAGATCACTCTCTTTTTAGGTGATGCATGGATCATGTCTAAAAAGAACCAGTAATCTTTCTCCAGGGCTGCAGAACCCGCATGTGTTTTTCTTACTGTATTTTGATACTTAAATAAATCCTGTAGGTTGCTTACTTAGAGATTTTCTTGTAGCGAATTTATGATGTATCTGCTACAGAACTAAAAGAAGAAGTTAGTGACACTGCAGGCACCTTGCTTTTGTAACTACACAGCTATGTGCCTTGTTTGAATAAAGCTGGTGGATGTACTCTAGTTGTGGAATGACTTTCTTTCCATGTAGAGCTTAAGGAGTTTTGTTCCCTGTACAGTTCTGAGTGAAGCTCAGCTGCTGGTCTTGTGGGGACAGACACTGCCAATAGGTTTCTTCACAGCTGTGCATTGGTGACACTTGGTATCTCCTGTTATTTCCTTCCAACTTACATTTTTAAGTCACCAGATCACTTGAGATATATACATACATATATGGATATATCACTTGCTGTGCTACAGCACAGTGCTGTAGCATAACTGAAGTACTCCTCTGGGTAGATTTATTGGCCCAATATATCCAGGAGCCCAAGCCTGGTGGTCTCTTCACACTTTTTGTCTGTATGCTTTATGGCCATAGCTACAGGATTCACTTTTCATGTGATACTTCTAAAGGGGGAAAGAGATTGTGGGTTTTATACGTTCCCAAAGTTAAAATTCCATCAATTTCATGTATTTTTTTCTATAGCAAAAAGAATAAGAGTGGAAGCAAGATTTCCAGCGGCATTAAAAAATCTCATCCAAGGGAGTTTTTTTAATGCCAGCATTCTCAATTTGTGCAAGGTCAACGTGTGAATTATGGGTAGAAAACTTAAATGGCTGGTTGCTGTTTTACAGCCATCCGACAGAATATTCTATTCTCTAGCCACGGAAAGGACATACTGAGATAACATACTCAGCCTGTTATGCATATAACTGTATTGCATTAAAAGACATCTAATAAGGATCTGAGTGATTTTGTCCTGAATTTAACCCTTGTCCTATAAGCTTACCTACTTTTTTGTGCGTCAGGGCCTTGTAGGGATGTAAAGAGCACAGTTGCTTGTCTCAAACACTCTTAAGGCCACAGCAGGACTTTGCCATGAGATAAGCACAGAAGGTAGTCACAGGACGGTGCTATCTCCAGGCCTGGTGGAGGCAAGATATGGTTAGCACCTCCTAGGTAATTCATCCAGACAAAAATTTCTACTTTGCTAAACTGTGTAAAAAAGCAGCTGCTCAAACGCAGACATACCACTGGTCAAAAATAAGCCCAACTTATGGGACAGATGCTCTCTGTGACCACCAGTGACCACCAAAGCTCCCCTCTCCCTCCCCTCTCCCCCAAATATGCTTCCATGGATGCCTGGAACTTGGACTGTAAGATAAGCCTCCACACCTGGAACCTGAGATAAGATAAAGGTGGTACTATTGTCCAGGTGTTATCCCAGACTTAGGGGGAGATTAACACAGCCTGGGGAGAAGAATGGATCACTGATAATAGATACAAAAGAATGCAAAATTTACAAACCACAAGGAAAGCCAGCTCAGCAGCTGTGCTAAAATCAGCTCCAACAGGGTAAAAGGTATTTCTGTCAAGGGGAGATCATGACCACCAACTCTCACCGACTCTCAACCCACTGTGTCAAGAAACCCACCGACTGAAAAGAGGAAGACTGAGCCTGTATGCTAATTACCGTAAGAAGGGAGGGAATCATTTAACCATGAGAATAAGAGAACTGTGGAGACAACGAGCATTAATTCCTTTGTTTGCTAAAATGTATAAATAGTAAGTGCTTTGAAATACACATTACTGGCATCTTTGACAGAGGAGGGCTGGACACCAGTTAATTTTTAATTATATGACTTGTAAAAAACATTGCATGTCTTGAAAAGGGATGGAAAAGCCTTGTTAGATTATATTGTAACTTTGATTTTGGTCAGAAAATTTTCCTTCTGAATTTGCATATATGGGAGAAAATGTATCCATAACATACCAAACACTATCAGTTTGTATAGCGGATTTGGAGCCAGGGGATGCTGCAGAGATCACTGGCTGTGTAGGTAACATGTGCAGATTTCTCCTAAGCTAACTAACCTAAGTACTTTGGTTCAATGCTGCACAGAGCTGAGTTACTTGATAATAACAACTTAACATGCCTCTTTAGTGATTTATTTTACCATACTCCTTCCAAAGTCCAAACTGGTAGAATAGACAAGGGGAAATAAGTAGAGAGCCACAAACAGTGCGAAAAATACTTTTATGTATAAAGTAGCATTAGTGAAAGAGAATTGGGAGTTCCTTTCAAACTGGGAAACATTAAAAAGACTGAAGGAAAGGCAGACCATATAGAAGAAGGAGTTAGGCAGGGCAAGACATGAAAAATAAAACATCTTTAAACCTGATGTTAGGAGCAATTTTGCTTCGAACTGAATTTCTTTCTCTGCAGTTCAAACAGATGCAATTTCTCTTTCTGAAACCTCCCCTCCTCCCTCCTATCCCTTCCTCCCCGCCGCCCCCCCCACCCCCCCTCCAATCTGCACTGCTAGATTTTGCTGGTTTGTTACAATTCATGTGTTTGTGTGTAACTTGCTGGGACAGTTGGCTGAATACATCTGGAGCCAACAGGTCACCTTGTGTCTCATGCAGCAGATTTTCACATACCAACCCAGTACAGCCATGTTGTCAGAGTTTCAGAGTTTGTTACAGAGGAGGGTGGCTTTTAAATGGTGGCATTCTAGAGACCTCTGGGTTGTACAAATTTAGTGGGTTGGCCCTGTCTGAAAGCCAGGTGGCCACCAAAGCTGCTCCTCTCTTTGACTGGGCAGGGGAGCAAAAATAGGCTCAAGGGTTGAGCTAAGGACAGGATAGGGAATGGGGACTGCTGTCACTCTATCACACATTGTCTCTGCCACTCCTTCCTCCTCAGAGGTAGGATTCCTCAACCCTTCCCCTGTTCCAGCATGGGGTCCCTCCCAGGAGGTGCAGGCCTACATGAACTTCTCCCAAATATGTCCTTCCCGTGGATTGCAGTGCTTCATGAACTGCTCCAGTGTGGATCTCTTCCTTGGGATGCAGTCCTTCAGGAACAGACTGTTCCAGTGTGTGTCTCCTGTGAGGTCCCAAGTCCTGAAACCTGCACCAGTGCAAGCTCCTCTCCACAGTTTCACAGATCCTGACAGAAGCCTGCTTTGAACCTTCCTGCAGGTCCAAAATCTCCTTCGGACATCCACCTTCTCCAGCATGGGATCCTCTGTGGGCTGCACATGGATCTCTGATCCACTATGCAGAACCACAAGGCAAGGGCACAGCTGTCTAGCCATGGTCTTCAAAACAGGCTGCAGGGGAACCTCTGGTCCAGCACCTGGAGCAACTCCTGCCCCTTCCTCACTTCACTTGGTGTTTGCAGGGCTCTTGCTCTCACATGGTTTCACTCCTCTGTTCCCTGGCTGCAAATACTCCTGTGCAATAACCATTTTCCTTCTTGAATATGTTATTCCAGAGGTGCTACCACTGTGGCCATTGGCTTCAGCCTTGGCTGGTGTTAGCTCTGTCTTGGAGCTGACAAGGATTGGCTGTGTCAGACATGAGGGAAGCATGTATCTCACAGAAGCAGCTTCTAGCAGCTTCTCACAGAAGCTACCACTGTAGCCCTCCTGCTACCCAAACCTTGCCATGCGAACCCAACACAGTAAGGTTTTGTTATGTAGTGGGTTTTTGAAGCTGATGCCCATCGGGGAGTTCATAATCGGCTACAGTTTCTACATCTGTATGGCTGGTGTGACAGCCACCCCTCTCATGGTGAGCTAGCAGCAGCACAGGATTGAGCAGAAGAGACTGAGTTACTTGGACAGAGTGATGGCAGAGCAGTTGGACAGTGCATGTCTGCACATGATGGTCACACCACGGAACAGAGCTGTGTGACATCAGCTCTCAGCCAGGTAAGGTTCCTATTGCAATGAAGTGGGCACTGTGGTTCAGGCAGATTCGTTATTTGGAAATGCAATGACATCAATATTCAGGACTAGCTCTTGATAACTGTAGCTGGCAACTGAGTTTTCTTCTTATGTCACAGGACAGAATGAGGCACTTTCAAAGCTTTTAGAAACATTGATTAATACATGGAAAAGATGTGATGTGATACCTTGAAAGGGAAGATAGAAAACTCTGATTATCTTACTAACTATGAACACCTTACAATCTTTTTGGGTAGTTTTGGTTGGTTGGTTTGGTGGTTTTTTGCTTTTGTTTTTGTTCTTTTGTGAAACAAAGTTAAGATTTGAGGGCAGAAGACCAGTGCTTCAAAACTAAAAAAATGGCTATATATACGTATATGAAATTAGTACAGGGATTGCACAACTCTTCAAAAGTCTTTTGTTTCAAGACCAAATGGAGACAGCTCATAATGAATCCCTTTGAAGACATTTCACATCTGCAGTGGATAAGGAATGGGGAAAAGCATTGTGTCATAGTTTTGTAGAGACACCTGCAGACTAATAGTGTCTAACACATTATGACTGAAATTATATGAAGGCACATTTTTGGTATTTTATATATTCTGGTGATAAGATCAATTACTATCTTTAGCTACGACGCTCTACGACCCAGTTCTGCATCTATTTTTTCATTCCCTTGGGAGTTTAGCTTGTATTAACATGCGAAGAAGTACATTCTTATTGTGTTGTTCTGCTACATTAATATCAAGTTATTTTCACTTTTTCAAAACTTTCATGGTTCTTATTTCTTGTGGTTTTTAACTATTTGTACCATGAGAATGACTCTTCTTGCCTCTCAGATGCTCACTTCTAAGGATTAGATCTCACAAATATTCATTGTATATGAGTTCTCAAGCAGACACTGCACTTACTCCCAGGAATAGTCCAATTAAGTCAAAGTGCACCTTGGATCAAATCCAAGACCCATTAAATCAGTTGAAGTGTTTCCATTTACTTCAAAGGATGCTGGATCCAAGCCATCACATCTGCAGCTCTCCAAAGGTACCATTGCTTATCTCAAATACACCTACTTAAATTCAATTAAGGGTAGAATAAAATCTCCCAAAGAAAATGTGATGACACTCTGTGCCACAGAAAATATTTAAGTGTTATATTAGAAAGCATAATAGAAAAATATCCAAATAACCAAATACTGTAAGAAACATGATGACAGAGGCAGAGAGATTTCTTGATTTCAATCAGTTCTTGACCGAAATAAAGAACTGATTGAAATTTGCCAGAATTGCTGTCACTCACGTCCTACTAATTTGATTTGTTGAGTCATATGACTTTCATTTACATATATACTGAAATGTGGATTGGATGAATTATCTTAAAAGTTTCAAAATAATTCACCTGAATTGATCATAAGAAAAGCTAATTACTTCTACAGTCTTGGATTCAACATAATAGGTATGACCTGAGTTGAAGGATTCATAAATTCTTGCAGTTGTACATGCCCAGGAAATAATTTAATAAATTTTCCTGAGACATTTTTAGCACTGAGTCATACCATGTGAATGGAAAAGAAATGTGGATGAAAGCTTTTTCTGTAGGTGCACAGTTCTTCAGAGCTTTCACAGTAAGACTGGTATCAGTATCTCCAAGCTTCATTCTTAGTAATCTGTGACCTGCTAAAGTAGATTTCTGTCTGTTTTCAAGAAGATGCGTTAAAAAATTACTTGATCATTGCAGATTGCTAGATTACTTGCTGGCTATTGTGTCAGTAATTACTTCCAGAAATTAACTCTCAGGGAAGAGTTAGTCCATAATGGTTATAAGGGGATATCTGAAGGAACCACCTCCAAGAAGTACAATATAGAATTGGCTGCAACAAAATTAATGGGGTCATGGAAATAAATTAATAGAACATATAGTCATGCATTTCAGAACAGATGAATAACTTCTCTGACACACACCTGAATCTAACAACTTTATTTAATCTATTTTTTTCAGAGATTAGTGGGATCTCTTTGACAAAGAACAGATATGATGCTGTCAGCAATATCACTAAATTGTTCTAAAGACTCACACTGTAAGCTCCACAAATTGTTCACCCAAACATTTACCAGTGAAGTGCTATAGTTCAAAAGGAATGGAAGAAAAGAGATTTTGCCAGTTGTTTTCAACTAGCAGGGCAGTTCTTGATTAGGAGAACATGTCTGCACATGAAGTACCAGTGAGGGCTGATGAACATGTATTTGATTTTAATATTATTCCTGCAGTTACACTGTACTTACTATCACATATTTCCAGTAAATAACTTACACTGTGACATTCAGCCTCTATTTCTGTTTTCCCAGGAATTGTTTATAACTTTTATAATATATATCATTATTAGAACTGTTTTCTAAAAAAAAAATTCTATAGATGGATCTTCATTTGCAAACTTCTCAAAAAAGTTTCTTCTATGTATTTGGTAATCCAAATTCAAGTCACTGGTTCAGCTGGGGTGGATGTGTAGCTTACAATGAAATGGTGAAGTTATTATTAAAACCAGGCTATTTTAAAGTAAGATTTAGATGTCTTGGGTAGCCCCCAGTATAATTTAAACAGCATATAGTACAACATAATTGAGGATGCACATCCAAAAAACTGAAGTGCAAGTCACTTTTCCAGGCAGACTATTTCACCAAAAAAAAAGAAAAAAGAAAAAGAAAAAATTTAATAGCATGCAGTATGACTTCATTTTGAAAATTATAGCTATTGACCGGATTTCTCAGACTTCTATTACCTCCACGGTGTCAGCCTGTTGCACTCTTCTAAGGACATCATTGAAGAGGTCAAATTCTGCTCTGCTGCAGTTCAGGGCTGTGATGCTACTTTTTCTACTGTTCCTTCTTTTGTCTCCTGGTTCTGAACTCCACCATGTCATGGTCCCTGCAACCAAGGCTGCCTTCAGCCTTCACATTCCCAATGACATCCTCCCTGGTTTTGGATATGAGATCCAGCACTGCACCTGTCATGGTTGGTTTCTCTACAGATGGGTCAGGAATTTGTCATTGATGTCCTTCACGAACCACCTGGATTGCTTATGTACTGCTTGTGTTCTCTTTCTAGTACACATTAGGACAGTTGAAGCCCCTCAGGGCCTGTGGACCCACATTTTTGTGAGGCTTCATCCACTCATTCTTCCAAGTAATTTTGTTCAGCCTAACAGTGCAAATGAAAGAAGATTCAAAGCTAAAAAAGATGTTTTAAGATGTCTTGCCAGATCAGATAGCTTGGAATTTATCAGTCTTACTCTGTGGGATGTCCAGCAGGGTCTGTTTTTCATTCTTGTCTAGTGAACTAATGAGATTTAATG
Organism: Corvus cornix cornix; assembly: GCF_000738735.6. Classification (NCBI taxonomy): domain Eukaryota; kingdom Metazoa; phylum Chordata; class Aves; order Passeriformes; family Corvidae; genus Corvus; species Corvus cornix. The sequence continues at coordinate 32,541,847 of NC_046357.1, forward strand.
CAGTGACTGTTCATTTAGAGATCTTTGTATTCAGAGATTGATAGCATTGTGAATCAAAAATAATCTTCCAAGAGCTGTATCACCTCAGTGGTGATGTTTATCTCTAGATGCTGGTAAAGTATTTGCTTGTAAGAATCAGACGTAAATATAACTTCCTTTGTAAAGAAGGAAGAGTGATACATTTGCTGGTGCTGCACGGTTGCAGGTCTGTTGTAGCTTCTGAATTTGTCAGTCATTCAACTTCTGATTGACTTACTTTGGTGGTGAAAAGTCTCAATGGGCTTATTCTGCTCTTTTATCACAGGAATTTTTTTGCTGGGGTCCTGTCTTGTTTGTCAGAATCAATACTGTATGATTCAGAACTCATTGTGATGATCAGTCTGACTTAAATAGCAAACACTGGGTAACCAATTCCATTCTTACCTTTCTATTGCAGTAGTCCCAATAGTGGGCTTTATTTCACAATATAGAAAGTTTTGTGACTGTCTTGGTTTGAAAGAGAGGTGTCTGCTAAGGAAGGCAGGAGCCTCGCCTGGAATGGCAGATGCGACCCCCCTTCCCTCCGAGTTATTATAATTTTGAAATCAAGGGGCTTTTAGGCAAAGATGTGGGAAATAGGAATAATAGTTCTTTACTATTATATACCTATATGTGTATAACCAGTCAAACAAACAGCAATAACTATGGCAGTAACAGCAATCACAAACCCAGTCCCAGCCTTCTCGGCTGTCAGGCTATTTCCCCTCGGGTGCAGTTCCGCTCGCAGCCGGCAGGGGCGCTGGCGGCTCCCGGTGAGCAGGGCAGGTGCGATGGTTCCCCCGCGGCTGCAGGGGGCGCTCCGGAGCGAGCTCGGGGAGCACGCGGCACCGGTGCCCTGGGATCCCGGGAAGGGATGGAACAAAGGCTTCACAAACCCCTGGGCAGCTGATCCCGGTGTCCAACTGGACCCTCAGGAATAGCAGGCTGGAACAGCAGGGACGAGCACAAATCCTGGGTGGCAGATGCGATGTATCCAAACTGTGGAGCTGCGGTGGGAACCCCCTGGTGGTCTGGGCAGGCAGAGCGAGCACGGCTACAGAGTAGCGAAGGCTCAAAGCAACGGCGGGGGCAGGGCGGCCACGACCCAGCTCCCAGCGGGGCAGGGAAGGTGGGCTTGGGATCCCAGGGTTTCTCTGCCAGAAGGAAAAAAAATAGCCAAAGAAAGCAGCCTCCCTCTCTGTCCAAACGCCGGGGACCGACTGTCCACACACTGAGGTGAAACAAGAGTAGCCAGATGCACCCCACTTCAGTAGCTAGCTCTTTTGTTTTTCTTAAATACCCAGCAATTTGTCCCCCTAGCAACACTTATGGGGAAAATTCCTTTAACAGAAAAAAACCTAGAACTCCTAAAACCCCAACAGTGACCAAGTGTTTTCTCGATCCTGAAAACCTATTCAGATGACATAGGAATGATCCACAGAAGGTAATTTAAAGACCAGTTCCACTTAGATATGCCTCATTTGGTAATTTACTACAAATCCCAACAAAACTTGGACACAAGGTTTTTTTGGGTTTTCTTGTATTGCTACCCCTAAAGCTTCCTATTCAGTGAGGTACTGGAAGCAAAAAATACTCGGAAAAAGAATCTATTCAATTCTAAAAATCACCATACATAGGAATCCTTGTTTGGACCAAGTCCTGTGGTACTGGGTAGTGCAGCAAATTGCAAATAGAAAGAGATGAACCCAAAGAGCTTAAGACTAAATGTAAGCTATCAATAACTGTGGTCTCTCCTTGTTCTCTTGTCTGGTCAGATAGCGAATCACATAATGGCTCAATTGCATTCATGTTGGAACAACTGAGGTCTTTAGTTACATTTGCATTTAATACTTACAAGGACAAAACTGTAGGTTAGTGAGGAAAAGAACAGCTCCCTTAGGGAATGCAATAGTCTTGAAAAACATTGGTAGTTCACGACAATCCCTTATGAAATTGTATTCAAGATTAACACGTCTGTAGCTAGAGATTGGAGTCATTATGAATATTTTCTTGTTAATAACTTTGTAACTAATGAGTGAGCTGTTACTGCATCTGTGGTCCTTGCTTCATAATACCTAAATATAACTTAGCCAAACTCTTGGGTACAGCATTGAAGCCAAGAGATGGGTCACCTTTCACACAGGAATTATGCAGTGTTTACTCCATTGCAACATGGAGGGAAACATCCCAGCAAACCTGCTATATATCAAAGTTACAGTTGTAGCCTACAGGGAATGATTTACTGAGAGATACTGAAGAGCTTTTCTCTTTTATAATAGGCTCTTTAAGACAGTATTTCCTGCCTAACCTTATGTGTAATACAGTTATTGATATGGGGAATTGCATTGCAAATATCTTGACATTTCTCCAATAGCCAGGTCACCTTAGTTGCTGAAAGTTTCAGTGGCCCCTCAAGGCCCATTTTATTAGTTATGAGACATTAATCACAGAAATGCATAGGCAGCAACTGACTCCCAGCACTGAATTTAGCGATAACTACTACCACGGTCCTTAAATGTTGAGAATAATTTAACCTTAAATTTGTTAGTTTCTTTAAAAATCACTGCTTGTCTTTTTTCACCCCTTATGAAAACTAACCCCCAACATTTCAAAGGGGTGTTTGACCACTCTCCACACTTTCTTACTTCAAAAGAAATGTCTGTCAGCGTGAAGTCAGTAGTTTTGTCATGGCAGGCATCAACCAGGACATGTGAAGAAGGCAAAGGCTTTCAGCCTTTCCTTTCAAAATTGGAATTTACAGTAGACTTGGAGAAATACCTAAGTTCTCCCCTACCTCTGCAACTTTGCAATCACTTTGTATGGGGGGAAAGATGAACCCAAAATATAATGTTAGTGGAAGAAGAACTTTGCCAGAAAAAAAATGCTCTTTCTTTCAATACAGACTACTGCAAGAGCAGTATTTCTGGATTATGTTTATTTCATTGCATGATAGAGCATATTTAGGTAGAGCCAAAGGTGTATCGACATCTTTATTGGAGTGTTTCAAGAGATATTTCAGAAGGAAAACACTCTTTAAATTTTTTTTAGGATGCAAAGTGACTATGGCTGCCTGCTCTGGAATTATGGCCCTACTTGTAATCAAGTCCTTTTTCTTCCATGGTGCCCTGATGATGTTATCTGCCAGTCAGCATCATTATGGTTAGGAAAAGAAAGTTCTGAATTGAAGGAACTACTCAAATGGCAATGCTTTATCTCCTAAGTACTTAAAAGATGACTACCAAACTCTATATTTATCTGGATTATTTATTTTATTTTCAGGAAAGACTGCTTCAAAATAGAAGATTCCTTATTTTTTCTTAAGGACCATGAACTGAATGATGTGACTGTAGCAGTAAAGATATATGAAATTCAGTGAAACTTAGTGGGAGCATTGGTTCTCTTGCCTTAACCTCTCTTTCTCTCTTTAGGAACTTGGAGTACACTATGGCTATAGTTCAGCTCTTATACTAAAGCTCTAATTGGGAGCTTGAACAGCAGTTAAGAGGAAAATATATGTAAATGTTGGATTTTTTTTCTGCATAATTCTGTCATACATAATATTTAGAGACTACACTTTTAGCTTTATATTATTTAAGATGGTATTGGTGTGCAGCCTGCACAGTGGAAACAAATCCTAAATATCACCTGTAACAAGAATAGGTGGTTTGTTTCTTAATAAACAGATTAAAATGTTGCAACCTTATGACTGCTTGTGACTGCTGAACATGTTAATAATGCACACAGGATGTAATAATTTCAAATACTGTACATCAATGAGTCTTTCAGCAGGTGCAGACCAAAGGAAGAGCAGACCAAAGCCAGACTAGAAGTATTGACTTTACTTTGCTGACTATTTGGACTGGATTTCAGCCACCAAACTGTACGTCATCATCTTCTCCCTCTTACTGACCTCATTGTTAAAATTAGTCTTTTTAGCTGCTGGACCTAAACTCAATATTACATAATTTTAGCCAAGACTTATAAAGGGACTTTTTGAAAGTGATGTTTGCTAGACTGGAATAAGGTTTCCAAAACTAGGTGAATTCATCCAGAAAGATTTTTGAATACGGACTCTATTCATGGAAAAAATAACATTTGTCCTGGTTGGCTTGGATGAATTGTACAGTTTGTCTGTGTAGTGTGGAGGAGGGGCTCTGCAGTATGTGATGTTTATAAAAAGCTCTGTGTGCTGTCAGGTAGTGGAGACACACTCTGAAGAATTGCTCTGCCATGGGTGTTCATCTCCAAGCTGATTCCCTGGTCTTTTTACCCTTGATTCACCACCTCCATGATCACCCCTCTGTGGAGGCTGAAAAGCCCCAGCACACTGCTTTTCCACGTCTTATGACAGTTTCTTCTCCCTTCCGTGTCCCAGTCAACAATAAAGCAATTGAAAACATTGTCTTCAATAAATGTAGCACACACTTTTCATCATAAGATTTAGTGAAAAAAAATCCAAAAAGATTTAATTTTCTCCTGACAATTTTTCAGTTGTAATTGCAGGACTGATTGTATTTCAGCCTTTCGGTTTTGCAAACAAAGTGTGTGACTGTTATTGGACCACTCAAAGGAAGGTAAATATGATCAATGCTGAATTGTTCATATGTGGTGAAAAGTTAAGCATGGAGACAAAGCATACAAGTACCAAAACTACAGAAAATGTTAATATCAGTCCAAAATGAGATAAACACTATTTCGAACCAGGAAAAGACAAATGTAATTGAGGCTGGGAAACAATGTTGGAATGAGAAAAGATAAAGATCACTCTTAAAAATAGTCAATTACATTTTTCTAGAACTGGCTAAATTTTTTTGAGGACTACAATGTGTCTAAGCTATGTGGTATAAGAAATATGTTTTCAAATGGCTGTCTGCCTCTTGTGCCTCAGACCTCTGTGGTCATATCTTCCCCACAACAGGAACAAACCCAAACATAACGGAAGGCTCATCATGTAAATTTACAGGAAGATTATGGATTCAGATGCAGTTCTAATACAATGAATCAAATTCTAAAAGCAAAAAAAATATTAGTCTTTCTTGAGACAGCCCTCTATATTTAAGCATGGAATAAGTACCAATTAAACAAACAAACAAATAAAATCAACTATATTTACTTGGTTTTCTGTGCCTTTAGGTTGTTCTCTGTTCATGTTTTCTGATTCAATTTAAAACCAGCAGTTTAACAGTTTTAACTCTTTGTTAGAAAATTCAAGATCTTGTAGCTTTGTGGTTCTTTCAGGAGTCTTTAAGTCTTATTCTTTCATACGTAAATATGCACACATCCTTGTGTAAAGAGTTTTTTTGAGATCACAATCTCTGACACTTGTAAGATTCTTTACAAAGGCTATAACAAAGTGCAGAACTGAAGGCAGTGAGACCAAGTCAATGGAAATGTGCAGAGTATGTGGCATAAGGTTTTGATGTTCTTTTTAGTGAAAAACAATCTGCATTTCAGAATTCAAAGTCAGCTTTAATTTAGATTAACACCATGGAAAGGACCAAGCTTGTAACAATGACAAGTACATATAAAACGGTGACATCTTAAAAGCATAAATGTAAACTTCTTTTCATGAGTGGTCAATTGCAACATTTAATTTCCATAGTGAAATATTTTTTGTGTCTGGTGTTTCTGGCCACTTTTTAGCTATTATGGTAGCTAATGGATAACTGTAAAGGTCTCAAGCTCTTTCTGAATGGAAAGTAGAGCCAAACAAGCAGGAGTAAGAGACTGCAGATCATGCCAACTCTTACAGTGCGGATACTGCAACACGCATACCAATCAATGAGGCACATAGAAAAGAAGTATATATGGACCGACTCTTGATAGCTGTTTCAGAGAGATGTTTATTTCTCCAGCCACTTGGCTGGGGCTCTGCCGAGGAACTGTTCAATCACGGGACCCGAGGGTCCTTGCCCATGCAGGGGAACACAAACCAACCAATGGGGAACGAGGCTAACCAGGGAGTAGGGAAACCCCGTGCCTCCCCTCAGGACCCCTCTCCCAGAACCCCACAGCAGGGGGGAAGGGACCCCAACATTTCACCCGTTTATTTTTAACAAAAAGAGATTTAAAACTTAACATTGAAAACAACAAGGACAGTTTCAAAACAAAACAAGCCACCCTCCTGAGTCTTTAAATGTCCAAACAGATTCTCTGGAACATCTTAAGGCTGACAGAAGGGAGACAGGACTCTCAGGGCATGTTTTGTGGGGAAACTGAGGCAGGAGAGGGTTTCTTCTATTTGTACCTGTTGGAACTCTAAACAACAATAGTTAATTTCTTCCCTGATGCTGATCTGCATCATGTTGCCTGTAGCTCACTTTGAAACTTCTCAGTGCACTGTCCTACCCTTGAAACAGCTCCGTTTTCCACAGAACCAAATTCAAATGTTTTCTGTATGTCCCATTGAAAAATCTGTGCCCAGAGAGATGATAATTGCACATAAAAATAGAAAGGTCTGAAACAGCAAAGCCATCTGGGTATTTGTCCATGGAATAGGTATAGCAAGTGTGCGGTAGTGTTATCCCACTAAAATTAAAATCCGCTCCGGAAGCACTTGAAAATACAATCCACATTCCACACCTAGTGTCAGACCTTAACGGTGCTGATCCGCCCCACTTTGGGGCATCAACCCCACCACAGGACATGACCACTATAAGCTCAAATTCATTTTCTATGGGTGGATGTTGAATCTATACCATGGGGTGCTAATCTTCAGACCCATCTCTTGGTGGACCCCTCAGACCCCCATCTCAGGTCCAACTCCTTCCCCATCACCTTCCAACACCACGGATGCTGCAGACTCCAGATCTGACCCCTGCTAAGATCCATAAGGGTGGACATGATCTGTGTGGGGCAGCCTATGTCGCACTCCCTTATGGGGGGGGTCTCAATGCTCCCTAATGCTTACTTTCCATGCCAGGAGTGCTGGCATTAAAACCAGGGAGTCAATTCGAAAGGTGCCCTGGGATTCATAGAAACATTTTAGATTTTTAACCAGTACTGCAAATGTGGAATTATTATATGTCCAGTGGCAATGATTAAACTACTTTTTAATAAATGAAAAACTAAAAGTGAGCCCCTAGGAGGTTCTTCATTGCCTCAAGGCTTTTATACCTTCCCTAACACTGCAGTATTTCCTAGTATCTTCTCCAGTTGATGACAATGTGATTATTATTACCACTGTAATGCTTCTTTAAAATATCTTTTTAATTAAAAAAGAATCTTAACAGGGATGTATTTCTTTACATCTACATAGACATTAAGGGTTCCCTTTAAAAATTTTGCTTAATTCTCTCAAAAATTGAGAGAATCTTTAGTAATAATCTTTAGTACTTTGATTACTCAGCAAAAGATATATTTAGATCTAGTGCACACTGTACATAGCCAGCCCAGTTAGAAAAAAAAGTTGGCAATAAGAAATGGTTATTTGCTCCATGTGAGTGCGTAAGTAATGAACATATACTTGTAGTCAATGACAACACTGAAGCTTCACTGGCAGGGGCAAAAACACAGGAAAAGAAAGGGCAAGGAGCCAATATATTTATATTGAAAACTGTGATATCCCAATCCTGCTTTCAGGAAATAATTGCAAAATCATTAAATTCAAATAAAGGTATTTACGGCAAAGAAATTTATGAACAAATGCTTGCATGACTTTTCAGTCCAATCTAGGATTCCTAGTGACATGCATGAAAGCCATTTTATCTTGAGCCCTCCTTTGTACAAACACTAGATTATGCTCTTCAAGTTAAAATTTAGTCGACCCATCAAAGACAAAGTAGACAAAGAAAGCCTACACAGAACACACAAGATCCCAACTGTAGTCTGCCTTAAGGTGAGCTGCTCTGGCACATGATCTAAATGGCAAATCAGAGGCCAACAAGATGCCTTAGGAATCACTGGTCTATCTTTTGAGACAGGGAGCTTTCATTGTGCCAGTAGAGAGAAGTGTCTGAGGAGGACACTATAGATAATTGATTTGAATTTACTGGCTTCATAGACTCATTACTTTTAAATTTCTGCTAGACATTTTCAAACAGTTTATGCTTCTTCTTTCTTCACATAGTTATACTTTCTTTTGCACCATTTACAAGTATTTCTGTTCCACAAATCTCTGTGTCTGCATAGGTGCTGACTCACTAAAGACAGTTCACCTATCTGAGATATGGACATGTATAAACATTCTGGTTTTCCCCACAATTTGATTGTTTAGATTATATATTCTGACACATAGTAATTTTATGCAACAAAGCCCCAAAGAGAAGAATTAAGATTAAAACATGAAAATAATGTATTTTCAATAAAACATTCTCATTTGACTCTACAATGCACATCCAATACTGCTTTCTAGGAAGGGAAAAATGTTTCCGTATGAACTATGCAAATCCTAGTCTGCCTTTCTTTCAAGAACAAGAGTACAGCTTTCTATTTCTGTGACTAAATCACCTTTTTCTGTTTTATGATTAAGTTCATTGCTCATTTGAATGCCTCTGATAGAAGAGCATCACTACAGTGCAATTTTCTGAATAGGTACAGAATAAGTGTTTGTTACTTTTTTTGTACCCATGTTCCCCAAAGAGAGTGATATTGTAGGACATCCAGTCCTTATGAGTTAGTAAATAAATAGAAGCAACAGAAAATAGCTATTAGCGAAGTTATTTACTATTAAAAATATCTGTAGTTAAGCTGGAGTTCTACTTGCTGGCAACTACCCAATACCACCTTAATCCTCTCTGCTCTGCTGCAGGGTGACAGCGGAGGGACTCTTGTCAGCAAAGATAACCATGCTGACTTCTTCTCGTAACTCTGTGTGACCAGCTGGAGGAAAGGCTGTGCCAGAGCCAAACTGCCTGGAGTCCCCACCTTCACTCAGTACTTCTACAACTGGATTGTGGTCCAGATGGGCCTAAGTCCAGCACCAGCACCTACTACACTGCCAGTGTCAGCCTACACCTCAACCCCCATGCAGGTGCCATGTCCGAGACCAACCCAACACTGTCCATTTCCAGGTGAGAAGTTGCTGCAATTCTTTAATCTGCTGCAGGAACTCTTGCAGTTCCTAAGGGGAAAAATTACTTGAGCAGCAGGATGGATCAGCTCTGGTGCAGGCTGCAGTGGACCACAACCCTTTCCTTCTGGGGCAATGCCTGCTGACCCAAAGGCAGCCTTGGTGCCAAAATCTGCTCTGTTCTGCCCATGTCCCTCTCTGCGTGCACGTAAAGGCTGATGTTGACTTAGTTGTTGCAATGAAGTCGCCTGTTTTCACAGCTAACTATGTCTGCAGTCCTAGTTGGTCTCCTGACAGTTTTTAAGTGTCATTTTGCATGACAAATCTGCATGTAACCATGCACTATATATTTTAGCAAATAATTCCTTTGAAAAGATTTGAGTCTTCATGTTTCACATTAAATAGATCAGGAATGCTTTACAGTTACAGCATACCTGTATATGACTCATTCAACATACTTTTAAGAAAATAACATTCTTCTTTTTCGGAAAGAATATGTTCCTTATGCCAACCCTCACAATACAGAAAGCCCATTATGTACATTACATGAGTGGAGTTTGCCCTGAAGGAAAAAAGAAAAACCTTCATCAGCCTATGCAGCTAAAATACATTCTCTAACAAATGTAGAGTGAGAGTTTCTTCTTTTCTTCCCCAATTATGCACTTGAGACAGTGAGCCTAAAAGCAAAGCAAGAGGACACCATCAGTTTTAGTCCTTGAAGTACTAAAAGAAATGGTGCATGAGCATGAGGGGTTTTTTGTCAATATGATACTTCAAATTATTATTCTACAATAGAATTTTTTCTTCCTTGCCATATCTCACAATTAGTTTATAGTTCTAAATACAAAATGCATGATCCTGTACCAGATTATTCTGTGGGAATAACTTGAAAGGAAGTTTGTCCAGGAAAAATTGGTCAGTAGAAGATTAAATCAATGTGGTTGTGCTCTGAAAGGTCAAAAGCTTACCAACATGGAGTAAGGCACCCAGTAGTTCCAAGTCCATCACTAAACCATGTCCCCAAGTGCCATATCTACAGGTCTTTTAAATACCTCCAGGGATGGTGACTCATCTACAACCCTTGTCAGCCTGGTTATTCTGGTGTTTAGTAATTCTTTTGTTGAAGAAATTTTCCCTAATATCCAATCTAATATCAACCAGCTTAAATCAATCCCCTTTGCCCTTATCATGGGCAACATGTACAACAGTGTTTCAAAGAAGACATGGAACAAGAATACTGTGTAAAAGACAAGACAAGAAAGGCAGAACAGTAAATGTGCATTGAAACTACTTTTATGAGAGCCCTTCAGATGCCATATGGCTTTATTAATCTTCTAATAATGAAAGCAGAAATACAGCATATCATGGTGGATGAAATGCTACTGAAAAGGCATGGAAAGCTCATAGGTCACAATCTTGTTGGGGTTTTGGGGAGGTGTTTTGTTTTGTTTTGTTTTGCTTTTTGGTTTTCTTTTTGTTTTGATTTTCTTTTTGTTTTGTCTTTTAATAGCATCAGGAAATGTATTAGTGATTAGGTTCACCTGCAGAAAACCCTGGATGCTGTGGTATCCTAGGTCCTGCCCTTGTTGCCCTTGTTCCTTTGTCCATAGTGGAGCTTGTGAAGTGCAGTAGAAAATAGCATTGAGAGAAATCTATTATGACAATTAAGTTTGGTTGCAGTTGTCTCCATTTATTTTGGTGTAGGCAAGTTTCTGTCAGAGTAATGAAGGGTTCTGACAGGGAAACATGCAAAAGCAGAGAGTAATCTTACTCCCAAGAGTATGAAGATAGAGCGGAGTTATGAGAACAATTGGTCAGACGCTTCAGCAAACCGTGACAAGTCTTGTGTTACTGTGTTAAAGAAAAGCCTGGAAACTCACCATTATGATGTGGGCTAAAAATAAACTATTCCTATTCTCAGAGGACTGTCTGAAGCCCAGTGTCAAAATATAAATAAGGCATATATGGCATGAAGCCTGTATGTATTTTGTAGAGTATGTTCTGGCTGCAACCAAGGAATCTTTCAGCATGTGTCTTGCAGATGAACATGCACTGGCATTGCACTCAGGTACACCTTCCTCCACTTTATTATCTTCTCTCCCCCATCCCTTCAACTGTGTATTAAACTTTGAAAGCAGTGAAGCTGAGAAGAGGGAGACCTTCTGATTTCCCTGTAGTGGTACCAAACCCACTGATATTTGTACACTTTTCTGGAAGAAAAGAGAAAGTTTGGGAAAGTCATGACTTGGCAGTGCAAAGGTTGTCTCAGCATGAAAAGCCACTCTAAACCTGGGAATTCAAAACACACTTGGATCATTAGCTGTCTTGCTGATCAAGAGTTTTTGTTAATCAATATGGCTTAGGCTGCATGCTCTTAAAAATTACCATTCTTTTTCTCCTTCCTCCCAGCCAAATGTAACAAACAGCTAATAAACATCAACACTGTATAATAAATTTGATAAATAGCCAGTGAGCAACCCTGAAGTGCTTTTATATGAAGTGCTCTGTGGATCTCAGCACATCATTTAGCTGTGTTTAATCTATTGCTTGTAGCTGTGGCACGTTCTGGGACTTCTTTATTACAGCCTAATGTAATAATTATCTCTATGAGGATTTCTTGAACAAACATCTCGACAGCTGAATTCTCAACCTGCTGGGACCTGCAGACATCACTTAGGTGCTGTAGGTGCCCATTTATGTCTGACTACTGCCTGCCTCTGGTGTTTCCCACCAGAGGTGGATACAATCTTATTTTCAAAAAATATTGTTATTTCCTGGAACTTCATATTTTGAATATATTGTTTTGCCTTCTTTGTCAATACACACCAGCAGGTCAGTAGATATCCTGATGTTAATTTCTAATGCAGGTCTTAAAAAGTCATTGGTGTTGAGCTATATTTCACCAGTGCTTTTTAGCATAACTGAGTGAGCATCAAAGCCTGTCTGCCTCATTTTGGTAGGACATATTTTATTATTTTCCTGCTGTTTTCCACTAAGACATTTTGCATGGGTAAAATGGGAAGTACGATTTCACCTTTATTTTTTTGTGAAATGTGTCTCCAAGGTAATTTCGTAACAGATACTCCATCTAAAAATGAAACACTTGAAAAGCATAATCTCCTATTTACTTGTGCTTGGTAAAGACAGTCTCAGGGATGTTAATAGATTTTTTTTTTCTGGCAGCAATAAACCTCTTCCTCTTCGAAGAGCTATTTTTAACAGTGTTGGGAATATCATCTCTTTTACTTGCCCAGGCTTATTTTTGGCTGTATGCATTTTTCAGTGCCTCTGTTAGTTTGAACCTAGGAAAAAAATATTTAGTTATTAACTTTTTTGGATCACAAATGATTTTCATGTGCATTAAAAAATATTTCTTTCATGTCAAGCTGAGGAATTGCCATGCTAATATCTTTCAAGAACATCTCCTCTTGATTGAGAGCACCCACTCTTAAGTGGTTGCACAGTGTGGGCATATGCTGTTTGTCACATACTGAGTTCCAGTGACTTTTAATAAGGCTCATCTTTAGCAGTGTCTCTGATACCCCTTGATGATTCACAGGCTTTTTGCTTATGTACTCCTCTGCTTGTTTTTGTGAAAATTCAGGAACTTTCTACTCTTTCCTTAAGGGTTTATCAAATACTATAAAAATTTGTTTGAACTCAAGTGTTAATTGAGCTTGTAATTCTGATGCTTTTACTCACCTTATTTTTGGATATGGGAACCTTATTTTAGTGTTGCTTGGCATTGAAGATAAATGTTCATTCTGGCTAATCCTGTTTTCTTGTGTGCAAAAGCAAAAAGAAATAAAGCAAACAGAACTCTTCACCTCTGTAGCTACAGACCACCTCCCTCCATTTTCCACTATTCAAGAGTACAGATGCCAGGCTTTCACCAGTAGTAGTGTATCACTATCTTGAGCTCTGCAGCTTCTGTGCACGAGGTGCTGCGATCTCTGAAAAGCGCCTCCAAAGCGAAGTCGCTCAGCAGGATCAGCCACACTCTCACACACGTGTGCATGCCCAAATGCACCGATAGCTTCAGTAATATGGATCAGTGGCAGAGGCAGGAAGGGTCTTTGCATAGATTTCCACAGGAGCAGTTTATTGCTTCCGCACTGTGAACAGTCCCAGAAGCAAAGACACAGAACAATGGAGAGCTCAAGTTTAAGTATGGGAGCAGGGCGAGCGCCAGGGACCAATGATCTGAGGGCACAGGGGCAGTACAAAGGCGGGACTAGGGAATGGGGACCACTGGGGAGGCTCTGGGGGAGTGGTGAAGGACAGAGGCCAATGGGGGAAACCTGGAGAGGAGAACTTTCTATGGCATGGAACATATAAGGTAGTGAGGAGGTGGGGTGGCCAGTGGCCAACCAGGAATGCAGAACTGGGGTAGATTACCATTACAGAGCAAAGCTTTCTGGGAGAGGCTTGCCTTCTCACCCTAACCTCACCGAAGTCTCTGGTACTAGGGAGTGTCTTACCTGAGAACTCTCTTTGTCCTTTGTACCATAAGCTAACCAGCCACTGCAGTACTGTAACATTAAAAAGTACAATTTTGACTGTTTTTTAGGATAACAACACCAATAACTTCCTTGCATGTGTCGTACATGTGTCGTACTCCCAGGTCCAAAGTGGGGGCCTTCCTTACTGAAATCTTCAGCTTCATTTAACTTGTTTTTACAGGATAATCTCATGTGTCTTTGTTATCCCTCCCCAGTAGTCTTCATGTGTTGGTGTACACAGTCAAAATGGCAGCATGTTCTTTGAAAAGCTGAAACCCTTTCTATACCTTACTTCTTCAACTACGGCTGTGATCATGTGTTTTGAACCTTGAGATGCACTTAATGTATCTTGTTGCTTTTATTTTTGCTTTTGAGCTCCTAGTCTAGAGCCTAGTATCTTTGGCTCTTTTGATATTCTAGTGAAGCACTGTATCTAATGAATTTAGTCCAAATAGCAAATCACCAATGAACAGTGATTTTTGTTGACTGCACATCTGCTTTGCTGTGATCTGCTTTGATGATTGCCCTTACTAATAATCAGCATAACATCTAGCAGGGTATCAGACATTCCTCACAAAATTCCTGCCTGATAAATAGCATAAAATATGTCCTCTTTCTCTTATATTAGTTCATTATGGGATTTCATACTTAAGAAACCACTTTGGCATTTTGAAAAGGTTTGTTATCTTTCAGAGTAACTTGCATTCAGGCAAAATATTCTGCACTGCCGTATTTAAAAAAAAATATAGCACTTGAAAGAATTATTGTGGAAAAATTTTAGTGAGAGACAGTGTTACTAACAAGTTTTACAATTATGCACATGGAACTAAGATCTCTTGAGAAACCAACCTCAATCTGTTCCCTGCTTTCCCTTGTTCATATATTTTCATGACAGAAATTACATTTCATTTACCTGGAAATTTACAACATATCTTTAGACCAGATCCTTGTAGATTACAGAAGAAATGGTGAGTGTTTCAGCTTCTAAGGAGTCTGGTAATATCTAAGTCTTTATCAGAACTCACATTTAAGGATTATAGCTAAAAGCTATTTATGTTTTAAAAGCTATTAAACCTGTTTGAACTATACTTCCTTAATCAGATAAACTGATGAAAATTATGTGAGTCCAATGTCAAGGCTATGCTCTTTTGATAATCCCAAGGTAAAGAGAAGAGAATGAGATTTTATAGAAAGGTAAGGCATGATTGGAATTATTATATCGGCAATAAGAATAGATAGCTAAGAACATGTCTAACAAACTATAGAAATAGACGAAGGAATTAAATGCTTTCCAGATATCATACATTAAATTGGGGATCTCTGTTACTACAATCTACTTCCTTATTTCAGCCAGGAATCTTAATCAGTATTAACAAAATTTCGAACCCAGAAACCATCAGAATTTAAGCCTATAGTACAAGGACATGATCAATATGATCATTTAGTAATTCATTTACTACTTTATTTTTGTATGAATTCTTTCTGAATGTATAATTTTAGGACAACAAATGACTGGGATATATTATACTCTAAAAAAAGTTAAATAATTGTGAAAAACTCTGAAGCTCTACAAAGAGAAAAGAAAAAAACTGAAAGAAAAAAGAAGGAAAAAAGGACCGTAAAATAACTCAAATTGATATTATCAAATTAAGCATATGGTTAAGGTAAAAAAATTAAACTGATCTGTACTAGTTATAGCCTGCAAACTACTTTTCACTATAGGTATTAGTCATAGCAGGAAAGTAGTACCTACAAATACTGTTGTTAGACAAAAGAAGTGGGGATTTGTTTCACCAACTGAAGCTGTAAAACAAAGAAGTTAATATTTGAGCAAATATTCAAAAATTGCTTTGAAGTGTCTATTTTGTAGCTACTTACCTATCTGCCTATTTATATATGTCACTGACTTTTTAGAAGCTTCCTCAGCTGTGCTTGTTCAGATGATAGAGGGTTGTTCGATCGAGGGTGGAAATTTTTAGGGAGGGTGTCCAGGAAAGACTCAGGGGGAGATCAGTCCCAAGTATATGCATTCTTGGATACTTGACTTCCTTTATGCACAGTAGCAAAAGCAGAGACTTATGGACTGTAGCACTGATAGCAGAGTTCTATACCACGCTGTAGGCATTACTTCATTTACTTTAAATTCTTGAATGCACTTTGCACAATTCTACTTACTGGACCTTTATTCCAGGAGACTTGACAAATAAGAGGTTTGGGTTAGGATTGCAAGGGTGATCAAATTTGTATTTGGGGAATAACAAAAACTTTGGTTTAACCTGACATTTCCTTATAGGGAGAAGGAGATAGTATAGACATTCTCTGAATCATGTGTTAGGTTGTACTTCTAACAAATAAACGAGAAATGTTTTTCTAACCACCACTTTCTTTTGTAGTCATACTCATTATGACCTATTGTTACTGCAAATGGAATATGAAAAGTAACAATAAATGGATAATTTCTATAACTTTTGATCTGGGAGATGAGTAATAACCACATTTTTGGGGCTTCTTGTACTTGTCTATTTACTAACTTGAAATAGTGTTGTATCCCATATACAGAATATTAAAAAGTCCATTTTAAAATTTGCTCAGCCGCTGGAACATTTTAAAGTTGCTTTCAGATAAGCATGCTTATGCAATGAGCTAATAAGCATACAACTCCACTGACTCTGCTGGAAAAGGAAATTACAGATCAGAAAGGCATCAGTTTCTAGTGAGGAGCATAGTTTGGTGAGTGTGTTTAAAAATTATTTGGTTTTTAAGAAAGTTTCTCTCTTCTAACTGCAACACCCAATTTAGGCAGAAAGAAACCCTCTGAAATAGTGAAAACCGTCAGCAAAGACTTTTCCAGCTGCAGCATGGAATCCCCATGAAAGCAGCTTAAATAAATAGACAGATTCCCGAGTTTGATTGGAGAGGGAATGGTCTCACATGAAAAATAACTACTCAAGTTGATGGACGGTTATAACATCCAGTTCATCCTCTGTACCAGCTAAGAACTTTTTGTGGCAAGATGTAGCAGTTCAGTGTTGCATATAGTGCCATGCAGTCATCACATCTTGTCTGGAAGACTCCACAGAAGAGCAGTCTTTTTGTAGGCAGGTAAGTACTGTAATTCAGTTTTACAGCTCAGGAAACATGCTTTGGAAATCTAAGATCTCTTCAGTTCAGTGCCTCCTAATTTATCCTGGATACATATAGAAGAGAGAGTGGCTCACACTGAACAGCACAAAATAGTAGAAAGAAATTTGCATTGAAGGTGACAATAGAAATTCTCAGCAGTAAGTATGATGTAACCTTTAGAAGACCTTTTGCTCTTCTAGATGATTTGAAAGGCACTTACAATCCATTATTTTAATAGTTTGGTGGTAGGTGTGCATTTTATTCTTAAAAACTTGCCATTTAGCTCCAATCCACATTGCCGATCTCTTCTCCTCCCCACTCTCCCTCACTAAAAGCAAACTTGAGAAGTGCTCTGATCCTGTCCGTTTAGTCTGCTACTATGAGCTGAAAATCAAAGCTTGTATACTCAAAGCTTTGGCAGCTTCAATGACTTTGCCTTTTCAGAATGTATTTAATTCCCCTTTTCATGCATTGGCACAGACATGCCTCTCAGATGCTCTTCAACTACAGCTGTGTGCACTTGTATTGACAAACTTATCAAATAAACTCAAAGGGAAAGAGATAAGTAGAAACACATTTTCCTATGGAAAACAAAAAATGGAGAAAAAGAAGGAAAAATCAATTTTTTTTTAAAAAATATGCCAAATCAATTTGCAAATATTTCCTCAAGCAGGCAATCTCAGTCTGCAGGGAAGGTAATTGTGGTAATTACTTGCAATTATTGAATAGCTTTCATCTATCATATATTTATGTTGTATGCAGGTTATGTGGGAACCAAGTATATTTGAATGCCCTTCTATTAATATATAATATGTTACATTCTGCCTGTCTCACAGAGTACTTACATTCTGTTGTTCTGCAAATGGGTCACCCAAATGCCTGCAAACACTTGATTATGCTTGGGTTTTTTCACCGTGCTTAGTTTCTGCACCTTAGTTTATGCAAACTCACTGCAGTTGGCACCGAAGGAAGGATGCTGCTGTACAGCACACCTCATTCTGAGGACTGTCACTGGGAACATTTTTGATGTCTTTAAAATGTGAATGCCTTCTTTTTGCCGTGTGCCTCACACTGTTTGTACAGTGCAGTCGTCTCTGGCCGTGTGGCCAGGGCACTGGGGAAAAAAACAGTTGCAAGAAACAGAGAAGCCTCTGAAGATATAGAGGGAGCAGTACAAAGACAACCTCTTACTAAATACTTGTCAAAGCTTTCTGTCTGCAGTGCTTTTTCCAGACTAAACTAGAAGAACAATAGACTGTGGAGAGCAACAACAACAGGTGGTGGAAATTAGCACCTTAATTCACCTGAATGTGGTGGTGGTTAAACTAGTTGAATGTCTCTCAACACCTTGTCAGATAGTTTGAACATATGTGGGTGTCTGGAAGAAGGAGATACTGCAGCAGCACTTGCAATGTGTTAAAATAGGAGTCTTCCATGATGGCTTCTGAGAGCCAGAATCCTGAGAGGTAGTACAAGTCACTTTATTGCTGTTTTCTAAACTGTAGCTGCTTGAAGCTCGCTAGTTAAAGAAGGTAATAGCATAGATTAATCTAGGATAGGAGGCAAAGTACAGATTGTAAGTTAAAAATACACCAGCTGTTTCAATTGCTCTTAGTTATCATCACGCCACGGTAGCATTCACAAAAGTCAGAGGAAACTCAGCTTCAGACAGGAAGATGAAGGACTATCACATCCTTTGGATAAGAAAAGAAACAGAACTCCTAGAAGCACGAACAAAGATCTTCAAGAAATAAAACAAAATGTAATGCTAACTATGTGTTTGAGTAAAGGTTTGAGCTTTCCAGTGACTTTAATGGTGTATGATTGTGCCTGTATTTATTTCTAATCAATGAAGGAAGAAGTTCAAAGAATCATAGAATCGTAGAACAGTATGGACCTTAAAGATTATTTCATCACAACTCCCCTGCCATGATAGGCAGGGACACATTCCGCTAGACCAGATGCCCATGCCACCTGGCCTTGAATACTTATTAAAACGTCAATTCTGCCACTAGAATTTACAGTAGATCTCTTATTACTTGCGCTTATTGCAGAATTCTGAGTCTTGATCATCTGCCATCACTTATGAGGCTGCTGCTTATTAAAAAGCAAGCATTGAATGTCAAATACATTAAAACAAAATGTTCAGCGTTGGTAGTGACATGCCTCAGCCCTGAACCTAGACGTAGGTTTTCAGGCAAACTCACATTTATGTGTGTTGTCAGGGAGACCACCATTTTCATGTTTCTGTAGCTCAGTCAGATAGCTAAGCACTAGATCTCCAGGGATGTAAGTGTCATCCAGGCTGCTGGTTAATTTCCCCTTGTTGCACTCAGCAAAATCTATTAAGCCACTTGCTTCTAAGCATGCCACATACTGTACTGTGGTATTCTTGTAGCAGGAGTATCTGCAGCCTGGGTACATCACGCACTGAGTGCTGAGTGCTACCCAGCACAGTCCTTTCCTCGGCCCTGGTAAACACATCTATTCCTAACTCATATTTGAACTCCTGGGGACAGTTTCTTGGTTGCTCTTATCTTTGCAGCTCTCTAATCCCTGGCAAAAAAGTAATAATATAATGTCTGAAAATATCTATCCATCCCCTAAATACCTAATACTCTTGGTGAAAACAGAATTTACCTTGCATGTATGGAGCATGTTTCACATTTGTGGGACTGCAGGTAAGGCTAGGCACCATAGCTCTTCCCCTCTGGCTAGCTCTATGACAACAAACCAGAAACCACTCTAATCTGTTCCGATGACCCAGAAATGTTAGATATGTCCTGAAAGAAATGGGCTTTAATTTTTTTAATGGACTTTTTAGTTATGCCCATTCTCTGCTACATTAAACTGCATCTCAATCCAGCAAAGCATCTTAGCTACAGTTAGAAAGTGCAAAATGTTCCTTTTTGCCACTGCCATTTTTCAAATGCCGCTGACATCCTTAAAGCCCTCATCAAGGTGTTAGTAAACTGTTAAATTCTATTTTGTGCCAGCAGTTCCCCACCTAATATCTAATGCCATCCCACAGCTAATGAGCTGCTAAGAGCTGTATCTGACATTTGAAATCCCAGTGTTGGTGCATCCCAGAGTTTAGTGCATGAACTCCATGTAGTCCAAACAAAAAAGATGTATTTCTAAAAGAATGGTAAGTGCCTCATTTCCCATGGCGTTCACTTGATCAGAATTTTAATTCTTCAAGTATATTCATGTACTCTATGGACTTTGTACACATTCAAAAGATGTAAAAATATTACAGTTGTAAAATTTATTTTGTAATGATCATTAGCTAAAGTTACATGCCAGTAGAGAGATGTCTGGTTAGTGGGATATATGCCCTGAATTATGCCACTTTCCTGAACTCCTGTGATTTAAAGACACAGCTGTTACCAAGGTCATCCTTCTTACCCTTGAAAATTATCACATTTGCCAACTTCCAGTTGACTGAGACCCCTCTAGATTCCCCAAAACTTTGAAAATTCACTGGGAGAACTCCCATGATGACATCAGCCAGCTCTTTACCCTTGGATTAATCTCATCAGGCCTCACAGAGTTATAAGGATCCATCTGGAGCAGTAAATCATGCACGGGTCTGGGGGAAGACCAAAGCAGGATGTTTAAACTCCACAGCTGACTTCTGTCTCAGCTGAGTGATAGGATTGGATTATGAGGTATGTGTGGAAGGGAATAGGTTTGGCAGAGTTTCTTTATCTCAAGATTTATCTAAAAAAATGATAAAGGCATATGACCCCCCCCATCCCTTTAAAATTAACCCTTGTGAGATATGTATGTTGCCAAATTGTCCAAATGATTCCCATCTTCAGTCTTCGGACTGTCCGAAATATGTGGTGTAGTTGGTGGAAGCAATCACTACTGGAAAGTGGTTGTAGGCTGGCTGGTAAGTAGAGATCTCAGAACTAAGTTGCTTGCCAGTCTGATTATTTAAAAACTGGCTAGGGATGCCTGCCCAGGGTCAGCACTCTTTGGTACTGAGATGAATTCAGCATCTCAGCCCTGGGTATAACAGAGCTGGCACAATGGGCCCAGAGCTGCTCAGGGTGAACTGCATACAGCATGCAGCTATTGCTGCATTTTATTCACCATGAAATTCTGGGGACACAAACAGAGCTGAAATCCCATTCCTCTAAAATCTGAATGTATTAGGTCAGCATAGATAATATATGTGACATTTTCAGTCTTTCTTTAAGACAGGTGGAGTACCTAAGTCAGCGTAATGTCTTTTTATTTCTTAGCTCAAGAGTACATTTCAAACAAGTCTGTGAAAGATTACCTATCCTTGTGAGCATTTTAAAGCAAATTAGTAGGTCAGTTTTGGAGAGGAAATTTTTGTGGCAGATCAGCATGTGGCCTGTGCTGCTTGTTTCACTGTGACAAGGGTGGTGCCCAAAATCTGTTTTCACGTGGAGGGCAGCCTGAGCTCCTCAGACCCTCACGCAGCTCAAGTCTTACATAACATATGTGCAGAATTCAGCTCCAAGCAGAGTAAGTGACTTGCCCTGACTACCTTAATCTTTACAGTACAGGAATGATGACAGTGTGAAATACTCTGGTATTTTCCACCTGTCCTTGCCCTCTTCCTCAGGCAACTTCTTGAAAAACAAATACAAACTAGATAGATACAGATGTATCTGACCCAGTCAAACTATCTTATCAAGATTACAGGGACCCTTGCCAATCTTTGAGTACTTGAACAGACAGTTCTTATTTTCTAGCATTATGTCATAATCCTCCAGGACCATCGAGAAATACAAAAGCACAAATTGTAATTGGAGTGGGGCAGCAAGGAAGCAAGACACAATTTGGTTCTGCTCTCAATGGCCTTCCTTAGGGGGAAAGGGGGGTCAGGAGTCCCAAATTATCTTTGTTTCAGAAATACGTTGGGTTATGTTTTTCCTGTGCAGGATCAGGGCTCAGTACAGCTTTTCTTTACAGTGTTTGTCAGTTGGCATTATTTCTCTTCAAAATCAAAATTAAAGTCATTAGTCAGTTAATAGAATTTCTAATGTATTTTCTTCTCTCTGGGTGCCTGAATTAATATCCCACATCCTCAATACCTCCACTGCATAATGACACTTCACATGCACAGAGGCAAAACCATTCAGCATATAAACACTCTGATGATGAGTGCTCCAGCTGTAACACATCTCTCTACAGATACAAGAGCACATTTGCTTGCTTGTTTACCTTTTGTAGCAGCATATGAAAACTGAAGTATTTCATGCCCTGTCTCCCTCCCTTCCGCCCACTCATAATTTTCCTGTACATGTTGATCTTCCTGTATTTTTTGGCTGCCATACATGAAATCTATGTTAACTCTGATTTCCTTCCTTAGGCTATTTCTGTATGTGTGTTTTTTAGCAAGTGAAAAGTGCCCCAATGTTTTCAAAGATAGCTGGAACTGAGGAAACCATAAAGTATTACAGACATAGGCCCCTTTATTTAGCATGAATATTGATGTATAGATATAGCAAAAGAAAACCCAGGTTAAAACCAATGAAACTATTTCAAAAAGGAAGCTATTGTTTTTATCAAATCTGCATTTTCACAAGCCATTACTCTTTCATATCTCAAAAAGAAGATCCCTTAATTCCATGGCTATGTGCAACAGAATAAATTTGAAATTTTAAATGTATCATATTGTTATTATTTATCAAGAACTAAAGTCTACTTGCAAACCCCATCAGAAAAATCTCTCTAAACCTTTGGTTGCTTTTTACTTTTTCCTTACACACTTCTTAACATTGATTTACAAACAGCAAGTCAGATGTCAAAAAAAACCCCTTTCATCGATTTTTGCTAGTATTAGATTCACTTTTTCTCTTCTGTGGCAGTACATACACATATTCATATGATACTGGCTATGTAAATAAGAGTCTTTCACAAGGTATAGGTATAAAGGATATTTCAGAAGCGTCTGGAGACTGCAACTCTCTTTAAATTCAAAATTAGTCCTATGTCTCTCAAGTCAAAGTATGCTAAAATGTCCATAACATGTTCAGAAAACAAAGTAGTGTGCACCTGTAAATAGTCTAATGTGTGGTTTATTCAGTTTTTTCAAGCATAATGATGATATTCTTTTAGGGAATGTATCTTTAAAATTTTATCCTGTTTTATAAACACAGCATTGTTGTTCCTATTGTACTCTCTCATACAATGTTGAAATAAAACAGAATTAGGTAGTCCAAGAAACTACTGGAAAACATTTTTCCATGTACACTAAATCAACAAAAATTGCTCAGCAGTTAAATTAAAAAAAAAAAAAAAAAGGCAACAAAACATACAATAAAGTCCTTTGATCTACCATATGTGTAGAGAAAGCCTAAACTGGTTTGGTGCAGTTATTGCTCTTGTTCAGCGAGTGCTGATTCTGTGCTTCACGCTATTGAATGAATGGAATACGTGGGCACTGGCTCGAAGTTCTTACACTTTTGCAAATCACAGCAAAATTAGGCTTCCAAATGACAGATTTTTTTAAGGAGAAGTAAGGTATTTGGGATAGTCTACCTATGAATTTTCTTGTTCACGCCAAGGGTTGGTCTTTGTCCCTTGCAAAACAGTCACAAATCTCTATTGCTCTGACCTTTGATATCCCTGTACCAAACTGTTGGGGTGAATTAGCAAAGAGATGTCAGGGGGGTCACGGTTTCCTTATGTGTTAATTTTCTTGAGTTATTAAAAAAGAAACTGCTTTTCTTGGTCTCCTCACCGGCATCTAATCTGAAACCTTCTTTGAGAGAGCTTCACAGGAAGATCTTTTCCCAGTGCAGGTGATGTAGTAGGTGACCCACAATTTCATGTAATACATATACACTCTGAAGAGTTGGCTACAGACATTAGGAGAGAAAATGATCCATTATTTCACTTGCATCCCAATTAAAATGCATTTGAAGCCTCTGTTCTTCAATCAAATTATAAAACAAATTGCTTTACAGATTTGTTTGGAATTGTGTTTCACATCCAGGCTGTACAAGACAGAAAACATTGCCTGATATTCCACTAAAGCATCTTTCTTTAAGATTTCTTCTGTTCCTGGTAAATATGAATGGGAAGCATAAATCATAGGAATCTGACAGTTAATTTATTTTAGGAGTTTGGGATCTGGAATGGTTTATTGCACTTAGAAAGGTTTTACAAGTAAGTACTCCTTGGAATCACAGATTTTTTTTTAATGTAGGAATGACCACTACACCTTCTAATATGTACTTCTCTCCTAGGCAATTAAATCATATTAGGAAGCTTTTTAATGTGTTTCTCTAAGTCATATCTGAAACAACTCATCCAGCTGAGTTAAAACCACCACAATGGGAACACATATGTCCCCTTGGCAGAAAAAGACTTGACTTTCATTGATATTATTTGAGATTAATATGACTTCTGAGAGAGAGAGAGATCAGAGAAGGCATGATAGATGTTATTACTTTGTAACTTACTGTGATCAAGTGAGAATTATCAACATACTACTGTGCAGATAAAAATTTTCTCATATAGAAGACATTTAAGTAAGGACAGGAACAAACACCAGTGTGTTGGCTACGACTGTAGCACACCTGCTCCATAGCTGAGGCCCCTAACTGTATCTCCTCAGCTGCAAACCTACAACTGCAGATGGTTATTAGTATAAATCCTATAATCCTAGAATGGTCTGGGCTGGAACGAAACTTAAAGAGCACTGCATCCCAACTGCCTGACATGGGCAGGGACACCTTTCACTAGACCAGGTTACTCAAAACCCAGTCCAGCATGTCCTTGAACAGCTCCAGGGATGGAACAACCACAACTTCTCCAGACAACCTGTTCTAGTGCCTCAGCACCCTCACAGTAATTAATTTCTTCCTAACAGATAATGTAAATCTACCCTTTTCCACTTTAAAGCCATTCCCTCTTGTCCTGTCACTACATGCTTTCAAAAGCTACAGAGAAATCCTGCCATGTTGCTTACAAGGGGTAAAGGGAGAGGGATGAGGTTTGCTCAGGGTTTCTCAGACCTGTAACTTTTCTGTGCAATATTGAGCCTGTGTTAGTCTTCCAAAGGAACTACAATTTTCTGTATTCTCCATGTGAATCTCTAATCCAAATGAACTTCAGTACCAGCTGTCATAATACAATTTGCAAACATCTGTAAACACAGTGAAGGTGTCTTTCTGTAACAGAATTACAAGCCAAATTTATACCTATTCATACAAAGTGTTATAGATGGTAAGAGTTTGACATGGGATTTTGTGAAGTGTCATATCAAATAATTTCATCTGTTCCAGAACAAAAGTTGCTAAATTCAGTCAAAATTAAACTCTGAATATGATCTTGCTTCACTTTGTTTTTAACTCATGTAAGCAGGCTTTTAAAATAAAAATACAACATTGTCTCGAAAAGATAGCATTAGGTAGAATGATATTTATTACTTATTAAGGTAAAAATCATTGCAAGGTCAAAATAGCTCTTGAGTCTTCCATCAGTACCTGTCATTTAGATCATTATCTGCTTCTGGGTCTGGAAGCATTACTGATGATCAAGAAATTTCAAGAAATGTTCAGCAAAACTGCAGGCTGATGTTTTGCTGTAGTCTGGAAGCCATAAAAACACTAATGCAGACAAGCTTGTGAAATTGCTTCACTGCAAAATGAAGTGATCCCGAAAAATATCTCACTGGTTGACCAAGAAATACTTCGTGTATTTTCTGTTTTCATTCACAACAAAATAATTGAAATTCTGATAGATTCTTGTGTGTAAATAATCATGGCACTGATGTATAATTCTCAAGGAATATTCAATGTGTGTATCAGTATCTCCAACTCTGTTAATCTGCAGAAAGAAAGTTTTAAAATAAAATCCCTTCAGGGATTTGTTTGCTTATTTATGGCTGTCACTGTCTTTTGCAGCACTCACATGATGCAGTGGAACTTGCCAGAGGTCATCCAGAAGAGCGTATGTTACAAGGGAAGAGGGCGTCTCTCTATGCCACTGCCAATAGAGAAAATTACTGTTTGAGCTGAGTTACAAATTCAGCTCCCTGAAGTAATTTAGCACATATTTCTTTAGAAATCCTAATATACCCTTCTAGGTCAATTTGGTTTTTAACACCAATTTAATTTAAATGTGGAGGCTAACGCCTGGGTATATTTAAGAAGGCAATGCACTCACTTATCTTTTTAGACATTATGTTAAATTGGTATTTTAGAATAGACAAAAGTAAATGGAAATATTCCAAAATAACCTGCCAAGTGTAGAAATTCATCATTTACTCACTGAGGGCTGAAAGCTACAAATCCAGTGGTCACTTACAGTAAACTGGTCCTCGACTACTCTGGTAACAGCAAATAAAATTTCTAAAGCTTGAAGTCAGGGTATCAGAGCTCACAGACTCCCCTTAGACCTCCCAGGTGGATTTCACTTCCAAATGCTGAAAGTAATCCACTGCCACTGGGAATGCTACCAGCTGTATGTTTAGAATTGAAACCACACTGGTCAGGAAGGGTTTTAAAATGAAAAAAGAGCATGTTTTCTGTGTGGATCAATGAAGCTATGTTTTTTAACTTTGTCTGGCAAGGAAAGTGTGCATG
Source organism: Corvus cornix cornix (assembly GCF_000738735.6). Classification (NCBI taxonomy): domain Eukaryota; kingdom Metazoa; phylum Chordata; class Aves; order Passeriformes; family Corvidae; genus Corvus; species Corvus cornix. The sequence goes on from NC_046357.1 coordinate 32,568,078, forward strand.
CACAAATTTTCTGAGAGGTGATTTCAAGGGAAAGAGATGAGGTGGGACCTCAGCAAACTCAGTGTCAAGGCTGAAATTTAAAAGGACAAAAGAGCACTGGCACTTGCCTGCCTTTGACTCACCATCCTGAACTACTGCTGGGAGGGCAGAGGCTGATTATTTTAGTCCCTGGCTTCCAGTTCAGTAACTCTCAGTAACTTCAGGTTATGGAAAAGAGGTATAACTGCATGTTTAGAAATTAACAAAATCATATCTCTTTCTCACAAATTAACTGTTCTTTGCATGTCCTATGATTACTTCCCTTATGGGTTGCTAGCATACATGTAAAGATATTTTCTTTCAAAGCTTGTGTCATGTCTTTTTGTGCTTTCATTTGAGGCAAAGAAAGCATTAATCAATGACCAGACAACTTTCAGAGGGAATTCTATTCATTCTGAAACAACAGCTCCATAAAAGAGAACCCATGAAACAGTGAGTTTAACTGGCTGCTGATCTGGTTTTAGTAGGCAGACAACTAACTTTGGCACGGTCCTTTCATAAGCGCAAGAAGAGGTGCTTTCACTCAGGGGCAATGTCTGTTCTCAGATTGAGTTTTAGTGTTCTCTTTCTCCTTCCGTCTGGACTGTTCTTTCTAACTCAGCTAGATGGTTTCCGTGCTTATGCTCTGAATTATGTAAGTTAAATATGTTAATTAAATAAAATCAAATTGTTAAATTAAATATTAAGTAAGTTAAATATGACTGGTGAGAAAAAGTTTCAAAAGAGTGGATGTTACTATATTTTTCAAAATAAAAACTGTTACTGAAGATGTCCTAGGGATCTAATACCTGGAGGCATAATTCTTACTTCTCTCTCTCCCAAAACCCATATGGAGAAACACCAAGGTAATAGTCCTTGAATGTGTCACTGCCTTTCAGTAGTCCTGTGGACTTCTTCAGGCATTTTGGTCAAATCACTTGGTTAATTTTTTTCTCTTTTCTTGGATTCGTGAAATGGAAACAACTTCACTAACTTTAAAAAAAAAATTTAAACACAGTTTTTGTGAACAGAATTCAGTGGCAAGCATTACTTTTCTTTGTTAATATTAATGTCTGATACCAGTAGGTCATTTTCATAAAACAAACCACTCAAAGACTTCTACTGCCCTTCCCTTCCCTGTACAAGCACTGGTCATTACTGTAATCACATTGTAAAAAAACTAAAACTTTTTTGAAAAGTCTCTGCATATTAATTCAAACAGCTTGTACAAAAGTTATATGACCTGTTACTCTATTGTCACTATTAATGCCATTAGTGTCAGTGCTATTCATCGAGGCAAGATGCAATGTAAAAAACCACTTTTATCCATGTTCCAAGCTAATCCTACTATAGATAAGTTTCTGCAGTCTTTTTGTCTCTATGAGATCAGACTTTCACTGCCCCCACCCTTGCCCCCCAAGAAATTGGAGGCATTTTCTTCTTGTGTAGCTATGCAAATTGTACTTATTTTTCTCCTGATGAAAAATATTATTTGATTTTATGAGATGTTACATTATCAATGATGATGAGGACATGACAAAAAGAATGAAAATATAGTCTGTTGTCAAAAAGATGTCGATATTGGAACAGAAACAGAAAAAGACATCATTATTTCTTTACTTCAAGGGGGTGTTTAACAACATTACAGGCTTCAGCTATACCCTGATGCACAATAGAAGAAGCTGCCATTGCTCAGCTATTTTGCCTTTCAAATGCTGTCCTAGTGAAATATGCTACAGATTTTATATAACAAAGGAATGACAGGTAGAGAAAATCCCACCACAACAACCATCTAACAAAAGATAAGCAAAGCACACCAATTAAGAGCATGAGATAAAAATGGAGCAGAAACAGTCCTTCAGACATATTCCTGCATAATCTGTGACCTAGCTTTATGTATAGTTAGTAAATAACCCATGTATTCTTGATTTCTTTTAACATTTTTTTAACCTCTTTAAAAATGCTGAGTTTGTCAGTATGCTGAAAATAGTACTTTATCTAAGTGACTATGAGATTAATTTTTAATTAGGAGATGAGTATTTAGTATTTTCTTTTTAATAACTTGATAAATTGCTGTGCATTCCATGCCTCGTGTCAGAATTTATTTTTACAACAGAATACTTAACTGTTACCTGAAAATGATAATAAGATTTTTTTGCTACCTCCTCTTTGTGTTCTTCAAGTTGTTAATCAGTTGTCAAAATGGTTCTAATCAGGAAGTTTGATGGTAAGGAGAGGGTATAAAATCAGCAGACAGACCGTTTTTCTTTGCTACAATCAAATCCAAAGATTGTAGTTTCATCATATAAATATGTGTTATTCTTAGGAATGTACATGTGTGCATGGAGAGCTTACATAGAGTTCATCTTGAATCTGAAAACTCTGAGCACTATCATGGATTATTTTAATTGAATAATATTATGAATTAAACTGGTTTGTTTTGGGTTTTTTCCCCAAAAAATGATGGATAATAAATCAGCAAGTAAACATACAATTATGTATTTGTATGTTAATGTCCCATTGATTCCCTCATCTATCATGCTTTTCATAGATGCTCCTTCCCTCAAAATTGTGTTACTACTTTTGATTTTATTAGTGGTGCAGCAGAAAAACTTTCAGTGTGATAAAAATGTCCTTCTGCTTATTGGAAGGTACAGCAGGATTTGAAGTGTGCTGGGATAGATTCTCAGCTGGCAAAAGCTGAGTTTACCAGCAAGGAATCAACCAGTCAGGTTGATTCCTCCCTGCTTTCATGTGCAGCTGGAATTGTGTTGGCAGGCCACATAAGCATGATTGTTTGAACTGTCTTGTCTAAAAAGCTGCCTGAGAGTATTTGAGAGGGAGTACAGCAGTGGTGGTTCATACCGCATAGGAAAAGGCAGCCAAGAAATAATCACTGGAGATTAGGACCGTCTTCCGAATTATAACATTCGGGTTGCACAGCTTTCACTGGGAAAAGCATCACTCTCTCATTAAACAAGGAAAGGTGCGCAGAGGGTATGTGTTTGTAGAGGGTTAGTCAATTAGTGTGACAAGCTTGTGCTACAGGATGCAGTGGCTGTGCTAAGCATTTCTGGTCTGTCTTTTTCAGTGTGACCTTCAATGGGAAGTACAGAAAATTGAACTGTGCTATGACTGTTCCAACAGCATTGAAAAGATCCCTTCACTATTCAGAGGTACTCAAGGCATAGACTCCTCCTGGGACTTTAGCTAAGTTTGTGGTAAATAATAAGTATTGATTTGATCCAATCCATGTATTAGATAACAGTAGATAAAAACAGAAAGTATGTTGGCATGTGATTTGGTTGGTATCAAATGCATGTGCATTTTTAAAGCCAATTCACATGGAAAATCTGGTAGAGTTGAAAACTAATTCATCTTTCCCTTGTAAATGAATAAATGTGATTTTCTACCCTTGAAAGTATTAAATTATACAAACCTTAAGTCAAAGGAAAACTGTTAATTGTAGTTCAGTTGGTGTCTCTGATCTCTGAGCTTCAACCTAGCTGAAATTCTGGAAATAGGGGGTGTTGTATGTTGGAGTTTTTTGTCTCATTTCATTTTCTTGAATTCAGACCATCATGAAGAGCCTACACCATAGTCTTATCTTTTAAGTCCATGACTGAGTTGAAAAGGCACAATGTCCCTTCACAAGGAATAGAAAGTCCATTGTGCCAAAGTAAAACACTGGGGTTTTTTTCACAGAAAAAAAACCTGAAAAGCAGAAGGAGATCATCTGATCAGCCAAGGAACAGCTACAGAGCCTACAAGAAGAGAATAGACATAACTGCAAGTTTGAGAATACTTACTTAATATGTAACTACTCATATATAAAGAAGTATTCATAAACCCAAAAGAAACATGAAAGCTTAATTATACTGTGACTATAAGTAAAAGGAATGAGAGCCTACCACTTGAGGAACATTACAAGGTAAATTCCAGTAGCAAAGAAGTGCAGGTTGGGGCAGATTCAGATAAAATACTTATATAAACTATTTTGTCAAAGATAACCCTTGAAAAATTTGCTCACCATCCACATTTATCCGTTCAAAAACCTAACCTTGGTCAGCTGTGCTCCAGGCAGCAAAGTTTTGGCTTATTCAGATGACTGGTCATTAATCATTCATGGGGAGATCACGTGATAGGGTCTTATTGAACTTTTCCACAACACTGTGAATCTCTTCAATGTGTTGACCTCCAACTGAGCATCTGTCGTGACACTGAGATGTTTTTCAATTAAATCTATACACAGCTGGTTATTGGGCACCCAACACAGTACTGATACTACTGTGGCAGTACCTTTATTTACAGACTCCTGAACTAGATCAAGAGTCCTGTGGAATATTTAGCTGGGAATAGTGTGTTTTCAGCTTCATTTCCCCCTCCCTCCCCTTACTTTGATAGAGATTCTTGCTTCGATCTAGAACAAAGTCAAAAGTAAACTTGTGTAACTTTAACAAATGTGCCTTTTGGTCAAGTCGTTTTCTATTTATTTAAAACCATTAACGTGTTCTTAGTGTGGTGGTGTCACAGAAAACCATAAAATAAATACAGTTTAACATTATTAATTAAGGCCTCAAAATACCAAAAGACACTATGAAAAATGGATAACTGACCACAATTGACCATAGTCTCCTAAAATGAAGCATTTAAACTTTTTCAGCACAAAGCTGTAGGGGATGTGCAAACCAGCTATACAAAAATTGCCTTCAGATAATCTGTAAAAGACAGGATTTGATAAAAAAAGAAAAAATCATTAAGAATTAATTATGTTACCCCTTGGAAGGAAAATGAGAGTATTCTAGGAAATTGGCATTTTTACACAATGTTTCGTTGCTTACATATAATGCTTTTCCGGAGGAGGAGAACTGTGCTGTGTCTATATAATAAATTCCACAGTAGAGTGAGCTTCCATTGTCAAGGAAAGCTGTATGCTAACCCATCCCCTTCCTCCCTGCCCTCCTATACAGAAGCAAGGCCAGTGGACTTGACAGTAGTTGTCAGTGAAACAATCAATCAAAAATGGAAAAGAACTAGAACTAAGGAAAATCAACTCATTTAAATGAGAAAAATCACTCATTATATAACTAACATAATACTTTAATGAAAACAGAAGATAAGAAATATGTCCAGGAGAATAAGAATTTGAAATCTATCCATAAGGAGCAGTATTCTTCAGAGATAAAACTCATAGTGACAGAAGGAAAAACTCAATAGCAATGAATTTAAATGTTACCGGCTTTTGAAGCTGGAATAACATATGCTTTCAGAAGGGGTATAGAGATTTTGCATGACATGGAATACATTTGCTACTACCTTCCGTAGCACATCATACTTAATAAAAAAATCATATACTAGATTGCTCATTAAGTTCAAACTTGCATTTAAGTCTGGAAGTCTTTTGAGTCCCTCTAAAGCTTTCAACTAGTAACTATGTTTCATATTATGTTCTGAGTAGGGTAGTGACATTAAGATAGGCTTGGAGTCCTGTAGGGATTTTAGATGTTCTTGTTTTTAAAAAAGATATACTGAAATACTGGAGGTAAATCAGAGGCATTAGAAATCGGTCAAAGAATGAAGAGAAAGCCTTATACAGATTTAAAGGCCTTAAAGTGCATGGCTTTCAGTCGAGAAAAAAGGTGTGGTGGGGTAGGGAAATCTGGCCACCATTGTTTTTATTGTCCCAGGCCTGGTGAGTACTTTGTATGTAAATCACCCTCTCTTTGTATGATTTTTTGTCAATATTGTTGCTGTCACTGTTCATTTTCTTATCTCATTGCTGTTTCCTGTATACTGTTCCTGTGATCTTTGGCTTTAGGACTTCCTACTGTGAGGAGTGGAAGTGAGTGCCAGTGGTAGCACTTTATTGGAACTTACCATTTTTAAACCACAGACTTACATTTCGGTCATGATGTTAAACATGAATTATCAGGTTACATCTAGACCAAGTGGTTTGTTTTGTATCTGTCCATGCCCATGTGCCTCGTAGAAATAGCATAGTTGACATGGGCTGCACGAAAATCAATCTAGGGTTGGCTAATGCCATATGTACACCATACATACCTTGGTTGACTACCTATACAGAGCTTGAAAAGGGAGTAACAGAAAAATATAACACCTATCAAGTAAGTGTAGGTGAAAAACTTAATTATTAGTAGAAATATTCAGGATTAGAAGGAGTGCACATTTTAATGAATCAGAACAGAAGAGAGAGTGAATGGGAACCAGGGATATAGCAAAGCATTTGGTTTGGTCTGGTGTTTCCTCCTTCCAAAATAAGCTGTGGAAGTTGCCACAAATAGGACCATAGCATCACAGAATACTTCAAATCGGAAGGAAATGATAAGGATCATCAAGTCGACGCCCTGCTCCTTGTAGAACTACCTCAAACTAAATCATGTGACTAAGAACATCATCCAGATGCTCCCTGAAGACATTTTGGCAAGGTTGGTGCCATGACTACTTCCCTGGGGAAGTTGTTATATGAACCAACATCTCTCTCAGTGAACCTTGTCCTAAAATTAATTTTCAACTTCCCCCGATGCATTTTTATTCCATTTCATTGTGTTCTATCTTTGGTCTCAGCACAGAGAGGAGGTAAGCATTTCCCCCTCTCCCCTCCTCCCCCATTGGAAGCTGTAAACTGCCAGGGGGTCATCTCTCAGTTTTCGCTTTGTCAAGCCAAAGAAACCAAATGGCCTCAGCCACTCCTCATAAGTCTCGCCGTTGAGACTTCTCACCATCCTGGCTGTCCGCCTCTGGAAATATTTCAACAATTTGACTGTTTTGAATTGCTTTAATTTAAAATTGCATTTGTATCTTATAGCAATTTTTTTAGTCCTAGGACAGTGCAGAATCTATGCATGGCTTTAACGAGTAGAAGTAGAGTTATTTTGAATATGAAATGGAACAGAATTATTTCTGGTGTTTAGGACTATTTTGGTAATAGCAAAAATGCATTCTTGAGACAGTACTCTGATTTGAAGAGTCTTGTGACTAACCAAAAACCACCAAATGAAAACCAGAAGTGATAATCCAAGAACATGCTACAGACAGCTAAGTTTTTTAGAGTACATGTGAGATAAAGATAGATATAGGTATTAAATTTCCTATGCAGCTCTGCTAGCACATGGAAAATGAACCTCAAACTTCCTATGCCCATATGACTTTCTCTTTAAATTGTTTCAAATTCGTTTGTCCATGTTTCCCCTTACTAGCTCTGTGAACCACAGTGCCACAAATTCAAAAACCTGAGTATTGCAGAGAAGTTGATGCATATCTTCTCTTGCTGCTGTCTCACTGCAGCACAAATATGTATCGTACAGAAAAAGAAAACCTTTCATCTTGAAAGATTTGTGCCTTAAGCACAGAGATTTGGAAAGAAATACTAGTTTCAACACATTACACCCCTCTCTGATCAGACAGACACAAACTGCTGAACTTGTGAAGCCTTGCCATCACTGGTTTGCAGTTTGACTACACATTGTGGGTGGAGTATTAGGTCACAGTGGTTTATTTACGCTTTTTTCTCATTTGCTTGTTTTTACTATTTAAACAGAGAGAAGGTAGAGCATTACAATTTTTCTGTCTGATGCACTAATGTGTGACCACAGGCACATCTTCTACCAGAGAACTGGAAAATTCATTACTTCTTGCTCTTCCTTCCTTTCTTCCTTCCTTCCCAGAGAATGTTGTTTCTCTAGTTTTACAAACCATTTGAAAGAAGAGAGAAATGTACTCAAGGAGCAGTGTCAGCCCCTAGCAGTGGGGTCCTGGCACAGGAGCAGCCAAAGCAATCTCCAGGTCAGGTGAAACCCCCCCATCTCAGAGCTGAACCAAGTAACCAGCGGCTGCTTATTCAGAAACACTCGTCAATTTACTTTATAGCTATTACAGGAGAGCAGCCTGTATCATTTAAACTTTCTCGCCTCCTGCCAAGTCTGAGAGCTCTGCATTTTCTTGTGTTTCCTGCCATCTTTGACCTATAAATTGTTGTTTTCGTAACTTCATAAAAACTACAGAAAGCAGCAGTCTAGGGAAGATCCAGTATCAGGCTCCAGCTGTGAAGGCATATTTACTTTGATGAGACTAGTTTAAAGCAACAGTGCATTGTACAAATTGGCATGAAAAGGGCTTTTTAAAAAACAGTTACATATTGAACAGAATTAGGCAAATAATTTCCAACTCCTGTCTCAAACACACATTGCTGTTCATTCCTGCCAACTGTACAGAAATATAGCAGGAGAAAGTCCCAACTACGCTAATGTGAGCTGCAGAGATAGCTGGATCCTTGAGAAATATTACCCCTTCTGTGGTTCTTTGGCTCCTCTCCAATTCCCCACAGGTTTCAAATGCCAAAAGGCCTGCATAGGAGCAAACTCCACTACAAACAATACTCAAAAGGTCAACCACGTCACAGCATGAGTCAAAAATCAGTGTGCCTTTCAGACCTAGTTCCTCAAAGTAGTTCTCAATAAATGGATGAAATCACATGCCACTGAGGGAAAAAAGAACAGTGTCTCCCTTCAGAGGAGAAAAAAAGTAAACACTACCAATAATGTCCAATATGTTCACACTGCTCAGCTTGCTAAGGCCATCCTCAGATCCGGAAAAACTTCTTTGTGGTAATACTTTACTAAAGGTAACTTGCCCAGTAATCTACTATGGGAGGCTTTTTTCCACTATTTTTCTCTTTTTTTCCCTGTCCCTTTCTTTCTGTTTGGCTTTTTCTTGTTTTTATTTTTGCAAACAATTCTGCCAAGAGAGATAAAGAATCTAATGACATGTGAGCAAGTATATTTTCTAACTCATTGAGTCATCTTCCTCTTACTGCTTTCATTTCATTAGCACTTAATGTTTTCTCCTCCTCCTCTTGGCTGGTCTCACCATGCCATGGCAAAGCACATTCAGTATGAAATTCCAGAGATCGTCTTCTTCTGGGCATAAGCAACAGTCCTGAAATAAGAAATTCAGAAGGAGAGAAATTTAAGTACTGTCAGCAGAGATCAGAAATGACACTGCCAAAATCCATGTAGTGGATGACAGTTGAGCAAAGAACTACATAATCAGATAAGTGAAAAGAATGAAAGAAATGAGGAAGACGAAAAAGTTATTTGAGTGTTATATTTAGGATCTGCAAGAACAGGAATCCTGTCTTAATATAAAATATTTTTTATGTAAATTATTTACACATGAAAAAACCAACCCCAACAGAGACTTCAAACAGCTAAATGACAGTAGAAATTTAGGACAGTGGAATCATTTGGCTAGAATTACAGTTGGTGCATTTTTCTTTCATTTATACCATTAACAATTTAAAAGGAAGACTCAAACATCTAGGAAAAAAAAAAGGGACTGCATAACAGTTTAAAAAATCTCCTGAATCTATGTCCGGCCTCCCTTTTCTACTATAAGAAATGGCACACCACAAAAACCTGCTATCAGTATATTTAAATTTCTCCAATGCAATTATAATCCATTTTAAACAAATTTGCAGATGCAGAATCTTTTTCTGTACTTGCTAGACATATTTGTCTCTCCTCAGGATTCAATATAGTGTATATCCTCCTGAAAAACCAACACATATATAGCTCCCAATAGTATTTGAAAGATAATTGCAGATTCCAATAATTTGATTGCAGATTCCAATAATTCCAAGTTCAGAATTACCTGGGAAAAAGCAGCATCCCATAAACAACTTAAGAGGATTTGGGTCAATTACTGTATTATCTCTTGCCTATGAAAGAATCATCTGAAATACTTGCGATCTGTAAAATAATATATATACTACTGTACTACATATTACTGTTCTAGTTCTTTAATTAAACATTTTGAATGTGGCTGAAATACTTCAGATAAAAAACCCAAACAAACAAACAGGCAAAAAGCCCCAAACACAAACCCCAAACCAATCAACAACAACAACAAAAACCTGCACATGATTTATTTTCTACGCACGGCTCGTTTAATTCAAAAGTTGGTCAAGAACCACTGGAAGTATTTAGCTGTTAAATGTCTTCATTTGACAGAAATTCTTTCTTCTGGTAATTAAAATTGATACAGGATATCAACTATAATGGAAAATGTCTCTTTTCTGACATTGTCTTGTGCATCTTTTCTTTATATAAATATTAAATTCTTTGCTCCTGTTCAAACCAGATTACAATTTAAAATGCATGATAATCAAGATTATATCAAGAAGAATTCTTGCATGCATCAGCTATTCCCTGCAACTCTTCTGACCAACCAGCATAATTCCTGTTAGTAATGGGTTTACATAGCTGCTAAAAAAAGAGCATGGCAGGTAAACATACAGGAGATATGGACTCTAAGGTGTCATTCACACCTGGGAAAGGAGGTGGCATAAAATGTTTGTTTCAGATATGATGCTGTTTTCAAACTTTATTGCCGATTTTTATTTAAACAACCATTCACTACTGTTCATCTGAACAGAAATATCACCTCTTTGGGTTTTTTCTCCTACTCTTCATGTTGCTGTAACATCATTTCCCATTTGGCATCTCAGCAGACTTTGAAATTCTTTGAACTTTGAGTTGCATGGGACAAAAAGAATTAAGCTGTACTACCTTAAACTTCAAATGCTGCACTTTATGCCTAAAGTGTATTCATTTTTAATTCCTTATAGCCTTGTTCATTCATGCAAATAAGATTTGATCAGGAGGTTATGTACAAGCAATTAAAGTCAACCTGTCAGAAAAACATTTGTGCCAACTGACCTGACCAGCAGAAAGAGAAGGTTCCTGACAGTTTAAAGACAGAAAATAAATTTATTTATTCTTTTACTCTTACACTGATGCTTTCTCCAACTAGAGGAATTTGTTTTGACAACTTCCACATTTCAAGGCGTGTCACAATAGCATTAGTGTTATATGTTTTTGCAAAGCATTTAGCATGAGACAAAGAACTTCATGATCTGACAAAATTAATAAAATAGCTGCATCTGCTGTGCATTTTTATGCTGGATTTGTATCGAATCTTTCACCTAGAATTATAATCAAATGTTTGTGGTATTTATTCATTGTCTTGAATAAATTCATTACTAACTTCTAGCAATAAATGCTTTAACTTACTACTTCTGTCTCTGGTTCTTTTTGTTTGGAAACTTCTAAGAGCATATGTCACCACTGATTTTCTTGATTTGCGTGATTTCAAGTCCATAGATATTAAACAGACATGATTATATAGTCACCAAAGTTAAGGGTGAGGGAAGGATAAATTTACTCATAAAGTTCTCAAAGGGTAATACCAATGATTATTTATCCCATCATAAACTGTTTGTGTTTTAAATTGGTGTGGAGTAAGTAGCCACAAGCAGTCTCTCAGTTAAACAGAGCGATCTGGAGACCTATGGCACAGCTCTTTCCATTCTGTCTTTCACTCAACACATGCCTGTAACATGCTAAGGGGTGCTGAAGGCAGACTTACCACAGCCATGTTTTTATTCAATCCTAAGGCTTGCATTCAAAGCCCAAAGCATCTTTGTGACCAATGTAAACACCTACTTGGTACATATGTTTACCCACTTGGCTGCTGGTGTTCCAGAAGTATTTGGGAGACCAGCTGTCATGAAACAACAGAGGCAATTTTGGTGTCTTAATATTTCACGTCAAAAGACAATCAGAATAAGCTAACCTGATGAATATCTCTGCACTCAAAGATAATTTTGTAAGTTGAGCAGCTCCCAAAAGAGAATTTTCCTACTGATTCGTTAACTCTAAAGTGAACTCAAAGACTCACAAAATGATTGAGGCCTCTGGAGAACCAATTCCTGCTAAAGCAGGAGCATCTAGAGCAGGCTACCTAAGACTGTGTCCAGGCAGCTTCTGGGTGTCTTCAAGGATGCAGATTTCACCACCTCTCTGGCAAACCATGCTAGCGCTTAGTAAACCTGACAGTAAAACAGTGTTCATACAGAACCTCCTGTCTATCAGTTTGTGCCCACTTGTGATCTTGTCACTGGGTCCCACTGGAAAGTGTGTCACTGCATCTTCTTCTCACCCTCCCTTCAGAGATTTATACTACTATTTATATTACTCTAAACTCCTGCCACAAACCTTCTCTTCTCCAGGCTAAAGAGTCACAGCTTTATGGAATAGTCTTAGAAATTCTTGTCCTCTGCATTTAGAGGAAGAAATTGTGTTGACATTCCTCTGCAGCCAAGATAAGAATATCTGGCCTCCAGCCTAAAATCTACACCCATAACAATCAACACAGCCTGTGGTTTGCTCATGTGTCACCTCGTCCCACAGGCCTTTTTGAACATACTTTATGTCTAAGCAGATGCAACGAGGGCTTACATTATGTACTTGCCTTTATGACTTTGAAGGCACTTGCAGAGACACAGAATGAAGAAGGCATCTGTATAGGTAAGATGGTTACATATGAATAGCAATCAAATAACTGTTACATGGCAAGAAGGAACTACAACTCTTAAGTAACATATTCCAGCTATATCATTATAAAAGTTGATTCCAATTGGATAATTTGACTAATCTGTACTGTGGTAAATAACCAGCAGGGTATTGACCAGCATTACTTTTAGCTATATGCCTTCAGGAAAAGTGCCTTTTAAGAGAAAGGTAGGAGTAACATACCTCAACGCAGGGAGGTAGACTGAGAAACAAGAAAAGAACAAGCATACCTTCTTAGGAAGCTTCTGGAGTACTAGGAAATTGATTCTTAGACCCCAAGGCTAGAAATACCAATATGGATTCACAACAATGAACAATGCAAAATGCCGGAATAAAACTTCATGGATTCATAACTCCTGCCAGTGCACAGCCTCAAAGCACTCAAACTGAAATGGGAAAAAAAATACCTCACTTATTAAATAGCTTTTGATTTGGGGAAGAGTGGGAGAGAGAAAAAAACCCCACAACTGATCAGAGATTTGAAATGAGTCTTTTGTTAAGGCAATCAGCCATACTGGGCTTTTTTCTGCACTTGAAGACTGGATACACATTACTAAAAAGCTGTTTCAGCACTTCTAGCTTTATCAGAATCATAGAAGCACAAAAAAATAAAGAGACAGGTTCAAACATGAATAAAACTGGTGGATTCATTTCACTAAGGGAGTGTTTATAAGTAGAAAGGGGGAAAAGAAATACAATTTAGGTACCAAAAAAGAACCTAATTTATGAGTGCTAGACAAATTACTTTCTGTGCAGAGAAAACCCCAGATGGATGAATGTACCATTATGTCCATCCATTTCACATTATTAGAAAGTGGGGGGGAAATGGCAAATTGTACAAGTAACATTATTCAAGGCCAGCAATTTTCTTAGAGGGATATTCTCCCAGTGAATTCATGTGGGCAGTTTGAGTCTTGTTAACTAATGTAATTTCAAACCAGTTGTTGTAGTAACTTTTTTATTAACTGCATTTCCCATTGCAGGCATTATTTTCAATAAAATAGAGCAACTTGTTTTCTGGTAAGAGTAAATTGCAATGAAGAATAACTTGGCTAATAATAAAATAACCTCACGACCGGTCACAGGAAATTTCAAATACCTTAATCTATACTCTGATAATATTTAAGATCATCTTCTAATGGATACTTTTGGCCTTATTAGAAATGCAGCTTTCAAAGGTTTAACATTCATTTCCCCAGTGATAATTTATATTTATATTTTTTTACATATATGTTCACATATTTTACAGCTTAGAGGAGGAAAAAGTAAAAAAAAAGGAAAATGACCCTCAGTTATCAATAATCTGTATTCACATCCTTGCAATTCTTATTGAAATATGTTGCTATATCTTTTGAATGCAACTCCCTGAAAAAAGTACAGGCATCGGGTTTTTCACAGAATAGGCAATGGGTTACTTGTCCACAGAGCCAGCCTCCCTCTGTTGCAGTTGCTGCTGTTAGCCATCAAGGCTGTCCAGCAGCTCCTTGATTACATTATTCTCGGTTTTCTTCACAAAAATAAATTAATGCTGTAACAACATGACATGAAATGATGGTGTGAACTTGCATATAAGCTCCCTAATGACCTTAATTAATTGGTGGTTAATTTGGGATAGGGAAAAGTATATCATAAAAACAGGTGTAAAACAGTAAAGACAATAGCCTTTCTTTCTTAGCCTTTTTTTCTTAGCACATAAAAATATTCCTCATGGAAATAGGTTTTATGAAGTTTAATGAAGGGTAAACTAGCAAATCATTTTCTTATTCGTACATTTAAATCCCTGTTTTTATATTTCTCCGTACCTTATAAAGTTGACTGGTTGAAGGGCACAAGAAGGGAAGTATAGACTATCTTATCAGTGAAGCTGTAGAGACTAAGCATAATACACTACTCATCAATTAAACAAAAAATTACAGATTTTGAAAACATCACGAATAAATTTTGCCCTTTTTTTGAAGCTTAATAAAAACAGGGCAGTCAGTGCAGAGTAAAATTTGATGTTACAGAAGCAGTAACATCTCCTTGTTGGAGTCTGAAGTCCATTCTTGTCCCACCAGATTAAGCTAAAAGGAGCAGGAACAGTAGTACTACAGCTATAGGGGAATTAGCAACTTGTGGAATGAGAGAAAATGTACAGCTGGGAAGTGGGTTAAAAATAGCAGCAACTTGGCCTAGGTCTCCTTCACTACTAACTTCTACACATCAAAAGAAATCACTGTAAATCTTCCTCATGAGAAAGAATCTAAGGAAGGAGAAGTGGGAAAGCAGCCTACTGTGTCAATAATGAGTTTCATCACATGGAACTCTTTGAACGTAAGGGTTGAGAACTCATGGGTGAAAATTAGACAACAGCTCAACAGAGGAAGTTTTGTTGGTGGTGTCTACTACAGGCCATCTGATCAAGAAAAGGAGGTAGATGAGGAGTCCCTTTGTCAGCTTCAGGAATCCTCTTGCTTGCAGGTCCTGAGCCTGGTAGGGGACTTAAACCGACTGTAACATCTGGAAAAGTGGCCCAAAAAATTGCAGGTAGTCCAGGAAACAACTCCATTAGGGATAGCTTTCTAGAATGGGTGACGGAGACTCCGATCAAAGAAGATACTTTGCTGGATCTGTCACTCACTGATGCAGAAAAACTTATGTGAAAGGTCAGCACTGTAGGTAGTCTGGGCTGCAGTGGTCATGCCCTGGTGAAATTCTGTCACTGGCTGTTGCTAACAGTCAGCACAGCTTCACTAAGGGCAAAATGTGCCTGACAAATTTGGTGGCCTTCTAGAGTGGGGTTAGAGCATTTGTGGATGAGGGAAGTGTGACCGATGTCCTCAGCCTTGAACTGTGCTAAGCATTTCACACTGTCCTTCACAACATCCTTAACATGGCTTTGACAGGTAGAGCACCCAGTGGATAAGGAATTGGCTGGCTGATCTGACTCCTAGAAGTGTGGTCAATAGTTCTGTGCCCAGGTATGGACACTTATCACAAATGATAAGTGGTGTCTCTCAGAGGCCTGCATTGGGACCAATATTATTTAATATCATTCTCATTGACATGGACAAGAGGATTGAGTGCAACCCCAGCAAGATTTCTGATGACACCAGGCTGCATGGTGTAGCTGACATGCTGGAGAGAAGGGACGCCATCCAGGGGAGCTGGACAGGCTTGAGAGGTGGCCCTGTGAGAAACTAAGTTAAACCAGGTCAAGTGCAAGGTCCTGCGCTTGGGTCAGGGACAATCCCGACCACAAATACAGGCTGGGCAGAGAATGAATAGAGTGCAGCCCTGAGGTGAAGGATTTGGGATAGCTGGTGGATGCAAAAATGAATATGAGCTGGTAATGTGCACCCTCACCTCAGAAGGCAAACCATGTCCCGGATGCATCCCACCTGGAGCAATGTGTTCAGCTCTGCAGTCTCCGGCATAAAAAATATACACACTTGCTCAAGTGGGTCCGGAGCTGGGCCAAGAATATGATCAGAACACCTACCACTTGAGAACAGGCTGGGAAAGTTGGGGTTGCTCAGCCTGGAGGAGGGAAGGCTCCAGGGAGACCTTAGAGTAGCTTTTCAGTGCTCATAGGGGGACTACAGGAAAGATAAGGAGGGGTTTTTTACCAGGGCATGAAGTGACAGGACAAAGGGTAATATATTTAAATGAACAAAGAGTAGGTTTAGATTAGGTATTAGGAAGAAATTTTTTACTGTGAGGGTGGTGAGGCACTTGAACACTGCCCAGAGAAGTTGTGGATGCCCTGTCCCTAAGAGTGTTCAAGGCTATGTTGGATGTGACTATGAGCAGCCTGGTCTAGTGGAAAGTGTCCCTGACCATGACAGGCACGGTGGAACTACATTGTTGTTAAGGTCCCTTCCTACCCAATGATTCAATGATTCTAGGATTCTGACTTCCTGACAAAGTCAGAAGTAGACACACAGCACAGGCTCTACTTCCAAACCCAAGTCATCCCTCTAGATAAACAAGGAGACAAAGTTACATTCAAGTTCTTTATGTTTCTCAGAAAAGAGAAAACACTTGTGCTTACACCACAATAAAAAGCAGTAAGACCAAACAGGAATGGATTTCAGAAAAAAATTGCTAGTATCCTGACATCGATACTGTGTGCTAGAGGAGTAATTTCTAGACAGTAGTTGTAGTTCTGCTCCGTGTATTACAGATTGAACTGTTGTGAACCTGCTGAAATCACATATATGCAGAGCAACTACTTTGACATTGCTTCTTATCTAACATTTTTCTGCACAGGCAGACCTTGAGACTGAAGGAGGAGCTCCCACAGAGCCCCCACTACCCACTCCTTGGCACATGTCAGTAATACTCAACAACATGTCAATAAGATTAAGTCCAGGAAAGAGAAGGAGAAATTTTACACAGCTTAATTGCACTACAATATTTATGTTTCATTTTAGTGGATTAAGTGGCAGAACTCACACATTTTTGAATACTCATGTAGGCATGCTAATAACCAAGACAAAAAGGATGCATGTTGAAGAGATGTTTGCATCTGAAACAAAGCTAGGCTTTGACAGTGGGCTTTTATGTACAATGCAGTGGTAATAAAAATAATGCAGTGGAATTAATTATCACTCAGCAGATTTAGAGACCTACTCCTAATAGCCTCTGGTTCTTATAGATTTTACAAACTTAACAGCATCTCCCAGATTTTTGAAGATATGTCTGATTAGGAGATGAGATCACAAGTTTAGCAGAATATTTAAAGAGCATAAATCAATCTCAATTTTTTTTAAATGAGATCTTTTCCTTATTCTTTAAGCACATGTCTTACAATCATGAGAGAAGGATGGTAGAAAGAATTCTAATTTTTCGAAGTTCAAACTTCTTTTAATGTTACTGTCATGATTCCTTTCCCTGGGATTTTCATACCACTTGACATGCTTACATAGTCCTTCTAGGTCAAATTCAGGTTTCATTTAGCTGCAGTAAATTCTTAGATTTAGTCCTTGCCCCATTTAAAATCAATAGCAAAACTTTTATTTACTGATCTGGTCTTAGATTTTCATCTGGGTTTCCTTTACTTACTGTTGGAGGCACATCACATTTAAATTTAGGTCACCAGAAGCAAATTAGCAGTTGTAGAAATGAACAATGTGGTCATATGCAATGTGTACATTCAAGTGTACTTACTGTAATAGCACTTTACTATTTGTTTGAATGTCATTAAATGTCACTTTTTATGAACCAAATTGAACAATACAAAAAATAATTTTGTTAAAATTTGAAAGAGCCATTTACACAATTAACAATTAACATGCAACAATCTGTATATTTCTTATATGCCAGACATGATTATAATTTCCATTATTTAAACAAACTATTTATTGAATCAGTTCTCTTGGAGAAAAAACAATCACTGATGTAAAATGTATGTTAGCTACATCTAAAATACATTTATAAAACTTTAAGAACTGCTTCCATTTCAAACAAATCAAGTTCCACACAAAGAGACTGAAATTATACGATTGCTGATTGCTACTGGGCCATCTACTGATTGCAATGCTTGTACTACCTTCAAGCTAGATTAAAGTAAACCAAATAAAATTATCTGTAAGTTTAGTAACTTGACATTCTGTTTTAATCTTCTTTGCAAGTTTCATCTTATATTTGTTAAGCTTGTAAAAATAATTAGAGAGAGACAATCATTGATAGAGAGACTAAAAGTGAGAGACGACACACTGGCCCTTTTGGGGCAGGGGAAAAAAAAGCACTGCCTAAAAACTTGTTCTGCTGAGCTCTTTTTGGTATAGTCATCAACAACAACAATCATAAAGTGCCTTCTATTGCCTGTTTAGTCACATACTGTTAGTATGTGTTAGTGTGGTTACTTCTGTATGGAAACAGTTGCAGAGTGTTTGCTACTTGCAATAGCAATCCTGTGATACAAACAAGCCACAAACTGCCAATGTTTTCTTTCAGTTTTAATTCTATCTGTATATATTCCACATCTTCCACATCATACAAATCTTATAGTGTATGAGATCAAGCTACTTCAGCACAGTAGCAGTGGGGTTGTTGAGAAAAAAAATCAGAAACATCTAAAACATAGCAATAGTTCTGGGCTTTACTGAAGGTAAGGATCAAGTTGTTAAACATCTTGGTGAAAAACTTTCTAACAGAAGAGAGAGTGGGTAAAGAAATCCCATTGCAAAGCAGGAAAACACAGAAGGAAAATTCTAACTTCCACTCAAGCGCCAGTAAGAACAAAGAAGTAAAACCAAACATTTTTTAATGCCCCTTTGGTTTCATATGAAGTTCTGCCAGCACACAAATGAGAAGAAGTTATTTCTCTGCACAGTCCTGAATCTACCCCTTAAACTTATTTTCCTGTGAAAAATAGTAGTTTGTTTTCTGTTCTTTATTTATCCTGTCAGCCTTTTTTTTTTTTTTTTTTACACTAGGAAACAGATAAAGTAATTTCAATGAGAGGAGAAGGCATTTTGGCTTTTTTTTCTAGTTATCCTTTTAGATAAGGACAATCAAGTCCTTATCTAAAAGCTTCTGAAATAGTTTTACATATTGTTAAAGCGATATTTCTCACTTGTCCATTGTCCTTTTTGCTGCAATACTGGTCAAAGGGAAATATCCTTCCCTGATGCAAAAATACCTGTTAATTCATAAAGCACCTAGTCTCATACAAGATTTATGATAGCTCAAAACATAAAGCAGACACAGCATGCATTTCCCAGACAGCCACACCCAAGAGGGCTCCTAATTATCGCCAGAATTTTGCATTTTTTTCTCAAACACATCACAGCCAGCATCCAGAACTTTCAGGAAAGGATCAGAAGCAACAAAGTGATACCTGCAGGAGTATGTCAATGCCAGTAAGGGCAAACAGTGATAATCAAGTTCAGAAGGAAAAAGGTAGGGGAAATCTACAAGGCAATATTCCTATTAGCTCCCTCAATGTCAGCTTCCCTGGTCACAGGGAAGAAAATTGGTAACACACCTCTTCCTGTTGCCGTTAAAGCCATTAAAGCTGGGGATTCAGGAAAGATCTGGCAGCAGAGGGCATTAAAAAGGTATATAACTTGGAGTTAAAGAATGTCCTTCAAACGTGAAATAAAATAAGATACTTAGGAAAAGGCACATATATCAAAAGGAAAAAAAACATACACAGAAAAACAAAATACCTCTCCGACATTATCAGCTACAGCTTCCAAAATTGTCCACCACTTTTGAAATCATGTTCAAGTACCAACAAATGCTGAACATCAAAATCAATAATCTGCAAAGGCATGCTCATACCTGTGTTAAATGCGCACCTGAAAAAATTAGAAAGACAAAATATTATAGATCATAATCTTTCACTATATCATACGCATAAACTTGCCACAAACCTCTCTTTATTTCTCCACAAAAATAAGTAGTTTTCCTGGGGAAAACAGCAATGTTCCATCTACATAATATGCATAATTAAGAACATTTAGTGGTCTACCATCATTATCACAAAATGTCTATGTATTATGTTTTCTAAATGTTTTACTTGACTAAAATAAACTGTCCTTTACTTTGGCTGATTCACAAAGCAACTGGAAACCAATCTCATTTTCGTATTTCCTGCAAGTCCTAAGGACTAGCATTCACAATCAGAGGAGGAGCTCAGTGTTAACAGCTTCTTTTAGCATAAATCTGCAGCATTATTTGTGATATAGCACTGCCCTCAAGAGTGGAGGAAAAAAAACCCCAAAACCAAAACACTAATAATCTGCCTCCAACATTTGGAAGAAGAAAGGGAATTTTGCTGTAATCAATATTCTTATCAGTTGCTATAGTAATGCCTGGCAAAAGCACTGCATGAGAAATCTCCCAGAGAGTTTGGGAGATGATCTCTACGCCTTGTCTTAATTGCTTCTTTGGTGATGCTTCTTGCCTCTTAGTTTGACTTGGGGTCACTTTTATGGCAAGACAACTGTAACAACAGAGTGGAATTACAAACCCTGAAATTGTCCTGTACAGCAGCCCAGGATATCCAGTCTGCAAAAGTGAGAAGAGAGAATTTCAGAATATAGTTTTCCATGAGCTTCTTCTGATTACTGTTTTTTACCTTGCTCACTGTTTTGGCCCACACATCCTTGTCTTCTCTCTAATACCAGCTCCAGGATTCATTAGGCTCAGTGTCAAGGCAGATCAATTACTTTGTCTTGTCTCCTTTCTAAAAAGATAGTTTCCGTCAGTTCAGGTCACTGATCCATCTGGTCACGAAGCCACACAATGTTAGCCACAGCACAAGGCAAAATGTTTGATCCTGTGGAAGGAGTGGGAAATGGAAACAGAGGAAGAATACCCTTTCTTGGCAACACATACTGAGGTCTTAAGTGATGTAGCTGCAGCTTTTGGGTTCACAATGCCTTTAACATTTCAGGATTTTACATGTCATATATAATGAAAACAGGTCTCAATAATGCTGTGTGCACACACAGAACTTAAAAGACAGTATCTTAGAGTTCCGAAGAGCTTATGGGTTGAAACTAAAAATATAATTACAGCACAGTCACTGCCAGCCTACTCTAAGCATTAAACATGAGACTGAGGAAAGTAGGGAATAGGTGTAATATTAGAACAGTTCTGAGGCATTAGCACCTGCTGTCTGCATTCTTGCATTACGTAGTATTAGCTATGCTACATGGGGTTTTTGTTGTTTCCATTGCAGATATGTGCATACCAGAGGAGACTTGTGTAATGAACTGTACAAAAAACAAAAGAGAATGTCACTATGACTATTTCTGTATTAAGAGGGTCTGGTTTAGGAAAGACATTTTATTTGAACACCGATTGAAAAGAATGCTTTAAAAAATTGTATAAATCATAAGATAAATAAGTGCAATGAAGCAAATTAAATTAAACGAATTAAAGACAGTGATGTACAAACCAACCCTTTATATGTTGCATATGAGAACTAGAACAGGATCCTAAAAATAGAATTCCGTTAATTGGAAATAGTCTTACAATCTTTGGACCTCTGCATAAAGGAATAAAAGTATCTAGCAAACTCACTATGAATGTTTGCAAAGAGACTTGCAAGTCCCTAAATTATAAATTTGGAATTTGGCTGTAGCATCACCATACTGACTGAAAAGAGTTTAGGTTTTCAGCCATGCCATCAGCAATGTAGGAAGGCCGGCCTGACAGCCACTAAGCTCTATCTAAGCCACTAGAACAGAAGAGATGGAGGCAAAAGGGGAATTATACTCACTTTTTAGACATTTTTTTATTTTAAAAAGGTACAGCTTAGAGTACCTTATTTACTGTGATTTGTTTGCCTATATCAATACAGAATAAATTCTCATCTTTTGCATCGTTCTGGGTATTTTTCATTTACCTAACAATGGTTTGAAAGCAAAAAGCTCTGGTAATACTTTTGGGGTTTTCACTGCTTGAATCGTTATTTGACAGCTTCAGAAGTGGGAGCTGGGTACTGGTATGTTTGAAAAATCCTGTTGTCCAAATTTGAGTGGCAGCAGCGGAATCAGAAAAGCTCAAAAAAATTACCTAGGAATGCAGTTAAAAACAGACTGCTTTAAATAGACTAGTCAGACTTTAAGCAATTCTATTAACATCACACATATATGCAGGGTAGCTCTAGAGAAGTTATCTGCATGGGGCAGAAGGCACCAAGGCCAGGTTTAAGTAACAATTTAAACAGAAGAGGAGCTCTGATGTGTACAGAGTCTTCTGACTTGAATTTAACATGTTATATGAGTAAATCCTCAATTACATAATTCTTCATCCAAATAAAGACAGGAAAATTTCTGATGTTTCTCTCTCACACACACACATGAACAAACCAAAACAATTCTGAAGACTGTAATTTTGAAAAACTAAATACCATATTTAAAAATTCACACAAAATAAGTTCCTATGCAATGCCTTGGGAAGTGCGCATGACAAATTTTGAGGAAAATGTGCTGATGTTTTGTCAATGCAAAACGTTTGTCTACCAGTTTTCCCAGCATACCACTTTAAACCTCTTCTATTGCACCCCAGTATGGCTCAATCCTTCCCTTTGTACCACTTTTTCATCTAAGCCTCATTTATTGCAGAATTCTTCCAGTCTCCAGTAAGCTTTTAACCTGAACTTTTTAATACTTATTTATTCATTTATATATGCAAGAAAATCTGTGAGAAAAATAAGTTAAGTGACTCTAAAAATGCATGTGCATGAAGACAGTGAGTTCGATCTCTTCTACTCAAGCACTGAAGGCACAAGAAAAAAAATCCCGAAAATTGACCAACCAACTAAACAAAAAACCCACAAAAAAACCCCAACCAACCAACCAAAAGGTCTTAATTTTAAGAGTATATTTTCATCTCTTCCATTAGAATTTTTTCATGTAATTATTTTCACTTTCAGAATTACTCTTACAAAATGATAAATACTTCTAGTAAATAAGTACTCATTCATTATCATTTGCACTAAAAATCTGATCTATGGTGTTACTGTCCTGCACAAATAGCATGAATCTTGAAGTGTTTTCTGGACCTAGAAAGTGAATTTTTTTAACAACTAGTACTAGTGAGAAAGCCTGGGTTTTGCCATTCATGTCACAATGAGAGAGTAACTTTTCCCATATAAATTATTCTTGATAGCGCTTTTTATTTTCTTTCCTCAACAAAAGTTATGTTATTTGAAACTATGCTAGGTATAGCAGTGAAATTTACTATTTACTTCTTCTCTTGCAGTAAAATAGAGAAAAAAGTTAATTTTCTGAATGTCTCATACACTAGTTAAGAACTCTGTGCCATCACAACATTTTTAGAGAGAAATTGCCTCCCTGACAATTTCAACCACTTGCCTTTTAGTGACAACTACAACTGTCCTATACAATTACTTACATAGGAAACCAATATTAAGAAAGTACCTATTTTATGTTTGACATCTTTAGATGAGCCAGAAATTCAGAAACAAGATAGTATTATTTCACAGACAAATTTTCATGGATCTCAAGCTCAAATCACTAGCAGTCCACTAAGAACTCCTCCCATCATAATTTCCTGTAGCACTTTATTTCTGCACCATGGTTGGAATGCAGCTCTCTGACAGGACCCGGAAACATTTCACTACACACTGTGCATGATGTTCTGAACTTTACTTCTCTAATAGTTTTAAATTTTGCTTCCAGCTACCTTTCTTTTCTTTCCAAGCTCAATAGCTTGTCCCCAGAACTCCACTGGTGACTACCCAGGAGGTATTGCCTGATGTGCGATTTGCAGTTTCCACTGGAATCTCAAGTATGTGCCTGGCAAAGTAGTTATACAACAGTTTGTTTTCTATCCCTACCAGGTGGGATATCCACACACTCAGAAGGGCCTGGACAAGATCGACAAGCTGTTAAAATTCCATGGGAATCTCACGTGGTTTAAAAAGACCAAGTGCAAGGTGCTGCACCTGGGTCAGAGCAAGCTCCAGTATCAGCACAGGCTGGGGGATGAACAGATGGAGAGCAGCCCTGGGGAGAAGGACTTGGGGGTGCTGGTGGGTGAGAGGCTGGACATGACCCAGCCATGTGCACTCACAGCCCAGAGAGCCAAACGTGTCCTGGGCTGCATCCAAAGCAGCGTGGGCAGCAGGGGAGGGAGGGGATTCTGCCCCTCTGCTCTGCTCTGCCCTGGTGAGACCCCACCTGGAACACTGCATCCAGCTCTGGGGTCCCAGCACAGGAAGGATATCGACCTGTAGGAGTGGGTACAGAGGAGGTAACGAAGATGGTGGGACAGGACAACTCTCCTGTGAGGAAAGCAGAACTGGGGCTGTTGAGCCTGGAAAAGAGAAGTACTTGAAGGGAGCATACCAGAAAGATGGAGAGACACTCTTTACAAGAACATGTAGTGATAGTATAAGGGGTAATGACTTTAAACCTACAGCCAGTTACAGTAAATATTAGGAAGGAAATTGTTACTGTGAAGGCAGAGAGGCACTGGAACAGGTTGTCCAGAGAAATTGTGGCTGACCTTTTCCTCAAAGTATTCAGGGCCAGATTGGATGGGGCTCTGATCAACCTGGTCTAGTGGAAAGTGTCCCTGCCCATAGCAGGGGATTGGAACTAGATGACTCCTAAGATCCCTTCCAGTTGTACTAGTTTGAAAGCAAACCAGTGAGAGATTCTAAGTCAGAACAACAATTTAATAGGAAAATTAAAATAAAGGCAATAGTACAGAAATACTGACAGAGTCAGGATACGACCTGACACCCTGCCAGGCAGGATGGTGGTAGCAGTCTGATTAAATGGTGGCTGCAGTCCTCTTGAGGGGATAAATACAGTTCTGTTGAAGTGGTGATCCTGTAGAAGGGTCTGGTCTTCCTCTGAAGGTCCAGTGGTGGTTATGTAGCTCTTGTCCTCTGGGAATCCAGTAGGTAAGGGCTGCCTGTGGCGTTCCAAACATCAGATGACATCCAGGTAGGAATGCTTGGTTCCTCCCCCTGGGCAGAGCATCTCACAATGGGATGATGTAATTTTGAGTCACGCAGTAAACCTAGATGGCTCATTAACAGAAGATATCTCTCCAGAGGGAGTTATCAGGGATGTGTCCTGGAAGAGATAAAGAACATTGCCCCACCTGGTTTTAACAGATAGTGACAGAATACATACTTTTGGTTACATCTTACAATGTAACCTAAGACACCAACCCAGGACAATTCTCTATGATTCTGTGATTTGCAGGGTTGATTTTGGCACCAAAAAATGAACATGTATCACCTCCTAAAGGGGCAATGCCATCAGTAGATGTCTGCTCAGAAGCTTACCAGTTAGAGAGCATTTATCACTATGTTCTTTTAAAATTTATTACATACACAAAAGTTTACAGAGATCTGCTCAATTTACTCATAACAAGATTTATAACATATGTCTGTATTTTTTTAACATCTGGCATAAGTATGGCTATCCTCATGAAAATGCAAATTTAAAATGGCAGGAAAATTTAAAATTAGTGCAAAGACTTGTAGTGCAGTCATTGAAGTGCAGATGTGTCATGGTTTAACCCCAGTGAGCAACCAAGCGCCATGCAGCTAGTTGCTCACTTCCAGACCAGCAGGATCACGGACAGAATCAGAAGGGTAAAAGGCAGAAAACTTGTGGGTTGAGATAAAGGCAGTTTAATAGGCATAGGAAAAGCCATGTATGCATGCAAATCAAAATAAGGAATTAATTTACCCCTTCCCATGCACAGGCAGGTGTTCAGCCATCTCGGTGAGAGCAGGGCCCCATCACATGCTACAGTGACTTGGGAAGACAGATGACATCACCAAATGTCCTCCCTTTTCCTTTCCCCACATATACTGGGCATGATGCCATACAGTCTGGAATATCCCTTTGGTCAGTTGGGTCACCTGTCCTGGCTGTGTCTCCTCCCAGCCTCCCATGCACCCCCCAACTTCCTCCCCATTGTGGCAGTGCAAAAAGCAGAAAAGGCCCTGACTCTGTGTAAGCCCTGCTCAGCAATAACAAAAAACATATTATCAGCCCTGTATTCAGCACTCATACCAGCCACTGTGAAGAAAACAAACTCTATCCCAGCTGAAACCAGCACAGGATGTTTCAATCAATTAAGTTGTGTCTTGTACATGAGGGTTAAAACTTAAAAAGGATATGTTTTCCCTCTTGTCATGCTGACTGACAACAAAGTCCATTCAAATTGTTCCCTTTGCTTCTGAAAAAATAATTTTTCTACACCACAGTTTGTGTCATTTAGAAACAGAGAGAAAATGTTAGTATTTTATGTTTACTTCCTTTATTGGGTTGTTTTTCAAAACATGGGATTGAAATTGCATACTCAAAGATGTACATCAATGTGCACACCTAATAGAACCTTTTAGGGAAAAAATGAAATGCAAGCCAGTTAAGAGGGTGTGCAAAAAAACCCAGTTATCATTTAAACCTGCCACATAATCTGCAGTTGTCTGCACTTTTGTTGCCATTATCACTCATTAATTTTTTTGTGTGATAAGAACCTGAGCCAGAATACTGCTGTGCCAACCACTGCATATGCACAGACACGCATAGATGTGCAACATGCATGCACGCAAACATACATGGCTCTTCTGTCTCTAGGGAGTCTTCAGTCTAGGTGACTGCATGAGTAGTCATTTAATTATTCTCTTTATCCAATTCATTAGTCACATTCATTTTTAAAGCAGAAATGAAAAATCTCAGCTCTTAATCAGAAAAACTGTTCATTTGCAGGGAATCAGTCTGGATATAAAAACCTGAACCTTCACTTCTGGAACAGGCATGTAGCTATCCACATGGAATATATAGAAGCAGCCTAGAATCGTCTTCTTAATTCATAGATGAACCCTTTCTGACTTTAAGGGTCACTGAATATCAATGCACCAATGAAACGGATCACCAGATTGACCCAATTGCGCCCCTCACTCCATCTTATCCAGTCATCTGCCCAGATATCATTTAACAGTAGCTATATCCTCATCTAACCACACAGCCAGAGGGTCATTGCTTGCTTTTCCAGATAGAAGGCTACTAATTTTAAGGGCACTCTGTTGTGGAAAGCAGAAAATCACTGCAACTGCTCAGTGGAAAATCTGAACCTTTTGACGCTGTGATTAATTTTCCCAGCCTGAAAGAATTCAGCCCAATATTGGCTTCTCCCCCTTCTGATTCAGTTTCCACAGAAGCTTTTCATCCTCTTCTCCATCGACACCAGAAGCGGTTTCAGGAGTGTGAAAAGAGCAATCATCAGTAACTGTCAGTCCTTCGGGATTATCTCTGCCTCTGAGTCACCCTCCCTGCCCACAGCCTGTTGCCATGGAAATCACTGTTCTGTTGTGCTGTAGGAATTGTCTCACTCCTGACCTATCATTTGAATCTGCAACTTTCCCACCCCTGGGGAATGCTGTTCACTCTCACCTCCATGTCCTGAGTGTTCAAACTCTGTATCATGACCCTGGAGTCATTCCTGCTTTTTACTGTATTATTCTGCCATACCAGCGAAGAAGAACAGATAACATTTTAAACAGGCAGGGAACAGAAGTTCTGTGAACACTGACTGAAACTCTGAGGCATACTGATAATGAGCAAGAAATACATACATATTATTAAAAGGAAAGCCCAATGGGCTCTACCATGCCTTTGGAAATCGCAGACCTTATCTTTATTCATCTTTACTCCTAAGTAGCCTAATAGAGTACATAGTAAATCTACTAGACAGCTACATTAAGAAAATAATAAAATTAGATATTCAAGTTTTACAAGAAGTAATTCTTGTGAACCTGTTCTAAAGCAGCTGTTACTGTCACATAATAAAACAGTACCTGAAGTAGTCCTCACATCCCACAGCCTTCTAAATTTCTGATCCAAGCCAAGTCCTAAGCAGTCCTTGAAAGGTCTCATGTGAAAATAAAAACAGTATTTGGTAAAGTTTAAGAGGAATGTTGATTTCTGTAAACAGTTTACAAATGGGAAAATTACAGCCCTCTGTCCTAACCCCATAACAGTCATCTCAGGCTGCAGCAGAAGGCACCAGATGGGTGGCATTGCTTGACCTGGCTTGGGCACACAGACCACTCAGAGGGCCCCAAAACTCCCAGTATTCTCACTGTCCTTTATTTCCTCTGTCTTGCTCCCCTAGAGTCTGTAACATAATTACATCATCTGCTCTTCCTTAAACCTGGGCTGGAATTTGTTAACTTGCCAGTAGCAATTTTCATGTCTTAGGAATTTCCACTTCCATGGTATTAAGGGGAATAATTTGCACCCTACAGAGCTTCAGCTTTTTTTTCAGACTGTTAGGCTACAGTTATGCTTGCAATCCAAGCCAGATAACCACTGATTTTCAGGTGTGGAGTCAATGATGTTAAATTACAGCTGAATATTTTGCTAACAAATTTTAAAAGAGGATTAAGAACACTTCAAGAGATCAGGAAATATCAAAATACTATTATCCTAGGTCAGTTTATGAGATTAGCTGTTCTCAGGAAATTTTTGCCATTGAGAGAAAGCAACAGTTCCTGTTATTCATGCTGGCATCAGAAAAGGAGATGGGGGGGCTATGATCAAAATTCTTCAGTAATGCAAAAAATCGTAGCTACAGGTGCAATGACTCTTCAAAATCCAAAGGTGGTTGTAAACAAAGCTCTAATTTCAGTTTCACATATACAACTTGTATCTTTCCTCTATTTAGCTGAAATATTTTGTTAAAATGCAGCACTATTCTTTAAATTAAGCAATTTAATTCCCAATTCTTCCAATGGTTAACATAACCGAATAAAGATTAGCCATTTCTCTTAAATTCCAGTAGAAGTACTGACAGTTTAGCTTTGATGTTTCTATTATTTAGGTAAAAACATAGAGAAAAAAGTCTCAGAAAGAGAGTAATAACTGTCCCACTTAAAATAAAGGATTTTACCTTAGCATAGTTAAGTGATAATTATTTATCTTTTTAAACTTCCAATTTAAAAAAGAAGAAAAGCAAGCTTAAAATCAAAGTAATTTCTGCTACAGAAGGGAGCCCTTACAACATTTTCTGGTACCAGAAAGGAGCCTACAAGAGCTGGAGAGGGAGTTTTCACAAAGGCATGGAGTGATAGGAGAAGGGGGAAGGGCCTTAAACTGAGGGAGGATAGATTTAGATTAGATATTGGGAAGAATTTCTTCATTGTGAGGGTGGGGAAGCACTGGCACAGGTTTCCAGAGAAGCTGTGAATGCCGCATCCCTGGAAGTGTTTAAGGCCAAGTTTGGTGGGGCTCTAAGAAACCTGGTCTAGTGAAAGGTCCCCCTGACTATGGCAGGAAAGTGAAACTGGATGCTTGTTACAGTTCCTTCCAACCCAAAACATTTTATGATTCTATGATTAAAAAACAAACAAGTAAACAAAATCCTAAAATACACAAACAAAACAAAAAAATCATGCACACCAAAAAAAAACCAAAACAAAAATAAACAAAATAACTAAAACTCGGCAATTATATGTTATCCAGAAGGATTTTTAATTTTTTTCCCCAGTAATAAGGAGCAGGAATTACTATGAGCCTCAAAACTCACCATTTGATTTTACAATGAGGTACCACACAGATAAAGCTTGTCAGCTCTGATTTCTTTGATCATTTGCAGTGGGGATCCACTTCTCACATATTGGAAAGTTTATATGCAACTTTTGGCCCACTTACGAATTAATTGAAAAAAACTCCAGCAAATAATTTCTGTCCGAGACTACTATCATTTCTCATTTGACAAATACTGCCATTCTAATTAATAGCTTTACTTGCTAAATGTGTATAAGCTGTCAAACAAGTTCTGGACCTAGCCTCTGGCTTATTTTTATGTTAAGCAATTTTTATGTCAAAGTTGTTGAGTGCTTCCTCTGCTGAGGAAGAGAGATAGTGTTTATATATTGATAAGAGAAAGAGGATAAAATCAAAAATTGGAAATGACACATTTGGGTTTACTGTTTCTCAGAAGACTAGACATGAGACTTTAAAAGGGCTTCCGTCTGTATGGATCAAATGTAACCTTTCTGAAAAGGTTACTGAAATACTGAGATGTTTAATTCATATATCATGTCCTTGGATGCTGCTTTACATCAGTTTATTTTTATGCTCAGCTCTAAAGGAGTGAAGATGTCAAGTTTCCTGAAAAATAATAGTTGGACTCATTAAGTAGGGTTAGCATTGCCTTGGAAAGTTTTAAGCAGCTGAACAATTATAAGGACACCTTTTGATTAATGAATTCTTTCACCAGTGAAGAACAGAGTTGTCTGTGAGTCACCACCTGTTTTTAAAATGTTTACAAATGAATTACTATATGGTGTAAATTATCAGTGCCATGTTACTTTTGATGTATATTGGATGAGTTACAGTCCTTTTAATTTCATTTAGACCACATCCTGAAAATACCCTTCACATCTTCCTACAATTAAAATTATTACATTTGTCTAAAAGAACCTTTCATTTTATACTGGAAAGTATTTCTTGTGGACAATAACAAACTGTCATGGTTTGATGCTGGTTAGGCACCAGCCCCACGAAATCTATTTATTTATTTGCTTCTATGATAGTTGAGCAGAGAAGGGGAAACCAAAACTCCATTTATCATAAGATGAAATAAGGATTATTGAGGAAAACAGAAAAAACTTCAAGGCAAAACAGGTCCACACTTGAACAGTTACAGTATAAAGAAGATTTATTACTAACTGAATTAAAAGTAAAAAGAAATAATAAGAAATTAAAGTAACTTTCAAACATCTTTCTCCCCCAGTAGCTCTCTTTTTCCCATGAATCCGCACAAGGGAAACAACACGTGGGGTTTTGGTCAGTGCTGCATTTCTTAAGAGACTTTCTTTATGTTTAAGGGAAACAGTTTCTTCTGCTGCAATGTGGTTCAAACTTTCACAGGCAGCAGCCCTGCCCGAATCTTCTGCAGTGAAAAAATCTCTCCCACTGTTTAGCAGTCTTCTCACAGCTGCCAACATAGGCCATAAGTGGTTCATGGGATTTTGTCTTTTAAGGATGAGCTACTCCAGCCTAAAAGCAAAGGCTCTCTTCTTCAATCTCTAAAAGGCTCTCACGACATCTATGGGCTCTGCCATTGAGCACTTTTTCACAAGCTGTGCGTGGATTTCTGCATCCCCCCAATGTACTTTAATGAATTATGGAGAAACAGTTTGTAATATTACAGTCCTCACCATGGCTGACAAGGAGAATTTAAGCTCCGGCACTGGAAGTGCCTCCGCCCTCTTTCCCTTCTTTCACAACTGACCTTGGAAGCCATGTTGGCTTTATCCCACGGGATCTTACTTTTCCTTTCTCTCTGACCTGGAAGAAAGTTGGTCTTGTCTGGACTCTGATTCGGGGAAAAATACTTGCCACATTTCTCATTGCTGTCTGCATGGTGTTTTTCTCAGTTTGGTGCGAGCTGTGCCGGATGGGGGGAGGCCCTGCCAGCCCCACCAGTTCTGTGTGGGCTGAGGCAGCTCCAGATGAAATCTTGGCTGCACAGCCCTGGCTCAGCTGGAGGGGAGGTTTCCAGCCACACGGCTACTCATGGCTCCAGGGCAATGTTTTTCTCGGTGGCTTGGTCCACGCCGCTTCGTCAGGGCAGGCCCGGGCCTGCTCTGGGATGGGGCCCAGAGGCCCCCCTCCCTCCTTACCCCTTGGCAGGAAAGCAGTGTTCAAAACAGATTGATAGAATTGGCTTTCATATAGGGTAATTAGTTAATGAAATGAGTTGAGGTTACTATGTAATGCTAATAGTTGCTGTTTAATTGTTATGGGATAAGGTACTTGGACATTCTGAACAGTTGTTATGTCAAGTTAATATCCTTGTCTTCCCTAAAACTGAGGTTAGTAATAGTTATAGTTCACATAAATAACAGATTTTAATAATGGAGGAGCCGGGAATGTTCCAGAATATTAGTGATGTAATTGAAGGAGGCATTTAGAAGAGACTCCCGCATAAAGAGGCACAGGCAAGAGGATCATTGGGTGAAGACCGCACCTATGACAAGACCCTAGACAACAGGAAGCAAGCCACCAGCCGACCGAATGAACTGGCTCAAACACCAGCCAGTCATCTCAGTCCTAAGGGGAGGGTATAGGAGAGGTGATGGGCGGGCTCTTTGGGGTATAAAATGTGGTCGCAAAGCTCTTGAGGCTGTCTGGCTACACGTTATCTGAAGCCACACCCAGCGCTGCACTTCGCTTTGTGTAAAGGCACATAGCCAATCTAAGCCTCTGATCGTTGTGTTAACAATTTAATAAATTGTTCAAAATTTAAATTG
Source organism: Corvus cornix cornix (assembly GCF_000738735.6). Taxonomy (NCBI): domain Eukaryota; kingdom Metazoa; phylum Chordata; class Aves; order Passeriformes; family Corvidae; genus Corvus; species Corvus cornix. The sequence continues at coordinate 32,600,286 of NC_046357.1, forward strand.
TGAGCGGTCCTTTCTCACAGCAGGAACAAAAGGGGAACTTCCAGTGCTTGTGCTGCCTTTAAATATGCAAACTGTAGAGGCGTTACCAGCTTTTTTTCATTGGTTCAGCAACCTGTTTAACAATTATTAGTTCTATGCCAGACACAGTAATTCTACCAAACATCCAAGCTGCCACACAAACATAACAATTTGCCAGATTATATTTAAATAATGTAAACATCAGTGAAGGTAGTATTCAAAAATCAAAGGTTAAAACACAGTGTTCATTTCCCATAAAACAAGCATTTACTAAAGATAATGGTTTGCATTCTGTTTAAGTTACTTTTGTAAGTGCATTTAAATAGAATTGTTTCTGTGATAATAGTTGTTATAGTGGTTAAAAAAAAAAAAACTTACATTGCAAATGTAACAGATATTTGGTTTATGAGAAGTCATTAACTCATAATTCATCCTGAGAAAGGAGTGTGGGGAGGAGGGAGTGGAGAGAGGGAGAGAAGAAGGTGGGAAGCAGAAGTGAGGTGCAGTTAGAAGCGGAGTAATAAAACTTTTCTGAACATCTTATGAGTTACAAATTATGGGTAATTTTTTCTTAATTAACCGTAATGATGGCAACATCTATATGTAACCCAAGATAAACAGTGGGATTAAGCAGTTTTCCAGATGAAAGATTACTCTGTTACTTGCAAAGCAGTACATTTTAGAGCATGTAGCAGCTGAAGCGCTGGAGCAGATGATGAAATCCCAGGGGATGATCACAGATAAGGAAGAAAAAGAACTGAGAGATCTGGAGAATATCAATGGAGGTGGATAGAGCAAGGAAAGACTTTTATGTCAATTCTGTTGGTGGAATTAGCAGGGTAACACCTCTGGAAGTAAAAAGTGAAGGACACCCTATGAGAAGGAAAAAAGAGAATGGAAATCTGAAAGGAAGCATGCAGAAAACAGGACCTTACTCTGGCAAGAAGGTCTCATTAGCAACCTTGATGACAACTGCTATAGCTGAAAGCAAAAAGAGGAAATCTGGCTAAAACAGTTCAGTTGAAAGCTCAGATAAGAGCCTTTTAAAATAAAATTTTACATTTAAAATTACATTTTTCACATTTAAAGTTACTATTTTATTCAGATAGTTGTAGATTAACCATGAAGACTCAGTGAATAGGGACCGGAGAGTGCAGATCCACTTGACAAAACAGGTAAGTTAGTCTTCTGCATTTTACCTGTGAAATGTCATTTGCAGGTGGAGTTTTTATTACTTCCTTTGAAATATTTCTCTCAGGATTTTGCTGCTCAGACATATATTTTTTCCTTAGTTACATGTTTTAGTTACACCTTTCTGGTCTTGTTATTTTTGCAAATATTCACAGATTTGCTATCCCTCTGTCTTGCTTCTTTTCTCAATGATATCTAAAAATTATCTTTTATCCCAAACCAGACTATTATGTGGTATTTTATATTTACTCGTAGGGATGGCGATAGGCAAAGAAGGGCAAGAAATGGTCAAAGAAGATGACTTGACCTCTTTTCGTTTTCTTTAAACTCTGTACCTCCTTGTTCCTCAGAAATTAACATGGCATGTGAAGAGAAACCTGGTCTTCAGAGCATCTAGATGGTTGTATTAAAGGAATGGAAAACAGCACATCAGAAAGTTGCCACATATCCAAGTAGGTGTGCACTGAGTTTAGAACCCTCTTTGTTCACTTTTGCCTTCAGTTGCAGCAAGTATTTTGTGCAGCATTATAAATAGAACCACCATAATTTTATGTGCATTGACATGCGGTGGGATTTTCTCTATCAGTGTAAAATATGTGTCTTCTTTGCACTTGGCTGAGTTGTACAGTGACTGCTTTGAAGACACCACGTTCAGCTTTGGAACTGTAGTTTGATCAGCGGTAAGATGGTGGTAACAAAATGCTCATCTCTTCCAGAATTACCACACCTGGGGTACATAAACAGGAATCTTCCTGTCTCTTTGCTGAAGGGATGGGTAATCCAACTTATTTTAAGGATTTATTTCTTTTCACTGATGGGTTTTATCTTGAGGTCTTGATCAAGCATCGACATCAAATTATTTTGTAAAACAGTATTTTCATTTCTGAGACAGAAAACCAAAAAAACTGATATAAATCCTGGTGCAAGACACCTGGCCATCATATATGGATTTGAAAAATGAAGAAGTGCTTAAAATCATGGTATCTTATAAGCAAAGTCTTCTTCACAGCTGAAAAACCACACAGACTAATGGGGTTTTTGTTTCCCTCTTTAAATAAAACAAAACCACAACCCAGGTAATAATTAATGGATGTTGGAAAGCCTGGGCTGCCAGTGAAGGCAGTCTGCTATGATGACTATTTTCCACCTACTACAGCAGTTCCCTGGTTTAAAGACACAACGATGGCTATGATAGCCTGTTGGTCTGAGTATCAGAATGATCCCTTAAGTGGGATGGCTGTGAGTGGTTCAGAAAGAGAACTATCCTGGGATACATGTTACCTGGGACAGTGTTCAGCGCTGCTGTTGAGAGAACACCTCAGGCATTCGCAAAGGGTAGGATTCCTGCATAGCAAGCAAAAACAGTTCAGATCAGCCCTTCACTGTCACTTCTGTGATCTGCTGCATTTCCTGTGCTCCTGTTTCTAGTATTGAGTTTTCCCTTCACATATCACTTTCAGAGTATTCCTTGTGACAGTCACAGAACTGACATGGTACACTCGGAACTTTCTCAGTCTTACGCCAAAATGAAGGTATGCAGGATATATTGCTGGGGAGATGCAGGATTTGTTAGTTCTGTTAGCTGCTGTAAGTAAAACAGAAATTGGTTTGAGATAATTTAAACTAGGTTTCTTTCCACACATAAGCTTCTGCAAGAGCAGCATATTTCTGTGTCTCTGATAATACAAAAATTTTTCAAGGAAGGATTAGACAGAGTTGTTAAACGGAGAGCAGTAACAAAGGAGGACAATTGTAATTATTTTCTCTTTTCTTTCTACTCTATTAACTTCCCTTTCTTGCACATATTAATTTCAGCTAAAATCTTTAATATATTGTCAAATAAGATGCTATATGGAGAATTCAGTGCCCAAACTGGTTTCTTCACTCCTCCTTGTTTTCTCCAGATGCAAGATTTTGTTGTGAGGTAGGAATATTTCATTCATCCACTCCACTGGGCTTTCTAAAGCTAGTCAGCTGCAATGTTCTAAGATAAAAATTGTGCTTTAGAATTGATGTAAGAAAAGCTCCAAGTTTTTTTCTGTGTAACAGAGGCAGTTTATAAAGGTAAAGATTTGTTCATCACACACCACTAGAATAAAGAATTAAGATCACATACAATTAAAAATCTGCAAACCTTAGTTTTTCATTTAAGTTCTTATGCTAAACCAAGATATATTCAAATTTAGCAAGCTCCTGCCATTTGGTTTCAAACTGGGCACAACCTAATTGCAGTAGTTTACAGTACTGAAATCTTAGGATATGACATAAATCTCTTCTTTGAAAAAAGTTCCTTGCATCTCTCCAGCCTCTCTGCTCCAGAGTATTTTTGTGCACAGTACTTAACAGATGCTTTAAGAAAGAAAGTTATGTCTTTGAATGCTATGTTTCTTCTTCCTGGATGTGACTACCACAACACATAAAACTAGTCCATTTACTTAGCCAAAAGAGAGGGGTTACTGTAACTTTCACGTAAGTTCTTGGCATTATTTAGTTTATATATATACATGACTTAGTATAGCAGTAGGAAAAATACAGATAAAATTTGTGTCTAAACAAAACATGTTTCATAGGTGACAGCCCCATGCTTAAATTATTTTAGACTCAGTTTGAAAAGTAGACAGAAGTTATGATTAAGTGAGAAGTCTATGTGATTACCCTATAATTTTGCTTGGTCTCACAGTTTTAAAAGGTTGTCATCAGCTTGATTCTCTCAAGGTGAAGTGAATTATTCTCTCTGGTGTAGACAATTTCCTTCTGAGTGATGAAAGAACTGGGGGGTTTTTTTGAAGAAGGACAGGAACAGCAAAAAATATCAAGTGGAAACCTAGATTTCTGGTTACCTTTCTTAAAAGGTAAGAGAGGCAAACCGACAGTAAATAAACCTTGCATCTCTGCTTCATGGGTCCTGATCCAAACTGTGACAGAGTCAAAATCACCTGTAAATCCCAATTTCCTTCAAACAGCAGATCAGAGCCCTTATTGAAACAGAAGCATTATCTTTGAAGCAACTTTGTATCTCTCTGTTTCATGGTTTATTTCGTGATGATAATGCTCTCTCAACAGGCTTCTCTCCCCAGATTGAAAGAAACACATCTTCAACACCCTTGCCAAATACAACTTGTTCTGGCCTGAAGAGTTTAATTCTTGAGGGATTTGCAAAATGAGGGGTTTTTATTTGCAGATTAAATGCTTCCAACCATATCAAATTGAATTTGCTACTAATTTGATTTATAAAAAGGTAATCTTAAACATGTCTGATGTATGCAAATCAACTAAGCATTTGAGATCTGTTGAGTCTTAGGTTCTTCTTCAAATGTTTTCTTGCACAATGACTTTCTGTGCCAGACTTCCTGGCTTCTCCTACCCTTGGTGATGTTGCCTTCAGTTTCCTACCAAGATGATTTGTTACTGTACTTTTATATTTCAGGACATCATCTTTTGACAATGAGGTGAAATATTTCTGAAAAAAACCTCTGTAGATAACTCACAAAATGTTTGGTCAATTAAGTTTTGGATGGTATCGATTATTTGAAACAATTTAAAAGTAAAGCAAATTTAAGTGCCTTTTTTTCTTTTTTTTTTTTTTAGGTGTTTTGAGGAAGGGGGGAATGTTTTTGGTATTGGCAAGACTAGTTTATTTTTTCAGCAAGTAGTATCATATTTATCACTGTAATTTCTGCAGCAAAATAAAAAAACAAAGGGGTTCCCTTTATTGTTTATTTCAACAGAGACTTGAGCTGTTAATACGTCCTCTGTATACTGGATATAAAATGATCCTATTGGAAAAAAAATTTAAAACCATATTCACTGCTAGGCCTTCTTCCTGGGCTAGCCCCCATACCACAGAATCACAGAGTCACAGAATATGTAAGGTTGGAAGGGACCACAGTGGGTCATCTGGTCCAACCTCCCTGCTCAAACAGGGTCATCCCAGAGCCCATGGCACAGGATTGTCTCCAGATGTTTCTTGAATATCTCCAGTGAGGGAGACTCCACAACCTCTCTGGGCAACCTGTTCCGGTCCTCAGTCATTCATACAGTAAAGTTCTTCCTCATGTTCAGGTGAAACTTCCTGTGCACCACTTTCTTGTCCTGTTGCTTGGCACCACTGAGCAAACCCTGGTTTCATCTTCTTTACACGCTCCCTTCAGATGTCCCTTATAGACACTGATGAGATCCCCTCTCACTTTTCTCTTCTCAAGACTGAACAGGCCCAACTCCCTCAGCCTTTCCTCATGAGAAAGATGGTCCAGTCCCTTGATCATCTTTGTCATCCACTGGCCCTGCTCCAGGAGCTCCCTGTCTCTCTTGCACTGAGGAGCCCAGACCTGGACACAGCACTCCAGATGTGCCTCACCAGAGCTGAGTAGAGGGTCAGGATCACCTTACTCAGCCTCCTGGCACTGCTCTACCTACTGCACCCCAGGATCCCATTGGCCTTCTTGGCCCCCAGGACACTGCTAGCTCATGGACAGCTTGTTGTCCACCAGGACCCCCTGGTCCTTCTCCCCAGAGCTGCTTTCCAGCAGGTCACCTGCAGCCTGTGCTGGGGCCTGGGGTTGCTCCTCCCCAGGTGCAGGACCCTGCACTTGCCTCTGTTGAATTTCAGATGGCTCTTCTCTGCCCATCCCTCCAGGCCCTCAAGATTCTTCTAAAGGGCTGCACAGCCCTCTGGGGTATTGGCCACTCCTCTGGACTTTTTGTCATTAGGGAATCTGCTGACGAGGCATCTGCCCCTTCATCCAAGTCATTGATGAATACATTGAACAACACTGGACCCAGTATGGAACCCTGGGGGACACCACTAGTGACAGGCCTCCAACTAGACCCTCTGCCACTGATTATGGCCCTCTGGGACTGCTGTTCAGCCAGTTCTTATTACACCTCGCTGTCCACTCACCCAATTCACACTTCCCAAGTTTGCCTATGAGGATGTTTGGTGAGACAGCGTCAAAAGCCTTCCTGAAGTCAAGGTGGACAATATCTACTGCTCTCCCCTCGTCCATCCAGGTAGTTGTGTCATTGTAGAAGGCAATCAGATTGGTCAAGAATTATTTATTTTGGTGAATCCATGCTGACTGCTTCTGATAACCTTCTTATCATCCATGTGGATATTGATGGCCTCCAGAGCGAAACACTCCTTTACCTTTCCAGGGATTTAGGTGAGGCTGACTAGCTGATAGTGCCCTTATCTTTTTTGAAGATTGGAGTGACATTTGCTTAATTTCAGTCCTCAAGCACCCCTCTGGATCACCACAACCTTTCAAACAGGATCATGAGCAGCATCTCAGCACTCCTGGATGCATCCATCAGAACCCATGGATTTTTAGGTGTCGTGTTTGCCTAGATGTTCTCTCAAGGTGAACCCAACTCCCCCTGACAAAGAGAAGGTGTCCCTTCCAAAATTCCTTTACCCTGGTCTCCTGAATCAAGGATTCCTGAGGGCTGATCCTGTCAATGAAGACCAATCCAAAGGTGTTCAGTAACTCTACCTTCTTTGTGTCCTGTTAACAGGATCCCCTCTGCATTTAGTAGCAGGTCCACATCAATACTATCATACCACTGTAAAAATACAAAAACTTACATAATGAAAACTGACCTGCTTATGATAATTTGTCCAGGTTAAAGCTAAGTAAGATAGGATTTGTCTGTTGAAGCCATATGAGCCACTGCAGGCAACAAGCTCTTACTGCTCCTAGAAGGGAAGACTACTACTGGCTGCACACTGTGAATTTGCTCCATAAACATTCCTGTACCTTGACAGTGGTATCAGTCTTCTCAGATAGAGTAGGAATGCTGGTTATTTTATGTTTTCCCAAAGGTGGGATTCTCTGGCCTTATCATCATTCCCACTTCTTGTAGACATACACTAGTGTGCTCTGCAGGCCAAGAATGAAATGGATAGGCCTCTCCACAGCTCCTTACCTCATAGGTGAGAGCTAAATCACAAATGTATCTATGGTTTTCCACTGAAGAATTAGCAACGGATTAGCATTTAATGCATGTAACAGTGTAAACCTAAACACAGATGTGAGATGGGACTTTCCAAAATGTTTCTCACAAACTATCAGAAGATGGTTTAAATAGCCCAATACCCTGTAGTCACTTGAGCAGTGGATCTGTTTTACTTAAAAGACGATGGATTTAGATGAATGCTACTTTGATTCATTTCCATCACAAGAACTTACACAGGCTAAAAGCAATAGCGATGCCCCACCTGCACTACTTCATTATGATTTTTATCATTTGAGTTACTAGTTCATTTTCTCACAAAAATCTATTTTAAATTACTTTAGACAGACTCATGAGCCCAGGAGAATTGTTGTCATATACGTCCTGGGGTGATGTTACGAGGCCGCTCTATTCCTTAACCGTCCGCTCAATGCCCAAGGACGCTGTGCCTTTAAGATGGAGCCGGGGGTGGGGGCGGAGCCACGGGACCGAGTGCGGGTCGGTTCAAGGGCTCAGCCCGACGGCTCGGGGGCTCTGGGGCTCGGCGGGGCTCGGGGGGGAGTGCGCCGGGAGCGCTGGGTTGAGCTTTGGGTTTCTTTTGTGTTCCGGCTCTCTGGAAAAAGGTTCTGTTGGTTTCTTTTGTTCTTTTCTTTCTCCCTTCCTTCCCCTTCCCCTTCCCCTTCCCCTTCCCCTTCCCCTTCCCCTTCCCCTTCCCCTTCCCCTTCCCCTTCCCCTTGCCTCACTGGCTCCCTTCCCTCCTCGCCGGTCCGGGGAGCCTGCGGGTGGCCCTGGCGGGCCCATGAGGTGGCCCCAGCTGGTCCGAGCCTGTATGTCTGCTCCCTCTCCAGGAATTTGTTGTATTTTGAGGGGTTTTTTTCCTCCTGTTCTGCCCTGTTTTGTTTGTGTGTTAATAAACTGTTTGTTTTTTACACTTTCATTTGCTGTGACTCACTTTTCTTATTGGTGGAGGAAAAGGGGAGGCCCTTTTCCCTTCGGAGGAGACACTCATCCCAGAGTGTTTCCTCCCGAAGTTTTGTCTCCAAAACGAAGACATATAACATTTTCAATTAATTATTATATCTACTGCAGGTCAGCAGGCTTTGCCAGGAGAATATGGTGATTAGCCTTTGCCTGTCAGACAGGCAACACACACACAACACAAACACAAACTGCTTTCCAAAGATCTGGATGTTATTTGTGCAGTAGAAAGGTTGCAGTCATAGGTAGGTAAACGTGACATAAGAAAACAGATGACACATCAAGCCAACCCTCCACAGTCCCTGAATTTCACAGAGACTCACTCATAGCAGCCTGTGTTTACTATTCCTTCCAGTCTGCTACAGTGCTACTGCATGAAAACTTAACCTTTGCAAGTGTAACAGTAATTTCCAGCCTTTCTAAAAAGCATCCATCCCTTTTCAGGTCTGCAACTCCCAGTTCACACCTGTCATGTTAAAGGTCAGTACAATAGTTTGTCATTTTTCTCATCAACAGATTTGTAACCTGAATATCCAGTATAGAACATTTAAAACCCCACTGCTGACTATCAAAACACAGGCAGTAGAAGGAAAACTAAAATATTTTTGAATGAAGAGTAACGAATTAATTGAAGAAATAATAATCTGCTTCTAGACACTTGCTGAGCTGAAGAAACTAAATTATAGCAGAAGTAATTTAGAAAGAATTATCTATGACTTTTACAGGATAATTTTTTTTCTGAGCATGAGAAATAGGAATATGCAAGCAATCATTCACAGATTACTTATAAACTTGACATCCAGCGAATCTGCATCAAAACACATATGGCCAAAGCAAAACCAGAATAGAAGCATATAAAAACATGGATATTAGGAAACCACTGTCTAAATAAATCAAAAGACCCCAAATAACTTAAGGACCAAAATAATTTGGTTTGTTGGTTTGGGTTTTTTTATTCTATTAAGGTGACCACAGAATCACAGAACAGCATACATTGGAAGGGACATCTGGAGGTCATCTGCTTCAAACACCTCACTCAGACCAGTTCCAGTTAGATGGGCTGTGACCAGTCACATTCTGGATATCTCAAAGGATGAAGAATCTCTGGGCCCCTCTTCAAGCATTTTGTCATACTCATGGAAAATATCTTATGTGTGTTTAATCAGGATTTTCCTCCTTGCAGATTTTGTCTGTTACCTGGGACATTTTGAGTGGATTTCTCTGTAAGAAATCTGTGCTTTTTGTAATCCGCTCTTTTGCTGTGGAGAGTGTTATAGATAAAAAAATTAAATTCAGTACCAATCATACATACCCTGTCATACTGGTACTCTTAGATTACATCAGAAATCATGTACCTCTCTTTTCCAGATAATCTGGAACCAAACAGAAATAGGAAAGCAGAAAAAATAATGAGTTGTTTTGGTTTTGACATTCTTCTTCTGTGCCAAGCACAGATCTAAAATAAAAAATAAGCTATTTTTGAGGATCATCTTTTAGCTCCTTGGTTCTGGGTATCTCTAACCTGCAAGAGCTTTCAAAGTCCTGTACATGGCATTAGTATGGTACAATTCTATTCCAACAAAATAATTTCTAAATTCATTCCTTTTCCTTTTTGTATAGGTGCAGGTAGAATAGGACCTTGAAAGAAAGGGATGGATGACAAGCATATTGTCCTACTGGGAGAGGAGAGAAAGAAGTAGGGAAAGACTGGGAAAGAGAGAGAGAGATTTCTTTTTTTCTTCCATTTTTTTTTCTCCCTACAGTAGCCAGAGTTATCGAGTTTCCCTGCCATAAGTTTGCTTCCAATTCAATTCTAGAATCCTTCCCCTGGCTGGACTTGAGAGCACCAGACCATTTAGTCTTCCTAAAACAAGGACAAACATGTTTTTGCAGAGGCTAATACTTTAATCCTTGGGAGTATCTATATGAGTGTATAGTGTGCAACATTGTTTCTTTCCAGATATGAAACTTTTGTGTTATTAAATGTGAAGCTCTGTGCGCTGCAGTAAGGAATGTCTGTTGGAGCTCAGAAAGAAGCCTTTTTCTTTGTGGGCCAGGTAAAACATCTGTGACCCTTGTGGAATTATTTTATACCTGTAATTTTTCCTCATTTATTTGAACACATATATTTTAGAGAAACTTAGGACAATATTTACATAGAGCAGTACCCATATTATTTAGGTATTTCTTTTTTCTTAGAATTACAGATTATGCAACTAAAATTAAAACAAGGAGCACAACTTCTGCATTACATAGAATTTTAAAACAGTTTCTTCCTTTTAATTTTGTGGAGTTTTCTCAAAAAAGATCTGTGATGCAGCAGTAACATTAGGAACAGTTTCTAAGCAGGGAAAGTAAAGCTGTAGGTATTGCATCATGATGCCAAATTAAAGAGTACATAAAGATAATTAAGCCCGTAGAGATACACGTAAGTCTCTATTTGGCTTTTGATAGTGTCTGCAGAGGTAATTTTGGGAATAAATGGCGATAATATACCTTAGTGTATTAGAAAGTTCTTTAGGCATTGACCTTCATGGTTAGGCAACAATCTTTACCATTTTTATTATTTTTTTAAATCCATGAATTAATATTATCCAGAATATCAGCTGCAGCGACAAGGACCTCAAACAGGGTCACAGTTCAGCTAGATCAGATCAATTACTTTTCAGTGAAGCCAGGATAGCATTTTCAAAAATCCTGCAAGTAATTTCTGAGTTTGAAAGTTCAAATCCCACTGAAATGTAACACAACTCCTATTCATTTCACGAGTCTTTGAAAGTTTGCTTATTAAGCTTCCAAAGCTCAGATCTTCAGAGATACCCAAGTGCCAGTGTCTCACAGGTTTCAGTGGGAGATTGCTAGTCATTCAAATGCTTTTAAGCAGTGATACATAGGTCTTTGCTGAAAATCAGACAGAGACTGCTTTGAAAATGTACATAGGTCCCAACAAGAAACTTCCCCAAAGCAATGTGAAAAGAAATAGTAGGGAAAACAAACTATTCTTCTGAAAACAAGTAACTTGGCACTGGTTGCCACATAGAGAAAGAGATAGTTTTTGTCTTTGTTGTAATGCAACCTCTCCTAGCTGAGGGGTGTCAGGACAACTTCAGTTACAGCTCTGCACTGAATTTAGTTACACCTTCTACAAAAAACAGAGCAAAGGAAAATACTTAAATCATTTACATTAGCAACTGAATGGCTAAAAATCCCCTGGTTGGGGAAAGATCCCCAACTGAAGAAAGTAGAGTTTTTAATTAGGTACTGGGTCTCTCTGCGGTGGAGTTGATTTTCTTCGTATCACCTTGTATGGTGCTAGATCCTGCATATGTCACCACTCTGAACAGTACTGATAACAGACCCTTTATCTAGCTATCGCTGAACAGTGCCTTAGAGTGACAAGTCCTTCTCTGTTTCCCACTCTCTCTCTCTCTCCCCTCCAGGCAAGTAGACTGAGGGCAGGCAAGAGGGTGGTAGAGGATGTAGATGGGACAGCTGATCCCAAGTGATGAAAGGATATCTCATGGTTATATATAACATCATGCTCAGCGATTAAACCGAAGGGATGTTTTCCAGTGTCACCCTGGTGACCCTGGACACCAGGCAGCTGGTGGTGTGTGATTGCTCTTGCATCACTTGAATTTTGTTATATTTTGTTTCCTTTCTCCCCTCCACATATTAAACTGTCTTTATCTCAATCACAAGTTTTCTTACTTCTGCCTTTCTGAACCTCTTCCCTGTCCTGCTGTAGGAAGTGAGTGAGTAGCTGTGTGGGCCCAAGCTGCCTACTGGGTTAACCCATAACAAACCAGATCATACTTTATGCTCAAAAATGCAGCCTTCCAAAGAGTATTGCAGCATGGCTGCCACAGCACACATCTTTCAAAGAGAAGTAAGTAAATTTGGAAGATCATGACTTTTTCTAGTTATGTAGTCATAGCATTGAAGTACTTCATATATTTTTTCCTCTTTTAATTCAGAGGGGAATAGAAAACATCAAAAGGGCAGAAATAAACACTCTGGTGATAATTTCTGTGCGATTATCGAATCATGAAATCATTAAGTTTGGAAAAGACCTCTAAGATCATGGAGCCCAGGCATTAACCTAAGACTGACACGTGTGCCACCAAACCATGTCCTGAAGCACTCCATCTACCTTCCAGGGATGGCAATTCCACTGCTTCCCTGGGAAACCTGTTCAAATGTTTGATCACCCTTTCTGTCTAATCTAAACCTTCCCTGGTGAAATCTGAAGCCACTTCCTCTTGTTGCCTGGGATAAGAGACTGACCCCGATCTGGCTACACCCTCCTTTCAGACAGTTGTAGAGAGTCATAAGGTCATCACTGAGCCTCCTTTTCTCCAGGCTAAACAGCCCCAGCTCCCTCAGACACTCCCCACAGGACTTGTGCTCTAGATCCTTCAACTGTTTTGCTCTTCCTTGGACATGCTCCAGCAGATCGGAAGAGAATTTTTTAAATTTCACAGCAGATCATGTTCACATGAAGTGTTAGCATGATTTTAGATAGTCATGCAGTCCAGGTAGCTCCTTTTAGGAAAGAACTGGTGTCAATTTCATCTGACGTATCTTTGGTTCAGGAATAGTTACTCATTTATTCCTAGAAGCCCCCTGTTTTCTGGAGATGGGTGATTAAACAGAACTAGACAAGGTAGGCAAGACCCATCACCTCAAAGTAAGCACCAGAGTCTCTACCTCACCTCAGTTTGATGGCTCTTAGGAAGGAGTATGTGTGACAGGGAAAAATCTAAAAACCCATCCATCTGGTCATTCAAGAGGGAGAATTTTATCAGATACTTGCTAAGAGGGAGAACAGAGTCCTGAAGCACTATTTTTTTTTAACCAAATGGTGATGCTGAAATAATGGGTTAGCCTCAGGAGTTACCTTAATCATTTTCCTATTCTATAGCCTGTGCTCACAAACTTTTTCCTTACCTTATGTGATTTGTTCTGATAGAGCTTGAAATCTTACTTTTTCCTTACTAGAGCATAATTAAATAAATGTGTTAAAATGCCTGGGAACTTTCACTCCACAGCAGCTTTAAAAAAAACCAATATGAGCACTTTTAAGAGCAGATGATTTCACAACCTATGCAAAGAAATGGAAGAGTGCTATCTGCCTTCTGCAAAACAGTTCTCCTCTAAAGCACAAAGCTTAATTGGCTGCCACTATTAGATAGATCAACAATTTAAGTAAATGCTGTCACTTTTTCTTTTTTTAATGCTACCAATGACTTAAAATTTCAGTGCAGAACTGGCCATTAGAGTTAATCTTTATTTCTGACAGAACTCACATGGGGAAAGACTTCAGTTCACAAAATACACTGGGTTTTTTCCCATATCTTTACTGTTCTTTGCAACACTGTTCTATTCATTTAAGTGCAACAATAAAAGTAGTGCATATTCTTTCTAAATTACTTCAGTTACCTTGTGGAGATGCTACTGAGTTCCACCATCTTATGTTAGCACATTTTTCAAAATCTGACCAGCAAAGTACAAATCAATTCCTGACTTTGACGTCAATATTTTTAAAAATGTCCTAGCATTGACTTAAGTAGTAAAGTGTTTTTAAAAAGCATCCACACTATTTGATCTCTTTCACAGGAACACTGTGTTTAGCCTAGTTATAAGGATAGGGATGAAGCCTGACTGCATCCAGTTTTTCTCAGACTTGACAATCAGGCCTGGGTGTTGTCTTAATTGCCAAGAGTTATGCCTATGTACCTTCTATAAACTGTACTGTCATATATACAGCTTGGAACTAAGAATCATCTTCAGTTATATCTAGTATGGAAGCAAGATATATTAAAATAGGAATGAACTTAGAAGAAGTGGCTTCTAACCTCTTTTACAGGACCGTTGTGGGGTTACTTTAAAGTGTGTGGAGCTAAATGCACTGTTTGACTTGTGGAATTGATAATAAATTTTTATACTCTTGTGTGAGTTTTTCAAGAAGTTAGATGACATCAGCACTTCATTCACGTGGAGACACAATCTATATAGGAGAAAGCTGCTTGAAAAATTAAACAGGCCAAGGCTGACACTTTAGAACATATTTCTGGACTTTTTAATGATCTGGGAAAGAAAAAGTAATTAAATATTTCAGCTGCTTGCCAGCTATAAAGAATCTGGCACTATTGCCCACTTAGAAATTGAAAAGAGAATTTAACTTCTAATAGAAGGAAAAAATACACAACTTCACGAAAAGGCAGATACTTTTGGCTGATCCTAATATATCCAAATACCACATGCATTACAATTAGGAAAGTTTACTTAAAAAAACGTTATGAATGAGTGAGCTGATATGCATTGCTGAACCCAAGTACTTTGCAGGGGTGGCAAAAAATATGTGGCATTAAAGTATTTTCATTCTGCTCAGAGAGCTCATAGAGCTCGGTGGGGTATCTTCCACACTACAGAGCCCTGTCTGTGTCCTGGATATGACAGGCTGCAGGAACTCAGTGGCCATCAGAAACAAGCATTACTCTAAGTAGAGTTGCTCAGAGCCATTCTGCTCTGTGCCCTGTTCATCCTGGGCTGGCCAGCAGCCCAGTTGGCCCATGGCACCCACCCAACCAGCCTGCAGTTTTCCTTGCCAGGCATCTCTGCAGCACTGCCATGGGGGTCAGGGTGCCTGGGGACTGCCCCCTCCAGTTTCAGTCCCTGGCACTGCCTCAGTCAGAGGGATCAATTCCTCCTTCTTGCCTAACATTGCCAAGACAGTGGAAACTTTCAGAAATGGAGCAAGGTATCTGACATTTCTACAGTTTGGTATCACCAGGACACACATTCACAACCATCGGAGCATCCAAATGTCACATGATGCTGTTCCTCACTCTCTTGTGTACATGCTGACCAGAAGAAGGAGACAAACTGACTCCACAAACAAGAGAATTTTCTCATGTCATTAGCCCAGGTTTCAAACAAACAAGAGAAAAATCAGAAAAACCTGGTAAAAGAAATACAAAACAGTCCCAAATTCTGTATGTGTTGCCACAAGCACATCTCCTATTTCTGCTATGAATGTAGGACAGTCAGGCCAGCCTGCATCCTCAGCCTTTGTGCCATGGAGATCTATTCTCCAAGTCGAGACTCACAGGTGCCCCTTGCAGATAACTCCCTGATCCCAAAGCCGTAACTCATTCTGAAGGGAAGCAGATCTCACAGAGCTCTTGTCTTGTCCTCGTTTCATCGAAAGGCCTCACTGCGAACCCAAGCAACTCTCCCTCATAACATCCTCATAGGCAAACTCAGGAAGTGGGTACTGGATGAGTGGGCAGTGAGGTGGATTTGGAACTGACTGGACAGCAAAGTTCCAGAGGGTCTGTCAGTGGCACAGGATATAGTTGGAGGCCTCTCACTGGTAGTGTCACCAAAGGTTCCATACTGGGCCCAGTATTCTTTTACTTATTCATCAATAATTTGGATGAAGGGGCAGACACCTTCTTAGAAAAGCTGGGAGCAGTGACTGATCCAGCAGAGGCCTGTGCAGCCCCTCAGACGGACTTCAACAGGCTGGAGAGGTGGGCAGAGAAGGGGACATCTTATCAATATCTACAAGTATTTGAAGAGAAGGTGCCAAGAGGATGGAGACAGGCACTTCTCAGTGGTGCCCAGGAACAGGACAAGATGCAATGGGCAGAAACTGGTGCACAGGAAGTTCCACCTGACCACGAGGAAGAACTTCTTTACTGTGCAGGTGAGTGAGCACTGGAACAGATTGTCCAGAGAAGTTGTAGAGTCTTCCTGGACATATTCAAGTACCACCTGGTTGCAATCCTGTGTAGGGTGCTCCAGGGTGACCCTGCTTGAACAGGAAAGTTAGAGCAGATGACCCACTGTGGTCTCTTGTAACATTACCTGTTTTGTGATTCCATGGAAATGGAGATTCACTGGGCACCAATAATGAGGTAAGAGAACACATTACACAAATCACTGTAATAAATGTCATTCTCTGAATGCTCTGTAGCAGCTGTGATCTACTGGTGACTGTGCATCTCTCGTTCCCACAGTGCGTGAGCTGTCTCTTTAGTATACTTAGTACAACATGCAGGAAGCAAGTGATCTAAGAGAACTCTAAAACTGCCCCTAGTTCAGTCTGTTCACACATGCACCTGCAAAGCCTTGTTTGGTATTAAGCTATTTAGCAACAAAATGGAAACTGTCTTTTCCAGTTGGTATAAATAAGCCAAATCCCAAAGCATGTAGTTTACATTCAAAAACACTAATATATCAAGGCAGGAGAGATTGTCTGTGTAAGAGGACCTCTGCATCACCCCACTGCATGATTTATTTCTTTTTCCTGAAAGATACAGTCTTCCTTTCTCACATAGACACATACCCTGTATACATACTACCTCCTGTGAAATTGTCTTTATATTTTCCTTATATCTTTCCAGCCCATTGGTCAATTTAAAGAGAATTTTAAAAGTATTAAGAGACAGATTCAACTCATATGCAGTACATGCCTCTGAGAAAACTCCTTGCTGAACATCTAGCAAGTTCTGTATAATATTCTACCTCTGAAAATGCAAAATTGTCTGGCTAAGGCAGCTCAATGAAAACTGGTTTTAAAGTTTCAGGTTAATCTCAGGTTCATGACAGCTTTACTGCAGCAGGAAACAAAGACACCCATGCCCTTTAAATTCTACTTTCACAAAACAATACACTATATATAGAGGAAAGCCTCTTGGAGAAAAGATAAGAAAATAAGCAGCATATATGCATGGACATTCACATTACAGACTGTGGTATTAGAAGATCAGACATAATCACAAAAACAGAAGATAAGTATGCATATACATCAAACAAGTGAACACAGTACCAAGTGTTCAATACTGTGCCTTTGAGATCAACAAAAAGGACTGGAAGGGTTTTATACCACGACATCTTTCAGTTCAGCCTAGAAAGTACTGCTTATACAAGATCTCTGTAAAAAGGAAAAGACAGATGTGTTTTGGCCAGTATTTTGCCCCTGTGATAGAATGAGTTTCACTTTTAAGAGAGGAGTATGTTTATTGATATGAACCAGTGATTTAACAAAATGCAACAGTAACTGCAGCAGTGATTTAACATTTGATGCCAAGGTACATTTGAACATTTGCTGTATAGAGGAATGGGTCAGGCAAAATTCCCAGTGAGACCCTCCCATTGAGTCATGAGGTTCAGAAAGGACCCCCTTGCATTCTAAATTCCTGTTTCAGTTTATGTGAGGCTATATCCAGACTTAGTCCTAGACGTGGTTGATGATTTATGTCTAAAGAATTAGATACATAATGCTTTAGATCACTCAGCTAAAATTTCAAAGTTTAGCATGCTGTTAATTACTTACCAAGAATCTATTGCAGCAAGGAATGTCTCAGCTACAAGGAGTAACTGTGAAAGGCACCCCTACTCAAGGGGCTATCCTGGCATGCAGATCGCTGCCATGTAGATTTCAATGGGCCCTGGCCTGCCCACTATTTATGGAGTAATGTGATTGACTTATATTTGCATGCCAGATGTAATTTTTTTGGCACATGCTCATCTAGCCCTCAGCTGTTGAGGAAAATTTATATCCTTTAGCTTGTATTGTTTTCTGTACTCCCAGAATCATAGGGGCCTGGGTTGAAAAGGACCTTAAATATCATCTAGTTCCAACTCTCTGCCATGGACAGGGATACCTTCCACTATACCAAGTTGCAAAAAACTCAATCCAACCTGGCCTTGAACACCTCCAGAGACGGGGTATTCACAACTTCTCTGGGCAACCTGTCCCAGTGCCTCACCACCCTCACAGTAAAGAATTGCTTCCTAGTATCTACTGTAAACATATCTCTTTGAGAGTTCAAAGCCACTGCCGCTTGTCCTGTCACTATATGCTCTTGTAAACCATGTCTCTCTGTCTTTCTTGTAGGCTCCCTTCAGGTACTGGAAGGCTGCAGTTAGGTCACACTGAAGCCTTCTCTTTTCCAGGCTCAAAAAGTGCAATTCTCTCAGCCTTTTGTCTTAGAAGAAGTGCTTCATCCCTCTAAACACATTGGTGGCCTCCTCCAGACTTGCTCCAGCAGGTCAATGTCCAGTCTGTGCTGGGGACCCCAGAGCTGGGTGCAGTGTTCCAGGTGGGGTCTCACAAGTCCAACTTAAGCCAGATGCAGCTACCACAATCACTCCTGGTTGGTTATGCAGAGGTGAGGGAGAAGCACACATCACGGGTCTGTACCTTCCCTCCCTCCCTCCCAGCAGTTTCAGGGTGTTGTGGCGCAGGGTCAAGAGAAAAGATGGTTCCTGTGATTCCGGTACTCCTGCTGGCAGCTATTGATATACAGTATAATTTACAACCACTCAGCATTGGTTTGGAAAACAAAATGGTCAAAACAGACTGAAATAGGGCCAAACATCAGAACTTGTATGAGGATTAGGTATAAATGTTCTACACGCAGTTTCTTCCTTTCCTCTACTCCTTATTAAAGTATATTGCTAAATGGCAAATGTAAGGGTCAAAACCTTGTGGTATTCACCCATGCAAACACTGCTCTGTAGTCTTCGTTTCAAAGATTTGCTAAAACCAAGTCTTCTCTTACAAGAGCATTCATAGAACTAGAACACGTGTCTGTCCAAATTGTAAACCACCCTACCTGGTGCACAAAATATCCCCAGACAACCCCACCATTGCAGCAGTCTCACGGAACATACATTTCAGCTCTCATATAAATGATTATTTGAACACAGTGAAGCGTTTCTGCTGAGAAACTATTAGTTTACAGAGGAAATACCACAAGGTTTCCTTGCTTTGCAGTATTCAGCTACTACCAGGTGCCTCCCACTGTGCTAGAATGGCTCACTCAGACTGAGAAAGGTGTCTTTCAGCTTGATTTCAGGCCACCTCCTTGCAACCAAGTGCTTATACATGCACCTATACTATGGTATAGCTTTCCTTTCTGCACAAAGACTAAGAATGCCTTCATTATGTTTCATGCTGTAAAAGGGGAAAAAAAAAAAGATAAAATAAACCCCAAAACCATAACAAAACAAGAATCCTACCTACCCCCAAGCCAAACGAACAAACAAACAAACAAAAATGAAAGAGCCTGCCCATGATAGCTGAGATTTTTTGTAGCTGTCAGTCTTGGTCATATTTGAATTAGACAAAGACATCTAAAACCTCGTAATTAGTCATCAGATTACAATCACTATCCCTAAGCTCACTTTAAAGGTAAATCAAACTCGTGACTGAGAGAAATTTCACTTTTCTAAGGTATAAAGTCTAAAGAAAATAAGTGTCAGACACTACAGCTATGACTAATTTAGATTTTATTTAGTGAAATCTGGAGCTAGAATACTTCTTATTAATACCTGTTAAGACTGTTTTATCGAGTTCACATTCTGTGGACAGATGTATTTCTAAGTTGCAAAATAAATCAACTCAGATTTTGCATCCACAGGATACCGGTCAATGGCTTAAAGTCCTAATAGACATCAGTGACAAGTGGCACCCATACTGGGACCAGTGCTATTTAATAACTTCATCAATGACATGGATGAAGGGATTGAGTGCACCCTCAGTAAATTTTTAGATGGCACCAAGCTGAGTGGTGCACTCAATCCCTCATTCCATCCGTCAGGTTGACACACCTGACGGATGGAATGGCATCCAGAGGGACCTGGACAGGCTCAAGAAGTGGGGCCATAGGAATATCATGATGTTTAACAAGACCAAGTGCAAGGTGCTGCACCTGGGTCAGGGCAAGCTCCAGTATCAGCACAGGCTGGGGATGAACAGATGGAGAGCAGCCCTGGGGATAAGGACTTGGGGGTGCTGGTGGGTGAGAGGCTGGACATGACCCAGCCATGGGCACTCACAGCCCAGAGAGCCAAACGTGTCCTGGGCTGCATCCAAAGCAGTGTGGGCAGCAGGGGAGGGAGGGGATTCTGCCCCTCTGCTCTGCTCTGCCCTGGTGAGACCCCACCTGGAACACTGCATCCAGCTCTGGGGTCCCAGCACAGGAAGGACATGGACCTGTAGGAGTGGGTACAGAGGAGGGACACCAATCTGTTTAGAGGGATGGAGCACCTCAGTGAGAAAAGGCTGAGGGAATTGCATTTGTTGAGCCTGGAAAAGAGAAGGCTTCAGAGTGACTTAAATGCAGCTTTCCTTCTGAAGGGAGCCTACAAAAAGACAGAGAGAGACCTTTTACAAGAGCATGTAGTGACAGGACAAGGAGGGATAGCTTTAAACTCTCAAAGAGAGTACATATTAGCAAGCACATATTAGCAAGCACATATTAGCAAGCAATTCTTTACTGTGAGCATGGTGAGGCACTGGGACAGGTTGCTCAGAGAAGCTGTAGATACCCCATCCCTGGAGGTTTTCATGATCAGGCTGGATGGGACTGTGAAAAACCTGGTCTAGTGGAAGGTATCCCTGTCCATGTCAGGGAGGTTGGAGCTAGACGATCTTCAAGGTCCCTTCCAATGCAAATCATTCTATGATTCTATGAATAATTGTCTCATTTGGAAAGATGAACAGCTGAACTAATTACCAATAATTGTAATCGTGTATTTTGAAAACTTAATCGTGTTATTTTACTTTTTTAGTTGATAAGTCAGAGCAATTTAAATTTAATAAACAACTAAATTTAGTTATATTTCAATCTACCAAGAATCGTCATATAGTACATTTCCATTCATTCTAAAATTGCCTAAGTATCTGTACTACTTTAAGGTAGCTTGAAATAGAAATCAATAAAAAGATAGCTAAATAAAATAAACAATTGGTGTCTACTACATGCTAAAATACAGTAATTTATGTATAATATTCTGTGGTTCCTCCTCTATTTCTGAATAGTTTGTGTGTTGTTCTCCTGAGATATGCAAATTATTGTTTCCATCTGGTTTATTGCCAGAAGGGACTGCTTGAGAATTTAGTTTATTAAAGCAGGGATGAATAAAAATACAGCAGTTTACTGGAAATATTATCTGCAAAAGTGTGAGTCTGTAACTAGCTCCTCTTTTAGCATCTAGGCCACCACTACTTCAAAAAAAAAAAAAAAAAAAGAAAAAAAGAAAAAAGAAATTACTTACTGGCAAATATTGCCAGCCTTTCAAGAAATTGTTTGAAGCACTCAACAAAAATTCCTCCTGATTTCAGGTCAAATAACAGATTATGGAAATACTATCTCAGTGGTTCCTCAGATGCTGTATTTCCTACTTCATCAAAGAGCTAATGCTTTCCACTCTGACTTAGTCAACAACTGTCTAGGTGTGCCCACATCCTCAGCTGATCCAATTTAGTTGACAGCACTTTTAAAAGAAAATCCTAGGAACCAGGAGGAAGCTGTGACAAGCCATGATTGCAAATAGAAACTGCACCTTGGGGAGTTCCTCACACTGCTGTGCACCCCAGTATCCTGCATCTGGGCTGTAGCAGCCAAGCCCAGTATTAATGGCTTTTCAATTGCATCATCCCTTTCTCATTTACCTAGCCAATTTTAGATCCTGCTGGTTAGACAGAATGGATTAAAAGTTAATGAATGGAAACAGAGCTTGGCAACCAGAAACTGATTTCTAAGAATTTGCTATTCAATATGCCTTTTTTTTTTTTTGTGTGTGTGTGTGTGAGGTCCCTGGGAAATTATTAAAAGCTGATTTTGGACATATTTGTACAAGGAATTTTGACAATACTAATTTTAACTTTTAAGACATATAGAATATTAAAATTTCAAGTATTCACATAGAAATTGGTATTTGGTTGGTAGATACAAATATCAAAAAAATTAACTCTGCGTATGCAGTCAATGATTTTGGTTGTGTTGGTTTTTTCATTGTTGTTTTATTATTGGCTATTTTGCCAAGTAATCAGACTTGGTTTCCTGTTCCAGTCCTGGTCTGAGCTGGAACAGTACTAAGTTTCATACTAGAAAGAGAAGTGAAGCATAGCTGAGCACTGGAAGCTTGCTACTTATATTAGAGATTTAACCTTGACAACTGCTGATGAAAGACTGTACTTCTCTGCTAATTAGGTCAGAACTAGAGAAAAGAATGTAGAAAACAAATAAAGCTTCTTCAGTCTGCAAAGAAAGTTTGCCATATCAAGCTGCAGATAAAATGCTTGTAATCTCATTTTTTATCTGAGGTAGTTCCAAAATGAGAAAACCTGGTGTGTTCTGTGAGGAGTGCTTCTTTATACAATATTACAAAGTTGTATGTTACCATTCTTTAACATATATCCTATACTCTCTTAGATATTATTGCATCTTATATATTATTGTGAAGAAAAGGTAATGTAAAAATAGACAAGAAAATGAAACATCATCCCAACTGTCTCCATATAAAAGATGCTCTATCTTTTAAGACAATTCTGCTGCAGAAGAGCAATTGAATTCTTCTGTTCATTTGGAAATGGGATTTTTTTGGAAGCGAGTCCTTCATGTACAAATTAAGATAATGTAGGAAGCTAAAGGAGCTTGGGCTTTCCTCAGCCTCTACATATGAGTATGCTTTTCCTGTCTCTTTAGAGCTACATCTGTAGTCTGGCAGGTAAATGATACAATCTTTAGGCTCTGGTTAGCTGACGTGGGGGATGAGGACAAGGAAGATCACAACTTGCTCCTTGTTCACACATCACAGGTTTTCCAGAAGGAATAAAAGGAGCCTATAGACACAGGAAAAGGAAAATAATAGCACACATTCTGACAAAAGGAAAGCAGAGTTTAGCTTCATCTAGCCAGATGTACTTTGAGCAGGAGCGAGGGCCAAATGTGGTGTAGTTGTCATTTCCAGCTTAAACTATCCTGTGGTACTATGGCTATTAGGCTGGAGGAGTGTCTTGCTCATGTAAACAAGAGTAGAAAGTTAA
The DNA here is from genome assembly GCF_000738735.6 of Corvus cornix cornix. Classification (NCBI taxonomy): domain Eukaryota; kingdom Metazoa; phylum Chordata; class Aves; order Passeriformes; family Corvidae; genus Corvus; species Corvus cornix. The sequence goes on from NC_046357.1 coordinate 32,623,276, forward strand.
GTAAATCTGTGTACATGTTAGAACTAAAACTTCTAATCCATTCCTAAAATCCATTATAAAGGTTTGTGTGTCACCAGCTGTCATATTTCCTGCTAAATTGTCTCATTCTTCTCTATCTTATGCAGGTTGCTGTGTGAAGTTGCTGTTGCTACTGTGCCACATTAATGCAACATCAACAATTTTTCTCTTTTTCCATTTTTAAGTTGGAGGCCTCTGGTTTTCTGGAGAGGACAGTATACTGTCTCTCTTTGCAGAGTTCTCTGAAAGGCCCTGTGATGTGCAACAATCCTGTCAAAATGCCCTGCAGCACGAAACACAGTCGTGTTGATGCAGTCACAGAGTTCTACTAGGTCGGTGTTAAAACACAGCTCTACAAAGATTCAAATAAATGTTTTCAAAATTTCAGTGCATATTAAATTGCTACTTAAATACATTCAATTTCAAAGATATTCAAAAAGGACATTTTAACCCTACAGACATTTTCATTATCATTTAATCACATAAAAAAACCACACTGGAGACACAACAGTGTTGTTTAAAAAAAAATTCAAAGCAAAAAAAATTAAAAGAAGCTCAGATGTAAACTACACAACTTGATTTTTTTTAAAAAACTTTGTGGCCAGAAAGAATAGCAATAGCCACATTTTTGCTTTTTTTTTCAAAATTAGGTGTGTTTCTAAAAGCATGCTTGTAAAAATCTAGTATTGGAGTGTATTCTTACTTGAAGACTAGAACTCTGAAACAGATGAATTTTGTGGTCCATCTGCTCCTTCCAGAAGTCTTTTCTAGTGCTTCACTCTGCTGAAAACCTCACTGGAGCACACAAGAAAGGAAATCCTTCAAAACATTTTCACAGGCAGTTGCTGCACTTCAGAATAACCTTTCACCTGAGAAATCTCTTGGAAAGTGATGTAGAAGTCAACACTCATATCTATTCGATCGGGGGCAGGGATATAAACTCAAGCTTCTGGCTCACTTGTTTGAATGTGAGAAAGTCAGATAGACTGGTCTAATTTCATACAAAAGGGAGAAGAAAAAAAGAAAATACAAAGGGAGGGATCAGCAGTGTAATTTATTCAGGATCTTGCCTCAAAAGACGATGCAGGAATTCAAACTGAGTCTGCGTTATCCTGTGGATCCTTCTCAGTCCAGCCATTAGGAATTGAGGTCTTGGAGTATACTTCATCTACGATGGAAGGAAAAAAGGCAGAGGTTTGAAGACTTTGGCTAACAAAAATAATTCTGTAACTAGCCTTAAGGAGGATAGGAGCATCCAAGGGCTTTCATCTCTTCTCTGACTCATTTTTGGCCATGAATAAAGTATTTCAACCTTCCTGTCTCTTTTCCTCCAGCCGTAAAATGATATCAGTAACCCCTCCTGGCTTCTGATGCCAGTGAGAATTAGGTTCACCAATTCCAGCATATAAAGCTACCCAGGTTAACCAAACCAAGCTTCAGTTTTCTTTTTATAGCAGCAGTATTGAACATAGCCACAGCAGAAGAGAATGCTGCTGAAGCTTCACTTGTGTTACAGGCAGGAAGGTGAGAGGAGGAAAGGAACAGAGACAATATTTTATGTATCTCACTTTGAGCCCTGAAAGAAGCTTCTGCTGATACACATCATATGTTGACAGTTTTAATGTAACTGTTTTTTTAAGTTTGCTAAGAAGGGGCAAACTGAGAGCTGGCAAGCCTTGCCAGATGGACACTCTTCCACTGAAACACTTTTTCTCAGTACTGGCCATGAGTCACTTTTCCACCCTGTGATCAGTGTCAATGATATAAGCAATGGATCACTAATATATGCTGTATTACACACAACAGAAGTAGAGGCACGTTTTAGACAACTGTATGTTCCTACAAAACATCTAAGAAATATCTGGACCCATTTAGCTCAGCTCATTGGCTTAACTGCATTTAAAGTACTGTTTTGCCTGTTTATTCTTTGAAGTTTGTCCTCTGTCATAGACTTGATACCACTCAAAAGGAAAAAAAAAGAAAAGAAAAACCATTTCCTGTATAAAGTACCAGTAACAAGTGCACCTCTGGGACTTTCCAGCAATCCTGAAGAAGGATTTTCAGATAATCAGACCACAATTAACAAGCTCCTAGAGCAAACTATCAGAGCTTTCTACCTCTCATTCCTCTTTACAGATACTGCGATCTTGCTGGAGAGCAGACTTATTTAATATTTCATAGAACAAATACCATCTTTTGCAGCAGGCCATCACCTCAGAAGATAAGGGAATTAACTCCATTCTCACTTTATATCAGTCTTTTTATTTTCTTCCCCGCAGCAATAGTGCTACCAGTTGCACCTTTCGTCATACCTCCTTGTTCCCTTCATACTGCCTCTTTAGTGATGAATATTTCATGGTTTTTTTCTGGGAGAAGAAGGGAATGCATTTCAAAAGCAGATAGCAAACTAAGACACAGAAAGTTTATGAGCTCCATTTCACATAGGCTGTGACTAATGACAATTCATTCTTTTTAATTGTTTGCATATATTTTCTTCCTCAAGACTTGCAGCACATTGCACATTGCATTTTTAATCAGTTACTGTCACCACCACAAATTCATATAGAAATACATATTTCAGTTTTCAAGGCAGAGACTGTTTATTAGCTTATTCAAAACATATCCAATTTATATGTACTTTACCATAAACATGTAGGTGAGGGAACAGAAGCCTTTGGATCTTCAGTAGTACTCTGAACCACTCACCACCATTCCCCTGCACACTGCTTGCATGCACATCGCTGTTCCTGATTATCAACACACAGTTCCCATTCCACAAAGCAGCAGGACCTTTCTGTCTATTCTGAATAGAAATGTAATGGCAAATTCATAATCTTAAACAATGTCTTTCCAGAGCAGCATTGCACATAATATTGATATGCTTCAACATGACCAGATTGCTGAAGTAACATAATGGCTGCTGGGCTTCTTGGGACACACTCTATCAGTTACAGCATCTTACTTGAAAACTCAAAGCCACCACACAACATCTATATCCACCATTCTGCAAGGAAGGTCTTCCTTTGCACAGAGGTTTTAATTTAACTTTCCTGAGTCAAACATTCACATATTAGTCTGTCCACCTAGGAAGAATCAATACTATGTTTTTTCAGGCTGACTAGTTACAGAATCACAAAATCTAAGCTGATTGTCTGATGTCAGGAGTCTGAAGGAAATCAGAATCTCTCAACTTCTGCATCAGTATCTTCCACAACCAAAGGGACAACTAGGTTTATATAAAGTACTGCAGGTAGGAAATGCAGTTCACTCAAGAATTCCATCTTCAATTCAAGGGACTGTTTTGCTGCGAAAGCAGCAGAGTTTAAAAGTTTACAGAGCAGCAGAGTTCAAAAAAATGGATTTGCAAAAATACTTTTATTCTGCTATTTTCCTTACTAGGTGGTGCACTGGGCATTCACAATCAACCTGCAACTAGCCGTTAAAGTGCAACCATAAATGTTCTAGTCTTGCAGCTGCAGCAAGAATGGAGCATCATACATTCTGTGCATTGAAGTCTAGCCTCTGAATCTTGAGACAGATGTGCACTGGAATGCTGAAAATCTTGACAACTGTGATGGGTGTAAATTCTGAAGTAAAAAAATGTGTGAAGAAATATTTCTCAATGAAAAATACAAATTCATGGCTAGCATGGACTGTGTAGTAAATGCAAACAGAATTGCCAGAAACCTCCAGCTTCTATTGAAACCCATTCTCCCTAGTCCTCCCTAACTGTTTTCAAGTATTTCATAAGTGACTTGATTACTTATCTTTTAATAATTCCGTTAACTACATTACAGCACAGCAAAATTTTCAAGTAGGTTAAATCAAAGGTAATTCTCTAAAAGTTGGCGTATGCATTTTTCATGGCACCTGAAATTTCAAACTACGTTTCATTGCCAATTGTTGAAGAAAAAATGAGTACTAATCATATTTTGAGATGCAAAAAACTCACACTTTTTCTGTGCACATACAATGATCATTAACACTTGAACTTCATATAGATGGAAATTGATAGTTAACTCCGTATTTCTGTTACAAATTACCACTTAAAGCTAGAGACTTCACAGCAGTGTAAGAAAATGCCAAAAAGCAAACCAGCAGGACAATAAACTCAGTTAAAAATACTAGTTTATCTGAAGTGAGAGCTGTAAGGAAAAACAGAAAAAGAAGACACTTTGAAAAATTCTTAACTATTTCCCATTTCAGTTACAAAAAGCTTAAAATATCACTAGACATAGGTGAAAAAGGAACTGAAATAGTTCTGAGATGTGCTTAATTCCACTAATGTACCCCCGGAGGCAGTTAGCAATCAGCCCCAGAGAGCTGAAGCATTTGTACCCCTCTCAAGCACAACCACTCCCACCGAGACCAGGTTCCAGTCCACAACACACCTGGGCTTCTTAGGAAGAGGATTTTTTAGTTCCTCTGACAGATGAACAAATTAAGAGTTTCTCCAGCAGACATACTGAGAGAAGATTGAAGCTCTGTCCCTTTGTAGCGGGTTGGGTTTGTAACTGGGCAGAAACACCAATTTCGTGTAGTGGTTTCGTCCAAAATACTCATTACTGTTTATCTTCTGTGAGATAAGAATTAGGAGAAATGCAAAGCAGGCACCAAACTTGAAAGAATATAAAGAAGTTTATTAACAGACCTAAAAGAAGAAAGAAAAAAAAATCATACCACACCTTCAGAACTCTTCTCCTCCCCCCACCTTCCTCCCTTCTCGCACTGACAATGTAAAAAGACAACCCTTGAGATGTTCAGTCTGTTTACCACTTCCATAATAACCTTGTTCAGTCCATTTAGGAAGAGGAGTCTCTCTTGCACATGCTATGAACACATTATCATAAAAAGACAGCCGCCCACTTCCAAATAACTTTGTTCAGTCCATTTAGGAGGAGGAGTCTCTCTGCTCGCATGTGAGTCCCTTCCCACAACTTGCAGCTTTTCCCACAACTGCTTTCGAGGGTCCACTCTTGAAGTTTTTTGGGGTACAATTTTAAGGTTGAGCTGTTCAGAAACGAAAGTTCTTTCCACCCATCTCTGGGAGCATTTCATCTCTAAGAAATCTTTGGGAGCATATCTAGGAACTGAGGTTTTCTCCTTTCCCATTTGGAGCAAAAGTCCTCATCGCTTCCATCTTCCCCTGTTCAACTTCTCATGAAATTACAGCTGCGTCATATTCTGCCTATCTCAGCGCAGGTGCTTTTGCTTATGAGTTGAATTGAACACTCCACCCCCCATATCGTCATGAAATTACAACGGATACTGCTGACTTTTGGCGGGGGAAGACATGCAGACAATCAATGTGATTGATAAAGCAAGCTTCATTTATTAGCAATACAGAGGCACTTATATAGTGTGAAAGTACATGCTTATCAGTTCTTTAATTAGTTTAAACTTACGAAAACGCATTCTTACTTCTACATAATTGGGTTAGATAAAAGACTACATTTGGCAAGCTTCTATTATTTATGTTTTACACAGGCATTTTCTCATGGAGGCATTTTCTTGTGCAGGCTTTTGCTTGTACAGTTCTGTTATTGATTTGTACCCTTTATCAATGATCCATGTCCCTGATCCTCTAACCATTCTCCAACAGGATACTCTGATATATCATAGCTTTACAACAGAATTTTGGCTTTAAGCATCTCCTCTTTCTCTTCCCTCAGGTTTTCAGCTCTTCACAGCACTGAAAGGGTTAATCTCACCTAGGCCTTGCAGCTGGAATGTGGCTTATTGCAGTGGAGGTGGGGTGGGGGAGCCGAGCCGCTCCGGCTGCCCACAGCAGGGCTGTGGGGGGGTTCCGTGGGTGGAACAGGGCCCATCGGCTCCAGGATGGCCATGGCCCGGCCCGGCCTGGCCTGAGCAGGGCCTGGGCAGGGCCCGCTGGCCCCCACACGGGACCCGCAGCCACCTGTCCCAGCACCAGAAACGAGAGAGAGCCTCTGCCTCAGGGTTTCTATTCTTAAGTGTGCATCACAGATGTGGTCACAATTTTAAGTGGCTTAAAGAATTGTCCATATTCAAACTGGCCAGCTGATAGGTTCTGTCAGGTCACAGAGGAAGCTGTAAGCACTCCTTTGCCAGAACATCACATCTGGGACTATGCTTGCTAACCCATGACACCCTTGCAAACATTCCTTTATTGATTATAAGTGATGCCAACATGATTATCTAATTTATTAGTATTTGCATAAACTTATTACCTGCATTTTTTGAGAAACTGCTCCTAAGAAAAAGGTGTAAGGTAAAGGGAGCAAGTGGACTTGATTAGCACAGTTCCCTGTGAAACTCCTACATATTAAGAATTTTGAACCTTGAAAGCTTTTTAAATTTCACAGATTGTCTCTAAGCCTACCTAAACCACCAAAAATGTAGAAAAAAAAATTAGATAAAATGCTTGCCATCAGCTGCAAGCCTACAGCCCATTCTCCTCCCTCTAACAACTCATGATTAGATAATTAACTAAAAAAAGTTTCAGATTTGTTCCATATACAGAAGTTTGCTTTTTATCTGAGTTCAGAGCTACCTGAGAGCCATCCACTGCTATTCAAAATACAGTCATCAAGGTAACAGTTCATGAAAGCCAAACACATTTGCTTTGTTTGTTTTATCAGCAGTTAACAGTCCTACAGTTCTCGTGTTTGCAACTATGGATGTATCTGAAGTACTTTATATTCTTCAGGTACTCTCCACTTCTCCACTCTTCATGCATATGTAAAATTCATGAGCTCAGTATATGAAAGAGAATATATGAAAACATAATTTCCATTTAGTACAATTTTATGTGCAGATCTCCATATTGCAACTCCAGCAGCTGAGCAGTGAGCTATCAGGCAAAACCAGAAAAGTTCAAAGAAATACAAAGAGAAAATCAGAAGTCTCATATCATGTCATCTTTGTTTTACAGCATTGTAATTAAAGGTGTTCAATTCCAATTTTACTATCAGCTAAATAGTTCCCTTCTTTTTTCTTGGGTTGTTAAAAATATGAAGAGGTCCAAGTTAATAGTATTCAGAAATGCTTTCCCTTTGAAACAAGATCATCATAGTCAGACTGTTGGCTGAGGTGCTACATGATGGTTAAGACACTGTGTGTCCCTGATAAGCAGGGATAGTAATCAGGAGAGACGTTGGTGTCTGCCTAATCTTAGCCTCTCGCAGACCAGTTTCTGCAAGTTGCAATCACCTTCTGTCAGAAAATAAATGGTCAGAAAGATCCAGAATTCACATCTCATTTAGAAAAATATCTCTGTTGTGTAAAATTAACTATGGTTGAGCAAAAACATCAGGGAAACAGGTATTTGCTGAAGAAAGTAATTTCTTTCCAATAGAACCACAAAACATTATGGCAAAAGCCCTAAAAGACAGATAAAAACTCATTTAAACTGGAAAATAAACCTATATGTAAAAAAAACTCTTACTGGCAGAGCAGCAGAAACAAATAGCAACATTTATGCATTGTGCAGAACAACAGATTTTGAATACATGCTATATGAATGCCCATAATGGGGCTTAAGGCTTGTCAAGTGTGGCTGCTACATTATTGTCCATGAAGGCACCTTACTGAGCATCAACAAGGTTTGCACATGTCCAGCACCTACTGTTGCAAGTGGTGGTTTTACATCCCTTGAGAAGGCAGATTTACAAACCTGGGTCCTGTGAAGACAGGCAAGTGAGACATTGTATTAACTATGACAGATGTAACTATTCCTACTGTTTTGTTAACATGACAGAATCCATGCCCTTTTACCTCACTGAAACAAAACAGTCTACAAGATGCTCTGGGCACTCCTGAACTGTGAAAAGCAGCAAGATTCAGGCATCTGCATCTGCAGTCAATACTGATAAACAGGACAAGGTGGAAGGGCAAACCTCATCACAAGTATACTGTACCACTTGTACTGAGATGGCACATACATTTTGAGATTTATGACTCGTTGTACAAATAACTGCAACCATTACTTCATATTTTGAGTAAACAAATCTAGAATTCAGCCAGCCTGGAAGGGGCTGTCCAAAACATCTATCCATTCTGCCTTTCCCTCCTGGTTTGCACGCTGATCAGACAGATTCTAACTTAAGCAGCTGGGGAAAGAAATGTGATTGTCTGGTATCCTTCGAGAACTAAAAATCTTGAGGCAGACTTCTTGTCCTTTTCCTTCAGCTGAATCTTTTCTTAGTCTAAGCTGTGTCACTGACCTGACAGGTACAATAAATAAGGTAATATTTAATATGAAACCAGTGTTCTAATATATTTTAGGATGCGCCTTTTAAAAATAAACCAAAATAATGTTGGAAAGTTAACAGTTTCTAAAAATCAAATATTAAAATACAGAAATCTGAGAAACAAGATGAACAAAATTTAGAAATTATACAAAGTGCTGTAATAGTAGATTACATGCTCATTCTGTGACCAGATCAAAACATTGGTTAACTCTGACACAGAAAAGAACCTGCCAGGAGATCTGCTCCAGCATGGGCCCCTGTCTCCATGGGTCTGCAGATCCCAGCACAGGCCTCCCATGGAGTCTCAGCCTCCTCTCAGGCATCCACCTGCTCCAGCACGGGGCTCCTCCATGGGCTGCAGGTGGATGTCTGCACCCCCATGAACCTCCAGGGGCTGCAGGGCACAGCTGCCTCACCATGGACTGCACCAGGGCTGCAGGGGAATCTCAGCTCTGGTGCCTGGAGCACCTCCTGCCTCTCCTTCTCCACTGACCTTGGCATCTGCAGGGCTGTTCCTCTCACATATTCTCACTTTGGTCTTCTCTGGCTGCAAATTACACCTGTGCAATACCTTTCCTTTTCCTTAAATATGTTATCACAGAAGCATTAGCACAATTTCTGATTGCCTCAGCCTTTCCCAGCAGGATGTCTGTCCTGGAGCCAGCTGGCACTGGCTGTGCCAGACATGGAGGAAGCTTCTTGCAGCAGCTTATGGAGGACACTCCTTTAGACCCTGCTACCAACACCTGGCCACACAAACCCACAAATACAGGAAAGACAGATGAAAAGCTAGGTGTCCTGTCCCTACTACTTGCTGCTTCAAAGAGAAAATAAGCAGGTAAATCAACTATATACTTCAAATATCAGTACCCCAAGCACAGGTAACCCAGTGTGAAGACCAAAATTGACAAGCTTAAACCTAAGACGTGTGTCTAAGTCTCTGATTATTCTGGATGCTCTGGAGAAAGAGTCTGTTCTCCATGCATCAATAAATTTAAATATATTTTAAAAACGTCAGTATGTTCATATCCAATTAGCACAGTTTTACAAATATTTTCACTTTAGGCAAATTGCATTCTTACTGCTGGTGACTCAGGTGTCCTACACATATAGACTTTATTCTGGTAATAAAATCTAGCACATTGATGGTTCAAGTAAATATTTGCATGTCTCTGCAGAGCATGTTCTGTCCATTCTCCCCCAGTTAGATATCCATTTGAATGCTGGGTACTGCACGCGGTTCAGGTATCCAGCTGCACAAATGTCCTTGCCAGAGACAGAAACAGAGAAGACAGGAGACAGCATTTACTCAGGCAGAAAAAGTGCTGCAGGGAAAAAATTTTCATGGGAATCCTATTTCACTCTCAAATTTGAGCTGTGGCTTAGTAAAATTTATTATTAGTTATAGATTCTTCATGCTGAAGAGTCTTCCTCAACCATAATAACTTGCCTAGAGGAAGATCTGGGCCTCCATAATCATTTACTGCACCAAACCTCTCCAGTGACAGATAATTTTTGGCTTTCTGTTCCGGACAGATACACATTTCAAACATGAAATGGGAAAAAATGCCAAAAGAGAAAAATGACCCATGCTAAAATACCCTTGAAGACAAAGGTAAACCTGTGAATGTATTGCCACAACGGAGGCATTTCTCTATAAAAAGTGCATTTCTTTTTGGGATAAATTACAAGGTGTGCCAAGACCATTTATAGAATACCATGGTCTAGTGATCTCAGATTTCCTCCACAGGTTAGTCATTTTAACTGATTAAATGCTAAGCAACCATAAAATTACTTCAGTGGATAAACTGTTCGAGAGCTGAGGTTATTGCTCCATCAGCAGCTTTCCAAGAGATCCACTGCTCTTGTGCAAAGCAGTCTTCTCTCCTGGCCAATACCTTCTGCCTCAGTTTTTTTGAAAACAGAAGCTTTTTCTTTGGCAGCTTGATCCTGCTCCACCACAGCAACACTCCACATTGCTCCTGGTGGGAATTTGCATAATTTTAAAGTTCTGATTGAGCTGCAAGAAAGTTTCTCCTCCAGCTGCAGCTATGTGGTATGCAACAAAATATGCATGGCAGGTGACAAATCCACATTTCTCAGGGTATGCAAAAAATGTACCCCAAAGACAAAAACTGTGAATAAAAAATGGTGGTTAGATTTGTACTGTCACTTCCAAATTTCTCTACACTAAAGTGAAGAGTGGCTGTTTATGCCCATTTAGGAATACTCTCATCCTGTCTGAATGTAGAAACTGGAGTGATCAGCTTAAGATAAAACTCATAATAAATAATTGGCTTAAAACATTTATGTAAAACATGTTACAAAACTAAAGAAAAAGAAACATTCATTCAAAAGCAAGTTCTTGCAGAACTGCACACAAGAATACATAGAAAGTATTCTGCAGCATCACAGGCTTACTAATATCTGCCATTTGTAAATGATAGCTATTTTAGATTACGACCACCAAAGACCTGCTAACAGCAAAATTTGCAGGCTGAATTATTTGTGTGTTAATTTCAATTACCTTCTTCCACATGAGACTTTTGTGATACCAGGAAAAATGTTCATTCTTAGAGAATGGGTAGGTAATTTGACAGGAATGACAGGATATAAAGAAATATCTTTTTTTTTTTTTGTCAGAAAGATATTTAACTGAGCAGGAGGTTAGAGAACAGTAATTAATTGCTTAATTGTTTTGAAAAGACAAGCACTAAAAAGTATGACCTCTCATTGACACTTTGCTGCAATGGTACATTAATTATTGCTGAATTGCAGTGGGTCTCCTGTGGGAACACAGGATATTCTCATTAATACCGGACAAGCTCACCATGGTCATGGCTTTTATAACAAATTCCTAATGCTAAATTAAAGGACTGTTTGGCTCTTGGTCTGGTATGTCCAGAAATCTTAATAGAATTTTTGTCTGTGAAATATTTCTTGCATTTAAAAATCAGTAGTTCTCATGGTCCAAGGAGCTGGCAGAACGTAATTAAAGAAACATACTGAAAAAGGCAAAATGGAGAACTTAGACTGGAAGAGGTTTTTTATCTGTCAGTTATTTTTCTTCTAAGTTTTCACAACAGCTTTTGCAAAGTTCAGTTCTTTAGTCCACGGAAGTCAAGGAACAAGTCTTGAACTCGTGAATAAAAAAGATCCTGATCGAAATCACACTGCATTGATTCAGCCTGAAGGTAATGGTGCTGAGAAGTAAAACATGGCAATGTGAGATGCAAAGAGATCACACACACAGAATCACCAGGTTGGAAGAGACCTTCAAGATCACTGAGTCCAACCCTAACACCACCTCAACTAAACCATGGCACTGACTGCCACATCCAGTCTTTTTTTAAACACATCTGGGGATGGTGACTCCACCACCTCCCTGGGCAGACAATTCCAGAACTTTATCACTTTCAGTAAAAAACTTTTTCCTAACATCCAACCTAAATTTCCCTTGGTGCAGCTTGAGACTGTGTCCTCGTGTTCTGTCAGTTGTTGCCTGGAAAAAGACACCAACCCCACCTGACTACAACCACCTTTCAGAAGGCAGTTGTAGAGAGTGATAAGGTCACCTCTGAGTCTTCTTTTCTCCAGGCTAAACAACCACAGTTTAGAGACGATGTGACAAAGAATATGTGTCCATTCCTGCAGTTGACTCATCTGGGTTTTTTTTCTGATTTTATCCTTCAAACTTTACTCTGTTCTTTCTGCTCTAAATCAGCCACATCAGACTTTCCAGACTGTCAGAACAAAGAGGTTGTTCTGTTAAGGAGCTGGGAAAACAAGGCATCTACATATAATGTGAAGTTCCTGCTCATTCCCACATGTTCTCTGCAAACATGAGGCCTAATGTTTCCATCTTAATGTAGCAATAAGGATAATCTCTCTCATTAGAGAATAATCATCCAGCTGGAAGAAGAGATTTTGGGCTGTACTGTTAAAGCACAGAGGACCCAGTACTCACCTCTAAATATGATAACAATTGGTCTGGTGCTTCCAGATGTCACCCACAACAGAGCAGGCAGCCTTCACAAGGGCTAAAAACAGTAAAAACTGTAGTCTCAAGTCTGCAACTCCCTTCATGGCATTTAGTCAGGGACTTGTTTCACAAGCAGATGCTCAGCAGGATAAGTTTGGATGGGCTGCTCTACAGAGCTAGCTAAAAGGAAGAAAAAAAATCACAAGAGTAACCACAGCATCTTCTGAACTCCTGAAACAATTGCACACTTTAAGTTTGCATTTCTCATACCTTACAAATGTCTTCAGAGGATATGTGTTCCATCTGTATTTTTATCTTGAAAAGCTTTCAAATGCTTTCCTTACAGCATGAATTTTTTTCCCCAGCTAGCAGTGCCTCACTGCAAAGTCATGTCAAAGTGGACAACTCCCCGGAGAGCAGATCATCCCCATAGAGACAATGAACCTGTTTTTGTGAAACCTCCTTTTGAAGCATACACAGTCATTCTGTTTGATAAACACCTACTTCTCTTCCCCAAGGCATAGCACAGAAGCCAGAATGAGTAGCCCATCTAAACAGTCTTCAAGTGTTAACCAATTTTACATGAATGAAAAGTTAATGAATAATTAATTACATGTCTTGACACAGTAATGAAGAAGCATTTGGACTGAGATTCCAGCCTATTGCAACGAGAACAGCAGAAGGTAACTCATGATCTCTGTGAGCAGCTAAGCCCTTGATTGGGCTTCTTTTTACTGCAGAGCAGCTGTGGCACAAGAGGAGGTTGGCAGAGGCTCCTGGGACAGAGTAACAAGGCTCTGCAGCAATGAGGCTGCCAGCCCACATTCTTCCAGACAGCTGACCTCTCTCTTGTCTGCAAAATACTCACAAATTCTCTATTTCTGTAAGCAGAGAACCAATTTTTAAATCACATCTTAAGGCTCTAATTTAGAAGTGACATAACCTGAATCCCACTTCAACTGTGACTCAACCAAAATTTTCCTGAATGTGCCACATGTATGTAAATGGACCACAGGTATAAGGGCAGATTCTTTTTAATTCTCTCCAGAATGAAAGAAACTGGCCCTTATCCATGCCTGTTCCCACACATGGTCTAATTTTCTTCTAGATTAATGCCTACTAAAAAGCAGTAGATGTCAGTTTAACATTTTTGGTAGATGTCAGTTTAACATCCTGCCTTCCTTTCGTTTCCAGAGAAGAGAAATTTAGCTCCATAGGTTTTTGCACAAATCCTTTCTGTGACTGAGAGATCTACAGCAGTCACTGACATCAATAATTTCTTGGGTACAACCAATATAATGCATCAAGGTTATATAGTCGGTGTCCAAACTTTAATCCTTGAGGGTCCAAAAGTTCATAATTTAACCAGAAAGTCTGTCACACAAATACTTGCCTATCACTTCAGTTCAGTCTCAAGTAATCCCTAGCTACTTCTGGCATTACTTCACCCTCATTGATATTCCCTTGTTCTTTGTCTGCTACTTTTCTCATTTTCCTTTTTTTTTTCTTCAAAGTAGCTATTGCAAACCCAAGCAGAGCTGCCTCCACTGCCATAAAAAGCCCTTCTTGTTTCTAGTGCAAAACCTCAGGGAACTATGTAAATTTTTTATTATTATTTCCATTTCTGTATTATGAATGTAGGATAACAGTAACCTTCAGTGACAAGTAGAAAGTCTTTTTGTAGGAGAAAATTTTGGAGTGGATGATCAAAAATACTCATTTAAGTTTTATTTCAACTTTCTAAATATAGGCGTGCAACTTCTTTCAAGATGTCCTCAACATATTCAAAAAATAATTTATATATATAAACAATTTATATTTTTATATCTATATACAATTTTTATATAGATATAAAAATATATTTGTATTTTTATATCTATATAAAAACATTCTCAGCCCTTAGCATGTTAAACGGAAAACCCATCATGGGAAAATAAAGCATGGGAGAGCAGAACCTGTTTAGTCAGAGCCTTCTTAAATTGGGAGAGCAAGCCTGGCCCTGGAAGAGACATAGATGTAGTAGAACAACACAGCTTGAGAAATGGTGGCATGTGACTTCTCCCAGGTCCAGTCAGACTTTTGGCAACATGTGTAATGAGGACTTTGAGCAGCAGTTATCCCCTGGCTTGTGCTATTCTTGTGTCTGTATCAACAATTTATTAGAGTCACCAACAAGGAATATATGCACATTTTACCCATTTTCTTTCAGCTTTAAATGCCATATGTTCCGCAAATAATTAAATTGTTATAGTTAAATGAAGGCATCTAGACATAGCACTGGCTAGCTGTACACAGAGGTCTCAGCACTGGCTTTGAGGATGATTAGGCCATGAAATTCTTCTCAAGGAGGATAGCTTGTGAGATGAGACCTTGCTTTGTGCTTTAGGAGATTCATTACTGGAAGTACGGACTGGATTTAGGCTAAAGATTAAGCTGGGTTACAGTGACGAGGTATCATCCCCCAGATAACCATGTCTGCAGCTACTGGTTTATGAAAAAAGTTTCACTAAAATGAAATCTTCTCCCTTTTAACCGTGTAGAAGCAGTCATTATGGTTACTGCTCTTATCACATGGAGCACCTTACCTTTGATGAATATGTCTACCCACAGACTTTTCTAGTGTTAATAAACCAGACCAACAAATTCTGTCTGGCCAGCAAGCTGTAGGCGGTCGTGGCTGTGCAATGGCTCCTGTCCTGCTTACCTGGTGCTCTCACTTTGACCTAATGGTGCTGCTTTGAGCACACATCAGGCCTTAGCGTGGGCTGCGTTAGTCAAAATCAGAGCAAAACCTGAGCTGAGTGAACATGTGTCTAACCTGGTATTAGTGTTTACTTGTTTCTCAGATTCAGCCAAAATGTGCTTCCTAATGGTCAGCACAGCAGTGCATTTTACATACCTAGTGCACAGTGCTGAATATCTTGCATCAGTTTTATCCTAGCAGCACCACCATATATAGCTACATAGCACAGTCATTATTGGAATGCAGAAGTATTATCATTTCCCAAACTGACTTTCTTCCAGACATTCAAATGAAAGATACAGTTTTGCAGGTTTTTACTGGCTGACTGCTTGCTTAATCTTTCCATTTCAAGCGTTTATCCAGAGACACCCATTTGTTACCTCACCTTTAAACATCTTCACAGCTCTCACGTTAGCCTGCTTCTGCTTCTCCAACAACAAATACTTCTTCATACATTACAAATGCTCTGCAGTAGATGTCACTTTGAGATTGATACTCTTCGGCCATGGCTAGGAGATATCTAGAAAATATCCAGGTATTTCCAGACATAAAATGAGCCTCATTGTCTGCAATCACAAATGTTTCCTTATAATTTTGTCACAAGCAAAATCTTCCTCCTGCTGTTTTAGGTGAATTTATTGTTAATTTTTTTATTAATATATGCAGTTTTAGTTTATTCATCATTATATATGGCAGTCAGTTTTATAGATAATCCCCCTTTCAATCAGGATCAAGATCTAAATTTCGTACTAAAGCAATTCAGAGTGAATATATGACCTGTCCCAGTAAATAACCAAGATGCAGCCCTGCTGACTTTAATGTTAGTCAAAATGCCAGGGCATGAGGAGGATTCTGCAAAAGAAACTTCTGAGTCTTTATTTTTTTCCTCCCTAAATAAACCCAGTACATCCCCAGATATAAGAGCTGTTGGAGCAAGGCAAAACTGAGAAGGGTCTCCTAAATAATACTAAGTCTATCAAGCTTGAGTTTTGCATCACTTCTGCTGTAGACCTGTGCATATATCCTTAAATAGACTAAACAGTCATGAAAAAGTGGCTTTTGCTCAGTACCCAGAGAAAGTTCAGCCTGGAGCAGTCCTAACATTTCACATAGTCCTGGAAGCAGTGAACTAGCAATCTAAATCTTAAAACAATTCTTTAATTAACTGGACGTGCAAGGGACGAAGAATTTAGTTATTAAGGCTGGATATGTTACAGCATCCAATTTATCATCTTAGGCATGAAGACTGAACCAACCCCAGCTGGTCAGAGCACAGTGCTAATAACATCCAGGTTGTGGGTTTGATCACTGTATGGGCCTTACACTTAAAGAGTCAGAGGTGATGATCCACATGGGTCACTGCCAGCTCAGAATATTCCATGATTCTGTGACTCACTGACACTGTGTAGAGTGAGCTGGAGCTCAGGTCTGACTCAAGCATAGAAGGAGACAAAGACTAAGGGTGAGAAGAGAAATGAAACTGATCCTGCTTCAAAACCTTTACTTTCTTCAAAACCCCTGCTTTCTTCAAAACCCCCAAATTCACATATCAAGATCCATAAATAATGTATTGTTTGATTGTTGTCTCTGTGGTAAAGCATTCTCTCCAGGAACTGTAGGAGGGAGGAGTTCTGCCCCAGCGCAGGAGTCATGCAAGGCTGCCTGTAAGTCATTGGACACAAGTGCTTTGGAGGAGAAAAAAAAAGAACAAACAAGCTGGTTTGCATTCTGAATCCTATCTTGGTGCATGCAAAAGCTGGCAGGCCTCTTGACAAAGCCAGTTTTGAGGACTGTTCAGCTCTTAGAGGCTGCCCTGGGCTTAAGATGGTGTCAGATGGTCCATGCAGTCCTGTGAGCAAATACAGAACAATTTCTAAGCAACATCATGAGACATGATTTTTTTCAACTTCCCCCAAATGTCAGATAAAAAATCAATATCTTTCTTAGTACTTTTCTTTACACTTCTAATTCCAGAAACAAAAATTTTTGTGATACCAATCTGATGTCTACAGTAACCTCTGAAAACTTAAGCCGTCAAACTCACCAAACAATTTATCTTGCCTCTCTGCCAGTCAGCATGCTGGAAACATGGTTCAATTCCTGTCAAAGCTAGTGGGAGAACTTCACAGTTGGTTCTCGTGGTATTTAAAAATAACAATAGATCTATAATATCAGCACTGGATTCATCGCATTTCATGCTTAACCACAGTAACTTACTAACAGAAGAATTAATAGCCCCTTTTGTTGCGAAGCTACTGCCCATTATAAGTTACTGAAGGCAGCCTTGAAAATCAGCTAAACCATACATGCTTGGACTCAAATTTGGCCAAGTTAAGAAATGCTGGGTTTTCCTTTTTCTTAAGACATCTTTCTCTTACACATGAGAGAATCAGAAAATTTGTCCAGAGATAAATACACAGAAAAGGAACCCTTAAACATTGGGTTTGGGAAAACTAGTTCAGTTAAACAATACCAAGAAAATGTAGCAATTAGTTGGTTGCAAAATAGAAAGGGGTGAAATCCCTCTGACATATGGAAGTGCAGTTACATAGGAGACAGGCATTTTGCAGGCCAAGTTAGTTTCCCTCAGAGAGGAGGGTTAGCTGCTATATTTAAGGAAGTATAACCCCGAAGATGAAAATGCAGTTACATATAGCTGCACTTCCACCAAGGACACATACAAGAAGGGCAAAACAGTGGGGTGAGTGTGTGTGCCAAGATCTTTTAAAAAGGAAAAAATTAAGAAATCACATACAGGGAGCTTTAAAAACTGAGTTTGCCCAAGTTTATCACATAACCAGCTAATATCACTGTATGCCACAAATTGAGATCTAATCTTGCAGAATCCTGTTTACTCGGGGCCTGGATCTAATGAATTCTCACTGCCTCCATGTGCTCATGGCTTGCTAATCATCCTCTCCACAGGCAGAGGAAAGCTATCCTTTCCTGGATAAATCCAACAAGTCCCCTGTGGGATGCTTTCCCACTATTTTAACGAAGTCTCTTTAATGTGACAGATGCAACTTGAAGCTTCTTTCATGTTGGTGTTTTAGTTTCCTCTTCCACAATCTAATAGGTGGAAATTTTGATGAAATAAGCTGAGAAGCACAAACTGAATCTTTGAACCTACAGTGATGAACAGTTTCAAAGCTTTCTCAAAGCACACACCTGGGGTACAAGATTAAGATCTTCTTTTGTAGTTCATTCTTACTTCCATACGTCAATTCCTCCTAATCATGAAGTGTGTACATGAAATATAACTTGCCGAATCCTGTTAGAGCAGATATGAATAACATGAAGAGTCTCCTAAAGGCAAGACACAACGTAGTCCAAGGGCTAGTGTGAAAAATCCATGTAGCACATGGCAGGTTCACTGGGGAACTAAATCAGCAAATTATCAACCATTCTTTTTAATTTATCACAAGTGGGAAAAGAGGCTTTATTCTTTTGCACAAATATTTGGAAGAATACTCAAAACAAGGTTCTTTATTGACAGAGTAGAGATGCAGCAGGCCCACTCCTCTTCAAGCATGAACAGTCCAGCTCTAAAAACAGACCTACATAAATCATTCTTGTTGCGTGACAAAAATGTATTCCTGTCCTGGAAATTGATGCAAAAATCCAACAGATTTCTTTCAGTGAAGGAAAGAAGCATGAATTTTCATTGTCCCCATGGAAAGGAAAACCGGGTGCAAAGCACAGCCTGCACCAAAATAGTTGGCTAGCTTCAGCTGTCAGAGGATTTAATGGAAAATGAGCAACTTATGCTGTAAGAACATATCATATTGTAACTTTTTTTTCAGCAGATCTGAAGTCTTCAAAGCATCAGTGTTTGCTGTATTCCTGTATGACTAGAAAAACCACTGGACATAGTTTGTGAGAGTGAGCAATGTTTTTTAATGAAATAGCAAAGTAAAAATTGTTCTTCTGAGCAGGTGAAGAGAGAAAAAGCCTAAGAATAAGTATTTCCAGGAAGACTAAGTATTTTGTATAGACTCAAGAACACATCAGACAAATTCCAAAAAAAAGGATGACCAGTTCCCAGAATCATGGAATCATGAGATAAGAGCTTCAAGACTGAAATGCTAGTGGTAATAAACTTGCAGATGAACAGGAGGAACTGTTTTCTATAGACTTTTAGTGCAATAATTCAAGCATTCTAAAACCGTGTATCTGTGTAATATAATGTTGTCATTGCTGGCTACAGGTCAGAAATCTTGTACTTAATTTATAAGTCCTCAGGACTGAGGATTGCCAGTCTTCCTCCAGCAAGTTTGCTGTTTTATTTTACTTTCTTCATACAGGACAGCCGTAACGTCATGCAAGTAGAAGTAACAAGTCCTTATTTTCAATAAAATGTGAAATTTATGGCTCTAGTATAACGAGATTGTGTATAGGAATAAAGACCTGGTACAATAGGAGGAGGCTTCAGAAGTGGAGACACAGGAAGTGGTGCAGAGTTCACAGGCACAGAATGAGAAAACATAGGGCAGAGCCTTGGCACTCGTACCTCTTGGGTATAAGAAACTTGCCAACAGTCACCAAAAGAAATACCTTGGACCCAGACAAAACTGGGTTTAGTGTTATAAAGAGAACAAAGAATTCTGGAATGAGCACCATAAAAGTGTACATTCAGACATAATGGTTGCAGACCAATGAAAAAATAGGTAAGCTGAAAATGCAGGTCAGCAAGCAAAGGGTCAGTCCCTTCTCCCATGTAACAAGCAACAAGATGAGAGGAAATGGCATCAAGATACACCAGGGAAGGTTCAGGTTGGACATAGCAAGAACTTCTTCATTGAAAGGGTGGTCACGTCAGAATGGGCTGCCCAGGGAGGTGGCGGAGTCACCCACCATCCCTGGAGGTATTCAAGGAATGACTGGACATGGCACCTAGTGCCATGGTCTAGTAGACAAGGTGGTATGGAGGGTAATCAGTCAAAGGTTGGACACAATGGTCTTGGAAGTCTATTCCAACTTAAATGATTCTGTGATTTCGTGAAAGAAAAAATATCTCAAGTGAAAGTTAGAGAAAAAGATCACAGAAACATCATATTATTAATAGTGAAGGATCTACATACTGATGACTCGTCACAACATTCCACCACCAGGATGAAATTACCAACCTTACTTCCAGGAGAAAGGAAATCACTGAGAAAAATTGTACAAAATTAATAATTTGGGCTTAACTTGTTTTTATTCCTCTCCCCCTCACACCCAATCATTAGACTCTCAATTGCATTAAAAATACACTCTTGGCTTTACAGAAGGTGTACTATCTCTTTGCACATAGACAAGATTTTAAGCCCAACAATAATAAATACAAGATTTTCATTCATTCAGGAATGTCATTAGCACATGCACTAGAAAACTCAGGCCAAGGTGATGATTGCCTCTGCTTTTATATAGAGACCTACACCATGATGGAGGCCTTATTCCAGAGAGAAACCTCTGCAGGTTGCAACAATAAGGAGTGATGCAATGAGATCTTGGGAGGAGGAGACAGCCCTGTAAATTCAAAGCCTACACATGTGCAGGATAGATAAACTGCATGAGCCCCTTGCTTACTTTTACCTGTGACAGGATCAGACATCCTGGCTTTTAGGCAAGGTTGTCTCCAGCAAGAAAAGACAATACCAAAGGGTGTGAATTTGGGAGCAGCAATGTTAGATTGGGTAGCCTCATTCAGCAGCATTAGTCTTCATTTTTCATAGTCTCCAAGGCTTTCCTTACTCTCTTCCTTCTCATTTAAGAACCATCCCTGCACACCTTCCACCTAAATCTCCCATTCTTACAGCAGTGGCAAAGTTGTGTACACATAATTGACAATAGTATTGTGTACCTGACTTTTCTCTTTGGAACACAATACTTCCCTGATCTAAAAAGAAATCTACAATTATGTTTAGGGAACAAAATTGTATTCATATATTACCTGAACTTTATTTTAATAGTAACATAACTTCTAAGTCTGAAACATCAAGATTAACTTGCAGGTTGCCATAACAACACATTCCCCAGAGAGATTCAGTTAAGTACATGGGAGAACTGAGGAGAACAAAGAACAATCTGCAGATAATTCCTTTAATTCCAAACCAGAACAACCTATTCCAGGATTATTCTGCCTGCATAGCCCTGAATTTAGTAGCAGTTAATCCACTCAGTTGAGTTGCATCAGCTTCCACTTCTATTGTTTATTATATCCCAGTGTTTTAATAGCACCTTTATTTGCTAGCCCAAACACAGCACCACGGTCTAATTTTGCCTGTTCTTTGGATTTCTGTATCCTACTTTCCCATCTGGCATATTCTATGTTTGCTATAGCATGCTATCGTTATTTAAACTTCTGTGGGAAACAGGTTCTAGGTTTTACCCTGGAAAAACCATTTCACCTTTATTTGAATTGAACAATAACATCTAGAGTGAATATGCCCTGCAAATGTGCCCTGCTGATAACTTAATAAGTTTATCAAGCAATCATTGTGGACTATACAGTGTGTATGTAATAGCCACAGAAGCAAGTAGAGCAAAAGAAGCAGAAGCTGTGTGTTCTATGTCCCATTTAAATTACGTTAGATAATTGGTATTTAAATAGAAGCAGTTCTATTGTAAAGAGTCCTTAGCAGCTTGCTGAAGCTTTGGAAGTCTAGCAGATTCACACAAAATACACTGCCACAGCAAATGATGACATGCATGTTGTCTACAGATCCAGAGTTCACCACCTTCTTTACAGTATATGCACAAGATAAACACTTCACCTGTTCTCTTTGCTGAGTAAGTTGCAGTGTTTGAACTGTTACTCTCCAGAGCAATTATCCTTTTCATGACACAATCAGGCCAAGACCTTCCTAATTATATCTTATTATTGTGGTCTTTTCCCTCCTATGTCCCCTCCCTGGTTTTCCTGAATGCAAGATTCCCAAAATACCAAGCAAAACTACAGAATCAGAAGCAAAGAACGCAAACACGTTTGGAAGAAACTTTGGAAAGAATTATGAATATTGTATTAAGTATTATTATTAAAATTATTAATTATGAAAATTTTCCTTGTGACTAGCAGAGATCACAGCAAAAGTGTTAGCTAAGAAGAAATATTCTGTGTTTCTTTGTCCTACCAGACCACATACATCCCCAAAACTTGGGGATTGCTTTTTTCTCTTCTCTTCACAAATCCTAATCCTAAACAGGGGCAATGAAAAAAATATCCAGGAAAATATGGAGGAAAGTATCCAGGAGCCTATTATAATCCATCACTCCACTAGTTCTTCTTTTTTATTTTTATACAGAACTGAGAGCTGCCAGAGACATTCCTGTCTAGAAGGCCTCTTGTCCAATACCTGCACAACCTGCAACTGCCATTAACGAACAAGATTGCTCTTCTGAGTTTCAGCATATTTAGAGTATAGATAGCACACCATAAAATTTTTTTCCCTAGAAGGTAATTTCCATGCTGTAATGCACTGTATATGCACTTCTATTGCTTGCTTATTGCTATCTAAATGTTTTGACCTTGACTTGCCTAAATGTTGAGATACTATTAATATTTATATGAAGCCCAAAATTACTTTTATGTGTAGATATATCAGTTTACTGAAGTAGTGATCTGAATATACATAATTTATGTTTAAATGTGATTTCAGGATTTACTAACAAAGTCTGAGCCACATATTCAAGCTGCAGAATCCAATTTAATGTTGTAGATAGGTCGTCTTTTATAAAGCTGTAAAATAATAGCAAATTCACTATCTTCTAATAGGCTCTTTAAATGTTTAATTATCCTGCTAGACATTTGCTTCTTATTTTAACATTGAAATTGCCAAATTTCAGCTTCTAGCCACTGAATTCCACTATTCCTTTGTCTTATAAGTTCCCTAATATTGCTTTTCTGCATTAGTACAAGTCGTCTCTCAGCTTCCTCTGTAATAAGAATTAACTGAGCTTCTCAGATCTGTTTTCCTGTCTTAGACCTATAGTAGTCCACTTAAAACTTCATACTGTAATCTAACAACCTTATGTGATCTGTAAACTGGCCTTCAGTCTCAACTATGCCACAATGAAAGGATAGCAGCAATACCTTTTTGAGAAATGCATTTCTCCTCAGCTAAGTTCTGCACTTACTGAAGTCCTAAACCAAGCTTAACTAGCCAGTTAAATTACTAATAGAAAGGAGTAATAAATCTAAGTAAGCTGGACTTCATGAGTGAACACAGCTTACAGCTGACAGATTTCACATAAGGAAGAAGAAAGCTACATACATTTCAGTCAGCTAGAATTTATAGAGGCCTTTGCTTTCTGTTCATGAAGATGTGAGACCATGGAATTTCACTCTAGGTTGTTGAACTTCCACATCACCACAAAATACTGTTGTTTTATCCACTAGTTAACCAAGATCTCCTTTTCTCATGCTGGAGACTTAGAAATTTGGCAGGTATGTACTAGCCCCCACATGCTTTAAAAATACTGCTTGCACTTTATCGGCACATGGTGTTTTCAGATACTGCTTCAACAAAGACAGCCATGACTGAACAGAGGAATGCACTACATATTGTGTTCATAAACGGTAGTAAGGCAGCCATAAAATTGCAAACAACACTTCCTTTGGTGTTGGGGTCCCTCCCCCGCCGTGTAGCCCTGGCAGAGGGGCCCTGAGGGCACAGACACGGGGTTTCCCTGCCCCTGCTCAGCCTCGTTCCCATTGGTTGGTTTGTGTTCCCTGCGCGGGCAGAAGGACCCTTGGGCCCGTGACTGGAACAGTTCCTCGGCAGAGCTCCGGCCATGCGGCTGGAGAAATAAACTTCTCTCTGAAACAGCTATCAAGAATCTGTCTGTCCATATATATTTCCTTTCCACGGGACTCCTGGTTTGATATATGCATGTTGCAGGATCGCCACTGCAACAAATGGTGGAGAATTGAGAGCAGAACGATCCCCGATCCCTAAGCGACTGATTTGTGTGAGTAAACCCTGAAAACTTTGGATTCCTCTTCTTGGTTTTGCTTTGCTATTCCATATCTAAACTATGGAGGAACGGTGGGAAGACTCTTGGCTCTCAGAGCCGCATATGGACATTTATCTTAAACTTAAAATGATTCTTGAACAACGATTTGTAAATTTTAGCTTGATTCAAGCTCAAAAAGAACTGAAACACTTCCTGGCATGGTTGTTTAAGAACTTTTTCTATGTTTCTTGGGATTTAATTCTTACCAAGGGCTTTTGGAAAACCGTTTGGACACAGTTAATACTGGAGTCAAAATATATGCCGATGGAAGAATATTTTCGTGAATATTATTTAGTTACCGAGACTGTTGAGCAATGTCAGCTGTGTCCTGGCGAAGGGAAGCCTGGCGCAGGGACGGTGCGGCCCAGGCCACGTGCACCGAGCGCTCTGCGAGCAGCAGCGAGGCAGTTCCCGCACGCGGGCGGAGCCACGCGAGCCGCAGTGTCGGTGGCGGAGCGAGGCGCGGCGGGACCCTGCGGTGCCCGCACGGCGCAGCACAGCGCGTGGTGGAGCGAGCCCCCGTGAACGCCCGGCTGAGAGGGGCGGCGCACGGGCAGCGGCTGGCGGCAGTGGCAGTGGAGCGGAGCCACGCCCAGCCGAGACGTGCGCTGGAGCAGGGCGCGGGGGAGTCGTCGCTCGGGGGCCCGGCCGAGACGTGGGTACAGCGCCTGGCAGCGGCAGCGAAGCTGCGACCAGAGGAGGCGACGCACGGAGAACTGAGCGGCGCGGCCCGGCCCGGCCTGCGCGGCCCCGAATGCGACCCCGGGAAGAGCACGCAGGCACCAGCAGCCCCGACAATTCCAACACGGGAGCGACCGAAGGAGAGAGCAAAGACGCAGCGAGACAGAAAACAGCAGCCACTCGGAAAAAGGAAAAGATCATAGTAACTAAGACCTTAGGGATAGTAAAATGGTATAATGTTAAGCAAAATTATGGTTTTATAACAAGGTGTGACAACCAGCAAGACATATTCGTGCATAGAACTGCTATTAAAAAGAATAACCCTGAAAAATGCATCCCAAGCTTGGGAGATGGAGAGGTGGTAGAATTCAAAATTATATGAGGTAGAAAAGGGTTATAAGCATCGCAGGTCACTGGGCCTGATGGTGTTCCTGTAAAAGGCAGTATATATGCAAAAAATCGTAGTCATGTTAGACAGTATCTCCATTTTAAGCCCCCCCTACAGTCTCCCTTTCCTAATCCCACCTTTCCCTTTTACCCTATGTCCTATTACCCCCAGTGTATTCCTAATCCGTTTTTTCATCCATGGTTTCCCTCACAAAACCATGATTTTGCCAATTGTTTCCCCAAAAATCCCTTTCCAATGCCAAGTGGGGGATGAAAAGGGGAAGGGAAGAAATCAAACCCTCTCCTGCCTCAGTTTCCCCACAAAGCATGCTCAGAGAGTTCTGTCTCCCTTCTGTCAGCCCTAAGATGTTCCACAGAATCTGATTGGACATTTAAAGACTCAGGAGGGTGGCTTGTTTTGTTTTGAAACTGTTCTTGTTATGTTTATCCAGTTGTTTTCATTCTCCTTTTATTAAAATAAAACGGGTGAGGTGTTGGGGTCCCTCCCCCGCCGTGTAGCCCTGGGAGAGGGGCCCTGAGGGCACAGACACGGGGCTTCCCTGCCCCTGCTCAGCCTCGTTCCCATTGGTTGGTTTGTGTTCCCTGCGCGGGCAGAAGGACCCTTGGGCCCGTGACTGGAACAGTTCCTCGGCAGAGCTCCGGCCATGCGGCTGGAGAAATAAACTTCTCTCTGAAACAGCTATCAAGAATCTGTCTGTCCATATATATTTCCTTTCCACGGGACTCCTGGTTTGATATATGCGTGTTGCAGTATCCCCACTGCAACACTTTGGAATTTTTTTAGCAACTGAATTTTCGCAAAATTGAGGTAAGAAGTTGATTTTCCAAGGCCCAAGACAGTTCAAAAGAAGCTGGGAAAAATCTTTGACTACACACCTCTGAAATCCAGCTTTCAAAAAGAAAAAGGCACAGCCAGAACATTACATGTATGTTGTTTAAAATTAGTAAGTCCCAGAAACAGAAAGCTGTTCTGGGACAATGAATGATGACCAAGAGCTGAACACACACTCACACTACAAAAATCAAGTAACACCAACTTCTCAAAAATCTGCATACTAGCTATATTTATGCCATAAAACACATGTGAAATATGTATGGTCTGTGAAAGTCACAGCCATCTTAAATCAATTTCTATCACTTTCATTTCACTCTTTGGTGCCAGTAACTCCATAGCAAGATTTATGTGGCAGACATTTTGTTTTTGTAGGAGCTTGTTATTATTCAAAAATGGAACAAAGAAATGGAACAGGCTTTTAAATACTGCTTTAAGACACTCCGGAACACGGTCTCCCCATTAGCCTTTATTATACAATCCAATTTCTGAGAAGATTTAGTTAAAGAGCATTGACATAAAAAAGAACTTTGTTCTCATTGTATCAGTGTCTCCAGTAGACAGTCTAATCCAGATGGTATAAATATAAATTAAATACTAGACAGAATAAAGTGAGCAGAGCACAAAATTTATGGGGTGGGGAGAAAGGGGGTGGGGATGGGGGGCAGCACAGTATCAGCTCATTCTATTGAATATGGGACTAATGGCATTCAGAAGTCACTACAAAGGATGACTAATTTATGATAGTGGGGTGTAAAAGCAGTATGTGGCTATTTGAAACAGCTATATGATGCCTAGTTTTTCTTTGCTGAGTGTTAATGGTGGAGAGTACAACAGATGGGCATGCATTAGCCTATGTCTTATTTTATCACTGCAGTTCTGGGGTATGGGAAGAAAAGTAACCCAGTGGCTTGGTCCGTTCAGGAGACGGAGGTTCAGCTGAATACCTATACCTATACCAATACCAGTACCAGTACCAGTACCAATATCACAAGTACTATTCAATGCAATACACGCGTAACGTACAAGACATGCAACTCCATACGATACAACACCATCCAATACCGAGCCTTACAACACCATCCAAGAGAGTACCATGCTGATACTCATGGAACACATGCCCCGCGAGTCACAGCACACAAAACAAAACACCTGGCAGTCCAGTGAATAACAGACAATGCCGTGCACACAATACAATTTTGTACACATGTACCATGACACGAAATGCAGTGCAACACACAATATGTGCGATATAACACAATCCTATACCATGCAGTACAATGCGATACCTGCAATACATCCATACAAACAGTATCATGCCATACAATACAAATAAAGTACAAAATACTACTCAATATATAGAATACTACGCACACAATAGGACTAAGAAACTAAGATGATAAATACCATACAAGACACAGCCCAATATGATACTGATATCCATTACCATACATGCTGTGGGGTATATTTAATGTATTTTAAAAAAATAAAATATTTATGTAGACATAGTGAAGACATATTGCATGATTTGCATGGAATTTGTTTTATGCAGCCCTGAAAGCTGGAGTATTAAATATCTCCATAGCAATCAGAAAATACAAAATCATAATAATATATAAAAGAGATGAAAAGATGATAAAATGTCAAGAAAATAATAAATTCTAAAATGCAAAAGAAATGTTCCAAATGTCAAGTCTGAACCTCTGCTGACACAATTTTGAACCATTTCCACACTGTGTTACTGGGAAGACTTGGGAAAATCCAGATCTGTTAGTCTAACCTCAGTGCCTGGAAAACTTATAAAAATTGTACTGTGTGGTTCTGACAGACAGGAAATGCAATCATCAGGCACACTCAGCATGAGTTCACAAAGGAAAAGCCCTGTCTCACTAATCTGGGATAAGACCATCTGCCTTGTGAGTGAAGGGGCAGGGTGGACACGGCTTTTCTGGATTTTTCTAACTCCTTTGATACTGTTCCTTACGGCATCCTTCTGGATAAGTTGTCCATCTGTGAGATGATCAGGTGCACATTCTGTTAGGCGAGGAACTGGCTTGTGACATTTGGAAGCACTTCCTGACCAAGAGGGTGGTCAAACACTGGAACATCCTAGAGAGTTGGTTTATACCCCATGCCTGAGAGTATCTTAAAAGGAGGCACTTGGACGATGCCCTTCACAATGCACTTTAAATTTTGATCAACCCCAGGCACATATTCTATTGAACTGTATGTATTTTACTGTATTCGGTGTTGTGTTTTGTGCAGCAGTTTCTTTGGTATTGTGGTGTACAGTGTCTCAATTTGTCTTCTCTTTTGTATTGTGCTACATGTTTTATGGAATTGTTTATATCACATTGTGCACTGTATGTTACTTATGGATGCACTGTGATGTGTTGTGTTGTATTGGGATTTTTTTTCACACTGCATTCTATTTTGCCTCTTGTATTGCATGTATTGTGTTTTACGCATTATGTTTTGGACTGTGCTTTGTATTTTGTATTTTGTGTTTTGTATTTTGTATTTTGCATATAGTGTTGTATTGTAGATCCTTTTGCAATTTGTACAGTAATACTGTGTCATACAGAATTTGTTGTATAGGTTTTTTCACTCTATTTTATGCATTTGTTATATGACTTATACAGTACTGTCATTGGTTTGGTATTGCAATTTCATATTGTTCAATGTTTTGCATTGTAGAGCACCCCCCATCACAGCTCTGGCACTGTGCAACATCACCTCCCAGCAGGGTCACACACAGAGCACCTCTTGGGAACCACCACTGCTGAGCACAGGCAACCAGTTGGCCCTGCTGCTGTTCCAGATCTACGCAATGGCACAGTGCTGGTGTCCATCACCATCTGCCCCTGTTGCCTCCAATAAAAACTGACACTTTACCATGCCATAAATCAAGTCTCTCCTGATGGGAGAGAATTTACTGAAAGACCTTGCAAGGAGTTTGAGAGATAAACTGAGACGTCTCTTTTAGTTTCAATGCTTCCAGATAGTTGTTTATTAAGTCTTATCAGAGGAACAGAGCCACTAGCGTGACCCAGGTACAGCACAGAAGGAAGAAAAGTAGGAGTGAGACTCATTATCAAGATTTACACAGCCTTTTAAAGATATTTTAACCAATAGTTACTAAAAATGTACATTATTTTCACTTTCTTGCCAATTATTCAGTAACACAACTAGGAACTGCGGCATTTTCTATCTAGTCATTCCAAACCACTTTTACTGCAGAATATGGAGTAATAGAAGAAGAAGAAGAAGGTTTAGAGAACAACAATCCTCCATTTTGATATTTTTTATTCTTA
Organism: Corvus cornix cornix; assembly: GCF_000738735.6. Lineage (NCBI taxonomy): Eukaryota > Metazoa > Chordata > Aves > Passeriformes > Corvidae > Corvus > Corvus cornix. Next base: position 32,652,479 of record NC_046357.1, read on the forward strand.
TCTATTTACTACAAAGAGAAGCCTAAAACCTCTAAATTTTTCACCCTGTGACAATCTTACATAGTAGTCTATCACCTAATTCACACCACTGTATTTTCTAGTTGTTGTCTGACTGTTGGTAATTTTTTCCAAGGTTTGAAGCTAAAACAGTGTTGGTCAGGGGGGTAAGAACCCTTGAAAACAGAGAAATATTCTCGGCACTCTGGGTTCCTACAAAAAAACCTTTCCATGGTGTGTGTGTGTGTGCGTGTGTATGGTAAGTGTTCCAGTTATGTTATTTGTAAAATACTGCGTTTTGGAATGCCTTGCATTCAACTGTTGTAAAGTCTGGTGTTTTCTGTATGGTACAGTATCATAAAGTCATACGATGGTTTGAGTTTGAAGGGCCCTTAAAGATCATATATTTCCAAATCCCCTGCTGTGGACAGGGACAGCTTTCACTAGGCTGGGTTGCTCAAAGCCCCATCTAACCTGGCCTTGAACGCTCCCAGGGATGGGGGATCCACAACCCCTCTGGGCAACTTCTGCCAGTGCCTCTCCACCCTCACAGTAAAGAATTTCTTCCTAATATCTACTGTAAACTGACTCTCATTTGAAAGCCATTCCACCTTCTCCTATTACTTCATACCCTTGTAAGAAGTCCCTCTCTGTCTTTCTTGTAGGCTCCTTTCAGGTACTGGAAGGCTGCACTCAGGTCACACCAAATCCTTCTCCTTTCCAGGCTCAGAAACCCCAGTTCTCTCAACCTTTCCTCACAGGAGGGGTTGTCCATCTCTCTAATCAAAGTAGTTGTTTTCCCCTGGACTTGTTCCAAGAGCTTGGTGTCTGTCCTGTGCTGGGACCCCAGAGCTGGATGCAGTGTTCCAGGTGGGGTCTCACCAGAGCAGAGCAGAGGGGCAGAATCCCCTCCCTCCCCTGCTGCCCACACTGCTTTGGATGCAGCCCAGGACACGTTTGGCTCTCTGGGCTGTGAGTGCACATGGCTGGGTCATGTCCAGCCTCTCACCCCCCAGCACCCCCAAGTCCTTCTCAGAAGGGCTGCTCTCCGTCTGTTCATTGCCCAGCCTGTGTTGATGGCAAGGGTTGCCCTGACCAAGGTACAGCACCTTGTACTTGGTCTTATTAAAGTACAGTATTGTATTGTATCTTTTGTCCAGTACATACTGCATGCATCATGGGTATTATTTTTGTTGTTGATACTACATGGAATGCATTGTGTTCTATATCTTTTAATGCATTGTGTTCTATATTTTTATTGCCTTTATCCATTCTATGGTGTTTATTGTTCATTCTGGGGGGCTGTTATGTAGTGTATTGTGTATAGTTGTTTTTTTCTTTTGGTATATGTAGCTATTATATTTTAGGATTGTACTTTAGGTACTATATTTTAGGTATTGTGCATGCTGTATTCTATAGTTTGATTGCTTGATTTGTATTACTTGTATTGTGTGCTGTGGTACGTATGGCATCATAGCATCACAGAGAAAGGGATGTGAACAGCTCAAAAGCAAGGTCCAAGCATGAAGATCGAGGAAAGAGTCTTACTTCTAGGCAAATTTCTTATAACTAGTCATATCTTAAGCTGAGTCCTGTTTCAAAATGAAGGAACTAAAAGTATTTCTTTGGCTGTATAATTTAACCTTCAAAAAGAGCTTTTCACTTTGCATTCCAAGGTAATAGCAGCAGTTTTTAACCTCCACTAAACAGCTGGCCAGCACTTCCAACAGAATCAAAAGCAAAGCACAACACTCATTCATGCAACTTACTCAAAATTATAAGGAGACTAAGAGAGCATGGCCTCAGGAAGGTACTCCTACACTGTCAGTACTTATTACCCAGGCTGTCCTTGGCTTCCAGTGCTCAGTCAGTTAAGCTACCTTACCAGAAAGTTTTTGCATAAATGAATAATGATGGACCCATCTGCAGACTGATTCCTAGAATACCAGCACAACACGGGTTGACACTAAATGTATCAAAATAAATAAATGTCTGAATCATAGCACAGCTGAATGCTGTAAGGAAGATCAAAAGTCAGTTGTTTCCTTTTACCCATTCTTTGGTACAACTAGTGATGAACTGAATTTTGCTTTCTGTGTCACATAATACTCTAACCTGATTAAATATAATTGCCTTGGGTCCTGATTTGATTATTTCATCTCCAGAGTTATTTATGCAACTGAAGTAAATTTCATATTTTATTCAGTTAACGTTAATAAAATATGTACAATAACATAAAAGTTTTAATGTTTTACAAATTAAAAAATATAATCTTGATATGCCATAACACTTTAATATATTTAATACTCAACTATTTGGTATTGTTTCATTCTATTGAATGGCAGCATTTAAAGTGTCACTAGCTATTTTAATTTTCTTCTGTAAAACAAAATGCTCCAGAGGATTGAAAATATTAAGAATGATTTTGTCTCAGAAGATTTTTCTACAGAAGTATTTTATTCATCTTTTCCAAGACAGCCTCTTCTGCAAAACAAAACCATACAGGCTCATCACTCTGGAGTGCTCAGTACAATGAGCAATTCTGGTACCAGAACTTATCTTACATTCTCTGCAAACATCATTAGTATTTGCAGGTGTCAGCAGCCCAAGAAATGTTGTGGTGTTTATCAGAATATTAGGAGTAAGTAGACAACTCAGCTTGCCAGATTTTACCATACTGAATTCTGACATGTAAATCCATAGCTGATGTACCTACCATAATACAGAGATTTGACCCTGTTAGGAAACTGAGTTATTGAAACCACTATTTTTTTTTCCAAGCAGAAGCGTAATTTACAGAGCTGAAAATAATTTTCTACAAAATTCTAGTAATCTGGCTGGCACCATTTTGATAGTTTTATTCACATATCTGAGACCACCCCAACACTTTGCTGTCTATTCAGTGGTTTTGAGAGTTGTGTCACACGCTGGTCAATCTCGAGTAGAAGTGAATGCATAAGAACACTAGAAGCTGTGGGGTGTTAAACTCCAGTCCTCTAGCTTTAGGGCCCATGACATCTCTAATAAGATCCAAAAGCAGGTTTTGGGAAGACAACTAGCTATGTTCCTACTCCATGCCCCACCAAATAATTTAAAACTTGGTTTATTAGCAAAGCTCACCTTGTAGATGTACTACAACAGGCTGAGTTTACTCAGCCAGACCAGTTTTTAACTGTGGGCCAGTTTTAGATGCTAAAATCAAACAGAACAAAATTGCTGACAGATAACACATAAGCGGAAGCTTTCCATATGCATGAACAGGTGACAGCTGATTCTGTACCTGGTATCAGAAATGCAAATTCAAGAACTTTAATGTAATTTAAATGGGTGCATTTGAACAATCAGAAAGTTGTATTTTACATTTAATTTCGTTATATCTTTTCTCAGCTAGGGCTGAGGGTTTGTGGCCAGACAGCAAAGGATGAGAACAGGCAAGAGCTGCACCAGGAGGGATTTGTCTACAGTACCTTTGTCTGAGTATCACATGTGGCTAAATGGAGGTGAGCAACCAGCACAGCTTAATTGGTCTCAATACATAGAGTTTTCCTAACCAGATGACAGTTGTTGAACTTCTGAACCTCTCTCTCATTTATCAACAGGAAAAGAGTCAAGCACCAATTTTGCTGGTTTATGTCTTGGTTTAAATACTTCACTCACCAAAGAGAATTTGAGCAGCTGCCAGCTAGCCATAAAGAAGAGCAAATCTGGGCCTACTTCTCTGCTACATTGAAAGCAGCAGAGAGGAAATGCTAAGATAAATCAGCTCTTGGAAGAAAATGAATGAAAGCAATACATGGCGCATCAATTCTTCTCACCAATAAGAAAGTCCTTTGGCCTACCCATTCGTCTGTGTCCTCCTGAAAGAGACAGGAGTGAAGAGGTATTACAGCAACATGGTACAGTGGTGGTGCGGCATTTAACCAGAGAACCTAACAGGACTCTGTTTCCCAGTCATGTTAGAGAGGTCACGAGAAAAGTTTAGATTTCCTCATTCTTTTGTGCCAGACACGTGCAGAGCACCAAAGACACTTTCACCCTTCATTTTTGTACCCAGGTGCCTGCATAGCACGTAGCCTCACACAGGCTGTATACTGTTCCCACATCCAATTGTACTCCCATATCGGTATCAATGTCTTCTCAATTTTTAATAGAAAACTCAGACTAGCAGAAGCCCTCTACCTTGATGCTTATCATTAGATTGAGATGACTGAAGAAATACATTGAATGATACTAAAAAAGAGCTTTGTGAGCAAAACACCATTAGAATCAGAATCAAACTTTATTAATATGATCCAAGGAAGCAGAGTAGCTGTGTTGTGCAACAAACAAACAATTTCCCCTTCTCTCAACTCTGAGAGAGAAAAATCAGCTGACAAATTTCTATGCTGTGCGCTGATATAGGAAATGCTGATGTTCCTACATAAACATGTAAGGATAGCAGACCTCACAAATTCTCATGATTAAAGCTTGTGTAAGGTTTCCACTCTGCCCAGTCTCCCTGCTGTGCAGATACTGCTAATGTCTGAATCACCAAAATCCTGTTGGAGAGGGGACAAAATGAGTGATCTGCTACTGAATTGTCTAAGGGCATACTGCCTGCCTCTGGGGATAGAAAGGGTGTAGCTTGCAGGAGGGAGAAGGCAGATCTATTCATAACTGCTCCTCATGCAAGCAAAAAGCATCTCTCATGTTATACAAGAAATTGTCAAGTGATTGAAGATAGACCCAAGGAATTAAATGCCTGCCCTTCCATGAGGAAAGTCCCAAGGTCCTGTAACCCAAAGGAAGAAGCTCTTAATAAAGGATGTGTACTTGGATGATCTTCCAGAGAGAGAGCCCAAAAATATTTACTTCAGTTCCAACTTTTTTGGACACTCTCAAGGAAGACAATAGCATAAGCTATTAGCCAACATGAAAACACAATAAAGAAAAAAGAGCTGCAGGAATGTGACAGTCATACAAATGACTTAAGAATAGGAAAGATGAAGAGGCTACAAGCTGAGAGAACACAGCACTAATGATGCTTTACCCATGAGGTCTGGTTTTCTCTTGAGACTTAATTTCTGCAAAAAACCCCAAAACAACAGCAAGACCAACATCAGTAATGGAATGTTATGTATTTAAGACAATCAGATTCCTTTACCAATTTCAAAGTGCTCGGCACTTTCACAGCCTGATTCAAGCCTCATCAAGCCTACAGCAGATTTCAATTTCTATGAAATTACAAGCAGAAATGCAGTGCCCAGACTTCTTCCAGCTGAGCTCCCATAGGACCTTGGTACCCAGATGATAGTTAGGGTGTGTCTCTACATCCAAAAGGGAGTGATGCTTCTCCCCAAGGTGTGAACAAGGGAGAGGGGTGTAGATGAAATGCTGAGTGCCAGGAGGAAGAGGAACTCTATCCAGGCATTCATGACCAACAGGGCATTGGAGAGCAGATTGTCAGGGCTGGAGTGGGAGCAAACACCCCTGGAACTGCAAGGTGTGAGCCATTGCCTCTGCAGGTAGCTCCTTGCCACCCCTCTTCACTGTGAGGCAAGTTTACCCTGGGAGCCAAACTACACCCCACCTTCTGTCAGGTTCCTTCTCGTAATCAGAGGAATTGTAACAGTGCTCAGAGATGTTCACACCAAGGTGTCACAACTCTGCAGAAAAAATGGATGCAAAGACACCCACAAGAGCATGTATTTTTCTGCCTTTCATGTTGCTTCTCTCACAGGCTCTCTTGGCTTGCCACCCAAGGCTTTGCTTTGTTACCAGGGACCGGAGCCAGGCCACAGCACAGATTCCATCCTGCTCCTGATGGTAAGGGACAAAGGGAGGCAAGAGAACTTTCTCAGACACTTATTCTTATTCCTTTCTAAATATAGGGCCCATTTCCCCAGGGAAATGAGAGGAAAATAAAAACAACAGTGGAAGCACATGAAACAAGTTTTTCCTTGATTTGCCGTACAGCTCATATTTTCATGCACTCCTACTCATGCATGCTTTGGGAGGCAATACTAAGCAGAGCAACAAAAGGCAAGGGCTGAACTGTACCTGATAGATTAGGACCAGTAGAAATCTCTGGAAAAGGTTTAGCATGTTCATCTCTACTTTCAGAGGAATTCCGTCAGAGGATTCACATCCTATTTATAAATAAGCCTAGATTCTGCTTTCCATTTGTCCTGAACAGCACAGACTACCCCCAAGACAAAATTTTTATTGTGTTCAACTATTACTTGGGAGACAAATTCTGAAATCTTAACTATAATAAGTAATCATAAGTCATACTATCTCTCAGATTTACTTTTAAGCATTGAGCTACACCTACAGTTTAGAGCAGCCAACTTCCTGCATTAGACTATTTATATTCCTGTGCAGAGTCCCTGGCCCAGCTAAAATCATCACCGGTAGGGCCAGGTGACACTTTCATGGCACAGAAAGCAAGCACACACTCCATACTTCCATGGGAACATGAGCATGCACAGCCAATGAGCGAATTTTGTTCGCTTGCATATTTGGCTGGGAGTGAGAGTTGAAGTGGAAGTATTTTGAAAATTTCACAGAAGGAAGTGATAATAAAGGCATGCATTCCTTAAGAAGGTCTCAGCTGCCTCCAAGAAATTACTTTTTGCTGTCTTAAAGAACTGTATCTTGAAGTACCTGGAGCAGCTAGATGAAGCTGGTTGCTGTGCTGACTCTGCATTTGGACAGGAGGAAAATAAAAGCAAAGAAAAGGAAGCAAAGCAATGTCAAACTCTGCTTCCAACTGCCTCTGGACAGGACACGGTGTGAGGGAAAACTAATTAACATGCTACATAAAGGAAGAACAGCATCACTGAAAGTGCACTCTGGAGAAGACATCAGCATTTCGTGCAGTCTCCAAGTGACTGTGTGCAACAACAGCAGCTGGAAACCAATGGCTGGAAAACAGTTGATGTTAAAACCCCAGGCAGCCCCAGAGAGTGGTTAGCTGTCCTTACAATGAGAAGAGAAAGAGAGGGAAAGAAAAAGAAAGAAGGAAGAAAGAAAGAGAAAGAGAGGGAAAGAAAGAGAGAAAGAGAAAGAAAGAGAGAGAAAGAGAACAAGGGAACAAGAGAGAGAAAGAGAGAGAGAAAGAGAAAAAAAGAAATAAATAGTAACATTTTCTTTGATGGAGAGAGAAAAAGTGAAAGTCAGAAGAGCCTGTGCTACATGATCCAGGGTTGAAGAGGTAAGTTAGAGCTACAAACACTGACTGGGTTCCCTGTGCAACTCTTGTTTAGACTAGGAGAAGACAGGATTTTGCTGCACTCTGAAGGTGACAGAGGCTCCTGAAAGGAAACTATTCTTTCATAAAGTAAAAAGATTTGCTAACCAACAGAAGTTGCCCAGTCCAGACAGAAGACATCATTTCCTGAATTGCTGTCTCAAAGAATAAATCTGGCACAAGAAGTTTCCACTCCTTTTCTCTGGAGACTTGTCCACAACTTCACTGAACTGTACCTTGAATTCTTTTTTACAGAAGCCAACTATAAGTGTTTGTGCTTAGCTGAGGAACAGTGCTCAAAGCCTGAGCTCAGGCAAAGGATGAAGTAAACTAGTGTCAAAACTGTAGGCTTTGACCAGGACATGGTGTTAGGCTAAACATATTAAAAACAGCCTGGGCAGAGTAAGAGCATGCACCAGGACAGTATCATTAAAAGAATTAATGTAAGGAGTAACTCCTTTTTTTTCTTAAAACATCCGAATATTTGTATCACAAAACTTTAAACTGACTTTGCTACTGAGGCTGGCATCACATAAATGGTACCCTAAGATGTGCAATGGGAGGACTGATAACGTTATGCTGCTGAAATTTATGTTTCTGTTTTAACAATGTCCATTAAAACAAAACAAAACGAAATGAAACAGAACCCTCAGGCAGAACAGAATGTGGAGCTCGTGTTAGACAAACGTATAAACATATCATGTGGGCCTACACACACTCTGGCAAGCAGCACAGGCCAAGGAAATGCCCAGCATTTGTGGAGTAATACAGCTGTAAAGGATTACAGCACTATGTAACAGAGTATGCAACACCACCATGCGGGCAAAGGCGATGGCAACAACACACACTGGGAGGTCAGAGGAACCTTTCCAGTAGCTGGCAAGCAAATCAATTCATGCATGTCCAAGTGACTGCAGGAAAATGTGCAAATGTGGTGCCAGAAATACTGGTAATAGTACTAAGGAGGAGCTACGGAAATAGCAGGGAAAGCTAGAGCCAAGGTTCATGAAACTAAGGATATGAGTTAAAAAAAACATAAACCCAAGTACAATGCAATCTGTTCTAGCACTCTCAGGACACACACTGGTAGTTAGAAAGCTGTTCATATGATTTTTAAACTAAACATATTATTGTTCATTACTGCTCTTAGTTTGCTTGAAAAGGAGTAGACAGGGAGCTGACCATTTTGGAAGGCACCACAGGAAGGCACAGGTGGCACCAGGCTCATGTTGAGAGGGTGAGGGCAGAGGGGGTGGCCTGTGCTACAATGAGCCATCCAGCTGAAACCTATGTGGTGAACAAAAACCTCTCTGACTCCAGGTGATTGTGGAAAAGCATACAGCTCTCCTCAGCCATGCCTGAGGAGGGCAAAGGAAACCAAAAAGAAACAAAGGGTGATACTCGTAATTAAGGAAGGAGGCAGAGGATATATTCGTAAGGATGGATCTAGATTCCCCAGGATATTCGAACAACCTCTGCAGACAGACCCAGTTCTCACAAAAACATTTATGTTGCATCTCTGGTGATCCACACAAACAGCAGAGGTTACCTCTAGAGCAATAAACTCAGGGCATAACTCAGATGTGCTGCCAAGGTATTCCTGCACTTAGGAACTAGGAATAGGAACATGCAGGACCTCTTTCACCTGGCAGAGAGGGCCTGCAGACAAGACAGATTTATAGCCTATCTGAAATACATCCAAGAGAATCACAGCATAAATCTGAAAATCTGATAGGCTATCTTGCTTTGAGCTTTGATAATTCAAAGAGTTTCCATGTCCACTCCTTAAAAAAATTATTAAGAAAGCCATAAATGCAATAAAACTACCTAGGTGATATTTTCCCCTGTTTGGACAAGTTTCCAATAATTACATAGGGATAACATTTTCTTCTTTGCCTAATAAGGGGTTAATTTTCTAGAGGCATTTAATGTATTTGTGCATTACAAGTGTCCCTGCACTTGTTGTCCAACAAACATTTTAACTTACAGAGGAATAGTCTATCCCCCTTTTCCCTAGTCCTCATATTAGCAAGTTTCCATTTTCCACTTAGAAGTATTTTTAAAGTAGCAGCTGTAAGAGAAACAAAACAACCGGCACCTTTTAAACTTAAAATTTCCAGCTAATATAGTATTCTCTGGAGTGCTTCAATTCCGTGGTTTTGAATGCCTTTCACATAGCAGAGATTAGTTACTGGACAGTGACTCACCGGGACACTTGGCTGCAGTGTGCTGGATTATGTAATGGGAAGGGAGATGAAGACATAATATGAACTCTCTTTTTGATTTTGCTTTATGCAATGACCCTCACTCTGCAAAATTTCACACATGGTGTTGTCTTTAAATGGGAGGACTATACCTTATGTTGAATGAAGAGATATCATCATAGTCAATCATCAAAACTTTTTGGGATGAGCCTAAAAATGAATGATTTTCTCTAAAATAAGTTATGCAAGGAAGATCAGTTTCATACCTGAAGAGCTAATGGCTCTCTATGTCCACAGCACACACCCAGACATACACACAAAATGTTTACCCTCTTGGCTCGTACAGAGAGCTCTCTGTGAGAAGGCTAACTCCTGGGAAAGCAGAGGGATGCTCACAACCCCCGTGCAACACAGATGACCCACAGGATCACTCTCGATATTGGCAGTTTTTGGCACTGATGAGACAGGAGCCTCCTTGCTTCCTGTCTTTCCAGTTTTCATTATGGTCATTTGCACAAGCCAAGGCTGTACAGAGATGTGTGTTTAGCCCTTGCACTAGGACATGTTTTCAATTCTTCATTTTTGCTCACATTTCCTGTAGGCCACCAGCCAAATGGGTGGAAAGCACAGGTAGTAATCAATAACTCTCTGCACCAAAATAAAGTAGTTCATTTCAGTCCCATTTAGCAAGAGCACAGAACGACACTGCTACATGCTTTCTACCTCCCAGTGACTCTCTGATTTGCTAGGGACAAAGAGAATTTATTCCTTAGCTTTTCTGTATTTAAGGTTCTATATATACAGTAAACTGAAGCAGCCTCCAAGAAATTTTTCATTTTCCTTTGTATTTATCTAAGAAATAAAAAACTTCCAATGCAACACCACCATTTTCCAGAGAAGAAATTAACTGCTCAGACAGTTACTTCTGTTAATAACAGGTAAGCAGGGCTTGATCTTTAATCCAGTCAGGAAATCTGATGAAGAAAGATATGCAAGGCCTGTCTCCCATTCCACCAATACCCATTTAGAGTACACATATGTGCACATTTGGATTATTAGTGGCTTTCTGGGGTTTATAAGTGACTTTTCATTGGTCTGAAGGCAAATTTTTCTTTCTGCATATACATTCACCAGCAGAGATGTTATGACCAAGATCATGGGTTAAAATATGTGGCCCGTGCAAATATACAAATAGTTTACAATCCACTTACATGTAAAGATTCCCAACGGAGCATTTCCCTGTCAGAAGCAAATATCTGAACAACACTCAGAGACTTACACTGATGTCTGCTTCCCTCCTGTTGTAAGGGATATTAGAGAACTTGAGAATAGGAAAAGGCACTCATGATTCTCCACTAACACAGGATGCTTTGAGGACCATTTCTTACTTGCTTTAAGGACCACTGAGGCCGAGGAAGCCAAGCTTGGTCTGTGATACAACTAGTCAAGAATTTTCCAGTGAAACTGTGGTTTGAGAGGCTTTTTTAAACTAAAAAGAAATGGGTTTTGGCATATTTTATTACTTTGTAGTGCCCAGCAGAAGAGTTTCACAGTGGTTATATAACAGACACATGAATCCATATGTGTCTGTCTAAATTATTTATTTTTTTGCTAGGATACATGGTTCCTGCAAAGCTGCTGTAACACAGAAGCAGGGTTTTAAGACTGCTTGTCATCCACTGGCAGTCACAGGGTGACAAATGAGTCCTGGCTGGCAAACCAAGCAGCAGGCTGCATGAACAGGACCGTAGGACACACTTCTTATAAAGTAAGAACTTGATCCAAAATGCCCTTTAGCATCAAGCCAAAATAAAGCCTAAAATTCACTTCAGTCTTGGCAGAGTTGAAAGCTGTTCAGCAGTCCTACAATTTAAAGCACTTTCATTCCTGTGCCAGTGTCCCTGACTCAGGGCAGATGGCAGAGCCAGAAGTCACAATGAGCTGAGGATTGTCAAAAAAATGGAAAGACAAAAGTGATTGCTACATGAATCGTCTCAGGGAAGTGGCAGTGCCTGAAGCTCCAGAAGCTCCAGACCTTACCAAGGTTACTGTGGGATCAGGCATCATTAAATGCACTAAATGACTGTCTTTACAGATACAAGCTGCTGAGAAAACACAGAAATTCATTAAGCCCTTGTAAGACAAGGTAAAGATCTAGGTAAACATCTCTTCAAGAGGCCTAAGCTCAAGTGTTTTGCCTTGAAATTGCAACATGCCCTGAGATAAACCGCACATGAAATGGGGCCATCATCTTCAGCTTTCAGCATCAATGTTTGACCTGCTCTGCAGGTACAGCAAAAGACATAAAGCAGTGCTGACATAAAAGCCCTCAAAACCAGTGAGCTTTTACTTATTTAACAGGCTTACACCCTGACAGAGCTTAGGTCTACATTGAATAATTAACTGGATCTTAGAGACGTATCTTTAATAAAGAGGTGTGAGTTCAAGACCTATTGTTAGTTAATACAGAATTACAGACATGTCCATCTTTTTGGTCTACTTTAGAAAAAAATCTGTCTGGTGAGACAACATAGCACCCCGTGCCCATCAGCTTAGAAAAATGACTGCAGATATTTTAAGAGACTGTGTCCAGAGCACACACACTACTGCAGAAGATATCAGTGCAGTACAGTGCTTGTGAAGAAAGAGCTGAAGCCATCTTCATGAAAAAAAAGACTGATAGTATAATTTATGGTTGGGAAGCTAGTCACACTTTGTGTGTGGTATAGGACATGATGACACATATCCACAGAGGGCTTTCTCAAGTATCAAGACTGAGTTCAAAATTTCTTGAACTTTCAGCTGTACAAGGTGGACCTTAATTTATTATTTTCTTACACTTTTTTACTTGAACTTACATAAAGCCTCAGACATTAGCAAGTACATTAAATAAGTATTAAGTATTAACTGAGCAAATTGTGATCTTCAAATTAGCTAGAAGCGTGATACAATGTTCTTATTCTTATAATGTTTGTGCTACTGTGCACTCTGTTCTTTTAATGGTTCATATAAGATCCTGCTCTTCCCATTAGGAACCTTGTGCTGAAAGCTTCTTTTGCTGCAGCCCCCAAAAAAAGGAAAGCTGGCAAATTAAGTGAGATTAATTATGAATTTTATTACTTTGCCACAAAGCCAGCTATCTGAAATGGGCCAAATCTAGGGTCCAGTAAGGCAAACAGTTTACCTCAGAGGAGTTAATTACTGAGGGGCATCAAATAGACCCACCTCCTACTTTGATGCCAAAGAGTGGGGCAGACTGGCTAGTCCTGTGAAAGGGAGGATGTTTCTCTCTCCTGAGAGCAGAAGACTCATTATGCAGAGCTGCTCCTCTGTTTGTCCATCCTAGAACACCTGTGATGAGTGGCTGCAGAGGTGCAGTCCAGCCTCCGGTGGGCTCCCAGCTTGCTTTGCACCCCAAGGAAGCCTTGAGCTGGCTCAGAGCAGGATACACTGTCCAGCTGCGCTCTCTAGGACATACACACTTCTACTAGAAAATGCATATTAAAAACCAAAACCAAACGTAATTGTCTTCATTGTAGGAATTCCTCTGCCAGCAAATGCTATCACAGACTGAAGTGAAAAAGAGATTAAAAATTTTTAAACTCATCATACTGTCATAAGCAAAAATAAACATCTCCAAGTGCTAGTTGCTTGAAGCCTAGGACTGACTGGAGATGGCAGGTTTGTTTATGTGTTTGTTTAATTACAGAGTTCTTTGCATACTGTGCTTGTGATCCTTTTCTCATTGATTTTGGTGGGTATTCCTCCATTAAATGTAGTGGGTAAAAGAGCAGATAACTCAAGGGGAAATTGCTTGAGATATGGAATGCTAGTTTAGCAAAGCAGTAAATAAATCCTGTAGTGTGAAGCAGTTACTGTTTACTTTAAGTGTATTTGACTGCTGTTTGGATTTTTGCACAGGCTTGTACTTTTATAATATTCACTTCTCTTATCTCAGACAATTTCACTGAAAAGTAAATTTCAATAGTCAAATGAGAGACTACAAAAAATGTTACATTCCAAAACTGACAGTTCTGTAGATTTCTAACAGCATGTTCCTGATTAATGAAGTAGGAAATGACAAATGACTAGCCATGCCTGTGCTGGATATACTTTTGCCTTTGACCTTGAGAAGAACTTTTCCAGCTGTAGCAGTAAAGGAGGAGCCCTTACATGCAGCACAGAGTAATGTGCTACACAGAGAAGGGGCTGTCTTTCCTACTGAAGCTAATGTGACTCATAATGTATGAGTGCAATTATTTTTCCATACCAACAATGGCTAAATGGATCTTGCAGATCCATTTTAAAAACAGACTCCTCCAAGATGTGATTGTAAATAGTAAGTGCCCCCAACAGTATGTTTGTAATGTCAATTTTAAGCACAAGCAAAGATGACTTGGATAGCCAAATAGATTCCAAGTAAAATACACCCTAGATCTCATTCCTTCTCTTGTGCCCTGTTAGTGTGGCATTTTCCTTTCACCTTCTTGGAAATTCTGGCTAAAAAGGAGTAGGAGAAATTTTACCTGTGTGGCCTCTATACCCCAAAGACAGAAAATGTGCGGGAGAGAGGAGCTGGAGTCCCCATCCTGGCAGTCAGGGCTTTGGGATTTGGAGGTTTTTGTCATCTTTTGAAACTGGCAGCTGGGGGGGCTGATGGAGACTGGCAGCACAAGCAGGTTCACAAAGGAATCCATCATGGCTCTGTATGTCACATACATAAAAAGCTGTTACAGGAAACAGACAGAGATTTAACTTTTCACACCCCTAACAGAACAACAGTGGATGGCTGGGGAAGACAAAGGGAAGGAAGCATAGGAATAGGTAAGACTCCCACATTTCAAGGAGCCATAGACAGCGCCCTGGCTGATCCCCTCCTGCCTCCTTGTAGAGGAACACAGTGAAAGGTGCAAACGGCAGCTCCACTAAGAGTGGCCGTGAAGCCATCTTAGGAGTGGGGTAAATAACATCCACTGTGCTCCTGCTGCAGAAATACACCATCCCATCCAAGGATGGGTCCTTGCAGAAGGGGATCATGTAGATATCTCACAAATGTGCCTTCAGGGATGCAGAGGCAGGCCAGAAAAAGACATGGGTATAAATTTCCTCTCACCATGAAGAAGTGAGAACTTTTGTCTTCACTGCTATACCTTCAGCAAGTCTTTTCAGTGGCAGATGTTCCAGGATGTAATGAAAGATGTTCACTTCTTGCATCTCTGTCTGCTTGCATCACCACCTTACATGCAGTAAAAGGAGGCCTAGGGAAGGCATTCTGCAGCTACAAAACTAAATTTGTTTCACAGGAGGCAAGCTAGGGATTTGAAAAAGCAAAATCCATTTTGCCTGGTCTATTGGCATGCCTTGAACTAACTCAGGGCATCTGCAGCGAAGTCTTGATGAGTGTACTTCGTGGATTCAAAAACCCATATAGTTTTTGAATAATTTTTCAAAAAGCTGCCAGGAAAATTTCAGACATATTTTTGGATTTTTTCATCCTTTTTGACTTTCCTACAAACCACATTGAGAATGCAGAGTCTTCACCTTAGGTGCCATAGATGGACATCTGAACCCTTTAACTATTACCGGCCTGAGGAAGTTTACAGCTACAGTACACCTGTCCATATTGAAGCCCAGATTTCCTGCCACTCAACAAATACTGACACAAAGTCCTGGACAGCACAGTTGCAGACTAATTAATTAGATTGGCTTTCATCCATTGTTTTATGAGATGATTCCAACCAGCAGTAGATCCTATAAAAGCTGTTAAAATCTGTTGAAAAATTCCTTTTTCTATGGTGAACACAGTGCTCATACACTGCCTATTGATAAAAATGGCACAAGAACAGAAGTATTAGAGAAGGTTCAAATATAAGAGCTGGATCCACCTTCAAGCACACCTGAGTTTGATGACATAGGAATACATAAATTTGATTCATTGACCCCCAGCAACAGTGGCCACTTTCTAGGTTTTTTACCTCATCACTCTTGGTGATTAGTCACACTCAGGACTTTAATCAAATTGATTCTTTTAAATTCAATTAATTCTATTAAAAGATGTGAGAAAAAAATGCTCATCTCCCTTTCCCTGATGAGCATGGGCAAATGAGTGGAACATGACAGGGACGTTATCTGACAAACTAAAATAAAGTTATTCAAATTCTAAAGTAATGTTTCTGGTTTCATAGCCGTGACTTTCCCGCTATTAAATGTGATTGTGTATTTCACAGAGAAGGAGAGGTTCCTGACATTTCTAGGGCTGTACTTTTCATCTGGATCTAAGAGAAACCAAACTGCACATAATGTTCATACAATCAGACCACAGTTTGACTTCATTGCTCAAAAAGCTTAGGTGCTTATCCATCTACATGTCTTTGCTTCTAGGCCTACACACAGATACTTGAGGAATGTCACAATCACAGAAGCCTCCTATACCTACACTGGCAACTTTGAATGAAGGGTACTCTTTTTAAACACAGGAACAAGAGTTGATTTTGACAAGATGTGAAGAAGTCCAATTGGAGCCTTTATGGCTGTGGATTATCAATGTTTCTTTTGTTGTTTTTTTATGTGTCCCATTTTAAAACTAATTATTTTCTCGTCTTTCACTATTGTTACCACTCTAAAGTCTCGTGCAGGCCCCAAGACCATAAGCTGTAAATTAGGAAGTTGATCTCAGTGGCTATTTCTAAAGAAACCAAGGTATGCAAAGAAATTGAGATGACAGAGAGACCTTCTCTTTGTGCTGTTAGATTAATAGAGATTTACATAATATTCTTTACAGCAAGAAAACTTCACCAAGTTTTAGCCAATAGATGACCTCTTGTAGGAAGATATTACATTACCTTACCGTCCAGTATCTATGATGATAACTACATGTCTTACTAAAAGAAATCTTATGTTGCAATGGTGCCCAGAAGTGGTAAATTATGTGCTATGCACAACACAGCATAGAGCAAGAAGATACTGTCTGTCAGAGTGTTTCTACTGCTTCCTAATCCCTCTAATTCTCTTGGCTGTTGACTTTGTATCTCCAAAAATATGTGGTCCCATAAAATGCCTTTTCAACCATCATAGTACAACACAGTGATTTCCAAACATTGACCTTGGTCATCTTTGTTCTGAAGGAAAGCCCAACTGTACCTTGGCAACTGAACAAATTCAACTCAGAGGAGGGAAATTTCTGCTTCATCTCTCTCATACAAAATTCTCTACAAAAGTTACTATTAACTGCAACAAATCCAGAATTGACCAGTGCAACTGTAATCACTGCTTCATATCATTCTTTCTTTCCCAGGTAAACAACAAGCAAGGTTCAATTTTCATTCAGCAATTTCAACTTAATTTGTTTGCACTACTTCTCCTAATGTTTCCTCTCAATGAACATCAAACACCCGGAACAGTTGTAAAACATGCTTGAGTAGGTCAGGATTTATTTGATCAGTTTCTAAAAGATAAGGTTATTTTCCTGGTTCTGGAACAAAATAGGTAAATAAAAAAGGTTATAAAAAATTATATTTAAATAATGTAAATTACACCATTTAATGGTAATAGCTATAGACATTTGACGGGATGTTAAAGAATTCTCTTTCTTTCATGATGCTACTAAATTTTTGCCCCTCTTATGCATAGATGAAGTTTTCATGGCCAACAATTCAAATTAAAATGCACCATTTTTAACTCCATAGATGATACAGGATTAGCTTTCTTTTTGATGATGAGGACATCCCACAGCAGAGCACAGATAAGCTGTATAAAGCATTACTGCCTAGAAATACAGGATTTTTCCCTAAATTTAAAAATACTTTTTAATTCCTGAAAAAGACCGTCTATTCTGAAAAGAGAATTTTTCATATTTCCACACACCAGCAACAGCTTGCAGAGCACTAATTTGAGCTCTTCGTTTTACCAGTTTGTCTCATCCTTCAGTTGCTACGTCTCTCCAGGACCTAGAAAAGTGAGTCAGACTTTGTAGTACAGATTCATATGCAAAGTCTGCCAAAAATGAGACCCATTCACATCTGGTAATTTTGTCTTGGTTTCCCTAACGTGAATTTATGCCAGTGAATTTATTGACACTGTCAAAAGATTTCATAAGGGCCACCACCTGAATTAGTCACTGTGTCACTGATGAGATTATATGATTAAAATAGGTAACTGGTTATTACAGATTCCCATTACTATCCAGTTCCAGAACAAGCACACAACTAACACCCAAGAAATTTTTCACCGAAGTATCTTAAAAATTAGTCTCAACCAGCTTGTTACTGATACAGTTTCCCATAGTATTTTGCAGAAAATATGGATATAAATTAATTCAGGCATTGCAATCAAACTAAATACTGAGTGGTATCAGCACACATACAAAACAGCATTGAAGAACCTAAAAATTATCAAGTCAATATTTTATACTAGTTCACAGAGCATCAGAGAATTTCTCTTGTTTGCAGACATTATTTCTGGCATGAAAACCACCAGAATGCTGGCCAGAAGCACGTTCTCTGGAAAGATCTTAACATGACAGAAATCTACAGATTACAGTACAGTCAAAATAGTATTAAAATGCAGTAGCTTTCCCCTTTACTTCAAGTATTTCCAGATAAATAAGAAGGCCAGGGAAAAGTCTAGTGCCCTTTAGTTATATGATAGCAATTGGATCGCCAATTGAGCACCAGATACCTGCAGTGAAGATGCAAGATGTACTGCTGTATCTTACAAAATGTGTTTCTCTCTATCCTTCCCAGACAGTACACTCAGCTCTTTAATGAAGTGTTTTGGGGAGAACAGACACATGCCTGCTTTTATAATGTCAAATTGGGCTTCTTGTTTTAGCTTTCTCTTACTTTTCTGGAAGTCTTTTCATCCATAGTGAAGCTGTGTGTATTTTGCTGCACTGTGTCAAGAGAAAATTACTGAGACCAAACAAGTTCATATTAATGAGCCATGGAAGGCAAATACAACAGCATCAGTTATTTCATGAAAAAAGAATAATTTTGCTTTCTCATGCCTGGAGGTAGAGAGATGTGAAGTAGTAATCTCTGGAGCACATTACGTTTTTATTTCTGAAATTTTAAAAAATCTTCAAGGATTACATCATAAGGAAATACATAATTGTACAGATAATGACCCACATATCCATATCTCAATATGTGGGGTAATTCAGCCCAAACATATCTGGGATATTCTGACTTTCCAGTTCAGAAAAGAAAAGGCTGCAATGTTATTTATTTTTTTCATCATTCTTTTACATTTCTGCCTTCTTGTATCCATAGACACCTCCCTCCTCCTTGCTGTTCTCCCTCATCAGCTTCAAAGCTGGAAATACAAATATAAGAAAATTGCTGTCAGTAATAACAAGAACATACCAAAGATGACAAAAGAGGGTCCTAAATCAATGAGAAACATGAGAGTGCAGCAGAAAGAGCAAGGACTGTGTGTTGGTATGAAATTTTTAAAGAAGGACTTGGGAAGTCCCAGCACAGTGACCTGTTCCAGACGCAAAGCAAGCGTGCTTTTCCTCTGAATGTCTCTTGTGTCCACCACAATCAGATGTCTGTCTTGTAATATCCTGCTAAATTTAAGTTCTTCAAATAGCTGAGACTGTGGAGTCACAAGTACAGATTACAGCCTAGACATAGTCCCAGGCATAATGGTGCAGGCCAGTTTCCTGGACAAGACAGCCAAAATAATAAATCTCTCTCTCACTGGGAGGACTTGAGTTTTTTCCTAGAAAAAGGTTATCTTCTAGAAAAAAGGTGTACAGTCATTTCCCAGTTTTGCTTGTGTCTTCTCTTTTAGAGGATACCTTACCTAAAAAACAACCTATGGCTATAAATTGGAAATTGGCATGGCCCCACAGGCAACACTTAGTCCCATCAGATGGGGTTCTGGCACTGGAAGAAAATCACCGTTTGGATGAATGATTCACTCAGGCTGTAGACGGTGTATTGACAGTGGTGGTTAATAAGCAGCAAAAGAGTTTACTAGGAATTGAATGCTACATCCATGAAAGTTAACAAATAATCTCATCTCCTTGTAACATACGTTGGGTCAGATGTAAATGCGCTCTACACTGCATCAGTGAGGGTTTGTTGTGTGTTAAAGGTCATGCAGGTTTCTACCCTACAGAAATTAAAATAGGTGTTATTGACGTGACATAGGCATTAGTTAGATGGTTGGCACAAAAAATGTGTTTGGGAGAGAGCCTCTGAAGGCACTCATGAAAACTGTGAAACCTCTACCAGAAAATTGTCTATCAAGTTAGACCACTGGCTTGTTTGCAGTATAGTTAGCAGATACTTATCAAGGAGAGGATTAGCCAGCCAAAATCTAATCCTGGACAGACAAAGGGATAGAGTCTAAAGCATTTTTCAGGAGTTTATGAGGCCTGCTATTCACTAGAAGGCCTTTTTTTCTAATCATGTTCTAATTTGGAAAAATTCACTATGTCAGTAGGTCTACATCCAAGATCAAGGCTTTGTCTTTGCTAAAGTCAATGGAATAGCTGTTAAATGAAATATAAAATATCAAAAAATCCTTTTTCTTATTTGTCCCGGGGTGACTATATGATACTGTATTCCCTGTTGTCTGCCCTATGCCAGCTGTGAGTTCTCTGCCTTTAAAGCTAGGTCCAGGAGAGGAGGGGGAGCCGGAGGAATTCCTTTGGCAGCTATGTTCAAAACACAGATAACTCGCTCACGCTCCTCCCCATATCTTGGCTCTCCACAGCAGGGAAGGGAGTTGCATTCTCTTGCTTTTTAGCTAGCTTCTTGTTCGTTAGCTGAAGCAAGGAATTTTCCTGGGATGGTGGCTTCTTCTTTTTTCCTTCTGGAACAGTTCAGCAACACCAGAACAGCACCAGGAGACCCTACAGCACGGTCCAGAGGGGCCCACACCTCACCCCAGCTCTGGAGAGAGTCACACATACACAAAGGACTCTGAATCCAACCAGGTTTTCTCCACAGTGAGGGGTTTTATTATTTAATATTATTCATTCTTTTTGGTGTCTGCGTGCACCCTGCTTTTTAAATAAACAGGTTTTTTTCACGTTCCTCCAAGGAATTTCTTTCCAAACCTGGTGGGGGATGGGCTGCTGAAACCTACCTTCTATCAGAGGAAGCTCATTTTGAACGTTTCCTCCAAATTTGTCTGAAACCAGGACATTATTATTCTGAACTAGAAAATTAACGTTTTAGTGTTCAAAGTGATTTGAAGTTATCTACTGATAAGCAAATAAAAGGCATACTCAAAAGCAAACAGAAGGCACCGTCTCTATGGGGATAAAAACTCTCTTGATAAAGTTTGTCATAATCCACTGATAGCGTCTTATATACTGAGGAAATATATATTAAGTATTTGCAAGTCTTTTGAATATATTTTAGTGTTGCTTTCTTTAGCTCTGGATCTGCCTTTCAGAAATACAGATCACTTTGCAATGTTCCTTGCTCCATCCCAAAATCCTGTGGCTCACACCTAAGTGCATTGGTATCAGGTCATTATCACTCCTCACCAGCAATTTAACTACTGAGCGGTGAAAAAAAAGAAAAGAAAATATTGAATTCTTGTTACATCAAGGATACAAAACCAAGTCACAAAAGTTTACTCCAGAAGCTCTAGTCACAACTGTACAGACATATTCAAAATAATGGATGTCATTTTGGAGGATGTTTCATCCCCCCATGCACCTCTGCAAGTTACATAAAACGACTGGATTGCCTAGAAGTATTTCAGAGCAAGTCCATTCACATCAACATGACAAAGCACAGTGCAGTGCTAAAGTACCTCTAAACAAGTAACCCAACCCTTTCAGCCTTTTTGGCTGAGTCTTGACTATAAAAGCTATCAAGGGCACAGAAAGCATTTGACTATATTCAAAGCAAGTGATCAGGTAGGACAGTGGGCAGTACGAAATTAAAAACAGCCCTTATCTTCTCACTTACATAGCAAATCACAGAGATAACTTTTTTTAGACAGAGCAAATTTGCTGAGATCTAAAACAAATAATCATGTAGGTCAGCTTGGAGACAGCGAGAGTGTCATTTTAATTTGTACCAAGACAACGAATAAACAAAGTGCACCAGATCAAGTGACAGCAAGACACACACAAAAAGACACAGGCAGGGATGATGGATCCTGGGTGAATGGAACAAAATGGAACAAGGAAAGAAATGGGCTTATACAACTATAGCAAAAGCAGTTGCACATTTTAACATAACTGACAATCTGGTCATATGCTAAGGACAGCCACCCTCACACTCGGAACAGCCAAGACAGCCGACAATATACAGAACAGGTTATCTTTCCCATTCTGACAAGACTCAGCACCAATTCAGCTATATATATTCAACGTGTAGCTGGTTGTGGAAATGCCATGAGCAAGTTCTGGACAGCACATTAACAGGGGACAATAAAATTAAAGAGCATTACTGCTATTACTGGAGAGCTGATTTTTGAGCTCTAAGTTTAGATAGCTTGCAAGGTCTGGCATGATTAAGCAATAGTTGATGCATAGTGCAGTATCAGAATTCTGGCATCCATTAATCAAAGGCCTTATGGCCTTGACTCAAAACTCCTTAAAATCAGTAAGGCAAAAAAAAAAAAAAAAAAAAAAGGCAAAAAAAAAAAAAAAAAGAAAAACAAAAAAAAAAAGGAGAAAAGAAAGAAAAAAAAGTAGAGAGACTGGAAAATTCTTAGTGAAGTTGAATCAGCTTTGAATTACTACTTGTCCTTTTTGGTTTGGGTTTGGTCTGTAACATCTAAGCACATGTTTTGAAGAGACAAAGCCAAAGAGAATGCTGTGTGAAGGACCATAAGGACCAGTTCATGCCTCAAGACCAGGTGCACGGATGTCAGGAGGTCACCAGCCCTCCACAGCACCCAGCCACAGCCATCTCTTTACCACATTACATCTCCTTGCTTTTCTTAAAAAACTGAACTGAAGGGAAGCAATAGGGATTAGTCAGGAAGGAACACTCCTGCCTAACCAGAGCCCAGAGCAGCAAAGGCAGTTTTGGAAGCAGAACGAATTGCCACTGTACTCAGGTTTTTGGAATATTTCAATTCCACTTATCTCCAGGCCCACTGTTGTAGTGCAGCTACTGTGCTGTTATGATGCTGTGCCTCGATGATCTTGGATAAGGCAGTTAGTGACACCAGACTGCAGGCTTGGTATTGAAACTATTGGGAAGTCTTACCCCTAAACCCAGTCCTCTTTTAAACTTTTTCCTCCAGTGCCAGTGAGCTTATTTTGCATAAGTGTCTGTTGTTTAAGCTAAAGACAAACCTAGTGAGATAACACCAATAAGCAGAAGGTAGTATTTAACACTTGGAAGGACACTAGGAAGGATAATTTAGACTGGGAGAGGTCAGACCAATGCATATGAGTTACAGATAAACCTGTAGGGAATTACAAGGAAATTTACTCCTGCAAGGTTTTGGTGATAGCAGAAATCACAGATCTCACAGCATACACAGAAATATATTCGTTTCCTGTTTCTAATTCACACAACCATCTCCTGCCCCCAGAAACCTGGAGATAACTTGGCTTGTAAGGACTGAGTGGTAATGCACTTAAGAGTCCTTAACTGCTGAAATCCCTGCACTTGACAGGCAGGATTATCTCAGCTGAAACATGCCTCCATTACAGCATATACAGAAAAATACATTTGCAACGAAAAGCACGTGAATAACTGATCTTTTGCCTTTTTCTGTCAACTAAAAAGTTGAGGAAAGTAAAGCAAATCAAATCAAGCATAATCTGGAAGATATTAAATGTTTTTTTTTAATGCAGTCGGGGTTGGTTTTTTTTAGTAAAACTCCATTGTTTTGATTTAAAGACTGAAGTGAAAGATTAATTTTACTTAAAAATTTGGCACAAAAAATCAGCAAAAACCAGATAAATTCTTGAAATCTTTCGATATTGTGACATCCATCTCTTGTCAGTGTAGTCTCAGATGAGACATGTTTCAATTATACATGCAATAACACAGTGCGTACTTTCACCTTCTTGCTTTCACCCACACAGCGACCTGCACAGCTGCTGAAGTCCCTTACCAGTTAACATATGGCCACAAAAGTTTACTGACAGCCTTTTGAAGTAAAACAGTACCTTTTTACTACCACCACTCCCACCCCGAATTTGGAGTTAAGGCTGTGATTTTTGAGAAATTCCATAAGGACCCTGTAGTGACCGTACAATTCCATTAGGGAAAGGTTTGTCTCTGGGATGATTAGTATATTCATTTCTTTGTCAGGCACAGCTAACAAAGTGCTTCATCAAAAGTGGTTCAGCAAATTCTGAAAACTCCATCAGAACATCCAGACACTTTTTCAGGAGACTTCTCTCATTGAAGATATCCTACTTACCACACTTGGCATAATGACAAAATGGAAGTATTTATTGAACCATAGGATATTACCAAATTATATCAGTACTGTCCACTTGAGGATTCAGTTGCAGCACAAGCTCTATCAGTTAAAGGTAGCTGTCACACAAGAAGTAACATCAGTGCAGTTACAGCATGTCCTCACTTGGTCAAGGGAAAACAAAACACCAGAGCAGATCGGACAAATTGACAGGTTTAAATAACAGGCAGGGAAAGGCTTTTAGAGAAGCTATGACATTTACTTCTGAGCAGATGGGTAAAGAACACAGTATCTGAGTCTAAAAAAACTAAATTATCCTCCACAGTTATTCAGCTTCATTTGAGTTATATCCAATGGTTAGTTATGGACAGCAAGTCCTGTAGAAATAATGCATAGACTCGTGCATAAACTCAGAAAATTACTTTGCTATCTAAACTATTTCTTGATTATGTGTGTATTCTCCATTTAAAATTCAATTATACTACATTTTTTTCTAGCAGTATTTTTGTTCTTCAGCAGCAGTGGTCTGAAAATATGAACCAGATATGGCTCACAGAAAGAAGTAGTTCCACCTCTTTGTAAAACATGAATTGTGGGGGTGGGAGATATTTAAGAATTTGCTTTTCTATTCACTTTGCATCCAAATTTCAAGGACCATGGCAAAGCATCTGGAAACTCAAACTGACTTCAAGAACTGAATGCAGAAAATTGGCAAATTGTTCTCTTTGAGAACATGAAAGCTGTGGAGAAAATTAATTTATAATTGCATTTGAATGCACATAAAATTTGTTGATGAAATTCAAGAATAGGATTTGATAGTTAGAAGATAAAACCGCAGAGTTTAACCTCAAATACAAAATAACATAATCTGTACACAGTATACAGCAATATAGCAAGAACTGTTTTGATGTGTGCAGTCACTCTTATTTATGTAAAAATATGTAAGCACAATGAATCAGCAGCATTTAACTGCACAGAGTTCAGGTCTGCAGCGCTTTACTTTGAAGAACAAAAAATATTCAGTTTGGAGACACAAAAGTTCAACAGCAACATTAAATTCTATAGCCCTCCAGACAAAGTCAAGCATATTTTTAGACAATTTCTGAACCAGTGAAGAACTAAAATAACTTTTAGCACCCTGTTTGAACTTTGTGCAATTTACTTTGAGACATAAAAATAAAATAAAAAAATAATGCTTTTTAAGGTTCTAAATATAGAAGGCTTAATCCAGATGGAATATCAGCAAGAACAAATAGGTTTTATAAGCCTTCAAGAGCAAAAAAATAAATAAGAACAAAAAATTAATCCTGGCAGTTTGCTATTGACTTTTAGTAAATTGGGTTTTTTAAACTTTGACCAAGAAGCAAATGGGTCCACAAAGAGATTTATACCAAAGTAGCTATATTTGCCAGAATTCTCATTTCAGCCCCTTTTTGATACTTAGACCATCTTAAGCATCATTCAGTCAATTAAGATAAAGTGAAATCGAACAGCATCTCTTAAAACCAAATGAGAAAATGTCTATGCTGACTTGCTGAGTTTTCTACTCCAGTTAAAGATCACTAATCTAATGATATCAGATTAAATGTGTATATCTGTTGGGGTCCCTCCCCTGCCGTGTAGCCCTGGCAGAGGGGCCCTGAGGGCACAGACACGGGGTTTCCCTGCCCCTGCTCAGCCTCGTTCCCATTGGTTGGTTTGTGTTCCCTGCGCGGGCAGAAGGACCCTTGGGCCGGTGACTGGAACAGTTCCTCAGCAGAGCTCCGGCCATGCGGCTGGGGAAATAAACATCTCTCTGAAACATCTAGCAAGAATCTGTCTGTCCATATATATTTCCTTTCCACGGGACTCCTGGTTTGATATATGCATGTTGCAGTATCCCCACTGCAACAAATGGTGGAGAATTGAGAGCAGAACGATCCCCGATCCCTAAGCGACTGATTTGTGTGAGTAAACCCTGAAAACTTTGGATTCCTCTTCTTGGTTTTGCTTTGCTATTCCATATCTAAACTATGGAGGAACGGTGGGAAGACTCTTGGCTCTCAGAGCCGCATATGGACATTTATCTTAAACTTAAAATGATTCTTGAACAACGATTTGTAAATTTTAGCTTGATTCAAGCTCAAAAAGAACTGAAACACTTCCTGGCATGGTTGTTTAAGAACTTTTTCTATGTTTCTTGGGATTTAATTCTTACCAAGGGCTTTTGGAAAACCATTTGGACACAGTTAATACTGGAGTCAAAATATATGCCGATGGAAGAATATTTTCGTGAATATTATTTAGTTACCGAGACTGTTGAGCAATGTCAGCTGTGTCCTGGTGAAGGGAAGCCTGGCGCAGGGACCGTGCGGCCCAGGCCACGTGCACCGAGTGCTCTGCGAGCAGCAGCGAGGCAGTTCCCGCACGCGGGCGGAGCCACGCGAGCCGCAGTGTCGGTGGCGGAGCGAGGCACGGTGGGACCCGGCGGTGCCCGCACGGCCCCGCACAGCGCGTGGTGGAGCGAGCCCCGTGAACGCCCGGCCGAGAGGGGCGGCGCGCGGGCGGCGGCTGGCGGCACTGGCGGTGGAACGGAGCCGCGCCCAGCCGAGACGTGCGCTGGAGCAGGGCGCGGGGGAGTCGTCGCTCGGGGGCCCGGCCGAGACGTGGGTACAGCGCCTGGCAGCGGCAGCGAAACTGCGACCAGAGGAGGCGACGCACGGAGAACTGAGCGGCGCGGCCCGGCCCGGCCCGCGCAGCCCCGAACGCGACCCCGGGAAGAGCGCGCAGGCACCAGCAGCCCCGACAATTCCAACACGGGAGCGACCAAAAGAGAGAGCAAAGACGCAGCGAGACAGAAAACAGCAGCCACTCAGAAAAAGGAAAAGATCATAGTAACTAAGACCTTAGGGATAGTAAAATGGTATAATGTTAAGCAAAATTATGGTTTTATAACAAGGTGTGACAACCAGCAAGACATATTCGTGCATAGAACTGCTATTAAAAAGAATAACCCTGAAAAATGCATCCCAAGCTTGGGAGATGGAGAGGTGGTAGAATTCAAAATTATACGAGGTAGAAAAGGGTTACAAGCATCGCAGGTCACTGGGCCTGATGGTGTTCCTGTAAAAGGCAGTATATATGCAAAAAATCGTAGTCATGTTAGACAATATCTCCATTGTAAGCCCCCCCTACAGTTTCCCTTTCCTAATCCCACCTTTCCCTTTTACCCTATGTCCTATTACCCCCAGTGTATTCCCAATCCGTTTTTTCATCCATGGTTTCCCTCACAAAACCATGATTTTGCCAATTGTTTCCCCAAAAATCCCTTTCCAATGCCAAGTGGGGGATGAAAAGGGGGAGGGAAGAAGTTAAACCCTCTCCTGCCTCAGTTTCCCCACAAAGCATGCTCAGAGAGTCCTGTCTCCCTTCTGTCAGCCCTAAGATGTTCCACAGAATCTGATTGGACATTTAAAGACTCAGGAGGGTGGCTTGTTTTGTTTTGAAACTGTTCTTGTTACGTTTATCCAGTTGTTTTCATTCTCCTTTTATTAAAATAAAACGGGTGAGGTGTTGGGGTCCCTCCCCCGCCGTGTAGCCCTGGCAGAGGGGCCCCAACAGACACGGGGTTTCCCTGCCCCTGCTCAGCCTCGTTCCCATGGTTGGTTTGTGTTCCCTGCGTGGGCAGAAGGACCCTTGGGCCCGTGACTGGAACAGTTCCTCGGCAGAGCTCCGGCCACGCGGCTGGGGAAATAAACATCTCTGAAACATGTAGCAAGAATCTGTCTGTCCATATATATTTCCTTTCCACAGGACTCCTGGTTTGATATATGCGTGTTGCAGGATCCCCACTGCAACATATATCCCTACATCGATGTCTCCCTCGCTCTTTTGCTTTTTTTAGTGATGGAACATACCAGCTTGGTTTGGGTATTTGTCTAAAATTATCAAAACTTATTGTTATGAGAAAAAAAATTATATTTAAAGTGTAATTTTATGTAATTCTGTTGGCCTGGAGACAAAGTAGATTTTTCTAAGAACTAAATTCATAAGAAGAAGTCCAACTTTTTTTCATTCTGGAGGATTGCAGGTAGACCACGCAGACCCAAAAAGCAGTAGCAGCACCTTCAAGTGAGCCCTTCCAGTTGCTGGACTTTTAACTTGACAAAGAAGCTGTTGTCCTTTATGTGTTTAAGTCTACTGGGTTGAAACTGTAAGTATAGAGACACTCAGCTGTGGTATTTGATGGTGAAGAAGGAAATACACAGAAGACTCATGCACTGCTTCTCTTTCCTTCATCACAGCAACTCCAGGCAGCAAAGATCAGCATTTTGGGGAAGCTATGGGGAGCTGGCTGACATTTTCCAGGGCTGATGCTTACTCAGGAAAACTATAGACAACAACCACATGAGGCCAGAGTAATGTCACCCCAATATACTCCTTTGGGCTGTGTCCAGTGAATTAAGAAAACACTTCACCCAGAAAACACTTCACCCTGGTTCCTGCCTTCAAGGATCCCTGTGGCTCCTGCATGGCACTGACCTGCCCCAGGACCACTTCCAGGACACAAGAGGGCAACAAGTGGGTCCACTATGATAGCGCAGCAGCAGACCCAGTTATTAGGAGCAAGTATTTAAAAAAAACAGTTTCAAATAAAATTTACAGTAGCTATTTTCCTGTGAAATACTTGTTTAATTCAAAGACGTTGGGAAATAATCATAATAACGGTGAGAAAACTGTGAAAATCTGAGTAGGACAAGAGGAAGTTCTTTAAAACACCATCGTGCTTGCCAAAAGACCAATGGCAGGGAGGTGTTGAGTGCCATAGCTCCCAAAAACTTTAACATTTCATTCTGGAATGCAAAAGTCACGTTAGGACTAGGATTGGGTATAAGAATTTAAACCCTCGCTATCTACTGTTGGAACTGGATAATCTCCTCTTCATCAGTATTTCAGTTCTGTATGATTTTGAATAGCAGAAGCAAAAGTCTGCCATATACTGTAAAAAGCAAAGGAAGTAAAAGAAACAAGGACTTACACTGCATGGTTAATGCATTTCTTTTTCAAGTGCTATATATCATTTCAAGCTATACAACAAAAGTCACCAAGTAATAAAACAAGTTATAATAGACTGTTAGGTAGCACAGGAACTAGAACATAAACTGGAGCAGCAAAGTAGGGTATGAAATTCTAAAACATATTTACCTGCCCTCTGAGTGGACAGACATAAAATGTGCTTGTGATGTTTAAAATTTTTATTACCAGAGAGAGTTCAAACATTTGAATGTTCCCCTCTTTTTATTCTTCTCCAATAAACTAGTAAAGGTCTGGGGAAAATAAAATAGGAATAGAAAAACCTAGTTTTCAATCTGTTCTTGGGATTTGTCTTCCCTTTAAATTATTCTCTTCATTTTTGTAGAACTTAGCTTTGTCCTCAAACAACAGAACATACAATCAGCACAAAATGCTGCCAGTAGAGACCTGATCTTCCCTGCAGCCTCATTTACCTTCACTGATGTCATGATTCCCACTTGGTAAACTACTGAGGCACACGCCTAACCTCACTCCTGTGGGTACCTCTGTTTTGACATACTGACATGCTTTGGGATATGACATTTGTGGTAATATATTACCTAAGCAGAGCCTAGAAGGCTTTGTCCAAAACAAGCTCCAAGAGCCAAAAGCATGAAAATTAAGTGCAATTTCCATAATGGCGGACCTCTTAAGCCAGGAATAAACAAAGATCAGTGGAAGAAACACTTCATTCAGTTTCTGATACTGCTGGCAGGAAAAAATTGTCTGAATATTTTGCAATGAAAGATTGCATGCAAAATTCAGTGACTCTTTGTGAAAAATAGCACATGAAGCCAACCTTGCTTGATGTCAGATGTGCTATAAACTGAAGGATATACTATCCTATCTCTCACAATTACAGCATTTTAAGGAACTCATCAGTAGTTTGGAGAAAGTTTTTAAAGTTCATTCTGTTCAGAATTTTGCTTATCTTATGTACTTTTAATATTACTGTTCACCCCATCTTTATTGTGATACATTTTCATGACTTTAAAGCAAGCACTATTAACAGTTCATCAGATCCTCAGGACTTATGTCAAGAACCTGTGGGAGAGAAAAATGACAAGAAGAGGAGGCATAAGGGTCAGGAAAAGAAAATTTTTCCAAATTATTATTTCTCTATCTTCACAACATCTGCTTTGTCCATAGCTCCACTTACATTTTGTACAGCAGTGATTCTTACGCAGATGATTACTCTCTACCTAGCAAAGTCCTCCTTTTTTCTTTTTTTTCTTTGGGTCTCAATTTCTTCCTTCATTTAAACACAATAAAAGGAAGGATTTGAGAAAGAAACAGAAGCACACACATCCAGCTGAAGATATTTCCCAGAAAATTGAGGGTAGTATGCTGGCTGCAACTTACTTAAGAGTTTCAGTGGTAAAAACTTCACAATCACAGAGTCTGCTCCAGACTGAAGGGGTAAGGAGGCACAAAAAGGTCAGTATTAACTATCTTTTTTGTGCTATTTACTGACACATAGAAATGTTTTTAAAATAGGGCTTTGCCACAGACTGCAGAATAATTGAAAAAGTGAGGTTTTGCCAAAACACAATGAAAACTCTGCTGAACACAAGGCAGTATATTTTGGGAAAGAAGTCTTTAAGAAAGGGAAAAGGAATACCATGAAGTTAGATTCCTCTCGTGTCCTGGTTTCCTCATCAATACGCAGAGCATTCTCCACTTCAGGAGTACAGTGAACAGTAAATATATCAACAAATACAAATACATAAATAAAAAATGGAACTACTAGAGCAGTCTTTGATTTGGTTTCAAACAGCAAAATCCTTCAATGTGGAAAGAAAAAGGATCTTTAACCCTTCAAGTACTTGACAGCGTAAAATTCCATTATCAAAATGATGTCATTTAGAAATTAAACCACATTTTGCTATTTTTATAGACTACAAGAAAATTAACCCTTTGTTTGAGTTCAGCTGATACATTACAAAACAAAATAATGAGTCCTCTTCATTCCCACCTAAAAGTTCCTCCTTTTTTTCACTGTTTCTATGTGGAACCTGAATCCCCCATCATGTATATAGCTGGCGTAGCCCTCTGTGACATCTGTTCCAGCAGGGACCACAAAGGTTCTGGCAAAGTCAAGATGTGCTCCCTTGCAGCATGCTCTGCTACATTACACAGTCTACCTGGCACTAGGGAAGCACTAGGGTATCTCTTCACTGCGTGACTCAAATTACCTTCATACATGTATCACATGCATGAAATGCCTCGGTACACCCATCATGTAACACCACACTTAAGCCTCCTCTGCATTAAAAAAGACCTTGTACAAAATGCTGGCATTGGGTTTTATGGAAGCTTCAGAGTCAGTGCAGTTCTTTAACTCATACCAGGTCCTTGAAAGTCCCACAAAATTCCTGTCTCTGTTTTTAAACCTGGTCACTGTTGCCCTCTCCAGAGAAGATGCACATTGCTGGCTTCCTTGAAGACTCTGGAACACAGGTAGCAGAACTGAGAGCAAGTAACCCAGAATGTTAATGTTTGCTCCTTTGCTCAGAAGCACCTGGAGCAATAACACCAGCTGGACAAATATAAGAGCTTTACTAAAATGTCATTGTGGAAAGCCAGCCCACACAGAGATAAATAATGAGATCAAGCCTCTCAGAGAGAAGAATGCCAAGTTAGGAGATTAAAGGAAAGTAACAGGAAAGAAAAGCTGGAAAGGAGGCATCACCGCTGATACTGTCTGCTGTAAAACTCAAAAATCATGATGATTTTTACTCTCATCTAAACTTGATAGAAAGTAAACACCCTCAAGATACAATTCTGGGTGAGGTACCATACTGGGGGACATCAACTGCGATTTTAACCTCTCAGGCAACAAAGGTGAGAACTTCTTAATTGGCTCCAACGAAAAAGTTTGATGTCAAAAGCAGAGAAAGTATCATGCAAAAGAGGAGGAAGACAGCTGGGAAAAAAATCCAGAGGAACAATATTTGCTTCAAGTAAATAACCTTTGACTTCACTAACAAAAATGAAGTGTAGGAAAAAAAGTGTGGCAAAGCCACAAAACTGATTTCCGACATTGGTTTTGAATGCTTTTTTGTGTTTTCAGACTCCTTACCATACTGATACAAATTTGACACAGTGATGGATGGCTACAGATGCAAGAAGTCAAGTGAAGTATGGTGGTTAGAAAAAGTGAATTGAGCCTCTTCTCTCTTAGGTTCTGCTCGTGACTTCTCAGGTGATACTGGGTGGATAAATCGTTTAGCATCTCAGTGTTTCATGTTCTTTATCAATGAACTGAAGAGACACTTTTTATGAAAAGTACAAGAGCTCAGCATTACTATCATCAATTTTCAGCCTTAACAGCTTTGAAAGCCATAGATGCTGGACAATAAGCTCAAATATAACTCAGAAGATCAGAATTTCAATATGCTATGCAGGAGACTTAGATATTTGTCAGAAGGGCTTTAATGTTAAACAACTGCTAAAGATGCACACCACACTCCCATGGTACAGCCAAATGCTGCTTCGGTCATTTTCAAAGTCAGGATAAAATAAATTACAGTATTTTTAAATCAAAACAACTTGCCTTGCTGCACTTTACCTTACTTTCTTAAGCAATGTAAGGCAGAATGGTACCTTTTCTCTTGAGACTTGCGAGGTATTAGTCAGAGATTAATACTTAAAATTAACTAGTCTCATTTTCACAACTAATTTAAATATTAGATATACTCATATCCACAGCCAGCAGATGCAGCAGCACAAATGGTAGATATTTACTTTTTTTAATTAAACAAATGACCTGCTGGCCATGAAATTAATGTCCCGGTGTTTCTAACTCCTGCATAATATTCAGTGAGACAATTTAAAGAAAAGTTGAGGGCTTTGGATAAGGCTTTGCATTCCTGGAAAACAAATGAATGGGCCCACTCTAAATACAGTCAGACTTGTGCTAGCTACAACTGCATCAGAGCAAAGAGCAAAAGGATTGCAGTCAGTGTCAATTAAATCAAAAGTGATTGATTAAAGGCTAAAACAATTGATTAGAAAAACAGTGTAGCAGACTTGAAAGAAAAGTACCCCCTCTACCAGCATAATCCTGAATTTCCTCATGCATGCAAATTGCTTCCTGATTATAAATGAAGGTTTTCATCTATTGGGATAAATGAACATTAGAGCCAAATTTGCTTTGTGTGGTTCTAAGATTTTTTCACTGAAGTGTCCCAAAATTTGTTTTTATATGCAACTTAGAAAAAAGGAAAAGTGGGGTGGGGAAAAAAGCTTGAAGGAAACAGAAAGAATTGAAAGGTCTGCAGAGTTCAGAGTATTGATCTTGCTCCCAGTGCAGCCATGGAAAAACTTCTCCTTTTCCCTCTTTAAAATTGGTTCAAGCCCAAGGAATGACTGAGCTTAAAAGAATGTTCCTATTTGAAGTACTTTCACAGTAGACAGCACCAGCTTTATCATCCAAACCACCTCTCAGCCATGGCTAGGACCTCTGAATTCCAGTCACTGAAGTAATTCACCACATCAGAGGATTTAAAACATTAAAAACATCATGTTTTCTCCCTGTGATGGTAAGACATGCCACGAGCCACCATATTTCCCATAGGAGCAAAGGAAGCACTTCACCCAGATCCTGTCTGCTGCTAATCCCAGACATTCAGGTTGCCTTCTGACAGGTACAAAATCTGCCCTGATAAAATGGCAAGGCAGTCAAAAGAGTCATTTTCATCAAGGATAAAGTAGACCTGGGAACAATCACATCTAACACATTCTGGACATTGTTTAAAACTGTCTTCTTCTTCTGTTGTTAATACAGGCAATAATCCCTAAATACAATCTTAAATGTGAAGGTTGTCAGGCCATGGGCACATGTTTACTACTAAGTGCTTGCTAATCCACTTTGCTTTGAGTCCCTCAATAGCAACTAACACATCTCAGGCTGAGATTTATGTGTACTCTTTATTTCTACAGCTCCTTTGAGCAAATTCTTCCTGGTTTCTAAAAGGCAGCCATATCACACCAAAGGAACTGTAAATAATGGCTACGCACCCATAAGCAGTATGAAAACACCTCCCATGTCACCGAAGTCCCTCAACTGATTGGAAAGGATTTCCAGGCCTATGAATATGCAGAAGCTGTGACACAGCACAGATATTACAACTACTAGCACTGTAAACAATGGAGTTAGGATTATCTGAGCAGGATGGTATGCAAAAGAATAAATAGAGAACTACAGGCAATAATTCCACCATCCTTCTTTGCTTCTGACATCTTTTCCCTGTGTATTCTCACTACAACATTATTTTTTGTCCCTTATCTCAATGATATAGTAATATTGCCTATAATAAGCATAGGTATTTTCTGTAAAGAAAATGGATGACATGGCTCTTCTTTAAAAAGATCTGACTATATTAACTCAGTGGTTTGAAAACCTACTTATATACTGATGTACTCAACTTTTCACTGAAAACTCATTATGACATCACTGGTTAAACATTTGGACTTTTAGTTTAGCATTACAGATGTCTAAGCAGTGTTTAAATAACAATTCTGAGGAAAAAAAATGATTGTAAGTAAAAATAGGTGAAGTGGTAGTTTTTCCTCTGCAGCTATACTTGAATATTTCTAGCTCTAGACTAATCTCCTTAAAATGCAGATTATGTTTCACTAGGTTTTGGAAAATTCCACCTAATAAGTAATGCCTAATGCTTATGCTGCACTTCATCAGCTGAATTCTCTTCTGACACAAATGCCGAACAGGTCCACAAAATCACCAGACAACAAATCACTTCTTACTTCATTTTGGTTTTTAATGTAAGGCTTAGGGTTATGTTTATTATTCCATTATACACAATATGTTTATATTGTGCTTTATATTTCTTTTCACAATTTGCTCTTCCACTTGCTAGAGTTTATAACTTCATTTACAGGAACATTTAAAAAAAAAGTAATATAAATTTTTTTAATCCTATATTCTAATGTTTCAGAAGAGCATGAAAGAAATGAGAAGTCTGAAGCACAAGCTCTGTCTCACAAAACCCAAAGCAATCTGGAAAACTCCAGTGTACATCAAATATGTTTCATACAATTAAACATTTGACTTTTCCCAAAAGGACGGGAAACGGTCAGCTTGAAATTTGGTTTTCACTCTATATTTTCTTTCTGAAACCAAATGAGATGCTGGGTGGCAGAGGTCTTTCTTGAATGACAGGGTTTTGCCATATATTTATAAAGCTAACCACTCATATGGAATTCCTATACACATACCCAAACACTGATGATGCTGAATGCTTCAGAGGATTTAGCTTTATTCTGTTGGCTCAGACAGCTAGGAAACAACACAATCCACCCTGAACCTCTTTCTGACATCGCTCTTTGAACAATACAGGAGACATGTATAAAATATGAAGTCAGAAAAGAGTAAGAAGAGGAACTTTACATTTTTTACCAGTAGCATTAATTATTTTCCTTGAAATATTGAGACTACAGGTGATGAAGAAAGTCTAAAGGAAGACCATGAAGCAGAGCTGTGGACAGAGGCAAAGGAATTATGAGACTTTTCATTTCCAGGCCTTCCTAGCATTAGGAAGTCTCATATGACACAGATTATAACAAGGGTCAGGCAGAAAGGTCATTTCGGTGTGGGTAAAATACCTTTCTTTTTTAAAAGAATAAGAGCAGCAGCAATGGGCATTGAGATAAAGCAGAGAATAAGAGCTTGCTTTCCCCTGCCTTGTCAACATTTTCCCAGGGCTACTGCACAAGATCCATAGCACAGACTTCAAACACCCTGGGAATCCCAACTGAACCC
Source organism: Corvus cornix cornix (assembly GCF_000738735.6). Lineage (NCBI taxonomy): Eukaryota > Metazoa > Chordata > Aves > Passeriformes > Corvidae > Corvus > Corvus cornix. The sequence continues at coordinate 32,688,108 of NC_046357.1, forward strand.
TCTCTCCCCATCTTCCTTTAAATCCATCAGTAAATAGAAAAGTACACTAAACATTCGGAGATTCCTAGCATAAAGCCCAAAACTCACCAGAACTTGGACTTGATGATTGTTGTGGGTCTCTGTGATTCTGTTAAAATAGACTTGCTGCTGAGTTAGCAAACTGAGTGTGGAAAAGAACAGAGACAGCCCCAGGACTCTGAACATTTCTTCATTGACTACTCAGGTGCAGTCTCTGACAAAGGAACAGGGGCAGTGCAGGGGAGTACAAAACCAGAACCAGATTACATTTGCTTTTCCCTGCTGGCAGCCGTTCTGAGAGGTTTACAGTGGAGAGTGAGAAACTGTTCCATATGTGTATATTAGAGAAAAAACAGGAGATCCCACAGCACATGGTAGATTTCTTGTGGTGCCACACCTCATGGTCTTCCTCTGTTCCCCTTGTATCTGCCTGCCACATGGGTCCAGATATAAAAACAGGCACCATCACATCTGAAAGACGTTTCATTTCAGTTTGAAGGTAGCTTGTAGAAAGGCTGTGTTTTCCTAGGCTTGAGGGAGTACATCCATTTTAGGAAGAAATTAACTGATACTTTGACTCATGAGATCCCTGACTGATTTTCAGGATAAATACCAGTGGACTCTGCAGCATGTCCTGCACTCCTACTGCTGCAGAGCATGGTGCTGAAGATCAGGAATAGCATGGAAGAACATGCACAATGCTAAAGAGAAGGAATGATGCATGTAATCCAAATCATATAGTTCTTACAAGGCTCCTGCTCTTGAAATAAATACTGAGGTTAAGAACACCCATCTTCTCAAACTCAGTTTATTTTAATCCTGCTGGAGTTAACATTCTTGTTCCACAGCTTACTATGCATACCATTTCATACTGCTCCTCAAAACACTGTAATGGATTTCCTGACCTCAGTGAATTGTCCAAAGGAGTGCTTCCTGCCAATTCTCAGCTGCTTCCTGCTGTGCAAGCTCCTGCAAAGGCCAAGAAATGGACATGTAACTTTACTGCAAACAGGAAGAAATCTCCCTTGCTAACAGTGTGCTGCCATAGTGCACTTAACCCCTCTCAACAAGAAAGTACTTGGAACAATGCTAGAACAACTGGGGTTTCCTCCTTTTAAAAAGGCTTCCTAAATCTAGGCATCATTTGAGGAGGATAATCTGAGGTTTGCCTGCCTAAGAGAAGATTTCCTCTCTCTGCATTATTCCTTTTCCAAAAACTGAGTTCTGCCCCAGACCATTGGCAAGCATTTTCTAGACTAGAGGCCTAGGTGACTTACTCAGGGATACACAGTAAAGTTAACACAGAGCACTGCCAGTCTTTTAACCCCTAGGTTAGACCTCTTCTATTTCAACATCATTGTCCTCAGAACAAAAGGATGTACAAAAATAGACACCTGAGGAAAACAATTTTTTACTAACACAAAGAATTTGGCATTTTAAACATGAATAAAACTTATTCTCACTTTATTCTCAGATCTGCAACCGTCAATCAGTGAATGTTTATTATGCTACCATTCTGCTGTATGAAGACAGCTGGCAACACACCTCTTTTGAGAACTGCTGTACATTGCTTTGAGGCAAGAAGTTCTTGAACTTCTTGAAGGCCTTTCAAGGCTCTGTCTAAAAAGAATTAAAAGGCAGTTCTGCTACTAAAATTTCACAAGAACTAAGAGCCAAAAGTTCATTTCAGTAAACAAATTAATGATTCCAAGAAAGAGAGAATTTTTTATCTGTTGCCTTACATTTGCACAGCAGCCTACAGGGACCCTCTCTGCAAGACACAACTTTCTCTCCATCTCTCGTCTCATTTTCTTCTGATGTAAATTTTTTTTCTGCCTGGAGAGTGTTCAGCACTCTGCAAAAGTCTCTGTAGCATCTGCGGTGGTTCTTTATAATTACATTTCCTTGTGCTGGTATTTTAGGACTAATTCTTTAGGTTTGGACTGAAAGCTGGAGGTCAGTTCTTGCCATTTTGAATTATTTCCTTTCAATAAAGGAATACATGTCCTTCTGATTTATCACCACTGACAAATCTTTCCTCAGCCCTTTCTTTGTTCTTAATATTTTGCACATTCTTGAACGAGCCTGAATCATTTGTGCTGGCAGGCTTGCACAAACACACACACATACCCCCACACAGACACCTCACAGATAAGATCTCTCTTTTTGAATCTTAGCTTCAGATATTTTAAGCTACACTTCACAGACTTTGCTTTTAATATTTAATTTGCCCGGAAATCATTAATGTACTAACCCAAGAATTTTTACTGGTTAAAGTAAAAAGTGTTTTAAGTTTCCACTGTAAAAAAGTCTAGACAAAAGTAATGGATGATAAATCATGCAAAAGAAGGTCTCTGTTTTGTTTAAAATTACCATTGTAGGTGTTCCTCATGCTTCATCTAGTATGTTTTTAACCTATTATGAAATAACCCCCCAAAAGTACACATTTAGAATTATTTAGCTATGATTATACAATACATCTTAATTCACTGGAAAGTGCTCAGCTGGGAAATATTCTTACATAATGCATGCAAGAGAGACCCTTACTGAACAGCATGGACTATGATTTGACAGTAGTGGTAATTCTGCTTGGAGGTGAGGTCAGATGATCCAGCCACGCTGAAACTGCCAAGCTCACCTTTGTACCACCAAGCACCTGCCTGGGAGCTGCTGTGGGTAAGATATCCACAGAGGGTTTACAAGGACAACAGGGAAAGAATAGCTGGAGATGGAAAAAGGACAAAGGATTTGGGAATGCAGTAACACATGTGAGCACCAACACATACCCAGAGATACTGAGATGGGCATATGACAGCAAGGCAGGGTGCTCCACACAAGCATTGGAACATATGCTGAAAGAGAAATGACAGTCTATGTTGACATGTCTTTGATGCATATTAAGATGTAATTAAGATGAGTTTCAGTTCAGAATTCAAGTCCTTGCTACTATTTATATTTGGTACAAATGTATATGGTCCACAGTTACACATTTAATGTACATTTCTGTTTCCAAACACTGTACTAACATCCCTACTACTGAAAGGCCAGTGTCAAGCAACAGATTCCTGTTTTAAAACAGCAGGCCATTTTCAGGTGCTTTGATGAGTTTAAGAACACATTAAGCTGCACAGGCCATTCAGCTGGCATCAGAGAAGAGCTCCTTAATGCTTGGGTATGCCCAGCCCTCAAAGGTTACCATCACCAAGGCATTTAGCGATTCCCCAAAGAAGAAGCAGGGGCTGCAGACACATGTGTGATTCGATGAGTGAACAACTGGTTTTAACAGGGCTAACCACTGAAGGAGCAGCAAATACAGTAAAAAAACATGCTGGGTTTTACTTGCCACTAGGTAAGAGCCCTGCAATGTGCAAACTGTAACATTCGCAAAAGATGGAAAGATGGAAAGACAAAGGATATGGCAAAGGATATTGTTGGGCAAATTAAATTATGCAGAGGCAAATTATAAAGTTTACCACCTATGATGCCTATAATTACTGCCTGACATCCCTGAAGTGCTTATTCACAGCCAATGCTACACTTGCTGTTTAGGCTGTTGAAATGCATTTGAGAGAGAGAGGAAATGTCCGAGTTGCCCAAAAGCTCACCTCCATCAACTCAATGTGACCATCTAGACTTTGTGGGAAATTGCTGACTATTCTCCCAGTGTTACTGATGACATGATTAGTTATCCAAGGACAGGTATCACAGCGCATGGATTTCATGGGGATAGCTGAGGCATTCACATATATAAGGGCAAGAGAAGAAAGGCATCAGTATATATGATACATCTAGGAACATTTAATTTTCAGTGATCTTTCAAAAAAACCTCAATTGTTTTGACAGTAAATATCTTGGGTTTTCTCCCTTTTTCTGTGGAAGCAGGCATTTGAAGTTATTGCAGCCTGACTAGTTCCTCTTGCATTAGTTAAACACTTTATTGAACACTTGACTTTTCACAGTCAGCTTGCCAGCTGACACTAAATTTTTTTAAAAATCATTTACAAATAACCAAGATTAAAAATATTTTGTATTTCAAAAATTGCAAAGAAAGAGAAAGTAGAAACAGCTTTGGATCTTCTACTAATTTTATGCAAATGTGAAATTAATTTAATCACGAAGGAATTACAAAGGACACTAGTCAAGTTTAAGAGGAAATACAAAACTCAGTTTAACAGTTCGTGTCTGACTGGTGTGTTGTTAATCCTAAACAGTAACTATTCAGTTGACTTTCTAATAAATGCGACTTTCCTTGGAATTTTTAAACACAGTTTAAATAACTTTAAAATAATATTTTTCTTTGCAGTGTCATCATTTAGGAATGGTACTCCCCAATTTAGTTCTCCCACTGAGAATCTCCAAACCACACTGCTACTTTCTCACTCCCCCTTCTCCCTCTTCAATTCCCACCTAGACACAGGTGGCCAGAGAGGAGAATTGGTGGCAAAAAAGGTGAATATCATGTGTTGAGATGAGAAGAACAATTTACTGGAAACAGCAATGAGATAAGACAATGAATAGTACCAGCAACAATATTAACAATAAAAGTATACAAAAAAGAGAGAATTACTCACATGCAAAAATGCTCACTGCAGACCCCAGGACAATGAACAGGAAATGGAACCAGGACACATCTGAAAGACAGATATTTTTCAATTTCCTTAGTGTGCGGCAATAAGAAGAGCTGCAGATTTTATTGAGCTGAACTTACTGTCACCTTTCTCATTGCCTGAGGAGCACCAGAGATTTCATGAAGAAGTTACATGGGGGGGAAGGAAGAACTATAGATTGACTAACATGTAATATACTGGGAACTTGACAAGGTCTTTGCAGAATTCATTCAATACCTTTGCAAAAAAAGAGAAATAAAGCTTTGAAGAGGAGTATTTTCCTGGTATCTTCTATTTTCTATACTTTCTGTAATTCAGGAGGCAACCTGAATAAGAAGTAAATAAAAATATGAGGACTTCAGAAATTTTACCTTAAAATGTGGTCAATGTTTATCTTGTATCTTGTATTACACAACCTTGTATAAAAGATTGTTTTTTGAAAATATAATTTGCTCATTTAAAAAGACAAAATACAGGTAAGCATTGAATAGTCTCTTTGCTAAATATTACTAACATAAAGCTTAGACATTTCTTATGTAAAATCCATGTGGAAAACAGAGCTGCAAAAAGCTGCCTTGTCTTCAAAACTGAATTCACAGTCATCTTTAAAAGTACCAAGGCTTACCAACTATATGTGCTGTTTTGCACCTTCTATTGCATTTTATCTTTGCACTTTTTACGTGCTGTTTTATGCCCACAGTAAATACTTCCACTTATTTTAGTACTGGTTTCAAAAAATGTGGCTGGTTCTCACCAGTGACCCAGTTTTGGCCTTCTCGTGTCCCACCCAAGCAACTGCAAAGCTCTCATGTGCCGATGTGATGGCACTCGCCCAGACCTGAGGGACACTTCTGTTCATTACTCACTCATACCAGGTGCTGGCTGGCTTCTGCACAGAGACAGGGATAATTCCTCAAAATGTGCCACTTGGTCATACTAGACCCCTGTTTTAATCTTCAGACTGACTGAGGTTACTAATATGTCTAGAGACACAATAAATAGCCTAAGTACAGAGCCATATGGTGTCCTGCTATTGAACTTTTGAAGACAGAACTGACCTTTTACTCCCACAGCATTTAACTCTTAATTAGCTTTGCACCTATTTTTAAAACTTATCTTTACTTTCCTGAAGGTATCTCGCAAAGGTTTTGAGACTTCAAACTATTTTTTGAAGGGGATATAATCATTGCACAGAAATTATGCTTTGTAGTGACACCATTTCTACTTAATGCATCAGAAGTGTAAAATGAAGCTAATGTTTTATTTCTGTACTTGGTCATTTGACATGAGGTCTAATGATGTAGCAAATAACTAATTAAATGCTTTATAATTGCTAAGCTATAAAGGAAATCATAACAAATAAACTATACAGGACATTAAGCATTAATTCATTTAGTGTTATCTACAAAGGATCTGCTTAAAGATCCTAAATTCTTCTGAGACTGCTACCCACTGCTGCATGCTTTCCTTTCAAACTTCACCCCATGCTGATCGTTGCCTGTTGTCCTCAACTGCTGTTCTCTGTCCTGTGATACAATGTCACAGGGTCCTTGTCATTTTCACATGGTTGTAGAATTGTAGCTTCTTTCTCACAGTCATCCTTGACCAAACTGCTGGGCTACCTGTTAGAGGAAGCAGAAAGGGAGCTCACTGAGCACTGACCAGATCGTCCTAAGTTGCACAATGACTTGTAGTTTGAGGAAAAAGTTAATGAAAAACAAGGCAATCAAAAATAATTCATATTTTTCACTAACTCAGCTAATTTTAATTAGAATTATTTTTTGCTTCATTTAGGGATTCAGTAAGAGACCGTGCATTCTTGAAGAATTAAAATATTTCTTTCTCTTTCTGTAAAATATGGATTTTTTTTTGTTACAAGGACATCAGGACAAGGGAGGAACTAACTGAAGATACAGGAACATAAACTGAAACTATTGCAGAACACTATGGCAAAAATACAGTTCCTACACTTCTGTGCCCACATATGGGCAGGTACATGGCATTAAACATAGAACAGAAATACTAATTCAGACAAGAAAAAAATTAGGTTTATTAGATATTCAGAAAGATCATCTTCTTTGAAAACCTATACATGGACTAATACTCCTAGAGGCAAACTCAAATTGCTTCCAGCACAGATGGAGCCTCCACCACTCTTGGGTGGGCACAAATTGGGACAATGTTTCTGCCTCAAGGACTTGGCAGTACGAAGCCTAAGCCTCTCTTTGGAGCTGTGGATATTATGTCTGAGCTCCTGCCAAGCTTCTGTACCGCTCCTACAAAAAGATCCTTTCTTACATAAAGAACAGCTAAAGTTAAAATTGGTATTTGATGCACACTCTGTCCACTTCATTGTAATGTCAGGCAAGAATCAGACAAATCAGAAGTTGAGAAATGAGGTTAAGTCACAGAGAATTTAAAAGATGAAAGAGAAAGATAGTAACAAGAACTGCTCTTCAAAATAATTCAATTTATTTTCTTCTTATTATGTAATTTTCTTTGGGTTTTCTGTCTTAGTTATGTATTCAGGATAAGTGGGCTTTTAGAGATAAGAAAAGAGTTCATGTTGAAATAAACTTTTTTTAAAGTGCTACATAGTACTGTTATCCTGGTTTTCAGTGCTTTGTGTGCAACAGGGTTTCAAAAAACTTTCTATTCATTTATAATATATAAATAAATGAATATTTTTTTATCACTAGGCTTAAGCTGCCAAATATCCCAACGTGTATCCCCTGTCCCTCAGCTCTATCTGCCAATCTGCGTCTGCTCACACACCAGAGTTTTCGAACACTACAAATCCATATTTAAGGCTGCCAACAGAGAATTAAAAATACTGCACCTTTCTAATACATTCCGCTATTTTATATTTATTCAAGGTATTTTCATACAATATGCTCTATGCGATCAGCATCATGTATTTTCTCAAAGACAGCATGAAACTGGCATAGAGGAAGCATAATTGCTCATTGTGTTCTCTGGCTAATCTAAACTAAACTTATAAACCCATGACACACATGATCTATATGAAATTGGTAATGCTTGGTGATATGTTCCTTCCACAAACATGGTTCTTAGTATCAGGGAAACCCTTTAGTCTTCAACCATTTTTACATCCAAGCTGTGATTTCCAAAATGTGTCCTTTCATAGCAATCTGTAACCAGTTCTCTATTCCCACTTTCATCAGCTCATCTTCCCTTAATGCCGAAGAAAACTGACACTAGAAACAATGTGGCACTTTTTTCTATACCTCACAGGTAAGGAAGAACGACTCTGGCATGGACTCTTCTGGGGCTACTCCTTTTAAAATGCAAACATACAGGTTACAGCAATCACCATTTCCTTGGAACTGAGCTCCCAAGATCCTTTAATTCATCAGAGGCCAGTGAAGGAGAAAATTCTTCTCAGGTTTAAAGTCTAAGTCATTTATTTTTGTCCATAGACAATCCATGTTCTCACAACTTGAACTCTGAAACTAAGAGTAGACCAGGCTTTGCTGAAGGTTGTGTTTCAGCTCTGTGTTATTAGTTTCCCATATGCTGTCATCAGTAAGCTGACAGCTTACTGCTATTGTCTGGTTTATCCTTTCCCTGGCTGGTGCTCTGAAAGGCTTTTCCCATGGTGGGCTCGTCATATCTTCCAAGCACAGATCCATCCCTCATCTTAAATCAGTCCCTCTGATCTGAGAACTGAGTTAAAGGACGGCATTTAAGGACTACTCAGTCAGTTCACAAGGAAAACAAATATAAAAACAATTGTTTTTATAATGCTATAACACAAACCAAACCTTTGAAAAAAAGGCTCTGTATTTAGCCACATTTCCATATAATGCCATCACACTCTTAGTTGCTCAGACAAGGCTGGAATACATTAGGACAAATCAAGTTCATACACAACCATAATTTCACCAGCAAAAATTAATTATAATTTTTTTTCAGGTCTTTTGTTATGACAGTCCTCCACATTTTTTTCTCCTAAATGTTATTCTTTCCCTTAATTTTTTCTCAGTTTTCTTATTCTTTTTTATATTAAATATTATTTATGTTAAAACACATCTTAAAAATTCTACTACGCCCTTCCTGCTACTCAGTAATCCAAATAGGACGAGATTTGAGAATTTTTTTATTTCCTGTATGTCATAATTACCACATCTAGAAACAGAGAAGAGATTGGTTATATCTTGAGTTACAGTGGATGCAATGTTAGAATACCTATACTTCTGCTGCCCGAGAAGTGTGTGAGGACAGAGGCATTTGTACAGCAGCACTTTTATACTTCCTATTGGCAATGGAAAGATGCAAAAATAAGAAATGATGATGTATCTGCGTGGGCATGGCTCAGTTATAGAGAAGAATTCTAAGTTTATCACTTGCCAGGAAAAGCAATCTGCTTCCACATGTATGGTTCTCTTTCTTTGCATTTTGTCTTATTGACAGTAAGTAAAAGTAAAAACAAAAAAGTAAGCAAGTAAGTAAAAAAACCCAAACATAAGAGTACTATTTGCCATGGCCATTAGAGCTACTTCATAAAGTTATATTTAACTCATTATTCAGGCTTTGCCACCTGGGGCTTATATTCTGCTTGCTGAGCTGCTTTCTGTGCTGTGTACAATGTCTTGACAGGAAGATGAAAGACTGTAAGCACTAGTGCATTTGAAAATCAGCTCATGTAGGAGAATATGCTTTCAACTCCATGGAACAGTTTTCTCAACAGCTGGTCATAAGACTGACTACTGGGCAGGCCTTCCTGCTTTTCAATTATGAAACAACAATTCTAATGCACCCTAAGAGCAAGGAAGACCTTCATCCTTATGGGTTAGGAAATTAGGAAAAGCATCACCATCTGGTCCAGTGAGAGACCCTTCCCCTTACTCAGCACTGGTGAGATCACATCGGGAGTGCTGTGTCCAGTTCTGGCCTCCCCAGTTCAAGAGGAAAGTGGGCATGCTGAAGCAAGTGTCCAGTGCAGGGCCACTCAGATGGTTATATGAGGAGAGGCTGAGAGAGCTGGGGCAGCTCAGATGGGAAAAGAGAATGCTCCAGGGATCTTTTCAAAGTGCCTTGAGTCTGGAGCACAGATCTTACGAGGAGCAGCTGAGGGAGCAGGGATTGTTTAGCCTGGAGAAAAGGAGGCTCAGGGGTGACCCTATCACTCTGTACAACTCCGTGAAAGGAAGGTGTAGCCAGGTGGGGATTGGTCTCCCAGGTAACAAGCAACAGGACAAGAGGAAATGGCCTCAAGTTGCACCAGAGGAGTTTTATACCAGATATTAGGAAAAAATTCTTTGCCAGAAGGGTTGTCAAATCCTGGAAGAGGCTGTCCAGGGAAGTGGTTGAGTCACCATCCCTGGAGGCATTTTAAAGATGTGTAGATGAACATGGTTTATTGGTGGACTTAATGGTCTTAGAGGACCTCTAGAGGACCTTTCCAACTTAAACTATTCTGTAATTCTGTGGGAGGGAGGGAATGAAGTAGTTTATTATACCCCTTAACTGGCAGGAGAATCATGCTGCTGAATGAACTACCACACGAGCAATACTGCCTCCCAGTCACAAGCAGATAACCAATAATTCTGTTTGTGGGTTACCCAAGGTTCTTCACAGAAAAAGTGGAAGCACCTCTGGACCACTTCCCTGCTCCCTACCATCTCTCCCACACACACTGCCACGGTGCCAGGATACTTCTGAGGATGTCACTTGTCTGCTTGTTCAAAAGCTTTGCAGGCCCTTACACTCCCTCTCCTAGCCCCGCCTGGGCACACAGGACATGTGGGAGGGAAAGGAGAGCAGAGGGACTCCCCATTTCTCCTTCGACTGAAATATTTGGCCCAAGAATTTGCATTACTTGAGTTTGTGTCCTCACATTGGTCTGAAAAATAAAGTAAGACAATACAGCAGCCAATCAAAACACCCACTCTCTTTACAGAGATTTATTGGGAAATCACACTAAATTTCCTTAATCTTGATCTTACATCAATACTTCTGTCCAGCCAATAATTGAAAGAAAATAACACTGAGTTTTAATCCTTTCAACTATTCCCACCTTCAAAATTGCTGAGAGATCATAGGAGGAGATCTGTCCTCCCCTCTCTTGCCTTCTACCAGCAAAAGCTATACTCTATTTTACTTACTGAGTATATTTAAAATATGCTAGGGGGGTTAAAAAACACCGAAACAACACACCAACTCTGCTAGATACGGACTTCTAGAAGTATAGGTTGAGAAATAATACTGGATTTTTTCTCATGTTGGCAGCCTGTCATGTGCAGTTCCCCATGGATCAGTAGTGGGTACCACACTGTTCAACATCTTCGTCATCTTCATGAATGACTTGGATGATGGGATTGAAAGCACCCTCACTACGTATGATGGTGCAAAACTGGGTGTTGAGATGGCCATATCAGGAGAGGCATCTTACAGAGAGATCTGCTCGGGCTGAAAGTAATACAGCAGGCTAGCAAGAAAAGAACTGCATGAAATCCAACAAAAGCAAGAGCAAATCCCTGCACCAGGGTCAGGATAACCAAAGAGCCCAGTACCGACTAGGATCCGTGTGGCTGGGGAGACACAGCAGCCGTGCTGGGGGCCCTGGTGGACAACAAGGTGAACATGGGTCAGCAGAGTAGCGGTAGCAAAGACAAATCAGATCCTGGGATGCATCTGCAGGGGCATTATTAGCAGAGACAGAAACATGATCATCCTAATCTTAGTGCTTATCATGCCACATCTGGAGTGCTGTGTTCAGTTCTGGCCCCCACAATTCAAGAAAGATGTGGACAGACTGGAGATAGTTCGAAAGTAGGGCCATGAAGATAACCAAAGGGCTGGAGAACCTGGCCTGTGAAGAAAGATTGAAGGATTCAGGTCTCATCTTCCTGGAGAAGAGGAAACACAGTGGGAACCTCATCAGGGTCTTTCAGTATTTAAAGGACATTAAAAAGACAGCATAAGCCTCCTCTTTACAAAGAAAGAGACACGAAAAGGTGCAATGGGTATAGGTTTCATTTCAACCTAAGACATAATTTATTTGGACTGAGAAAAATCCTTCACTTCAGGGAACAATATCCCCAGGGATGTCCTGGAGTCCCCATTACATCAGGCTTTCAAGATGCAATTGGACAGGGTGCTATGTAATCTCCTCTAGGCTCCCTTATCCATGCAAATTTGGATCAGATGATCTTTTTGAGGCTTATATTACGATTCAAGGACAGGAGTCATGATCACAACTAAATTTGTTTTCAATTCATTTTTGTGAATGAACCCAAGGATGCAACATGATATTTAGGATAAATTCCAAGGCTTTAGATTATACCGCATACTCATAGCTGAAGTAATGAACTAACAGATACTTCTGACAACTGAAATAACTGTACAGATCTGAACTTTGTAAAAATCAGTATAAATACAATATTGATGAAAATAAACTGGGAGGGGAGAAAGGTAAAACTAGAAAGTAAGAATATTAATTCTATTTAGATGAAATTTAGCAAGAAAATCCAACAGCAGAGTCTTGATGTTAGGGGCTGGACATAAGACACCTATGATATCAAAATGAAAACCTGTGGCCAAGGCATCCTTTGGAGTAGTTAATACATAAGCCTCACATAATGAAGAGGAGAAAAGAGAAAGAGGGATCATTCATGTTCTCTGCTCCATACTGCGTCTTTAAAATGGCCCAGTATTTAGAGTGAATGGTGTAGTCTGTCTCAGGTCACTATCAAGTTAAGCACATGTTCTCCAGCAGTCATGATACACTTCCTCAAAGTTAGTGTAGAGAGATTTAGCATTGGCCAGTGAGTTTGCAGCATAGCTGTCAAACAATTTTAAAAGCCATTGCCAATCAAGGACCAGAAATACCTCAAGGAAAAGTGCATGACAGGTGTTTAGGATCCTTTCTGGCCCCACAGAAAGAGGCATTAAGAGACTTAGGGAGAATGGGCGTTGGTAGAAGGAAAAGTTGAAAATTATCCAAGAAAAAGGAATCAAAAAATACAGATCCCAAATACTGCTGTTAGGCACCTACATCCATCTCTTAGGTTTTACTGACGTATTTAAAGTTGAAGCTCTGTTCCTAGCAGAAAACTTCAATTCTGTTTTTTCTGCAAAATTATGGCAAATCTATATTTATATCACTTCCAGAAATAAATTAAATTTAGATATCAAAAGCACCTTTAACTCTGCTGTGTAATCAGATGTTTGGCATTCTTTCTTCAACATGATGTTGGTGACATAATCTTTTAAAGATAAATGTATTAAAAGGCATTGGAGATAAATACAGAATTATCAATCAAATGAGATTGCCAGCACCATCCTTTCCTTCTGTGACCTACAATGCTTCAGATACTTTAAAATGCTTCAACTGAAAAAAAAAGCCAACACAACCACAACAACAACAACCATGACCACTTTTACTGCAGTTAACTTTTCAGGGATAACATAAGACACAAACAAATACATCTACAATCTATGCTGTTGATGGTAGGAAATGGAACAGAGACAAGAAAAACACACTAAACAGAAACTCATTTACAAATTAAACGTCTTCAGAAGGAAATCTTCACACATTTCACACATAATAGAAAATATTTTCTTGAAAAATAATGCTGTGAAGATTAGGAAGGCACCAGTCAGGCATATTATTATTACAGAAATTGAAAAACAGCTATCATGCAGACCATGCACAAGTAGCTGAATAAAGGATATTGTTATTTTAGGAGACAGCTGTTAAGAAAAAAAGGGGACAGTAGGAAATAACAGCTAGACACTAAAAAAAGAAATAGCCTGATGTCAAAGTGGTACTCACAGCTGCATTTCGTATTTTCATATAAAATGAAAACACTGACAAAAAGCATGGGGAAGGAAGATTATGTAAGCTTATGCATTTCAAAAAAAAGCCCCAAACAAATAGGCAGTAATTCAGAGAGGAAAGAAGACAACCAAAATGGTATCTTCTTAACTCCCTATTATTAAGCAGGCGCAGACAGAATTATACACCGCTGTGGACTATATGATGAACAGCAGTGTGAAATGTTGAGGTGATTTGGGGATCAGTGACTTCAGAGAAAGTCTGAAGAATGTTTCTCAGGTACTAAACTAAATATAACCTTTAAAATCTCTTCTGTCAACTTTTTTATAGTTGTGCTATCTCCAATAAATATATAAATGCAGGCAATAAAATGCTGACACCTGATGAGAATAAAGAGTATATCCAAACAGTAAAAGGTAAAAATAATAGCCCAACGCAGGAGCTGAGCATCACTACATCAGGAAGACATGGCCTTTGGGCTGAAAACTTTTGATCAGAGGGGTTAAGATAAAGCCTTTCTTCACAGGAAGGCTGAAAGCAGCCTCTTTTTATTAGACTTTCTTTTCTATTTGATTTTAATTGATTATGTTTGTTGAGCTCACTCCTTTTGGGGACAATATACTATGTTAGTCTTCTAAAACCCATAGAAATGAGTTCAAGACAAAACAATCACGATTTTATCAGTGATAGGAAAAAAGTGGTAGAGTCTTCTAACTTACTACCTTTTTCAAATCAAAAACAAATCCTCAGTTCTATCAACTGCAAGCTGCAGATGCAGATGTAATAAAATCTTCACAAGATTTAACCATCCTGGTCCATCTTTTTTACTGACAATACCTTGTTTTTAGATAAGAAGTTGCAGGCATGCTGCAAGATATACAGCTGAGTGAAAAGAAAGTTGCAGCAGAGACAAGCTTAGCAAAAGCTCCAGCAGCTCCTGGTGGCTTGGGGAGGGATGACTATCAGAAGCTGATGAAAAAGCTTTTGCTAAGTATTTCATCTGTGATAATACAAAAAACCCAGATAGCAGATCTAATCTGAAATTGAGTCAAGACACTTTGAGGTACAGAATGGAGAGCACAAGCACAGGACTTGGACTGGGGCTTTCATACCAGAACCTGCATATAACTGCATCCACATCCAGATGATACGCTCATCACATTTGGTGCTGCAGTGAAGTGCTCTAATTATTTCCCTGTCATTGATCAAACCCATCTAAGCTATACCACTGATTTATTTCTTAACCCTGTGACAGCAAAACTCCAGGGTAAGGGGAAATCAGGTATGACAATTTTGCTTTAAAAATTGTGAATTGTCTTCTAGTCATTTTCAAATGCATGAAAAATACCTCAGACTACTGGAGGAGAAGCTTGGAGTCTTTCATTGCTGTGATAGTATCTATTGTGTGCTATGTCGGATGGGATTCTCAGAGGTAAAGACTCAAGTTCCTGAATTGTCTAGTGAGTCCCCAAAGACTATGCCTATTTTCACTGAAAGTTGATCAAACAAGCAGAGATAAGAATTTATAGGTAGAAACAAAAAAAAAAACACAACAACAACAACAACAAAAAAAAAAAAAAAATAGAACAAACCAAATGAAACAGCACTGAAAAGGTGTTTTCAACAGGTGTAGGAAGAGGAGACAGTGGTGCTACACTTGCCGAGCAATTGTTTTTTCAAGAAAGATGGGATGCAATGTGTTTGAAAACCAGGTTCAGAAAGCCATTGGCTTTCATGTGAATATCTTGGAAGCACACCTTTGCATACAAAATCTGACCAGAAACTGCAGAGAAAGGCTGATTTACTGAGAACTTCAGCGAGTAAGCCAGGGTATCTGAATAGAGGATTTTTCCCTCAAAATTTTTTACAGTCCAAGACAGCTTATTTCTTGGGCTAACTATGGCAGAACCAAGCTTCATGTCTGAATGACTCCTCCCAGACCCAGCTAGTTTTCAGTCTTTCCCAATTACAGCAAACCAGGTTTAACAATAAAGACCTATAAAGAATTCGGAATATATGCATTCGAACTTGAAACTGGTATCTCAAATTTGGACACCACCACCTTGTGAAGCTGTGTTGTTCAGACAGGTGGTTCAAATCAGCCTGGTATACTCCAGCTTTCACAGACCACCATAACAGGAGTCTCAGCTCAGTGTAAAAAAAAAAAAATCTGGATTAGTCTAAATTGGAGTTTACTTATTTTTAGTGTTGATTTTTACAGTTTCTGTTTTCCAAGGAAAATATTTCTTTTCAACCCCATAAACCCTGCTCATACAGGCAGTACTTGTGGGAGGTCTCATCCTGGCCAAGTATGCGCCATGTAGCTGACATTCATACAGCAGTAAATCTCACCAGGACTTTGGGAGGGAGATCTTTGCATCATCTACAGCCTGTGAGCTTTCTGTATTTAGACAAAAGAAAGGCAAAACCCCAGGCTCAGCCTCCAGGAAGAAGCCGGGAACTTTTTTTCTCAAACCGTCTAGCACTCCAGTCAGGCAAAGCAGGATTTTTGGTGAGTCATAGTGATGCGAGCTGTAACTGAACAAGTAATCTGAAAGACATTGTTACTAATAACAAAAAGTAAATACTATCAAATTAAGTTTTCCATGGCAACTAGTCTAGTCACAAAATACCCACATATTTCAAGTTAAAATACAACTGAGCAACAGAACACACTTTTACCTTGTAGTCTACACAGTCACAAAGAGGGGTAGAAGTCCACACAGGAGATACAGAGGGTTCTGATCAGTTCATTAGAAACACCAAACCAATGTCAAAAACCTCCTTTATTCTAAAGCTGGAGTATCTTTCCTCCAAATGTACTTCCTGACAGAACCAATGGGAAGAAGGCAAAAGCAAGTGAGCACACACACAAGTAAACCAATATTTATAGAATTTCCTAATAATGCTGTTCTAAAACAAGGTGAACCAAAAAACTGCTCCCCCAAGCACCCTATGCTAGCAACTCAGCAGTATTAATTCCCAGCAACATGTAATTACCGTTTATTGCTCTGGTCCTCTTATGTGAAAAATCTCATGGTCTGGTGAAATGTTTTGGAGTCTGTTTTCTACTGTTGCTCATAACCTTACAGCTTTTATTTTTATTTTAATTTGAAAGCTTCATTGTGGACCTTCTTCAGCCCCTTTTACTACAGATTTGCTTATGGCTGATCTGTGCTTTTGAGAGAACTGATGAAACCAGACCTTCAGCTGAATATAAGGACTATGAGTGTTCAGCTTGCCCACTTCTTTTCCTCAAGTTTGTCTTTCATACTTCTAAAGTTTACTTGTTTTATTTGATTTTGTGTGTTTGCATACACTGTTTGGGTTGTGGATAATCTTTCTTCTTACACATTTTTGGCATTTCCTGCTGGTAAACCAATATGAAGAATCATCATTTAATTTTTAAGTCAGTGGTCCAAGATAAACACCCTAACTCATCATGTCCTCAGCCTACCATTCTGATTTGCTTACAAGGTGCTTAGTGCTTTATGTTCTGCATTTAACATTCATTCTGTTACGCCAGATCTATGCCGTATTGTGTTCTGGAATTAGCTGTCAGTGCAACAGGATTGTAATTGTGTCTAACCCCACAGTCAAGGCAAATTGCAAAGCAATTTCAAGTACTGCACCCTAAGCCTTGACCTGTCATCACTGCTGTTCTTGTCATTGTTTTCCTTTTCCCTTCACTGGTAAGCCTGTTGGTACTGCAATTTGAGATTTGCATGGCATTCTAAGGCCCTCCATCCTTACCCCTACCCTCAAGAACTCTAAATACACAAACTAATGTGGAAAAAAAACTAGAAACATCATCAAACCAAAAAATAAAAAGCTAAGAAGCCTAAGAACTCTATCTTTGACTTTTTCTGGACTCTGTGTTAAGCCCTCACATTTGTTTCTGTTGTCTGGTCTATAAAGGTGTAAAAGATGACTTGGAGTCCTCTCTAGTTGAGTGAATTAACATTTTTAAAGTTTATTTCTCCCTTTGTTATTTTTCACAAACTGTATGCAACCAAATTTATTCGTTATTCAGAATGATTCACAATTTCCTTCAGTAACTAATTCTTAACCAACCCATAAATCTCAAATACTGAAAGAATAGTACTGGAATCAAATATGGTGTCTGAAACCCTTTCTATGTTGGTTAGCTCATAAGCCAATAAATTAGAAAAGACAAAAGAATTTCAAATTTTATAGTATTTTTTGGTGGAGAGCAAGATGAAAATGCTGAGTTTTCTGTGGCATAACTAAGCTGTTAGTTTACTGTTACAACTCACTTCAGATGTGGTCCTCCTTTGCCAGACAGCCTCTATCCAAAAACAAGGTGTAAGATTTTTTTGGTGAAATTTCCATCTGAAGATTATAAACCCATGACACTTAATCTTGAAATGAAATAACTGAGAGTGAAAACTACAGAGATTCCAAGCAGTATTTTTAAGAAAAACACACCATTGGTAACTAACCAACAGATTTATTCAGCACAGCATTTTACCCCTAGCTATCAATGAATCAACAAAGCCCAGATGCTGCAGTCCTGTCTTGCTCCACACCAGGCAGACACCACCCCACCAGGCATCAGCCGCACAACAGT
The DNA here is from genome assembly GCF_000738735.6 of Corvus cornix cornix. NCBI lineage: Eukaryota > Metazoa > Chordata > Aves > Passeriformes > Corvidae > Corvus > Corvus cornix. The sequence goes on from NC_046357.1 coordinate 32,706,127, forward strand.
CTGAAACAGCAGAAACACTCTGAAAGTGTGCTGCTTTCTAAGATGGGACCTCTACAAGTCTGATGGAGGACAAAGTCAGAATTCACAATGACCTTGGTAGACTGAAAACATAGCCCTAAAAAAAAAGAGAAAGAGGATGCAGTTCAGTTACTTTATTGTACCGCTCTGTACTTCGGGGAAAATAACCATTTTCACAAACAGGAAATACCAGATGGCAAAGGACTGACAAGGTAATAGATCTTCAAGACAGATCCCAGGAACCACAACAGACTACGAATTGTAGGTGAATGAGCAGTGAGATGCTATTAGAAAATATAAACTTTTTTTAGAAGTCAAATATTAGACAAACACTTAAATGGCAAAAACGTCACCAGACACCAGATTTTTTTCATTCTCAGCACTACTAAAACTAGAGTTGAAGTCTAATGCCTTGTTTTATGTACCGCACTTCAAAAAAATCATGTGTATCAAATTGGAGACAATCCAGAGTGGAGAAAAAGGAATGATGAGGCATCTGCAAAACACAAGCAATTAAGTAAGACTGAAATAATTGGATTTGTTTAGTCTAACTTTGAAAAGACTACATGAGCCAGGGGTGCAGAGCGGTGGAGAAGGACAAGGCTTGAGGGAAAATGATCACAGTCATTAAATATGTAAGAGGCTTCTTCAAATGTGAAAGAAAAAAAATCATATACACTCTTGTCTATGGTGGCAACAACAAAAAAAGGCTTGTGGTTTAATAAGAGAGACTGAACCTAATCTTCATGAAAAAAAATCTATAACGTTTAAGATAGGAAAGTACTATCAAAAGGATAGGATTTCTAACTGAAAAACTAAAGCTTTTGAGAGAAAAATTAAACAAATACCTGTCTAGAGTAAATGAACTTTTCTAGTCCTTTACAGACTTCTTTTCTGTCACCATGATCACCTGTGCTACACAGATAATCTCTTGTGGCCTCACAAACTGACTTCACTACAGTTCTGTGCCTGTATTTGATTTCATTTATTTGCAAGTATTTAGCTACTTATTAAGCCCTTAGGTCAATTACATTAAAAAATGGCACAAAAAATGTAACAAAAGAAATGCAATACATATTTCTGAAGAAAACAGGAACATGAGCTAATTAAATAAATGTTTAAGACATCTACTTTTATTCCCTTTGCCCATATAGTTATCACAAATTGCATGCTATGTTATCAGTCTGTAATGAGATTTGTAATAAGTTACATGTCTCAGGGTTGTTTGATATGTGAACATATAAAGCATAGCCTCCTACTTTGACATACCAGCCCCCTCAAAAGTTCATGCCTCAGTAAATCTTTCATCATAAATTAATTCCCAGTCCACTCCCCTCCCTCCAGAAAAAAAACCCTTTGTATGAAAAAAAACCACCTTTCTGATATGTTTAATGCATAACTCTTTCCTGAGACAGATTATTATTTACTCCTGTATTAAGAAAATTTGCAGCAGTATTCTTCATATCCCATGTCAGGACAAAGTTCAAGGAATAGAGAAGGCATTGCTGACTTGCAAAATTGTCATGGCAGCCACCAAAGACAAATATTTTACCTATTCTTTAACAGGGACATGCTGGATGGAAAATAACAAAAAGAAATCTCAAGCATCCAATAAATCTTTTATAGCACGTCAACTAAGTCACCTTGGCAAGAACTGAGATCAGAGCTCTATTCCTGATTCTGACAACAATCAAACTATCTTGATCAACATCCTTCAGAGCACTGCTTCTCTTCTCGTATTTCATTAATGCAGATTACACAAATCCATTGGAATACTTTTTCTACAGGTATGTAAAGTGACAATTTAGTTGAGATTTTTAAGCCAGGCACTGCAGTAAGGCCATTGAATAATTAATTTTTAAGGTATATAGAGATCCCTGTGAAGATATATAGGTAGTGATCTCCAGTGGATACCAAAAATTAACAGCACTGGCTATTCTTTAAATCAAAAACAACAGGAAAATGTCAACACTGCTAATCTGCATGACATGCAGTAATAAAGACTAATTGATTACTGTTCACAAGAGCCTACAGAGCTTCTGGATTAAATATTGATAATTCTGTCTACAGGCAAACACAGTTATAACTATTTTTCAGAAAATGGTAAGGGATCAATACTTATTTTGCAAATCCTTGTTATGCTAATCTGTTTCCTGTCATATTCATTGAGGAATAGATATTGATCACCCATAAATGAATGCACTGCCTACTAATACCCAGTATATATCATATTTACTATATTTAATTTATAACTTGTTTCTTTTGTAAAGTTCCTTAAAAAAAAAAAAAAGGAAGGAGAATAAAAGAAAATAAAATAACCTAGTTGACAGGAACTTTTGGCTGTGATTCACCCCTCTTTAGGGAGGAGCAATAAAACTAGTCATTGGGAGAGACAGAACAGCTGCTTATGGGTCTGACAGACTCTGAACAAACCTCCCACTGAAACTGGGAGCTTGCAAAAACTTATATAAGACAACGAATATCCCATTAAAGCTTAAACTCTTGTGCCACTAGTAATCACATGAAATTGTCTGGACAAAACATAGCCCGTGACACAGAACAACATGCAATTTTTGATGGCCTTACTTTTGTTTGTACATTTTTTTAATTCTGAAGTGGATCACCAGTTATTCTGTAGTTTCTGTGGCTAAGAAACTGAACAGGTTAGAGTACCATTGAATAACTTCCCTTTGGACCTTCCCACTTCAAGCTGGTCTGTTGGCTTCAGGGCATAAAGAGCCATGTTTGCTGTTCCTTGAATAATGATTTTGACCATCATAACTAGAGTCAATAGAAATTAGATCACCATCTTTCACAGCTGCAGGCTGAAAGCAAATACTGCTTTTCACCCATCCCTATGCTCTCTTATCCTCAAGCAGCCAAATAAGGTCAGAACTGATAAAATAAGAATAGCTGGCTTCTTGTTACAGCCACTGACTCATGAAGACTATACAAACCTGAGGATTCACAAGATGACAAAGAAAAAATTGGGGTTTTTTTTCTGGAGGAAGAAAATTATACTTTTTAAAAAAATTACAATAATATATTCTTATAATTAAAAAATCACTTCACAACTTTTTGCAAAGTTATTTATTTTCAGTGCTTACTTTAGTCATTCTTACATTCAGATTGAGGACAAAATTACATATAGAGCCTTGGAGTTGGGTCAATGAGACTGAAAAATTCCTGCCAGGCTGGAGCAAGTAAGGGCTCCCTTTTGAGCTCTATCTCATTCAATTCACAGCACATTTTTCATTCTAACTGGTGTAAAAGCAAACAAACTATAGGTGTTTTATGATGAAATCCTAATACATTATTTTTCTAATTCCTTCATGTACTTTTCTTCCCTAGTTTTGTGGCTAAGTTACAGCTCCTGTGAATACATATTAGGACAGGAGCTATCCCCACCCACTCTCGGTCATTTCAATTCAATACACCCAAGTGCCATTTATTAAAAGGTCAGAAGGTTTGCATCTGGATAATCTTACAGGTATAGGTATTAGATCCTGAAGACTTGATTTCTTCTCTATTCTTATAATGTGTTTTTGTAATACTGTAGGTCTTCCGAACATTTAAAAGTTACATGGGTTCTGTTGTATCTTCAAGGCATAGAAAAGTAATTGGCATTTTCTATCTGTATTAACAACCCTAATTATGACTTTTACTGTAACTAATATGATTGTTATTCTATTTATTTCCATTAGCATTGCATCTATTATTTGCTGTTGCTTCGAACAGTACTACTATTTGACTGCAGTTGTCAGATAAATGGTCCAGAAGTGCTTGTGAAGGAAGGCAAACAGGGAACAGAATTTTGCTCTGAACCAGAACTTGGAATCAGTCCTTGGAAAAAGCTTTTGATTTAGTATTTGTACAACAGAATCTCCTCACAGCATACCTCTGCAAGACACTCACCCTGAGTCTTCATAAAGCATGCTCCCCATTATGGGCAGTACAGAAGAGGAAAAGAGGTTTCCTTGCTAATCTAAACAGTGCAGGAAATGTCCACAGCTCCATGAGGTAAACACAACTAAGTGACCTTTTCTGCTTGAAAGTTTGCTACCATGCTGCATACCTACAACTCTGAAAACACAGCCAGAATGGCTGTGATTAAACTAAAAGCAGAAAAGGAAGCAAGAGCCAGCTGGAGATACTGAGAACCTTCTTCTGGGTAATAGAGACATCCACAATCTGACATATTCCACCCTTCAGCATCCGAAGACTGCACATAGGCCAGCATGGAGAAACGTTACATGCTGTCAGAGCATAGTTCTTCAGATTTCATGTCAACCCTGCTGAGCAACTGAGATCCGTAATGTGGGCTGAATGGGTACTCGATCTAAAGGAGAATAGCACATTTGTGAATAGAGGGGTTTAAGGCAGGGTCCCATGTCATGGGCTATTTCCATTATCTCTGTGTATGCTCTGCGAGCTGTTGATTATTAACATTTTCATCAGACTTACTCCACCTTAAAAACAAACATCAAAATGTACTTGGCAGAAGTAAACACATGCTGATATCTCTGAATTTAAACTGTGAACCAAGAACTAAATATGAATATTAAGAAGCAGCTTTCTCTATGTTATTAGTCATCCATTTAGAATACTTTGTGAACAATTCAACAACCCTAGTATTAAAACTCTCTAACAGACTATGCTTCAGTTGCACCTTTTTTCAGCTACTCATCACAGAGGTACCTGACTGCACATTTCTTTGGACCATTTCATTTAACAACTTAGCTGTCCTCAGCTCACTTTTAAATTGCTCAAGGAGTTCCTTCTGTGTTTCTCTCTTTGGACTCATTTTACAACAAAATGAAATCTGAATTTTCTGTTCTAATTGCAGGAAATTTAATATTTCTCTTGCAAGCATTAGTATTTCTGCATTACAACTAGCAAAAACCACAGAGGACTAAAGAACGTATGAGAAGACATATGCAACGTCTCAAGAATCTGCAATGCTGTGTTTTCATTAGCCTGTGTAAACCATCTGCGCCAAGACAGACATATTTTAATGGATATAAAAAGAGGAATCAGGTCTCAGATGTGCCACTAGATTTTATCTTGTCTAGTATTCAGGCCTAGGTTTAAAGCCTAATCAACAACAGGATTTGTGTTTGGCTTCAGCAGAATCAAAATTTTACAATGGCACTTAGAAGTTTTGCAGCTAAACTTGTGGTTTAGCACTGTGCAAACCTGAGCTCTGTTCTGCCCAGCTCAGCTCAATTCCTGTCTTGAGCTCCAGCAAGCCCCTGAGCTGCTCTCCACCTTGGCACACCGCCTGGTTTGAGACAGAGTCTGCCTTGTTTGTGCAGCACAAATTCCTGAAACCCAAGATCCCCACTATGTGTTTTCTATCACAAGGGGACCCTAATGTTGGTTGAAGCCTCATAAATCTAAAAAAATGCACATACTCCTGAGCAGTGAAACCTTACAGACATGCTGTCCTTGCAAAGTATTAGCTTAGAGTCATAACTGCAAAAAGACGTCTCTCAGAGTTTGGGCAGAAGTAGAAATAGAGTGTACAAGTGACTATGCAACCAGAGATGTGAATCCTTCAATTCAACTGAAATTAGGAAGGGGGCTTACCTCTCAAGTTCCCAGTTTAGAATATTTCTCTTTTAAAATGCAATCTTTCAGTACTATTGTTAGCCAAGACAAGGAACCTCATTTCTGTCGTACAAATATGTGTTACTAACGCAAAAAAAAAAAAGGAAAAATGGAAAAAGGAAAAAAAAAAAACCCAGAGGTTTTCAATTTATAGTATTAAGTGTAGGTGTGGGAGGAGGAAAGGCTATAGCCTCATTGATTATGTTTTTAAGAAGTAACTGTAAGTGATTATAGCAACACATCTTGAAGACTATATCCTGATTTAAAAAACTGTCCTCTGCTTTTAGTCTGTCTCAGATTTAGAAAACCAACAATTTCCTCTACAGCTGATAAAGACATATTTTCAGGATACGAAGAATGAAAATACTAATTAAAGAAGGTAATATTTCTAAATTCTTCACGTCGGAATTAATAAAAATTATAAAAGTAAAAGTAATTCCTTGGAGCTAGCACTGAAAGTCAGACTTTGTCACTCCACTAAGTAGGTCAGTAAAAACTTTCTGATTCACTTAAAGAAAAATATACTGTCTGAAAGTTGGAAGACTAGCAAAGTGGAAAATAAACACCACAGAGCAGGAAGTAGATCCTCAACTTTTGCGGATCATCTGTAAACCTCTTCAATACTGCTATCTCCACTACAAAACTGGAGCAAATGTCTAAGTAAGGTTAATCAACTCAACCAAGGTCGAGAAGATGCAGGAACAGATCTTATGGCATCCGATCATCTGTCAGCTCATCTATACATTTGATGTTTTATCATCTTATCTGAAAAATCACCTGAGGTCATTGACCTAGACAGAAAACACCGAAGTTCTTGGGCAGCATTTCAAAGCAGGTTTCGAGCTGCTCTTAGGTATCTTGAGAATGCCATGGCAAGAACCTTAAGCACTATAATTTGGTGCCAAGAAATTAGACTTGTGACAATAATGACAAAAATTTAGATGTTCACTGTTCAGGTTAGCTGAAAAATTAGCTCAATTACACGATGTTTAGCCCAGCTTTACTCTCAGGACTGTTAATTTTTTAACCTTTCCTTGACAGCTAGCCTGGACAAGCACAGGGCCCAGTTCCCATGGAGAATGAATGTCTCTATGATGCATTTGTGTGGATGTTACTGGAGTATCTCTACTAAAAAGCTGAGAAAATACCTCACAGGTAAAAGAATGACTCTGGTTTTCAACACTGCAGAAGCACACGGTGCTGAATGAGTCATTTCTAGGAAATCAAACCCAGAATATCTGGCACCATAAATAGCAGTTCCACAGAAGCTCACACATCCATCAAACATCTTTCACTGGTGGCCTCAATCCTGACTAAAACCTCTGGACAGTACCAGGCCATAACTGAAAAGGGGTATATTTCTCAACGAGGCAGTATGGATTAACCTATAGGAAACTTTGTGAAAAGATGAAGCATATGGTAAGTCTAACACTAGCTGGAATTAGATTAAATTTGTGGCAAACCATTCTTTTGTGTGACAGGGAATCAACAGTAAGGGATCCTGATATCAGGGATCTGTATGCTGCTGATTGAAAGAAACGATGATTGGAGTAGCTGAACTGTAAATATAAGAAAAATCCAAGAGCTAGAAAAAATCCAAGACCAGACTCATTGTGGAGTTGCCATCTGAGAGTTCCTTAGGCTGAGGTTCAACCAACTTTTCTTTATCGCATAAAGGGCCTGATAAGCTTCTGATGAACATGAGAAAAGCCACCCAGGCACCAAAACAGCCAACGAGGCCTCTGTGATCTGTGACCATGACTGTTACTGCGCAGTTAAGTGGTGGCAATAAATCATTGCATCAATGTAGTCACTGGTTAACTTGGTAACTAATTTGCAGCCACATTTCAAATCTCATCTTAAGAGTTACATCCTTGGGTAGTTTGTGGTCACTGCATAAAGCAAAATACATTGAAGCTCTTTTGTTTATGAAGCATAAAAAATTAAATATTTTGTTTTGGCTTATTAATGCCATATGCTCTCAGTCTGAATATAGAAATTTCTGGACATATTTGTCAACTCTCCAACAGCTAAGGGGAGAGCTTCAGGCCTTTTTCACCTACCATTTTTTTGCATGATTCCTAAGCCCATTCTCTCTCACACAACAAAATTGTAAATGTAATTCCAAATGATGAAGAACTGAAAAGGTTAGAGAATATTTGTAAATCTAAATTTTAAGCTCAATTAAATGAATTGGTTCAATGGGCTTTCTCACTAACAAACACCTAAATACAAATCTGCTTGTGTAGGAAAACAAATTTAACAGGCAATAAAAGAAATATGGGGAGAAATAAAAACTTATGACTGCACATTAAACACCTTCCTCCCAAACAAAAACAAGGATGGAAATTACCCTACAGTTCTTTGCACATTTTGGCTGGCCCTAATTTTTAATTAGTTAGTTTATGCTTAAGCCATAGTAACTCTTTCAAAGTTATATAGCAGTATGCCTGAAATACTAGGAATGCCATTTCCTGTTGCTACACCAAGCTGTAATAGGATTTTTGGTAGGAAAACCTCAAGTTGCATTGGAAAGTCAATGACTTACCAAGTAAACTCACAAAAAGCCTTCTCTACCTGCCTGCACACATGAATTAATTTTGATTTGCTTTGCTGTTCCTATTTTCTTGTACATGCATAGATACTACACTAAAATGTAATCTGGCCTTTCTCATTGCAAATCCTTTAAAGAGGCAAACTTCTGAGATGAGAGAAAAAAAAAGTAGCTTGAGAATCATTGAGATGACATTAGAACTGTTTCTGAATTTTATTTCCAAGTTATTGAGAATGGTATGAACAGAAAAAAATTTACAAAACTATGCTGAAGTCAATTTGCTAATCTGTGATATATCTAATCTTTGTTTCTGTCTATGTCACCTAGTTATATAAACTAATACAGGCAGAACTGACTTTCAGGTCATTTTCTGCTCAGATAAGACAAACCCCTTATTGGAAGCTAAACATTTTCGCCACTTATCATAAAAGACTGGGGGAGGCAAAAAAGGGGATTAACTGTAAATGTGAAGGAACACCAACTTAGGGTGCACTGGCATGCAGGAGGTGCTTGAGTCTGACTATTCCCTCCGATCTGGACAGCACAAGTGGGAGTCAGTAACCTTCTCAATCTCTGGATTATCTCCTCTTAGTAAGGCACATGTGATCTCCTGCATGTATGTTTCAGAAGTCTGCTTGAAAATTCTGGGACTTGAGGGGAAAGGCACTGTTTATAGACTGGGAATAAGGGAAATTAGATTTCTTTAGACTAGGAAAGTTTTCAATGTTCTGCAACCTCCCCTGGAAGTCCCAAGTGTCAGAGTGAGAAACATCAAATTGAAAGATGATTGCATTTCTCCTGTATTTGCACCCAGTTGTACTCTGTTTGTACACAGAGAATGAAGCTTTCAGAGGCACTTTCAGGAAGAAGCCCAGGACTCAGAAGTGTCTGCTTTGACCTTCTGACTTCCTTCCAGAGGTCACAGTCAAGACCATCCACAAAGAGTTTGGGAACCACAGAGGAATACCTCTGAAAGGACAATCTTTGCAAAATGATATATGGCTCTCAGAAACCTTGTATAGTCTCGGCTTCACTGCCTTGAGAAACAGCTCAGATATCCCTCAAGACTACACAGAAATATTAGTTATACAAACACCTGGCCAGATTCTTCTGTAAATGAAGCTGGAGTGAAGGTAAAAAAGAGAAAAATTGAATTGCTTCTCTGCTAACAGGAAAGGAATGGCTACAAAGAGAAGAGGAGGCTGGATAGTGATAGCTTTATGCTTTCAAGAGAGGAACAAAAGCAGAACAAGTCTTCTGGCCTCTGAGCTTCTGAGTCTTTCCCAGGGTACAGAGATCTCACTGAGAGGAGCACAGGCGAAATAAAGGGCCCACAGGACAGAGAACAAGTGAAAGAGAGTAATTTAATTTGTTCAAAAATTCTGCAAATCTACCATTTCATCTTAAATCATTTTGAAATGCAAAAGAAGAAATCAGGAAAAAGAAGGCATTTAAATTGAATTAAGCTACCAAAACAGTATGAGAGCCATGAAAAATGGCATAGGTCAGAAAACTCTGCAGGAGGAGTCTGACAAACTGCCATGATGAACGGGAATTGAACTTTGTCTCTTGATTCCAAATACATGATCCATCACAATCCTGCCTGTCATCTGGTAAGGTCAAGAGTCTCTGTGTTCAGTTGTTAATTTTCTACCCCTCTTGGCTTCTAACAGGAGTTACCTAAATCGATGTGGTGTTTACCCAGGCACAAATGACAACCATCAAAACATTTTCATTCTGATAGGCTCATGTGTGTGGTATGGAAGCCTAATTTGCTGGAAGTAAAGCTGTGTATCAAAGATAAGATTTAATAAAGTTCTCTTAGCTACATATAGACTATTAATACTCTGTGTGCGTCTAGGAACATGCAATCATGAAATTAACAAAATGGGCTCTGCTCACGAAGGAACAAAATGCTCATAATGTAGACAGGGAATAAGTTGTCGTAAGATAAAAAAACCCATATTTTCTGAGCCTAAGTGCTCCACCTGATTTCAAGCTTGTATTAAAGAGCTTTACACAGTGTATTGGATTTGTGTGGCAAACTTTTTGCAGCAGGGGGACTACAGAGGTGGATTGTGTGAGAAGCTGCCAGAAGTTTCCCCTGTGTCCGAGAAAGACCCATCACTGGCCAAGGTCAAGCCCATCAGCGATGGTGTAGTGCTTCTGGAATAATGTATTTAAGAAGGGGGAAAAAAACCTGTGCAGTAGCAATCACAGCCAGAGAAGGAAGGAGTGAGTACACATGACAGCAAGAGCCCTGCAGACACCAAAGTCAGTGCAGAAGGAGGGGCGGGAGGTGCCCCAGGTGCTGGAGCAGAGATTCCCCTGCAGTCCCTGGTGCAGCCCATGGTGAGGCAGCTGTGCCCCTGCAGCCCATGGGGGTCCACAGTGGAGCAGAGATCCACCTGCAGCCCCTGGAGGACTCCACTCTGGAGAAGGTGCATGTGCCCAAAGGAGACTGTGACCCTGTGGGAAACCTGTGCTGGAGCAGGCTCTTGGCAGGACTCATGGAGAGAAGAGCCCAGGCTGGAGCAGGTTTGCTGGCAGGACTTGTGACCCTGTGGGGGGGGCCCACTACAGAGCAGCCTGTTCCTGAAGGATTGTACACTGTGGAAGGGATCCACACTGGAGCAATTTGTGAAGAACTGCAGACTGTGGGAAGGGCTTATACAGGAGAAGTTAATGGAGGACTGTCTCCTGTGGGAGGGACCCCACACTGGAGCAGGGGAAGAGTGTTAGGAGTCCTTCCCCTGAGGAGGGAAGAGTGGGAGAGAGAACATGTGATGAACTGACCACAACCCCCATTGCCCGTCCCCCTGTGTTGAGGCAGAGAAAATCATGAGTGAAGCTGAGCCTGGGAAGAAGGGAAGGGTGGGGAGGTGTTTTAAGATTTGGTTTGTACTTCTCATTATCCTCTGATTTGACTGGAAATAAAATAAACTAATTTCTCCAAGTTGAGCCTGTTTTGCCCCTGATGGTAATTGCTGAGTGATCCCTCCCTGTCCTTATCTCAAGCCTTTAGTTGTGTTTTCTCTATCTATTTCAACCAGGGAGCAGAGGGATAGAGTGGCTTTTGGTGGGCACCTGGTGACCAGCCACGCCCAACCCACCACACACATGACAAAACAATGTTAAAACAGAAAACTTATTACTATTTTAAATAAGCAAATCAGCTGCTGGGCAGCAGCAGGTAGCTCAGAGAACTGAGTAACAATGGCATTTTACATTTATAAAATCACTTACGTTCCAGAGGATCTCAAAACACTTGGGGAGCATTTTATTCATTACAGGAGGGAAAGCAGCTCCAAGGAAACCTTATATACCCTTCATAATTAACAACAAAGAAAACAGATCATAAGCAATTTCTGTGTGTTTTGTAAATATTGGCATGTTTAATTCTAAATAGCTTTAGTTGCACAGCTGTAAATTTAGTAAACTCATCTTAATCATGAAATACATAATGAGCAAAAACACTTAATTAGTATATCTCCCTCAGAAATTATTTACCTAATGAGATGTAATTGCAGTGAATGCTGTTTAATCGGAAAACTATTAGCATATATTCCATACCTACTCATTACCAAGGACATTCTGTGGTGGCTAACCAGGTTTAAAATCAGTGCAAAATTTTAACTTTCCACCAACTGATAGACAAGTCACCAAAAAAGACAGTTTATGTGAACATAATGTGATTTTTTTTCTTGCATTTCTATTCAGCTATAGCATTTTCTGTCTCAGCTTTTTCCCTAATTCTAAAATCAGACACTTAAAAACTGAATGCTAGGAAGTATTTGTAATTTCTTCCATTTGGGCAAACACTCTAAATTCCTACAGGCAATTACAGAACTTATTCACATAGTCAGAAATATTGCACATGTGAATGGAACACGGGTCCCAAGTTTTCACAGATGATTATTCTCAAAATATCTTATAACATGAAAGTCACTTAATTACGACTCCAAGATATCTAATTAGATTTCCCAATTACCAGAACACAAATGTATCCCAAACCAGCTGTAAATCTGAGGGAAAAAAGAAAAAAGATTGCCAGGCATGTTGCCTTATCCTCTCTCTGCCCACAGCTGCTCTATGATGAGCTGACAGCTGAGCAGTGCCACTGTTCACTTGGAGGACTGTGACAACAGACAAGGTGATGGGGTCACCAGCAAGGGGGTAGAGGCAAACCAGGCAACTACACTTCTGAACTAACAGGGCACTCACTGACAGCTGGAGGTGACATGTTTTCTCACGAATTAGTAGTAGTTTAAAGACACAATGCCTCCAAAATGCGTTTTGAATTCACATTCATTCATTCAGAGGCAAAATCTTGCCCATTTCTATGTTTTTACCAGCAGAATAAACACTCAAGAAACTGCACTGCAGGAACTGGTGAGACGAACCCAACCTCACTTACTCTCTCTGCTACACTACATGATGACCTCAAAATAGTTTTCCAAAAGCTAAATGGAGCTGTCAGAGCTCAAATGACCATGATCTAGCACTGTGACCCGTGTGGCTGTGTCTGTGCCATGCAGCCACTGCACTATAAGCAGTCATTTAGGCCTCTCAAGGCCAAATCCTCACTCACATTGTCATGCCACTGGAATCACTAGGTGTCTGGGACAACAGTGCTCCAACCAGGTTGCTCTGAGAACGACTAAGGTGCATACAGCCCACTACAACACTTCAGCTCATTATTGAACAGTGAGAATGTTAGAGTAGACAGCATGGATAAACCTTGACATATGAAATCTAACTTTACCAAGCTACATCTTTTGACAGGGAGCATCAAGGGCAAAGGATGGCATATTGCCCAATAGACACCAGACAGGGCTATTTCACAACTGGAGCAGGCAGTACCTCTGTGAGCACACAGAAACAGAGGCACCCCTGCTGCCCTAGTCTCACAAAGCTCTTCTTTCAGTATTCAAAAGGATAACAGGTCCTTAGGATGTCAGTGTCCTACCTTCAGTGCTCCTCAGACCACCCTATACACTTCATGAACAAACACATGAAGTTTGTACCTATGGCACATTCTCCTTGCGGTCTCACTTGGTGTTTGTCCATCTCCACCATCCAAAGTCCACAGCCAGTACTACTGAGTATGCAGGCAGCCACTCTCATGTGAGACAGCTTCTTCGGACCAAGGGCTGGCTTGCACTGTATCTCCTAGATGAAAGCAGGCAGAGAGGGAGGGAAGGAGGCACAGGCTTGGCACTGCCCTTGCACAGAGAATGTCTCCCTATCATCCATTTCATAATCACCACTATATACCAGGAACAGCGCCAGGTTTCCTAATGCAATTTGCAGCTGAAGCAAGAAAAGCAAGAGTCCCCCACCCTTGTCCAGGGACATCTTCAAAGTGCTCACATAGCAGTCAAGTGAGACTGTTATAACAAATACATCTGTAGGAACGAGACAAAAGTTCCCTCTATCTTGAGAATAATTTGGATAATGTTCTCTCCTGGATCAGGATGTTCTGAATGCATGTGGTGATTGCTCACTGTATCTAGGACAGGCCTTGTTGCAGAGGGAATTATGCATGTCACTCATAAAAGAGAAGCAACAACATACTTAATTGATACAAAACTATGAGTTTAAAAAGTTCAATGGTAAATGCAACAGTGGTTTAATGCAAGGCATACTTGACTATTTACTGTAGAGAGAACAGAGTCAAACAAAACTCTCAGTGAGAGTTCACAGGCTTATGTGTGAGGAAAGACCACACCAGGCCCATATTTAAATATTTCAAAAAGCCAGATCTCATATGACTTCAGCTCTACACAAATGAAAACTGAGGATTGACTCATGATGTTAAAAGCATTCCTGTGCCCATTGGGGTTGCTCTGTGTCACCCAGGAAGAACAACTGCCTGGACAGATGGCCGAAGACAGGAGACTTTTTTTCTGCCCATTGTGATTTCTACATGATGGCAGGACCCTAGAATATCTTCTTTGCTCACAATCCCTGCAAATGGGAAAAGAAAATTTAATTATATTGTGCAAATTAAGAGCAAAATATTCTTCTGGCACAGGTTAGGTGTGTATAATTTTAATATGTGTTTTGCCTCTTGACAAGGTGCTCTGGGAGTCAATACAAATGCCACACCATCAATCCACAAGGGGCTTTATTCTTACATTTCCAGTGCAGTAATCTAAGACATCTTCCCCAGCCATGTCAAGTTCAGCTGACCTCCAAACAAGCACTTCTTCCGTGGGAGCACTGGGGTAGGCTGCCACTCTTGCTACAAAGTGCTGGTAAATTTGTAGCATAAATCAGCCAGGCCCACACAGATAGGCCAAAAGCAGGCAGTTTGGGGCAAAACAAGTATTAGACATACTTTGCTGAGGTCCCCAGGGGGCAGGTATTATCTATTTACCTATTAATGTGCAGCATACCATATGGTGTAACTGGAGTAATGTTGAGGGTATGGGTATAAACAAAGTGATATTCTACTGAGTTGGCCCTTTGGGAGTGACCTAACAGATCAGCATGAATGTAGATGTGAATGCTGCAAATTGCAAGGTTTTCAGTATCCCTTAAGCCTTGAAGCCCATTAACAACCACAACACTCAACAGACCTTATAAGTCCTTTATTTTCAGGCAGTCTAAGTTATGTGTGTTTAAGTAGATGGCTTTTATTAGTAGCTGATAACATTGAACAGATGAGAAGCACTACGTAAAAGCCCATCAAAGCACAGAAGCAGCATAGTAAAGTAGTAAACATGTATTTGAATGATTACCACTGTTCTCTGTCCCTTGTGCAGTTTTAAGTACCCAGAATAGTCGCACAAAGTACTAATAGCTTTAGTGCTTTTATATCCTGACCTTCATGACTCTGCCTTCCTTTCTCCAGTGACATCCTCCACAGAAATTACCTTGGGTATCCTTTCTGATTTGACTATGCCACAAAAAGAGTATCAGAAACCTCAGACTGGGAAGAATTTCAGAAGTATTTATATTTCTGGACTGGCAGCTTTCCAAGTGTGCCTGGGAACACTTCTCCCAGAGGATGAGGAAAAAAAAAAAGAAAAACGGGGAGAAAGAGAACAAGTATATTATACAACACTCATAATCTCATCCTACTGTGCTGTCTGCTTGCTTATCAGCAATGAGTTTGCCAAGCAAGGAAAGTGCACATTAAGAAAATATTGCTCAAATAACAACCTGATTTCAAGTTTCAACTCTCACAGGCAAGGAAACTCACAGCTACTGGTATTAACAGAGCAAAAGGCACACACAGCCATTTTCAGTTTAGAGATACTTGTCATCCACTGGACTGCAACAGGATTGGCAAAGTTCTACAAAGAAAAAAAAAACCCTATGTTTATTTAGTACAAATCTCCCAATATCATTTGCCTTAATTAGACCTTAGCAGTATATCTGAGGTAATACATTTTCTATCAATGACTTTCCTGAAGAGAAAGTAACATAAACCACTTGAATCAGGCAGAAACAATGGAGAACTTTGTGTCAAGTGCAGAAGATTTTGTTGGCTCCACAAAGTGTAAGTACAATCTTGAGCACAACACTGAGCCCCTCTGCCCTGAGTTTCTCCATTCTTCTTGCAGGAATACTGATGGTTACAGAATTGCCAGTCTTCTTAGCATTTAACATACACTACTGAATCCCCTGATGGAAGGCAAGGTGCTGGAACAGGAATATTAGAAATGCTTACTCACTGAGTATCAGAAAACACTGATGTTACACATTGCAATAGTCCAGAAGTTCATTTAAAACTGTTTATCACAAACTCAGGAAGATTTCTATGGCTTTTAGGACTAGTTAATGAGATTTCATCCTTCAAAGCTATGATGTGGATTTGGGTTTATGAAGAAATTAAAAATATACAGAATTTTGCCTCATTTGAGTGTAAGACCGCAGCTCTGTGAATCTGATGTGCTCAGGAGTAATTCTGTGTTTAAGGCATAACAAAGGCTGAGTGAAAGAAGACTGCAATATACTTAAATATCTATCTTAATAAAAGAGCATGATAGGCAGAAATTAAAGAAAAAACAGGGTTACTGCACTTACATTATGTCAAATTACTGTTTTCTCCTCAATAGGTAGAAGAATAGTTCTAACTAGAAGCCTCCAAAACTGAGAGTTGTGTAAGTCATGACTGCATCACACCTAGCATAGACAACAGAATGAGTGAAAACCACACTGGCTTCAGAAGCCAATAAAGGATAGCTGCTGTAGCACATTTTATTCCACAAGCTTCAAAAGCCATTAGCTTGGGCACAGTGCCATGGCAACACAGATGAATAGGAACAAGGCTTTACATGCAAGACATTATATGCTTTCAGGAACAAGGCGCTATACCCAAACAAGTGCTGTTCTGCACTTTGTGATCCTCATGCACATTTGAAATCCTTATACCTTTATACACAATAAAGGAGTTTGTTCCTACAGAAAAAAAAAAAAAGAAAAAAAGAAAAGAAAAGAAAAAGAAAGAGCAGCCTTCAGATAGTTCATTGGATGTTTTATTAGAAAATATTGCATTGGAATAGATGGAACAGTGTTTCAAAAAGCTGCAAATGTACATTACCCCGAGGAAAAGATGCCCTCATTTTCCAGCTTCATCCAAGATTTTCTTCTTTTGTGGATTCAGTAAAGAGACTATTGCAAAGGAAAGACAACTTATTGTGGGAGATAAGACACACTTAAAATTAAAGTGAGCAGGAGGAGCAGTCAACTACCTGCTGAGCCATACTTGGAAAGCCTTCATCTGAGTTCAAAGATAAAAGCCAGTACTCAGCTAGGCTTTTTTCACAAAACAGAACCGATGCCTCAGCCTCAGTTTTTAAAAAAAAAACTGGTAGCAACAAGGATCTCAGTTTCCAACAGAAATGGAAGCAATATCAAGCAGAGGGAGTTCTAATAAGGGTCCATGAATTTGGGAATTTTTGTTAGAGATGAATTAGCAAATGGAGGCTTACTAGGAAGACGTATGAAGAGACATTCTCTTGTGCCTTCTGTAGTGCATCTGTGGTAAATAAGAAACTGATGTAAGCATAATTTGTTCTTTAGCGTTCTATAGCTTGCTGTCTTTACAGTTCAAGAAAAGTAAGTGTAATATATATATGCATATACATATATATGTACATAAATATATTGATAAACTGATGTATCTATGCACATACATATATTAAAAGATTTAATATATGAATGCAGTCCTGAAGATAGAAAACTTCAGATCCTGTAGGCACGTACACAAAATGTAACTCTTCATAGGAATATTGTATTCCTATGAAGTTTTCAAATTTCAAGTCTGGGGACCTCTATATAAAATATATGTGCAAGTTTAAAAAATATTCCAAAATCCCTTTTTTTTTATGAAATTATGTTTAATTTGGAGCTAAAATCCTTGCACAGGCAAAAGGAAAAGATTATCATATGTGTCTCACTCTTCTCATATAGTAGATTCTACTTTCAAAGCTCATGGAGACTATACATGCCTCTTTTTTTAATCAAATGTGAAGTATTTTCCATTACTTGCATAGCAGGAGAAAATGTCAAAAATTCCTATCACTTATGGGTGCCAAAAAGATATATGATACAGTCCCAAAGAAGAAACTGATCTTCACTAAGCAAAAATCTTGATTTCTGTTACGACATTGTATTGGAGAGCTAGAAGTAGAAATTTTGAAATTATTCTTTTGTTCTGTCAGAAAGCAGAACAACCTTCAGGTCTCTTAGAGAACATTCAGAGCCCTCTTCTCCTAAGTATCTCCGTAGGAGCCAAAGTATCTGCTGTTAGTCACAGAAATGGAAAATGCTCCCATTATTACTTCACATTAGTGTAGAACTGCCATAAGGAATCTGCCACTTCTCATACAGAATACATGGTGTAGGAAAGTATCAGATAGTGTGTGTAGATTTCAGTGGTTGACCAGAAAGCCATGATGCAGTTTTGTTTCATTATTCATTCACACTGTTACCAGTAACTGGGGTGATTATTCTCCCATTCTTCTTCTTGGTTAATGTTTAACATGATCCTACAGGATAAACATTGTGTGGTTCCATAGGCTGGTGGGTTCTGAAGAATGAGCATTTTATTAACCCACCAGGTGTGCAAACAGTTCTTCACCTGGCAACAACACAACATACCCTAGAGCCAAGACAGGAATTTGAACCACACTGGGGCATGAATCTAACATTTCACAGAGCTGAGATTCATCTCTGCTTAGAAAAGAGTGGGAGTTTTCAGTATCTCCATAAAGCCACTTTCGCTGCAGCGGCAAGTTCTCAGCTTGCTGTCAAGAGACCAGAGGACTCCAGTGGAAGACTGGGTGATTTCAAGAACAAAGGCTGACAATCATTCAGTAACTCAGCTGGTCAATAAGGCTGCTACGTATGTTTAAAAATCATGCAGACTAAAATACCATATGAAATTTATACGAAAACTACTTCTTCCCATGGACATGTATATCTGAAAGCAGCCTATTTGAAATGACCCAGTTTGTAACATTGCATCACTGGGTCCTGCTGGAACACAGGCCAGCATTGTGCCCTTCTGGCAAAGAAGGCTAATGGAATCCTGGGCTGCGTGAAGAGGAGTGTTGCCAGCAGGTTGTGCCCTCCATTCAGCACTGGTGAGGCCACACTTGGAGTACCGTGCCCGGATGTGGGATTCATAGTACGACAGGGACATGGAGCTACTGGAGAGAGTGCAGTGAACAGCCACTAAGATGATGAAGGGACTGGAACATCTCTCCTTTGAGGAAAGACTAAGAGACCTGAGATTCTTCAGGTTGAAGAAGAAAAGGCTCAGAGGAATCTCATGATGTTGTACACACTCCTGAAGGGAAGGCACTAACAAGATGTAGCCTCTTTCCAGTTGCTCCCTGTGACAGACCCAAAGGCAATAGGCACTAAGTGGAAGACTGGTTCCTTTTGAACAGTGGGAAACACTTTTTTACTGGGAAGGTGACTGAGCACTGGCAAAGATTGCCCAGAGATGTGGTCGAATCTCCATTCTTGAGAGACATGGTCTTGGGCAGCATGCTCTAGGTCTCCCTACTGGAACAGGAAGGTTAAACCAGACTACCTCCTGAGGTCCCCTCCAACCTCAGCCTCACCGTGATTTTGTATTTTGTTCAGGGAAAATGGCAAAACTAGCCTTTTCATAACTAATATGAAAAGTTTCAGTTAAGGAAAAAAATTAGAAGTAGATTTTAGGATTATTATAAATAGCATCACACTTGTCAGAGTTCTCCAGTATGCTGACTGGAAAGAGACATAAAATTGCAATAATATTTTACCAGAAATGGCAATACAAATTGAGATAAAATTATTATCAGGTTTTATTTCTCATACTGTCTAAGACAAAAAATAGAACTAGTACATGGCACATATCTGAGTATAAAAGACTGCTTCCTCCACACAATTTATCATGCTGTTCTGTATGTTCTGTACCATGCTTCTGAACTGTATTCACAGACTGTATACAGGTATGGTCATACAATGTCTACTGACCTATCAAGACCACTTAAACACAAAACAAAAAGGATTCCTAAAAGTAAAGAAGGATGCAGGAGCTGTACTTCTTCATTTGGCATTGCCATATGCTTCTGAACACTAGTCCTCTTAACAGAATGACTATCTTGATACAGTTTTTGGTGGCTAAGAAAACCTTCAGGACAAATCATTTCAATTAAAGAAATTAATAAGACCCTTGGGATATGCAAAAGACAAAATATCCATAAATCTGTACTTGTTTATTGCAAAACATATAAAAATGGTCTGTGTCAACAATCTTATGACAATGTTATTATCTACTAGTCTACAAGAGACAGAAATTTAACCAAAAGTGTAAGAGATGTGAAAGAAACTGCGACTTATTTCCTTTCCAATAATTCAGTATTCTCAAATATCTTTCCTGCCTGTCTGTATGCACCATACTGCCTTATACCATGAAAATGATAAATGAACAAAGTCAACCTCTGACTTTTTGATCTGTCTCTTAGGATAAGCACATACGCTTCTTTGGACAATAAAGTCATAATTCAATTGGAGTCTTCAAACGTTTTCTGCAATTCAAACACAACAAGTGAAATTATGATGCCAAGAGGTTAAATTCCAGCTCTGTTTAGATAAGTCTGGATATCTCAAAAATAGCATCTGTTAAAATATTACAAGATACATAAATTATAGCACTGCCAGTAAGAATCCATGAAAGAAAATCAGGAAGATGTAAAGTGTGAAAAACGGAAAAAGAGAACATGGAAATAAACCCCAACTGACTGAGAAAAAAAAGAGAGAGAGAGAGAGAGAAGAGATTTATAAAGTAATGGGCTGACATTACTAAGGAAAAACAGAATTAGAGTCACTTCCACTGTGCATTATCTAATTCCTGATCTTATGTCTCAAAGAAGGCTGATACTGGAGAGAAAATCAGGCTCTGCAAACCAAACACTCCAACTAGTTCTCCCATATACTGTACTCATATTTGGTCTGAGAGATAATCTTAATTTGCATCCGATTCCAAAAGGTATTCTGCCTGACTTTCACAGTCATTCTCACAGAGTGCATGGTATCTGTTCAGCATTAATAATCAAGGTAACAAACTGCCTTTCACCAATGAACATAAAGGTTTCCATTCTTCTGTTTAGGTCAGTGCTGGAGACAAAACAGTTCACTGGCTGACCACATGACAACTAAGGACAGATCCTGCTGTAAAACAGACCGGTCAAATACAAAGCTATGCCTATTTTTCACTTGTGTTCCATAAGTTTTCAGGGGTACTTAAGTCCTCATCTTGACTTACAGGAAGGAGGAAATCCAATGAGAACACAAACATTTGTGCAAGTGCCTGTAAGTCTGACACAGCACAAAAACATGTAATTGTATCTGGTAGCAAACAGGAGTTAAATCCAGAGGCTGAGAGCTCTTGAACCACGTTCCCAAATGCACTCCCAGACACTCAAAACTCTTTAAAGTCCAGACAGTCCACCACTGCTACATGTTAGAAACACATAGTCTTATACAGGTGTTACAGGTTGTAAACACATATCTAGATCTGTAACGTGCTCTGTGCTGATTGCATATGTCAGCATATGTCCTTGAGGAAAAAGAAGTCGTAAAAGCAGCCATGAAACGACATGTCCAAGACAGGACAATTCAGGATATTTCCTACGATAAACTATCTTACGAATATTCTTAATGCAGACAAGCCACTAATGCAGGGAAAAATAAAGTGAATCTTCATAAATCTGTAAAAATTAGTTTACTTACCTTCATACTGTTTGTCATAGCACATATGGTGTGGACAAGTCATGATCAAAATGGCAAAAATACCACACAGTTTTCCCATAAACACCCTGTAGAAATGTCATACCACTTGGGCACTGCACTGGTGTTCCTTACTTAATATCACAAGACTTTTCTCTGGGAAATATTTAAAACCCAAATCCTCAAAAACAGACCAAAACCAGTCACTGCACTTAGTAGAATGCTAATACAGGAAATAATTGTCCATGACCTGCAAAATATCAGTTTCTTCTAAGTCCCAGGTAGCACTTTTTTTCAGTAGGGGTTTTAAGACCAATTCATCTCTCAGTTAAAATATTTCAGACCTGAGCATTTCAAAATCTTTAGCAGGAATATAGTAAACTTACAGTAAACTTTTAAAGTTTTATACATAAGAAGGCATACAAAGAGACAAAGGAGAAGTCTGCTATTAAGTAGTCCGATGTTTCTGGGAGTAAATTAAATGTCTAAATTTACTTCGAAGCTTAAGAGACATAGCATCTACTATTCCTTAGCAGCCATAATAAAATTCTGGTGACAAATTTTCATTATGCTTATCCATCCACAGTGGTCTGGCTTAAAAATTTCAAAGTCTCAGTCTTCTACTGCACACACAGGCGAACACAATAACCACAACTGGAAGAGAATCCACATCAGACTAACTAGAGGTGGAAACACATAAAACACAGAGGTATTGGGTTTGAACAGGGAAACATGAATTCTTGAATGAATCCAGTGTACTGAGCTCTAAACCAATGAGCAGCACTTTTAGCAGGAAGCAGGCCCTTTTGGTCTGTGCCAGTGCTACCACAGCAGCAGTCTCTGCTTTGCCTATATGGCTATTCTGCAAAGAACTCATTTTGTCATATTCTCATAATGCCTTTAGAAACACAGGAACTGGCAGCTCTTCGGTGTACACTCTTTGTATGCTGTCCCAGCTTCCATTTCATTCACTCACTCATTCACATGTGTACAGGATTAAAATACATTGTGTTCCATATGTTAGTCAATGGCCACGTATTTCTACCAGATTTCTTCTACAAACTACAAGCTCTCTTCCTTCTCCTGAAGAATTCATATTCCCAGCATGTATTTCTGAGTGCATGCCACTGAAGTTTCTTACTGCTGATTTGAGCACAGTGGAATGTCAGTATTTGGGTGGTCCCTTTGCCAATGCAGACTCCTTGCAATTTCTGGGTGGTCAACTCAGTGCCAGATTTCTCACCTGTGGTGAAAGTACTGATTTGCTCCAGGGAAACAGACAGTACTGTAAGTCATATAAAGGATGCCACTGGGAACAATTTTTCTAAAAATTGAGATCCTATAAAATACTTTTTCTTAATACATGAATCTCCTAAGTATACCTCCAAGATGATTTTCCACTGTTTTTCTAAGCACCTCTTGCCCACTTACAAACAACAGCAACACAAAAATGAATTTTCTGCCCCAGAGACAAACCCAGTACAGTTGCATTTCACTCACAGTGGATGACAAAAAAATCCCCAAACTCCAGTGTGCAAATCTGGCCTCAGCAAATGGGTCAGTGGGCTATGGCCTCCCCCTTCTGGGCCCAGCCAGAGACGATTTCTAACACAGCTCTGAGCAGGCTTTCCTTGCGGACACATTCTCCTCCTCCAGTCGTGTTTACTTCCCTATAAACCTGAAATAACTGGACAATAGCACTGCCTTTATCTTACAACAAGTTCCTGGAACCCAGAAGGCATATTTGGGAAGCGTGGGCTTTAGTGGTCTTAACAGTGTAAGCCAAATATGATTTTTAAGGCTCTTATGCTATGGAGAAGCAGCACACGTGTTCCTAGTTTCACGGTGAGATAGCCCTCATACCATGGCCAGTAAAGTAACCCACACAAAATTTTCCTACTGCTGGAATGAGCTGGTGGTGCCACCACTCAACATGGTGGCAACCTGGCAGTCTGAAGGTTGCGAGGACACCAGCAGTAAAGTGTGGCCCAAGAAAACTTACAACTTGTAGAGGAGGACTAGGATATGGAACATTTCAACAACCTGGACCTACGCAAGTCCATGGAAATTGATAGGATGCACTAAGTGGTGCTGAGTGAACGGGACAATGCCACTCCCCCAGTTATCTTTGAAAGATCACAACAATTAGAGAGGGTGTTCCTAAGCACTGAAAGAAAGCAAGCTACTATCATTCCTATTTAAAAGAAGAGGAAGAAAGAGGATCTGGAGAACTACATACTGATCAGCTTCACTGTTTCTACTGGGACAAGACAATCCAAACTTATAAATATCACAAGACTTTTCTCTGGGAAATATTTAAAACCCAAATCCTCAAAAGATTATTTGGAGTAGTCAGCATGGATTTACGAAGGTGAATCATTCCTGAATAACCTTATAGCCTTCTACGATGAGATGAGCAGCCTGGTGCATGAAAGGAGAATGAGAGAGGTTGCTTTATTTTAACTTTAACAGAGCCATTCCACACTGTTTACCATCACACCTTCCCAGACAAACTGATGAAGTACAGACCAAGTAAGTTGCAAACAAGGCAGACTGAAAACTGACAGAACTGACAGGATCAGAGAGCTCTGATTAGAGTCACAAAAAACAGCTGAAGGCCAGCTGTCCACAGTGTACTCCAGGCATTGATACTCAAACCAACACTGCTTAAAATCATCATTAATGACAGGACTGAATACAATCTCAGAGAGTTTGAAGGTGCTAGAAAACTGCAAAAAACAGTTAATGTACCTGATGTGTGATGCCATCCAGAGGGACTTTACAAGCTGGAGAAAAGGGTAAACAGAAACCTCATGAAATGCAGCAAAGGGAAGTTCGAGGTCCTGCGTCTAACCAGAAATAACTGCAGACACAGTATATGCTAGGGGATGGCCAGCTGGAAAGCAGCTTTGTGAACTATAAATAAAATCAGTAGGAAAATTGGGGTTGTAACAGAGGATGCATACAGATTTCTGTCTAGTACTAAGAAAAAGAACTATCAATTATTTTTATATTCAATGCCCGAGATTCTAGTACTGGTCCACAGGCACCTCTTAACTTTCAGCCTCATCCTAGATTTCATAGGCATTAGTAGGCAAGTCACTGCCACTCAGAAGCAAGAAGAGTAAATACAAAATAGAAGTTTCAAATAATTTCATGTTTTATTAAATGTTACTTTTAAAGACATTTTAGGTTACTATCTCAATTGGTATTCACCATCAACTGCCAGGGTTTGATCCCAGCTCAACATAAAAACAGTCCACTATTGAGGTTATCACAAAGGGACTTAGCTCACTAAAATCAAAATCAGTGAAACTTTTGCCATCAAAGCTGTTGGATGCATGTATAATTATACACTAGTAACACTGTATTCACCATCATATAAGGGATTCTTCCAGTAGGGAGAACTTCCTGTTTTCCAAATTATAAGACTAAAAGTTCAGTATATATAGGCCTGAGGAAAGACAGTGTTCAGAGAATAAATGAAACTAAAAACAATATTAGGATATTTTGGTTTTGGCTATGAAAAAAACCAGAATCAATGAGATCAAAGGCAGCCTAAATTAATGTCATCCCTCATATGACATTATGTCTACGGTGTGGCGTCAAAATGTAGAGCCTTCCAACAGAGTATTTTTTTAACTACTATACATACTTCTGTGGCACACCTACGTACCTAAAGAAAGACAACCAGTTTGTTTTACAGAGATCTCTCAGTACACTTGAAAGAGTATTGTTCTTTACTATTTCACCACAGCTTTAGTCCCTAGAATTTAACAGTCAATCCCAGAGACAGACACACGCCTCTCAGGCATATGCATGCTGGCAACTTTCTCCTCACACCTGCCCAAACAAAAAAGAATTACTTTTCAGGCAGAGAGACAGCCAGATTGCACAGCATTTCCTAAAGCCCTTTTAAAGGACTTCTCATCTACAGGAATATGTAATCAGCCCAAGAGTAAAGCAGACTCTACAGTTCATGTGTCTTTCCCACTTTGTATCTAGCAGAAGCAGCAGATGTTGTCACTACTTTCTCCAGTAGATGCCCTGTTTCTTGGAAGACAAGGAGAGGAAAAGGGCAGCTTTCTGCGGACTAGATAAAGCTGCACCTTTTAAGCACAGCAAAGCTTTAGCTAATTAAAGACAATAAAGCTAATAAAAGCTGCTTGTTTATAATTATAATTATAATGTTTTAAGATCATTAAAAACCAAGTCCTTTTGGAGCAGACCAGCATCTTCTTTACAGTTGCAAAAAGTAAGAAACACACAGTAGAGAAAATTAAACTGATCCATAGCAATCTATAAATAGATCTATTCTGTCTGTAGAATTGTTTTTTGAGATATTTAGATCCCTCCTTGAAAACAAAGTAAATGTCTTCCAATCCCCAAAGATGGTTCATTTTGGAAAGTGAGTACCAGAAAATACCAGCTGAAACCCATGTTGAGCAAGAACATTAACTCTAGAAATTAGAAATGTTAATGCCCTTGGAGACTTTGCAGAAGTTAGTGCTTCCAGGTGCACAGATGTTCTCATGGCCCTTTTACAGTTTCCTCTTCCATTAAAAATAAGTATTTCTATATCACTGTGACTATACATGGAGATTTATAAAACACAGGAGTACACAGGCCATCCAAACATCTAACATTTAACAAAAAAAAACTGAGCACAGGATTATAGCATCTATTTTCTATATTACTGGTGTTGGATCCTAGTAAATAAATGCATTCACATAGACTAAAATATTGAAATTGGAAAAAGCAGGAGCTTATCATACAGCTTTTCCTGTTTCCACTCCACCCTCACACAACAACAGGAAGACTGTCCAACACATGGAGCTGATCTAAAGCCAGTCTTGGCAGCAAACACAGGGCTGGACCACCATTCCTGCAAGAGGGAAGAACAATTTACCAGCTTGTATGCACACTATCCTTTCTTTCCGTAATAACAATTTCTAGATATAAGGATTTGTAGCAAGAAGTTCCTGGTCCACTGGCAATATCTGGCTTCTGCAGCAGCAGTTTGCAGCACAAGATTGTGTTAAAAGCTGCAGTGCCTGCATGTAAACTGGCCTAGCTTCTGCCTAAAGATGAGGCATTACAGTGACCCCAGGATTCTGTGCCTCTAGGACACATTTTACATTTTCTAGATGGTTATGGTTATCTTTCAGTCACAGATTGTGATGCTGTAAATTCACAGTTGGAAGGTCTAAAAGCAAATGAGTCAATGGAAAAAAAACCTGTGACTCACTGCAAGCAGTGAAATGAACGGACAAAGCATACAAAGGCCAAACTCAGAGAACCACTTTGCTATATACTTTAGATACTAGTGGTAATGCCTCAGGGACAACAAAATCTGAGAGTTTTACAGAATCATGCCGTTGAGTGTTTAACTTCCTTCATTTAAGGGAGGAAAAGCTGATCTAGAACAAATGTAAGAGGTTTCAGGACCTTGCCTAAAGCTGCTTCAGTAGTTTGGCTACTGGACTTAAATGCGTGCAAAGCCCCACTTAATTGTTGCTTCAGTCTTTCACAATTCTTGAATGCAAAAGTCTATGTGATCAGAAATGATGCTACACCAATTCATAGCCTTTAATTTGCTTCTTAACCTCTCCCAAAGTCAAAATACAAAGTTACAAGACTGTTACATAGGTGATAGATACCGCTGATACACAATTAAGCCCCCAGCTTTTAAAACCTGACACTTTGTAGTTTAATTTGATGCTCTTAGGGTTTTTTTATTATGTGGAATAGGGAATAGTCACATCTTTTTATAGTAACTCATGATTTTACTGGCCTCTATCTTATCCCTACCAGCTTTTTACTTTTTTCATGTACAGAAGCAACTCTGTGCCTTTGTTCATCATTATTGATTTTAAGTTATTGTTCAAATGTTCCCTTTTGTCTAAACTGCAGTTTTCATGATATGGAATCATAATTATATATTGACATGGTGAGTTTTTGTGGTGCTCTCAACTAGAAAGAAAAGAATAAATATTCTATTTTAATTTTTTAAAACACTGCTAAATAACACACAAAGATAGATGATATATATTCAGGAGAAAAATCATCACTTAGAAAACAGAAGGAAAAGAGGGTTTGGAAGGTAAATGTCTTGCTTAATATAAGTGTAATTATGAAGGTCTACAATATGTCTGAGGAGACATTACATTCTGTAGGACAAAACGTCTTATTCAAGCTTATAGGCTAGATTTGCAAGTGGAATTTACGCATTGCAATATCCAGATTGTAGATGCTGCTGCCCAGTTTCTTTTATGTTCCTTTTATGTCATATATAAGTAGAATTTATAGCCTAAAAAATTACCTTTATTGAAAACAATACATTGATTCAGTCTGCTCCTTAAATGTGCTGGAAGTGCCAGGAAAGGAACAAGACTCTAATCCCACTCAGAAAGAAATTTTAAAGGGCTAACCATAGACTAGAGAGAGGTATTGTCTTCTGTTTGGGATTAATGTCTGCAAATCCATGTGTCTGTGACAAGCTGTATGATCTATTTCCTCTCTGAGAAATTCACTGCTGCAAAATGTTATGGATAACTGAGGCATATTAAAATCCAACAAGAAACTGGACAAATACATTGGGAAAAAAGTTTAAGTGGAGGCAAAAAACCCAAACTCATACTTCTTCTGGGCCAGAAAGTCTGTGCTGGAAAAATATATTGAAGAAGCATCACCACATTTGTCCCTGCCCTCCTTAATTTTTTCACTAGCACTGACCACTTTGAGAAGGAGAGCACACTGAATAACAGACTGTTACAATACTTGAAACTATAAATGTATCCTAAAAAGTTGTATGGTCTTCTTGGCTGAAGAAATGGCACTAGAAAAGAAAAATCCCAAGGAAGATGGAAAAAAGACGACCTTACACAGTTGGTTCTTAGAAGTGTTCAGAATACCTAGCCAATTTGTTTGGAAAAGTTTAATGATTGCAGTTTCCAAAAAAACTGGGCAAGATCATTGCAGAGAAGACGCTCTGTGCTGGTTTCAGGTGCAGTAATTTTCTTCACAATGACTAGTATGGAGCTGTTTTGGATTTGTGCTGAACACAGGGTTGATAATACAGAGATGTTTTTGTTGCTGAGCAGGGCTCACACAGAGCAAGGCCTTCTGTGCTTTTTGCACTGCATGATGGCGAGGAGACTGGGGGTGCATGGGAGATTGGGACGGGACACAGACAGGACAGGTGACTCCAGATGACCAAGGGGGTATTCCAGACCATGTGACATCATGCTCAGTACATAAAGTAGGGGGAAGAAGGCAGAAGTGGGGGACATTTGAGTTTGCCTTTCCAAGTAATTCTTACTTTTGATGGCAGCCTGCGCTCCTGGAGATGGCTGAACACCTGCCTGCCCATGGGAAGCACTGAATGAATTCCTTGGTTTGCTTTGCTTGAGTGCACAGCTTTTGTTTTTCCCTGTTAAACTGTCTTTATCTCAACCCATGAATTTTCTAGATTTTACCCTTCTGATTCTCTCCCCCATCCCACAGGTGGGGAGGTGAGCAAGTGGTTCATGGTACTTGGTTCATTAGCGGTTAAACCATGACACAATCTGAAGAGCTGCTGAAACAGTCAAAGAAAACATTTATAGGAATGAAGACCAGAAAAACTGCTGTTGAAGTCTCAAGTGGTCTATTTGAAAATGAAGCAAGCAAACCCAGTATGGTTCACATTTAAGTCAGACATTTCAGAGCACTGAGGTCAAGCTGGTTTTACTCACATTTTTTTCATAAAAATAATGAGTCATGTATATGTACAAATCTGGACTTGTGAAGTATTCTTTCAGACAAACAGGAACACAGATCAAAAAAGGGGCTTTTTTTCTGTTACTCTTCTTTTCTGTTCGATGTTTGCTAGACATCTGGTATTCACACTAATTTGTCGTAACACCTGCAGAAGCTGTTTTATTAGCTAGCTAAAAGCACCAAGCTATTGAATCTCTTACTTGAAGTGTCCTCCAGTGCAACTTGCTGGCTGCAGACTAATTAGTATGTATGTCAGCACATCAACAGCATGGATGAGGAGGGCACACTGACCTCAGCTGCAAGCCAGCATTACCATACAGACATGTCCAGAGAAAAAAAGCTCAGATCACCTACCCCTCATAAAATCAACACCCTTTTGTCTCTGCCCACAAATAGTCTGCCTATTCTGTAAGGCAGAGAGAACAGGCAACAAGCATCTTACTCTCCCTCATTTTGCATTTCTGTCAGCACACAGCAGTCAGAAATCACACAATTCATTAGTGAGCCAGAACCAGCTCAACAGAAAACAGGCAGACCCACTGCAGTTCTCTCCCTGCCAAATTCCCTCTGTGGGAAAGGCAAACCTCTAATATATTCCCTGTCTCCTATTGATCTGGTCCCCAAAGAAGTTGTGGAGCATTGGGTTGAATTTATATCCTCCTAGCTAAATTATAAACAATATTTTGCCGTGCTAGGAACAACTTGCAGAGTTGAGTAAATTACTGTGACTTCTACAGTCTTATTTTTTATAGTTTGATGTCAAGAATTGTAACAATATATCACTAGAAATAGAAAAACTATAATTAAAATTTGCTAGTGACTATTTGTCCACAAATGCAGCTATAGTGCACAGAAAAGTACTATTAGCTCCATCCAGTACCATTGCTCCACCCACATGTAACAAAAATACTGTATTTCCCTCTCTTTACAAATGCATGTAAGATGCATCTATTATCAGTTCTGAAACCAAAATCCTAAAAAAGGACCTTTGTCTTTGTGCCTTTATTATTGTATTTCAAAGACAACACCAGGATGTCACTTCAAGTGGCCAGACAGTAGTTCTCAGTCAGAAGTCAGAGAATCATTTACTCTCTTCAACCTTTGCTTTGTTAACTTTGTCCACACAAAAATACTTCTCTAAAAGTCAAATTTTTCCACACGTGTGGAGACACCAGTGCAGATTGGATTATCTTTGCAAGGATGTCCAGAAGCCAGAAAGAGGATTCAGTCTTCATCACACTTATCCACTTATCAATGAGAAAGTATAGCAAGCACAAGTATGTCTCCAGCATTATGCTCTTTGAGAAATATCTTCTTTTTCCTCCCTTCTAGCCCCTAAAAGTTTTGGTTTCTGTATTTCTCTCCATCTTAGCCAATAAGGACAAGTATGAAAGACACCCTGCTCATTTCAAACAGCTGAGGGCACAAGAGTTAAGATTGTTCCATGTGTCAAATGAAAATTAGAATTTTTCTTTCATATAATATGCTTTAAAAAAGGTTTGTCTTCATTCAGAAATTAGCTCCAAGGAGCTAGAAAACTATTAAGAATCTGGCTTGATTTAACACATTTCTTTCCTATTGAATATTAGCTTTATTACTGCAGCTGGCAACTGAGACACTTTTCATTGATATGCAGTTTTACCCCATCTTGCATCAGGCAAACTAGTGATCTAGAACAAATTCTGACAGGCAAGACATAACCTCAAGATGTACAGTATATTACATTGTTGCTCCCTGAGGCAAAAAAGGAAAAAAGGCTAAGTGACACATTCTTTCACACTGCCAAATGAAAGCAAAAATGTTCACAACGATTGAGCCAACCAAAGAAATCTGCACTTCAGATCTATTCAAAAGTTTCTAGAGATCTTCTTTGGAAAATAAAATTATCTTTTTCTTCTTTAGGCATAAGGGTTTCTGAGGTAAAATTACCCTGACATTTAATCAGACTGATTTACTCTGACATCAATCCAGAAAGGCATTTGTTTCCTTTTAAGTGCAGTTTACCACTGACTTCCGAAGTGCACACTTAGTTGGATCAGGACTTGCACATGGATGCCACAGTCAGTTCTGCTCAATGGAAAGCAGAGTTCACCAGTTTTTCCAGATCTCTGAAGGAAAACAACCAATGAAAGGACTTTCATCTTAAATAAGGGAAGTAAGAACAGATGGGGCTTGAGAAAACAACCAAAGCTATTTAACTGAAAAAAGTCAAGTAAATAAGGTAGAGCATTACCCAGATGCAGTCCCTATGACTGATCTTGCATCGAAATAGTTTACAAGGAACTAAGATTTCAACCTAACCTGAACACTAGCACTACTTTATCAGTCATCATCTAGTCAAATAGTGACTGAGTTTCCAGGAAAGCAATCAGATATTCATTATGGCAATGTGTACAGACAGACAGATACCATCGCCCCTCTTGCACTGCACACTGTACAATGTATGAAGAGAGACAGGCCCTGCTAACATGGACTTCAGAACCTCACTGTGGCTCGAGATGGTGCAAATTACTCAAAATGCCATAGAAAACAAAAGGAGAATATTAGGTTAATTCTAGTTTACCCAGCCATGTCCCCTGATCCATCAAACAACAGTGTGTTTGTCCTGACTCTTCTCAGACAGAAGTTTTCACTTTCTTCAGAAAAATACAGGGAACCAGGAGGTTGATGTAATTCTTCACCCTTCCCTTCTGCCATCACCCAAAAGATAATTCATTTAATGACAGATGAAGTTACAATGAAAATACAAAATAAAAAATGAGTCTGCAAGGAATCCACAATCTATGAGTTGCCCAAATATTAACAGTCATTCTGGCATTAATAAAACATTATAGACTCAAAACAAGCTTGTCCAAGTGCTGTTACGGAGGTGCTTGGACAAGCTCAAGAACAGGGCCCATGGGAACCTCATGAGTTTTAACAAGACCAAGTGCAAGGTGCTGCACTCGGGTCAGGGCAACCCCTGGTACCAGCACAGGCTGGGGGATGAACAGATGGAGAGCAGCCCTGGGGAGAAGGACTTGGGGGTGCTGGTGGGGGAGAGGCTGGACATGACCAGCCATGGGCACTCACAGCCCAGAGAGCCAAACGTGTCCTGGGCTGCATCCAAAGCAGTGTGGGCAGCAGGGG
The DNA here is from genome assembly GCF_000738735.6 of Corvus cornix cornix. Lineage (NCBI taxonomy): Eukaryota > Metazoa > Chordata > Aves > Passeriformes > Corvidae > Corvus > Corvus cornix. Next base: position 32,738,438 of record NC_046357.1, read on the forward strand.
AGGGAGGGGATTCTGCCCCTCTGCTCTGCTCTGCCCTGGTGAGACCCCACCTGGAACACTGCATCCAGCTCTGGGGTCCCAGCACAGGAAGGACATGGACCTGTTGGAGTGAGTCCAGAGGAGGCCACCAAGTTCATCAAGGGGATGAAGCACCTTTCCTATGACAACAGGCTGAGAGAATTGGGATTGTTCACTGTTGAAAAGAAAAAGATTCAGGATGATCTAATTACGGCCTTCCAGCACCTGAAGGGAACCTACAAGAAAGATGGAGAGACTGTTTACAAGAGCATATAGTGACAGGACAAGAGGCCATGTGTAGGGAGCTTGGGGTGTGGGTTCGGACGGTCGGGACGGATGGAGACGAGAGATCTCTATAGTCTGATCTTGGGACATGCGGTTTATTGCAAAGGGCGTGGGTACAGGGGCACTGCTTAGAGCTGCAGCTGGCAGCTCTGAGCAGGCCCAAGAGAGCAAGAGAGTAAGCGAGTAAGTAAGGAGACGGAGAGAGAGAGAGAGAGTGTAAGAGTGTGCGAAGAGTAAGAGAGGAGTGGAATGGAAACGTGAAGTCCTGGTTACAATACAATAAATCATCTTCTGTACTGAATATTCTAATTGTCACTAACCAATCTAATACAAGATACAAATCCTATGGCATTTACATACAGCCTATAAGAGTTCTTATATTACCATAGAGTGTTACATCTTAACTTCTAAAAACTACTCTTTGGACCCCCTCTGCTGAGCTAGTAGGGTCTGCTCTGACCCTTGGACCTGCTTGCAAGCAGAGGGTATTGTTCCATCAAGAGGGGATTACCTTCAGTCGGCCATACCATTGTTTTCCAGTTGTTCAGTAACTAAGACTTGGTATTTCAAAAGTGGCTTTCATTTCGATGTCGCCTGTAGTTTTCATATTCCCAAAATCTTTTGTCAGGCAATCATATTTATAAGGCTTTCCTGTTTCATCTTCCCCAACAGCCATGTCTTCTAACTGAAAGAGAGTAGGTTTAGATTAGGTATTAGTAAAAAATTTTTTACTGGGAGGGTGTGAGGCACTGGAACAGATTGCCCAGAGAAGTTGTGGATGCCCCATCCCTGGAGGTGTTTATGGTCAGGCTGGATGGAGCTCTGAGCAACCTTGTCTAGTGAAAGGTGTTCTTGTCCATGGCAGGATGGTTGGATCCATATGGTCTTTAACATCCATTCCAACCCAAGCCATTTTATGATTCTATGAAATCTTTTCATGAACAACTAAAGAACAGATGAAAAATAGGCTATAATTTGTCGTCTTCACATTGCTTTACCAATAGCATATCACCTAGTGAGTCTTAATGTTCCTCTCTCACTCCAGTATTAGTACTTTTTATAGAAATAGGAAATTACACAGGCTTATGTAACATGTATTATTTATTGTCTACACCTCAGGCAAAGGTAGCAGTATGGTGCCACAGCAGCCTCAGGCATTTTAAATCTTGGAAGCTTCCCTCCTGGCCTATCTTCTGACCTTCTCTTCTGCAGTGGCTCTGTGTGGTAAGACGGTGCAGGAAGGAAGCAGGGTAAGAAACATCTATTTTAGTGGTGGCAGTAGCAAAATATTTTACCCTAGTCACCTTCTAGTTAATTGTGCAATGGAAACAATGTAGTTACTACTACAAGAAAAAGGACAAGAAGGCATGAAAAGGGGCAGGTAAAATGTGTCACAGTTCAGATGGGGAATAGGCTGAAACGGCTCTGGACTTGTACTCTCAGCTGCACCAGCACAACTGAGGTGGCTGGCACATGACATGGGGCATGTGAACTGTTGGTTTTAGCTAAAACCAAATGTCCTAGCTGCACTTCTGGAGGTCTGCGGTTTTCCTAGGGGAACATAGAAAATCTGAGTCAAAGTTAGAACGCCCATCTCAATGCCTAGACACCAGCTCATTAGAGCTTTTTTTACAGAACAAAACCAAAAACAAAACAAACCAAACCAACAAACAAACCAAAAAAACTAACCCCGTACATCCCTCATTTTCTTCTGCATGATTCTCTTGCTTAAAAGACTTATCAGTGCTACTCCAGGAACTAAGTTACGCACTGAGAAGATCAGTGAAATATGGATGTGGCAGATCCACAGAGAAATGAGGGTTAACATAACAAACTCTGATGTCTTGGAAAATACCTGGAAGAAACATATATGATTGTAGGACGTAAAATTAGGAAGCAAATAAAATGCTTACAACAGCAGAATTACAAACTGAATTCTCAAGTGGGTCCCATCAAGTTTCCCAAATCTCGTCTAATTCACTACTATATGGAGATACCCAACATCTTTTAGAAGATTTGACTGGGACAGTGTTTCAGCTGTCTGTCAAATATTTGTCTTCAGGAACATTTAAAACACAAGCAGCAGTTCCATTGTCATCAGTGGTATGAAAGGCTCTGTGAGTAAGGCTAGAGTGAAAGCTTTTTTGGCCTCCAGTAATGAAAACAGGAAGTCCTATTACTCTACCACTCCTTAAAAGTCACCATGCCATTTCCTGTGTTGGAACACTATGTCAAAATCAGCGTGAACATCAGTCCTTGCTTGAGTTCCTAACATTTCTGACTGATGTTTCTCAAAACAGGTCATACCCCTACATTTGACTGGAGGATCACACAGCCATGTTAGGCTCACTGAATAAATGTGAAAGAGTAGTACAAAGCGTGATTCCTAAGGTGACTGTGTTCTGAGTACTCCCTTTTCTCTGTGAGAAGAAGCTGTTGGATATTAGAGGTGCACATTAAAATCTCATCAGTTTGAGTAGGACTGGTTTAATGTTACAAAGAATCACCCCTCAACACAATTACCCAACATCCTCTTACTTTTGCATAATTCTCTTTCTTAAAAGACTAATTTAAATCTGGTGTGAATTGAATATCGCACAACTTCTCATGAAACACCAAATTTTCCTAAGTTGGAAAAAAGTGGAGCAGCTTACAAAAAAAACCCCAAACATATATTATAATAACAAAATCTAAGCTCACATTCAGAACTCAGTTTATGCATAAGTATAGAAGACACATTCAAATCTTAACAAGATAGTCTATTATTTTTCCCCATTTTAGAGTTCCCCTTTTAAGAGGATTTCAAGAGATTTTAAATGTGTCACTGTGTCAGATCACTACATGGTATTAAAAAATATCAGCAATGAGAAAAAAAAGAAGTTACTTCTGAGTTTGGTCTCCTGATTGTGAGCAAACAGACTGTCTTCATGAAAGTAAAATAGGGGTATGAAAAATATAATGCAGTTACTCTCATTTTTATAGTAAGAATAATGCACTGAAAGGAAGATCTGACAGTTCTGACAGAAGAGTCATGGTAACTTTCACAAGATGCTTACATAACCGAATTATTTATTAATTGGGTTATCTATCCATCTACCTATCCTGACCACTTATTCCCATTTTACAAATACTCAGTTTAAAGGCACAAACTAATTACAGAACTCAGGTGAAGGTTATGCCTTGTTTGTAAAGGATGCAAAATTTTCTGTAGTGGAAAACAAGGATGTGAGCTGAAATTACCTTCTGTCAGTGGAGGCTGACTCTGTTTCTGATGTTGTGTTAACGATACACAGCCTTACAAAGGGAAGTAGTTCAGAGCCAACAAAATCATCGTTGGGGCATCAAATCTTTTTAGCACAATAAACCAATAAACACAATTCTTGTGATTATACATTGGAAGTGAGGTGGACTGCTTCAACAGCTTAACTGACAGAAGGAAACAAAACAAAACCAAAAAAACATTTGCAGAATTCTGGTATATATTCCTCACAGCACTGGATAACAAAAACAAGGCAGTTCATTACAGTGGGTTCAGTACAAATAAGCAACCATGGTCCATGGAGCCCTCAAAATAACATGTCAGAGGGATGAGATCACCTTTTGTCTAACAGTGAATTTCAGTCTCAGGATGGTAGGAATATAGCTGAAATACTGATAAACAAATGTCACCCTTATTCCCGTAACACTAAAGCTTGTCTAATTATTTTGTTTATTTCCACCTTGTGATTGCACTATGTATGAGCAATCAGGAATCAGCTCTGCTTCCTGTGCACTAATTAATTTTCAGGAAATACTATGAACAAATTTTCATATCAGAACCATACAGTAAACCTTAGCTTTAATGTTTTATTCATTTATTCAAAGAACCTTTGCCTAGTGCTTTCACTTGTGTCTGTAGAAAAGCACCTGTCATGGTCTATCATACAGATAGGAAAAATATTTCCCTCAATTATGGAATTCTTTCATTTCTGCCAGCATAAAAAGGGAATAAATTTCTTCCTCAGATTAGAAAATGCAGTTGCCACTAGTCTTACTGGAATATCTCTTTTCTTACTATCGCTGGACTTCATTTACAGAAATGTGCTTTCAGAAAGTTGCTGTCAAAACAATGATAACACAGGCAGATACAGGGTGACCTTAGAAAGAGCACAAGATGCAGTACAACTCCTCTAAGGCATGATGCAGAATCTGCCAAAAGTAACAAAACACACTGGGAAAGCATTTTAAAATGGCTTGAGAGCACTTTGCAACCTTCTGATTCTCTGCTGTTCACCAGGGATTAACAAGGACTTCCGTAAATCAGACAGTCCTTGTTCTCAAATTCAGAGCAGTACCACCAAGCTGCTCTAACTGCTGGTTTTTAGATCAGAACCTGCTCATGACATATGTTTCCAGCTCTCAACCCCACCTCTGGCTCATCCCAAATATTGCTAGATGCGGTGCCCACATAAACTGCCTTACAAGGATATTTGTCACTCTGACACAGGCTTCTGCATGCTGCCCTGAGCCTTCCAATCACTACATTCAAGCCCAGAGGAATTTACTCTTTCTTTCCATACTTCTTTTAGTGACTACATCCCTGAACAGATAGCCAAAAACAATTCACCTCTATCAAAACAGGCTGGCAAATTTTATCACTGACACTACATCGCCAGTGGTAGTAGACAGGTTGAGAATTGAAGCATTGACTAACTATTCCCTCTACTGCTCAGGTATATCAGGAAACAGTGTAGGGAAGGCTACGCTAATAGATTTTTTACATATACCTAACCAAAATGTTTCAGTTAAGGTCAGCATTTTGGCCAGCATCTTTGAAATACCCCCAACTAATTCCAATTATATAAACAGAAATTAGCAATGAAGCAACTAATACTACATTACACATCTAGCTTTCATAGTAATACCTGATACTTTGCTGGATAAAAATGCATTAATGCTCACAGTAAAGCAGCATAAGAATAAATAGAACATAATCTATAGCTTTCATGTGTGTTTAAGAGTCCTATTTACAAGAGCTATTTGCTCTTTTCTGGAAAAAGCAGCAATATTATAATAGGCAAAAAGCCTTAACCTTGCTAAGAATCTTGTTATTGCAAGTCTCTAACTTCCACTTAGAAGCAAGACAAACATCTTATTAAGCTACTTCTGTCTCATTTCTGATCTCCTTTCCCTGTGAAGATTTAGTGTTATTTTGGTGTTGGTTATTTTCATTAATTAGCAGAGCTACATTCTGAATATCTTACAAAGAACTTTTCTAAGCTCAAATCACTTTTCTACCTGTAAGTGCCTATTTTTTGCAACACTTCTACAGGTGTAGCCTCATGAAAGCTGGCAATTGGATATGAAGGAAGAATGAAGCCTATTTTCCCACAGAAGCACTCTGCTGTATCCAAACACAAAACTCACGAACCAGCTAATAGCTGGATATCAGAATTACCTCAAACACAGATAAGAAAAAGTATTTTATATTTTTAAAGATATACTGAACCTAAAGGCTGACTAGTGAAAAACTGTTTCCTGAAATTATCAGTCAGTGATAAAAGCTTACCAGAAATATTTCCACTTTAAAGTAATTTTAATCAACTTACAGGAAACAGTTTCCTATAAGAGAGTAAGGCTTAGTACAGTCCAAGCTCCTTGATTCAGATCATACTTAAAAGAACAGCAAGCAGTGGTGGAAGTCTGGGGAAAGAAAAGGAAGTCTGGTGTCTTTAAGTTTTAGCTATGATCTCTTGAAACCACTAGAGCACAGACAAAGTCAGGGCTTTTAAAAAATGAGAGAAAAACGAGCAGTAACATGGAAACTTACACATTCCAGAAAGACAGAAAATAGATCTGTGGCTTTCCGACTTATTTTTTTTTCATGGGAGAGAAACCAGAACTTTAAGCAATCCTTCTTCAGGTCAGCATACAGAGGCACTGCCTCTTATGACTCTCCTCTTTCCTGAATTGCCAAACATCTCAAAACTGCACTGTATCTCCCTAGGGATTCAGTGCCTTTATAATGCTTTCAGAAGTCCTAGGAAAATTAAAAGTGACTGTTCCCAAATTAATTTTCCACTTTCCATGTCTCATCCATATCTCTTCACTGTGAAAATGTAAAAATAAAGTGAGCTGCAGCTGAACAATAATGTCTCTATTAGAGTGGTTGAAAGTGCCAAAGCTAAACCAGTAAGTTGTTTGGGTTTTTTTTCTTCCTGCAGCTTGCATTTAGTCAATCTAAAGTAGAAATCTAAGGAAGAAAATGCAAACATTTGCAGTTCATTAAACAGCTTATTAAAAAATATGTTACTTAGCCACAGTCACAGACAGTACTTCTAATACATTGGCTTCCTTCTAGCACTATTACAAAGCTGAGGAAGCCTGAGTCGACACTGTTCCAAGCTAAGGCAATCACAACCCAGACGTACTGAGCAATATGGTGGGAATATGACTCCATTAACATTTTTGCTAATTCTGACTCATGCTTGATTCTGTCATGTTGACTTTCCACACATATTATTAATTCAAGGACTAAACTCTGCTCCCATAAATGCTCATTGAAGGCTGATCTTTGTTGTATGGGTGATAAAATCAAGAAGCATCTGACCTAGCCTGTGAAAAAAGAATTATCTACTGAAGCCCAGTCATATTCCAATATGACTTGCATATTCCAGTGAGAAAAAGCAAGTACAGTCTTGTACCTTTTCAGATGGACAATCACAAGGAAATTGTTCCCAGCAAATAACACAAAATCATGGTCTGAGTAGCATTAGAAGAGACCTTAGTATTTCATTTCGTCCAACCCCCATGCCCAAGGCAAGGACTTCTTTCACCAGATCAAGCTGCTCAAAGCCTCATCCAACCTGATGTTAAAGACTTCTAGGGATGGGGCATCTACTTCTCCAGACAACCTGTTTTCAGTGTCTTACCAACCTTACCATAAAAAAGGTCTTCCTTATATCCAATCTAAATCTACTCTCTTTCAATTTCAGAAAGCCTTTTCACTGTCTTTCTGCTTACTCATCTCCTTCATATATTGAAAAATTGCTGTAAGTTTTCCCTGCAGCCTTCTCTTTTCCAGGCTTTAACAACCCCAGCTCTCTCAGCCTTTCCTCACAGGAAAGATGCTCCAGCCCTCTGATTATTTTTGTGGCCATCAACTAGACCCACTCCAACAGATCTAAGTCTTTCTTGTACTGGAGGCCCCAGAGCTAGACACAGTACTCCAGGTAAGGTCACACAAGAGCAGAAGGCAAGAATCACTCCCTGTACCTGCTGACCATGCCCACTTTGATGCACCCCAGGATATGATTAACTTTCTACACTACACGTGCAAATTGATAGCTCATACCTACTTTTTCATCTACCAATATGGTCAACTCTTTCTCTTGAGAGCTGCCACCAATCCAGTCACCTCCCAACAAATACTGATACTGGTCACTGCCCTGACCCAGATACAGGACCTTGCACCTGGCCTTCTTTTCATCTTGGTGTTATCTGCAAACTTGCTGAGGATGTACTAACTCCCACTGTCTATGCTGAGCTGAAGATACTGAAAAGTATTGGTCCCAATATGGACTCCTGAGGGGCAGTGTTCAGTATTTCTTTCTATTTGGGCACTGAGCTTTTGGATTAGCAATTATGTCTGCTAGTTCCCTCTGGACTCTAGGATGCATCTCATTCTGTCCCATATTTTTAGTTTTTTAGATGGTCTTGAGCCTGATCTCTTATGGTAGACACGGATTCATTCCTCTAGTTCCTCTCTTGATATGCAGGGACTTGATAGCAGCAGGAAGAGAATTATCAGTGAAAACTGAGGCAATGCAGTTCTTGAACACCTCAGTGTCTCCATGTCAGTTGTCTTATTTGTTAGGATTGTGTGGAGTGGTGTCTTTCTTTTCTGACTAACATGCCTGTGGAAACCCTTAGTATTTCTCACACCTTTTGTAAAATTTAGCTCCATCTGTGCCTTAGCTTTCCTGATCCCAGGCACCCACCTGCTCTGGTGTGGGGCTCCTCCAGGGGCAGCAGGTGGATCTCTGCATCCCCACGGAACTGCTTCACCATGGCTTACACCAGGGGCTGCAGGGGAATTTCATCTCTGGTGCCTAGAGCAGCTCCTGCCTCTCCTTCATGGACCTTGGTGTCTGCAGGGCTCTTGATCCTCTCACTCTGCTCTTCTCTGGCCACAATTACAACTGTGCAATACTTTCTTTTCTTCTTCTTAAATAAATTATCACAGAGGAGTTACCATGACTTCTAATTGGCCCAGCCTTGGCCAGTGGCACAACCATCTTGGAGCTGCCTGGGGTTGGCTCTGCTGAACACAAGGAAGCTTCTGGCTGCTTTTCACAGAAGCCACACCGGCAGGCCCCCCACAAACAGCCCCACTACCAAAACCTGGCATGTAAACCCAATACAATGACCAAACTATACTTACCAGTTTTCACTACCTTTTTTTCCCTCTTTTTTTAATAACAAAACCCTTAAAACAATTTTCTTGAAAGAAGTATTGCTAAAAGATTTGGAATTACGTATTAAAATTCTTTAAAACAAGTTACATTTTGAAAGTAATGTTCTCAAAATTATTTTGAATTGGATATTCAGATTCAGAAAATATATCCTTCTCTACTTCATTTTCACCTTTTCAGAGCACTGGCAGTCTAAAGCATGAAATGAGACATACTGTGTTAAGGTCTCATCTGGTTTATGATTCCATGAGAAAGTCCTATGTTGTTGGTTTCACTGTTTTAACAACAGCAATGTAGAGACATACATACATATGCAGCTACTAGGAAAAAACACAGAAAATACAGATGTTTTTCTTGTAGACTGAAAAGGATATTTACAGGTGATGAAGCAGTGTAACTTGAAGTAAAAATCTTCTCATTAGTTTCCACTACTTATTGCTAGAACTTTCTATTTTAGAATTGCAACACACTTTTTACTGTGCTTTCTATTCCAACATAGGTCTGCAGCTAACCTAAAGATAGCACTCCTGGATTACTTTTTTTGCTTGATCGGATTGATTTATTCAGCACCACATATACTCATTATGCTCTTGCAAAAAAAGTGTGCCTCTGACTAGAAGAATATTCAAGGACCTCATCTTGTGATCTGTCTTGGTTAATTGAAGTGTTTGTCCATGACATACACAGGATTGATTCCTGCTTCAGTAAGTTTTTCAACCATGCATGGCACCAGTTGTAGTCTAAATGAAAGGAGCTAATGAATCAGATACAAGACTTGCACTTGTAGGGGAAAAAATATTACCAAAAAAAAAACCAAACCAAAAAACCACCAAAAAACAAAAAAAAACCAACAACAAATAGCAAAATGAAAGAACCAGTGAGATTCAGAATATCCTTGACTTGGCATTCAGTCCCCATTTTGTATCTTAATGCTCCTCCTAAATGAAATGCAACTCTTTAGCTGAAGAATGATTTAAAAGAACTGTTAAGTTTTTTCAGTCAACGTTAAGTGACTACAGCATTATTCAGTAAGGGCTTTTATAGAATTGTGCATAAAGCCAAAGCATTTCTGAAAAAAGGTTTGCATTGTTATATAATTACAGCTAAGTGGTTGTTAGCTATTTTGAGTTATTACTCAGAGATTTTCAATGACCCTTTTCTGCTAAGGGTTCTGATATAGTTCTAGAAATGTAATGATATGCTGCACCAATCCAGTACTTGTCTGAATCATGAGACGACAAAGGTAGGATTTCTATTGTAAAGAGTTATGCAACCACCTATGTTGTATATGCCTGCAGTGACTATATAATAGATGTGAAGATAAGTTTTTACACATGCCACCTTCAAAACATGAAATGCATGTCATCTTTGTAGCACTTACATTGATAATTCTGGGAAAGGACCCTCCAGAAACACCAAGTTCATACAAATATGAGTGTATGTAATGAATTCTCAAGGGCATTCAATGCATGACGCACAAGGACACCAGCAAAATTTTTCTTCCTAAACTAACACACTGCAGCTCTTAAGATTGTATCAAGCTAATTAGAAGCTAAAACTCTGAAAAAAAGGCAATCTCAACCACGCTGAAGTGATGAATGCTGTTCCGCAAACCAGAAATACTGTGCAACAGAGCAGACGCCATTAAAAAGCCTGTATCACTTATTTTTCGTTATAACTTTTGCTATTAGCATGCTCCTACTGTTCAGCCCCTACTGACTAATGCTGTAGTCACTCAATAGTGACTGAAAAAACTTAACAGCTCTTTCAGCATTGTCACACACCGAGGGGAAAGCGGAGACGCTCGAACCGCCAGAGGCCGAGTCCATCGGCGGTCTCAGGCTGCCCCCGCGTGGCCGCGCCGGGGCAGCACACGTACGGCGATTGGATCGGGAATTCTGTCCGCCGTTCCCAAGGCATGATCCTTCCCCTGAAAACACAGCACGCTGCTTCTAACAAAGAGACAAGGGCGCTTCACTGTGGATATATGGGTGTGGCATTTTTCACTGTATCCGCTTACAAAGTCCGTGCCATTTCAGTTACAGAACACACACAAGAATCAGGATGTCTTTCACTGGAGAACAATATTGCTCGCTACTGCAATGATTTTTATATATCTTAATATTTTAATATGCCCTGGTTTAGGCAGACAGGATGTAAGGAATTTGTATAAGTGCTCAGGAAGGGCTGAATGTGGATCCCACTGAAACCAGTGTAAATTACAAAGGCAGATGTCTGTTAAGAGCATTTGAAAAACACGTCAATAAAATATACATTAAGATTATACATTAAAATTATACTTACTGCAATACTCAGTATCTGGACCTGAAGTCATGTTCAGCAAGCCATATTTATTTAATTTCCTACTCTCAGTATCCCATTATCCTATCTGCCTTGAGATTTGTCTTCTTCCTTTCCATTATACTACATAATTATTAAATTTTTGATTGTTGTAGTCTTTCTTACTCTATTTTGTTCAATTATCCATTGTTCCATTTACAATGTATTGAATTTTTAAAAAGTATCCAATTTTTTAATCTCATTTTGTCACATCACTTTTGTAACATATCAGATGCAGTACATTTCATAAGTCTAAGATAAACAACTAATAAAAAATTTCCTTGTGAAAGCCTAATTTAGAATTATTTTGTTAAAATCTATCCCAGAGGTTTTCAAATGGGAGCTACAGAAAGTTCAGACTGATCACTGTGAGTCAAAAAAATGTACTGCTAGCCATGAAAAACTTATTTTGCTTAGGGAAAGAAAAGAGGAAGAATTTTAATGTCTGGCCACAAGTGCCTAGATTAGCCAGCCAACTGCTGCAGGTCACTTCTTTCAGGGCTGTGAAGATGGTTTTAAACATTTGTGCCCACCAAATATGTCATTTTTCAATTCCTCAATCCTCCTGAATTATAATTTCAAAAGACAGAAAAATCTAGTTGACAGAGGATATAATAATTTTTCCAGTTTGATTACATCACAGTACCAACTAACCAAATTAACTTCATAAATCTTTGCAGCAAGATTTACAATATTGGCAAGTATATGGCATGTTCAACTTTGTTTTCACTTTTTCTCAAGACACAAGAGGGCTAAGTTACAACAAGAAGTTTGGGGATTGGAGTTTCAGACTCCAATACCTCCTATCGAGCAGCTTTCTGTTTCTCTGTAACCACTCCCAGACAGTTTACTAATAGAGTATCAAGTTAATCTGCTTTTTTCTGAGTTTCCATGGGAATTAACAGTGGCTGACTAATATCCCAAGATAGCTGCAATCCATGAGGGAATGCAAAGGGTTAGGGGGACATTGTCCACATGTCTCTTAAAATTTATATCCTGTAAAACAAGAAACAATCATGCATCTTTCAATACAGAAAATTCAGTCTGTTCATAACTGCATAACAGCTCTAATTCTCCTTCGTTCCATTTCTTTGTGTTTTCTTTTTTTTGTGCTTGCAAGAAATGTGTTCCACATTCTGATTGTTTCCAGACATTGAGTTATAATTAATTGTGGCTAACAATGAGCAGCTTAATATGGCATTTCTCCCTGCCTCAAGACAGAAGGGTAGGATATGTCATAAATTTTACACAAACATATTAAGTCTCATTGCATTTAAATTTCAAAATTACAGGATTTCAAATACAACCAACTCTTCTTCCTCACTTTTTTTATTTTGTAATTCTGTAAATTTGACTGTTTGGATCTTTTGCCTTATGGCTTTCTTTCCATCACTTTGACTCTTCCTAGAAGATGTTTATGCTGCTGCTAATGGAACCACAGAACAGTGTTGGAAGGGACCTTTGGTGACTGTCTAGTTCACATTTCTGCTCAGATGAGAGCCAACTTTTAAATCAGGTAACATTGCTCAGTCTTGTCTAGTCAAGCTTTGGGCGTCTCCAGTCTCCACAGTCTCTCTAAGCAATCTCCTCCAGCAATTAACCCTTCTCACTGTGAAATCTTTCCTAATATTCCTACTCAGAACTTCTCCTGCTGCAGCATCAACCCTTACTCTTTCCCTCTGCACCTCCAGAAGCCTGAATTTTCTACAACCACCCACTAAAAAGCCACAAAGAGAAAGCCCTCTCCAAGCCATTCTTTCTTCAAGACAAACCAACACAATTTCTCAGGATATTCTCCCTTTGAATATCATGTGCTTCAGCAACCCTCTAGGTAGCTCACCACTACACTCCTTCCTGTATGTCTGCATCTTTCTTGGACTATTGAGCCCAAGCTGCACAAAGCACTCCAGGCACCATCTCATAAGTGCTGAATTGAGGGAATTAATGAATTTCCTCAATTAAACATTCCTAATGTTGCACAGGGTGGGCCTAGCTTTCATGGCTGCAAAGGGCATCCTGCTGACTTTTCTTCGACTTTTTGTCCACCAGACTTCTGAGATCCTGCTTTGCAGCCAGTCAGTTGCCAACGTATTTGTTGCAAGAGACTGGTCCAAGTGCAGGGCTCAGCACCTTTGCTGAACTTCAGAAGGTCCCCATCAGTCTTTTTCAACCACTTGTGCCTCTGAATACCAGTCCCAACCTCCAGCTTATCAATCATTTCCATCCCCAATTTTATGTCACCTCGGAATATCCTGAGGGTGTACTCCATCCCATTTTCTAGGTGATTCATGAAGACAGTAAATGTTAGCAATTCAAAATCCTGAGGAATGTCATGCCTGACCAGCCACTATTTGAACCCCTACTCTTTGAACCCATGAGCCCAGCCAGTTTTCCACCCACCTGGAATTCTATCAATCCAGTCAGGTTTCTCCCCTTCAGATACAAAGACGCTGCGTCACTCATTTTGTTCTCCCCACATCCACACTGTTAATCATGTCATTGTACAAGGCAATCAGGTTGGTCAGGCACAATCGGAACAGGTAATGCTGTTGTTTGCTTTACCCGATCACATTTTCCTGAAGGGCCTAGAAATGATTTCCAGGAAGACTGGCTCGATGATCTCCCTGGAGACTTCAATTAGGCTTGAAATTCCCCAAATCTGTCTTATCTTTCTTCAGGCTAGCTGTGATGTCTGCGTTCTTCTAGTCATAATGTAGTTCCCAGGCATCATAACTGTTTGAATGCCATAGAGAAAGCTTTCACAGTGACATTGACCAGTATCCTTAGCAGTACTGGATGCACCTTGCTTGGTTCCATGACCTCCTCTGTAAGTCTAGATTGTTTAAGAAGTCTTTAACTCAATCTTTCTTTACCGTGGCCCAAACCTGGCCTCTGTGTACACAGGCTTAGGAGACCTGACAGCAGACCTTACAAGTAAAAAAAGAACAAAAAATGCTACTCAGCCTTTTCAATTTTCTGTGTCACTAAGTTTACCACTTAATCTTTTCAGCAGGTCTACATGCTCCTTAGACTGCTCTTGCTGCTTAAGCAGCTGTAACAGCCCTTGCTGCCCTTCTCATCCACCACAAATTTCATTTCCAGCTGAGTTTGGCCTCTTCTACACCATTTGAGAAATGTTCCTTTCTTCCATGCAGCTCATCCCCCCTTCCACTGGTGTATGAGTGATTTTCACACTTGAGTTCAGTCAGAGTTGCCCATTCAACCAGGTGGACCCCCCGACACATCCCCGTCTTTGAACTTCAAAGCCAAAGGAAGCTATTCTTGACAATCAAAAAACTGTCTTAGACCTCTCCACAGCTACCTCTCGTGGGATCTAATCTACAGTCTGACTCAAGAAGTTTGTTCTTCTAAAGACAAGGATCATTATTCTGGTACACTTTCTCTTTTCCTGCAGTAATACACAGAATAAACTTGGGAAACCACTTTCTTAACATATGGATGAAGAACTAGTACCACTAATCATGAACAATCTAAACTAAAACCTCTTACAAAGGTAAATGTGCTGCTGTAAAGGTCTGAAAGAATTTCATAAACATTTTTTATTTCTCTGCAATAGACAGGATGCTCTTCTACTTACGCAGATGGTTTCTGTAACACACACGGCCTCCCATTCAAGTCTGAAGATAATGATAGTAAAGATGACAGAGTTGTGTAGCTCACCCATGTCCAAAAACCCCAGACAGAACAACATCCTTGACACACAAGTGCTTAAATGTTCAAGGAAGCAATTTGTTTGATCTGGTTATCTCCAGAAAGGTCTGTGTTTACCTATATTTTTTCAAAGAGGGCAAGTGTGATTACAGCATAACTTACACACGCAAAGAGTCTATCACCACATAGCATTGCCTCAGCAAGATCAGAACACATATCATGCAGTCAGAAACTTCTTCTTTTAATTGAAAAGCTGTCTGAAGGAAAAGACTAATTAAAAAATGTCTACCCCTGCATCCTATGTTTTGCACTTAAAGTAGTCACCATATTCTATCCCAAATGCCGTTACTATGAGATAGAAGGCCTGAGTTTCACATACAGGAATATAATTCTACCCTCTTGCTGTTCTCATCTTCCTCTGCAAAACATTAGCCTGATCCTCATGTTAGTCTTCAACACAACTTCTGGGACCAGAGTGATAGTATTTTCCACATTCCTCTAAGCTAAGCTTCACTGAATATAAATAAGCATTCTAACCACAGGATGCAGTCACAATGCATCTTGTTTGGCCATGAAGCTGAAATTCCATTCTGTTTGTGCAGAGGAAGGCCCTGGGCTAGCTTATGACTTAATGATAAGTGGAGTCTCCAGAGAGACTGAGATGAAATCAACAAGGTGCCTCAGAGCAGAAAGTGAGCTGTACCATGACTCTCACTTACTTCGCATCTTCTGATTCAAAACTTGAATGTTTTCATGTCACAGCTGGAAAAGCAAATGCATGTTTTTGCTCTACTGTGAATAAAAACAGAAGCAATTTTGTGGATGCTGCTGTGCTGCTAAATGATAGAAAAACCCACCATATTAAGAATCAAATGAGGTTTTTCTTACTACAAAAAAGGTGATGAGCTGATTATTTCCATCAAGCATAAACCCAACTGTTCTAACTAAATTAAGAACCAGGCACAATTTATAGGATATATTTTTTGGACTAAAAATCAAATCACATTAAATCCTTTTCCAGAAGTTATTAGGAATAAAAAAGAACTATTAATAAGCAGCAGTGCAACTTGCAGCTTAATCATTGAATGCATTCCAATCAACAGATGACAGAAAGGAAGATCTATGCAAGTATTATGATGTTAGGTTTGTCACCATAGCTCATTGGAACCTCACTTCTGTGCAAGAGTACAGAAATGTTATGAACAGGTGAATAAGCTCTGATGCAAATCAAGGCATTGAGCTTCCCTTGGCTTGCCATCGGGTTGACAGGGGGAGACCCCTACCTAGCATGGAGCTAAACCATGGAGAAGCAACCACTCTTGGGAGCTACGCAACTTCAGCTCCAGATTTCTACACCTGAGCACTCAGAAAAGTATGCAGAGAGAAAAACACCAGAAATATACAATACCATGCAAAAAAAGGGTATTTTTCTCATCATCTCTCCTTCTCCTTTTCCCCACAGATATTTTCTTCCTGAAATTACGCTTCTGGAATTGCTATTCCACACACACCACATGCTGTAGTTTAGATCTTGCTATAAGAGTAAGAAGCATAGGGACATGAAGCAGTATCCCCACTCTGCAAGGATAAATGACCTTGTAAGGGACTAAAGCCTATGGGTCCAACCAGATGCTTCAGAAAGTGCTAGCTGACATTGTCTACAATACTGATCATACCTCCTTGCTTATGTAAAACAGCACTTAAAGACTGGCACTCTCAAGAGAGGAAAAGTACCTGAAGCAGGTATGTATTTCACGAATGAACTGACAGACCTGTTCTTGTTTGGCAAGAGGATTCCAGGGCCCTTTAGAGCTTTCTACAAAATGTAAGCCATAGACAAGGCAGAATGTTCTCATTCTCAACTATGACACAGTAGGGTGGGAATTTTCTACATATAGTTTCCATCTTTCAAACATTAGTATGATGTTTTATTAAGTTTCTAGAAAATTCATTATCTTCTTCACAGTAACAGAATTTTTACATTGACAAAATTCAATAGGTCCACTTCTCTTCAACATCTTCATAAATGTCTTGGACATAGGACTCAAAGGAATATTAAGTTTGCCAAGGACACTAAATTGGGAGGAACTGTCAACTCCCTCAAGAACAGAGAGGGAGGCCCTGCAGAGAGACCTTGACAAATTAAGAGGGCTGAGCAATCAGCAACCGTATCAAGTTTTACAAGGGCAAGTGCCAGATTCTGCACCTGGGATGGGGCAACCCTGGGTGTATGGAGAGACCTCAGAACAAGAGGCTGGAGAGCAGTGCAGCACAAAGGGACCTGGGGGTTCTGTTCAATGGCAAGTTGAACATGAGTCAGCAGTGCCCTGGCAGCCAGGAGGGCCTCCCGTGTCCTGGGGGGCATCAGGCACAGCATTGCCAACTGGGCAAGGGAGGGGATTGTCCTGCTCTGCTCTGCACTGGGGTGGCCTCACCTTGAGTGCTGGGGGCAGTTTTGGGTGCCACAATGTAAAAGACATGAAGCTACTAGAGAGCATCCAAAAGAGGACTAGAAGGATGGTGAAGGTCTGGAGGGGAAGCCTTGCGAGGAGCAGCTGAGGTCACTTGGTCTGTTCAGCCTGGAGGAGACTGAGGGGAGACCTCACTGAGGTCTTCAACATCCTCACAAGGTGAAGCAGAGGAGCAGGGACCGATATCTTCACTCTCATGACCAGTGACTGGTCTTGATGAAATGGCATGGAGTCAGGGGAGGTTTAGATTGGATATCAGGAAAAGGTCTTTCACCAAGAGGGTGCTGAGCACTGGAAAAGGCTTCTCAAAAAGTAGTCACAGCACCAAGCCTGTCTAGTTCAAGAAGTGTTTGAACAAGGCTCTCAGGCACATGTGATTCTTGGGTTGTTCTGCACAGCAGCAGGAGTCCATGATCCTTATAGGTCCCTTTGAACTCAGGATATTCTATGATTCTGCTCTATGAAAATTTGACACAAGTACAGCTACCATGACAACAAAGTAAAAATACCTGATTGTTTTGGTGTATAATTATTTTCAACTGTCTTCTCTGCTACTGAAGTCTGTAAGAGATTGTAAGAGATTGACTGGTCCTTGACCTTTAGCAACATTGACCAACAGCACAAATCCTTCACAAAAAAGGGGTCAGCAACTACAGCTCCAGCCTCAGTTTTTGTCCCTTTACCCTTCACATCCCAAGAGCATTCTGTCCAGTGAGACTGTGTTTGAGTAAGTTTAGCAAGACCAAATGAGCCACGCTCACATCTACTCCGTAACATATCAGAATCACAGAACCATAAAGGTTGGAAATGACCTCCAAGATCATGGAGTACAACAAGCCTCACAGGTGTTGCTGGGTTTACAATATACAGAACACCCTACAGCCTAATACTGTTTTTATCCTTTGCACGCAGTTCTCTTTCACTTTTACCACAAGTAGAGAAGAGGTAGTCTTTTTTTTCTGGAATTCTTTGTCTCAAGATCTTCTGTTTCTCAGGACAATTTGCTGTCTTGAAGCTTCCCACTTAAAAGGAGTATTTCCCAACTTTCCTATCACCAAAGGGTCATGGTCCTAACCCAGTTACTGAAGCACTGACTTCTTACATCACCACTCCAACTTCTACCCAAAAGACTGAATTTTAGACTCAGGTTCAAGACTTTTCTCCCACCTGGCAGCCTTGCAACTACCCCAAGTGTCGTGTGTAAGCACATCACAGTCCAATGAAATCACATACTTCCTCTTCAAATCCTTGATGACAGATAGGTATAGGGTACATACCTAATGGTCAAAACTGGCGAACAGCTCTGCCTAACACTATTAGCCTACGTTTTGCTTTTCCCCCAGTTCTTTCAAGTTCAGCTGTGAATTGGCTGGAGTATATAGAGTTTCTTAAAAGGAAAGAAATTTGTAATTGGAAATGACAACGAAACAAGATTAAATTTTGCCTAGTTTACCAGACATTTCCTATCTGTTAAGAAGTAAAAGGAATTGTTGCAATGGCTGTTTTTCCCCCCAGTAACTGGAGCAGAAAATAAATCAAGACAGAACTTTGTATTTAAATCCACAGCAAATGCAAACATAACCAAATAAAATATCAACACAGTGCTCCTGAGAGAAATGCCACAAAATTTGAGTGTGGTCCACAAAAATGAGTTCTAACACACAAGAAAACAGCAAACAGAAAGGAAAAAATAAGACAACTGCAGCCTCAGTCAGTACGACTTACTCAAACCTGCAATTGTTACTGTCATGGGATTTTCAAGAACTCCATGGGTACATGTGGGCCACTTGACTCAACATGACTGGACAGCTCAATACCCAAAAGAATGCCAAATTTCATACCTAGGAAGTGTTACTTCAAACTCAGTATCTGGCATTTTAAAAACCAACATAAATTTCACGTGTGCAGTTTTGCTCTCTCTGACAGGTTGTCTCTGATTAAGAGTGATGTAACAGTGGTATTATCTGGAAGATTAGACACAAATTCCACCAGAGACCACTACAGTTTACAGTAATAATGCAATCTTCCTGAAATGACAAGGCACATTAAAATTCCCCATTGCTTCCAAACAGACTCTCCGCTCCATGCTTATCTCTTGATAAGCTGGAACACCTTCCAGATACCTCAGGGAGTTTACAGAGATTAACAATAGATGTTGCCTAGCTCAATCATCCCATTAAGTGGACACAGATTATACATCAGCCTGTAATTAAATCAGGTAAATTGTTTCCACCTTCAGCCCATGAAGATTATATAAAGGTGAAATCCTTGAATTGCTCACAGGCTTTTGTCATCCAGCTGCATTTGATTACTTGAGAAAACAGATCAAGATCTTCCACTGGGTGTTTAGATCCATCACTAATGTAGAGTAAAGGGATATATGTAGTGTAACTACTTTCTCATGTCCATTGCCCTGGTTTTTACTAAGATGAAGTTTGCTGCCCCCCTGTGATGCAGTTAACACACCTCACTTTGTTAAGTGGCCCTAAGGACAAAGCAGCTGCACCTCACCACAGAAGTAAAAGCAATGCAAGCAGAAAACTCACAAGTACTTTTGAGAGGTAGAAGTCAACTAATGCCCAGTTCTTCCACTTCCTACATGCACAAATAAGGGGAAAAAAAGGTTTTCTCCAATTATATTTTTCCCACATTGAGTATACCACTGTCTGACAGGTTTCAGTACTACTCATCATTTGAGCATCAATCTAGAAGGTACACATCTGAGACCTAAGCACAATTAAACTAGTTAGGAAGCTGGCCTCATGGCTACCTTTGCAACAGATTCATGGTTCCGCCCTCACTTGGAAGTCTTCTTTACCTTCCCGAAGCACATACATCTACAAGTACATCTCCAAGATTCAAAGTAAAGAAACAGAAGTTTTACTGGGTTACTTTCATACAGGGTTCACCAGCAAAAACTTCACCAGTTATGCTTCAAATCACATATGCCAGTGTGAAAAAAAATCACAATACAACAGAAATTAGAAAAGTCAAAGTACACACGTCACATGCCCCTTCTCATATTTGGATGCCGATGGTTCATCTCACTATCCTTAAGGGCCTTCCATGAACTTACTCTGATAGCCAGTTTCCCAGCCACAAACCTTTACTGCAGCCCCACTGTGTCTGCTAGTGATACCTCATTCTTTTGATACACATTCAGCTTCTGTTCAGGGATTTTGTACCTCTGAGGATTGGGTGGTTGTCTTCTTCACTTCTATGCACGTTACACAGGAGAAGAGCCATTATGCTACCACTGCAGAACCACCTGTTTATTCCTAACTCAATTATAGACCAAGCCCCTTCAGAATCACTAGCTGACTTTCCAGTTTAAGACACATCTTAGGGTAAAAATTCTGAAAGCTCAGAACATTCAGAAGTACTTACAGAGTATGTTCTGGTTGAATGAACTCAAATGGCTTTACCAAACTTGCAAGTTTTACCTGAACAGAAAATACATTTAATTGGCTTTACCTGTACACCCTTTACACACACTCACACATTTCTTAAACACTTTTGATGCTCACAAATAACCGGCTTTTATCAAGGCATCTGAGGCTTTTAAGTATCTTTCATCATAAAAACTACTTAGTTGTGACAGCTTTATCAGAAAGAACAGTTGTTCTGTGTTCACACTGGCCGACACACATGTAACCCTAACTACAAGAAAATGTATTGTCTTGGGAGATTTGATGACTGTGTTGCATGAACAGCTGTATGCAGCAACACAGAGAAAGTACTATTAACTGAAGGAGATCTGCTCACTAAAATCTGGAATCTAAAATATATATATATATGCATACTACATCATGCTGCTTATGTGCCAAGAAATGCCTTGACCATCTTACAACAGTTCAGTTTTTTCATTTCAAGTCCTCAATTTGATCAAAATCACAACTTAAGTACCCATGTGTTGCAGCGGGGATTACTGCAACAAGTATATTTCAAACCAGGAGTCCCGTGGAAACGAAGTATATATGGACAGATTTGTGGTAGATGTTTCAGAGATGTTTATTTCTCCAGCCGCATGGCCAGGGTCATCCCAGGAACTCTGCAGTCACGGGACCCGAGGGTCCTTGGTCACCCCGGGGAACACAAACCAACCAATGGGAAACAAAGGTGACCAGGGGCAAGGAAACCCTGTGTCTCCCCTCAGGGCCCCCCCCCCCAGGGCTCCATGGCAGGGGAGGGACCCCAACATCTCACCCGTTTTATTTTAATAAAAGGAGAATGAAAACAACTGGATAAACATAACAAGAACAGTTTCAAGACAAAACAATCCACCCTCCTGAGTCTTTAAATGTCCAAACAGATTCTCTGGAACATCTTAGGGCTGACAGAAGGGAGACAGAACTCTCCGGGCATGCTTTGTGGGGAAACTGAGGCAGGAGAGGGTTTAATTTCTTCCCTCCCCCTTTTCATCCCCCCCTCGGTACCGGAGAGGAATTGTAGGGAAATGGAATTGTATAGGGAAGCCATGGGGTGAAAAACGGATTAGGAATAAACTGGGGATAGGGTAAACTTAGGAAGGGGTACATATTGGGTATAGGGTAAAAGGGGGAAGTAAGTTGTGGATAGGGAAGTTGCTGGGATGGATATTGTTTATAATTTTGTGCATAACAGCTGCCTTTGACGGGAATACCTCTAGGCCCAGTAACATTTGCTGCTTGTAAACCCTTCTTTCCTTGCACTATATCAAATTGCACAACCTCCCCATCTCCTCCACTTTGCAGGTAATTTTTAGGGTTATTCCTTTTAATGGCAGTTCTATGGATGAATAGATCTCCCCCTGTATCATCTCATGTTATAAATCCATAGTTGTTTCTCACATTGTACCATTTCACAGTTCCTGTGACTTTCGTGGCTACAACTCCTCCCATCATGTGCTTGCGTGTTCGTCGTGGCTGCTGGTCCTGCGTGGCCACCGCCTCACCGACTCCGACGTCTCGGCCGGGCCCCCGCGTTGCGGCTGCTCCGCGCTCTCCGAGCGGCGCTGCTCCGGCGTGTCTGGGCTCTGCGCGGCCCCGCGTTGCCATCGCCGCCGGCCCCACGCCCTGTGAGTGGTTCTGCTCTGCAAACTCCACGCTGCTTTGAGAGCGGCCCCGTTCCGGCTCGGTGCTGCGCTGCGCAGCTTCTCGTGTCGCTGTGGAAACCGCCGCTTCTCCCTCCGCAGGGCTCTCCGAGCCGTGTGCTCAGAGCGGGCTGCCACGCCGATGCCCGGTTCCTGGCTGCTCGTGGCCCACGGCACCCGCGGCGTCTGCAGCACCGCTCCCTCACTCGCGGTCGCATGGCCGGGGACCCCGAGACAGGGATGGGGTCCGCGATAAGGCGCGCGCTCCCGAGGGGGCCGGGCGCATCCAGCACAGGCACCTCCGCCGGCACGGCTGCAGTCATGTGCTCCCGGGACGGTGGCCGCGTGGCCTCGGCCACGGGATAAGTATGATCCTCCGCTTTAGGGGTAATGGGACGATACAAATGCTCCTCAAGAGCTTCCCTGATTATAAGGTATGCATGGAAAGCTTCTCTTTGATCCCATACTTTATCCCAGATCTCGTCCCAGAAACACCCCTCACAAGACACAGGAGGTTCGATATTAAAAAGTAAGTCTCGAGAAATATAGGAGAACCTTTTGAAAAGCCAGATGAAAAAGTGTTCTAGATCTCCCGGTTGCATTACTTTTTTGTTTTGTTGTTCAAGGATTCCTTTTACTTCTAGATATATTTTTCTCTGTGGCTCAGAGAGCCCCATTTCCCACGATTCCTCCATAGTCCAGAGAGAATATCCAAAGCAAGATGAGGAGAGGTCTAGAGTGATTATGTTACTCACGAATCTTCTTCAGGGATCGGTATCTTGCCCGCATTCCCCACCAGTTTGTTGCAGCGGGGATTACTGCAACAAGTATATTTCAAACCAGGAGTCCCGTGGAAATGAAGTATATATGGACAGATTCGTGGTAGATGTTTCAGAGATGTTTATTTCTCCAGCCGCATGGCCAGGGCCATCCCAGGAACTCTGCAGTCACGGGACCCGAGGGTCCTTGGTCACCCCGGGGAACACAAACCAACCAATGGGAAACAAAGGCGACCAGGGGCAGGGAAACCCCGTGTCTCCTCTCAGGGCCCCCCCCCCCAGGGCTCCATGGCAGGGGAGGGACCCCAACACCCATGTGCTATAGAACTATCACAGCTGCCATGAAGACTATCGTTTCACCCATTCTCACTGGAAAAACTGAGCCTTACAATGCAGTCACTGACAGCAAGCTCCAACAGGGTGTGCTCCCAACACACTGCAGTTCACTGACACAGCCCTTGAAGAGCATGTTTGGAATTTCACTTTTTAAAAAAGTTTCAGCAGCAGCGTACACTGGCTTTACAAATATTTACATACCACATTCAAAAAGCTTAGAAGACTTCTTCCCAAAAGACACAACAGTCTGCTAAGCGGTTGCACCTTCAGGTTTCAAATGCCTTGGCAAATCACTACCTACAGAAGACTTGTTAGCAGACCGAAACACATTACGTGCTTTAAACTCCAGAGAACATAATTTTAACTTCAGAGTTGTTTCCAACAGTAATGCACACCAGACAGAGACGATTCCCACATGCTTGATCTTTATTGTGCGAATATTGTTCAGAGCATTTATTACCCTCTGCAGACACACATTAAAAAAAACAATACACTAACAGTGGCTAGATTGATGGACAACATATTAAATCTATTTGGTGGTAACTTGTATGCATGCAGTTAACTCCTGTGGTGTACAAATCTTAGCCAGGAGGCCAGCCCAACTGACGACCACCCAGAACATGGAGATGTACGTGATAGACAGACTGCCCACCCTCAGGCCCTTCATTCACAACCATCCGGAATCCATTGGTCAGGCCCAGGTTAGCAGCACACTTCTTGCCAACAATCATTAAATGCCCGAGAAGCTGGAGGAGAAAGAAAAAAAAAAAAGAAAAAAACAACAAACAGAAAACACACAGAAAAGGGGAAAGAGCAGGAGGGGAAGGAATGAGAGCAAAGAACCAATAAGCCAGTAAGTTAATTCTCAGAAATTCAGCCACTGCTCTTCAAATTCTTGTCTGCCTGCAACTGACATTTCCCAAGAAAAACTATAAAGACTGACTATGCATAATATAGGGGGAAAATAGAACTACTGATTAGTTTCAAGCCAGGCTGTAACAGACTACAAGTGTCAGAGAATCTAAATTTATTACATGGTTAAAGCCCCAACTACTTCTTCAGACAACATACATAATTCTGGTGGAAAAGAAACTTTATTTTACCGTGTAAAGTTTACAAAATCTTTGAGCTCGATGTTTATAGTTACAAATGAAAGATTCAGCACCTCTCAGCTAACCTTCCTTTTCTTCATCTCTGACCTGCTAACAAACCCCAAGCCCATATTACAGCAAGTACTCTTGCATGCAAACGATGAAAACAGACATCAGGATTATAAGATAACAAATACCAATTCATTTTTCCTGGGAAATCCACACATACAGACATATTTTGTTTTCTCTAGCTAATTTTACTGGAAAACTTTAACTCCATTATCTTTTTAAGCTAGAGGACAAGGATTATAGTATCGGAAAACTACTTTGCCTCTTTGAAATGTCAAGAGGAAAAGGGGGACAGCCTAGTACTTTATGGAAGTAATAAGAAGCACAGTTTGGTATACAGAAAACCTTTAGAGTACTTACAGATTCATCAGAATCTTCTGCTTCAGACAACCTGACAATTGGCTTCTTAGGAATCACTAAGAAATGTGTTGGAGCTTGGGGTGAAATATCATGGAACGCGAGGCACTGGAGGAACAGCAAACAGATAAAATATAACTTGCTTCAGAGAAAGGCAAGAGTTTCAAATCAATATGCCTCACTAAATACATACTTCAGCAGATTATCGCATACCTCAAACACATGCAGAGATGGTAGCTTTTCTTGAGTGATATATTATTCTACAACCTTTAAATTCTAAACACAAAACACTACTTACCAAAACCTGCTGGTATGAAAAGAAACACTACTCTCTAAAGCATTGTTTAAAATCTACAGCCTTCTCAGCAAAGTAATACACAATCAGGTTCAAGATTTATTATTTCAACACATGCATAACAACTAGTAGAGCTGCTGGCATGCATGCCTATAAAAAGTACACTTATGCTTACTTATTTTTTATTAACACCATGTTTAATAAAATAAATGGCAAAGAGTTGCTAATCATCTTCCAGATATGCCTGAATATTTCCTTGGTAAAAGACAGCAAGGCAGTTCCAAAGATCCTGAAGTTACGTGATCGAAGCCATATTAAACTTCTGTTCTCAACAGCACAAAGTATTTCACAGTAATGCATTAACACCGGCTCTGCTTCAGACATTCTCAAATTGAGAGAAAGGCATCACTTTTGAAATACAAACAACTGTCTGTAGTGAGCAGTTGAATCTCAGCTGAAGTTACACAAATACCAAAATTACAACCAATCAGACACTGCATGCACCACTTAAATCTCCAATTAGGAATTACCAATAGACAAGAGAAAATGAAGCTGTATCTCTTTGTTCAAATGGCCGACCACAAAACTGGGACTTGCTACTGCAACCTTGACAAATGTGCAGATGCACAGCAGGCACCCTGCCATCATTAGTCTAAGGACATCTCTGACTTACCCACCACATTTAACAGCAAGACACCTGGTAGTTATTGGTTATGTCACAGAGAGTGTATACTTAAAAACACGTATCTAGATTCTTCAAAATACTTATTTCCTAGATACTTTTTTTGTGATCAATAAAGTTAATTTTCTTTGCAACTATACTGCTTTTTTCTTCTACTAAGAAACATGGCTTTTGTCAAGAATAAAAGTGGTGAAACACCTGAACTCAGCTTGCATTGATCTTGTATACAGCTTATCTTTTATATACCAAATCTGTCCAGTTTTAAGGTATCTTTAAGATAATGCCCTGAAGTTCTGAATCTCTGATGAACTGCTCATTTCTTCCAGAGAAGGACAGTAAGTAAATAACTGATGAATAAAACTAATGTGTACCCAAATAAATAAATCTTACTTTGAGTTGACCATTTTGTAAGCAGCTTTTCTATTATATAGTCCCATGGAGGCAGAATGCAAATGGCCAAACCACGTCAAAGAATTTAGGAGCAAAAGACTGGAAGCTAATAGTTTTCTATGGTACAGAAAGCAGAAGCAGCATTAAGGAAAAAGCACAACCACAGAAGTTCATGAGTGCATGGGAAACCAAACTTCATTTCAGCAAGTTTAGATTCAACCGGAAAAAGAATGATAAGGCATAATTCCACAGAGACTTTGTACTTTTCGGTACTTCCTTTTTTCTAAAGGTCAGTTATTGACTAAAGGCCTTCCTTACCCTTCTCCTTTTAACACTTCCAGCCACCTCTAAAAAGACCTCCATAAAGTCAACAAAATTAATTGAAGATCATCCACTAGTCAACTAAAATCTAGAAGCTCTACATTTCTGTGCACTTTGAAGTAAAAATCAAGTGAGGCACTGCAGGTAATGACTCTTCCAGAAAATACTCTGCACAAATGGCTGTCAAAGTGGGTTATACACTCAGCGAAGTCAATTCCTAATCAGTAGTGCTCAGCTGAAGGAAAAACTCACAGAGCTTTGACCAGGGTAAAGAAAGAGCACATACCTTCACATAAACACAGAGCAGTAACATAACCATGACTTTCAGAAAGCAGTGAACATTTCCAATATTCCCTAGAGCAGATGGCAACTGCAACAATTCTGCCATCTATCAAGTAAACAGTTTCAAGCTACGCATGATTTTTGCACACATAAATCTGACAAACTGAATCCTTATAGTCTGTATTCTCCACTGAGAATAATACCTTATTTCAAAAGCAAAAACTCCTGTTAATGGGGCTCCTGTATTTCAATCTGAAGGGGGTGTGGGAAAAAGTGCAGAGGATCTTATACTGAATAGTAGCTAGTTTACATTTTGGAAATAACCGCTGCATTTCTTCTGAAGCTGATTACTTCATTTAGGCCCTAACATGCTGTGAGGCACCAGCAATCCTTCTCGGAGGTTCACTGCCAAAGCCTGGCAGCAGAGCTACATAACCTCCGTAAGGCTACTGAGAGGGACATCGGGACCTGCAAAAGCAGCTAGCTGTGGTGCTCGAAACCCGCAAGGAGGCTGCCTGCGGGTGGTAAAGGTTTCACGGCTACCCTCCTACACCAGCTGTGAGAACCCTCGACCCTTGGCCAGGAGCCCGATGCAGCTCCAGGGACGGTGCAGGAAGGCGCGGAGGCGCCCCGCCCGCCCCGCCGCTCTCCCGAGCGCCTCCACGGCGCCCCCGGCCCCTGCACCGCCCGCACCTGCTCGTCCTCGTAGATGATGTTGGCGGGGATCTCCTTGCGGATGATCTTCCCGAAGATGGTGTCCCCTCCAGGACGCGCCGCCTGCGCCTTGCTGATCTCGTCAGCCATGGCGGCGGCTCCCGCGCGGCTCCAGCCGGCCCTCAGCCGCAGCTTCCTCCCGCGGCCACGCCCCCCTCGGCGCTCATTGGGCCAACGCCGGCTGTCGGCCGTTGCCGCCTGTCTGATTGGTGGTTCCGCCTGTCATTCTCCTGCTTGTCCCGTCCCCCGCACTGGCGCGCCCTCGCTGACCCGGGAGTTGCGGAGGGATCCAGCGGGGGGGAACTGTTGGCGGTTCCGCGGAGGAATCAACGCTGCGAAGTGAAACTCAATTCTGCAGAAAGTAGTGCGATGCCGTGAGAGGCTGTTGAAGGCAGAACTACTGCTTTTCAAATCCAACGCAAATATCTGTGTGATTTCTTGGAACAAGCTTCTGCAGACTGCTCCGAGCTGGGCTGCCGTTAGCTTTTCCATACAAGTTTGCAGGTGTTTGGTGCTCCTGGAATCAGGATCCTGCAGAAGGTCAGTTTAATGTGTCAGCCCTTCCTCACACAAGTAATTTCGTAACCATGAAACAAACGAATCAATATGGCCAAGCAGTAATTCACAGAGGGCAACAGAAAAGTTACACGCTTATACATCTAGTTGTAAATGCTTTTTTTTAAATACATATGACACCAGTCATGAAATAGGAGAAATAAAAAAGCAGGGAAAAAACCTCAGAAACCTAGAAGACTAACAACAAAGCTTAATTTTCATGCGGTTTAACAAGACCAAGTGCAAGGTGCTGCACCTGGATCAGAGCCACCCCTGCTGTCAACACAGGCTGGGAGATTGAGAGCAGCCCTGGGGAGAAGGACTTGGGGGTGCTGGTGGGGGAGAGGCTGGACATGACCCAGCCATGGGCACTCACAGCCCAGAGAGCCAAACGTGTCCTGGGCTGCATCCAAAGCAGCGTGGGCAGCAGGGGAGGGAGGGGATTCTGCCCCTCTGCTCTGCTCTGCCCTGGTGAGACCCCACCTGGAACACTGCATCCAGCTCTGGGGTCCCAGCACAGGAAGGACAGGGACCTGTTGGAGTGAGTCCAGAGGAGGGACACCAAGATGGTCGGAGTGATGGAGCACTTTTCCTGTGAGGAAAGGCTGAGAGAATTGGGATTGTTCACCCTTGAAAAGAAGAGACTTCTGGATGACCTAATTGCAGTCTTGCAGTACCTGAAGGGAGCCTACAAGAAAGAGGAGAGGGACTTTTTACAGTGTATGTACTGACAGGGCAAGGGGGAATGGCTTTAAACTGCAAGATTGGAGGTTTAAATTGGATATGAGGAGGAAATTCTTTACTGTGAGCATGGTGAGGCACTAGTACAGGTTGCCCAGAGAAGTTGTGGATGCCCCATCTCTGGAAGTGTTCAAGGCCAGGCTGGATGGAGCTCTGAGCAACCTGGTTGAGTGAAAGATGTCCCTGGTCATCGTAGGGGTGTTGGAACTAGATGATCTTTAATGTCCCTTCCAACCCAGCCCATTCTAGATTCTATGATTTTCTAAACCTCACAAATAAAATAGATTGACTTCCCTGAAGATTTGTCTAGGAAGATATTAATATAGACATTTATATATATATATATATTTTTTTTTTTTTAATATCTTTTTCTCTAGACAAAAATCTCACAGGAAAGCATGCTGGAGGGAGGCGGGAATAAATACTGCTAAGTGGCTTAAACCTAATATGGTTCCGCAGCTGATTACCTGAACTTATTACAAAAAGACCAGAATTTGTCATATATTTCTGGTAATAACTCTGAAATAGTTTATCATGAGATACCCTGAACAAAACTCTGATAAAGCACATTAAACACTGCAATTATATTCTCTTCCTCAGCTGGTGGTTCTGCATTAAGATATTTTGACATGTATATGTCCTACAGATGGTATTGGAGCTTTACGACAATTAAAATAAGTGCTTCAGAGACTAATTTTTTTGAATTATATTGTTGTCTAACCATGGCTATTCAGCAAATAAATGATTAATTTTATTCCCCCATATTCTCAGTAATTAAATGTATTTTGTGAAAGAATAGGAGATCTGATATTACTAGCTAGACAGACTCAGGAGTTTAACATACAAATACTTATTTTGGATCCATTTGCACATGGTAATATATTTTAAGTAGTTCCACAGGCTGCCGTGGAATCAGTCTATAAAGCATATTTCTATCTTAAGAGAGACATAAAGAGACAAGCTAAAGGTTTCTCTGAAAAAGCAAAAACATTTTTTTTCGTATAGTTGACTTCAGCATATATTTGTGTCTCACCATGTAAACAGCAAAATATATATTATTTTCAATAAAACAAGGTCCTTTCAAAGGGTGTAATTCATTCATTCACATCTGCAATAATTATTCTTGGAAATAAATCTATGAATAAACATCACTTCTGCTAACAGATCGAGTTTATTTATGAGTTACGTAGTAAAAAGGAGTATTTAATAGATGCTTGCAGTTGAGTATTAATTAACAATAAAATATTAAAATTATTGAGTAATAGTTTAGTGTTCCCATATTTCAATTAGCTTACAATGTAATTGCAGTTAAACGATTAAATGGACTGTGTATTGAAGCTAGAGGTCTAGTGAACAGTAAAGCTGATTACACAGAAAATCCTTATGCTGCCTTTAAGCTAATGCTGAATGATGTGTTACTGAACTATAAGCTTGTTTATTTTTCAAGAGAATGGCAATTCAGTTTTTTAGAAGTACCAAACATGGCCATGATACGGCCAGGGCAAGGCTGGGGTGGTCAGCCAGGGTGTGAATAAGGCAAGCCAGGGCTGTGGGGAACTTGATGTGAGCAGTCAAGAAGGTGACCTGACTAGAGAGGGGAAATGACTGAACAGAAAAAAATGCCTGTCAGATAACACCAGCAGAAAAAAAGCCTGCCAGCTTGGCAGCTTTGATTTTGGGAACCAAACGTCCTTGAAAAGTGCAGCTGGCCTCTTCTAAGTACAGCTGGGTACCTAGGAACTGGAGAGATCCTGAGATACTACTGGTAAGTGCAGAAACAAGGAATTGTAACCACAAGTTTTCTTCTGTAGTGGTGAAAAAATAGACTGGGAAAGGAGAAGGCACCCCAGTAAGGAAGGATTCTGAACTGCCATTGGCAAGGCAGTTGCCAATGCAAGAGCAAGGAAACAGTTTGGCAAAATAAAAACTGATTTGAAGCAACAGCAAACATCATCATTTATTTGCCATTCTAGGTGTTGCAAACAAACTGATGGCTGTCCAGTTACCCATTTGAAACAACTGGATTTTTTGTTCAGAAGAAAGAGTAGAGCACACTGGTCTTTGTGCTTCCCTGGGCAGTGGTCTGCGAACCTTCGGCAGGGGGTGCTGTACAGGGAGCAGCCCCTCGTCCTCACCACGGCTCCCGTCAGAGGGCAGGGGTCCCTGGGCCACTGGCAGCTCCAGTGGACTGAGTGGAGCCTGTGGGCAGCACTGCCTGCCTACTATGGACCCCCTTCAGCTCCTCCTGCATGCAGTGGCAGCCTCCCACCAGACCCTGGCATGGCGAGGACTGGCACTGTTTGGATAGCCAAGAAGGCCGGTGGTGTCCTGGGGTGCAATAGGAAGAGCAATGCCAGCAGGTCAAGGGAGGTAATCCGCACCCTCTACTGTGTCCTGGTGAGGCACATCTGAAGTGCTGTGCGCAGCTCTGGGCTTCCCAGAAGAGAGACATGAAGTTCCTGAAGTGGGTCCAGCAGAGGGCAGTGAAGACGGGACTGGAGCATCTCTCTTAGGAGGAAAGGCTGTGGGTGCTGGGCCTGATCAGCTTCGAGAAAACTGAGAGGGGACCTCGTCAGTGTCTGTCAGTATGTGAAGGGAGGGAGCCAGGCTCTTCTCAGTGGTGCCCAGCAATAGGACAAGAGGCAGACCGATGTACAGGAAGTCCCACCTGAACACGAGGAAGAACAACTCTGCTGTGCGGGTGAGCGAGCACTGGAGCGGATTGTCCAGAGACACTGTGGAGTCCCCCAGTGGGGGTAGAACCGTCTGGACACAATCCTGTACCATGTGCTCTGGGATGTCTCTGCTTGAACAGGGACGTTGGACTACATGAGCCACTGTGGTCCCTTCCAGCCCGAGCTGGAAGTCCCTTCTGTGAGTCTGTGACGGCCGCGTCAGCCCCGCCGGCGGAGGCAGCGGGGCGAGGGCACAAAGGCTGCTCGGAACGGCGGCGGCGGCGGCGGGCGGCGGGGCAGCATTGTCAGAGGCACCGGCTGGATCGTCACTTCCGGTGCGCCACTTCCGTCGGTGGGCCGGTGCGGGCGGCGGCCGCCATGGGGAGCCGCGGGCAGGCGAGTGACACACATACATTTTATCCTTGCGGGAGCCTCCCGCTGGCGTGCTCGGAGGTTGGAGCTTTGTAGCTTTGGTAGAGACAAAAGACATAGGCTTTCAGGACAAGAAGGACACGAAACTAGGTGAAAAAAGTAGGGGTTTGCAGGCAAAGGCTATTGCGGGAAAAGGAAGCGAGATGTGATAAGCAGAGGTTAAAATACATCAAAAGCACGTCTCGTGAGAGTAAGGTAGGGAAAAACAAAGACTTAACGAATTATTAAACCCTCTCATTACTACGGTGTGATATCCTGTCAGTACCTCTTTCAGAAGTGTCTTGAAGCCTATTGTGGGAATACAACAGACTGAGGTATTCCTGGAGCTCCCTGTTAAAGCAGGTGACTGTGGAGGTCAGAGGAGTCTGCTTTAACATGTCTCGATCAAGTCCATCTAATACAGCTACTCTGTGGCAGGTGTAGTGAAAATTTTTCAGGAGGAGCTTGCAGAAATAGGATGAGAGAATATCCTGGGTTGGAAAGGAACCACAAGAATGATCGAGTCGAGCTCCTGGTCTTGCACAGGACCATGTCCAGGAGTCACACCATGTGCCTGAGAGAGTTGTGCCAAAGCTTCTTGAGCTCTGTCAGGCTGATGCTGTGACCACTTCCCTGGGGAGCCTGTTCCAGTTCCCAGCCACCCTCTGGGTGAAGAACCTTTTCCTGGTACCCAGCCTAAGTGTCCTCTGACACAGCTTCAGGCCGTTCTCTTGGGTCCTGTCGCTGAGTACCAGAGAGAAGAGATCAGTGCCTGCCTCTCCTCTTCACCTTGTGAGGAAGCTGTGGACTGCTGTAAGGGCAGGAAGATGCCTGAAAATGGCTCATCAAATTGTTCAGAATAGCTATCAGAAAACTTCAAGTTTTACCATACGTGTCTTCCACATAAAACAACTTGTAATATTAATTTGCTAACTGCAGGGATGGCAAAAATATTGTGGGGTAGAAAAACTTTAGAATGTTAAAATAATCTGTAAAGCAGGAAGTTTATTTGTTGTGTTTTAATTCTGTGAATTTACTTTCCACAGATTCACCCATCTAGGGAATGGTGTAATTAAAGACAACATGGCTCTGTTCATTTTCTGGTTCTGAGTTACAGCCCTGTGTTTCCTCTTATGTCCTTTTAAAAAATATTTGGAATAACTAATAGTGAGAAAGCAATTTAAGACTATTATGAATTACCTGGAATTGTGCCCTCTAGAGATGCCAAAACATGATAGGAAGTACTACAAGGAGCGTCAAAAGGCATACTGTTATCAAGATTACATTTTTCCGGTGCCTGTCAGAGATTCTTTTCAGTCTCTGGCAAACACCAAAGAAGTCTCCTAAGGACTTGAGGATTTCAGTAGTTCATTACAGTCTGTATGAATGACCAAACAAAACCACATGACTGTGAGCTGTGATTCTCAGGGGGTTTGCTCTTCATACATATTCAGGTGTGTCTTCTCTACATTGTAAATCCTAATCGTTTGAGTGTTTGCTTTTACTGAAGTTTTCATTTGCTGACCTGGCAGTTACATTTAAGGGAAGGACTCTGCATTGGTTTTGCCACACCACCTGTAGAAGATTATTATATGAGAATACTTCAGCCATTTTTATTTCTGTCATTTTCAGTAGCTGGAGAATATCTTCTGATGTGCCCTTGACAGTGCCTTCGAGTAACTTGACTTTTAGAGTTATTCCAGTTTGTCGGGTTTATTTGATGTTGGCACAATAAATAATGCATGTGTCCATGTATTTGCAGGATTATATTCCCATCATGCCAAGTAATTATTTAGGATTGTGGTGCCAGCATCGTAGGGTGATGTGAAATATTTAGACCTGTCTTAAGATTTTGATGACATTACATCTGCTTTGACTGCAAGATTTTTTTATCAGGAATTTAAGTAAAACATCTTAGATACTGATTCCTTATCAAATTCTGTACTAAGTGGAAAGAACATGAAATTTCAACCAAAACATTTTCAATTGTAAAATGTTAATTTTAGCTAACAATCCTGCTAGCAAATAAGTAAATTTTATTGATGTTGTATTGGCAGGTTTTGAAGCTTTTTAAGTTGTTGCACAGAACACGGCAAGAAGTTTTTAAAAATGATACCAAAGCCCTTGAAGGTGAGATACTTGTTTTATGTGGTGTATGCTTACCTGTATTTCTGTGGAACTTTCTTCTCAGAATACAGAGAAAGAGAATTCTTAACATAATCTTTCTTTACATTCTCTTCCGTATTTTTCAAGTAATCATTGGGAAAACTTGTGTGTCCATTACCAGGCATCCTTTAATTTGAAACAAAAAAAATGGTTCTTAGATTCAAGCACCCAATCCATATTTTGGAAGGGACACATCTCTTTCTTGAATCTTCCTGATCTTCCTGGGAGATCTTTTTCTTTTGTTTTTTAACTTACTCTCTTCAGTCCAGCCAAAGCATGTTTAACTGTACTAAGCATTAGAATTAATTCTCTCTGTATGGTTTTTCCTCAAGGGATTAGTCCTGCTTTTTTTAGTAAACCACATTCTGTATGCAATACAGAATGCTAAATAGTGAATCTTATTTGATTTGTATAGCAGTCAACTTAAAATGTGACATCACATGAATTACATGGAAATCTTACATTGAAATACTTCGATCAGAGTGCCCCAGGAAGGTGCCATAAAGGACTTAAGATTCTTAACTTTGGGGCAGTGACAAATTCAAAATGCAATTTTTGTTCACACTTTAGTTTTTTGTTTACTTTATTTAGCTGCAAGACAAAAGATAAATGAAGAATTCAGAAATAACCGAGACGAGAAATCTGAAGAGAAGATAAATGAGGTATTTTCTTGTTTTCTGTTGTTTGGGGTTTTTTTCCACTTTGCATAAAAATATTTAGAAATGAGCTTTTTACTTAAAGGATCTCTAAACCAATGTAAATACATTGAGACATCACAAAAATCAGATTGGCTTAGAAAGACTTCTGCATGGATCTTTGTTTATAAATATATAGATACCTCCAGTGGTATTAATAATATGTTACAGAATATTGTACATGGCAAAACATGTAAGTTGAAAGTGTGTTTTGACAGTTCAAAGTGATTATTCTGAAGTTTTTAATAAAATTATAGGAGAAAATGTTTATAGTTGCTATTTTCATGTAAATATTTTATGCTTTGCTCATAATATCTATCTGCATTGTGGTCACTTATATTTACCGGGTCATTGTTGTGTAGACAAACACAGAAACATGCGGAGAAATTAAGCAATCTGCTCAGTTGCTGACAGATCACAAATGAGTCAGAATCTTTTGTGGAAGGCAAAAAATAAGAAAATTATTATGATTGATTGTAGTATAGTCTAGTAGTAGTATTTATTAATTATGCTACAGGGATTTTTTTGCTTCCTTCCTCATCATGCATTAAAAGTAGAGCATTCTGTTCACTCACTAAGTTAGTAACCTTTGCTCATTTGGCACCTTAACACTTTTTGCTGAGTCATATTTTCTAAAAGTTACTGGTTCCTGAAATGGAACTTCTGTATTTTAGGTAATTTTAGTTATTAACATCCATACAGAGTGAATAACTTAGTCCTTGTCATTCAGCCTGATATGAGACTGTGTTTACGTTGTCACTGGGCACTGGTTGGAGTAAAGTGCCTACATCTGTGTCCCTTGCAGAAATGAATGTAAACCTTTTCCTCATACCAGCCACTGAACAGCAGCATAAATAGTTCTGACCGTTTAGTTAGGACTTCGTGAATTTCAGCTCGTTATCAGCCTCCTGTAGTAATACTCAGTGTTTGTGTTATTACTGTCTCATTAGCTAAATTATGTGGTTAAGGCTTGGTTTTTTTAATACGTGTGCAGGAAAAATATTTGCTGTAATTTTGAAATCTGTATTTGTTGTAATTGGCAACCTACAAAATACACATATGTAACTTTTTAATACGGGTTAGTTGATTAACTGTGTCAGTGAAAGAAATACTAGGCTTCCATCCCAGCTACACACTCCTAGAACATCACAGAAGCTGTCATATTTATTGCATGTACACACTGAATAGACTTGGTTGCAAAGAAACTGAATCAAATTATTTACAGCACTTGAGAAAGTTTGGGCACTTTCTTTGCATAAACATGGTGCTGTTAGTGTTCTGCTTTGGACAGCAACTAAAAAATGGAATATTGACAAGCCAAAATAGAAAGCTACCGTGTATTCTAATACATCAACAAGTACTTGTATCTGTGTGTACTTGTACATGGCAAGCTTGCAGTGACATAAGGAGATGAAGATAACTGTCTACAGTATGAGAATGAGAAATGTGGCAGCTGAATCTAATGCACCAGTTTGACTTCAGATCAGGAGTGCGCTTACAAAGTTACCTTGGTTATTCCACTTCCTGTGATTTGTCTTGTTTTGTAGAGCAGTGTCAGAGCAACTAGCAGAATTCCCTTAAGATCAGTCTGAAGAGGAAGCTGTGCTTCAGGAGCATGCAGCCCGGCTGCTAATGGGCTTTTCAGCAGGGGTAACTGGACAGTACCTGCTCCAAGCCCATAAAAGGGGAAAGCATGAGAAGAAATGCAGTCAAGTAGATTCAAGTATTGAGCTGTAGCCTTTGCAGAGATCCACTTCCTAGTGTAAGCATGTCTCCTGAAACGTCTCACTTGCACAGTTTCACTTATTTCTGGCACAGGTATCATGCAAACAAGTATTAGACTTCTTTTAATGGCTCAGCAAAGCTAGCGAGAGTGCTTCAGCTTATCCTCTTAGTGAGAGAAGAAATTCTAGGCCTTTTGCCAAATACTAATGCCTCTGCTAATCTTTAGGTAGTGCCTTGTTTCTGCATAGCTTTTCTATGAAACTTCAGTATTCTTAATTCTTGTCGTGTTTTGCCCTTGTTTTTGTCTCCTAATTTCAAGAGCAGTAGTGTTGAAGGAATGAGATTGCCCTTTCACCAAGGGAAGTCAAATGTTACTGAGGCATTCGCAGTATGATCACTGGGAACTAGTTAATTGTTTTTGTACTTGCATTTCACCTTATTCATTTGCAGTTTTGATCAGGTACGTAGATGTATGTACTGGTGTATGTTACTGAGCTGAACTTTCCCTCTCTATGTGCTCCATGTCAAGGCCACTTACATTTCAATCTCTAAGTTATTCCAGAATGCCCAAGGCAAAAGCAGTATATACGTAGTACATAAGTAACTGAATAGTAGAACTGAATGACTTTATTATTTGAATAGTTGTCTAGTATGGAAAATATCTTCAGAAATAGTCATATATAGTTTAAATTACTCTGTTGTTCCTCTCTTTTTATTCCTTTTGCTAGCTTCTGAAAATAGCTTCAGATGTTGAAGTGATTCTCAGAACTTCTGTTATTCAGGCGGTTCACACAGATTCTGACAAAATAGGTGAGTAAGACTGCATGCTAAAGAGATACTTGCATATGTTATAGTAAATAAACTATAATAGTAAAATAATAGTTATAATAAAATAATAGTTTAGTAAATAAATATAGAATGTTAAAATAAGGAAAGGGATAGTGAGGCAAATAGCATGTCTGTTGTTCTCTGCTGAAACTCTTAATGTAGGCTATTGATTGATTGGTACCTAGGACAGGTGGAGGTTTCAAAGGCACAAAGTTTCTACACAAATGTTTTGAAGCATGAGGGCTAGTAGAAAAGAGGCAGAAGTTACTTTTGATGCCCTTAACTAGCTATAACTATTAGGAAGGTCAGCAATTAGATAGCAAGTCAGCATGCGTGTACACGCTAGTCAGTCAGCGTATGTCTGAAGGCAGTAGCCACAGTATCTATCTGTAGGTGCTTGCTCTACCAAGTAGGGAGAAGCTGCCTAGGAGAATTAGCAAGTGCAGTATGTACTCCTGAAACGTCTCACTTGCACAATTTCATTTATTTCTGACACTGACCATAAAATAGCTTTTTCTTTGAGGATTGAGTGTTCGTTTCCAAAACTTTTTCCCAACTATTTTAGTTTCAGGTTATTCTGTGTAAGATTTGTGACACAGTGATGGCCTTGATGCAAAGTCTATCAAATCTGAAATCTTGATTCCTGGTTTAGCAGTTCTTTTATCTAACAGTCAAAAAGAGAAGTAGTAGGTAGGCTCAGCATACATCGGTGTGGCAGAGAATATGGGAAATACTCATCTGTGTACATTGTTTCCTTTTGTTTAATGTTGTCTGTCAAGTTTTGTAACAATTTTGTTTTAGGTTTGGTAAAACATTTGGCTTTAAAACAGCAGTTATGATCAAGACCAAAGATATGTCTGGACCAGTGTCAAGTCTTCCACAGTGATTCCAGGCAGATAACAGTTGGAAGAATAGGAACAGACAAAGTGAACTTGCACCTCTTTCAGCTCTTCACACCTGGCAGCACTTCTTGAGCCAGGGATGTTTTCTGGTTTAGTTATCTTCAATAGCCTTCTCTTCAATTACTTTTCATTTTCACCCAGCTGTTCATGAATTTTTAAGTCCTTTATTGCCTCTTTTTTGTTCACTTCCCGCATGAAACAGCTTCTCTCAGAAACAACAGGTGAATGCCTGTGATTATTCTGTTGCTATTCACTGCACCCTTTTCAACTCTATCTCTCAAGATGGTTAAGGCCCTGCTATCTCAGTCAGAGCTGAGCACTGTTGTAAAACTGTGGGCAAGGAGGCATTTATACACACAGCAATGGCACAATAATGTTTTCTCTTTCATTTTCAACTGGATTCCTGCTAATAGTCACTGCTAATTTTAAATTTAATTTTTGGCTGCCAAGTGTACATATTATGTATTTATTTTTACAAAATTGTACTCATTAAACTCAGAGTAGTCATAATCAGTTTTGAACTTACCACTTACTTTGTGAAATTAGTACTTTTCTTGACCGCTCTGCATTGCATGTCTCTAGGTGTAATTTTGTCTATCAATTTAGTGGTTACTCAGTCAAGTCTTAAGCATGTCTTGCCATTGTTCACAGTAAGCCATTTTCTTAATGAAATTTTTCAGGATAATATATTAAAAACCTTTTCTTCCCAGGTAACTTACAAATATGTTGTAAGTGACATGTCAACAGAAATACCTGTAAAACTCCACATTTTACATCACTCCAATGGATGGCCTCATCATATATTATTCACTTCTTACAGTTTAACCAGTGACTTATCTGTGCAAGACTTCTGTCATAATAAGGCTGTTGTTTTATAAAAGCATTGATTGAGGGACTTCTGGGAATCCAAACATATCGTGGCAACCTCCGAAGAGCCATTCAGAGGACTTCAGCAGGGACTGTAAGGCAGAACTTCCATTGCAAAAGCCACATGGATTCATGTTCAAATACTAGCTTGTATTCTAATCCTGTGCGAGTGTGTAGGGATGGAATTAGGACAGCCAAGTGTATCAGCAACAGAAGGAAGAGGAGAGAAAACATAGGACAGGGACCCAGTAACAAAGGACACAGAATAGTCAGTTCTGTGACAATATAGTGGCAGTAACTTTCACTAGGTGCTTTCTTCTCCTGTTGGCCTTTAAAGTAGGTGTGACAAGATAAATATTACAGATCAGATTCCAAGACTTGGGGGAGAGAGCTAAATTAAATCCAGTATTCAGTTTTGAAACTGTTGAAGTAAGCATAATATGACTCAGGCTTGAAAAAAATGCCATTCCCCCCCTGCTAAAAGTTACTGCAAGACTTGATAATTTTTTATGGCTTCTTAATGATATCAAAAATTTTAATGCTTATAAAAGGAAATGGGAAAACATTATCATGACCAGCTGAAAGTAAAATCTTAGTATGCTTTTGTGTTAGATGTAATGATGCTGCTTGTACACTTACCAGAAGTTCAGATCCTCATTTTAGTAACCTGATTTTTTGTATGTAAATGTGAAAACAACTTTAGAATTTGAAGTAGTATTTTCCATAAGATTATAGTCTTACTGGGTTTTTTTTTCTATTTCAGTACTCATACCCAGGAAAGATGTGCTACAAGACAACACTCCTTACTTAGATAAACCAACAAAAAAGCAAGAATCCTGAGGAAATATTGTTACCAGGAAAAAAGAGACTAAAATCAACTCACTGATTTTCTTGAATGCTATGTTACTATCATGTACTTGTTCTGTGGAAGATACTAATACTTCCACAGAACTTAAAAGTACACTGCTGAATTGTGTTACTTCAGCCAGGAGTGTTTCTGATTATGACAGCTGTCAGACAGAGACTGTTTCCCAGAAATCCAGAGTTTTTCAAAGCTATGTAAAAAATAAATGGAGTACTTAATACTGATAATATTTATTCTTAAGCTTATTGTCAATCATAAGCTTCTTTGAAGTAATGGAAAAACATCTTGTGGCATTTAACATTAAATGTATGCTTTTCACCAAAAGCATGGTTTCTGAAGTTGTCATTAATTGTACGCTGGTATCCTGTGATGCCTGAGAGAGTTCTTAAAGGTTTGTCTGAATAAATTATTCGTGTTTGACAGATGGGAGAGCATGTCTAGTGTTTTTCTTCTCCTCCACACCTTGGAATGAGCCAGAATGTTAGGATTTAGTTCTCAGACAACAGCACAAGAGAACCCAATAACGACATAATCTAAGGATGTTGGTTTAGATCATATAGTTTCTGAATGTAGGGTTTGTGTTTTAACTTGTAATCATTTGAGTGACTGAGGCATTTTCCAAGAAAAGGGCCTTGCTGTTTAGTTGCAAGTGAACTTGCCTAGAGTGAATATATGAAAAGTTTGAGTACTAAACCATAATAGTTTGCATTTTTTTTAAAGGATACTTACTTGCTTCTGTGGAATTCATCACAATTATCTGTTCACTTCCGTTTTAACTGGAAGGAGGTACAACTGCAATGATACATAGAAGCTTCTCTTCGTGCAATTGGTAACAGGCACCATCCTAGGATCTAAGTACCTCACGCAGGAGTGAAGTAGTCCAGCAATACATCTCAACTCGTGACTCCCAGTGCTCCTGTTTATTTTCAGTCTCTAAGATGTCAGAATTGTGTATCTGTGTGTGTACTGATACAGCTTCACTGGCTGAGTGAACCAGAAAACTAGTGCCTTCATCCAGTCTCTTTTTTCTCACAAAGCATGTCAGTGTGACAAGTACTGCTTTCTTTAAAGCCATTGCCTCCGGCTGCCATGTGCAGGGCAGCCAGCAGCAATTACAGATGTCAGTAAACCTCTTTGAATTGCACTGATACTCCCTGCACTATAGCTAAAAGGCAGCAGACACGTGATGGGAGATGGAATGAAATGACTGCAGTTCTTGTCATTTATTGTGATCTAGTGACTGCACTACAAAACAAGTGTCTCAATCTGTAGGGGATGCCCTATTCTAGGCCCCTGGTATTGTTTACTTCCCTAAGGACAAGCTATATTTTATGTCTGGTTTCCCATCCTTCTGCGGCCCGCCTACATTGACTTCTTGTTCCCAGAAGGGGCATAAGAGAGGCATATGCCAGAGAGAGAAAATACAAGGTAGTTGCAACTGTAAAGAGAAAGCAGAGCATCGCCTCAGGTGAAGTGACTAACTCTTAAGCAGAAGTAGTTAAACAGGGGTCTGGCAAGACTGGCAAATGATATAACCATTAAGGTATACATCCCATGGCATGTTGGAATTGGGGGGAGTTTACCTCTTGTAGCCACTGCTTTAGTCTGTGGGCGTAGCCTTAGAGATTTTATCCTTCCGATTGATTTTATAGAACTGAGGCCTGGTAAGTTTTCACTCTTCCACTACTGATTGCCCGTTACCATCCAAAATATGTAGTAAAAGACTGGTGATGTCATGATAGATGGTGGTCTTCTGTATCCTGTTTGAGAAACCCACAAGTGGAGGAATTTTTCATGTGACTGTTGCTTTGGTATTGTTCTGCTGTCATGTGTTTCAGGGTTTTATTTTTAGTAAGAATACATCAGTAGAAATACAGTAGGGAAGTGTCAACTTACAGGATCAATTGCGATTCAACGGGCATTTGTGTACTTCATCTTACATGCATCTTGAATACTCATAATAAAAATACAGAATGAGTCACTTGAATAACATACACAACTGGTGAAAATAAAGTACACGGTAAAAAAAATAGTAGGTACAATTTATTTGTCTTCAGAATAGTTCTTCTTACACTCCTGTGCAGTATCTTTATGGTCTGTGCATTAACATTCCATGTTCCTGCTGTCCTTGTGCATTCCTGGGCAGCAAAGACAAACCGAATTCTGCGGAGTTTAGATAAAGAAAATCAAGATGATACAAAAAAGGCTACTGGCATAAGAGGCTGACAGGCCTATTCCTTGCTCTTATTCAATGTGATTTTAAATAGGAATCCAGGGGGTATCTAGACCAAGATAGATGGGAATCCAAATATGTTACCCTAAAAGTATCTCAGACTTGGCTGCTGTGTGGGCCCAGCAGGTGTTTTCTTTCTTCAAATTCAACTTTTCAATCTTGAAAGAATCTCACAAATCTGCTTAATGAGCAGCTGGTAATTGAAGGCTTCTTTGTGCTAGTTGGTCATAGTGACTATTCCTCTTCCCCTTTTTTCATGGCTACCTGTTTGTTCACATTCCAGAACCCAGCCATCACCCCTGTTTCCATTTGCCTTTTTAATTTCACTCCAGGTATGAATCTGTACTTGATATTGCTGGGTTTGTGCTCATATGTATCTTTTTTTAATTAATTCCAATAATCAATAATAAATAAAAAGGAACAATTGTTGCAATCTCTCTTTGCAAAGTTTGAAGTCTTAGCTGAAACTCTTCAAGTCATTACAGAGCTTTTCACTAATGGCTTAGGAGGGGAAAAGGTTGATTGTTTACAACAGAAACTAGTTTAATAAGTTCACAATAACACAACTCAATCACATTAAAGTTTTTCGGGTTTACTGCAACAGCAGAATTTTGAAAGAAATGCATGTGTCTTTCCTTCCAGAGTATGTATCATCAATCATAAAAGATAAGCCTTAAAGGTAATCGTTCTTTAAGCTATAGTTTAGTCATGTGTGTGTCAAAAAATCCACAGAGGTCTTCTGCAGGCGGACAGGAGGTGCTCTTGGAAAAGCCTTGGTGCTTGTTGAGATTCGCTACAGTTCAGCTGCCAGAGCCAAGAGCTCAGTGTGCTCTGACCAGTGCACGTTGCCACGCAGAGGTGCATCTGTGACCTGTGCAGAGACACCAGCAGTACTGCTTAGCAGGACCCGGTATTTTACAGGCGAGTTTCAGGTCTGCTCAAGGTAGTCACATGTATACAGAGTTTGGCAGAACAGATGTCACCTCAGTGATTCCATGTACCAAAATTCTAAGCACTTCAGCTTTTGGCATCATCTACCAGAGATGCATCTGTTAGAGCCTTCTGCCTTGGTATTCTCTTTCAGGAAGTGTTCACTTCATATACACTGCAGCTTTATTGAGAGCATTAAATACATCCAAAGAGTATTTCTGGCTTAAGTACCAAGTTTTGGTCTTCTGCTAACCACCCTCTCCTCTCCATTATTTAACAGTTTCAGAATAAAAGGTTTCTTAGTTGTTTTTTTCCAGCAAGATCAGGATAGGGATCAAGCATGGTATTGGTACATTTTCTATAGCCTGATGGTCATAAAACACAGGTGATAGATTTAATCTATGAATTGATTTTGTTTGTCTGGGTAGGATTTGTGTTCAACTCTTAATGGTTTCAGGTGAAACAAGGTGTTTTTTCTAATTTAGCAGGGGCAAATTAATCCCCTTCTCTGTTCCTGTGCACTTCAGCGCAGGAAGCATTTAGTTGCTAATTTTACAGGGAGTGCTTTTAAACCACAAAGTGATTTTACAAAGACTTGATCTGGAAGTAGCATTAAAAGTTTAGTATGGAAAAGTGGCTTGTACATTCCCTAAGGAGCTGAGTTCTCAGTCAGTTTTTCAGGTAATATGAGATCAGCAAACCTGTGGCAACTTCAGCTTATGCATTTACTCTTTTTCTTAGAGGTCCTGCCAGCTGAAGGAGCTGAAATAGTCTGAATGCTGCATAAAATTATCAGCCCTGTTTGTATCACACTGGTCTTGTAAATGCAGCTTCAAGTACTTGCAGTTCTTTAAACTTCCTTTACAAAAGGAAAAGAAATATTGACAATTGAAAACTAAAAATAAAGACTGACCAACTTACAGGAAGAGCTGAGTCCTAATACTTCCCAGCCTTAGATAACTTCTTCCAAACAACTTGCAAAATTCAATCCTAAACTCTGAAGTTTGGTAGGCTGTCAAATATTTGATCTTTAG
The DNA here is from genome assembly GCF_000738735.6 of Corvus cornix cornix. Lineage (NCBI taxonomy): Eukaryota > Metazoa > Chordata > Aves > Passeriformes > Corvidae > Corvus > Corvus cornix. The sequence continues at coordinate 32,782,691 of NC_046357.1, forward strand.
TTTTATGAGAAAATAATTACTTAACACAAAGCACAAATAGGAACACGAATTGAGTATTAATGTTGGTATTTAGTATTATGGATATTGAGGTGCTGGAGCGTGTCCAGTGCAGGGCAACAAAGCCCACAAAGGATCTAGAAAACATGCCTTATGAGGAGTTGCTGAGGTAGCTGGGTTTGTTTAGTCTTGAGAAGAGGAGGCTCAGGGGAGACCTCATTGCTCTCTTCAACTCCCTGAGAGGAAGCTGTAGTGAGGTGGGGGTCGGTCCCTTCTACTGTGCCTGCAGTGAGAGAACCAGAGGAAATGAGAAAGGGGAGATTCAGATTAGATATTAGACATTTTGTTTCACTGTCAGGGCATGTCAGGCATGGGAATAGGTTGTCCTGGGAGGTGGTGGAGTCACCATCCCTGGAGGTGTTTAAGAGGCATCTGGATTTGGTGCTGGGTGATGTGGGTTAGTGGTTTAGGGGTTACAGTGTAGTGCTGGGTTGATGGTTGGACTTGATGATCTTAGAGGTCTCTTCTAACCTTGATGATTCTATGATTTTACAGTTATAAAGTTTTGATGTTTTGATAGTAGAAATCCAGTCATCTTTGAGGGTAAAGTATATGTAGCTTCTCTGGGGTAAATCTGTGGTGTAGATATCCAAATACCTAATTCTGTAACTAGTGAAGCTTGCATGATAGGTTTATTCAGTTTTTTAGAATTCTGGTTTGCCATGACTTTTTTTTTCTGCCAACAAGAATAAGTCTTTGGAGAGAAAAAGAGAGGAAGGTCATGTCTTTATACTTTGAAAAATAGCAGTAAGTTTAAATAATTTGCTCTTTTTATAAATAAATATTTCCATTTAGCTAGAACTTCAGTAATTTGGTTTTGCATTATATCCTTCAGCTTGTCATCTCATCTACACAAAAGGCTGTGGCTTGAATCCAGGATTAGTCAGGATTAAATAAACAGCTGTTGAAACTATGGCCTCTTGAACCTGGGGGAGAGGATGGCATGGTTTTTGTTAGGCTGTAGAAGTGGGAAGAGTTCTGCTGTTACACATGCTGCTGAACACTCTGTTCTCTGAGGTCAGTGGCTGTAGGTGAAGGTTGACTCAGCTGCCCTGAACCACCCTTTCCAGCTGAAACACATCACCATAACTGAGCTTGGGAATTTTGTCTCTCTGCTCACTGTGCACCAGAACTGTGGTAGTCAAAACAAAGAGGCAGTGACCTGTAAAATACTCTACACTTTTCCCAGTCAGTTTGTAAGGGAAAAAATGAAAAGGTCATCACAATGCTTCCTTGCTGTTGCAAGTGTGCATTTATTAAGGGATCTGTTGCTGTCCACCTGCAGATGAGCCAGCAGTGATGTTGCTGTGTGGATCTTTTATTGGTCCATTCGTGCATTTTCTGCCTGGGAGGGCTGCTATCCTTTGCTTCAGATTTTCTCCTGATGCTTAGAGGTACGGTCTGAAGTCAGGTTTTTGGAGATTCAGCACAAACTACCCATGGGAAAAAAGTGCTTTTAAGGACAAGGGAGGGACAAACCTGCATTTTCCACACATAGCTGTGCCTATCCGTGTCACAATGGGAAGAGCGTGGCTTTCGTGCTGTAGTGCCCTTGAGTATGACTTCAAAAGCTAGGTAAGGTTTTTTTAACTTTTGTAGCAGTTTGCCTTGTTATTCTGTAACATAATACACATTTTCAGCATAAGAGAGCTGCTATGTAGTACTGAGAAGGGGCAAAGAAGGAATTCTTACCTAGCTGAAAAGAGCCCCTGAAGAAAGTTCCCTTTAACGTTAAGAATATGCCAGATTTGGGGGTTTTTTGTCACTGTTATTTAATTATGCATGTGGTTTCCTCAGTAATTTTCCTCCAAACATGCTTTGTGGAAATACAAGCAGACAAGTGGTCTCACTGGACCCTGCAGTATTGTCCAATAGCAGCCGAGGTTAGTCTGGCTTTTGTCAAACCAATAAATGAAGCCGAAAATGAATGAGCATAGGAATGAGAGCAAGAGCATTAAAATGCATAGAAGGAAGAGTATTACCGCAGGCCTGAGCCCTAGGGTATATCACCGTGTCCCGCAGCCATAGGGAGGAGGAGGAGAGAAGATCCAGCAGGCAGGAATTGTGCAGTAAGATTGATTTATTTAATTATTTTACAAACTCTTTTATAGACTTTTTTATTCATAGTCTAATTGGACAAAGGATCAGCCACCCCTTGGGGTGATTGGCTAGAATCCTAAAACATCCATTGTCAAAATATTTTTCTACTGTACCATAAACAAGACTTTCCAAGGTTGCAGGTGTTTGGTTGTTTACATTCCCTGCTACCTCTTCTGTGAGAGAGACAAGTCTCTCATGGACTTAGAAAATAGCAAGAAAATCCTCGCTAACAGCATTTTTGTATCTACAGAAGAGTAAATGGAATAAAGAAATATTAAGGACTAATTCTGCATGAGTGAAACAAAAATTTCCATGTGCTAAATGGTTAATTTTCCTCTATAGATAAATGTCAGATTTTCATTGTTTAATTATAGTCTGCAGTGCAAACTGGAGGTGAAAAGAAGACTGATTTTGTTTGGACTAAAGACGAACAGACGACTGAATATAGAAATAGTAAAGACAAAGAGGATATTTAATTTGTGCTTGGTCTGGCTTCGTTGCAGTCATAATTAGAACTGCAGCATGTTCAAAAAGTAACTTCTTTGAGCAGAAAGGTTTAGGGACAATCACCTGTTTTGCAGTCATTTTTCTGTGTGATTTTGCCTGTTTCTGCTTTATTGCAGATGCATTCAGTGGGACTTAGATAAACAGTTACTCAGTTGCAATGACTTGTGGAGATTTCTGGCAGTATTTTTATTCCTTATGGACAAAGGAAGGAAGAAAATTTCCCCTATAAGATGATTATAAACCTCTTAAATGTTAGAATGAGGAAGATCATATCAAATCTTTTAATGTACCCATCTTACTTTCTGGTAATATTATAGATGTGCACACATTAGGTAGGAAGCTCTCAGCTTCTCACAATTTCATCAAAATATAGAATTAAATACATTATAAGCATGTTAGGCCTGAGAAAATGAAACGTCAACTTATGTCAGACTAACAATACAAACAAAAAAAAAGGAAAAAAGGACTCTAGAAATTGTGAGGTTCCTTTTGCAATGCCTTTAATATGTGTTCAGAGAAGAAGCCATGTAGAAAGGCCTTGGGTGGGCAGAACTGTGACCAGTATGCTTCTCAGTACTGCTTTGCTTTAGCTGCTGCATGAAAGGCAAAATTTAGGGAATTTGTGGCTCCAGTGACAAAACACTTGACACATAGTTGTAAAGGGTACATTATCTGCCTTTGTCAGATGGGAAACGTGTTATGATGCACCAGCTGAATCAAATGATGAATCATACTTTAAAGCATGCTGTTTGATGTATTTCCCATTGCCCCAAGAGAGATTTATTTGAAATTCTGTTTTAAGATGCATGTTGAGATTTCTTTCGCTATTTTCTAAACCACATTTCAATGAATATTTGAAACTACAGACACTTAAAATGGAGAAGAAACATGCAAATGTTGGCACATGTTTTTTCTCCATTTCAGAGCAGAACACCCCAAATATGCAGGAGAAAATGAGTGCAAAAAAACACCCAAAACCTGGGAACAAAGTACACAGCACTGTTTCTGTGATCAAGATATCCAGTAAAGCTTGCTGCAGATTTTATCGTGTTATTCTTGTACAACTCCGTTTATTTAAAACATAACTTTTCTAACAGGTGAAGTAGTTACCTAAGTAATTTGTTAAATACACAGTAACTCAAACCACAAAAGTTAAGTCAGATGGTCTCTCAGGGATTTCTCCTTTGTGCTATTTCTTCTGCTCCACGTTGAAGAAGGAAAATAATTAGGGAAAGACAAAATTTTAAAGAAACAAAAAATTGCAATAGCATTTGAACTGGATGGCCTGTAATATCTGGAACAGATTTGAAACTAAAATCCCATTGAATCCTAAAAATACCCACGTTTTTGGGAGTAATGGGACTCTGCAAATTTTAGCAACAGGAAAAAATATTTGAAGAATTTTTGTGTTTATTTTTATTTATGTATTTATTTTTGTTTTATTTAGAGGGCTGTTTCATGTGTGGAAATTGCTAAGAGCTGCTAAATAGTGATGCAAAAGCTACCTTAAAAGTTATTGAACAGGTGAAGAAATAATATTTTGTATTCATTCCAATCTGAATTTAGGAATAAACTAAGATAAACTAAACAGTTTAAATGAATCTCCAAGGCAGTATCCATATACATAAGGAAATGAAGAAGGATGAGCTGTAGTGCTGGCTGGAGCAAAATAGCACACTTGTGTGATATGACTACTCTGCAAATATATGCCCTCAGAAGGTAAGGTAAGGTAATGCTGTGACAATTTAACAGCTATAACCAGGGCTAAGAGGAACTGAGGAAAATACAGGATGAATATCAAGAAGAGCGTGCAGTTCTCACTGATGTCAATAAGACTGTGATCAATGACTTCTCATAGCAAAGTATTGCCTCCTGGAAAGCAGACAGCATTTTTTGTTAGGATGTCTGAAGCCTGAACACCCACAGTATCAGAGCACGTTCAGTAGAAACATTAGAATGAGTAGGAATGAGTATTCAGCTGGAGGCTTGGAAAATAACGTGTTATACCAGTTATATTATATGTTTGTTAAAGTGATTTAGAAGCAATGTGTTCAACCACACTGAAGGGAGCAGAAGCTGAAAGGGAAGGAGATTCTTACCTCTCCACCATTGCTTACAAGAAAATGAAGAGACATGGAGAGAGATAGAACAAAGAAAGATGATGTGCTGCTCTTGATAGGAGTATACCAATACCCTTATCTAGTTCATGATCTCTGCAGAACAAAGTCTTCCTGCCAGATGACACAAGGCGAAAATCCACTGAGGTGTTAGTCTTCTTTTTTTTGTCTTAGTAGTTTTTGTATGATCATTGCACATTGGATCTCTACCTGTGTGTGGCGGGTTCACGCTGGTTAGATGCCAGGTACTCACCAAAGCTGCTTTATCCATCCCATCCTCAGCTGGACAGGGGAGAGGAAATATAACAAAAGGCTTGTAGGATAAGGACAGGGAGGGACCACTCACCAGTTACCATCATGGGCAAAACAGTCTTCATGTGTGGAAAGTAGTTGAATTTATTATAAATAAGATCAGACTACGATAATGAGAAAATAAAAACAAATCTTAAAATAACTTCCCCTCATCCTTCCCTTCCTTCCAGACTTAACATGTCTCTTTTCTCTGCCTCCTCCTCTTGAGTGGTACAGAGGGGTAGGGAATGGGTTCTGTTTATGCTTCACTCCTCACACTCTTCCCTTGCTCCAGTATGGGGTCCCTCCCACAGGAGACAGTCCTCCATTAACTTCTCCAACATGAGTTCTTCTCACAAACTTCACAAATTGCTCCAGTGTGGATCCCTTCCACAGTGTACAATCCTTCAGGAACAGGCTGCTCTGTAGTGTGTCCCCCCACAGGGTCACAAGTCCTGCCAGCAAACCTGCTCCAGCCTGGGCTCTTCTCTCCATGAGTCCTGCCAAGAGCCTGCTCCAGCACAGGTTTCCCACAGGGTCACGGTCTTCTTTGGGCACATGCACCTTCTCCAGAGTGGAGTCCTCCAGGGGCTGCAGGTGGATCTCTGCTCCATTGTGGATGGACCCCCATGGGCTGTGGGAGCACAGCTGCCTCACCACGGGCTGCACCAGGGACTGCAGGGGAATCTCTGCTCCAGCACCTGGGGCACCTCCCGCCCCTCCTTCTGCACTGACCTTGCTGTCTGCAGGGCTCTTGCTGTCATGTGTACTCACTCCTTCCTTCTCTGGCTGTGATTGCTACTGCACAGGTTTTTTTCCCCCTTCTTAAATACATTATTCCAGAGGCACTCCCACCATTGCTGATGGGCTTGACCTTGGCCAGTGGTGGGTCCATCTTGGAGCCAGCTGGCATTGGCTCTTCTTTTCACAGAAACCCCCCAGCCACCAAAACCTTGCCATGCTAAACCAGTGCACCACACTCTTCAGGAATTCTGTGCAGAGCCAGTTTCACAGATATTGTAAAGTTACTGGCTTTTAACACTGCATTAGCATGGGTTACTTAATCCTTACCCAGCAGATGGATTCTGAGTATACTACTCCTGAAATTATAACAGCTAAAATTTATTTGCAAGGACTCTCCTGGTATTTCCATGAAGTCAAACATGAGAAAACTCAATCCCACATGAATCATTGGGGTTCCACTGTTACCACTCCACTTTTCAGGTTCATTTAACATCTATTCAGGAATATGAGAGGGTTCCTTGTAAGTATGAAGTTCTAGTTCTGCTTATTTATGTAATGTTGGCCCACAGCAAACTCTGACTTGGGTACAATAGACAGAACAGACTTAAGACTATGTACAGAAAAGAGTGCATTTTCTCTATCTTTTCTGCCTGTTGGCCACTATCTGTCTTGTCTCTCCTCCATCAAGATTTTTATCATTTTCTTGCTGAGAACCAAAATTTTCCTTTTTTGTCAATATATAGGGACCCATGCTAACCATGTACCAAATATTTCCGATGATTCTTTTTGAGTGGTTGATGATTTCTGCTACCCCTGCTGAATTATGAGAAGAGTTAACAGCAGCCTACTCCATGCCAGATAGCTGTATATGCAACATGTAAATCACTGTGGATATCCTGAGTCCATTAAAACCAGAAAGGCTGGTGCTTCTTGTGCCTTATCTTCACTCATCAATCTCACAACAAGGAAGAAGAAAGGTGCTGTATGAAAATACAATTTTAAAGTCCCAAGTTGTGTTGCCTTCATCCACACCATTACTGCCACAGCAGTGGGAGAGGGCTTTCAGAAAGGAGTGTCTTACTTCCTTAAAGCATGACTTCATATGAAAATTTCAGCTGTGGCATAGAATTTGAACTGGGTAGCATTTGAGCAAATACATGCTTCCACTTATATAAACAACCTAATTAAATCCACTGCTTAAAAGCTTGCAGAACTGGCAGCATGCTTTATAAGGACAGCTTGCCAAGGAAAGAAGGAACTTGGTTCTAGATTTTTTCTGTCTTATGTACAGAAGCAGTATCATTGGATTCACCTTCTTGCATAAAGCAAGCAGAATTTGGCATAATCTTCAAAGTGTGCCAAGCTCCTGTGTGCCATGTGTGCCTTTGGATATGCAGTAGCCTAAAAGTAATACAGAAATCAACAGAAAGAATGCACAACCACTCATTTTATTTCTGGAGCCATTTTAAACTTTTACCCTGGCAAATATTTGTATAGATCTTCAACACGGTGGTTGATTTACTTTCAAAGAAAGTAGCTTTGTGGTTCATGTCTTGTGTGTTTTATCTCTACTGACAATGTGGCTGTTATCTAAGAAGTGTATCTAGTGCAGTTAAATATATACATATGTGTGTGTAAAGTATCATCAGTCCAAAAAGATATAGTCACAGAACCAACTGCAGAGAGCATCGACAAAGCCTTTTTCAGACCTTCTAACCAGTGCTTGCACATTGCATTTTGGTACGGAGCAAAAAAATTGTACAAGAAACTCAACAAAGCCTCACACTACTGAATGCTTGCACAGTTGCACATGCTGCTTCAAACCCAAGTTAGACACTGTGTCAAAGTGTTTTAACTTCTCTCATTTGTTATGCTCATCTTTATGCCTTTACATATGGCATATTAATGCTTTAACAGATATTACGTGGCTTAAAGGGTAGTTTGAATTATGTGTTTGATTTTAGGAACCCTACATTTGACACAATAAAGTATTCTAGTTTTCTGTCCATCTGTGTACCTGAACACCCTTAGATGGTGTTAACCTTAGATGGACACAAACACATCAAACACAAACACCAACACACAGTTGTTTTACAGCTTTCGTCTGTGCTTTTGGCTCCTTTACTACATGTAATAATGTCTCCTTGCAGGAAAGATGGGAAAGCTAGAGATGTGAATGGATAATTGATCCTTGGCATTCTAGTTAAAAGTCTGATTCCATTAGAAATGCCTTCTCAGAGCTCCAAATGGCAGACAGTATTCTGGCCTATTTCCAGCTGACCCTAAGGAGCCCAATGAATGAAGCCAGGTGAGGGGCAGTTGAGGCAGTCCGTAGGGCACTGCTCAGAGACAAGCACGGCATGGGAGCAGGGAGGGGTAGTTACACACACTCAGCCCACAGCTGCTGTTACTGGCACTTTGGAATGGGCTGTGCAGGACTTGGAGGTCCTGCACTTTTCAGGGTCCTAACATCCTTGCACAGTCATCCCCAGACTAGTCAGTTTCAATATTCCAAACAATGCTGCTGCCATGATAGCCTCTCCCCTAATGTACAGGCAGGATTGGATCCTCCCAGCATCATCTGGCACCTTGGTCAGTAGCTGGCCCCAATCTCTGTTAGACAGGAGTGGTTAGCAATGACCAGCCCCAGGCATGGCTGTTCCCAGTGTCTGAACATGAGCAGAGGGAAGAGGTACTGAGGAAGGCATGGGACGTGGCTGGGGTTTTGTGGGAGATGGGTATCACCCCACCGTGAAGAGCTGGGTAAGACAACATTACAGAGGATTTGTGGAAAGATCAAAATGCTGCTTGACAGCTGCATCCAGACCCCTGGAGATCCACAGGGGTTTTTTCATTCCCTTCAGTAGCAGAAGAGCTTCCCGCTTGGAGTTTCCTTATCAGTTGAGGCAGGTGAGTGCAACAACCAGAGGAAGAGCTAGGAAAAGCTGGTTATATTGACCACAGGAACTCTTCCCTGTCTTTCCTCCTTTAGCCAAAGAACTTGATGTGATCCAAAAGCCTCTGAGAGAGGGCCTACAGACCTCTCTCTCATTGAACAATCTGTCAGCAGCAGGTGCTGGACTGTTTGCAAGCCACAATCAGCTCAGGAAGCCCAGATTTGTCCCTGTTGTTTCATTAGCTGTAGAAATAGAAATGTATTGGTTTTAGGTTGCAAATACTTTATAACTATGCAGATTACATTTGCATTTTGATGACAGTATAGAGGCTGAGGACTAGCTGCAGTTCTAGAATCCTGAAAATTCCTTCCTTCTTCCTTCTTGCTAGGAACAGTACTCTAGCATAGAAACTATTTCAGGGAAAGGGACATACCTTTTTTTTTTTCCTTCTTCTTCTTCTTTTTTGGTTTTTTTTTCTTTTTTTCAGGACTTTTTTGCTGGGGGGAAAACTGTCAAAGTTGACTGTGTGATATTCGTATGTCAAAACCAGTAAGCAAAAGTGTGTGTCTGTAAGTCCTTATATATGTCACAGTTGCAAAACTAGTTAGAGTGGGTACTTCAAAGGAGCATTTTTTTATCCAAGTCTCAGTTTGGTAGGCCAGGTGTTGAGTGTAGACCTATAGTTATTACATGAACAAAGGAAGTAACAAGAAACTGTGAGCAAGATCTCAAAAGTTATAGTCCGTTGAATTTCATTGCTCAGTGATATTTGACTGGTTCTTTGTAGTCTCCAAAAAGATTATTTTGTGGTTCAGGCCAAACTTTGCAAAGGGAAAAGCTTCTCTATAAATTAATAATTACAACTATTTGTAATTTTAAACAGTGGTAAAAGCAAATGCCAGGAGGACAATGCCTTAAAATGCAAGGAAGAGATTATAAATTAGTTTAAAAAAATGCAACAAAGGTAGAAATGGAGCTGAGTACCACAAAAACTTGACCTATCTACTCAGACGAACACCACAAAGTTTTATTTTAGAACATATATGTGTACTCCATTAACAGAGGTGCATAAACTGAGATAAGAGTTACGAAATAGAAATGGGAACTAAGGAGAGAAAGCATCGCCAGCCAGTCAAGGGAGGCGATTGTCCTGCTCTGTTCTGCTCTGCACTGGTGCAGCTTCACTTTGAACATTGTATGCAGTTTTGGTTACCACAACACAAGAAAGATACTAAGCCTGTAAAGAGGAGGACCACAAGGTGGTGAAGGGCCTAAGGGAGAAGCCATATGAGGAGTAGCTGAGGTCATTTTGTCTGTTCAGGCTGGAGAAGGGGAGACTGAAGGGATTGCATTTACAACTTCCTCGTGAGGAGAAGAGCAGGGGCAGGCACTGATCTCTGCTCTGTGGTGAGCAGTGACAGGACCCAAGGGTATGGATTAAAGTTGTGTCAGAGGAGGTTTAGGTTGGATATTAGAAAAAGGTTCTTCACCCAGAGGGTGGCTGGACACTGGAACAGGCTCCCCAGGGAAGTGGTCACAGCACCAGCCTGACAGAGCTCAAGAAGCATTTGGACAATGCTCTTGGGCAGATGGTGTGATCCTTGGAAACATCCTGTGCAGGGCAGGCAGTTGGACATGATGATCCTTATGGGTCCCTTCCAGCTCCACATATTCTGTGATTCTACGTGATTTCTGTGATTTTCATGAAGAAAAGAATCCAGAGATGGCCAGAAAGAGACTGAGGGGACCTCCAGAGAGAGAAAACAATGACGTGAGGGTAGCAGTCTCGTAGTATAGAGGGTGAGATGCAGCAGAGGCTGAATTCCTAGAGCAGACCTGGCTCTCACTTAACTGGGAGGTCAGAACACCAGCCTTGAGTTAAAGCTAATGAAGAGGGTTGGCAAGGCCAGGTTTATAGACAAGTTGAACAGTTCTAAGATCTACTTTATCGATCAAATGGCAGTGGGGAGCCAAAGAGAAATAAGTTTTAGTAATCATGGTAGTAGGTTGTGGGAATCCATACTCACAGTTTGGTTACCAGAACAGCAGAAAAAGATCAGGTCAAAATCTTTTGAAGAAAAAATATTTCATGTGTTGTTATTTCTTCATATTCTGATCATAGCAGTGGGTAGTGTTTAGGATAAAATCTCTCTGACCTAGCTAGGATAGAAATACTGCACTGGTTGTGACACAGGACTGTTTTGAATAGAAAACAGGAAATTAAGCTCTGACTGAGATCTGTTTCTTATCACTTTTGTCCTACTTTGAAGTTCCTATGTCCAAAGTATTTTCCCTGCAAGCACAATATTGTTTTCATAGTAATAACTCCCCTCCTTTCCTCCCTTCATGAAATTAGCTGTTGATTCCTTTACTTACATATACTGTCTGAAGAAAACATCTGGAGCCAAGGCAGGAGTGAGGTATCCACGTCAGGGTCTGGAGTGTCCATCTGTGTGGCAACATAAAGGCACCAGGGAGTGTAATGAAACCTGCCCACGCTGCCTGGTCCGGAGTGAAGGAGAGGTCAAATGCCACTGAGCTCCAGATGTCTGGCTGAGTGAGGGGGTGAATGTTGGCTGTGTACCCGCAGTGCATTAATGGCCCACGCATTAAAGGCAGCTGAAGGTAAGAAATAGATGCTTTCAGCAGAAAGGACTAGAGCAGGTTATAGTTTGCAAAGGCAGAGAAAGCTAGCCAGAGAGCCATAGTCAGGTTGCGTTGTCTGCGTGACACCACAATTGCTTTCCAGAGTGACTGTGTCTCTCTTTTGCCTTCTGTATTTTATCTGTAGGAACAGGACCACTGCAAAATTTAGCAGTGTTTGGTGTGCATTTGCGTCCACAGCACAGAAGTAGCGGGGTGATGAGTGTGCACTAGAGTGGCTGTACAGAATAACCAGAGATTGCTCTGTTACTGACCCAAACATCCTGCACAATGTCAGGGCGAGTGGGTGGGATGGGGTGGGAGATAGTCCAGGGAAAAGTGAGTATGAGTGATCAGCAGCTATGCACATAATCACTACAAAGAGGACACTTCTTAAACTGGAACAAAACACACAACATGAACAGCCAAAGAAGCAGAATAGCACCACCTTGCAGCTGGCCACAAGCAGACCTGTGAAAGGGGGCTAAGAAAAAGAGAAAGGTTATAGTGGCATTGCAGAATTTCCTTATGGGAAAGTGTCTCCTCCATATTAATGGAATCAAGAGCTTGGCCCTCCAGGGCACAGGAATAAGGCTACCTGTTTAAAGGCGCTGTTTTGCATTATGCACTCCAGGACCTGGGTGTCCTTCTCTGCATAGCTTTGTGGAGACATATCAGCAGAGGCAGTTCTCATTTCTCATCTTTAAATTAATTTGCCCCAAAAGAGGAAGCTGCACCGAATAACTTGGGGAGGGAAGGGGGGCGGGGTGGGGGCGGGGTGGGTTTCACTGCTCTGGTAAGAAGAAAACACCTGCCTTTGCCTCTTTAACCTGGTTTTCCATGACATGTCCATCAAAAAACAGCGTACAAAGGCCTGAAGGAAAGGCAGAGGTCTGGTACTTGGGGTAAAGTTGTGGAGGTCAAGTCCTTTTTTTCACAGTGTGAATCCCAACAATATTGTTGGGGGAGAAATGTCCTGCTCATACAGGTCATGTCCACTTCTTGTACAAATAACTGTACCTTATCTTATTCATCTTGTAATGCCCAGTTTTCAAACCCTCCTCCTTTCTATGAGGAGACTGGTACCTATGCATGTGATTTACATGTTTGTGTATGCACTCACAAACACATACATGAAAAGTCTTGATAGCACTACTGTCATCTTGTCATAGGTCACCTTGATAGGGTTACTTTCTACTGGTTTTAACAGTGAAACAGTAGTACTCTTTAGGGCTTTCTATCTGGAATAGGAAATCTGGGAGCTGAAGAATATATCTGCAGGGACCAAATACTGCTCTAATTTTTCTGCTTCTCACAGCAGGAATTTTTGTTAGAAATCACTCTTAAAATTTAATCCACTGAGATATGGTGCAATGCTACAATTCTCTGATGAATTACATACAGCATCACTGTGCTACAAAATAAATATTTCATATGGAATGTATTTTCTGAGCAACAATTATCTGTCAGACATGCACTACCCAGAATAAAGCTGGGGAGAATTTTCTGGGGCCCACAACAAGATAGGAAAGATTATAGAAAATTGCTGGAAGTTTGTAAATCACTGTAATAGTTCTTGTGTGTGCTGTTTGATGTTGTACACTCCTACAACATAAAGAAAAAACACAGCCTGATTGCCTTTAGCTTGTCATAGAAGAAGCTCTGCGAAGTATGATTGTGTGGTTAATAAAATGCCTAGATTACGGATCATGATCTTGTGTGCTTGCATATTTATATATACCTAATTCTTGAATGTCTTGAGCCATCAGGTGACGCTTAGATCATGAGGCTCTAACACAGGGTAGCTGGCCTTTTCAGTGTTGAGCTCAGCTTAAATTCTGAACTGTGTCTGTGGATTTCCTGCTCTGCAGCACAAACTAGACCTTGCCTCAGTGTAAGGCTAGTGCTCTTGCAGGGCCGTAAGGACAGACCCAAACACTTCCTGCTGCAACATGCAGGTTTCTCATGCAAGTGTAGTGGCTGTGTTTAAAGTTGGCTTAACCAGATGCTGACACTGGCAGGCTGTGTTTGACAAAATTACACTTTAACACATATAATGCTAAAGGAAGTTACATGAGGAAACACTGAAGACATAAAACCTATTGGTTCTGGTGGTGCAAAATGTGTTCAAGACAATTTCTTAGCATACTATCATTGTTGGGATAAGCTTAACCATGATGGAATTGCCAGTGAAAAGGGAGGTTGTGCCTTGCTCTCAGGTACGTGTTCTCTTTCCTATCAAAATTAGAAGTTATTTGCCAAGTCAGATAAGCTTGTTGATCTGGTTGAAAACTGTGCCTTCAAGAAAGAAATATTGGCCTTCAGTAAGATCAGAGAGTTTACATGTCTCATGGCTGAGGGACCCCTACAAACATGCAAACACACATCAAACTTTAACAGCTGGGTATCACAGGAGAAGCAGAATTGCTTCTTTCAACAGCAACAGGGACTAAGATCAGCCCACGGTGACACTGAAACCACATCCTCACTCAGGACCAACTCAGTGCTGCTCCTGATTCTCAGGGGATAAAAGAGCACCTGGTAAAAAACTGCTACTGGCCTGTTTCATAAGGAATCTCTCCTTTGGGTTGAAAAAGTCTTAAAGAAGCCACAGACAATTTATGCCTCTGCATTTCCTAGGTGAATTGGATGTGACTCTCATTAATTGAATGTTTTTGTTCAGTAACAGCTGGGGACATTCGCAGACTGGCTTCAAGTCCTCTAAGGCACAAGTAGTCTTTATGGACATTTTCACTGTGGTACAGCTACAGGCTCATTATTGAAGGAAAACAAAGGAGGGAAAATAAATGAACATTAGATCCAGGCCATCCCAGCAGCTGTCACAGCCTACATTCCCATTTAAAATTATCCGAGCATATATTTTTGTGGAGCTGATGTCTTGTTCTATGACCTCTGCCTGTCTGGTCCCAGAGAGTTATCATGGATATCTATCATATAAAATTTCTTCATTTACCTTGTGGTGAAAAGCATTGAACAAAAATAACTTTGTCTCTGCCTTGGTAACAATATGAACCAGTTTCTCTTTGTTCACTGTAGACAAGCTTGTGAAAAACATTAAGTTTTATATTATTAGAGCTTTTTATGGTGCCTAAAACACCTTGGAAAAATAAGAATTTCATGGCTTTCTAGAAGATGTACTCAGAATAGTTATCAGAAGTAAACTGATTCATAATCAATGCTGCCAGGAAGGCATGTTTGATGCAAAGGAAGCATGTGGGCAGTGGAGTAAAACAAGCTCATTAAAGGAAATAACAGCTGCCTCCATATATAGAAGTTGTTGGTAATAAACACCAATAATATGAAATTTTGATCAGCAATAAAAATGAAATTTATTATTCTTATGACTCATATGTGATTCTTTTTCTTCTCCTTATTCTCCTTCCTTCCCTACCATATGGTATCCAAACACGACCTAGATCAAGTGGTGGAGATATTCCAGCTATTGCCACTTGTGAAAAAACTATAGGCATCTAGACAGAAGGACAAAGCCATTGCACTGCTGAATGTTGTATCCCTTAGGTTTTTGATGTCTAATTTAGTGGTGGAATGGAGTTTGTACCTTTTTTCATCAGTGCTTGAGATAAACTATGTGGCAAGAAGTGGGACTCACAAAGGCCATCATTACTAAGTCCTCAGTACAGAATTACATAAGGAGAAATCAAGTACCAAGGTTAGGCTGTTCCTTTCAGCTAGGTGACTTTCTGTCTTTTAGTGGACCTCCAAGGAACTATCTACCTCTCCTGACTCCCTTCCCTAAAACAGCCCTCGAGTAAACTGTCTTTTTTTTAGTTAAAAACTTTGGTGAAATTTAGATGTATCCTTTATTCAACCAGCTGTTACTCCCTAGTGTTGCAGCACAGTGGTATAATATAGCTCATAATAACTGAAACTAATTGCTAGTGTCAGGAAGACTGGCAGTGTTTCAGCAGAAGGGAACTGTACCATCAGTTAAATGGCTCTTGGGAAAGAGGCTTGGGGGGAAAAGAGAAAGGGAAAGGAAAAGGGAAAGGGAAAGAAAAGAGAAGAGTGAGTCAAGAGAACAGGAGAGACTGGCAGAATGACAAGCACCTCTTCTCAGGATCATTTTCCACTTTACCCAAATGCTCCATATGTTTCTCAACTTCAGAAAATCTTCAAATTGAGAGTCAAATTGTATATATTCTAAAAATTATGTTCATTTTCAAGATGTACCAAAAAAAATGAGCCTGACAATTTTAATTGATTAAAAACCATGGGGAAAAAAATGAAATTGATTGTATTTTTACTTTAGGGTTTCTAAACTATTCTCTGCCAGATTAGTATATGACACCTCCTAACAAAATTACTTGTAAAATAACCTCCAGATCTACAAACCCATGAAGTAAATTCTGCAATGAAGTGATTGTAGGCCTACACTAGTATCAACCTGCTAAGTAGCCACGGTCAGTCAGCTGCACAAACCCCCAGGACACATCAGGGTTATGCCTGTCCCTCCTACTGTGCTGAGACCATCAAGGACTGGGCAGTAACACCTGGCTCGTGAGAGACATTCTGTTCTCATGAGTTGCAAAGGTACTTTCATTGTAAAATGTAGCTGGCAAGCTTAGAAAGTATTGCCATTCTCATTTGACAGATGGAGTAACAGATGTGGAGTGGTTAAGTGGTTTATTGAAGGTCTTAGATAAAGTTGGTGGCAGAGCTGAGAGTATTTCAAGGAGACTAAATCTCATGGCCTTGATCAAAGTGACACTCTTTGGAAGGCATCTCATTATTCACACTTGCTTTTTTGTATAATAGAGAACTTAATTCCAGTTACAGGAAAGGAGAATGATAAGAAATGGTGAATTATGAAAACAAGTCTAAAATCATTAATAAACAGAGGAGGATGTCTAGTGCTGAGAGGACCACTATGCTGAGTAAATCGGAGCATGAACACTACTAGTTCTGGCTTCTGCAAACAGAATTTGTTAAATTAAAAACTGGCACAAGTCATCTTTTGCTGAATTTCCAGATATGGGCTTAGTTTCCCCAGAGCTGTCTTCCATGTATTCCTGTTTTAAATCATGTAAACTATGACTTCCTGAAAATAAAAATAGCTTTGTTAAACTTAGAGTTTTAGTAAAGTATGTCAGATTACATGAGGCAGGAAAAGTATTTCTTTGCATAATAAAAGCTTGTGGCTAGTAACAAGACATTTAAAGACTTAAAACATATGCAACATCCTGAGCTTCCTCTCATGTTCACCAGTTCAACTCTGAACTGAGTGAATGCTACTTCTCTTCACAATTAACTTTCTCCTCATGCTGAAGTTTTAAACAACAATAAAGCCCTAAACTCTTAATCTGAATTCTTCTATCAGACAGAGAAGTGAAACAACATAGAGCAGTATCATCATTTTGTATTTTCTTCTCTATGCAGCAGGACTTCAATCGGCATTCAAATTTGTGAACAGTCTTACTGAAGGCAATTCAAGTATTCCCATACCAGGGAATAAAGAAGAAGAATATGCCTTTTTAACTTGTGAGGCAGATTGCTGCTCTAGAGTTATCCACACGCAATCTGTTAGGTGAAATTGCAGCTTCTGGAAGTGTAGGAAATTGCAGCTTCTGGATGTCATGTAGGCAGCATTTAATTGCTGGGCTACCTGCACTCTCCTCAGAACAGGCACATGGCGAGTGCAAGCAGCACAAAGCTCAAGCACTGTGACAGGCAGTGTCAGACACGAGTGGCTTAGCACTTTAAATGAATGAGACAACTTGTCTGTATGAAGTTTGACATGGATGTGTGAAAGGCCAAGGCCTTAGCAATGTATTAGAATTATTGCAATTTTATTTTCAGAGAAAAACTAAAAGGAAAAGCTAAATCCTACAAATATCTCCTGAGATCCAAAAATAAGCAATGTACTATACCATCTTTCTGAGTTTGTTTCCAGGCCTGAATCACAGAGGACTGCTTGCATTGCATTTTGTCTGTTCACCACAATGTGCGTTTCAAGCAAGTTAGGGAATTTGGTTTTAATTCTGGTTCTCTGGTTAACACATATGGGGACCCTTTGCATCATCAAAGAATGGATGTTCATTCACTCTAGCCCAGTCAAAAGTATAATCCAAGAAGATTATTCCCTTGCTGAAGAGGGTGCTGAGGAAAGGGCCCTTCTTCCACGGGTACTTTCATTCATCCCTGTAAGTAGCTCTCTCTTTCACTTTTGCATTGCTGCAGGAGGTTTATAACTGTTGGCAATTGCAAACCCACTTCACCACTGACAGCAGTGAAGTGACAACTGGGAAAGATGTGTAGGAGAAGCAGGAGCTAAGAACACAGCTTTCTATATCACATTGCTGCCAGCCTGAGGAGACATTATAGAGCTATTCACAACATTTTCTGCAGTAGTTATTTTATCCGGGATAATAGAAGCACAAAATGAGAAAAAGTCAGCTTACAGAATTAGCAGCCTTGCAGTATTGGCATATTGTGACTATAGAAAGACAGCAATCACTAAAGTTGCTTCAGTTGTTTCTCTCCAGATAGCAGCATTGGCAATGACTCAAAAATACAGTATGAATTGCAACTGAAACACTGATACAAAAGGGAATAAAGAAGAACAATGAGGATGTTTTTAATGAACCACTTGCTCTTTTACAGGCAGTTTTAAGAGGTTATTTTTATGATTACTGTTATTTGCAAATGTGCTCCTGCTAGTACATACCTCTGACTCAGTTTGAGTATATTTTTTTATACCCTCACAGGAGTTTGGAGTTGCTGAAGCCTCATGGAAATGGTTCTCTCTCTGTCAACCATGCATGTGTGCACATGGATTTGATCTAAATATTTACTAATTCTCTGTAGAGAATATAAATACAACAATACAACAGTCCTTGTATGGCCAGGGCTTGACAGTCTAACACTTCTGAGCAATATTGAAGTGAAATATTCTATGCATAGCTGTTCAATTTACATCTTTTATTGTACATCACTGAATTCAGGTGGCCTAGGTCAGTTTTTAGGGCTCTCTACTATATTTTGAGATCTCTGTGTCATAATATGTTTATCTGACACTTAAACAAGTATACATAAATGTGGTTTTCTTTTCTGTACTGACAAATGAGGATCCAGCACTAGCTGTCTTTTTCAAACATGAAAATAGAAATAAGATAAATACCCTGTCTGGGGGAGATTGTAAAGATGTCCTGAGTACAGGCTGGGAAGGCAATGGTCCTGAGTTCTGGGAGAGGTTGTAAGTCACTTTCAAACCTTGATGGCAAAGTTACATATGTAAATCCATACTTAGGCATTATAATAGGGTACACGTTATGTATGGGCTGTTTAGAAGAGACAGAAAGCCTAACACATTCTGGCCAAGTTCTGACCACGGTTTGCTAAAGTCTGCTATGTGATGTGTTTACTCTAAATCTGGAATAGTTCAGAAAGAAAATTTCCGCATGAGCAAGTAGCATGGTGCAGCAGAAGCAGTGCAGTAGAGGAAAATACTCAATGCAGAGGACCCAGTGCTTGCACTACACACATTTTGGAAGTCTTGGAAAACAAATGCAGGTGTGAATTAATAGGAAATTCCTGAATCCACAGTACTTGAAAGAAAAAAATCTTATAAGCAAAAGAGACAATTAGAAAATAATTGGGCTGCTCAAAGCAGGACCTGTTTACTGCCCTCTACAACAGGAAAGGAGGTTGTAGCAAGGTGAGGGTTGGCCTCTTCACCCAGGCAACTAGAACACGAGAAGAGGACACAGTCTTAAGCTGCACCAGGGGAAGTTTAGGTTGGACTTCAGGAAGGGTACCTTCACAAAAGCGTAATTAGACATTGGAATGTTTAGGCTGCCCAGGGAGGTGGTAGAGTCACTGTCCCTGGAGGTGTTTAATACTGGATGTGGCACTTAGTGCCATGGTCTGGTTGACAGGGTGGTGTTTTGTCATGGGTTGGCCTCACTGATCTCAGAGGTCTCTTCCAACCTGGCTGATTCTGTGTGATTCTGTGATTTTGAGAGATGTGAGAACTTTCTTGTTTTGATTTTAAATATGACATAATGAGGGTCTTGAACGTTGGTTCAAGGTAAACAGTGAACAACAGCAAAACTAACAGCAATCATATTAAATATGCTGAGTTTCCATTGCATTTTCAGCATGTTTCTGCTCCCTGTTTTCAAAGCAGTTGACCACCCTGAGAAATGAATGAAGACATAATCATTTCCTGCTTCTGTACGTCGTTTGTTGTACTAGTAAAAATTGTATATGCAGGGGTCATATATGGGTGAACTCTAAACAGAGAGAAAAGCCAGAGAAACTGGTTCAGACACATACACATCAGTAGTTACAAAACTTGAACTGAAACTTGACGTATCTGAGTTTTTCTAACATTAGTATGGGACAAACAGACTGTGTCTTTACTGTGGCGTAAGGGCACTTTGTGGCACATCCCACATTCTGGACCACCAACATACTGAATGTAGGACCTGCTGGAGCACATTGCACGTCCCCAGTAAGCTGCTACTCCTGCTCAGCTCTGCATAACAACCAAGGTACAAGAGGCAGGTGCAGTGTGTTCCCATATCCCTGCCTGTCCACCAACTCTATCCTGGCATCTGCCCTTCAGCTATATCCTGGCATAAGTGTGCACACCTAGATTGAGAAACTGGAAAGACAGTCACAACCAAATTAATAATATATGCTGAAATGCATGGAATTGATAGTGACAGGTAAACATGAAATTCTCAGCACAGATGAGGCATTTTCTGAAACTGAATCTGTCCTGTTCCTGGGTTATAAATTTGCATGTGTGGAAGAACTATGATGCAGAGGTAGTTTTGGGAAGGAAGGGAGGAATTTTATAGCTTCAAGAGGAGGGTTTAGGGTTGTGTGTCTGTGTGTATATGTTTGTATTCTCTTTAAGTATCATTTGGGAGAAGTGGCAGTACGAAATTTGTAAAGGAAGACCAGAGCATATTGAGGTATTCTGTTCCCACACCAGATTGTTGGGCCATAATAAACAGAACACAACCCCATGTCTCTAATTTGATACTTTGATAGTCCCCCACTGTCTTTCTGCCCAAGGTAGACAACTATTCTGTTATTAAAGTTCCTTTAAAACTAACTAAGCTTAACCCAGCTCCCACTGAAGTCAATGAGAATTGTTAAATTGATTTCACTGGGAACAGAAATAGGCCTTTAGGATATATCCTTCCATTACTATTTATTTCCTTTTATTTTGTCACATTATGTCATCATAAGTACATCTGCATTCTTGAAGAAGTGGGCATGGGAGATAGATAAAGAATTTCATTTTCCAGGAAATCTCACATTATTTTCTAAATCTAGGATGGGTTGGGGGAAGAGCCCTCCAAATCTGTCCTGTAACCCAAATTAGTACATTCTTTTTGTTTAAATTCCCATTAACATGTGCCTAGATATTAAACTTGATTTGCCCTTACAAATATCTTATAAAGTATCTCGCAATACCAATCTGTAAACTTTTGCTAAAGGTTAGAAATTTTTTTTGTCAAAAAATTCCAACCTTTTCTGAGTGGCGTGAATCTGCTGGTGTAACATTACAGGGAAAGCTCTGGCAGCTATGCGGAACAGGTTTGAGCAGCATTGGTTGCCAGCAGCATGTCTTTGCTGTTGTTCCCACTTGTTTTCCACATTAGTGAAGTTGCTCTAGCACTGACAGCATGCAGGTTAAAAAAAATCTTTAAACAAAAGCTTAGTGCTTGAGAGGATTTAAATAGTTTTTAAACATGATCCCACATGGCATGGGTAAATTGGGCTATTTTCCAGTAAGATTGTGGTTTAAACACAGATCTGTCTATCAGCACTTGAAGTGCCATGGGGACAGGGCCGTAAAATCAAACTACAATATATAAGCAGATGCTGACAAAACTGTAAACACTGGGGGGGAGGGGAAGGGGAGTTATGAAGCAGAACATCATTCCCAGTCCTACTCCCACAACTCCCTTGCTTTTGGTGTCCTACACACCCTCTTCTACCCAATAAAGCCCAAAATAGCCTGTGTGGTACTCTTTGATGTTTTGAATTCCTTGCTCCTGGACAGGGCAATGTGGTGCGTTAAAACAAGGATGTCGCAGCTCATTTTGGTTCTGTCACACAGGTAGGCTGCAATACCCTTGGCGAAGCTAGTGGTGGTTAACTTGTTTCCAAGTGTGTATTTGGACTAGCAGAGCTAGAGATACAGAACAAAAAGGAAGCAATCACGTGGTGGAGACAAAGCACCAGAGTACATGCTGGCTTTCCAAAATTACACATCCTTATACCCTCCAGGACACAATCCTATTTAGATATCATTGCCATGTACAGCTCAGCTATGGGTTAGACCTTTTACAGTTTCAGTCAGGTATTCAGCACAGAAATCCTTGGAATATTTTCCTAAATATATAAGTGAGTGGAATATTTTATACAGTTGCTCCCTGCTGCTGTCCTGCATGTGCTCATTATAACTCTTCTTATTTAACTTTATTTCTGTTTGGTTTTGGTTTCTTATGCACACTGTAAACAGTCTCTTTGTTCGGGATTTTTAAACTGGAATACAATTCATCAAAAGTTTGCTCGGACTATTTTTGGGATGTTAAAAAAGTATTATTTGTACTACTTAGAAAAGGGTAGCCTGTTAAACTGCTGAACCTGGTCTGCTAGAACACCTGACTAGTATTCATACACTAGTGTGCTTTGTTTACAGAATGAACTGTACTGTGATGAATAGCTGAAATCTACTCAGACACATAAAAATTCTATTGCTTTTTAATAAGACATGTTTGTGAAGTTGCTGTAAATTTCAGTGGGAGTTCAATATCTGGAGCACCACCCAGATCTAAATTAGAACCTGAATTACCTTTACATTTAAAGCATAGGTTGTTTTTAAGTTTGTTAACACAGTCTTATCGTGCAGTGCCTGTTCTTTCTTTGCAATTACTCAGAGTCCACCAAGCTCTACTCAAATTGCTAATTAGCAGGAGCTGAATGCATCTATTTAAAGGGGAAAATCAGGTGTGCATTCCTTTGCCTTTTTTTCACAGAAACTTAATTGTATGAGTTAGCTTGTTTCATTACTTTCACCTCAAGTATTTTCTTTAAACAGTTCCAGAACAAGATGGAGGTAAGACTCATGTGAGACAAGTTGTGAATTCTGAATGTTCCAAGATTTCTCTGAGTCATTTGAAGGGAAGATGTTTCTCAGCACTGCAATCACCTCCTGCTGTGCTACTGTTGATGTCCCACAAAAAAAGGAGGTTCCAGGAATACTTGCAATACAACAGAGAGCAAGTAGTGTCAGTTAAAACAACTTTTGTGCTATTAAAAGTGTTATCATAATAAAATGTATTTAAAGTCTCGTCTCACTGAATACAAATACAAATACCGGTGCAGTAGGAAGGATGCTTTGGTCATCTCCCCCTCATTACACCAGTACCAATCTACTGCACTGCACCTGCTGTTGACTGCCAGGTATAACCCTGAAGGCACAGCAGCAAACTGCTTCCCCTGAGTGCTCATACTCCTGAAACCCACTTCTTCTGACACTTCTCAGGAAGGCATAATTGATTATCTTTTAGTTTGCAACTTACCTATTAATTCAAATAGCTGAACATTTTTTTCCAGCACAATTTCCAAGGCATTAAATCCCCTTAGTTCAGAAATACGTTTGTATTTAGTTTTGTTTTTCAATATGGTAAGATTGTATTTAATTCAGGTTAAATATCACGATGCTCTGATATGTTAGACAGAAATGTTGCTACCGAGAGCTCAGCAGTTACATCTGAGGAAAGCTTCCCATGTTTTGCATGGTTTCCTGAGAAAAGGAAATAAATTAACTATAGACTGGTAATGGGAAAGAAAATGGTTGATTAAAGCTGCCTTCTCAACTTTTTTGCCGTAGGGGAGAAAAGGCAGTCACTCAACACACAGAGGAAATAGAGTTTAAGACAATATTTGGATTACAGTGTTATTCGATTTTATTGCCACTATATATTGCTAAAGGCATAAAGCAGGAAAAAATGTATTCTGGCTGCCTATGGCAGGTGTGATTTTCGTCATTTCAACTGTAGTTGGGTAGATCCATTTTCTAGACCAATTCTCCCAAATCCATAAATGTGAAAATGTAAGATTTCTCTACACCTATTTTCCTCTTATTCTGTTTGCTCTCTTTCTCAGTTTTGTGCTAGATCTTTCCTTTTTGTTTTTTTTCCTTTTTGTTTTTTTTGTGTCCGCATAAGTAAGGCTCTTCTTACCTTAGTTCAACCTGTACATACTGTGCCTATCTGTGTGTTTATCATAAGAATGTAAAGTCCCAGATTTGTAGACTCTATAAGTTTGAGTAAAAGAGGTAGCCCAAGAGATAAGAGAAACACTGTCCAGGAGATGGAAAACACCAGAATCTTGTTTCCCTTTATTAGACTGTGGAGAAATTACACAGTAGGGACTTCCTGAATATCTCCTCTGCAAGAAATATTCTAGTCATTTGACTTTTTACCACACACCAGGGAATCAATTGCAGGACAGAAAATCTAAGAAACAAGAATACATGGGTTACAGAATTCATGGAACTTCATCCTGTTCTCTTACTGACAGCTGTATTTCAACCTACATGAATACATTTGTCTTCTTTTGTAGTTTTGGCACAGACTGAGATATCTCTTCCCTTTGCAAATCTGAGACTAGCATTCAGAATGGATGCTAACATCCATTTCAACTTCAGGAAAACATTCTCCTACACCATTTTCAATGTTATTTGCTACATCAGTGGGCTTGTTTGGTTCAGGAATGAAAAGGCAGGTGTTTGGGGGCAGGCCTGTGCAGACACCCATGCCCTGTTGTGGCAAATTCTCTCTGTCTGGCAGTGCAGCTGGACGTGCAAAACTGCACCTTCCCCAAGAATGAATCAGTGAGGCTGATGGCAAGGTGATAAAAAACCTCTATAACCTCACACACACATTTTCTGGGGCGTGAATAGCAGCTGAATTTAATTTTTCAGGTGACTTCTTATATATTCTGCCTCTGGCTTGACCTGAGAGTTTTCCCAAAGACTCCCAGCTGTGCTAGCAATTAGTGGGATTCTTGTTCTAGGAAAAACTCAGCATGGTTTTCCAAGCACATCAACTAGTTGTGAGCCCCAACTCTTTTGACCAGTGCTATGGACATGAAATAAACACCTCTACTCATCCCTGTCTGACATCCCAGTTGCAAGTTCAAACCCTATGCTTCAGGCCCACAGTCAC
The DNA here is from genome assembly GCF_000738735.6 of Corvus cornix cornix. Taxonomy (NCBI): domain Eukaryota; kingdom Metazoa; phylum Chordata; class Aves; order Passeriformes; family Corvidae; genus Corvus; species Corvus cornix. Next base: position 32,807,285 of record NC_046357.1, read on the forward strand.
TGTTCAAATGCTGAGGGCAGTTATTTTCTTCTCATGAATATGAATACCCTGTTCAAAACAAATGTCAGTTTGTGGTGGCCTAGGACTGAAAACAATTCCAAATTAAACTAGCAGGTTGTCAAGAGATCAAAAATACCAACAGTGTATGAGCTGATGCAACTTACTGCCAGTTACATAAACCAGGAAGGCATTTTAATGGAGTGATTGATGGCACAGCAAATACTACTGCAAGAAGTCTTTTAGAGTTGACCTATCATTTTTAGGTTACCTATCCATTAGCTGAGTAAGATTCTGTTCACTTGCCTAAAATTAAATAATTAAATTTAACTAGCTATAATAAACAGTGTAGGATAAGAAAAACAAAATCAAAGGAAAAGATACACTGTATTTTATAAGGTGGAACTGAACATGAAAGCCCCTGGTATAAAGAAAAAGTATGCAAACACACACAGCCCTCTGTTAGGACCTGAAATTTTTTACAAGGTGAAAAAACTGGTCCCACGGAAGACAGTTGTATGTCTTCCACTAAGTCATTTAAGGTCAGGATCAGACTGAGATACTTCCCTGTGTTTGGGAACCAGGGAGCCTTTAATGGATATGACAGAGATCTCCTTAGAAGCACAAAATACCCCTGACACTGGATACACCATTTTATTTTTCAAGACTCAGAAATAGAATTATTCTGAATGTATAGGGAATGCCGGTTTTCTTTTCATGTTCCTTTCGTTTTGGTGATGGGGCAAAGTGGGTTTGCACAGCTTAAAGTAAGAAAAATCAGTGGAGATTTATACTGTTATTAAATGACGGCTTACCAACTTGTCATTAATCCTCAGTTACACTGAGTTGGTTCTATTGCAAGGACAGGCAGCTTAATAGCAATTAGAATGTGAGTACAGCCGGCTTGCAGTTCAGAACAGGGCTGGTGTAGTTGCACTGAAAAAAAAAAAACAACAAGTATAAATCTTTAGTGGAAATGGCAATTAAAAAAGAAAAGAATGTAGTGGGAAAATTAACTCAAAGAACTAAACCCATGTCAGCTTTCAAAAACTGCTGGCTGGATGCTAAAAAGTCAGAGGACTTTTTCCCAGACAGATAAAAGCTTCCTAGAAAAATACTTGAACCTAGCTAGCAGCACTAATGAGATGTCTGTAAAACTCTTTGTGCCATTAGCAAGGCACTAGGAATATTAACAGCAACAGTAAGAAAAATTAGATGTCACAAAGGATTCCAGAGTGTTTCCTCCCATTCCCAGACCATTCTACCTGTTTTCATGGTAGCATGTTGCAAAGCCTGTAAAATGCAAAGCCTGCTTTTTACTGTGCCTAATGGAATGCCCCCAGTCTCTGGTAAAACCAGTAAAATTGTATTTTCATAAACAGGAAACCAAAGTTAATCCCTAGAGCTTCTGAAATAATAATGATTTTTAAAAGTGTGGAATTATTTATAATTTGTATCACAATAGCAAGTAGAGAAGCCAAACAAATTGGGAGTTGCTTAATACTGGGCAATGTGCAAACATAGCACAAACATCACAGAAATATGCAACCTAAACAGACCAGACAGCCAGAGGGTGAGAGAGGAAACAAAGATGCATGCTAAATAATTACGAATTTCCAAAGCCAGAATAAAAACCAAAGGAAGTTACAGAAAATACATTAGAAATCTAATTACCATGAGGGTTCTTGCAAGAGTAAAAAACGCTATTGTTTGTGGAGCTTCATTTCTGCCAGAAAAAAGGATAATGAATGAAGGTATACAGATATTTCACTGCAGGCTCACAGTGAACCAACTACATCACTGCAGCTACTTAGCAAAGTTCCTTTCTGATAGAAACAGTACTATTATCTGAGAAAATCCCATTGGATTTTCACTTGGTGAGTTTCTTTTGTATAATGATCTTTGTTTTATTATGCAGAAAAGCTCTGAGCCACTTTGCCAAGTTCAGGTCTTTACATGTTGAGTGAGAAGTTACTGAGTCAAGAGGACACACATTCTTTTCCATTCTCCCCACAATTTTTTGGTGAGTGGTAAATCTGCCTCACGCTACTTGGTGAAAGAGCACCTCAGCTTGCGTTTCAGGTCTCTGGATCTAATTCAGAAAAAGACATATACTACCTATAAAGCTTTAAGGGAGCACGCATGGTGCATCAGCTTCTGCACAGGCAGTTTGTCAAGCCAAACACAGGGATTTGTATGCAAAATGCATAAAGATTCAGAGAATTTGTTGGGACTTCCAGGTGAAACTTCTGCATCTTCTGGAAAAAAACCACAATTTTTTTCCTTACCTTGGCTTCTTCACAGAGAAGAACCAATTAGAGGAAACAGTGGAAAGTAAATATCCCCAGCAGCTTCCTCTTTCACCCTAAAAGACAAGCAAGAAGTTAGTCTTTCTGCTCCACTCCCACCACCTCCATTCACTGGGCTGACCTCCCCTTAAAACTGGCAGCTATGATTGGACTCTCCTTCTGCATTGGCCACAAACAGACCCTTGCAACCAACTGAACAATCAGAGCATAACACATCGCCTCTTGTTAGCTGAGCCACATTAATGGACTGTATTCCTGGTTCCTTGGCTCTGGCAACTGCAAAACAATACACATTTGCCTAGGCTGCTATCAGAAATCACAGAATCACCAATCATTTAGTTTGGAAAAGACCTCCAAGATCATCAAGTCCAACCTTTGACTGATCACCACCTTGTCAACTAGACTATGGCATTGAATGCCACTCCCAGTTGTTTCCTGAACATCTCCGGGGATGGTGATTCTACCACCTTCCTGAGCAGTACATTCCAATTTTTAACAAACCTTTCCATGATAAAGTTCCTCATGAAGGTATGAAGGTAGACAGTTGCCACAGGTAAGGAATAAAGGTATGGTCAGCTAATGCAACTCACTGAGTAGTTGTCTTGACCACTTTTAATTGCTGGTACACCCCTTCACTGGCTTCTATATGGCTACACCAGAAATAGGGGAATCCCATGATGTTCATGAGTGTTACATCCACATACTAGTATTTAGTCACAAATAGCATGCGCATTTTATTGCTCATTCAAGAAAAGCAAACAACACACTTAAATTTGGAATTATAAGCTAATTTTTCCCTTTTAAAATCAATCTTTCCTTTTTTTCACAGACACCATCAATCCCAGTAATGAGAGATTTTTCTGTCTGTTGTGTTCGGTATGTTAACTAGCAAACATTCAGGACCACAGAATGGGAAGAATGTCATTTACCATGAAAGGTTCATATAAATATTGAGTTATTTCTGCCTGACCATTTATTTCGTTCTTTGGCATGAGGCCCTGAGGACAGCAGGAGAGGAAGAGGTTTTTAAAAGATGACGTTCTTGCTTATCTTTGGATACGGCAGAAGTAATTAGTAAAAGTAGTCAGTAATATGGGCAAGACTGTCACTGAAGAAAGAAATAGGGAGAATTGTCAGTATTTAGTCAGAGGGACACAAGAGAGATACTTGGAAAGTGGTAAAGACACCATGACTACACTTTTGAGGAACTAACCATAATAAAGTAGAAGAAAAACTGTTGGTCAGAGCACATTTGTCCAACACAGTTCAATCTTTGGAAGGCTTAATTGAGTTTATTTGCAGGCATGGCTGCCTCTATACACAGTTTGTTCTCACACACAACACGATTAGTACTTTGTTAGTAACAATGGCAGCTGAATACATTGCTGCCAGAAGAAGCCTGGCACATGATGGTCCTCTGACAAGAATTTGGCATATGCTTTCACAATGCAGATCAATCTTCTGACTCTGATGCTAGACCTGGTTTGAAGAGGTTGGCTTCTTACAGGTTTATGCTGTTGGCTACACAATGTCACTTTGGGCACCCTAGTGTCTGTTGAGACCCATGATGGTAGAGAGGCCTGAAACTCTGAAGTTGTACCAGCAGCATCTAACACAGATGACTGTGGATACACTTGACACATCTTTGTTCCTTGAGGGGAATTGCTGTGGGGAACAGTTGAAACTGGGTGTTATCACAGTGCATGACGAAAATGCCACAACTCTTTAGAATATAATGGTACTACTAATTTGGACAGTGCTTCAGGATATCATTACTGTGTTAGCAACTTTGGCCAAAGATTTTTATAATGTTTCTGCAATTCATCTGCTCCTGCATGAAATGTAACCAATAAAAACTGGAAGTTCTTACATTACATATCTTAAATGTACTATATTGAAACAACATTTTGCATGGTGTTCCCCTTATTGGTTCATATGCTTACGAAACCAGAATATTTCTGCTGATGCGTAAATATACTTACTCCCAACATTTCCACATTTTTTTCTGTGCAAGTTCAATGCAATTTCTTTTAGAATGTCTTTTTCAACATTGTTTTGCTCCTTCTCACAATAGTTTTTCAGGAGTGGACTCCTGAGAAACAGAACTTGAGAAAGAAAACGAACTTGTGGTTTTAGACTAACTGGATCTGCACCCAAACTCTGAATTAAGTTTCTGGTTTTACCACATACTATATATGTATGACCTGAGGCAAGGTATACTGTCTCTTTATGCTTCAATTTCTCATCTTGAAAGCAGGGATAATAATAGTTTCTCTACATCACAGGATTCTTGTGAAGTAAAATCCATGAACCGTAATGAAAACCTTCAGCAGAATGGAAATAACAGTTGCAGGTGTTCTTTGCAGGTATGAAATAAGGCAAAGTGCTGGGTCCTGCATTTGGGTCTCAGCAAATGCATGCAGCTCTACAGGCTGGGGGAGAGAGCTGCTTAGCAAAAAGGGACTTGGAGGTGCTCATTGAGAACCAGCTCAATGGGATTGTGTTGGTTTAACACAACCTGGTTTTTGGTGGGCGGGAGAAAAGCTTTGAAACTTCTACTATGTCTGGCACAGAGCCAATCACTGAAGGCTCTGACAATGAGCAGGTTACTAGCCCAATTAGAGAAGTTGGTAATGCCTCTGTGATGACATATTTAAGAAAGGAAAAACCACGGGAAGTTCTATTTCTTCTCCTGAGGGGTGGTGAGGCGGTTGCCAGGGCCCTCCCGAGACCGGGGCCCTCCCGAGACTGGGGCCGCCCGTGCAGTGCCAGCGGGGACCATGCAGCCAGGGCTGCCCATGGAGTGCTGGCAGCGACCACATGGCCTGCGACGAAAACATGGCGAGCAGTTCCTCGATGTGGAGCCCAGGCAGGATCAACCTCTCGGCGTTGCAGAAGCTTTGTAAGAACTTTTCCATTGATAGTATCCTGAGAACAATAATGCCTATGGACAACAAATTCCTTTCAAGTCAGAGAAGAATAAAAAGTGAGGACATGTGAGGAGAACCAACATGGCGGCACTGAGGTCAGCACAAAGGCTGGAGGGGGAGGAAATGCTTCAGGCGTCGGAGCTGAGATTCTTCTGCCCATGGTGAGGACTATAATACAACAAATTGTTTCCCTGTAATTCATTAGGTGCGTGGGGGGAATGCATGTACCCATAAGCAGCCCATGAAGAAAAATGCTCATGCTGGAGCGTGTGGATGCTGAAAAGCTGTCACCTAGTGAGGATCTCGAACAGAGAGAGAAGACCCTTGCTTCCAGAGATAAAGAGAACCCTTGCTTCCAAACTAGAATAGCTTCTCCTTGAAAGATTAAATCCCATGAACTAAAATGGTCCATGCTAGGCAGTTTTGGAAAGACTGCACCGCTCATGGGAGGGACTCACATTACAGCAGGTTGGGTGGGCTGCTGTTCGTGAAAGTTAAAACCATGCTGGAAAAGTTCACAGAGAACTATCTCCTGTGGGAAGGATCCCATGGCAGAAGAAAGAAACTCTTTCCCTTAAGCGTACTGAAGAAAGAGTTTTAAGAAGTGAAAGACTGACCAAAACCCCATGTTTTTTCTCCTTGTGCGGTCGGTGGAAAGAGGGAGGGACTGCAAAGGAAAGGTGTTCTAAAGGTTTATTTTAGTTCTCATTACCCTTTTTACTTTTAATTCTGTTAATAATAAATTTTCTTTATAGTGTTTAAGTTTTGAGCCTGTTTCGTCTTTAAAATATTTTTCCCCTAATCCTTACCTCAACTCATGAAGTTTTCATTTTAATTTCCCCTCCTCTGCTTAGCTATAGCAGAGGAAAATGAGTGAATAGTTTTTTCGTGGGTGCCTAGCACTTAGCCAGCGTCAAACCCCGACAGTGAGCCAGTGCGTGCCCAAGTGGCCAAGAAGGCCAGTGACATCTTGGCCTGAACCAAGAATAGTGTGGCCAGCAGGACTAGGGAAGTGATCATCCTCCTGTACATGGCATTGCTAAGGCTGCACCTCAAGGTTGGTTCTGGGCCACTCTCTTTAAAAAGGACGATGAGGTGCTGGAGCAAAGGGCAAACAAAGGTTTGCCTTTGAGGTGCTGCAGCAAAGGGCAACAAGGCTCATGAAGGGTCTAGAAAACATATCTTATGAGGAGTTGCTGAGGTAGCTGGGTTTGTTTAGCCTTGAGAAGAGGAGGCTCAGAGGGAACCTCATCACTCTACAACTCCCTGAGAGGAAGCTGTAGTGAGGTGGGGGTCGGTCCCTTCTACTGTGCCTGCAGTGAGAGAACCACAGGAAATGGCCTTCAGCTGAAACAGCAGAATCAGATTAGATACTAGAAAAAAATTATCACTGTCAGGGCATGTCAGGCATTCGAATTTGGTTGCCCAGGGAGGTGGTGGAGTCACCATCCCTGGAGGTCCTTAGGAGGCATCTGGATTTGGTGCTGGGTGATGTGGGTTAGTGGTTTAGGGGTTACAGTGGTAGTGCTGGGTTGATGGTTGGACTTGATGATCTTAGAGGTCTCTTCCAACCTAGAGTCTACAGTTCTAAATAAGGTTGTTCATCATCTAAACACACACAGCAGAAACACCATTGGCAGGGCACTGAACTGAAACTGGTTTTCAGTGAGTGGCTCTTCAAGGGAAGATCAGTGTCAGGGCATGCCTGATGCAGGCACTTCTCACACTATGTCCTTCTGAAGGCAAATTAGACATAAGTCTATTGGTGGACACATACAAAGTCGTTTTAGAAAAATATCCAAAATTGTAAAAACACAGTCTAGAAAAATAATAAACCACAAATATGTTGACAGTCAAAAAATGTAATGTATGCCACATTTTTCATTTTAACTCATGCCATCGGACCATGAATGATGTGCAAAACCGGGAAAAGTCATTCACAGGTGAGACAGCAGTTTAAGTCTCTCTGTAAAGAACCACGGCTTGATGGCACCACAGTGTCAGAGTATAGCTGCCAGCCATAGTTCTGCACCCAGCAAGAAATACCTGATATTGCATGTTCATCGTGTTTCATATTTAAGTCATGCTTGCCACCTTCAGCATTTTTCCTTTCTTTCTTATTTTTGAAAGACAGTGTATGACCTGTTGGAATGGAGCGGAGATAGCTCTCTTCGAGAGTCACAGTGGTACCCTATCCATTTTGAAGCAGTAAACCAGCTACAGGTGTGGAGGACCCATGATGAATCACCACGTCTCTGTCAGCAACTGAAGTTGCTGCCGGGGCTACGGGGGTTGTAGGACGCAGAAATTTTACCGACACGCAGAGTGGGCTTGCTGCTGTCAACAGCTGGGGGTGAGAAGACAAACCCCCTTCTCATTTCCTTGTCCGACCACCAGCACACCAGCTTTCGTGACCTACTTTCCGCTACTCCTTAAGCCCGCGGCGATGCCAGCACATTTTGGCTAGGCGACGGTCAGCGCTGGGGTCCCGCTGCGGTGGGCAGCGAGCCGCGGGCGGTCGCAGCGCAGCGGGGCGGGCAGGGAGCGCTGCGGCGCCGGCGGAGCCTCGAACGCGCGGCGGCAACGGAGGAGGAGCGGGCGGCACAGCGATAGCGCTGACAGGCAGCGGCAGCCGCTCTTTGTCCCCTCCCCTCCCCGGCGCGCCCAGACCAGCCGGCAGCGCGGAGCGGAGCGGGCCGGCCTGGGGACTCCTTCCCCGCGCCGCCGAGGTCGCCATCTTCACCCCCGGGCTCGCCTCGGACGCTGCTGGCCGGGCTCCCGGGGAGCCACCGGGAGCCTGCGACGCGCCCCCCCCGCTGCATGTGACCGGCGGGCGGTAGCGGCCTCCTCCGCGGATCTCGGCTGCGTCCTCCTCCGCCCCCGGCGCGGCGGGGAGGGGGCGCGGGGCGCCCGGCAGCGGGAGACGGAGGTGCCGGAGCGCGGCGGGCACACAAAGGAGCGGGCGCCGCCGTGGGCAGCGGTGAGTGGCGGGGCAGGGGTGCGGAGGTCCCCGCTCTCGCCGCCCTTCCCTGTACCTGCCGGCGGGCTGGGCTGCGGCCACTCCCTTTCCCGGGGGCCCGCAGAGAGCGATGGGGGGGGTTGTGTCGCGCCGCAGCCTGGGACCGCCGGCGTTTCCCGCACCGACAGCCCCACGGCCGGGCAGCGGCGAGCAAGGGCCGAGCGAGGTGCCCGGGCGGCGGGGCCGGTGCTGGGCGGGGCGATGCGGGGGAGGCTCCGGCCGCGCCGCCTCGGGAGCAGGCAGTGCCGCGGGCGCGGTGGGTGATGCTCGGCCGTAATCTCGCTTGACGCTCGGACAAAGAGGAGCGAGCAACAAATTTTGTGGTGGGCGATAAAAAAAATTATGAAGAGTGGTTTGATTTTCCTGGGTTTGTGTTTTTTGGGTTTGGGGGTTTTTTTTTGTTTGGTTGGTTTTTTTTTTTTTTGTTTGTTTGTTTTTTTGGTTTTTTTTTTTTTTTTTTGTTGTGAGGCTTTTGTGGGGTGTGGGTTGGGGTTTCTTCCGGTTCTTTTTTTATGCCGTGCGCCCCCGCCCCCTAGCCCGAGCGTGCGGCGGAGGGCAGGTGCCGCGGTGGGCGGGAGCGGCGGGCAGCGGGGCCTGGGCTCGGGCTGTGCCCCGCGCAGGGCGTGGCGGGGATGCCGCGACGCCTCCGTCCCTCCCGCCCGTGTCCCTGAGCGCCGTGGGGAGCCCGGCGGGGCCGCGGGGGGGGTGTAAGGCCGCCCGGGAGGGGAAGGAGGGCGCTGGGGTACAGCAGCGATGACTTTCGTGCGCATCCAGAGAGGTAAATTAGCGTTTAACAGCGGATATTTAAAACGTGGCGCTTGTCTTTTGGGGCAAGCGTGTGGTTTTCAGGCAGTTACTCCGTGTGTGTGACCCTGTGCGCTTACCAAAATTGTAACTCTCTCACAGGTCAGGAGAACTTGAGGCCCTGTGGCATTTTGCTCTGAAGCTGGATATGCATTAAACTGTAAGTTTTCCAGTTTTGTTTCTGAACTTGGATTGATGAATGGAGTGATTGCTTCATGTCTGCGAGACAAAAACTTGAGAAATAATTTAAGTGAGATCCTAGGCATACTTTTGTGATGCCAGTTGCATATATACGCCCCTCCTGGACTGCAATAACTGGTTAAAAAATAGAAAAGTAAAGAAAATCCGGGAGAAAGGGATGCCTTAAACTCTTGCTTTTACGTATGGTTTTGCTGATGGGTCTTTATTAATTCTCCAGGGCTGACAGTCACCTCTTAGGCTTAAATTAGTGTATAGGAAATACCTGTTAGTGTAATACTGGTGTGTTTCCCTATATTTTAGTGAAATGACTAAGACTAGATGCTGCTTTTTCATCATTCTTAAGGCATACTTAGTCAGTTATTTTACTTAGGTGATCTGATTAATAGCAGCTCGTTGAAGGTACAGATATATTTCTGAGTTGTTTCTTAAAGTGTTAAATATAGATGAATTTTTGAAAGATGTAATTAATATTAAATTTCTACTGTAATAATGGGTTTTTTTGAAGGGTGAAGGGACTGTTGTAGATAAAATTGCTGGAAGTCATCAAGCAAATGACTACAACCACTAATGAAATAAGTAGCAGATCAAATAAGCAATGAGATAATTAGCTGTACAAATTTAGTATACACATAAACTTCACTGTCTGTCAATGGCTGCGTTACTGCTCTTTTAAATTTGGGTTCTTCTATTAGCTTGAATGAGAAGCTGGAACCTGGATATAGCTGTCTGGGCATCTAAGTGGTGCTAATGGGTATCAGTTATTCAGTGTTCAAGATGCTTCCTGGTGAAGTTTCTCTAGATCTAGGCCAGAGTTGTATAGCTTAGAAATTACATCGTGCAGTCCATGTAATATTATATGGCATTTGTGCAGCAGAGGAACGAAGAACTCTGACACTGTTGTTATGTGTATCTTGCCCAGAAGTGTTACAGTTAAATTATCTTTTATTCAAAGGCTGTTTTGCCAAAAAATAATTGTCAATTTAGTTATGCTGCTGTATAACCACACCAAATAAATTTCTTTTGAAGCCTCCTGGTAATTCTGACCTTATGAGGATTTTGGAAGTTCTTTGGTGGCTTGGTGTGCAGTGTGCTGGTCTGTGGTCTTGAGGGCATGGTGGCTGGTCAGGATAGGGAAAAACTGTTAGAAACGTTTGAAATATCCCATCGTGTCAAAAAAATGAGTTGATTTAGAAACAGCTAAAGGAGATGAGAAATATAGTGTGTGTTCCAACTTTCTTTCTGAATATTTTACTGTGCCTTTTTTTACCTATATATCAGAGCTTTCATTGCAGTGATAAAATATTAACCCTAAAGTGGTTTCAAAAAATCAGATCATGTGCCATAGAGGTATTATAGTAAACAAGAAGGATTCAATGTCTCATTTCATCTCTTTCCCCAACAAGAAGTGTAATTGACACTGTCCTGCTTTTCTAGGAGTAATGGCTCATGGTGGTGAAATAGCGCTAATCAACAGTTGTTGCTGTAATTGATTGTCCACTGGGGAGGAGTCCACGTAACACCCATTAACTTGAGCAAGCAAACCCTTAAGATACTTTTGCCAGACCTTTTGACCCTGCAGTGGGGCGTGAAGGGGCTTCTTTTTTTGCCTCTTGAGTTTCTCCTTGCTAGAATTACAGTGCACTATTAGAAAAATACTTTTTCCTTTACACCGCTGTCAAGGAAAACATATTTCATTCTGTGATATATCACTGAGGTGGCAGTTTCTTGAAGTTCAAGAATTTTTTTTCAAACTATTAGGAACAGCACTGAGATACTTGCTTTGCTTAATGTGATTTATAGATCTACCTTTAGGCATGAAGCATAATGTGAAATTAAATGACTCAGTAATGGAAAAAAAGAACCCCGGTGTTGAAGTACTCCCTGGAGATACTGCTCCTGTTGAATTTTTTTGTTGTTGTTACTTTCATTTTCAGTGAACTTAGCTTAACAAATTAAATGTAAACTTAGCATACCATACTGCTAAGGAAAATCTTACGCCAGTCTGTTTTGCATACTGTGTCATGATTTGTGTTAGCTCCGGACAGAAACCCGTTGGGTTCTGGTCAGTGTCAGTGAGTGCTTGGATAGAATTCAAATGTCACTAATTTTCACTTTTGAGTGATATAATTTGACTATTCAAATTAGTTCTCAGTAACTCAGTTATATCTCTTGATTACATTTGACAGCCTGAGTCCAGGTAGTGAGTAGCAGTTTATCATATAATTCATTAGTGCTACACATATTTTTACTAGACATAATTCTAGCAAGTATTATGGACTGTTGCCTTATGTAAACGTATGTAAACACTTATCTTTGGTCACCGCCTTACCCTTGGGTGTGTGTTTCTCGTTCTGCGTCTCTGTGTGTGTAGATAGAGAAAGTGGATGAAGGCTAGTGTGGCCCATGTTGTTCCTCGTGCCGTATTCATTAAAATGTGTTTGTTAGTGACTACTGTATCTGTTTAATATTAGTCATCTTGTGTCTCCTAATTTTAATATTGGCCTGTATAGCGAATAAAGAGTTTTAAAGGAGCTTAGGGTCTTGTGGAAGTGTTAGTCATTGTTGTCATGCTTTAAAAGTGAGAGAATTGCTTTCTTATATATGCTGAAGGACTGTAGAGAATTGACTGCTGAAACATGAACGCCTGTCTTCCAATCCAATTTTATCAATGATCAAAGTATATCTAGCAGGGTTAGCATGAAGGAGTTATTTTAATATTATAGCTGCTGTATTACTTTTGTGTTAAAAAGTACTGAAACAAAGTGTATATGATGACTGCACAAATAAATTACTTTATTTTTTTGAATAGACTAGATGTAGATGCACTAGAAAAGCAGCAACATGGTGTTCCTTCCTGTAACCAAGCCTGGGAGGAAAATAAAGGAGAAAGGGGGGGGAGGAATGCTGCTCAGAAAGATGCTGGTCCTGAGATGGGTGGATTGGATTCCTTTTTCTTTAAAAACATCAGTTGATCTGAAGAGAGGCTTTTGAGTATTCACAATCACTTAAAGGTTTCATGTTATTTTGATGAAGCAAGGCTGTCTTGCATGATGAGCGTCTCATTTTATTGTATGACTAGCAATGATAAGAAATAATCACGAATTCAAGGAAGAAGCAAGCTGAAGCAATTGAAACTGGGTAAGAGAGCAATCAAACAGCTACACTGAACATATTTAAGTAGGGACTTCATATAAAGGGCAGATTGAAGAGGAATTTTAGCAGTGAGAAAGCTGCCTGTTAGTAACAAAGTGAATGTAGGAAAATTAGGCTGGTGAGTGTCCTACAAGAGGGTCTTGGCTCAATGCCCATTACACAGATGGGTAACTCTGCCTGAGGACTCCTTTGGTCTTTTTCAAATTCAATGTTTTGTGTCTGCATACAAGTGGATGTGTGAGATGAAACTACTAAACCAAGAGTAGTCGTAAGAGGATCAGTATTTTCTGTTGACTGCTTCACCTGACTCCAAGAGGAAGAGGAGCTCTCTTGTCCATGTAAAAGGCAAAGTTATCGGAGTGCAGACCTACTTCAAAGCAGTCTTATATATTCTTTGTCAGTATCACATTAACAGAAGGACTTAGGAAGGAGGTGTAAGGAGGAAGATGTAAGATGTCAATACAATTGTCAGCAGGTTTTGCAGGCTTCTTCCTGGAAACATAACTGAACTGTATTAACTTCCTCTTTTAATTTATTTCGTTTTCTGTCCAGTCAGATTTGCAATATTTGTTGTGAGATGTCAGAGGGAGAACTGCTGGTGTGACTCTTGGGGATGTCATAGGCAGGGCTGAGAGCTGGACTTGATTATCCTTGGGGGTCCCTTCCAACTCAGCATATTCTATGATTCTATGGTACCTTCTGTCTGCCTGTGCAGTAGTGCATGGGCTACTATGGGAGAAGGCAAGCTGTAGATAATTGCACTGCTTGAAGCGCTAGGAACTGCTATTCAGCTTGCGTCTGTGTTATGGCTGAACTATATTCAACAAAAACCAAAATGGGTCTCTGAGTTGTGTTCAATGGTTTACTTATTTGGCTGATGTTGAAAGTAGGGATCATATTAGAGGCTGATATCTAGTAATGTCAAAGGCCTATTGAGTTGCAGTTACCTGAGCCCTTGATCTGATACCATAGTTATTAGAAAACAGTTACCTCAGTTTTTCACTGGATAGAGTTTGAATCCTTTCCCCACCATACATAAGTTGGCTTGTGATGAGGTTCGTTGCACTGCATGAACCAATGCCTCTGTGTTGGAGAAGAGGTGCTGGAGGAGAAACTGCAGTTCATCTTTATAGAGAAGGAGAAACTTTGATCTAAGCAGTGCGGGGCTTGTAATGCTGTGAGAGTATTACACATGGAGGCAACCACTCTGATCTAATAATTTTTCAGAGCTAAACAGCTAGAGTGCTTAGAGTTGCACTTTAGGCAAGCAGGGATAAAATATTTTAATTATTGCTAGCCATTTAGGCTAAAAGAGAGAGCTATTTGTTTTATTAATATATGAATAGTACAAGGGCAAAACTGTGCATGAACCAAGTAACTTATTGCAGACTGCATCATGGTTCACTGGGTATTTTGGTATCTTGTACTTTTTTGCAAATTGCTGTACAACTCAACCTGGTTTTTTCTGATTGTACGTGCCTTGGACTTTATCAGTTATTACAAAGAGTTCAAAAATGTTTCCTTAGGAAAACTTTCTTTTCATAGAACAGAAAGTGTGTTGTCACCGAAGTCTCCTCAGTTAAAAATCTCAATTATCCTCATAGAAAAAGTAAGTGTCTGCCTTTTGACTGAGTTTTGTGAATTCTGTCTTAAATTTGGTACATTTTCTGTCTTAAGTACTGGCTTATCTTTGTATGGGCTTGATATACTTTTCCCATGGTTCATTTTTGGAATGGGACTCTTAATCATTTTTCTTGTACTCATCCACTGAATTTGGAGACCAGCTGTTTAAATCTTGTGCAAAAATAGGACTTTTCTAAATTGCAGCTGGCTTCCTTGTCAAAACAGTCACACTACTTAACACTGAAATATTATATGCAGAAGGTGTCTTGTTACATTTATTGATTGCTTTTATCTTACAGCTCATATTCAATAATTCTTGTGCTGTCTGATAATATCTCTTTTAATTGGCCCCACGTGATGCAGCTATTAGCATCAAACACCATTTGCTAAAGGAATTCCACCTACTCCTTTAAAGCTTCCTGAGAACAGTTTTTCACTTGAGCTCAAGTACCTATTTCTTCTCTTAACCCTTCAAGTGAATGGTATCTTGCCCTGATCTTTTTGCACTGAAGTTCTTTTCTAGTAAGCTGAGTTTTATAAGGTTTGTTGTGCCTTGATAGAGTTTAAAAAAATTAAAATTGATGTAAGAATGTAGTTTCAAGTTGAGTAGTCCTGTTCACTTGAACTGTACACGCAGATTCTGAGATACAGTAGAAGCTGCTTCCCCCAGCTGAAAGTACATGTAAGTATTTCAGAAACAGGAGTTTACCCATTTTCTTTGATGTTGACATATTCAAAAAGTCAGTGTACAGTGGACTAGAAGAAAGCCTTAAAAATGTGTGTTTTACAAAACATCTAATTTTTAAGGCGAGGAAGAAGGAAGCAGGGAGTAGTCTTCACCAATTGTGTTATTTTTGGTATTTCATGCACTCCTTGCTGATCAGTTTGGTTTTGGTTTTTTTGTCCTCAAGCATATGTGAGGAATAATTTGCAGAGCTAATACAAAACTAAGCTCTGATGCATTCCGTTGTTTTATTTCTTTTTGGTTGGTTGATTTTGTCCTGTCAAAAATTCATCTTGCACAAATGTTTAGGTGATGTGCTCACAGTGGGAACATGTCACTGGTACAGCCAGGGCTTGCTACATAATCAAGTCTTTTTTTCAGTGTTGAAATAGGGACTTTTTTTGCAGGATAAACCTAGGTGTGTTCAGCTCTGTTATTTCTTATAATTGTACCTTGTTTTCTTCTAAGCTGTCTTGTAAATGGCAAAGCCTTGTGATACTCTTCAGAAATGTTAGTTGGACTTGAGACTGCATTGACGTGAATTTGAGGGGGCAGTATGTCAGTAGTCAGTTTCACTCTTGTGAAACATGTGGACCATCCTCCAGGGTCTACCACTTCCAAGCTTCCTGTAAGCTTTTTCTATAGAATAACCTGTCAATCCCTGCACTGGTGCCTTTACTCTCCATGCACGATTGTTAAGTGGTGCTTTCACTTAGCTCAGGCCTTTCCTGGGAAGTCAGCAGGAGTGGTGACTCCTTTCAGCTCTTAAGTGTTACAGGTCAAACCCTGGCTGTGATCAAGTTAGCGGTGAAGCTTTCATTTGAGATCCTAAATTCATTACAATTGTGTCTGCAAAGCAAGTTAGCTGCATCTCTGCAAGAATGCATTGCGAGGATGATACTGGCCATCACCCAGCAGGTAGCAGTTACAGTGGAGTCTTGTTCTTTGTATTTATTCAGGAGAATTGCAGTTAATTGTATCCAGAGCTGCTTACAAACCAAAGTATGAGCATTATCAGTGTATATACAGGAAAATACAAATACTGGAGGTTGTGGTGGATTTGTTTTTTAACATATTTATTACTTGGTTGGGGCACAATTGTTACCTTTGCTCCCAGTCCTTTGTCCTCAGTGTTGTCAGGATATGTGTGTATTCACAGTAAGATGATTCTTATTTCTTAAGATTTAAAAAATTATTATTTATTGCAGTTGAAAATTGTAATAAATAAAAGGAAACTTAATGAAGAATGATGACATTTGGGAGAAACTCACAGCAGGCACAGACCTGTGATAGTCCAAACAAGTGTGCATTTTAGTGAAATAGTATGTCGGTTAAGAATTCCATTAAAGAAAATATGTTCTGAAAATGACACTTCCACAAATAGGTACTCAAATATTTACAGAGGTAATGGGTGATTCTAGATTATGCTTTTTATACTGCATATATGCCATCTTTTTTTCAAGTTCTTAAACTTTGTTATTTTTCTTTCAAGGACAGAAAGTGTGATCTGAAAGCTTTGTTGCTTTGTTTCTACTGGTTGAGATCATATTAAGATATTTTTGTCAGAGTTCTTCTGTACAGACAACTTTATCAAACTATATGTGAATTATTGTCTCTTTAAATGTATCTTAATTTGTGTTTGCATCTATTCAGAGATGCTGAGGGCATTTCAAATGTTGTACTGTTCTGAAGTCCCAGGCAGCAAATTTTGCAAATCACCATGGTAATGTGCGTTTTGCACGTGGGAGGAAGGCTAAAGTTGGAATCTGCATTAACAGAATCTGTTAATATTACTTATGCTCAGTGGCACTAGCACTGCTTGTTCTTTGACATGCGTGTTCTTTGACTGCATGTTCTTTGCTTAATTAAAAGCAAAGTAATATGATGGCATTAAAAGCCCCTATTGTCTGATTTTTAATATTTTTTTTTTGTGATTCTGAAACAAATCTACTGAAATAATCAGACATGGGGGTAATTGTGGAATCTTCTTTCTGTTCAGAAAATGGCCTGTGATAGTCTTGTAAACTAGCAAAGAAACTTCAAAATTTCTTTGTTCCCTCTCTAAGAACTTATGGATAGACTTAAAACTCAGTGTGTTACACTACCAAGGATACTTATTACTGATAGTGCATGTCCTATCATTGTGAATGTTTAAGGTTCTTGATTTTGGATAAGCTTATTTGGATTATTTTGTACTTGCAGTTGTTGTCTCAGACACAGAATTAGTTCTGAAGTATCATCAAGGCTAGTCTAATTTATTTTTTTTAATAAAGAAGAACTGTGTTCCTTTCTGAAACTGGTTCTTAATTGCTCTCAGTGCTGACAACATATAAACTTAAAAAATGCCTGTGAATTTGTAGGAAAAGTGGACAAAAGAGAAGTTCAAGCTGATTTTTCTTGTCTCTTTATTACTGTAGTCTAAAGAAGCTTGAAAAAATTGGAGGCTTGGATGAAGAATTATTTATTTTCCCCGTTACTATATTGATTGTCTCAAATCTCAAAGTAGGAGAGCAGTGAAAACTGTGAAGGATGTAGAGAGGAAGGCGTACAAGGAGTGGCTGAGGTCACTTAGTTTGCTGAGCCCAGAGAAGAGGAGGAGACTGAGGAAAGACAGAGATCTCATTGCAGTCTACTATCTCCTTGTGAGGGGAAGAGGAGCAGCAGGCATTGATCTCTGTAATGACCCGTGACAGGACCCGAGGCAGTGGTATGAAGCCATTGTGCTAGGAGAGGTTTAAGTTGTATATTAGCAAAAGGTTTTTTACCCGGAGTGTGGTTGGTTCCTGGAAAAGGCTCCCTTAGGAAGTGGTCACAGCACCAAGCCTGACAGAGCCCAGAAGTGTTTGGACAGTGCTCTTGGGCACATGATGTGACTCTTGGGGCTGTCCTGTGCAGGGCCAGGTGTTGGACTTGATCATCCTTGTGGTTCTCTTTCAATTCAGCATATTTTATGATTCTATGAAATTTTAATGAGTTGCAATAACTTACTAGTTTAAAAACACTGACCCACTGCTATTGAGAATTATAGGCATTAATATGGGTTCAAAATGCAGTCATTATGACTTGTGTTAGATGGCCTGAGAGAGCAGGCTTCTTAACTCTTTCATTGCATGGATAAACCTTATAGCAAAACCACCGAGAAGGATGGGGAATTGAGATGCTCTTGCTGCATCAGGGTTGAAATGAGTCAGGAGGTTAGAGCTGCTCATTAGAGCTGCCTTTGCTGCCAGCAAAGCAGAGTTATTAGCCTGGTGTGACATGAACATTCAGACTGTTCTGGACTTGGGAGGTCATCTGAAGATCTGAGCCATCTGTGTGTGCATTCACATTACTTGGTGCGTTTTGTTTTTACAGTGCTATTCACTTGTACGCAATCTGTCATAGTAATAATGCTTATTACTGTGATATTTTTCCTTCAAAATGCCAGGCCTCCTTTTGAGGGTGCAAGTATGGGAAGTGATGACTTTGACAGTCTTTGCCTTAGGAAAACAAGCTGTTTTTTCAAGGCTGTTTTTGCAAGGGCTGAACATAGCTGTGTATGCAGTGTAGTCATTTGTACACCTAGTGACTTGGTAGGTCTTTTTTTGCTTTTTGAGGAGGGAGATATTTACTGTCCACTCCACTATCTCTCTTTCTAGTTCTTTAAAAGACAAAACTTGAGGATCAGTAGGACTTCAGACAGTGAACTGTTGTAGTTTTGGGTGGGATTTTTTTTGGTTGTGTCATTGCCTTAACTTGTCTATTTCTGTTATGTACAGGATCTGTGGTAGCACACGGGTTGATTGTCAGTCACTTGGGTGGTTTAAAGCAGACAGCTATGGGATTATTGATACTAGATTTTGAAGAAAAAGCTAAGTAAACGACATCCTTTATCTGATGGATCAGTGGAGTTATTCGTGTCAGGTTTTCAAAGTCTCTATTTGCAGATATGAAAACACAGTACCTGCTTCTGAAAAGCATGGTACTAAGTGCACCTTTCTCCCAACTCCTTAGAAAAAAAGAAAAGCCTTTATGGTAGTAAAATAATCTGAGAAGGAAATATTAGTACACAGATACTTTCCCCTTCACTTTAGAAAGGCTTAGCCTTTCAGACTTTGTTATACATACTGAGTTTTCTCCATACTGAAAATTCAGTGTGTCTAATTAAAGTGAAATACAAGATTTCACCCTTCATGTAGCTGAATTTCTGCACTTCCTGCTTCTGATCCCAGGGTATCTTTCAGTCTTCTACCTAGTGTGTTCATGCAGTGTTATGTGTTCATCTTCTAAAGTAGACACGTGTGTCTTTGATGAGCCAAGGAATTTCATTAGAAGGGGAAGAAATAGGAAAGCCTGATGCCAATACAGATAAACATGACCTGGACACTAGTCTTCTGGGTGTCTAACTCCTACTAGTTTCTGAGAGAATTATTTGCCTTTTTTTTCTGACTTGAGGAGATTTCTGGAGGCCAAACAAGGTAAATGCAAACATTGTAAAGTATTGAAATGTCTTGATGTTGCTATCATCTAAGGATCTCATGAGAACAATGTTTGAGGTGAGGAAAAGGCACTCGGAGGTAAGTTTAAGTAGGCCACTGCCCCAAGTCCTCTTGTAGGCTAAGTC
Organism: Corvus cornix cornix; assembly: GCF_000738735.6. Taxonomy (NCBI): domain Eukaryota; kingdom Metazoa; phylum Chordata; class Aves; order Passeriformes; family Corvidae; genus Corvus; species Corvus cornix. Next base: position 32,826,648 of record NC_046357.1, read on the forward strand.
GGTGAATAGAAGTATCTTTCTCCTAAAGACGTATCTTAAGTGTAAACTTCATCTCTAGTTTGTCCTCTGAGGAACTCTAATTTTGAGATTTATATCCCTCTGATAGGAATGGGAGAAACTAAAATGAACCCTCATGGTTTTTTTCTACTTACCTTTAATGTTGTATACCTTATGGCTCTTCTGGTGCCAGATAAGCACAGCTCTGAACTCAGTGACATTTACTGACTCCATTCATTATGGTTCTGTGAAATGAATTGCTGTACCAGTTACAAGCTTCATAGTGAAATAATAAGATATGCTCTACTGACTGTCTGTAATTTTCTGTATGTATGTGACTTTGCCTTTGACTAGAATAGAGAGAGAATTGTAAATCTGTGTGTGTATATATGGTATATGTCTACAGAGATGAAAATGACTCAGCAGGTGCAAGATTAATCATTGGTATTTTTTTCCATTTCTGTTTTTAATAGCTTTCAAAAGGATGAAGAAGTTAGATGTTCTAATGAAGACAGTGAAACCCAATACAAACTGTAGTTATTATTTTCTAATGGATAAACCAGTGAAACTGCTGAAGTTCACTGTTTCTTTTTTTCTTCTAGTGGACAGGACTGAATGTTTGCAGGCATTTAACTGTTCGTATATTGTAAAATCATGGCCTCTTTGGCTTAGAAAATATTGTTCTTTATGGTAGAAATACATTTTTAAAGCTCACGCTGTACATGTGTTTTCAAGTTCTGTATCAAATTTCAACCTGTTTTTGTGTAATTAGAAGGCAGCTTGGAAAATGTTATGGAGCTACACTAATGATTTTACTCTCTGAATTTGAGACTTAGGAATAACAATATTAATTTTCTGAAGCCTCTTGATGCTTATGATGCTTTTGTAGCTGTTCTAAATATGCTTCTTTGGCATTTAGATTCTCTAAAATAATGTGTCTCTCTTCAGTAGAAACACTGTACTAATACATATGCTTCACTTTTCTAAGGGAACCCATATCTCATTTACCCTGTTGATTTGTATTTTGTCATCTTTATTTTCATGCACAGGTTTTATAGTGAACGCCTCATAAAAGGCTAATGTGACTTGTAAGGTGGGACTAAGTAAAATAAGAAATCACCTGAGCAGATAATATCAGGATGACAATGAAATCACCTGTTAATGTGGCAACACTAGTGATTTCTTGTAACTGGTTAAATCAGTAATGTAATTATTATTTAGAAATACAGGCTTGAAAACAAGGCTTCAGACAAGCATAAAGCTTCAAATTCTCACACAAATGATACCACTTAAACAAATGTTTGTTAAAACTGGCTTTTTTAATGAATGTGGTGTGGACAAGTCTGCAGTAACCTGTCCAGAGTTAACAGAAAGTTGGCACAGCTTGTTTAGTAGTGTGCCTTGGCAGTACCTGCAAACAGTTACTCTTTCCACTCTGCTGTCATTTAATAGCCTTTCAAGCCAAAAGTCTACCATTTATAGAAATGATTCTGTTAATTAAATTGTCCATTATAATGTAGGTTTAGTCTACAGGCTTCATTCATCTGGGATTCCAGATAGCTGTGACATGATGACTTAAGGCCACTGGTCCAGATCATCTCATTTGTGACTGGCTTTTTAAAATGTTACTGTACAGGGGTTGCTTTCATTGTTCTGTCCTGCTGCTCTTACAGCATGGCCCTAGATTTCTAATGCCAAAGTTCAGGAAAGTCTTGAAGTCTATTTTTCTTTAAGGAGAGGGGTGGAGGAAGACATTTGGCTTAGAGACTGTAAATATAGATATTCTTATATCTACTGTTACCTCATATGTATAGATGTTATTACATATTTAAGTTGTTTATTCAGAATTGGTTGCTACATGCTTAGGATGTTATGTGTGCTATTAATGTGTAGCCTTTGGTAATTTCTCATAATGCAGTTTTGTGAAATTTGCTAATATGAATCTTTCTCCACTTTGCTTTCAGTGGCATTGCATTTGAGTGAGTAGGTCTGTTTAACTGCAGCAAATTAGTTGTTTCTCTTGTCTATATATCAGCTGTTCTCCACAGAGTCTTTAACTAGAAGGTAACTAACTTGCATTGACAGTTGAAAGTTACAAAATTGACATCTACTCTAAAAATACATGCTTGCCTTGCTCGCTTTAAGGATTTTATTTGCTTTCTTATTGGGCCGTCATAGCTCTTGACATGTCTATGCAGACAAATCTCCCCCGTTCCCTTTTTCCTTCACAACATTTTTCTTTTCATTTACCATTTTTCTGCATTTATAGTCTGTTTTACCTGCTCTCATCTGCCTTAGCTCTTTGTTTGTCCATAATTTTTTTGACAATCTTTTCTGAAAACTACATGAGTAAAGATAAAAACCCCTTAATTTTACTTTTTAGGTCTGTCTTATGTCAGAGAAGACTTGGTTCCCTAGTTTGTGAGCAACGAAAGGCTAAGATACGATAAACAAGCCCCCAGTAAAAGTCAGCAAGCAAATGCCTCTCCCTATAGCATGAAGCCTAAGACATTGGGGGTCTCAAGTGTAGTAGGGAGGTGGGGCTTTTTGTTTGTGGGTTTATTTTGCTCTGGTTTTGATTTTTTGGTTATTAATAAAATCTGTAAAACATTGCCCTAACGTAGGAAGTGTACAAAATTTCATTTACTACTGCATTTACCTTATTTTCATATGTGCATTTGAAGTGTAAACTAGGTTGTTTGGTATTTTCAGCTTTCCTCATGTCTTCTGTCTGTTTTGAAGCCCATTTCTGGTATATCAATGCTGTCATGACTGTCATTGCAGGTGGATGCTCTGTGAATACTGGGGTGTTCTGATTTGTTTGGGTTTGAATAGAGGTTTAACAGCATTAGATATTCTGCTGCTACTTCAAGTAGCAGTGATTCTTCTTGTCACTCAGAGCCAGCTCTTACCAATGTGTTTCCTTTCTGTTATTGCCTGCAGTATTTGTAATCCATCCTTCCTTTTACTGAGAACTGCTGTACTTGGTAACAGATGTCACGGACATAATTCAATAACAAACTTGTTTGCTAAACTTCACACACTTCATGACATTTAACTGCCAAGTTACACGTTTTTATTGGGAAGTAGTACAAAACAGTTATTCCCTGAATACCTGGTGTTACCAGTCATTTGAAATCTGATCACTAAGGAAGATTACCTAGCTAATTTTGCAAAAACAGTGTTGGTGTATACATACAATTCTCACATGCCCCTGCTAATATAAAAGTCTGACCCAAGCAAAGGAATCAGCCAAAACTAAATAGGTGCTGTTTTTGTACCCATGCTTCTTATTTGCTTCGTTTAACTATGTCATACGTGTGAGTATATATAAAAATCATTTATATACTTTAAACACTGTCTAAACATATTGGGATATAAGAATTAAGAGGACCTGAGAGTGCACAAGTCAGTGAAAGTTTCTTTCAACACTGCTGTGAACAAGGTAGTCCGTAATCCTTGAGATCATTCGCAAGTGGAAGTTGCGAATGTCATTCTGACGTCTGTGGTTGGTGCTTTGCAAAGGAGAAGCCTTGGAGGAACTCCTGACTCTCCCTCTTGGTAGCTGCTTTCTTCGTGGAACCATGAAGTTACACTGCTCTTCACTGTGAATAATTTGCATTAGGTGCTGCAACAGGTAGTAACTTACGCTGTTTTTTTCTCTTTTTCCTCACTCTCTAGAATTGGGGATATCTTCACTGAATAACTTGCTGCTTAAAGAAAGTAACAGAAGTTGGGAAATTCAGGTAGGCAATACTTTCAGTTTACTTTTCGCTTTAAATGTTGATGCTAATATGGATGACCAATCTGTAAATATTCGTTGTGGTACTAAAATCATCAAAGCATGATATACATTTTAACCTTACTAAGATTGAATCTGGTTTCATGGCCTCTCTTGTGAACTCTTAAGCAGCCCCTGATAAGCCCAACAGACTGATGATATTCAAGTGTTCTTTCTGCTTATAAGAAAAATATATTAATGTTCATATCTAATATGATAGGAGGTCCGGGTACTTTGTAATGCTCAATAAATATAAGAAATTATTTTTGACAGCACTGTCTTGCTGCCCCAACAGACTCTGGTATTCATGGTACGTGCAGCCACATACACTTCAATTTCTTTTCCCAATTTCCTTAACAAGCAAAATTCTTGATGGATTTGCTAATTACATCCATTTCACATTTCACTTCCTTTGTTTCAACTAAGGCTTCTAAATAGATCTCCAATACCTAATTCTCATAAAAGATGACAAAATTCTTTTGGTGTTCTTTGTGCAATAACTTCCATGGCATTAATAATTTAATTTGCTATTCCATATAATACACCGTTGTTTGTCCTGATTCACTCTTATTTTGAGGACACATCCAGCTTTACTTCACTACTTTCTCATTTTCCCTTCAAGTACATGTGCTTTGGTGTGGTGTTAAATAATGTGTAGGAATGGCCAGTGGTTTTAATCACCTGAATTTGCCTCCACCAGAATTCTCAGATAGATCTATTCCTATTTGGCTTCAGTCATAGATAATGATTGTAGCACATTTATGTAGGGTTAATTGCTGTGGATTACATGAATACTGATGGAACAGTTAAATCCTGAAACTATTGGTGATTTCTTATCAGCTCAGTTCTGCATAGCAATTTTAATTTTAGAAGCTTGTAGATTCTCCTTTAATATTTTTCTTTACTGTTTTCATAATTTACTGTCTAAAAATCTGAGTGAACTGTGGAAAAGGATTCTGTAGGATATCAGTACCTTAGGAAATGTACATAAAAATCCCCTACACATGCTTTTTCCTCAGAAAGAGATGTAACTTGTGGAACGCATTGCAAAAAATCCCCATATAGGGTTGGCAGGCTTGGTTCTCAATTTCTTTCTCAGGAACTAAGAGAAATCATTCTATTTTATCTTACTCTGTGCTTCTGATCACCATTCATGTTGTATGTAGTTCAAGTAGTAGTAAAAATTGAGGCTTTACCCTAAAAATACTCAAAGTACGTTGAATTTTGTTTAGATACTGGTAAAATTACATATTACGTTTTAAAATCCTGGTTAAAACTACATTTTCTATTTCATTCTTTCTGTCTCCCTTCTCCAATGTTTCTTTGACAACTCTGAAATGTTTTCAGTACAAATGACGATACCAGACATGTTTGGGCTTATCCTTCATGATGTGCACTTCCTTCTCCATTATCACCTGATCTTTTTAGCTCTGATTTCACTGCTACTCATAAAATGTTTCAGCCAAAGAGTCTGGGGAAGAAAGAGTCTGCACATGAATTTACCCTGGAGAAGCACGTGATGGAAAGGTGGTTGTGTTGTGCATAAGAAACTGAAGTGTGAATGGCATCCCACACTGGGAGCAGGAGCTGCAGTCTCTGTTGCTGACCCTGCAGTTCCTTCTCTGGCTTGCTGCTGGGACTCAGGAGCATCCCCAGATATTTTATATGCCCACCCCATGAAAAAAATGTTTCATTGCAGAATGAGAATGGGCTGTGCAGATGGGGAATCTCCTTCCTTTGGACTCTGTCAGAAAAGGGGAGAGAGAAAGAAATAGTAGCCCAATTATGTAATTCTAAAATAATTTTTTAAACTGCCAACCCCATAAAAATTGACAACCAGAAAAATCCCATTCTCTGAGGGTGGATGGAAGGGGGAAGAAGGAAGGCAGGCAGTTGGGTAAGCATGTGTAGGGGTGATAAGGGCAGGTAAAAGATGACAATTATGTCTATTTGAAGAAGACGACTCAGATGAAAAGGAGAGCAGTACTTAATAGCAGAGTTAAGTAAGTGCTATATTGTAAGTAAGGGTTGTACTGTAAGCAGCAGCAGGAGGGCCACAGGCATGGATGAGAATGGGTGCAGCAAGACAAGTGGGAAAGAAACAGGACTTCTGGAGCAGTGGTTCAGTGAGTGGTGATCCCCACTGGTGCAGGAGCAGACAGGAAGCAAAGAGAACTCCACAGTGCAAAAATATGTGTACTTCATTCTTGCGCCAGAAGCAAGTGAAGTGCAATGGGTGTTCCCAACCTGTTGGCTGGCCTTTCTGTATGAGCTCCAGGAGTGTCTGCAGGAAGCTTCAATCATAGATCCGGAAGTACAGCCTTCCTGACTTGCCTTGCTGGCAGCTATGAAGTTGGTGAGAGTAAAATCTCCATAAACACCTTGTGATATGACCTATTCCAGATAAAAAAAAAAATAAAAAGAAGAAAAAAAGTCTTAGATCCTGGTATTTTTCTTCATTTATCTTAAGTTTTTGGGGTTCAATAATTGAAAGATTGTAGGAGAGTGATGCACAGTTCTCTAGGGCCATTTCCTGCTGCCTCTTTGCCTGGAACCCTGCAACTTTTCCTTTCTCTGCCTCACTGCAATTGTGTGGGTGGACTTGCATCTTTGTTCATGTGCCAGGGTTTTTTGTCTCATGACTCTGACCATGTGCTTCGTGGATGTACTTCCAGTCATGTGAAGTACAGGCATTTAGGCTTGTGGCTCTTCTTCATAGTTAGTATGTTCCTCATCCGGCCTCACAATACTCTTAAACGTACACTTTCCAACTGTTCAGAGCAAACTCAGAAAAATCTGAAAAAAATACAAAAATGTTTTTCTCGACTTTTCCATTCTAGTATTGCTACTTCACTAAAGTTCTAGAATACTGGGGTGTGGGGAAAGATGGAAAAAAATGCTCGCTTGTGCAAGTAGTGTCAAGCCTGTGAATCACTTGAGTTTGGCAAGGAAGCCACTGTTCCATTCGTGTCTGGCACTAAAAGCTGGTGCAACACTCCTGCATTACTCTTTGCGTCCAGAAGTCGTACCCTAAAATGTTGGTGAACTGTTCATATGCTGTGTGCACATCTTGGTGCCACCATAGGAAAACCCATGTATCTTCAAAATCTCAATTATGTCTTTTATATTTCCTTGCTTTTGTAGTATATGATTTTAAACTTTGGTTCACGGGTTGGCTTTTCTGTGCAGGATTTTAATGGGTTTTAGTTTCCTGTGTAAGGAAATGTTTAGACTTCACCCACCACACTTTCATTAATTCTATACGATTCTAATTTTCAGTTTAATAATTGATTCATGAATTTGGAGCAATGCCATAAAGAGAAATTTTAGTTCATATATGTAATTGAAATTTATTTCAGTGCTTTTTACTTTAAGGGCAGAAGAAAAAAAAAATGTAAGATGTTGGATTTCAACATTTTATTTCATGAAGAACTTTTGGTTTTCGGTGTAGCTTAACTGCCTTTAACTTCTGTGTTTGTATCATCATATTAATCCTGTAGAGTAACTAAAGTAACACATGTAGAAAACTGTCCATCTGTTATTCCATTTCAGATGCCCATTTGTGCAACACATTTTGTTACTGCTGACTCTTTTGCCACCTGTATTTGTATCTGACTGTCCTCCAGTTCCTCCATTGTTAAATTTAGATCAAATCACTGGGGTGCAGCTGGATTATGTGACTGATTCAGCTTCCCACATAAGTGTTCAGCAACAATTTGGTTTATTTCTCTGAAACATTTTGTTGGCATTTTGAGGTAGAACGCAGCTGATTCAGCTGAACTGTATTAATGTGAACGTCCACGGTCCAGCTTTTGCTCTCACTTTTCACAGTACGTGGAACATGAAGCACAAATTCTCTGAAGCTTTGTGGCACTGGAAACCATAAAACAGGAAAGCTAGGAATCAAAGTCTGTCAATAAGAGAACTGCAGTCACGGAAACCGAATTTCATTATACCTGTCTGTATGAAGAGAATAGTAAACAAAAAAAAGGATAGAAAAGTGTGTTGGGAATATTGGTTGATGTCTAAATTAGATACTTAAACTGGTTTGTGCCCCTCTGTGGTGTAATGGGGAGGAGAAGGAAAGCACAAGGCCCACAAAAGAATTATGCTAGGAAATACACCTGCATGTGATGTCCCGTTTCTGTAATTAGAAATAGTGAATATACAGAGATCTTTAATTTTGGGGGTTTTATAATTAGACTTCTAATTAGCTAAAGAATCCACCTTATTTAACAGATTGGGTAGTTCTCTTCTATAAGACTTTTTTTTCCCTTTTGGAAGTTGTATGCTTCAATTTTTCTTTTAATTGGCTAATCTTATGTACAGTGTGAAATAAGACTTCCTGAAAAACCTGTTTCCTTTCCTCTTACACAGTACTTTGCAATCTTTTTTTTTTAAATATGTGATTTTATGCAGGAAAACCCATCTTTTTTTGTAATTTGTAGTTAAGGCACAAAGCCCAAGAAGCGTAAGAGTATAATTCTAGCTTTTTCCAACTTGAATAATAACATCTCCACAGAAAATGCCCAAAGTCCATGTAATACTTAATGTTTGGGACAAAGTACTATGTGCAGAGAGAATGCCAAGCACAGATATCCTGGGTGTACTTGAACATTGGCATCCTGTTTCCTGGGAGAGCCTGGGCTGAGTGTTAATAGTCCTTGCTACGTTTAGTGCTCACTGTTTGTCTTCTGTATTTCAGATTTGTATGTGCAGTGCTGTCCATTCAGGAAAGCTGCCAGGCAATGCATGCATGTTACAATTAACAATTAGATTTTTATAGGTGTGAAATAATTAAGGGCTCCTGTTCTGCAACATTAAGTTACTTGAAATACTTAAAACCTAGTAAGTTAGGGAGCTCAGAGGCAGAAAAAAGCTCCTGTGGAGTCTAAGAACTGGCTGAAAGTGAACACAAGCACAGGAGATCCTGTTTGTTCCATTAATGTATCTAAATGTTCCTAAATTCTGGGTGGTGCTTCTAATCTTGCAGCTGTCCATTTTCTTCAAAGGAAAGAAAAGGATCCTATTCTCTCCTATATGAATGATCTAGTATAAAGAAGAAAAGATCAAGTAATGAACAGACTTGTGCTAATGGCAGAATTTAACTTTCAAGTTCATCTTTGCCACAATAAATAGTCTTGCAGTCTGTCTTTCAGACCAGCAGTCACTACAGCACCCTGAAGTCTTATATTCTAGCCTTGTTTTTAACATTATGTGCAGCTTACTGTGTATTCCCTTATTAGGAAAAGCACTTTAAGCTATGTCCCTTGAAGGAGTGATGTGTTCCAATATGCACTTGTTCAGAGTTTTGGCACATAGATTCAGAATACTGTCTTAAAAATTTTAGTAACATTTTGCTTTGGACGTCCGGATTTTACAGACTTCTTGCTTCCTTTCTATCATTTCACAGACACCTAGTTTGCATACCTGTTCATGTCCAGAACTGTTTGGGTGGGCTGTTTGGGCGCTACCTTGTCTCCAGGAGAGACTGATCCATTTTCTTGGACTATGCTTCATTCAGATCATATTAGGCTTACCACAAGACATCAGTCAGTTATGTAATTTTCTTTTTAAAATACAATGAGTGGAAGCACTATCTTGCTGCTCCTGCCTCCTTAAGCATGAACTAGTGGCTGTAGATTTTTCAAGAATTTGATTTCTTTTGACCAAGGCAATTCAAAAGAAGCACGTCTTGTCTTTAAGTCTTTCTCTGCATTGAAATGTATATCAGTCTTTAATCCTTCTAGTTTTTCTTCAGTCCCAGTTATTAATCCTACCAGGAATGTTTTCTGTTACTGAGTAAATTGGGGAGGAAGGGTAAGTAGGCCAGTATTTCCATTATTCCTGTTGTGTAATAGGTCTGCCTCTCTCTGGCTGTATTATGCATGACTGACCTTCCGTTTGGGGCTGGTTTATTAGACTTCATTTCAAGTATTTGTCAGCAGTTACTTTGTCAGTCATGTTGGGCCTTAAGTGTGAATCACATTCAGAGGCTGCACTGCATTTGTACATCCTGGGTGCATTCACTCCTTGGTGCACAGTTGGAAGACCTGTAAGAGTGGGTGGGCTCAAGCTGTAACATCACTGACAGGTGGAAGAGGAATGCTACTTCTGAATTATCTCAAGCAGGAAAATGGTGGGGAGCTTCAGTGGCTTCAGTGGGCTTTTGTTTGCTTTTTAGTTAATATGAGTGAATTAAAAAATGAGAATAGTAAGGCTACCCTAGCTCCCTTTTTAAGAGTAATCTATTCAAGTTAGTGCTACTATCATCAGAAAGATGCTTTTACTGTGGTAAGGAGGAAATGTGAAATACCTTCTCTTAAAGAAGACTACATGGGTGATAGTTACTTGCTACAGTATATATATACATACATATATATATATAAAAATTACCTTAGGCAGAAGAGGGATGGGAGGCACAGAGAAGCATTGTAACTAATTACTGTGAGGCAGGAGTGCCAGAAGAATTGTTTGCTTTGTGAAGTAGCAAGCTAAATCTGTAGTTGAGTAGCACCTGCATCTCAAAAAATCTGTCAGGCGTTGAGTGGAGACTGCTGCGTATTTACTTGGCACTTCTGAGAATCTAGCAACCTAACTTTCCATCTGAGTTTTGAGATGCTTCTAACATAAGGGCCCTAACTTGAGAAGCTACAAGAGACTGCTGCATTGAATGTTTCCTGCCTTTTAATGGACTGTGACTTAACAAGTAAGTGAAAAGCCACACAGTGACATGAATCTCTAGTCAACGCTGATTTTAAAGTGCAGATCCCCAGACTAGTTTGAATGTAGATGTTACTACTTGATTTATTTGTTGTAATGAAAACAAAGTCATTGAAGTTTGCTGAAATTTCTCATTGTTGACAGAATTGCTATGGAAGAAAAATGTGACTTGCTGTCAAAATTTTATTTACCTTCAGATAACCCAGTTTAGAGAATGGCTTTGCCAACAAGTGCTCTCTTATAAATATAACAGTTTCTTTGTTTCCATACCGTCTTTCTTTTGCTCTCCATCTAGCTCCTCAATATCTCCTGCAACTATCTTTGCCTGTGAATATTTAGATATATTTCAGAAAACCTTTTTAATGTAGTAGGTTATCTGTTGTGCTTTTACTTTTCCTTATTTAGGTTTTTTTGTTTAAAGCCACAGAAATCTCCCACCTAGTTATTTTATATCATATGTAAACTTCAGACCTGTTTCAAAAGTGTAGTTTCTTTTACTCTGCTATGCTCTGCCTTACTTCTCCTCTTCATATCTTTCCACCATCAGAACACCAGCTTTTCCTGTTACCCCCAATATAGCACTAACCCTTCCTGTTACATTTCTGCCTCTTCCTTTCTGCTGCTTGTATCTCAAAATAGCTGTAGTGGTTGGTACCACTGTGGTGATTCTGTTAGTTGGACCCAGGATTTGAAGGCTGATGGATGATGTTGCATTATGAAGTCCTTTGTGGGGTGGTACAGGAGAAAGACTGGAACTATTTCTGTTTTAAAAGCCCAGGAAAAAGTTGATAGCTCTGCAAATACTGGCTGTAGTGCCATTTACAGGGAAGGGAGTTGGTATGTGTTATAAATCACAGAATGGTTTGGGTTGAAAGGGATCTTTAAGGTAGTATTGGAGACTCTTGAATGCTCCTTGTTAACTTATATATTGGTTTGCTGTGACTAGTAATCCCTTGTAGACATCCAATTCCAAAGCGTAACGTTTTGTTGCAGAAAAATCTCTCTTATGTGTCCCAAAACAAACTGTTAAAAAGGCATGTGCTTGTTCCAGTCTCTAGAGGTTGATATACTTTCATTTCCATATGTGTTTAAAGAAGTCATGTAGCATTTACTTACCGGAAGCTTTACAGTAGAGTAGCACTGCAGCTCTTGCTAATTTGGTAGGTCAAGTTGAGCTCAAGTGTGGAAGTGGTTTTTTGTTTGTTTCACTGCCTTTTTTTTTTTTTTTTTAATATAGCTGAGAATCCTCTAGAAGTGAGATTCACATACATCCAGAAATAATAGCTTGTTTTGCAGAAACTGATGATACTCCGAGGCTGTGTTCCATAACACAGATACTAATAACATGCATTTACAAAAGGAACAAAAGTCCATCACTTGACAAATTAGGAGTAGTAACTTCTCAGAAAAGCTTCTAAAAGAGTTTTCACTATCTCATTTTTGTTCTATTAGTATTTATACACTTAAAGAGGACTTGATTTTTGATAAGCTGCATTTTTGATATTACGGTAAAATAGGATATTCATCAAGAAGTGAAAGAATGTATTTTAGACTATTGTTTTCTGAATTTTTGCAAAAATCCTAAGCACCATGTCTTTTTCCATCAAAATAGCAGTGCAGTATTAGTCGAAGTTGATGAGCACTGTGCACTGACTGTTATTACTGGTGTTACCAGCACTGTCTAAATTTTGAGCTGTCTGGGATATCCATGTATTACAAAACAAGTTAAATCAGCATTTTTTTGAGAGTGATAACTTTGTGCACATCTCACTAGAGCAGTTGGAATGCCTTGAGGTATCTATCTAGTTATATAAAAATATACACACCTGCTAGTTATTTTCAAATGTTCAAAAATGGGTGTACTAGTGACATAAAAAGATTCACTCTCTTTTGACAGATGTCAGCATTATTCACTACTTTGCATGTTCAAGAACTGCAGTTATTTCTGCACTACTGTGTATTATTCTGCTGTTCCTCTGACTCTTATCCCTCTTTATTTTTCTGGTTACTTCTGCCTTGTGGGCTGCCTAATGTAAAATACATGTGTGGTTTGTGATGGTGGTTTTTTTCCCCTTGGACACTGGTTGATATGTCTTTAACATGGAAATTGAAGTTCTTTCTACTAGTTGTTCTATCATCCCAATTACAGAGCTATGCAATAGGAGGGGGAGAGAGAGAGATAGGAGATAAGGCTAGATAAAAGAGCAGGTAGAATCAAATACTGAAATACATAGTATTACAAGTAAACAATGGTACCTGTATCGTTTCTTGATCTTATTTTGTTCCTGCTTTAAATATTTATGATATATTCACATGACGGAAGAAAGCCCACAATTGTAGGTTAAGAAAAAAAAATAAACCTTTTGTTGTACTAGAAGTATTTCAGCTAGGGTCCTTGAATAATATCAGTTGTATTCTTCAGCATTAAATGCTTTACATGGAACTGAGACAGTTAACTGTAAATATGCTGCTTTTTTCAAAACGTGAACTTTTATTTCATTGAAGAAGTTAGGTTTGCTTAACTCTGCTTTTCTTTGTGGCCTTCAGAAATAATCATATGAGGCTCGAACACCTCAGTAGAAGTTCCAAGGGGAAACACATGAGGGAAAATGTAACCTGTTTCTCAAAAAGTTACCGTGAATTAGACTGGGCTGTCCTTTGTTACCCAGAGTTAAAACAGCATGCTTCTGCCTGTGGCCCTTCCAGTCCTAGGTCACAATTTTCAGATCATGGGACAGGTACCAGCCTGTATCTGGAAGTCATCATTCCTTGACTATTCAGGAGTGCAGTAAGTACACAGCCTTGCCACCATGCTCTGGTAATCTTACGGGCAGGAAACAATGGAATTCATGTTGCCCGCTATGGAGACTTGGTTTCCTCAGCGCTGGCACAGATCCTAGATGTTTCTTCCACTGTCCACTATTGTAAAGAGAGAGACCTTCAGGTACAGGACTGCTAAATTGATGACATTAAGTGAAAAACTAGTCTAGCTTTAGTTAAGGCTTAGATAAACTGTGATTTCCTTTCCACCTTTAGCTGTGTGATAGTCTGACACCCTATGTGGGAATGCTTTTGTACTCTAGTTAGTCTCTGCTTGTGCTATTAATGTAGAACTGATAATCACTTCATTAAGGCATATGTGTAAGATGCACATGAAATATTCTGTTTCCATTGTAAACAACTTATTTGTACATAGCCCCAAAAACATATTTTATTAATTGTGTGTTGATACTCAGAATTCTCATGAAGAGTTAATGTCTTTCTCTTCTCTAATAATTTTCTTCTCTTCAGCAGTGAATTTTCTGCCAAAGTAAAGTCCAAAATGAAAACAATTATACTTCTTTTCCTTCTTCTGACACGAGAAATGCTAAACAACTTATTTTTAGGAAATTGCTGACAATATTCTGGCATTTACAAGCAAGAAGGTACCAAAACCAGTCCAAGAAATAATTGATTTTTAAATATTTCAAATTTTATTTATTTAGCTACATTTTCTGAATGGAAACACTGCCTCTATCCCTCTCCTTCACAAGTGCCACAGCTACATAAATGTGTTCACAGAATGAATCCAGCTCTTAATGCCCATAAAGATTTAAAGTAGACCATGAGAAGGTGGTTCAGTGTTAATGAACAGTGCTTTGGACCACAGCACAGTATGCTGATTTGGTCATTGAGTCTTCTTCTATTTTCTGTTCTCAATCTGTATGTCCTGGAGAAGGCCACATGTCTTAAACAGAGCTCTATTTGGAGACTAGTTTTAAAAATACAGGGCTCATCTCCGTAGTTCTTAAGTTCAACTGCAGTGTGAGCTCCCCATCAAGTCGTGAGTCAAGACTGGATCATAAATGAGCAGCTTCTGCAGAGTGTCCCTGGAAGGGAGCAAGCTGGTGGTGACAGGTAGCTGAGCTAGGCCACTGTGCCTTCTGCAGCTCTTCACATGTTAGTGGTCACGTCTGGTGAGGGCTTGCCTGCCTGCTTTCTGGTGGGGGGAGGGGAGGGAATGCTCTTATCTGGCTGCTCGGAGGAGCAGATAATGAAACCCTTTGTGTCCCCCTCTAGAGACATGTGCTTCAACAGCAATGAGCTGTGCAGCTGCAGCCCTAGCAACAAGGGCCTGGAGAAAAGAATGAGGGCAGCTTCCCAGTGCAGAAAGGCCGGAGGGTTAAGGATGAGCAAACTGAATGGGTAGCACAGTATTTAGGTGAACCTGTGTGCCTATTATTCTTCCTAGGGATATATATTTTTTTTGTTTTAATTTTGACCCTTAGATTGAAATATATCCATGTGTCTTTCAGTACATAGATAAATAAATGACTAAAGACTTGCCAGTGTCTTTGTTGCTTTCAAGAGTCTTGATAGTGCATTTTCTGGAGAATCCACAGTGTTGTTTGATACAGTGTAGACAGTTCATTGTCACCAGTTAAAAAACATGAAAGAAATCAGTTTGAGCTGATTTTTGTAGTGTAGGTGCACAAAATCCTTCAAGATGCAATGGTTTAAGAAAGGAATTTATTTTTAGAAGTGCACTAATTCAAAAGGCTATTTGCATTGGTGCTTCTAAAATGCTTATGCATATTGTGACAGGTGTTTTCTAGAGAAATTGATGTTGAATATTTCATTTTTAAGGCGCAGCAATTTGATCTATTTCCATGGGAAGTTCCATGAATGAGTTGGGGATAAATCTACTGATGAGAATACGATAGGCTTCATTAATTACCTGGCTGTGGATAGTGATTCACAAGCACAGTTTGGGCTGCATGTCTGGGAGAGAGGGGGAGTTTGTTTGAGGAAGAGACTGAATAATGAATACCTTAAACCAAATGATCTGTGTCTGAGTGGCAGACAAAGAGGGCTTTGGGGCAGTGACTGATTATTCTGTGTGAAAGGACCACAACCATATCTGGCTTGCGTGCTGAATCTCGCATGTGAGCCATCACTCCTTGTGTCTCTGGAGAAAAAGGGGAGATCAAATCTGCTTAGGAAGCAAGTGCAGCTTGCCGGTGAAGGTGCTGTTACTGACTGCATGATGCTCATCTAGTTACTGTAATGAGGAATGGTGATGAGGAAATTTTGGTTATTTTAGTTCTGTTTTCCAGTCTTTTGACAAATGCAGTAGATATTTTTTAACAAATTAAGCGCAGATCTTTGTTTGTTCTCCCTTCCACTTTCATACCTCCTAGATGCAGTCTGTAATGTTCATCCTACAAGCTGACTGTAAGTTACAGCCCAGAACAAATGGAGCAGCAGATGTGGTGATTCCTGGATGTTCTCTGATCAGGCCAAAATGCTGACCTGAGGCAATTGCAAGTCCAGGACCACGTTCACTTCCACTGGCTGTACTATACAGCACTATTGTCCTGCACATGAGCTGGGTGAAAAGCTAGAATATCATCACCTTAAACTGTTAAGCAAGATTTAATGAAGCTTGATGGTAGAATGAATGAGTTTATGAGTTTCTAATTTCTTGGCTTCCTTTTTTTTTTTTTTGCCTCTCAACCTGAGCACTGAAGAAGAAAGCTAAGGAGAGCATGATCATTTTACTAAGTTTATTTTTTGACTTGCTGTAAAGTGCAGAGGGAAAGGTTAAAATATTCGGAGACACCTTGATACTCAAAATGTAGAATTCTCTGTATTTTTTGTGAAGGGTAGGAAAAATGAGGGAAATGTTTTGGGTTGGGAGAGGATTTGAGGCTGTACTTAAATGCTTAATTTAGTAATTATATCTTGCGCTCTTTTCGGAAGTTGCTAGTGAAAACAAAGCTACAGATTTAAATTTTGACACCCTCTTTAACAGTCCTTTTCCTTTATTTGAGAAAGAAGAACATGTTCAATAGCAACTGCAACTTTTATCTAAGTGCATACTTCTTGCACCTTAATCTTAACTTTTAGATAAAAATTGTTATCCCAGGAAAAGGAATTGGTGTGCGGTTTTCAGGTTTTTGTTTCCAAATATACAGAGCAAATCTTTGTTAGCAGATACAAGGAAGATATCTCCCACTCCACCCACACACAGAGAAGGAAAAATGACCTTGTTCAAAACAGAGAAACTTTATATGGTAAATTGAATTGTCACCATGCAGCTGTTTGACAATTTAGTCTAAGTAGTTGCTGCTTTCATTTGAGTTTATTTACTTAAGTCGATTACACATGCAGATTCGATTGTACCCTCCAGCAAAACTCTAATGACTCACCAACAGATCTTTCACTGGAAAGAATTATACAAATGAAATACTATGATGTTAGTAAATAACTCAAAACGAACGAACAAAACCAGACAGAATTAAGAAAAGTGTGAAGGCAGAAAACGCCTTTTTTTCCTGTGGTGAGAGGCTTCCAGTGAATTTTACAGCTTAAATTGTCATGATAATAGAGTTTCACAGCAGTTCTGTAGTGTGCAGACAGAACGTTCACCACAAAGTTTGTAAGCATCAGTACGAAGATATTTACCAGTTGTAAATCAATTTTAAATTTCAAAGATACTACAATGTCTTTTTCAAAAATGTCTGCAAAGCTTCTTAGGAGTTCAGTGTAATGGGATAGGGGAAATGTCTCCATAGAACTAAAGAAAATAGTGCATCTCCTCTCAAAGTCAAAAAAATCTCTCATTGTACCTCTTTTGTAAAAGGCAGTGTGCTAGTCTGGGCTATTTTTGTCTTTTCAGAACTCGTCTAATGCCTGTTTTGTGGTCATTTGCCACAGTAGTTCTTGAGAGAAAATGAAGCTGTTGTACTAGTCAGTGGTTTGTATCTCCAAATTGCTGCAATGAGGGCATGGAGCAAGTTCCACTGTGTTAAATGAGACTAGGTCTGTGTTTTAAAAGGGAAGCATGTACTGAAAATGGCAGTACCAGTAAAAGTAGTGGATTTATATATTAGGAAATTCTAGTGGTTTGTCTTGTTTCTCCGTAGTAACAGTTGGAGCCAGGATGTTACTTCTGAATATGTATTTACCTTGTGGTCTAAGGAACTAAGTATTCACCAAGAGAAATAACTGATTAACTAAGTTTATCTGTCAGAAGAGTAGAATAAGACACCAGATGGTGAGAGTAGCATAGGAGCTTCTGGAAAAGCATTTTTTTTTCCAGGCTTAAACTTGAAAGCGTCTGATCTGAAATCTATCAGGAGCTAAACCTTGTAATTTACTGTGCTGTCTGTGGCTTGTTTAGGTCTTGGAGGAACCTGGTGGTCCTTCCTGATACAAAGAGCTACAATAGTTGCCACTGCTATTTTCCTTATGGCTTTGTCATGTGCGTTACAAAAAATTGCTTGTTGTGTTGGCTGTCTGAAAAATCTGTAGTTGATCTTGAGTAAAGGAACTTGTGTTTTCCAGTCTCAGCTGGGTAAATGGTTTTGATTGACGTGAGAAACACTTGAGTCTTCGTGCTTATATTTATTGAGATTCTTACTGTGTGTGGCAGCAGCATTCTTTTCATAGTGAGGCAGCACAAGTATCATACTTCACATTTGTTATTCAGGACTTTTCAAGTTATCAGGAGAAGTACTCCGTGCCTTGTGATTGTTTTGGCATGAGAAACACTATGGTCAAAACATTTTTTTTTTAGGCTTCCCTTAGGGTTTCTGTTTAAGTCAGAAGTTTGGGAACCAGAGGAAAGTGTTTTGTGTGTGTATTTCATTTGCCTTCCTTACCTGTTGGCAAGCAGGTAACTAACTGATATAATGTAAGAGAGCTTGGTGACAGTATGCCTCTGATCTGTACCACAATTGCTGATACTGTTTTCAAATACGTTTTCTTACAAATAATCTCATTTCTTCCCTTTCCTCCCTCCCAGACAAATTCTCCAGAGCTAGGTCTTTGTACTTGAAAGTGTTCATTCACTGTGGATAAGCAAATATTGCCAGGTAACGTGATGGCCAAATTGAAGTGCTCACAATGGGGAAAAAAGTGTAACTTCACTGCTGTGCCATCTTACAGCAACAAGATTTTATTTCACATTGATAACATCTGCTGTAAGTGGATAGTATTTTTACCAGTACAGAATTTAATATTAAGTGGATCATTTTTCCTTGCCACATGTGTTCAATGGAGAGAGAAGTGCAGATATCTTGAGGAGGAAGAGGAAGCAAGAAGTAGGTAAGAGAAATGTCTCAAGACTGTGCTGGGCTACTGTGAAGACCTGGACGACACAGAGCAGGGACATGAAGTGCAGGCTCCTCTATTAACAAAACTTGTGGGAACATAAAGTATAAAAGGACTCCAAAGCAAGAAGAACCTAGTTCTCTTTGACTGGCTGTTTTTCACCATTGCTATGTAAAGAGGTGAACACAGCATGAAAGGGCTGCTTGGCTTGATCTTTCTATTTTGTTGTCCAACTTTTGGCTCCTATCCCTGTTGTCCCCAGGATTGTACATGCCTGCTTTACAGTGCAGAATTGCAGGAAGAACAGAGACAGCACGAAAGGAAAAGCACTTAAGACTGAGAACTGGGCAGCTTGACGCACCTTGAGGGTGATTGTTTTGTTTCTTTGAAATACCAGCCAAAAGGTAAAAGTTGCACACAATTGTAACATCGGTTTCATCCTTAAAAGCAGCATTCTAGTGCAAGTATCTTGAGGACTATGCGTAGTAGTTTGGGGAACTTCTCCCAAGTTCTGCATCCTCTGTCACTCTAGTATCTTTGTATCTCTGAGATTTGAGCTGTACCAATTAGATCATCCTACAGAAGCTAGATACGTAGACAAGAACAACAAAATATTTACTAACTTTTAAAAAACCCAAAACATATGGAATGCATCCATAGCAAAAATGCCAAGGTGATTGATTGTAAAATAGTGAAAATTCCTACAAAGCTTCAGTTAATTTATTTTAAGTCAGTGTGTTACATGTCTTTACTTGGAGTTATTCATAATGAAAATAATAGTAAGAGGCTAGTGATGTGTGATCTCCCCCCAACATGCACACCTTCCAGATGCTTATTTGTACTTCTTCCTGTATCTTGCCTTTTGAAAAGCAAGGAGGTAGAGAAGATGTTCTTTGGGAAGGGGAGTGGGGGGGCAGTTAAGGGGAGAGGGAGGGATGAGAAAGTGCTTGTGAACTGTAAGGAAATGGAGGGGCATATTTTTCAGACTTAGCTGGCTTAATCATCAGAATAACTTTCTAAGGGCACTAATGGATACTGCATCACTTGTTTTCTTCAAATGGCATTTGAATGCCTATTTTAAAGAATAAATTATACAAACAGATTAGAAGTTCAAGATCTTCAGTTATTACTTTAATGTCTCTTTGTGTAGAGTATTGGTTAATGGTGTTGTGGAGGCCTTTTCAGACTGGAAGCACACCTGTCCGTTTATCACTGTTCCTGTTTGTAAGTAGAAATTCAAAAGCAGGTTGTCTTTAATTAATCTGGCATGTATCTACACAATGAACTTTCAAACTTCAGGGAGGTTTTTTCCTGTTTCTTAGTTTACAAAATAGAACAAAAAACCTCAAACATACCAACAAAAAACCCCCACCCAAACAAAAGAAGGCTGAACATTTGGGTAAATACAAAGCAGTACTAGCATGTTAGTGGCCACAAATCAACCAATGAGTTAATTTATTTGTTGTTTTAAAAATCTACTTTCATCTTAATAATGCTTGGCAAAGAGCAATTATGCAAAGAAATGCAGTTCTAGCAAATATATCCATCAGAAAACAGGATGTTACTACTTTTCCTGGTAACTTCTGTAGGTCAGCATTAGTAACTAAGGTTTCTTTCCACACCATATTTTCTTTAACCTGTTTTTCTTGTGCAGCTTGTCTCACTTACAAGGCTTTCGACTCTTATTCATAATCTCAAGCTGTAAGTATGAAGTCTGTATCTTGAGAAAAAGATCAGGCATTTTAAAATCCTATTCTGTCATATGAGAATCCTTTCAAAATAGAAATACAAAATTCTAGTGACTTGCACAAACCCTTGTAGTAATAAACAGTGAGAAATGAAATTTTACCTGGCACAGTTACAGTCCTGTATTGTTTACTATTTGTAGCAGACAACAAATCTTCTTTTACGTTTTGCTTGGTGTGTACCTGGCAAGTGAGCGTTGATAACTATAACGACTGTGTACGTGTTTTATTAATGTTACCCAAGGAACAGACTCACTGTATCCATTAGGGGTTTGTTAGACTGTTGTACAATGAGTTTTGTCAAAGAGCTGCTGAGGATACTGCAGAGCTTTTATAGATACTCAAGATGGACATAAGGGGAGTGAAACTACTGAAAGTACATAAAACTTGGTAAGTATATACTCAGGGAAAAAAACTGTGGTTTGCTTACCTGCTTGGTACTATTTCTCAAAGTTTTGGCCAAGTCTTTGAATCATTACTGAATCAATTTTACTTTTTTGGTAATGTAGCTTTTTAACATACATTAAGGACCTTTTCATTTCTTCCCCCCAACGGAATAATGTGCTGAAACTTCCGCTACTTGCCTATTGAGACTGTTGTACAATTTAGGAAAAAAAACAAAACAGGAAGTGGTTTTTTGGTAATAGCTTTCTTTTTTTTCCCCTATGCCATTTAACTTGGGTAAATTAAGTCTGTATTAGATTATTAAGGGGGGGCCTGAAGTCTGGGTGTCAGAGTACAAAAGTGCTGTTTTGCAAACCTGCCTTAGAAAGTAATAACCCAGTTATATCAAAAATGTCATTTGTGTTTTGGACGTAATAGTCATTTTTCTAATTAAAGTTGTGTTTTATGCTTCCATCTTTCATCTGAAAGCATGACCATGCAAGTAAAAACCTTCAATGTTTGATAAATAAGCTAGATAACTTGATCTTATGTTTATCCTTTGTAATTTAACTTAAGAGTTTTTATTTATTGGTGAAAACACTGTACTGGTCTCTTAATTGTTCTCAGTGACTAAAAATGTTCAGTTAACAGGGACTTTCTAGCTAATACCAACTAAATGAGAAATCCACGTCTATGCTCAGCTTAGGCACCTCTGTTTCCCTTCAGAGCAACAGTGTCTTTCTGTTAAATTGACAGACAGGTGTCATACAAGGTGTCTGACTTGGCAACATGCTCTGAGTTTGTCTGTGCTATGTCATAGCTATTGACAAGTAAGTCAATATTTCACAATAGAAGACATTTTTGAGCACAGTGCTATTACAAAGCATTTACTTAGGCCAAACACAAAATCTCTTTAAGTCCCTATTTTTCTGTTGTTATTACAATTGTATGGAAATAGTTATTTTAGTTTTGACATGATGCAGCTCTGATTTTTTTGTGCTGGATAGCAATACACTGCATTTTTTGGGAGGAAAAGCACTTGTCTGACTAATTTGTAGCTAGGTCCTATGGCATGACTCTGCTTTGCAATTGTCACGTCTTAAGAACAAAGTTAGATGTAGCTCTGGATGCCCAAGTGTCAACCCTACAGAGATGGCCATGAAGGGGTTGAGGTACAAGAATGTGTGAGGGGCAGGCAGACATTTGAGGGGGTCCATGCTCTGAGGCTTGGGCGAGTCTGGGTCATGTCCGTATGTGGGAGTTGCAGCAGCTGGTCCAGACTCACTTTCTGTAGCCTTCTCCAGAATTCTGTCCGGTGTAGGTACCACTGCTCTGCTTGTGAAAGGCAGCTTCCTCACATACAGTGACATTTGGCATCTCCAGAGGTGCCATCGTGGGATGTGGATGAAGTGTAGCACAGTGATTATGCATGAAATCACATCTCAGCTAAACAGCTACCTCTTCTATAGGCACAGTGTGTGTAACAAAGGGCTGATCTAGTCTCATATCCAGTGTGTTCTTCATTGCCTTCTTTTTTCCCCCTTTCCAGAATATGTTTTCTGATTTCTTGGTTAATAAATTGGTCTCTAATTTGTGAATCTTGTTAAGAACAGACTTTCAAAGGCAGAAGTTGTTGTGTAGAAACATGACTAACTGAAAGCTAATAGGAATTAAGCAGCAAATGCTGTCTGGCCTTGAGCTAAATAATGGAATACCCTTATTTGGGAGCAGGGAGGATTGTGATGTGGGTTCTTTGGGGGCTTTTTTGGGTGATTAAGATTTTTTGGGAATGTCTTATGTTGTTGTGGTAGCTACTTACTAATTCAGAATAGAACTCTCTGCTCAGTCCAAGAGAATGAACCTGATAAGCTGAGCAGCTTTTTAATTTTTGTTTGATGAAACTGTGTAATTAAGACTCCAGACAGCAGAAGCACTGTGTTTGACTCTGCATTCACAACATCTGTTTCTGAACACCAGGTAGCAGGACATAGAGTTTTTCAAACTGCAGTTAATTGAGAAGCATATAACTCTGTTGTGAGTTGAGTTTTACCATACAGAAAGCATCGTCTACCAACAGTGAGGTTAACAGCTTATCTTCACAGTCCCTGGATTAATTGATAAAAAAATTTTGTGTTGTTTAAATCCTCTTCAAGAGAGGTTGTATTTAGTAGCTGGCATGACTCAGCTTTGCAAATGTCGTATTCTGCCTCCAGTGAATATAATTTTTATTGTGTGACATGAACTTAATCTAGATTGTATTGGAGAAAAAAAAGAATAGAAAGGGTGTTTATAGTGCAAAATATGCTTAAGAGAAAACAAAAAACATTTTTAAGAAAGAGAACTAGCAGCAGATGCATGAGTGCATCAAAGCCAGCTGGCTGAAGTGCCTCTGCAGTCAGAGTGAATGAGTAAATGTAATGCAGGTGAATCAGATTTTGTTTGTGGGGAGAAAAATAAAACTTTAGTAATCTACATATCCATCTGTTTTCTCCTCCAGCTTTTAAAAACATCAGCTACCTGCACTGAGGGTGCTTGCAGAGGTACATAACGTCCAGGAGGCTGTACATGGGGGTTGGAAAGCTGTGTGAGGTCCCTGACCCAGGGCTTGCCTCCTGGGGTAAAGTCTGGAGCAAACTGGATGCCCGGTGGCTGCACACACCCACCCTCTTGCACCCTTGGCCAAGAACCTGCTCTAGATCTTGCCAGTCTACCTGTTGATCTGGTTATTGTCCCCTGCTGTCACACAGCCCAGATCTTAAACAAACCAAATGCTTCTCTTTCATAGAAAACTTTGAAGCTGATGGTGAAATGGACACAACCAAGAAAGCTGTTACCTTGAGAGCAGGCAAGAGACCACCTGCTGAATCCAGATGTATCCTGGAAATTTTCTCTGTCTGTGTTCTGAGGAACAAAACAGAAAGTGCCAAGGTGTAATGTCTCAGTTCTCTCATGCTTATTAATATAATTTATAGAAAATACTTCGCATTACAGGGAACACAGGGTTCTTCCGTTTTATAAATTGTATTTTTCACAATTTGTTTCATAGGAATGTGTTTCTGACTGATTAAGAAATTGAGGTTTGGTTGATGTTTTGTTTTTTAAAAAAATAAACCAAAACTCAGAATGTAGAAGAGCAGATTTTTGTTATGAAGCATGTTTTAAGCATGTTTAAACATATTCTGTTACTAGGTTCTTGGTTAAGATTGGACAGTTTATGACATAGGATAATCTGCAATTTATTAATGAATTGTTAGCAGAATGTGCATCTATCAAATTATATCCTGTCTGTGAATATGCCTGTTTTTTACGAGGATGTTTCTAGCTACATTCTGTTCTTGTATTTTCTGTCTACTGTATGACAGTACAATTTTGAAGTTGTTAATATAACTAGGAGTTCATTGCAGAGTTCAGAGTGTGTCATCCTGTGGTTTTTTGGTGTCACAGTACACTTTTCACATTACCTATTGACTTCCTTATGGTGAGAAGCTAAGAATTGAGATATGTAAGATTTCTTTCATATTTAGTGGACAAGTACTGCAAGTTGTTTGTGGTTTTGTCAGCAGTTTGCAGTTTTGCAAGCTGAAATTAACCTGTTTAAGATTTACTGGTATGAACAAGTTAATTCAAAGCTCATAGGAAAAAAGACTTGTAGTCTTGACACCTTTTGTCTCAGTTTTCCTCTCACTGGATACCTGTCAATGTAGGTAAGCTGTACACCCCTGTATATGTGGGGGTTTCCTGTAAAAGCCAAACCATTTGGGATTTCCAGTGGCTTTACACTGGCTGTAGAACTCCAGGTGAGTTTTATTCTGCCACTGAGATACTACCCACAGGACATTTCCCAAATGGACATTTTTAACAGTAATGGCCTTTTTGTGGGTACGCAGGGAACACAAGTTCCTTGGCAAGATAGGCAGCTCATTTCTGAGGAGACAATCTAGTTTCCTTTGGGTTCAGATTGCAGAGCGACAGTAACTGTTCTGAGAATATGTACTTTGTTAAAATGTTTCTGGAACATTTTGAAACTCCCTTTTTTGTATAGCACTTTGTTTCTTAACTACGTCAATAATTCTGGTATCTTCAATGAAATTGCATTTCAGTGTTGAAAATTTGTTCACCATGTATTTTTATTTTAAGCTGACTATATGTACATAGTTACTTTTCTGCATATGTAGGAAAGATGGCATAGTGTCCTTTGGGTTTAAATTGGACATCTCTACCTGGTTTCTTGTTTTATTTTTCTAAATTTTAATAACTTATAATTGAACTTTATTTGGTAAAGTTTTTATATTATCCAGTATATAAAATGCCATGTGGCAGGTAAACTTAGAGAAGTCATGCTTATAATGTTAACTAAAAGGCTTTTATTAGTGATTAAATGGTGATCAAATTACTATTAATCAGTGATTGAATGGAAATTAAATTGTAATCAATTAAGCAGTAATTGAATGCAAACTAAGCAGTGATTTAACCCAATTTTCAAGAAAGGTGAGAAGGACTGGTGACTACAGGCCTGGCAGTCTCACTTCAGTACTTGGTATCAGAGTTATTGAAAAACATTTTAAGGACAACGCAGTCATTGGTCACAGCCAGCATGAGTTCATGAGGGGAAAGATCTGTTTGGCAAACTTAATTTTCTTTTACAAGGTAACCCACCCAATTGACCAAGGGAAGCCAGTTGATGTAATCTTTTTGGATTTCTGTAAAGCTTTTGACACTGTCTCACAGGATCCTTGTGGAGAAAATGTCCAGCCCACAGCTGGAAAAACACATCATGTGGTGGGTGAGCAGCTGCCTTAGGGGTCAGGCACAGAGGGTTACAGTGACCTCAGACTGGGGACCTGTCACTGCTGGGGTTCCATGGGAGTCCGTCTTAGGGCCAGTCCTCTTTAATGTTTTTTTTAAATGGTCTGAATGCAGGTATTGAGTAATACATGAAGTAACCTTACCAATTATACTAAATTAGAAGGATCTGTGGACTCGCTTGAGGGTGGGGAGGCCTTGCAGAGAGATCTGGATAGACTAGAGAGCTGGGCAATCATCAGCCACATGAAACTTAATATGAAACAAGAGCAAATGCCAGATTTTGCATCTGGTCCAGAGTAATGCCGCTTGAATATACAAACTGGGGAGCAAGAGCCTGAAAAGCAGCCGCCCAGAAAGAGAGTTGGAAAGAGATCTGGGGCTTGGTTTTATGGCAAGTTAAACATTATTTGACATCATGCCCTGGCAGCCAGGAGGGCCAGCTGTGTCCTGGGGTGCATCAGGCACAGCATCACCAGCCGGGCAAGGGAGGGGATTGTCCCACTCTGCTCTGCACTGGGGCAGCCTCACCTCGAGTGCTGTGGGCAGTTTTGGGTTACACAATTTAAGTTCATAAAGCTGTTAGAGAGGGAAGGGTGACCAAGACGGTGGAAGGTCTCGAGGGCAGGAATTCTGAAAAGTGATTAAGGTCACTTGGTTTGTTCAGCTTGGAGAAGAGAAGGCTGAGGGAGTGACCCCATCACAGTCAGCTCAGGCTGGTTCTGTTAGCTCCTGGTAAGACATGGCCTAGATTCCTTAGTTCTTGTGAAGATACGGCCTAGCAGAGTTTTGCACAGCAGGACTGACTTCAGTCAAATCGTCTGGTTGGTGATGTCTGAATCAAAGCACTCTTCACTCAGAATGGGTGCATCCATCATAGACTTGCCAAACAAGCTTGATCTCCAACCAAGAAATTAGTAAGCATTTATCTGTCTATCTATCTATCACAAAATGAAAGCCAGTGAGGATTTTCAAGATTTTTTGTAGTTACCTTTTTTTCATACTCTGTGGAGATAAACATTTTATCAGTATAAGCAGCAAGAGCTTTCTTTACTCTTTTAAAGAGTAAATTAAATACTCAAATTCAGCTCAATGTTAAGGATCATTTGCAGTGAATTTCAGCTTGGGAAGGGGAGAAGCAAAGAGGAGTAATTCCTTTTAATTAATGCAGATTAATTAAATCTGAATCAAGGTGAAGTTTGAAGATAGTCACAAAAGAAGGTCTTTTGGCAATTACAGTATTTCCTCTAAGATAAACAGCCCTGTATAGGTACTGGTGTTATTGCTACTAATGAGGTATAACTCTGGGCATGTGTAAATGGCTTGGTGTGAGCAACTGTAGGTACAAAAAAAATCCAAAGAGTTTCTGATTTTTCTCCCTTTTCTAAATTGCATTCTGTTTTGAAAAATGAGTGGTCCTTCCAGCAAAAAAAACCCAAAAAGGGCTGTTGACCTGAAAAATGTTATTCATACTGACTGCAACTCTAGTATATATGCATTAGGGGTTTTTTGAGGTAGCCCTAGGAACTTTTCTCAGTTTGTAGTTGTTCTCCTTAACACAGGCTGGCTGTCTGAAGTTTGTAGAGGTAAAAGCTTGGTAGCTTTCTGGTTGGTGTTTTCATACTGGCTGGATATAGCATGATAGCCTTAGCCGTAGGAATGAAATACTTTATTGCTGCAGTTACTAATGATAGGTTGTGTGTGTGGCTTCATATGAACATGAGCATGCACATGCAGTCATAGTATTTAGTGGGTTTCTTGTGTGTAGAAGTGGCTAGAAGGGGTTATCTGTGCTGTGGAAGTATAGAAAGAAGCTCTTTGTGGGTACTTCTTAGTAGCTGTATTTCAGTTCATCATTTTCTTTGTACTTGTTTAAGTGTTACAGAATTAGGCCACTCTTTAAATGCATTATGGCATAAATTATGGTCCTTGGACCAGATTTTTTTGTTGCTATAGTTATGTCTAGATTTTCCTTTCCCTTAAGTGACTTAAGAAATGTCTGGAGGCAGGGGAGAATAACATTTGTTGCTGTACACTGCTAGAAGAAGATGAAACCTGACCCTCCTGTTTAGGCACCGCTTTGTCCTGCGTGTTACACAGTTATGTGCTAGCTGCTCTCTGGCTATTGATGGAGAATAAGAAAAAACCAATAATTTTACCGATTTTCTTTCTCTCCACATGGTCTGGTCTGAAACCATACATAATGCTATGGTAAGGATTTTTACATGTACGCAGGTTTCTGACGAGAGCATTCTTTATGAGACTTGCTTTGTGAGTCTACTGGTGCTGCTCCCCACGCTTATCTTTAGAGTGAGATCTAAACAGGCCCAGTTAGCACTTACCACCTCTCACTAGTTGTAAAATTTCTTTGCTTTCTGGCTCTGCCATATGCCCCAGTAACATACTGGTTTTTCTGCCTGATTTGGGTGGTATTTCTGGAACCATTTTCAATCAGAAGATGGGCTTAATATAAAATGAACCGAGTGTTTAGTATACTGTTCTCAAGTGTCTGGTCAGGAAAAACTGATACCGTTTCAGACCAGTCAAAGCCTAATTTAGACTTGTGTATGTGTGGTTCTTGTGTGAGTGCTCTTCAAGTGAGCAAACGAAAAAAGTAAAGGTGGTAGAACTTGAAGGCAAGAGATGTCACCTGTATTAAGCTGCCGAGTGGTCATTTAAGTGAGTTCTGAAAGTACAGTACATTGGGCAGTAACAATAGACTGTACTGCTTCCTGGGAATTGGTACACCTGAGCAAATGGACTGCATGAACTCACAGGCCTCTGCCTACAGCTTCTGTGAGTATATGCTCCAAAAGTCCTAAATTCCACTTCTACCGTAGAGTGACCCAAAGTACCTTCGAAAATGTGATTTGTCTTAACTTTTAAGTTTCTTTAAGTAATCTCCCATGTGCCTGCATGAGGGTGAATATACAGAGTGCAAGTCATCTAAACGAGCCAATAATAGAGAAATTATAAAAGGGCTAGAGAACAAAATTAATAACTGGTGAAGCCTTAAATGCTAGCAGATTAAAAATATGCAGTTCTGTTGTGCTTCAAACAAAAACCTACTTCTGTTTTGTTGCTTGCAAGCTGTGGAACTGAAAGTTAAGGCAGAGACATCCTGCTGATGCACTCTTCCTATTTGAAGCATCCATTGTCACATGCTAAGGAGGACTTAAACAGAGATGATTAATCTGGCTTTTCAAACGGGCACTTGTGAATCCTGGGTAGTGTCATGGGGTAACTGAGTAAAATTGACTTACCCAGTCCCACAAAACGTGACAATACTTGTGCTTACTGCACTTGGTCTCATAATTGTTTTGTACATGAGTGGGAGGTGAAGAAGTGATGTCCAGGTATTAGATAAATTACTTGTAGGTAGAATTTCCTTGTTAAGATTTAAAGTTTGACATCCTTCTGTGATCTCAGACCAATGGGAAGGCTGACAAAGCTTGGGGAGAAGGATGTACTGCTGATAGTGGACAAAAACAAAGCAGAATTTATGTGCCACAAGGACTTTTGGCAGAACTCCTAAGATAAGGAAGAAACTAGTAAAGCAAACACAGCAACTGTGCTGAGCCCAGCTCCAGCTGGGTAAAACTTAATTCTGGCAGAGGGAGACTGGGATCACTGACTCACAGCCCACCAACTAAAGAAACCCACCAACTCAGGAGAAAGTCCGAGCATGTGGACTAATTAGCATGAGAATCATTTAACCAGTAGAAGGTGTAATACTAATTAAAGAGAACTGTGTAACTTGTAGCCAATGAACTGTGATTTCTTTGTTTGCTAAAATGTATACATGGTGTAAAATTTTGATGACTGGGGAGCCAGCCTTTTGTGGGTTACCACCTAGCTCATACTTTGCACAAACTAGAATGAAAAAATAGAGATCCCTTTTCTCAGTGTGTAAATTGGCCCTGTGCACCAGGCAACAACAGAAGTGACAGCAATAATTTACTGAAGTGCATCAAAATGTCTTTAGATACGATGTTAGACTTGTGTTGCAGGACTGTTTTACAGTAGCTGGTTAAAATCTGCAATAGAGGTGTGCCATGGTGATACATTTTTTGGCATGATACACTTATTGTACTGGTAAGAGTTTGCCTATGTGAACTCCTTGCACTTCTAATAACCTTTTCTTCTCTTGTTCACGCTTACTCCTTTCCTCCATCCCAAACTTTCCTTGGGAATTGCTTTGATGTATTAGTTCCCTGTGGAAAAAATGAACATTATAAATGCTGTGAGTAGTGCTTTTTATCTATTATTGTACTAAAAACAGGTGAGGGTCCCTTCAGTATCTTGTATGGTCTGTCATGCAGTACATCATGAGCACAGACTGTTCCATTCTCTCTAATGCTGCACTGTTTTTAAAATTATGCTCTCCCTGGATGCCAGTGTTGAGGATTCCCCATCATTACTTTAGAAGTAATAACTGGGCATTCTTTGGGAAGGTTCCTTTGTTTGTTTTGGGGTTTCTTTCTTTCCATTCTTTGCAGAAATGGTATGTTGTTGACAGTTTGCCTTGAACCATTACTTTGCCCTGTTTATTTTTTTCCTCTCTGACTAGTATTACCTGTTAGAAGTAACAAGGAGGCCAGCTGAGAAATGTATTGTTTTTCCTTCAGTTGGACTTGCCAATTAAGAAGAAAATGTTACTGGCCAATTAACACTTAGTGTCTAACAGAATATGTATTTTTTAAATGCAAATAGGAAATCAGTATGAAATCAGAGGTGCTAAACCATAGAAGTGAATTTTCCAAGATTTCTCACTTGTTCTTAACTGACAGTTTTCGTAGGTAGGGCAAAATATGCCTAGACTATGTCTTAGGTAGGACAGAACATATTCATTTAGTCTTTGGTTTGCCTTTCCATTATTTAGTAAATAATTTTGGATGATTAGTTTTCTATTAATCTTCATGTATTTTTGTAGTGCCTAACTATGAGATATTCAGTGCTGTGGTTTCAAGAGAAGTAGGTTCTTGCTGGCATGTAAATGTGGGGAATAGTACGAGCTATGAATTGGCTGTTTCAGAAAGCTGCATTGAACCCATATATATCAAAAGTAATTATTAATTAAAGACAGGAGGAAGCTTTGAAATGGAACTGGACATGAAAAATTTTAATGTGACTAGTGTGATACTGTCTCATTTATTGGTTCTGTGCACAAAAATAATAGGGACTTTTCAAGGGCTGGATCATATTCTTAGGGGAAATAAATAAATGTAGCTGAAGGGCTACAGAGTAAAACTCAGGCAGCTGCAGATGGGAGTGTAAAAAACAAAATCGTAAAGATACTTAAAGGCTTTCTGCTTTAAGGTCACAGCTGGCACTTGCAAATATGTTTACTGTCACACTTGGTGAGCTGTTCTTGATGGAATTGTGTGCTTTTCTGCCATGCCCTTCTTTACAACTCTCTCTCATGCCATCAGTGACCTAATAAGAAAAACCTAGTGTTTCTCCTTACAAATTTGCTGTGGTTTCCTTCCTGTATCTTTTGCTGCCCTCCCATGTATTATTCCAAGTGGGTACATTTATTGCAGGGGAGCTTGTGATGGCTTTGTGTTGCTGACTTAGGCAAGGGAAGACATGCAAACAATCAATGTGATTGATAATGCAAGCTTCGTTTATTGGTAATCTAGAGGCACTTTATATAGTATTAGTATATATGCTTGTCAGTTCTTGATTGGCTTACAATTATGAGAACACTTTCTTGTTTCTGCTTGATTGGTGTTAGATACAAGACTACATTGGCAAGCTTCTGCCTATATTAGATACATTAATGTTACAGCTTGAGAAATCGGAGTTCTACCTCCTACCTCATGGTCAGTACATCTTGTAAGCACAGTACTACATCCTTAAAACGCCTTTTTTGTTCTCAGGCCTGTTTCTCACACAGGCTTTTTCTCATGTAGGCATTTGCTTGTACAGCTCTTTTGAAGTTCTGTTTCCCACAGCTTTTCCAATGATCCATGCCCCTGATCCTTTAACCATTTCTCAACAGCTTTGTACAAACTGAGAACCCAAAAACTGGAGCTGTTCCAGTGAAAGATGTGATTGTTCCTAAAGCTAAACTGTGTTCCATTAGTAACAACAACAATTTAAAAAATCACCCCATCTCCTTTAAGTAAGCTGTAAATAGTACCTTTATCCTATTCCCCTGTTTTCATCTGTCTTTGAAACTTTTAACTCAGAAGCAAATTGCTCTTATAATAGTAATTGTTTATGGCTATTAGTTTGTGTTGAGCTTGATTTGAAGTACAACCTATTTCTAAGTTGCTTAAGGAAATAAATATACTAATGAAAACCATTTTGGTATAAATGGGGGCAAGTAATAAGAACTGACTCCAAATGATCAATAATCCCAAAATAAAACCCTATAGTCTTACCGCTTTAGTAATAATGTGCAAAACTGTATCAGGGAGACATGAATAAACCTTCTTAGAGAGTCAGGACATACATTTCAGGATTTGAAAATGTACAAGAAAGTCTAACTCAGACTTTGAAGAAGAGTTTTAAATGTCTTGAAACTAAACTGTAAAGCACTTGGGAGGGGTTTGAGGCAGAATCAATATGAGAAGATTATGAGGAAATGAAAAAAGGATTTCAGCCTTATTTGGGCTACGTTGATGGTGAATGTTGTCTTTTGTGTGGCAAGAGTTACTTGCAGCTCAAGTTTCTCAGGATTTGGAAGTGCAGAACATAGTTGCTGCATTAAAATCCATGTCAAAGTCCCCAGAAGTGTCCATTCTGCTAGTGAGAAATGGAGGAAGAGTGCTTCGGTAAGTGCCATGCCCCGATGAGATAAAGCTTTTGATACAAAATTTCTGAATGAAGGCAACTTTCTCTGTAGGTTGTCTTTGTTTAAAACCTCTTGCTTCTTGTAGATTGTTTTGTTTTTTATCAAAAAATGAGGCTGGCAAATGAATAAACACCTCTCACTTTCTTTGAGAGCTGGAGAGTGTCCTCCAGTTGCTACAGCTGTAAGCGTATGGAAGTGTGCACCAGCATAACCTCTCCCTTGGTTTGAACACAACTTAGTCCTCTCCCCCCTGCATTTTCAGTTGCCACATGACTTTATTTAGTCATCATTAAGAGGAAATAGTGCGGCTACAAGAGGAATGTAAAGTGAGAAACATGGAAGAAGTCTTAAAAATACACTCAGAAATGATAATTTTCTACTTACACCTTGCAGTATTGAAAGAAATGATAGCTTTTCAAAGCCTTTAAGGCAAAAAAACCAAATCAAAATACCTATATATTTCATGGAATGAATCTAATATAGTAAGAATAACTGCAGAGTGTTTTCTTATTAAGTACTTGAGACTAAAATAGTAGTAGTAGGCTTGGTCATGACTTTGTGCCTACATGTGCTTATTGTGATACATCATGTTGTGTCATGACATACCGTGACATGGCATACTTTTGACTTTTTGTTCATGATTTGCCTTTTTTTTACCCTTTTTTCCCCATTCTCCTTAAATAGTAGTCTGAGCTTTGGAGCAAACCTAGCTAAATTCAAATACTAACACCTGTAATTTTTTTTTTCTCTCTTCCTGTGGTTTTGTTTGCTTCAAGTGGTGGTCAAAGAGCATTGTTACAATGTTCAAACACTTTCTGTTTGAAGCCACAGTGAACAGTATGAAGTCAAAGGATATAGAAAGCTCACCCTTAAGAGGAACTAGAGATGCTTTTTTAAAAAGAGCACGCTGTTCTCAAGCTGTATAATTAATTAAGTAGTTTTATTCTAACTGACTCTCTACAGTATAGCACGTATTCCTGTTTGGATCATTTAAGGTAAATCCTGTCTAACCTGCTTTATGTCAATAAAAGTGAAGAGCTCAGAGGGAAAATTGATTTCTTAGTTTACTTTTCCTCCTTTCCTGCTCTGTATATTTCTCACAGAACAGCTAATACTGCTTTAGTAAGAAAAATGGATGATACTGTAACAGAATGTGCTTTGCCCACTACTCATTAGTGCAATGCTTGCACTTAGTGCCTTTGTGACTGGTGTTTAACAATAAGCAGTAGTTTTGGTTTTTGCATTAGACTGGCCACTGTGGCGTAAACCTTAGAGTAATGAAAATTACCTTAATAATAAATTACTTGCTTTTCACTTCAAATTCTAAACAATGTATTATTTTTAAAATCTTGATTTCTTCATACTTCAGAATTTCCGTAAATGGTTACGGAATTGAAATGATAACTAAAGTATAAACGCCTTAAAATGTGACAAAGTTGTTCAGCATGAAAGTCCTGTGCATTTTTGTAATGTGAATCATCCGCTCTAAAATAAGTTGCATTCAGAGTTCAGAAAGTTTACATGGGAAAAGCAAATTGGTGTTTCACCACTCATCACTCTGATAAATTTCTGGTTCAGACAGAGTATTTGTGTTGTCTTTTCAGTGTGAGCTCTACAGCGTTCTGCCACTCTGAGCACCATAAACTGGGCAGACAGCAAAACCTAAGGGTAGCAGAACTGTTACCTCGAAGTGTTCTTCAGCTTCTGTTGTGCTCTTCATCTGGCAGATCTGCACAGACAAATGCTATGTTAGGGTGGTGAGACACTGGCACAGGCTGCCTAGAGAAGCTGTGAATGCCCCATCCCTGACAGTGTTCAAGGCCAGGTTGGATGGGGCCCTGAGTAACCTGGTCCTGTGGAAGGGAGGCTGAAACAAGATGATCTCTAAGGTCCCTTTCAACCCAGACCATTCTAGGGTTCTGTGATTCAAGTCTTAATCCAATGAAAAAGCAGAGAACTAGCTGTGAAATACTGCATGTATTTTGAGACCTCATTAGTTGCAGCTAGGTTTGGGGTGCAGTTCAAGCTTTGCAGGAACAATTCCCCGTGAGATTGCTAGTGCGCTGATATTACGTAATTGCCTGGCTAGTAGCTGTAGGTCACTATGGTGCTTTTTTCTTCCTTTCTTTATAACCAATAACTTGGAAAAGAGGAGCAGAATTTTCCTGATTCAACTTGTTATTTAAACAAGCAATTGGCAGTGTAAGAGAAATTCTAGTGTGTTGTCATTAACACCACAGCACCAATACACCTTTTTGCTTTCAGCTTAATTACTTTTCCTTTCCATTTTGGTGCAGCAGATTTATACTTGATATTTATATTAGCTTGGTTCCTGTAAAAATAATTTGTTTAGTAGACTGGGAAGGTGTATGAAATTCCAGAGCTCTAACAAATACTGCTAAGCATTTGTTTGCCTTTTAAGAGGTGCAGTTAATGTCAGTTTTCTCCAGACCTACTGATATGTCAACTGTGTGTTTTTATCAAAAATCAACAGATTGAAGAAGTGTTGTTAGTGATTGCAGAACCACCAAACTAAAAGCAAATGTAGCACTTTGCAGGCCTAAAAATGCATTTTTAAGAATAAACATGTTATCAGAGATTATTATTTACAATTTTTAACTTGACTTGGTCATTCAAAAGCTTTAGATCTGAAGCAGGGAGTCAGTTTTGACTGTTCTGAATGTCACAAGTCCTGCATGCAGAGGATGGCTGTGTAGAGCAAGACTTCTGCACCCATGGGTGTTCTGTAACCCGGAGGAGCTTTCCAGGTTCACAGGTACACACAAAAGCCCTTCAGGTTTGTTCCCAGGCCTTCAGCTCAGCGCAGCACTTGAGGCTGCAGGGAACTGGAGGAGTGTGCCAGTTATCAGTGAACAAACACAGAAGGCAGATCAACAAAAGGAATTTCCCTGCCTTTTCAATGTATGTCTTCTGCACTTGGGTGTAGCAGCCAGATCAAAGTTAATCCTCCGTGAGAACAAGAATTTCATATGTCAGTTCTGGACTCTGTCAAACAGAGGTTGTGAGGGAAGCAACAAGTGTCCTAAGTTCAGGAGTCACAAGTCAGAATATTGGGGCACCTGCAGAGCAAGAAAAACTCACTGCACGATATCCATTAATTGCTCCAGCAGCTTAAAATATATCAAACTTCAAAATGCAAACTTTGAGTATTTGATTTCTCAATTTCTCATAATCTGAGCAGCTACCTTTGGGGATGCATTGCTATGTTTCAGGACAACTTCAAGCATATCTTCTCAGAAGTAAATCAACCAACATTTAAGGAAACATAAGATGTACAGACACGGGACTAGAATTGTTAAATGTTACATGCTTAACAGGAGTTAACTGTGTTTTACTTCTGATTTTGTAACATACTGAATCAAATTTGGAAAAGAACTGTGTAGCATGCAAATTCTGAGCCTGCAGAGAACAGCAGAGTATTTTCCTGTCAAGGTTTTCTTTGTTAGTCATGCTATTTAAAGTTCGTGAAATTTTTAGTCACCAGAGTAATTGAGAAAATGTGTGTGTGAAGCCACCTAATTACAGAGTGAGAACTTCCTTAGAGACTTTTATTTTCATTCTTGGATTTCACACTACTGGTTGTTGAATCCTGTGTTTTATTGCAGTTTCTTGACTCATTCATGGGATTTAGATGGTGATCTTTAAAGCAGGAAAAATGCATTCTAAGTAGTGAAAATGTCATGATAGCACTGTTCTAAGACCTTTTTTTTAAGTGTCTGACAAGCAAAAGGTTGTGTAGAAGTATTTTTGTCAGAGCGGGGGTAGTTTGCTTGTTAAGGTTTTTTCTTATCCTCAAGATACCCTGTTTAATAAAATTGCTTTGTTTTATGTGGTTTTAGCAATAGGATAACCTATCAAAGCATTTCCCCCACTTCCTATTCTGATCTTTAGGCAAGGTATGCCAGAAACAGGCATACAAACCTAATTTGACCCTATCAGTTGATTTTTCAAAGGTAGAGCTGCAAGTATGCAAGTACTTTGGCTGGGGTTTTGCTATTTAGATGGTGTTACTGCAGCATGCATTTATTTCTCAAAGAGCTTCAGTTAGTGTCTTAAAAGCTAAGTGTGAAAGCTTCCCAAAGGCTTTGGGTATAGTATGGGGAAGGTTCTGCTGTGTTCCTTTTGTGTGTGTTGTAGACAGTAGTCCTGGAAAGTACCTAGGTAGTCGTGACCATGCAGTGCAGTGACTTGGTATGTGTGTAGTAAATGAGGGATATCTTTGCTCTCATGTGCTTGGCACATAGAGAACTAAGGAAGGTAGCAGCAAAGCGAAACTGCTCTGCCACAGAACGTGTGTACATAGATGTGTAGTTTTATGCATTGCACAGAGTCTCCAAACCATGCTGTGAGGAATTGCATAGAAATAATAGTTGTGCAAACATCTGTGTGGTGAAGATGCAGTCCTGTAAAGAATTATTATTAAGGAGTATCCTGTAAAAACTTCTGAATACTCATTATCTCACTTTCTCTGCAAGTAAATTTTATTATATATGGCAAGATAAGAGGAATTTTTATTACACTCCTGCTGAAAGAAACCCGAATGGAGGTTTACCAACAAACATTATTTTAGCAAAGGAATGTTTGGAATTTGGAGCCTCATTTGTTCCACTTGAGGAGTTTTAGAGGTTTAAGGAAACAGTTTCAAGCTCTACAAGTAATATCCTATTTTGAAGTAAACTGTAAATGAAACATAGGGTAGAAGAGGGTGGAAGGAAAATACCTTGTGTTCACCAGGTCCAGCCATTTTGCAAAATTTTCATATACAGAATATACAGAAAATTTATATACAGAAATTTATTTGTTCCCTCAACATTTAGGAGAGCATGCCTTTGATTGTGTTTACATATTGATGAATTGTGTGACAGGGCTGGAGTTAAATACCATTTAAACCTCACACTGTGAATGGACTGGGTAACTTTTCTGTTGAAAAATATGATGTGGTAATAGGTGCAGTTCCCTAAGAGGTGTAAAGGGGTGTATGGACAATTATCGCTTTCTGAAATGACATTTGAAAGTTAGAAACAAACCAAGATGACTGCCAAGAGATTGGACACCAGTTCTTGGTATCACTTCATCTAACCAAAGCTGGAATATAAGTCTCATACAGATTTAGGGTATATGCTGTTTTTGGTAGTCACTGTAGAAATAAGCGCGTGACTTGTTTGCTAGTGTTTCCTCAGTCTGTGACTCAGAGTATTGCAAAGAAATCAGAGGTGTAGCTGGCTGGCTGGGAGATTCAGATTATTTATATTCTCTCTTTTTGATTAATGTACTTCTGTTTTCAGGTTCACGTAACGCTAAGGACCAAAGAAGCATACGTAATATTTCTCTGGTGCTGGGATCAACCTTCTGGAAGAAGTTTCTAAAATAACTTTTTGCCTTCAAGTTCTTTGTCCTGGGACTGACTTGTCTTTGGAGAAGAACTCAACAGAAAAAAAGATTTTCACATTGGAGCCATTAAAAATAAACCTGTTCAAAGAACTTATTACCTGCAGACAGACTTACGAAGGTTGAGTCCTGCTTTTCATCCGTGTTCCCACTTCAGACTGTAAACAATGAGTGAGTTTTGGTTGTGTTTCAACTGCTGTATTGCAGAACAGCCTCAGCCTGTAAGTATGAATATTAGCACTGCTTTGTTTTTTATATAATTAACTAAAATTTTAACATTTTTTAGTTTCCTTATGTTTCTTTTTTTTTTAGTTAGGGCTGTGTGGGCAAGCTTAGTGAGAATGAAGCAGTTAACTGATATCCTGCCTTGATGGGGATCAAAAATAGTCTGTTCTAAACTGCTGTCGTTTTGCTGTCCTTGAGATCCAACCTAGCCAAAGTCTTCAGAAAGAGCCTATATTTGGAATTGAAAAAGAGGGGAAGGGAAAAGGGTGATGAGGATGTAAACTGTCATCCTAGAGTATAATTTTTTATATTCTATAAATAATTTTATATATTATAATTTCATATCCTATAAATAACTTTCTAGTGGAGATGCGTAAATGTCCTCACTTCCATATGACTTCAGGCTTGCCTTTGGGTGTGACTAGACACTGATGGTAGAAGGAAATGATTATGTTAGAAAGTCCAAAGTAAAATCCAGTCCTCCGCCACCTTAGTTTAATAAAGGATTTCATCTTTAATTGTTTGGTTAGTTTTTAGATCAAATCTTGGAAGAGTGAAGGGATGTTGTAAATACTTTATTTTTAATAAAATTTGAAATGGCTGTTGTGTGAGTGCGTAGTGAACATAGCAACTGGTTAGATAAAAGAACATTTCAAAGCATTTGTTAGGAATACAGAAATATTCTTTTTTTTCATGTATTTCTAGGTACCTTTAGAGTATGTTTCTGGGTCCAGTGCTGTTGGAGGAAATTCTGCCTGCATGAAGGTGGAATCAACTAGGAGTATGGTTAGGTCCGTGAGAAAGATCATTGTATAGTGTGACATCAAGATCAAGCTAAATTAATGTATAGAAATGACAGTGGTCATACAGTGGTTTTACAAATATGTAAAAAAAACCCAAAACAGTTACTACTGGTGGCATTACAGTAAACAAGAGAAACCCGGATTGAATAAAGAAAGCTCACATTAATGTGTTCAGTTGCTAATACTTGGCTTTAGGGAAGCCAAAGGATTGAAAAAAAAGCCTAACATTAGGCGTTGTCATTGCACAAAGCCTGAATGCCAGACTGATCCTCAGATGGCATGCAAATATTGAAGTGTGACTATTAACATTTTGAACTAATGAATGCAACTTTATCTCAGTCTTAGTCAAGCAGAGTTGTGGGAGATGAACTCTTGAGATGAAGCTGTGATCCTCCTCTCTGGCTTGAATACCATGCAATCCTTTAAAATGCTAGCTCTAGCCATATATAGCCAAAGTTATTTGTCTTGGTTTTTGAGCATAGATATGAATAAGATCTGACAGTTCAAAATATTTCAGATAGAAAAATGGCATATTCTCTTTGGTTTGAGAATCCTGAGGCTCAGTCCTTACAAAATCCTGACTCGAGTTCTATGATATTTAAGTTACAGCCCAAGAAATCCATATATGTTGATACAGCGGTCTGTGGGTAATGACTCACGAAGCAGGTGGAGATTGTACCTGGAAAGTGGAGGAGAGGGAAGCAACCCGCTCGGTTTCTGCTGATACAGTGGTGTGCATTTGCTTGATAATTAAAACCATCCTTTTGTTTAAGATACTAATAGCACATTGCTGAGGACTGATCTAGTTTCTGAAATGTGCCTTTCAAATGTTACAGGAGACTTGCTTTTGTGCCAAAATTCTCCAGGATACATCTCAGAAAAAAAAGAGATGTGTGCCCTTCTTGGCATGCTTGATGAAAGGCACTTAGTTGTCCTTTCCCTGCAGTTCCTCACCTCATTTTGCTGTGTTGTGTTGTACAGCTGTTGCTCTGCCATGCTCGGTTGCACTGAGTGTTTAATCAGACACTTACACCTCTGAGTTAAGTACAGGAATGTTTTCCGTCTCTGACAAATAGCAAAGCATGTACTGTAAGTCTGAGGCAAACTGATAAATGAGACAAGGGATACGGAAGCAGTTTTTCCCTGTCTGTGCAGCTGTTGTATGATTGCATGTTTGAGAGAACTTACATGCTGAAAAACTAGTTTCTAGTCCCAAAATACTGTTACATATTTGCCCATTTTATCATAAACTAAGTGAAACTTGGATAAAAGCCATGTTTCAGTCCCCTGCTGTGCATTCAACCTGTCACTGGGTCCACTTTCTAAGGAGAAATGCCTAATCTGCCCAGTTTCATTCCTTTCGTGTGCCTTCTTTCATTTTAACTCCTGCATCTCAGCTTTGTAATGGCCTGCCTGATAGTATCCCAGCCATTTCATGTTCAGCCATTACATGTTAAGAGGCCTTCTTCTGTAGAAGGACTAATACGGTCTTGTAGCAACACCAACAACCACCAGCCTCTCAAAATAGACCTTGAAAGTAGGAAGTTGATTTGCTGCTTGTTCTGATCAATGTTTAAAATGTTCCTTCTCTTTTTAAGCTTATAATAGAATATCCTGAGTCGGAAGTGACCTGAAAGGATCATGGAGTCCAGCTCCTGGCCCTGTGCAGGACAGCCCTAAAATTCACTCCATGTGCCTGAGAGCTTTGCACAAATGCTTCTTTAGGCTGGTGCTGTGACCGCTTCCCTGGAGAACCTGATCCAGTGTCCAACCACCCTCTGGATGAAGAATCTTTTCCTATATCCAGCCCACACTTTCTGGACACATCTTCATGTGTTCCCTTGGGTCCCATCACTGTTCACTAGAGAAAAGGAGGATCATCACAGCAGGAGAACCTTGTCCACATTATCAGTTGTCTGTCCATCCTGTTCCAGGGCCTAATGCCTATTGTGTGAGAGCACTTGGGAAGGTGAGGCAGCCTGGGAGGAACTTGCCTGTCACCACAAGCAGTAGTAACCTGCTTCCATTCTCCCTTGTCTCCTAGGTCTCCTCCTTCTGCCAGGTGACATTTTCTGAAATGATTTTTTTTCTCATTTTCTTTGGCAGATGCTGATATCTGAGGCATCTTTAATGTCTTGGATTGTGACATAAATGTTAACCCTCTTTGCTGGAGGGGGAAAAAAAAGAAAGTTTTATTATGTGCTTGTTTCTGTGATACTTATAGCATTCATTGAGCTGAGGAGTTCCCTTCTCTCTTGAAAAGCATCAGAATTGTCTCTGCTTTCTGCTGGCAAAATTCTAACATACTATATTTGAAATGGTCAAATACAGCATCTCTGTTCTTTTCAGCTGTAGTGCACTTAACATGAGATCTGTACATGCATTAGTCCTTTCAGTCAGTTTTATAGAAAAACAATAAGAATGCATTACTTTCTGAATTTCACTGCCATGACTTCTCTAACAGCATACCCCAGAGCAGAACAGTGTTGCAGTTATATACTAGTGTCCTTTGAGGTTCCTTAAATCAAGGACAATGTTCAAGTATTACCATCATCTTTTAGTGAAATATATCTTGGCACAGCTTTTAGTCTTTTGTCCATGCTAACTGGGTGCACCTTGCTGGTGTGAAATAAAACATGGGTGTCTTGGAAAGCATTGTTTTACTCGCTCTCCTAAATGTTACTTTGGTTGCTAAATATTTCACTTGGTGTATCCAAAACTGCAGTACTCATGATCAAAGAAGGCACACGTTGGAAGCTGGGTCTCTAAGCTTCTCTGAAAGAGAGTTATAAAATGAAAAAAACGGGTATTCAAAGAAACAAAACTAATTGGGGATGCAGCTGAGGAAAGCATATTCCTGATGGTGGCTTCTTAATAGTCTGAGGTTCTTAGCACAGTAGAATCCAAACAAAAGCCAAGGGAAGGTGTTCCTGTATCACCCTCTAGGTTTTTTTGGATTCATAATCTGTTTTACCACAATGAGGACTTCAGACAACTAGTTGCTTTCATATCTGTTTTCATGATACCATGGAGGAGATACTAATCTATTAATAACTATGCTCATATTTTCTTGGTGGTTTAAGTAGCCTGAATTCAGGCTGTGAATTATGATCTGACCCAAACCATTATTTTGGGAAAAGTAGCACTTTCTGTGATTGCACCAGTTTTCTTACACCTCCCACTGATACCCTTTATAGGTTCAGTAAGCTGATTTTGCACTTCCCAGTGCAAAATCAGTCATTTTTCGCATGCTTCCTCTGTGCTATCATCTCATCCACTGCTGTTTCAATAAACTCTGCCAAATTCCCACTACCAGATGCATTGCTCGTTAACAGAAGTTTAGAAATCTTGCATGTTTTCAGAGAAAGTGTCCATGGCTTCTGTCTTAGGCTGTGCTTGTCGCCTACACCAGGAATCTGTTACTTTCCTATATGGCTTTCTTCCTAGTCTGTCCATTTTTAACTTGCAAAGTTAATTTTTGGTCTGAGAAGCCTTTGGTCATGATCTGGTGCACTCCCACCTGATTTGGGCCAAAGCTCAGTACAGCCAAGCTTTTCAGGTTGCTTTGACCTTGCAGTAAAATTAGTGCTCCGCTACAAAAGAATAAACTCTGTTCTCGTACTTCTGGCTCCAGGCTTCCTTCCCTAGTTAATTAGTTGATGTTTGTTGCTTGTCTCTTGTTTAGGTGATTTCCATTTTGTGTTTTGTCAAGGGGCTATTAACAGTTTTGTTGCATGCTATGCCATAAACGTTTAAAGTGGTTTGGAAAGCGAAGTTTGTTTAATGTCTCTTTTGATGTATGAAAGAGCGACTGATAGGTATTTAGGGTGGGGAGGCCCCTCTTTTTAAAAGAGTGGTAGAAAAAACCCTGCACATGCTGCTGTATTTATCAACTGAACTGAGCACTGGGTGCTTCAGAAGACACAAATGATCTTATGGTTACTTAAGGAAATTATCCACTGATTAATGTTGTCAGCCCTAGGTTCCTTTCTGGAGAAGGAGTCATAGATACATCTAAGGATACATCTAACACTGCAAGTTGTGTAACTCTTAAAAACGTGAACACAGTGGAAGAGAATGAAGCATTCAGTGTGCCTTACAGCTACAGAATAGGTCACTCCCAGCAGGCACACATACCACCTTGCTGCTGAAGAAGTACTGGTTTAGGCTCCCTGTTCAGTACAGCAGTGCTGTGCAAGTGCAGCTTCAGGCTTAAAATACATAAAACTCAGGCTTTCTCATTAAATTGAATCAGCCTATCGCATTCAGTAAGCCTATGAAAGAATCATGTAAAAGATGACAACCTTAGAGAGCCCTCAGATTTCAGAGTTGTCCTACAGAGCTACATATTGAGCTGCCAGTTTAGATAGTCCAAATTCTTTCTTTTTCCTATTCAGTGCTGTTGTTAGAAGTAGCTTGAGGGAATACCTTATCAAAGGGGGCAGAATCAAATAAGCAGCAAAATGCTTGGCTTGTATTTATAAAACCCAATCTGCTTGGATGGCTTTCAGCCTGATAGAGCTGCTTTAGGTTTTTCTTTTACCTTTAAATTAGCTGCCGCACATCTTAAAATATTTTTGTGATGTTCAAGTATTAAAGTGTTCACAAAGAAAACAAAGGAAGCATTTTCTGTTTATGTATAAATACCTGAACGAAAATTAACTGAATGTTTTATGATCTTTTATTATGGCTGTGAAATTTTTCGCTCTTCATTAACTGCACTGATGCTGTTTACTTAATGTAATACTAGTTGATGACGTGGAAAATAGCTCTTTGGGGGAGGTTGGAAACAAGAATTATGCCAGCTTTCCATTGATGAGAATGTGTCTTGCCATTATCAACATACTTGAAGAACGATGTAATATGCTTTTAGTATCTGCAGGCTCCACAGAGCTCAGGCTTTCCATTTGAACATGGGGAGGAAGTAGACTGTGCTGTTTGTTGATCTGGACACCAGTGCTAGAGCCCTTGAGTTTCTTGTTTCTATTAAATCTCCAAATTTTTCAGTGAGAAGGAATTTTCAAGAGCAAAACCATGATATGAGTCACTGACAAAAGGAGCTTCCACAAGAACTAGCTGATACTGGTTAGCAAAAGTTGGTAGTTTTGCAAACACCCTTGGAGACTGTGCTGAAGCATTTCTAATGCAATTTTGGTAATTTTTTTGTGATTTTTTTAATGGAAGTTGAGGCTACAAAGCCACCCTGGTATTTTTGGTGTGCCTTAGTTGTAATGTTTGGCAGGTCAGCTGTTTTATTCCATTCTGCTT
Organism: Corvus cornix cornix; assembly: GCF_000738735.6. NCBI lineage: Eukaryota > Metazoa > Chordata > Aves > Passeriformes > Corvidae > Corvus > Corvus cornix. The sequence continues at coordinate 32,870,685 of NC_046357.1, forward strand.
TTCATGTCAGAGCAGGGAAGATGGGGAAGCATGAAGATTTAGGGGCATTTCTACTTCCCAACAGCTAGAGGCAGGGGTAATCTGGACATTAGCCTGAGAGATGTGCACTTTCACTGACACTGTCTGGAAGTATGCTTTGTGTTAGCGAATAGAGAAGTCAGTCGTTGCCCTGAAGCTAAGTGTTCAGCCTTTTGGCTTTAACTGCTTTTGATGTGAAAGGGAGTATTGAGACTAGAAGCTTCCTCTGCTCATATCTTACTGTATTTTTATTGTAACTTTTCTGGAATGGATCTCAGATATTCTGTTGGTGATAATTCTTAAGACCAATATGCAATTTTAAAAATACGTATTTTTAAATTGCTGTTTTAAAGATCTTTGCCTGCACTGACATTTTCAATTCCCAGCATTAGCATTTCACAATGCTCAAAGTTTTCCTTTTTCAGACTGTTCCTCAAACCTCTGGTTCTGCAGTTCCTGTCATGACACTTACTTATGCATGAGATATTCATGATACCAAAGTTCCCATTTACTTATAATAATGCTATTCTTCACTGTTCTCAAAGATCCTGAATTCATAAGGTATCCATTAAGTCACAGACTTCAACAGGTAATCACTTGCAATTAATTTCTTGCCTTTGTCTTCAAAGTGGCTTAGCTGATCACTCTAAAATTCTGACTTCTGTAATTCTGGGTTAATATCCTGCCACAGAGTGAGGAGAAAGAAAAGTGGAGGCTGGGCAGAAAAGCTGAAGCTGTGAACTGCACTCTGATGCAGATTCAGGGAAGCTATGACTCTCTGAACCCATTGGGTATTTTTTGTTTTTTCAAATAATTTTAGAGGGGTTTTTTTAGTTACTTGGGTGTATCCTCAAGAGGGCTGTAGTTAACTGTAGCCAAAGAAAGATACCATCTCTCTTCGTGTTTACTCCCTCAAATAAATGTGTAACACTGAGTGATTTGTTAATATGCTATGCTCGGAAAGTGACTTAACATCAAAAGGGATGAGGCTCACATAGAATTTTTTTAAATAGTTTAAACTACGTTATCTTTCTTATTGCAGTTGTAAATTCATCTCGTTCAGGCTTAGAAAATAGTCTGGGTTTAGAGTATGTTGTCTTTCTCAGGCACAGGGTCTTAATAATTGCTTTTCTCTTGCTCATGGTATAACCTTTTTAGGGTGAACACAACCGCCCTTTATGTTCTGCTTGATAGTGTATCGTAAAGGAGTACCTAGTTCATAAGTTTTGGTGCTGGGATGCTCTCAAATCAGACTGTTTTAATTTTGCCTTATCTCTGGCAGGACTGCATTATGATTTATGTGTTTCTAACCTGCACAAGATGGTTGAAAGTTGGTATGTGTCTCCCTTATCTCCAGAGACTGAGAAATTAATTGAGACCAAATAGTGATTTGTCTTTTTAAGTTTTCCCAGACCAGCCTTTCCATCTCTCTGGAGCAGAGGTTCAGAGCTCATCCCATCACGGTGAATAGGAGGCAATACTTACTGCTTGTTGCTTATCAGTGTCTGCATTCCCTCTGGTTTGCATCCATCTCTCTGAGTGGGATATGGAGTAACATAGAGTTTGGTAGTTTAAGTTCATTAAAATAAATTGTGACCTTTGAAATTATTGTACTTACTTAAAAAGTAAAAACATTTCCCATGGGCATTGTGTCATGACTGCCGAGCGCAGGTAGATGCTCTGGAAATTCATCATTCTTTTATTCTGGCCTTAGATGCCTCCAAGTAGGTTCAAGTTTTGCCTTCACTAAACCCCTTCATTTTTCTCAGTGATGCTGATTTACTGTTGCCTTGCAGTTCAGGCCTGATTCGTTTGAAGCATCAACATTGCAATTCTTGTTTTACATCTGGAAGATGTCAGGCAGGTTTTTTGTAGTCCTGTATGGTGGTCCATCAGTGGCTTCAGAACTTATGACCTTAAATTAGGAAAGAACAGAAAAATGGGGACATACAGGATGACATGGTGAAAAATTAATCTAATTTTAATAAAATGGAGGAAAATACTTTCAACAGGATTTATGAATAGATGTTAATTGGAGATTACATCAGAATGATAGAATTTTAGAGGTGATACCACAATCAGTTTTCAAAAAGACAGTTGCATAAAATGTAGTTATTAATCTTTACCTCATTATGTATTTTGCATAAAAATTGTCTTTTGGAGTGCTTTATCAGTTTTGTGAACTGAAAACCTGATGCTTTTAGAATTAAATTACCTAAAGAAAGCACACTTGGCTATGTTCAACTGGGAATTGGAGTTGTGTTTCAAGGGAGTGTATTACTTATAGAAGAAAATTACTCTTATGATATATATTCTAAATGTAGGTGGCTTACAAGCTATAATCCACTTCCAGTAGATTTCTTGAAAGATTGGAGTAAAATCTGTGTAGGACATGTCCTATTTAACTCTGTTTAGGACAAGTATTACTTGAAATACAGCTTGTTGTACTGCAGTTACTAAAAACACATTTAATTCCTGGGCTCTAGGATGGTGGTAAAATAATGGATTACTGTTAAAATGAGAGAATAAATCCTGCCAGGCACATATTCCAAAGAAATGTGCTAGGATATGTAAACACACACACACATACGTGCATGTGCATGTGTGGAGCATACTGGATTGCTTGCATTTGTGGCAGCAGCTTGGCATTGCTGAACTTGTAAAGAGCGGAAGAAATGCCAGCACAAGAATAGGCATGCTGATCCACAGAACAGCTGGCAAAAGAGCTTACAGGCCTTTTATTCTCCGTGGAAGAATATCAAATGCGTGTTTTCTCTTTTTAACATCAGAACTAAACTTTTGAAAATGGGATGGCTTTCAGGTTCATAATGCAAAGAAGTGGAGGTTTGCAGGAGGAAAGAAAAAAGCCGCAGTGTGTGTACTTCAGGGAATAAAGAAACAAGTTTTGTGTGTGAGAGAGAACTGTGGCTTAACTATTGCTTTTAAAAATTATTTTAAAACCTGTGAAAGATGTGGTCATGATGAAAGCAATGTGGATTAAACTGACTGCTGCAAAACTAGAAACGATGCAATTGAGGCCTCTTTGTATAGTTCTACCCCTAAAGAAGTAAAACATATGCCATGCATCTCACGTCAGTGAGATTCAGCTGCTCTTTTAAATTCAGGAATAAAATGCCAACATTTCCATTGTTAAAGGAGATTAATGTTCCTACACAGAGAAGATAATGAAGAGGAAATTTACGCCTTTTCATACATACACATCTAGATGAAAACCTGACAAAAAACTGACTGAGGCATGAAGATAGCTGTGTGTTAGATGATTTAGTGGTTAAAGAACGGAACACTGTGGGGATTTATGCAAGCTGTAAACTTCAGGTGCTTCTATGGAACAAGGACATTTTCTCTGATTTGTGAAAATATTTGTTGCATGGTGGGTTGGATTTTGGTGTTTAGTCGATTTTTTTTTTTTTTTGGTCTGTTTTGGTTGGTTGAGGTTTTTTTGTTAGTTTTTGGGGGATTTTTGGCTGCTTTGTTGGTGGGGGTGGTGATTTTTTGGGTTTTTTTGTTGTTGGTTGGTTGGTGGGGGTTTTTTTGTTTGTTTTGGGTTCTTTTTGTGTGTGTTTTGGGATAGTCTGCTGAATTACGGCAAAACCCAACTTCCAGAATATTTTCATTGGTGCTTGCCTGGGATCTGGCTGACTGCCGAGATACTCTTGGATGCTTATTAGTAGTTTCTGTGGGGCATGTGTATAAGCATCATGATTTTCTTTGAAGGCAGCTCACCTTGGGTGTTAAGGCAAAAATTTCTTCTAGACAGATTTTAAAATGGATGATGCTAATTCTGGATTGCATGTATTTTTTCCTTTTTTTTTTTTTTTTTTTTTTTTACTTACTTGATGGTCATTCTAAACAACTTTTTTAGATTATAGAACAAGAAGGGTTTCTCAGGGACCAATATTTCCATGATGTAAGTGCTGCAAAACATATGCCGTACCACTTTACAAATGTGAGGGTGTCTTGATCATTCACAGTAAAATTACTCTCCTTGTGTACTAGTAGCATGTTTTGTATCACCAAAATTATGTTTTGCGGCATCTTTGTTTCTCAGTGCCTCTGAACTAGACACCAGTGTAAGTAATGTTCACTCTGTTTAGCCAGAGAAAACAGAAGAGCTTACATTAGTATGATCTATCTTTATATGATAGGAAAAGTGACCAGGTACTCTGCAGTACCTTACATTATGTAACAACTTACGTAATTTAGTTTTCCAGAATTAGTCAGCTCACATTATTCCCCAGTGAAAAAAGAAAGAAAAATTATGAAGGGAGTGAGAGGATTTTATTTGGTATTGGTGTGTTTGTAACTTTTGTCTAAACAGACCAACAAAGCTTTCCCTTTGAAGGCTGCTCTAAACCACAACTCAAAAACCTGTTTTACTCTAGAGTTGTTTGTTGATCACTAAAATGTACATCAGGTGGTTGACTCTTAAAAGGAATCACTTTTGAACTTCTAGTTACCAGCTCTACAAGCTCCCTCTGTGTTCAGAGAGTCAAGCTGAATCTTTTTCCCACACTGGTACACTAAGCTTTCCATTAACAATCCCTCTGCTTCAGCTCACTGGAATTTAGTAAATAATTTGGTCATGCCCAAGAAGGAATAGAATTCAGCTTAGGCTCTGCAGGCATTGCAGGGGTGAGCATTACTGACAAATTGGTTTTTATGACCAAACTTAGCAGACGCTTGTTTTTATAATGGCCTAAGACAAGAAATTCTGTAGGATGTACTGCCTGTGGTATGGTTTGTGCTTCTACTATTATCCCCGATAAACAGCCACATCTAAGTTTTGTATTGTGGTTTTATGCAAGTTTATGTGGTTTAGTTTCTTAAAAAGAAAATGAACTGTCACTATACAGTCCCTGAACACAGAAGAGTGGTCTGAAAGTAAACCTTGCTGGGAAACAATTGGGAAGGGCAGAAAGGTTTCAGTTTCTCAGTATTTTTGTGTAGTAAACCCTAAGAGGGAGTGTTGAATCCTGAATTTTTTTTTTTAGCTTGGCAGCTGAAAAATAAACACTTTTGTGCTGTACTTAGTGGAGAATATTTTGTCTTGAGTTCTGACAAATACTAGATTCATAAATGTTACTCAAAATGTATTTGCATTTTCAGTATGTATTAATATGAACTTTAAGCTTAAAAATTATGTTTAAAATTGTCTGTATGATGTTATAGAAAAAATCAGAGTCACTTCCTGTCCTAAATTATTTTGATGTAGTATACATTTCTCCACAGTATAAAACTTTACCACAAATGAGAAGCACATGTTAATGTCTGTTCAAGTCAGCAGTTGTAGACAATGCCTCTGTCCATGGATATTAACAGAACTTCAGGGAAATCTGGTGAAATAGTGAAGCAAGGTTAAGGCATAGAAACCATGGTGGAAATCTGGGAAGAAAATTAAATTCTTGCAAATTCTATGCCTTGATCATGGAAGCATGCTTCTGTGTGTTATATCTGATGACAGTGTGGCATAGGGAACTGTTAAAATAATTGGATATGATTGAAATTTGGCAGTTGTCTCTCTTCCAAGTCAGCGGTTCAAAACTTTTTTTTAATTGCCATACATGCCACAGTCCACAGAAAACCTGTGTGTTAATAGAGGGTACCTGACCTGTTTCAGGTTATGAAACACAGAGTGCTGGTGGTAATACTTTAGCTTAGTTGTTGGTGTTTTTCTTTAATTTAGGAACAATACATATCTTCCTAGCAAGAATAACTATTTGGTTCTGTATTCATAGCTCTAGTTGCTAGGAAGATGGAGTTATGTCCTGTCTTTTTGGCTATCTCATGGTTCCATTTGCTGAAGAGTAAAAGGAAAAACATTTACTATGAATTATCTACACTTATTATTACGCAGCCAATTTAGAAATTTCTGGCCTGCAGCTCTTCAGAAAACCTGATTTTGCTCTGTATGTTTATTGTTCTTTGTACTCTTCTTTCTGACTTTAACTACCAGTCACTGTAAATCTGTAGCTAAAAGCTGATGCTGGGTGTATCTTGGTTTTGGTAGAAACTGACTACACTTGTGGAACTGGGAAGCAGTTGCCCTGAAGTTGCCAGTAATGCATGAACCTGGAGGAATCTTGGGTATCTCCACAGTGCTCAGCATTGCAATGCCAGAGCTTCCTGTTCAGCTGTCAAAGAACTGTGCTTTCCTATTCTTCCTGTCGTAAGAAGCTCCCACACTTGGTTTTATTCTGGCAAGATCACTAGATCTGACACACTGAGAAAACCACATTATTTCCTGGATTTCCACGGTGAATCCAGCTTCAGAATTTCCAGTATTAGGCTGAAGGAATTGTATGAAATGGTATGAAAAATTATGCAAGTAGGAGACACAATAAGACAATAATAGAAAATCTGCTTTTGCAGGAATAAATTTATCATGGATAACTTGGTGCAGAAAACCTGCAAAAATAAGGAAGAATAGGCTTGCCACAGAAATTGATTAGTAAGTAGGAAGGTTCTGCTGAGCAGTATGAGCATCCAACACTCTACAAATGATTGTGTGATATGTTGTTGATACTACTCATGAGCCTAGGAGTAGATGATGAATAGTGAATGTACTTGACTTTGCAAAATTACTGTGTCTTTGTAGTGCAGCTAGTGGAACAGTAAGAAGCTATTTCTGCTACTGCTCCTGAATACTTCTTTTCCACACACTGAATTTAGAAGAGTAGAATGTGACAAATAAGTCAGGAATATGAGGTACTTTCTGGCTTGATGAAATTGAAATAATGATGATTGTTTACACTCAAGACCTGTGGAATTGTGGCATGCCTCAGCAAGACTACACATCCAAGGGCCTGTACATGTTTGGAACTGATGTTTTCCTTTTGATGGGACACTGGACAAGGCAATAGGGATTCCTTTGTTTTGCCAAGGAAACCAGGACACTTCTTGAAAGGGCTTCCTTTTTATGTTCCTTGTTGTAATATAAATACATAAAATATGTAGGCTTACAGTGCTTGACTGGTTTTCCTGCACAGTGACCTTTTTTCTTTATTGTCTGTCTTTTGAGCCTACAAATTTTCAATGGCACACCATGTTGCTCCTCCTTTGCTGCCATGCTTCTGTTGGAACTTGTTAATTAGCTTCCCTTCTGTCATTTGGGGATATTTGCCACACTTCAGACATAGGCTTTTTGTGTTGCTGCTCTGTGTCAGTTACTATTCTGAATATGTCAAAAGCTGAGCAGAAAGCTAATTTAAGTCTAAGCACAGCTGCTGATTTGAACATTCCTTAAGACTTACTGGTAGACTACTCTCCAGAGATGCTTCTAGCCATGCTGTGTTTGGGCTTGATGTGTAAGCATCTCTAAAATACCTACTGGGCCATCCCTTGCTAAATTGTCTTGGCTGCTTGTTGTATTGTTTTTTTTTAATTTTGTGTATAGTGTCACCATTTCTATGTCCACTAGAGAAATCACCTTTCAAATGCGTATACTTTTCATAGTATGGGAAGAACATGAGAGGCTGTTCCTGCTTCTCTTGTGTATGTTCTAAATCCTTCTTGCTTTGATGCCTCAAGAGCAAGGAAAAACAGATTGTCACATTATAGTGTATTGTGGGATGCATTTTTACAAAACGACTTGCCTAAAATGAACTGATTGACAGTCAAATTTGGGATGTTTGCTGAGAGCAAGAACTGGGATGGCTACTGAAGGAAATTTGTGATTCCATACTGATCAGTATGCCTTTGGAGCAGCAAGGACAACCCCAAGACAATGCTGAGGTCACTCAGGTGACAAATAACTTAGCAAGGAAATGCCAATGGGGAAGATCACCGGAAAGGTCAGCAGTCAGGAGTGTGTGTCACAGACTGAGACACACAAAGCTGTAATGGGGTTACTTCCCTTAAAAAGGGATTTGTACAAAAAAAGAGAAAGTATCTACATTTAGAGCAAGTTCATTTTGATAAAACTTCACTGAGAAGTAAGTAGTACAGTACACCATTAGAAAACCAGGAAAATATTTAGGTATTTTGTTACATATATATACACATATATATAAACAAGAAGTTGCTGCTGTTTGGGAAAACTAATGCGAAGTTTCTAAGATGATACAGAGGTGTTTAAAAACTCATGAATTCACTATGTGTGTGTGTGTTGATTCCTGAGGATATTGGAATTAAATATTGTGGCTTTGTTTTTGCCTGCAGCAGAAGTACTAGAGCTTCCAGTCACTAATCCTACTGCTAAAAAATAAACAGTGCCATAACTCATGAAAATCCATTGTATTCCAGTAAGGGAATTACAGTGAGTCGCATAAAGAGATTTTCTGAAAATACCATGTGGGCCCTGATTTATTATCGTAGTTAAAGGTGAATCACAATGTGCAGGCTTGTGAGAACATACAGCAGTGCCTTTAGGGGTATTACCTTTAGTGTGGTGGATGCTTTAACTAGCTGGTCCAGAGGAAGTGTTAGACTTACTAAGTGATTGGTTTTGTATGGTGAGTGTGAGGATCCTGTGTCTGACAGTGGCTATCACCTGTTTGGAGGTAATATTTCAGTTTATTTTTTGTTCTTTTACTTTTCTGCGGTGGAGGTTGGTGTGTGCCTATCATTCTGATGCAGAGCATTATACAGAGTGTACAGAGGAATATAGAAGGCTTGCATGTAACGTACCTTATGCAACATGTGTGCTTCCATCGAGATGCAAATGTGTTCGGCCACCTGCACACCCAGGACAAAACAAACCTGTTCATATCAGCTAGCCTTAGGAAGTCTTATTACAGCATGAAAGATAATTTCTTAACAAAACTGTTTCAATACTCTGTTCTTATGCACACCCAAAGCTTTTGTTTGTGTTTGTATCTGTGGGGGAAAGAGACATTCATTTGGTTGAGCAGGAGGAGCTACATGATGTAATCCTGGCACACATCCTCTGGAGAACTACAGTTCTCATCATGCCAGATGATCTTTCAAGTATTTCCTGTGTTCTTGCTGGGGAAGGTCAGTAAGTGAAGAGGAAGAAAGTACAACATGATACAGTTTATGGCGTGTTTTTATCAAGACTTTGGCGTTCGATTTTTGAATGAACCTGTTAGAAGTTTCCAGAAAGTTTGTACTGTGGTGGGTCCTTATATCATTTGTTTAACCTTTATGTTACTATGTTTTTTGGTTACTGGGGAGAATATACAGGGAAGTCAATTGCAGCATGCTCTTCATCACCATCTGAAGCTAGAGACTTGTAGTCTAGATGACAAGACACTTCTGCATGCTGTCTAGTGCAATGCGCCTGATCGTAGCAGTACCAGCTAGACTTGACTTCTGCAGGGTCAGGACCAATTGTGTTCTGGGGATCTCAAAGGATGGACATTCAAATTCAGTAGGTTTTTGGTCCAGTGTTTGACCACCTACATAACTGTTTATTGTATTTATTTGTTTAATCAGTGTTTTCTGTGTTGTAACTTCAGGCTGTGGCTTCTCAAACTGTCACTGTGCACCTTCAAGTCTGTCTGTCTTCTGTACCCTCCTATATAGGTAGTGGAAGACTGTTAAGGCTACAAGCAGATGTCTCTTTTCTTAAGGGTGAACAAACACGCTATTTCAGTCTCTCATCATATGTCTTGTACAGCAGAATTTTCCTCCCTTGTCCGTGTCATAGGTCTGGATTGACTCTGAAGGTTCAATGATTAACTTTGTTTTCATCTGTGCAGGCTGGTAGTAAGCATTTCATCTGAGCAACAGCTAACCTGTTGGAAGTTACTCAGCTAGGCAACTGTAAGAAGAGAGTTAATATGTTAACATTAAGTTCTGATTTTTGCTGAGATACTACAGCTGGTATCACAGACAAGGGTGCCTACGAAGGCTGGAAAAGGACTTTTCGCAAGGGCAGGTAGTAATAGGACATGGGGAATGGCTTTTAACTGAAAGAGAGTAGAATTAGTCTGGAGATTAAGAAAAAAAATGCTTTACTGTGAGGATAGTGAGCCACCGGAACAAGTTGCCCAGGGAAGTTCTGTTTGCGACATGCCTGGAAGGACCTTTGAGCAACGTGGTCTAGTGGAAGGTGTTGGGAGGGGGCATGGAACCTGGGGGTAGGGATGGTCTTTAAGGTCTCTTCCAATCCAGACCATTCTGTGAATCTAGGACTTGTTGCTTTCACCATGCTCCACTGTCCTTTAACTGATTAATTATCTGTAAATCTACAGTCAGACTTCACAGTCTGAAGACATTAAAGCAGTATAGTTACTGTCCTAGAATACCACTATGATTCTTTTAGATGACTGGGGTTTTTTAATTACTTCTTTAAAAAATTATGTTAGAGACATTAAACCACCCAAAGTAATTAAAATAAAATACTAGAAAGATAAGTAAGCATGTGGACAAAGTGACAGTGAAGTTGAAAGTTGCAAATGTCACCTTAAAATTGTACTAATGTGTATTTTGAAAAGGACAGTACTTACTAGCTAATACCAAGGAATAGATTCAGATTTACTATGTAACTTAAAGTTGGTTTAAGCATCTGGAATGGAACAAGTTCCCTTTGATGTGTGAGCTGAACACATTTCTTAAAAGACCTATTGTCTTTCAGAGTCATTTGACCTCATCTGGCAATTTTTTTCTGTTTATTTAGCAAACATAGGCTACAATTGCCAGTTTTGTCATATGATGACTAACATCATCATAATATAATGGAATATTGTGTAAACAAATCAAAAAGCTTACACTTCAAAAGATGCAAGAAGGTGGTGAATTTGCTAAAAACAAAGGAGCTGTTTGAGATAATATGCAATCCAGTTTGATGTAAAAAGTTACGAAATAGATTGATTTGATGAGCAGTTGAACTTAAAATCAATCTGGAAAATTAGATGATGTCAGCTTTACTGGCATTATAGATTCTTTTATCTTCCCTTTATTTTTGCTTTTTTCTATACATGAATGGAACTGCTAGTAGTTGTTTTGCTGAGGAGCTCAGACAATCAGATTTCATCATTGGTTTTTTTTACCACTTGAGTCAGTCAGTACATTCCAAGTGATTTTGCTGTAAAAACTAAATCCAGTGTAAACTTGGTAATCAGGTTATTAGATGCTAGTTGTAACAGCTCACATTACTAAAAAACTTAGCTCTTTTCAGTCCTTCGTCTCAATTTCCTAGCTCCTTTAGCTAGAGAAATCACGAGGCATCATGAACTTTTGGGAACTTAATGAAAGCCGAGTGTGCTGGAGACCTGCTACTTAACCTCTGTTGCTTAAGAGCTGGTGTGAAAGCCTGTGCAGGTTTTCTCCTGCTTCTGTTCTGATGAAGCTGTAGTTTGCAAGGTCGTTAATCAGTCAGGAGTCTTCAAACAATCTGCTGAAGACTGCCCACATAGGAGACTGAGCAAAATATGTTTTAGTGAAGGCAGCAGCTTTGGTATGTTGTGGCTGATGGAGACCACAGCATTACTCAGAACATGATTATGCTGGGCTTAGATATCACATGTTACTGCTTTAGAATAAATCTGTCACAGAAATTCAGTGGTTTGGAGGCAGTGTCTAGCATTTCTATTTATCTTGCATTACCTTAGTTGTGCTTCTCTCTGTGTTCCTTCTGTGTGGGAGATGTTTTGATGTGAGGCATTTGAAACTCCTAAGTCTACTCTTGCTTATTCAGAGAGTATGTGGGCTCCTACACTTCAAATGGTCATTGTCACTTTATGGTTCAAAAATTGAATTAAATTCTGAAACATTAAACATATGCTAGTGCTGACTGGAATTTTAACATTAGTCTGTATCGTATCGTTTTCATCAACTTTTATATAGTTCTTAGAGATTCTATAAATTATGGCCTCTGCAGTGTAAACTCACAGATTAAAAACAGCTGAAAAAATGAGAATACCACAATATTCAGGGAAATGTTTAGGGAATGTGCAACCTTTCTTCTTCAAAAATACCACACTGGCTTTATGATGATCCTATACATCCAGCCATTGGTGTCACAGTGTTAGTTTGCTACCTGATGATCTAGTTGGTAGAGATGGGTGTTAGCTTTCCAGCTTTACATGCGTACATTCTTTTTGTTGTTTTTAACATGTATCAGTAGGTTCCTAATTAGGGTGGAGAGTGTGGAGAAATGTATTTTAAACACACAATGCACAAAAACAAATGCAAGGGGTACCCTTGCCCCTACAGCCCCCTTATGTAGGGTTTGATGAAAGACACTACAACATTTTTAGGCAACTTTGATGGGTCGGTACTGGGAACACAGACATATCACTCAGACCACAATTTGTCTTGAGATACATGCAGACGTTCTGTGCACGAGACTATTTTGGAAGTATTAACAGCATGTGTGTGGGAGGAGAGAAAACTACCTCTACAGAGTGATCTGATACTTCCTATTCTGAGCAAGTACCTAGCCCTTCCTGTGTGTTATTGTCTGGAGGATCAGATGGGTGCCACAGCAGAGGGATTCTTGCTGCTGGTATTTTTTCAGGGCAGATATAAAAAGTATGAAAGGTCAAAGAAGGAAAATAAAGGGGAGGATTTCAGTTTCTCCTGTAAATATCCAAGTCCTTCATCTTGAAATGGTTGACTGTCTTGACTTTGATTAAATCCTTTCCTTAGATTTCTGTCTTGGGATGTTTTTTATCTTTGGCCTACACTGCTTTTGAAGTTTCAGCTGAGTTTTTAAATACAAAGCTAGAAATGGCTCTGTTTCAACAGTTCTATCATTGAAATATCACTTTGTTCTCACAGAAGAGATAGGAAACACCTATCTTGATTGGTGATAAAGAACCAAAGAGTGAATTTGCAGATTAAGAGTTTGCTTTTTGCATTGGGTAATCGTGAAATTAGCACTAGAATAAGTGGTAACAGAAATTCTCCAAAAAAGGCTTGCTGTTTGAGGGTTATTTCTGAAACATCAAACACAGTAGGTGTGAGACTCTATGTAAGTCTGATAGTTCCTATGTAATTTGAAAAAAAATCCATATCATGTCCATATTATCAGTGTCTTCATAGTGCATCCATATAGCATGAAAACAAAATATAATGAAAACATAGCAGGTAGATACAGAGGAAAACCAGGAGCATATTCCTTGTTTGCATTTTCCCCTGCCTGTCACAGGAATGGCAGTTGTAGTGACTCTACTGGGATTTATTTTGTTTTAGGAAAGTTTGGGATTTGGATTGGTTTAGTATGGAAAGATGTATTAGCACTAGTTCGCCTTGTGTTACAAAAGGTTAGATGATGTGGTTAAAAGTTACTGTATTTCATTATGTTCTAATTACCGTACTGTTACTTAAAAGTCAAGCTTGCGAAGAAGTACCAGAAAGTGAATTGTTTCTTACTGTATTTGATTGTAATGACTGAGCGAGCAGTCAAAATTGACCCTCATGTTGCGGAGACAAGTATAAAAGCTGTGTAACTTTCAACTGTTTATGAATGCACTGTCATCCTTTTGCTTTTAAAAAAGAAAACTTCTGGAGGCAGTAAACGTTAAGTGATTATTCTCTGATGACAGAAACCCATTCTTTATAGAAACCAGCTCTTTATAGCGTACAGCTGGATCATTCAGTTCTCTGCTCCCCAGGGAGAGTTCCCCTGTAGGGAGTTAGCCAGTAGATAATTATTAAGTCTTGAATAAGGCTTCAGAGAGGAATTAAATATTCTTTAGTTAGCATTTGCCAAGATAGATAAGCCTGTTTTATGATAGTATTCATTTAAAGAAAAGGGGAAGAGTTACCTTCTGGTTTAGCAAGGTTGCTGAGCCTGCCAGCCAACAGTATAAGTATTGCTGACTCCATGAAGACAGTCCTAGCAGGTGAATGGGGCCCAGTGAAGCCTCAGATGTTCCTGCCATAACCCATTCAAATGTGGAGTGTTATTCATACCTTGATCTGCACAATCTGCACTCCTTTTAATTTTATTTTTTTAATAGTCTGAAATGAGAAAAGAAGCTGGCACAAGACTGGAAAATTAATCTTGAAAGCTGATGCTTTTAATCTGTATCGGTTGAGATGCCGAAGTACGGTACATAGTTTTGTTTTTTCCTGATTATATATCAAGCCAGAATAATACGTCATGAACAATAATAGTGTCTTGAAGAATAAGGGGAAATTATGACAGATTTGAACAAAAGTTCCTCTTCTACAGATAGTTAAAATGAAAGAGAAGACTTAAAAAAGGAAGGTGTATCACTTGGCATTTTATGTATGGAACACTTCAAGTTGATCTGGATCTGAGTGGAAACATATTGCACGAAATCAGACTAGATAGATCAGATCAGCATGTTACATCCTTTCTAATATATTGTACTGTGCCCTACACTTTTTGGAACACAGATAAATATGGAGTGATGGAAAAAATGCCTTGAAATGCATGATATGTTAATATAACTTAAGTAATACAGAAATATGGTGTGTGCAATGTATTTTTATTGCATATGAAATAAGCTATATGTATATGTAGCTATTTGTATAAAACTATATCTATGTATAAAGCGATATATATAAAGCTATATGTATAAAACAGTTGTTAAAAATTACGCTCATAACATTTGGGTAAATGCTAAAAAGTTGGCGGTAGGAAAGTTGTCTTGTGATAGCTTGGTGATATTAATAAGTATTAATTTTTAAAATGTCTTCGATAGAAACATAACTGTGTCTGTGCTAGTTTTAGACAAGAATGATTAAAAAAAGGATTTACTACTTGTGACTTAAATACCAAGTTTTGTTATTCTGAATGTGAGGTGCAAAGATCCAACCCTGACCCTGATTTGTTGCTCATGTAGACACTAAGGTCAGTGGGTATTCTGTTGCCTGGTTTCTTACAGTTTACTTTACTGAGGTCCTAAGATATAAAAAGCCAGGACAACACAGAGCTGGATATATTTCTGTGTGGAAAAAAGAGTTGGCACTTCTTCTCATTTTGTAAAGTGGAGATAAATTAAATGGGTAGGCAGTAGGTGAAAAGTGCCATATGTGTGACTTTTAATAAAGAAGCATTGTTTTCAGGAATTTCATGTTCAGAATATGACAATAACACATCATCCCCTCTGAATTTCTTCAGTTTCCACCATGTATTGCTTTCTGCTTGGAGTGTAACTGTGAAAACATTCTTCATCTGCACCTGCAATACCACTTTCATTTGAGGGTTGCCTGCTGCAGATAAAATACACACAGACTTGTGTTGTAGGGTTCTTTGCAATGCTGTGTCTCACTTACATTTCACTTAGACTTGGATTTCTGATATGTTTGTAGCATCTATCTCAAAAAAATCTGGTGTAGAACTAGCAGAACATGCTCTTCTTAGGAGCTTAACATATTCCTTTGCTTTTGATACCCGGCAAATGTAGGTTGGCACTTGACTTTGGAATATCTTCATGTGAGATTCTGGTTGACTTCACTCGCAACTTCAACTTGTAGCAGGAAAATAATTGTCAGCCTCCTAAGATCTAAGTGATACCACTTAATTTTTTTTTTATATGTTTGAGACATTGGTGTTATTCTGCATGTCTTACCTTCTTTTTTCTTTGAGAGGACCTCTCATGAAGAGCAGAGAGGGGTGCATGACTATGCAAAGGAGAAAAAATTCCAGAACTTGTCTTGTTCATACAGGCAGAGAGCCTGCCTAATTCAGAAGTGTTGCCATCACTTGTGAAATGGCTTGGAGCTAAAGAAGCGCAGCCCAACCTCTGGACAAAATCTGGAGATAGTGAAAAGGGATCACTTATTTCCTGAAAGCCAAAAATAGAGGGGAGTAAAAAGGAAATTTTGCATACCTCTGGACTCATCAGTGGCAATTGTGTGTTTCAAGAAACAAATTACAGTTTTGAATTCTTGCAATAAGTAGTTTTTAGAACTATGAAAAACAGTGTTTCAGTGAAATTTTTGTGGCTTTGCTGAAGGGCAGGTTGAACACATGATATAATTAGTTTAACTTCTTAGGCGAAAGTTTAAAATGGTTTAAAGTTTCGAGAAACTTGAAGGGTTAAAATATTTTGTGTGATGCAACTATTGGAGGCTTTCTGATTTCTGATCTGGTATTTCAAAGGAAATGCTACCCAGTGTAGGTGCAAAACATCACTTGAAGTTTAAGAATAGAAAAGAACAATTTTTACTTCATTTCTATGGTAACTGAAATGTGATCCAGTTTCATTGCATCTAGTACACATTCAAAGCAAGGCTTCTTAGATGGGTCTTCAGACTACTTCGTTCCTCTCAGACGTTTAACACACAGACCTGCATCTCTTCTGCTTCAGTTTCAAGATCAGTTTTGCTTTTCATGGTGTGAAGATTGCCTGGTATGTGCTTTGCAATCCAAATTCTGCAGCTTTTTGTCAAGGGAACAAACTAAGTAAAGCCATTAAGTGATGGCAGTTCATGTTCCACTTCCAGGATCCTTTTACAGGTCTTTTCCTCTCGTCTCATCTTTGTTGTGCTCCTTGTCACCCCTTGCTCTCTTAGTAAAAAGGGAAATGCTTTGGGACAAGGCAAAGGGGAAAAAAATACTTCAATACAGATTTTAAACTTCTTTGTCCATTGGTACCAAATGTTTTAGTAACTTGACCTAAACTATCAAGAAAGATAACAGTCAAGTTAGCTAATCATAATATGAACCTTCTTCTATTTCCCTCCTGCTAGGAAAAAAATCCACAAGGAATGCAGATACAGGACACAGGACTCATTGTAGTTAGGCTGACCAAGTTGGGGCATGTATTTGTTCTGTCAGAAACATCTTGAAAACAAAGCTTTAGGTGGTACAAATAATCGTGTGTGTGTTTATGTAGAAGTTCTTTGCACTAGAGTCATAAATATTCATATATTTTATAGATGACCTTTGTAGTCACATCGCATTACTACTCATTACTAGGTTGGTAGTGTGTAAATATATTCTAAGGGTAGTTATTTATGGTGTGGTATCAAGCAGTTTGAGGTATGGGTGAAGCCTAGTGGGATTAAATTTTGCTGATCCCTGTCAGCATTTTTTATTTCTTTTTAACACGAAGTATTTTATATGTCTTCCCCTCCTGAAAGTCATCGTGATTATCTCAGCTGATCAGCCACAGCTTGTGTGGCCGTGGAGAAGACAGGGGCGACTTCCCAAGCACAATGCTTTTAACTCCCAGAACACAACCAAAATCAGTCCTTCACCACAACAAATCAGTCACGCAAGAAGGCTTGTGAGCTGCACTAGGAGAGAGCATGGAAAGCTGAAGATGATAGAGGGAAATGAGTAGAACTGTACATTTAATTTCTTCCCAAGCAGGAAATGAATGTGCTGCTTCTCAGCTTCTTTCAAGTTAAATTTACTGAAGAATCAATCTTGTGTGTTAATTCTCACTGTTTATAAAACAGTGGTATTGTGTGTGTATTCTTACAGGCCCCAGAAAATACAACTACAAAACAAAATCCGGGCAAAGCTGATATTTATGGTGTCCTCTGCAAAAGCTTTTTAATCTTTCCAGGCATGTTCCCCTACTACTTTCTCACCTGTTACATTCCTTATAAAGAGGTGATTTTTTACAGTGCTCCCCATGTCCCTTTACACCCTCTAATTGGTCATTTACATTCTGGCTGAGGCTGTGTCTACAGGAACAGTACATTCTAGTAGGAGCAGCTATGTAGGAGAGCAGAACAGTTGCTGTTGGGGAGCCATGATGTGCATTAGATGTCTTGTGATCTCCTCCAGCCTGGCTCACCCTTTTCATTGGTCTCAAGGTCTGCTAGCAATGGGAGGGAATCAGTTAGTCTTCCAGTTCAGCTTCATCCAAAAAAAAGTCTGATTTGTACGCTCCAAGATTAGTCTGAAATTAAAATTGAATCATGGTAAGTGGGAACTGTTAAAGTTGGTTCAAAAGCATTCTCAGGATGCAAGCTAAAACAGTAATGTAAATGCAAGCTGGGTGCTCCTGCAGAAAAAAAAAGGCAAATCAATTTTTGATTTGCTTTCACAGTGAACTGTTTTGTGGTCTTAATATAGCATAGCATTTATATACTGTTCCATAGCCCATGGAGCTCACGTCACTGGGCACATGTCGGGGAAAACAGGCTGATGGCCTCTGATGAGGAACTCACTTAAGATAAGGGACATAGTCTGATGGCAGTGCAGTTTAACTAGTGGTTACTGGTTGACTAGCTGATGATTAGTGGAGAATCACTTACAGTCATTCACAAGATCCAGCACTCTGTTACTGGCATGCCAGTGATCTTAGCAACAAGTTAAGGAGTAAAATAAGTTGCATGAAAAAAGTTTAATTGTCTGCAAAATTCATAAACAAGAAAAGAAAGATCTAAAGTCTTCGGGTTTGTCTACATCTTCTCTGCATCGAAACTCTACTAAAATGAAGATGGATCATGGATGTATTGTTTAGGTATATAAATTTGGCTGCTATTTTTTAAAAAGGGGGAGAGGGGCAACTGCTGCAGACATGAAACAATTTTGAGTGTTTTAATTAGAGCAGTGTGTTTTCATACAGCTGTCTAGATCATCTTTCTGTGTCAACATCACAGCATATTACAGTACTAGGTGGTGGAAATGCAACTTTTTTTACAGCCGGACTATTTTATTTGATTGATTTTGTCAAGTTCATTGGAATTAGAGAATTCACTAGTAGTTTTAGCATAGATCAGATAATTGTATTTAGCTGTTTCTACAGAATTTTATGTGTTCCTCCTCATCCCAGCTATTCATAGCATGCAAGAAGGTACTGAAACCTACTGAAATCTGGTTTTTGTAATAGGGAAAAGGTGCAAGACAGGATTAAATGTGTTTTGTACTTGCTGGCTAAACCCTGTGATGTATTCTCGTAGTTGTGGGCTCTGATTCATAAAGATTTCATCTGTAGCTATTGGAATAGTAGCTACCCCACTTGAGGCATGTACCTTCGTGTCTTGAGTCTGTGTGGTCTTACAGTCTCATGGGCAATTAGAAATAGATCATTAAAAACGAGACTTAAGTGGACTTTAAGGTAATGGGAAGGTTTCACTTGAGCTCAAGTAGTTTGTTAGCTGTTAAACTCTACTTTGTACAATATGCCTTAAACTGAGAGGCTGATACTGTGTTTTGTGGCTTTTTTTTTCCCCAAGTACAGGCATTTTTCAGAGTATGGGCATACAGTGACTACACACTGCATGAATTGCTCTGTGTAAGCTCCCTGGCTCTGGCCTAAGAAATGAGGAGAGGCTTTTATTTTTTTTCGTCCTTTAGATGCAACGCTCAGCTGGAGGCAGGCAACCAAAGCAGCTTCAATTAGAGAAGGTCTTTACTGCCTCTAATGTTTTTGATTGCATGTTATTAGATTGCTGAAAACTGAAGCTGTGGCTGTGAAAATTGGGAAGCAGCAGTTAGGCAATTCTTGCTTTCTGTCGCACGGGATAGGAATCAGAAGAGTCCTTAAGCTGGCATTTTGTCTTACTACTCCGCTGCACCCCTTCAGCTCACAGTCGAGAATCATGCAGACTGGAATTTATCTTGAGTTCGTGGGTTCAGAGTTCGGTAAAGATACGTCTGTGTCTAACCCTGATCAAACTCAAGGCACTGTTCTGGACATAGCCATGAAGTGTATTACAAATAGTGACATCAGGGCATGCAGAGCAGAAATTTCCTAAGTTAGTGGTTTCATAGACTATTCTAACATGCTTTGATCCTTAATTCTTGTTTTGAATGACTAAGCCTCAAATATGATCTGTCCCACCATGATTTAAATACAAATACAGGTAGAAGTTACTGTATGAAACATTGCAAATACCAGTTAATAAATGTGGAATTCAGTAAGGTTATTTACAAATGTTCTGTTGGCATAAATGTTAGGAGTGGTATCCATGCTTGTCTGCTACACATCCTCTTAAGTAAAAACTACAGTAATACTAGTGTCTTGGGTTAACCTCAGAATTTGGTCTCTGTTTTTTGAGTCTTTTGAAAGATCTTATATGCAAATATAGGATATGCAATATCCTATAGATGGTTAAGTTCTACATTTATGGCACATATTGGTTTTGCCTTTTCAATGAATCTCAGATGTTTTCTTTGCCTTCCTTTTAGAAAAGACGACGGCGGATTGATCGAAGCATGATTGGGGAGCCGACAAACTTCGTTCACACAGCTCATGTAGGATCAGGAGACCTCTTCAGTGGAATGAATTCAGTAAGCATGAGTGGATGAACATAATTTCATACTAGACAGAATACAGGAACACTGTATATGTATATTGTAGCTGAAGCAATGAGTCTTTCAACTATAAGAATGAATCTGAGGAATGACCTGATAGCATTTTAATTCCAAGTCCTAAACACTTGCATACAAGAATATGGAATATAATTGTTTTAATTCCTGTATTTACTGATAAAGCATTTTAGATGCTCTATAAATGATACAGAATACTTGTTAAATTAAAAAATCACTCTGATTACATGTATGAACCAAAATAGATGTATACTTGAAAATATACTCAGGTTTTATGTAGAAAACTCCAAGTGCATTATAGTTGACTAGATTTCTTCCCTTAAATGCCTCAAGCTGTTCTAAATATAATTTATGTAAAACTCTTAACTTACCTCAGTTTATGGTGCACACAAATTTATTTTTGGGTGTTGTTGCTGAGCTTTTTGTATATTCTGTAGCCCTGTTTGCAGTGTGAATTATTTCCAGAGCAAGCAGTGTCACAGGTAAGGTTTTGTGGCTTCCTGTAGAAGATAGGAACAATAAATATTTTTATCTCTCTGAAAGTGAAAAACAGAGGCTAAGATAGATAATGAAAAAGAGCTTATGGAAATAGAGCTTCAAATACAGCTTCAAATTTCTGTGAAATGTCAATCTGTTTCTAAGGTCAATAATACAAAATATAGAAAATGGTTGTATGCATATTAAAAAATACTTCTTGACTTCAATAATCATCTTTAAAGGAAATCATATTTGGAGATTACAAATACTTGTTGAGAAAGAGCAAAAATCTCTGTTAGAGGTATCAGAGCTAAATAGAAATAGAATCAGAGCTAAAAAAGACAGTTTTAATGTAGGGAAGGGAGGTTGTTCGTAGTTTCAACTAGTTTAAGTTGGTCTTATTGAGATCAGACAAAAACTTCAGTAACTCAGCGTGTAAAGGGGAAGGACACAGCTAGAAAATTTGACATCAAAAAATACACTACATTTTCCCAGAAACAACATGGTAGTCTGGAAATTATTTGTACTGAAAGCTCTGTAAGCAAGTTAAATGGCTAGACACAGATTCAACTTGATAAAATCTAGTTAATGCCAGTTACTTATTTAATGTGATATAGTACATTAATATTTACAGCCAGTGTAAATTGAAATAATAAACTGATAATAATGTGAGCAGCTTGTTTGATTTTTTTTTTTTTTTTTTTTTTTTTTTTTTTTTTTTTTTTTTTTTTTTTTAGTACAGCTTTTGCTTTTTAAATATTTGTAGTTTCTCCTGTGGGAAGCTTCCTCATTCTCACAGCTGAGCTGCCTCATGAGAGGTTTGTGTAGGTAGCCTGAAGCTTTATTTTTTTCACTTTCCGCCTGTTTGCCCTCACCTTTGTCTTGCATAGTACCCAATTTATCTCCAGATAGCAGATAATCATTATTGTCTCTCTACATAAACTTTTTCATTTTGAATGCTTGTAAGTAGCTCTTTCTGTCTTTGTTGTTGGTGGTGTTGTTTGGATAACGTGCTGCATCAGTGACCAGAGAAATTCTTCTGATCCTAGATAGAAAGTGTATGTATGTAAAAAATAATCATTCCTGCTCCCCCTGCTTCAGAAGCTCAAGTCTCTACTTTTTCACACTGCATATTTTCTGCCTCTTCTGTGGTGGTCTCCATGTTCATTTTTCGCAGTGTAAATTCTGGGATTATGGTGTTAACCTTCATATGTTTTTCTGCTGCATAATTTACTTTGTAGTATGGACACTGTATTCCTTCAGGAACCTCTTAGTGCCTTCTTCTTCTAGATAGCTTAGGTGAATACCTGCAATTTAATTACTTTTTTCCATTTAAATTCGGTTCTTTGTTCACTTTGTATCTGCCCTGTGCCTTTTTTCATCAGCATTATTATTTGTATAAATCCTTACGATTCCAACTGAATAGTTTTCTGACTATTCAGAATATTGCTGGAATATTTTGCTTTTTTGTTTGCCTTCTCTGTAGAGTGCCTTTCTCCTTTGTCAAAGGTATACTTAAACAGCAGGAGCCCTCTGTGCACTGTTTCTTTTTCATTCCCATCCCTTTTTTCCCTATTTTGCTTTCATAATCCATAGTGAAATCTCTTTCTTCTTCTTTTTTATATTCTTCAGTTTGGTCTTTGATTTCATGTATTTCTTGTAGTTTCCCATTGTTTTCTTTCTCAAGGTCTATCTTTCTTTCTCAAGGTCTATCAAGGTCTATTTCTTAATTCTGAAAAGGAGGGAAAGAAAAGGAAATAAGGAAATTTAATGAGATAAATAAGCAGCACAACAGTTGACATGATCCTTAATGGGTACAATCCTCTTTCCCTTCCAAAATATTTAAAATCTTTTAAGTCACATCTAAATTAGACATAAGAGAGAAGAACCTTGCTGTTACGTATCATCAAAGAAAGGCCTTTTTGGGAAAGAAGAAAAAACTGCATTTCATAGTGCTTGTTCTTGTTGCTCAAACGGCCTCAGAAGGAGGGTGCTTCAGGAGGAAGCCTACAAATGTTAGACCTTTTTTGCTCAGCGATTTTAACATTGTATGTCTCCTACAAAGTTTTCATATGCAAAATAGCCACTGAACTGTTAATGCAGACCAGTTTCATTTGTTGAATTCTGTTTTAAGGGCAACAGTCTCTGTGTTTGAGCCTGATACTTCCTTATGCAGTAACACAAACACTTACGTGTGTGACTCATGACCCGGGGAAATTATTCTAACCTTTAAAAAACTCCTAAAAATTTACACCTTAACCTTGCAATTTTTGTTGATTTGCTGCTCTCCAGAATTATCAAGTCTTGCAAGCAAGTTGTCAGGCTGAAAGGTGATGTGGCCTGGACGTTTTCGTAGTTCCTTTTCACTGGAGTAAGAGTTCATTCAGATAAAATTAACAGCATCCTATAGTCACTCTTCTGAATGCATTTACATGTATATTAATTATTTTCTGAGGAAAAAAGTATTGAATTCAAACTTCGTTTTTTTCAGTTGGCAACAAAAGATGCTTGGTGAAGAAGATGAGCAGCTTGGTAAAATGTGGAAGTTCTTAAATACGTCCCCGTGCACTTCTGCACGCTCTTTTACTGAGCTTGTAGTCTTTGATGTCAGATGCACTACAAAATTGGCTCTGAACACTTTTCCCTGGAGAAAAATGAGATTGTAATATTGCTTTGCTGTGGCTATATCACTTATTTCAGCAAAAGGCCAAAAGTATAAAATGGTTTTACATTGCACTGCTTAAATAAATAAAAACAATCTTTTGCATAGCCTTCCAAATGCCATATTGCTGAAGATAAAGATCAAAACAACAGGCTCTTTTGTCACATAAGTTTGAAAAACTGTGTGGAAGAATGAGTTTGCTGATTCATTTTGTACGTGTGCATGTGTTTTGCTTGCTGGCGAAAAAAAGTGTACTTCTTTTTCCTTTGTAGACAGGGAAAATATCGTGCAAGCTGCTTGGAAATATTTCTCCTGTGCTGTTTTAATACAGCTTTCCAGTGATGTTTTTAGGTCTCTGTGGAGGAGGAGCGTAGATGAAATAATTGCAAGTGGTGCTCTGCAGGCATAGCCTTGAATGAATGTTATTTTCCGCTCATTGTGTAGTTGTTATGTATGCTCTGGGATGCAGAGAAAAAAAGGGACAAACCTTTAAGATTCGAGTTGTCTTCCTGCAGGCACTTGGACATGATTATTTTGACTCACGCAACACAAGCAGGAAAGAGCTATGGGCTCCTTTTCTTTTTGGTGATAGAGGCAGTGAAAGTCATAGCAGGATGTGCATGTCTTGGAAACGGGGGGCACAAAGCATGTGTCTTTATGTATTTATTTGCATGAGGCTAAAAATACCGTCAAATCAGCTATGTTCAGGGAAGTTGAGAATTACTATGGTTTGAACAACAAATGCCCTCCACTTAAAGGAACAGTGTCAATTAAGGAAAGCATTGTATGTTCTTACATAAATAGATAAATCAAAAACATTCCACAAACCAAAAGGTTCTTTTTGATTTAGAAAATCCTAGTTTAGCCCTGTTTTAATGATCTGAAATTAGACATACCGATATTTTTAAGTTGTCTATTATACTTTTAACATAATGATGTTAACTTCTCTGGTGTATCATACTTGCCAAAGAACATTTTCCATATAACAAGAATTATATATTTATAACAATAAATTATAGTTTCTCAGGTGGAGTCCATGCCAGTAAGAGACTTGATTTTTTTTTTGTTTTTGATTAATCAAGTGGGTCAGTGAAACCCTGAATCAGCCAGGTTTTTTTGGGAGAGAGGAAAAACTTTTGCCTCAGCACCAGTTCTTCCATCTCTTCCACTGCGCTACATGCCGAAGTTACATTTCAGCAAGCCTTTGGTGCATATGTCCTCATGCAGAAATAATGTAGCTTTACTGGTAATAAAGGAGCACTTGAAAACTAAACCTAGAAAAGAAATAAAATTAGAAGCAAGAAGATGTCGTAGCTCACTGTCTTTCTTCTTTCCTCTCCCCTCCTTTTTCTTTCTACGTCCAGGTCAGCTCAATTCAGAATCAGATGCAATCCAAGGGAGGTTATGGAGGTGGCATGTCTGCAAATGTTCAAATGCAGCTCGTAGATACAAAGGCAGGATAACCTTGGGGATACCTTTCCTGTGAGTATTGTGCTCTACTTTTTAGGCACTGTTAGAACAGTAGGAAGAACAATCGTACTGCTTCATAATTACCTCCCTATAAAAACCTGTGTCTTTATGATGACCAATTTAAAACTTCTGAGTAAAAAGTTAGATATCTTGTAAGAATGTTAATTTTTCACAGAATGGACAGGAGATTGTTCTGACTCTATCAGTCTGTCCTTAAGTATGTTTTAACCAAGATGATATTGTAGACTGATCTTTGCAGGTGAAGTTAGTTGTAAAACAAATCTCAGAAGAATTTTGTGATGTGATTATGATACCATTTGCAGTGCTTCCATAAGATGTATGGTGTTAAGTCAATGTACAGCAGTATTACAGCTGGAAACCGGTCACTCAGAATGCTCAAAACTTGGTTTAATGCGTGTTTTCTGTCTTTTAGGTTTATGTGAGTTCCTGTATCTTCTTTCCCGTGTCCTCCCTTTTGCCTTGGTGACTGCTTTCTGTGCTCATGACAAGAGAAGTGATGGCTCATTGTTCACCCTTTGTGATTAGTCC
Source organism: Corvus cornix cornix (assembly GCF_000738735.6). Taxonomy (NCBI): domain Eukaryota; kingdom Metazoa; phylum Chordata; class Aves; order Passeriformes; family Corvidae; genus Corvus; species Corvus cornix. The sequence continues at coordinate 32,895,995 of NC_046357.1, forward strand.
AGTGAAAAGTTGCTGTTCTGCTCTGGTGATGCCATTTATCAGATTGGTCCGACTGTGCCTTTTAGTGGCATGCACGCATTGGCCTCTACCAGTATCATGGATGTAGATTACATGTTTAGGATTGGTTGTCACTTTTTAGTTGTGTTAAGGCAAATTAAAGCACCAACTTTAGCTTTCCTCATTCCTCAGAAATACTAATGCACAACATCCTGTTGCTTTTTAGTCTTTCAATCTTTTCTCCACTCAAATAGTTTAGAAATGAATGAGTTTCCACTAATGTCTTCAATCACCTAATGTTCATTCATTTTTGAAAGGTCTGAGACCTGCAAGCACAAATAATTATTTCATACAAAATCAACAGAGTAGATGACCGCATGCTTTGTGAGGTTGCTTTGTATGGTGGCCTGCTTGGTGCTAAAAGAAAAAAAAAATTGCTTACTGCAGATGTGAAAAATTTTGCTGTGGCACCAAGTCATGCCTGTTTCTGAAAAAGGACTTATAACTTAGCTGCTTCAGAGTTATGTCTTTATTTTAGTTTTTATGCAATTGGTCTTGAAATAATAAAGAGAGAGCTTGCATTCATAAGGCATTTGTTGTAAATGTTCAGTATATTTATTTTGAAAGAGCTGACCTTCAGACTGTAAAGCAGTGTAGTACCGTATCTAAGTGTTGTGGAATCGCTTTAGTCTATTTAACAGAAGAGCAACATGTTTGGCTGCTTCTTTTTCTTTTTACAATTTTTCTTAATTTTAACCTGTACGGTCATTTCCAGTAGCAGCATGTCAGACTGCCTGCAATATTGGCTGAAAAGTTTAGTAGACCTTTCTAAGTAGTTGGCAGTTTCTGTGTACTAAATATTTAGGGGCCATGGAAGTTGCTAAGAGCTACATACTAATCTGGCAGAACAGGTGCCAATCAAAACAACATACAGGGTGACTTTTTACTAAGTCAGTAAAATGCCTTTTGCTCAGGTTCCAAAGCATGTTTCTTTCACATGTTGTGAAACTGCATTTTAATATTGCACTGTTTTCAGATTATCTCTGTAAATGGTCCCTTTTTTTGCTCCTTGCTGGTGGTTTTAGAGAAGTCAATTATTTGAGGCCTGGTTACATTAAATTTTTATGTGATAAAAAACCCCAAACCATCCATACAAATATGGCATAACTGAGCCTAATCAAATTCATTTTTATATGCAAAGACGCATGTAGACTGTTGTCATAAATGATCCTTTATTCTATTTCTATCCTTTCCCTGATTTCACATTGCAACAGCTGTCTGGTTGACTTAAATATGTATGAACCTACCTAATCTTCTCTCTCTGTTTGTAAGCAACACATAAAATACACAGCCATGGAGGTAGTTCACCTTCCCTAGGTTGTATTTTAGTGGTAGATGTCACTTATCTGGTTGAATAGTTCAAATTAGGTTGAATAGTATTCACTGATAAAGATACTGATTCCTGATGAGATGTTCAATTGTCTGGATGCGTAAACACATGGCGGTGCAGTGATATACTTTTTTTAGGGGATAGCATTTCCAATGCCACTTTAACAATGACTCTTAAATATACTACAAAACTATTACAAAATTATTTGATCTTTGTTATTGGTAATAGCAGCTTAAATTTGCTTGCCAAACCTATCTTGCACTTGCCAAAATGTTTTCAGCTCAATAGCCAGGAAAAAAAATTGACATATTTTTATAACAGACATACTTTTTTTGTACATTGTGTTCATTCTTGAATAAAGTCAGTTCAGTGTTGGCTTGTAGATATTAAAAGGAAAGTATTGACTTTGATTCAATAAATGTTTTCTTTCAGTTGGTGGCCTACCCTTTTTTTTTCCGTAACTTGTATTTGCATTAGAAAAACAGCATCTTACAGACAAACTTGTGGTGAAAAGAGTAACCTATTAGTGTCAATAAATAATTTGCAGGCTTGAGTTTTTACATGTCACTTGACCCTTTTGTTGCAAAATGGATTACAACATAATTTTATCAGTATTATTGTTGCATTGATTTAACATGCATGCCAGGGGCTTCTGCAAGGAAGGGAGAGTTTCTTAAAAAATACTTCAGAAATCTTCTCTTTTGACTGCAACTCATATGCGTGTACCTTTCCTGATTGTGATGCAGATTTACTGTGGTGATCAGTAGAAGACTTATCACCATAGTATGCTCATCTGCATTAAAAGTACCTGGAAGGCACAATATTGCCTACTCTGTATTTGGCTCAATTCATTTTTATATTTGACACTCTCAAAATTTATTCCTTAAGCACTAATTTACTACATTAAATTTCATGCCAAATTCTTCTAAAGACTGATAATGAATTCTTTAGCTCATGCCAAGGCCATTAAATTGCCAGTGAGGAAAAAAGGCAGCTAGAGAGAAATTAGGTTCTAAAGGAAAATAAAGAAGGAGATAAATCCATGAGATACCAATCAACCAAAGGGTTCTTTTTTTAAATGCTGAGGTTATAGAAACTTAAAACTGTCTGCAAAGGTATGTCCTGAAGACAAGATGTTCCACTGTAAGTGCATGACTGACATTAAAGCTTATTAAAAATTGTGTGCTAGTTCTGCCAGTGATTAGTAGGATTACTTCAAAGGCATACCAGTGAAGCTGATTTCGACTGGTCATATCTATTTACCCTTACAGTCTGTACTAGCACTGACACTGATTTGGCTGCTAAGCTGACTATTGGATAGTGACCTATAGTAAAGGTTGGGGATTTATGACCAAATTGGTTAGTTTCAACCTGGATCAGTTTCTTAATGCTTATTCAGAGTAAGCGTGGGGAGTGAGTGTCATGGGATCAGGGATAATCTGTTGTGGGGAACACTGATAGCTTAACCTGGCTATAGAAAAGCTTTCTGAATTTTAAAAAAACCACCCAAAACAACAACCAAACAAACACAAGAAACAACAACCAAACAAACACAACAACATCAAACAAACAAGAAACAAAGCAAAAAGTAATTTAAAAAAACCCCAACAAAACAAAAAAAAAACCAAAACAAAACCATAAACAAAAAAAGGAAAAAAAAACCCAACAAAACCAAAAAAACCACCAAAACAAAACCATAAACAAAAAAACCAAACAAAACCAAAATGAAAACCCACCCAAAACAGAACATTCAGCCTTTGCAGCTGTGAATACATCTACTGGAAAATCTACTGTAAAGACTAACTCTGCATTTTGGGAGCTCTTTTTCCATGTTTTGTGCTCACCAGTTTTGTGCAGAGTATTCTGTTTGGTTTGGGGGTGCAGAGTATACTGAACATGTTGCCAGAAGATCAACCACATCATCACCAAGAGTCAGCCATCCTCATGCAGTATGATTTATTTCTGCTGCCAGTGATAATTCCATCTATCAGCACTGCACAAGAAATAATTTTCTACCTTCACACAGGCCAAGAGAAATTATAAGTTCAGATTTCAAGCAAGTTTTCTATTGAGCCTGGAAAACTCAAAGGGCTGGTTGAGTTGGCAATGAATTGTTGAATACCAAACTTGCTTACTTAAATATGATGCAGAATGATATAACCCCATTTATGAATAACTAAGTCATGCAAAAGTAGCATTTATTTGTAGCTACTTAAACATTTGTGTGAGCTTCTTACGGCATTCATTGTCTATAGACAAGTTTATGGTCTGTTGGAGGTGTGTTTCAAGAAATTTGATGATGTGTTTTTATATACAAGATAGTAACAAAACCTATTAGCAGAAAATAAAAGTAGAGCAGTATGTTTGGTTTATCAGTTCTTTCAAGTGAAGTGAACATTACTTTTGTACTGGGCTTGCTATATAAGACACTTCTGTATGCCATACAGGCACAAAGCAGGGCTGGAGATCAGGTAGGTAACACTGAAATTAGCTTACTCTGATTTTCCAACAGGTCGAGAAGGTGTTGGTATTTGTAAGGATCATGGTAAGCTTTGTTAGTCCAGCAAGTGACTGAGGGTAGGAGCTGTTTTAGCATCAGTGAGACACCTGCTGTGGATACCTGTCTCATTTCCTCAAAGTGCTAAGCAGTAAGAAAGCTTTATATACTGATGTCAGCATTCCAGGGGTGCACATCATCTACCAGTGCTCTGGATGTCAGGAGTCCTGGGCATATCCCTGTTTCCCAGGAATATGCTTCGTTTCACCCATACTATGCCTTCAGTGCCAGGAAGGGGTTGTTGGCTTTCAGTTTTTAAAATCTCTCACTATTACATGAGCTTTTGTAGCTCCCAGTTGATTTGAAATAATCTGCTAGGAAAAATAAACACATATCAAATTTGTGTCTTTCCTGGTGGGAGACTCCAGGTGAATGACTCCTGTTGACAGAGCAGTGGTGTGAGAGGAACCCTCATGCACCACACAGGAGCCTGGATTTATCTTTTGCACCTGCTGTCACTCACTGTGATCCCTCATCCCATGTGTGAGGTTGGCTGTTGTTGTGCAAGGCCAGTTCTTAAAACATCGCCTCAAGGAGGAAAATGACTACTACATGAAATTGATTTTGAAGTCCCCAGCTTTCTTGAAATGTGGCAACTCTAGGGAAATGGCTGTTCTGAAACAGTTTTTCTTGGGAAATCATCTTTGCACTATCAGTAAAACTTTCAAAGAACCATACGCCTGGGAAAAGAGTACTGTTTCCAAGTGGTTGATGCTAATGGACATTTTGGCATTCCACAGATTTTTCCACTTGTCAGAATTCCACCTTCTGGAACAGTAAAAATAATCTCATGTATGGTATATGCATTAAGCAGTAGAGTAATGCATTCATATGGGGGCATTGTGCAGCATTTCGTTTCACGTTTATAAAGGAGAAAAACATTTCCAAAGGTGCAAATAAGGAATCAAAAATCACATTTCAGTAAGCAGCATTGGGTTTGGAGGAGTGGAGGACTGTGGGGAGGGCAGACTTAAATGATGGGTGAGTGAAAAGAAAAAAGAGTAAGTGGGGGAGAAGGGTAAACTTTGATAGATGACCAACACTGTATGTATGCCCCATGGTATTCTTTTCAAGAAGGGGCTATTGGCAACAGCCGCAAAAACCAGAGCCCAGTGCAGCAAGGTTTGTTCATTTTTCAGTGTTTTAGGTAGTAGGTTCCAAGACAATTACTCTTTCTGTAAGTTGCAACACATTTGGTTTTCAGCTGGCATAATCAGGATCTGTCATAATAGGCAATAGGAGCAGCCCAGGGCAACAGGACTGCATGGTGAACAGATCTGGGAAATGACACTCTATCTGACAATTTTTAAAGTCTGTAGTAAATGTAAACTGTTTTTCTTACTGTGAACATACATAGGATGGTGAATGGATGCCCATCCAGCTTCACATTCCTTTAAAAACTTAATTATTCAGAAGTCTGTTTCCAAACTCATTTGCTGGTGCTGGACAAAATCAAGATGATACTTGGACCTACTGCTGTAGGTTCAAGTCCCACTATTTCGTTTTGTTTACTATAATCACCCACTTCTATCTGCTTACACCTCTCTGCAACTGCACAGATGCTGTTTGCCTCAGAGACTGCAAAAATGCACCCGGCCCAGTCCATGGAAAGGAATTAAATTGCCTTGCCATGATTTGGTTTAAGAGCTTCCTTGCTCATTCTCTGAATCACAACCAGAGCACTGGAAATGCACGATAGAAGGAAACACTGTGGCTAAAACAATGCCTATGTAAAACCTTGAACCATGAAGTTATATGAAGATGACTGCTTACTGAAACAATTTGAAGTAGGATTTTCAGGCTCTTAAAACACACTTGCATAGTCTCATAGAGCAAAATTAAACTTTCTGACCTATGTAGATGCAATGGCCTGTACTGTCCCCAGTGTACGTGCTATAAGTACACATATTCTCTGAGTGCCTAGCAATTTCTGAGAGCACAAGGCACTTCTCAGCTGCTGTGTGAGAGTCCTCCTTTTTGGAGCAGCACTTGAAACATCCATCCCACAGCAATGTGGAGGCCAGTGCAGCACTGATAGAACAGACATGGTATCCCAAGCCAAAGTGCCAAAGCCATTGGGCACAAGGGACTTGCAGCTATTTTTGTCAGTGCTTGCAGCAGGTAAAGCCTGATGTCAGTGTTGCGCCCCCAGCTCAGTGGGCCCACGGGGTCTGCCAACATGTGCCGCCACAGCAGCTCCCCTGCTTGAGGGGCAGCTGAGGCAGCCCCACACACTGAGGCATTTGCATCATATTCCTGGGCAACACTGCTGTCTTCCCAAGTGCAAATGTGCACAGTACTGCACTAAATTAAGAAAATCCTTTTGAAGTCAGATTTTCTAAGTAAGTGCACTTGGTTCACTCTGTGTAAAGAAAGTCAGGTCCTCCTGCTCCCTGCCCCCATATAGCAGGGTTATGCCAGCACAGTCAGCTAATGGAAGGGCGACTGGAGCTGGTTATTATCAATACAATAATCAGAGCCATCACTGCTTGGAAAACTGTGATCAAGTATGTGCAGCTGCTCATTTGGATAGCTTTCTCACTGAGGAAAGCTATCCATACCCATGATGAAAAGTTCTCCACGGAACAGACATACCTTCTAAATTTAAGCTTCCCTGTAAGTAAGAAATTTCCATAGTCCTGTCCAGCAAACCATGCCACATGGCCCATAACCTTCTCCTACCCTGCCCCATTATCTGCAATATTGATGTTCACATTACAATATGTTTAAAAAGTTGTAGTAAATATTTAGGTAATTAGAAAGTGAGCACTGGCCTCCGTGGGTGGGCAATTGCTTCAGATTCCCTATAGTCTCATGGTAAAGCCAGTTTTCACAGCACGCTGGACTATTTCCCAATTGAGAAATCTACAGTCCAATCCCCTGGCCATGAATGAACCTGCAAATGGTTCATTTGAATGGCCTTTTCTAATCAGGCCAGGAAGATCCAGAATCAGGGGGCTGCAAAAGTTTGGAGGATTTTACAGAGCTAAGAATACTTTTCCATGGTTCAGGATTTCAGTGCTTTGCTTTTTCCTCTGTACAACCTTTTGCCCAAATTTCAAGTACACCACATCATCTGCATTTTATCCCTTTGCTCTGTACTAGTTAAGGTTTTGGGGCTTCTGGGAACTATTTCTAAAGACTCTGTACTACTGCTGTTTCTTGTTTCACACCTGAGGAATATATGAATTCTCCCACCACAAATGGCATCTGGGCCATATCTCAGTGGTTTATCAGGAATATGCAGCAGGATCTAATGAATTTTAGTGAGACTTGACATAGCAAACATACACTGCCCCTAAACATGTACAGTGCTCCCTAAAGCAGTAGCACCAGCAGTGTTTTGAAATTTGTATAGGGGTTAACACCCTCTAAAGGGTAACAGCAGTGACATGTTTGCTTTTGTAACATAGCATCAAATGATTGACATCCCATGCCTTATCCTCACTTCAGTCAATGATACTTATTGAAAGGTTATTTCAGAGCTTCCTAGTTAGATGCATAAGCACACATGGTATAATAAACACTTTGAAAAACTAATTTGTTTTTTCTTAATAATTACATAAAATTTCCCATAAACTAATTGCCTTGTTCCTCACCTGTGTTCTGCAGTCAGAAAGATAAGACTGCTGCAGAAGCAGCAGGGTGACGAGAGAGTTCTCTGCCACTTCAAGCAATTACCATGACATAAGAAAAAATAGATACCCTGAGAAAAGTAAAAAGGGTCACAGCATTCTTGTCAAAAAGCCTCATTTGTTTTAATAAAAATATTTATTTGAACAAGAGCTGCAGGAACTAAGCCGGGGTAGGACAACTTGTCTTACCAGAGGTCACTGCAACTTACTTTTACTTTGTTCATTTATGTCAGTAAGAACACTTAAAGTCATCTGGTGCAAAGAGAAAGATACTTCCACTTCTAATACAGCATCAGATACAACTTTTAGTGACATCTATCACAGTTTTTCTTTTTTTTGGGACACAGGGACAATATCTGTCCTGTGCCAAGCTTCTGCAGAGACAGTCCTATTACCAGCATCTTGGCACAATGGACAAACTCCAAAAGACAGGAGGTAAGTCTTTGGAACTTACACAGATAGATGGGATAATTCTTTTTCCTCTGGTTCCTATAACCAACACCTCCAGAGAGAGAGGGGAAGAAGAGCAGAAGGGTGGCTGTCACAGTTATGACTGCTGTAACTGAGAGCTCTGTCCACAACGGCTGCTCATCTGGCATTTTGCTCAAACACAGTGTCACAGTATATCACCAGCTCTTTGCAAGAGGCAGAGCTCTCTGGCTGTGCAACTTTGCGTGGTTTTGACAAATATTTCTGACTCTATGCCTGCACATGATCGTCAGAGAAGTTGTTTACAACACTAAGACATCCCCTTAGCCCCAATGACACAACACTGTCACTGATGTAATACCATCTTCAGCTCTTATCTCTGAGAACAGAGGTGTGAAAAACATACCACCTGTTCCCCTTACAGACAGAGTGATTAATTCAGGAACGCTACTGTGAACATGGCACATGTCCTCCTCAGAGCTAAATGCTTCAGGGCTTGCCATTTTGCTCTGGTGGTTAAATGCAAAATCAATATTGATTTTGATTGTTAGATTCTTTAATCAGCAAGTGGGTTTGATGTTTGCATTTGTGTGTTATGGGAAGCAACAGAAAAATCCTAGCCTGCCTGGAGGTGAAAGTGCACTAAAAGATGTGTGCTGCAGAATCAGCAGTTCTCTGAAAAGCCAGACCCACAGTGAGGCTGTCCAGCTGCTTTGAGGCTGAGCACAGGTCTCAAAAGCTGACAAATGCAAGCCAGCCTTGGCAGTTCTTGAGAGTGAGAAAAGGAAAATTCAGTGGCTACTGAACTTAAAGGTTCCACTTGCTTTGGTCAGGTAAAACTGCTAGAGGAAAATGGGAAAAGTCTTTGGAGTGATCCCATACCTGGTCCCTGAAGGAAGGAACCCTTTTGGGACAGACACCTGGTCCTTTTGGACTGACAGATGGCAATGTGGAAAGTCTCAGATGACATGACTGTCAGCATCAGGACTCAAGGAAGATAATAGGCTAAGTGACATTAATGTCTTCTATCTCACAGAAAACTGGAAACTGACCTTCTACTGCAGCAGCCACCTTCAGGAGGAGCATGATGCAGAAGTGACTAAGGTGAATGACACAGTGGTGCCTGCTGATGAACTGAAATATTTTGTTTGTCACAACTGACTGGTTTGCAATTCTGATTTCCCTATCAAGTTTTCTTCCCTTGCCATGTAATCTGAGGAATCGTAACTCTGAAGAAAAGTTATATTGTCCAGCTCCACTCCCTCTGCTCTTGACCCTTGTGTCAGTTTGCCAGCTATGGTGCGTTGATACCAGGTGCCCACTAAAGCTGCTCTATCCCTCCCTTCCTCACCTGGGCAGTGGAAAGAAAATAAAAAGTTCATGGATCAAGAGAAGGTCAAGGAAGACTTATCAGCAATTACCATCACAGGCAAAACAGGCTCAATTTGTGGAAATCAGTTTAATTTAGCTAAGTCTTTTTCCCAGGCTTAGGTTCACTCCCAAATTCTCCATCTCCTCCCCTGCACTGGCATAGGGGGACAGGGAATGGGGTTAGTTAATCACGTATCTCTGCTGCTCCCTCCTCCTCAGCGAGATGAATTCTCACAGTCTTCTGCTCCAGTGTGTGGTCCCTCTCACAAGAGACAGTCTTCTGTGAACTTCTACAACATTGTCCTTCTCACAGGCTGCAGCTCTTCACAAACTGCTCCTGCTTGAATCCCTTCCAGAGGGTGCAGTCCTTCAGGAGCAGACTGCTTCAGCATGGTCCCCATGGGGCCACAGGTCCTGACAAGACCCTGCTTCTGTATGGGCTTTCCAGAGGGTTACAGCATCCTTCTGGCCAATCCACCTGCTCTGGCATGGCATCTTCCACAAGCTGCAGGTGGATACCTGCTCTACGGTGGACCTCCTCAAGGGGGACAGCCTGCAGGGCAACAGCCTGCCTCAACATAATCTTCACCACAGGCAGCAGAATCTCTGCTCTGGTGCCTGCAGCACTTTATTCTCCTCCTTCTTCACTGACCTTGCTGTCTTCACAGTTCTTTCACTCACATATTTTGACTCCTCTCTCCCAGTTGCTGCTGTGCAGTGGGGTTTTTTACTCTTTCTTAATTATGCCGTCACAGAGTTGCTACCACTGTTCCTGACAGACTCAGCTTTGGCCAGCAGCAGGTACACCTGGAACTATTGGGAGCAGCTTCTGGCATCACCTCACAGAGGCCATCCCCACAGTCCTCCCTGCTATTAAAACCTTGCTGCATAAACCCAACAAAACAGAGAAGTACACCCCTGGTGTTAAGCTCTCCTTTATACCTGAGAGCTTATTTGAAAAATGTGGTGGACAGACATTATCCTCTTTTGGACAAGGTGAACTGGTGAGTGCTAAGCTTCCTTTTCTACAAAACACTGCACAGAACAGGAGATGTAAGACATCTACCAACATGCATATTAACAGCTGACCTACCTGTGAGAGTATAATAGTGATTTTAACTGGTGCCGAACCTCAAGGGTTCAGAGGTCCTCTGGCATTCTGCAAGTGGTGATGGGACCATGTAAGTCTCTGTGGTGTGCTGCTGCTCTTGGTCCTCGACATGTGTCTCTGCATGAAGGCACCACAAACAGGTGAGAAACACCCTGATGTGATTGGTATACAGGTTTCTCATTCCAAGACAATAATAGAAACACATGAATCAAGACAAAAATAATAAGACCCCATATGCTTTTTCTTCCCCCTTGACTTTGTTTTCTTGCCATTGCAGAACACTCTGCAGCTCCAGGGAGACCTGCAAGGCAACCCCATTTATCACTGAGCATTTGGTTGTCTGTCTTACAGCAGTCTAAAGTCCTGAAAAATCATATAAATTAAGAAGAACTCCAGTGTAACATTGCTTATCCACTAGATACCAAGCACTTGATAATTTTTGCTGCAAATCAGCTTACAGTGGGTGGTTCAGTGGAGCTGAATGAGGCCAGAATTCCTGCCATGCACCCATCTGCACTGTGAGCCCCTCTTCCTTTGGGTTGTGCCCTTCGGCAGAGCAGGCAGAGTTTAGCACCTGCTGTGTTTAGCTCTGTGATGACCCTCATGGAACCCTCAGCTCAAAGGAGAGGCAAAAAAGGCAGCAAAACCCAAGTTCCTTTCTAAAGGGTAAAACAGAGTTGCTTTTTTGACACAGTGCCATATGTTCCATACTACTCTCTGCTCTAATATTTTGCTTGAGCTAAAGCTGAAAAGCCTAACTGGCAGTGCCAATGACTGACTGCTGGCAGCCCTACCTCCTGTTGCACTCTGTCTCCTCACTTCTAGCTGTGAGGCTTGCTCCCTGGCATTTTAGCACCAGTTCCACCCAGAGACCTACCCATTTCCCACCAGACACACTGAAGAGAAACGTTTTACTGCCCTAAGACATTTACCACCTCAGAAACACAAAGGCTTCTCTGCATGTCCCTTAAGACTGTTCCAAATCTCTGAGGACCAAACCAAAGAAGTAACTAGAGACTGTGCTTTTTCCTCCCTCCCCCACAGCAGGAGACTAACAAGTTCTAATAAATATGTGCACGACCAATAAAAAAGTTATCCATTTTTTGCTGCATTTGGCACTCAGAAGTATGTCCTAGTTAGCACAAAAATATGGATGAGGCAGAAGAAAATGCATTATTCAGACTATGATACTATCATTTTCCAACAAGCCTGGCTGAATTCTTGATGTCTTGTCTCTTCTTACACCTGGGAAGCAGCTGACCTGGAAAGCACTGTTGAAGCCACTGTTGGTTTTTGACATCTTTCATCTCTATTACTTCCCTATAGATAAATTCAAAGAACTGTTGTGTGTAACCACCTTTATTCTGTCTAGGTGGAATAAAGGCAATTCTGAATTAAATAGGAAATAAACTGGTTTTGGAACATGCTGTACAAGAAGAGTGTACACAGGACAAAACAGTACATGCATGTACAGAACCAGCATGCCTGGTTCACAGGTCATGATACAGCCTAGTATTGGTTTTCAAAGCTTCATTGGCTCTAAGATGCTTGTGAGAAAGGTAAGATGAGATGTTATTAAATGGGAAGAGAGCACGACTAGCCTTCCAGCCTTATCTCAGGTCTTCCTGCAGTGCTTTGTTCTCATATCCCACTCCATCTTCCTTGTCCCAAAGCTGATCCTAAGAAGTGTAGGATATACAGGACCAAGGTGCTTGAACAGCTCAAAGCGTAAGGAGTGAGCACCACAGAGAGCACATCATACCCACAGTAATCCCAAGGGCCTTATGCTGCTCTGATACTGCCATTCCCCTTGGGAAGGCTCCAGTCTCTCTCCACTTGGGAGTGGCAGAGCAAATGAGTGTTTCCCACTTGGTCCCTGCATTTACTTTGCTTTGAAATGCTGCTTCATGAGGACAAGCTGGTTTCTAGCACCACGTGTAGAAGTTCCCTACCGACACCAGGAAAAGAAAGTTCTCCATCCTGGGAATATACACTTTGTGCAACAGCAAAGCTCATACACATGCTTCTCCAAATCGTCACTTAGGATAAGAAACCAGCTCTGCAGACACATGAAGTATTTTGAGGGCAGATGTGAAAGGTGCCTGGGCAATCTACAGGGCATTGTTCCAATTCTTGATGAAGCCATTTATACTGAGGATATGCTGCTCAGCTACGAAGGGAATAGCTGCTCTGTGCCTCACACAGCTCTGCTGTCTTGTCTGTTCCCTGCACACTGAAAATGGTGGCAGTGTGACTGCTGGGTGCAATTGTGTGCTATCAATCTACACATCGCCCAGTTTTCCCCTTCCTTCACTCCATGTGTCTGCACACCTTGTACTGTTAGAAGGTGTCAGGTACATTTATCACACAGATAAGGCCTCTGCTCCCTGCAGTAAAGAAAAAATAAAGTTAGCACTCTGTAAAATAATAACCAGAGCAAGGTACGCTGCACATATAGGACATTAAAATTGTCACACATGCATTTAATTTGTCTATGATTTATCTATATTTATCTATAAAACCCATTTTCTTGTACCAGTGTAATACTGTCCCTGCTCGGCTCCGTGGGGTCCCATGTGCACGCACAGAAGCACGGATGGGTTCAGTACTATAGTCGGTAGCAAAGAGTCGAGAAGGGCGTTTGCGTGTGTTCTGGCCGGAGCATTTATTCCTGCTACACTGTCAAAGGGTGCAGCAGCAAATATGAACATGATCCTGAAGCTCACAGTTTTATCCGGGGCCGGGGAAAAGGCAGGACTAGGGAACAGGGACCAATGGGGAACTCTGGGGGAGTGACGAGGGGTAGAGGCCAACAGCCAACCGGGGAATCCAAACTGGGATAGATTAACAGAACAGACAAGCATCCTGGGAGAAGGTTTTTTGGTCGCCCTAACATAAGTGGTTCTTGTGTTACTAGGGTCTTGTCTTACTGAAAACTCTCTGTCCCTTGTAATGTATGTTCACCAGCCACCACATCAGTCTGTAGCATGAAAATCGTCAAGATATCTGTGCAGCAACTGGTTTCTCTGCCAACTCCTTCTTGCTCCCACACTCCTCATACACTGATAAAATAAGTTCAATCTTCCCCTCAAGCTGCATTGAACAAAATGTGACTGAAGACGCTTGAAAAAAAGCACCAGAACAGGAGTGTTTTTAAAGTTCTGTTGTAGTCTGAATGGGAGCTTTTGTTCTTTTGCCCTATTTTAGTCTTGTGTTGTTGCAGAACCTTGTGGTATGTGTCCCTTTTTCCAGTTCCTCTGTGCATGACCACAAAAGGACAGTGCAAAGCACAACTCTATTTTCTCAACCTTTGACACAGAAAAAAGAGGAAAAAAAAAGCAGGGGAGAGAGGGGGAAGATTAGTGAATGAGCGTATGAACAAGACATCTGGAACTACAATAATAGGTACACTGTCCCCTAAGTGTGATAAAATACCAGCAACTATATAGTCTTGGCTTTGATAATTAGGTTCTCTAGTAGAGATATTCCATGAATCTTGCTCATATAATGAAGGTTTTTCATTATAGCAATGAAGCACTTGGCAAAAGCTGCTCTGCAGAGATGCAGAAGAAAAATATTTCAGCTACTGGAACGCTTCTATCTCTGGTGAAGTATCTCCTGACCTCTGACACTAGAGTTATTTCCACAGATCATTATCTCCTTCAAGTAAACTTCTCTTGGGTCCCATCTAGTGTAAGAGAGCTTCCTCAGGCTGGCAGGTCTCAGGAAGTGGTGCATATTGGGGTTGACATTTAAGGGTGCCTTGATTATCCATAATCTATGAGCTTTTCTTGAGTGGTTAAGAAGTGGTAATACACTTGAGGAAAGATGCAAGGAAGTTTTAATGTTAAGAGTTCCCAAGCCCGTGACAGAGCATGGAGATTGGCAAAGCAATAGCACTGTAGATAGTGCTTTTGCACTTGAACTTCAAGCATGTTGTGCAAAATATGATGATTTCCTCAAGCCCTGCTGACTTCTTCAGCAGGCCATAGTGATGGGAATGTGCCTGTTAGAAAACAGCCTCCTAAGTATACAGTCAATTCTTTTTCTGTATTTTCTTTTCATGGTTTTTATTCTTTAGGTAAGAGTTTTACTAGGGATGAGGAAACAGCACTGCAGCAGTATGTCTCATAAGAACAAATAAATGAGGCACAATGTGCCTCACAGGACACAGGACAGCTGTGATCTCAGCTGTGAGGCTGAGGGTTGTGTGGAGCCTGATGACTGCTAAGAGAAAACAGGGACTGAATGCAGCCTGCAGATACTAACAACGAAAATTTCTAACCTTCACGATACAAATATACATAAGTGGACTCAGACAAAAGGCAGTAACAATGGGCCATCAGGGATAGTCAGGTTTCTCTAATTTCTTTTCTGTCATTCATATATGGGTGAACTGTTTTAAAATAGTTTTGTCATTATGAGCCAGGATTAAACAGTTTGGTGAAAAGTGTACACTCATTGGCCAGTAGCTGATGAGAAACATGAGGTATCATGTGCTTATATTTGGTATTCCTCCATTTGGGCTCTCTGGCTTTAACAAGACATTCACCCTCTGTATGTAAGCTGTAGATCAAAATGAATCTGTCTATGTTCAAAATGCATATATAAGCAAGCAATTACTACCAAAAGGAACTTGGCTGCTGCAGTTTTGGAAAACATGCTGGAGCACCCATTCATTTCTTTTCCATGACTCATAGTGGTAAATGCACTGAGAAAGAAGTGCATGTGATCCACATATCCTCTGAGCTGTTGGTGCTCCCATAAACCAGTGAATCCTAATTACAGACACTTCTGTGTTCTGAAAGTGTTGCACACCTTTTGTGATGTCTTTGCAAGAATATGCTGACAGAAAAGTAATAATGTCAAAAGAGGAGCCAGAGGGTCAGAAAGGTAAGTGCCTCCCAAGATGTGAAAAGTGTAGTTCTGGTTTGCTTTGCTTTTTCCTTTCCTTAGTTGCTGTTGGGTTTTTTTACACTTTCAATACACAGACTACATATATGTGTTTAACAAATATCTATAAAGATAGTTATCAATCTTGCCAAATTAAGTAAATCACTGCCACGTGCAAGCATGAACACTCTAACATTGGCTTTAAACTGAGAGCAGATTGAGAAGGGACAGTTATTTTGAAGTGAAACTTGGAGCCTGTTTCTTGTTGACATTTTTGGGGACTGTGAAGGAAGAAGTGAAGGACAAAGACTGAGAGGAACACAGTCAGGTCAGGTCATTCTGACATTTTCTGTGTTTTTCCACTCAGAAGCAAACCCAAAATACAAGAGCATAGTGTCCCTAGCTAATAATGGGGTTGGTACATTTCTGAAGTCTCTGCTCAAGTATAAATCTTTCTTAACTGCTCAAGCCAAGTAAACTTTCAAACAATGTCAGAAGAATAGGCTGCAGTCCTGACTTACAAGCATGAACGGTGCAGGCATTCCCTCAAGGAGAGTGACATATGGGAGAGAGAAGTGTGTTAGCAGCAATCTTCAGACTACATCTGCAATGTCATGCTTGTTACATAATTAATATATTTAAAATTACTCTCAAGGGAGAGCAAGTGCCTTAGGATATCTACAAATTCATTCATGTAAGTACCCTGGACTATTTTTTTTGTATTAGAATTATGCCTAAAGGCTCCAGCTCTGTCTGAGAACCCCATTTGCAATAGGCTCTGAATAGCCAGAGTAGTCACTATAAGCTCTCCAGGGAAATCTGAACCAACAAAACTAGAGACAAAACATCATTTTCAGGAGTCAGACCAAAAATACAAAGAGTCTCCCTTTTTCACCCCCAAAAAATTTAGTGCCTTCAGGTTGTGGCATAATTTCCTGTGAAGGAGGTAACAGGCCAAACTGGGAAGTATTTCTGCAGAAATAGTTCAGGATTTTCTTTCATCAGTCCTAAAAACATGTCAAATGTAAAGGCTTTGTCCTCACTTTCCATTCTATTACAGAATATAAATGATACCCACACTGAACGATAATTGCTGGATGAATAACTTTAACATCACCATAGTTTTTTTCTCTAGATGATAGGTGTGCCAGTCCAATCTTTGAACTGGAATTAATCTAGTTCTCTTTCCATAAGCCGTCTTACAGTAATGAAACAAATACAAGCCAGAGGGCTTAGTACATTGTAGGTGGCATCTGATGTAATCAAACGCTAGTTTAAAGGAAAACCACGATGGTTTCTCTGTCATTCTTCCTAGAAATAGCTCATGGGAACCCTTCCCAATGAAAAAATACTCCTTAGAAGAAAGCTCCAAAAAAGTAGGAGTTAGATGAGGGAATGTCCATTCCAATGTGCTTTCTCGTCTGGAAATAGCCTGCCTGCTTCAAAAGTGTATTATCTCCTCGTTTGTGGTAGACTTGACATACAAAAGTGCATCATTCCACTCATAATTTCCTTATGTTATATTTCCTTATTTTACAACACAATGGTGTTAGCATAACCTCATCGCAAACAAACCAAATCTACTTTTCCTTCTTCCCTGTCCCCTTACTACATCAAGAGATCCAGTGTGTCATGTTTCTCTTGGTCAGAGGCACCAAAGCATTTCTGCCCTTCCAAACCCCTTTGCTAAAGAAAAAAGTGATTTTTGCCTAGCTGAGGTAGAGCCATCCATGCAGAAATGGTATCAGTAAGGCATTTCTTCTAGGAGACTAAAGGGGAGAAACTGTGATATTTCATGAGCCAAGCCCTAAGGCTGAAGAAAAGCTCAACAGTCATATGTTGCTTTTACACAAATAATGGAGTATATGTACATAAAGGCAGAAAAACATCTACTTAGTAAAGGTTTTATTTGTTTAGTACCTTAAGTCAGCTGTTTTGTTGACTGGCAAGTTTTTCACGGGCTGAAGCAAGCCTGCCTAATGCTGAATCTCTCAGTCAGCAAAAAAATGCTACTGCAAACAAGAGATTTAATTACTCCCATGTATGCAAGAGATAGTTTCCATGCATGTAAAAAATGCTAGATGGAAGCACACCGAGTAATTTGCTGAAACACAAGCTTTTTCATATTTTCAAATATGTGTCTGACAATACACAAACGCATGCAGAAATGTACTCATTCCAGATTTATCAGGAAAATTTTTAGCAACTTAGCAAGGGAAAGAGGTCATGAATGTCATCATAATTTGTTCCAAAGCACTGTATTAGGTAACTCACAAGTGTTGCATATTCAATATAGAAGTTTTCTTTCAAATCTGTAAGATTAGAAAGAAAGGAAAAAACCAAAAATAAATGAACAAAAGACTCTAAACAAACAAACAAAAAAAACCAACCAAACCCCCCAAACGTAACAACTTGTTCTTTAATTTTATTAGACAAAATTCTGAAACTATTGAAAAATTTTCATTTTACCAACATCAAGAAAACTGTCATAAATCTGGAGATATATTTAATTACTAGATTTGTTGCATTATTAGCAGGAATTGTCCCTGTTGCATTCGATGAAGAAAGAAAATGTGAGGAATCAGCTCTCTGTCTGTCTAGTTCCTATGTTGCAGTAAAATATTAAAAAGGATACGTCAGAGAACCCAAGCAAAAATGGAGTTATTTATCTTGATGGACAAAGATTTCAATATTCTGGGCTAAGGTCATGCACATCAGTGATGAAACAATGACATTGTCCCACCAAAATATCCCTTCTTACTGTGAATTCCCAGCAGAACCGTTAAAAATTGAGACTCAATTTTAGCATGGAAGATTGAAATGGGGAAATTAAATATGTTTCACCCAATAGCCATTCACTCTCGTTACCCCACATCTATTGTCTTCCAAGAAATGAGATATGATTTTTGACAATAAATTTTTTTAGTTGCCCTGAGCAGAGGTTTCTGATAGTGAAGGCAGCAGATTCTTTTTTTCTCTATACACAGAACATATCCAAGGAAATCTTATACAACAGAATTAAATCTGTTTTCCCTTTTGCTAACCAAATATGACACATCTAAGAACTAGCAGAAACTGATGATTTAAGGAAGTATTCAAGGGGGGGACAGGAAACAGGTTTACTCAAACAGCCTAAAGCTACAGAGCAAGCTCAGCAGGTAGCAGGAATTACCTCTATTTCTATGTAATGTTATTGAAAAATAAGGATGTCACAGCAGGGAACATGCACTGGAAACATTTTCCCATGTGGCTATTGCTCCGAAGCTGAGAAATTCTACAGACAGAAAATTGGGTAAGGCTTTAAAGGAAGTGTAAATGCAGATTTAAAAAGCATCTGACTTAAAGCAGCAGTTTGTCTTTGGATGCACCATAGGGGTTTTTTCCTCCTTTGCACTTCTTGATTGAAGAATCTGGCCTAGCGTGAGGCAGGAAGCTTGGAAACAAAGAGGGGAACTCTGCATCTCAACATGAATATATTTAGTCCCCTAATAATTTATAGTATCTGCCTTATGGTGTTGAAGACAACCAAAATTAATAACCCATACAGAATGAGGAAGATAAATTTAAAGAAAAAGGCTCAAACTATATTTTGCAGTTTTGAAAAAGAGCATCCTAGAAGCTTGTAAAAGAAATTAAAATATAATTCTTTAACGAAAGAGAGAAGAAAATTTGAAAGCATTATTGTGTTCTGTGGTGTATAGTAAAAGCACACAGTGTGGACTGGCTATTAGTCACACTGTCCTTTTTTTGCCTGAAGCTACCATAGGGGGCTGCCTGGACCATCATTATATATGCCTTTCCAAAAGCATACACATTTCAAACATTCCACTAGCAACTGAGACACCAGCAGGGCCGCAGGAAGACTCTTGCCAAGCAACAGCTGGAGAAGATATGCCAGAAACAATGAATAACATGCTGAGAGAGCTACATGAGCAGCAAATCACTGTGCTGAAGGAGCCTGATGGTTTGCATGGGAAGACAGTTGCAGCAGCAGGAGGAAAGCAACAGAATGAGATATCTGCCCAAGAAAACTCCTTTACTTTCAGTTCTCTTTTTTGATACACATCACTGTCTTTGTGGCTTTTGAACTTCCCTGCTACTCAAGTACCCTGCCCTAAATCATTCTGAGGAAGTAAACCTCACAGAACTGCAGTTTGTTGGCCTCAGGCACCAGAGTGATAAAAGCTACAAAATGTATTCTTACTCTGTTTAGAATTATACAATCAAAAGCCCCAGGGGTTTTTGCTGTAGAGGTTTCCTGTTGGCAGTAAATCTCAAAATACTAAATAGTAAGAGTGCTCTGCTGACACAGGAATTGAAAAAATTTGGGGATGCTTCTCTAAGGCCTTTGACTTACTGACCTCAACATACTTGTGTCTTACAAATAGAAACCTGTGAGACATTACTCTAGTTTTTCTGGATAGTCAAACCCGTCACAAATTTCCAATTAGCCTGCTGACCTAACACTTGCAGATAGGTTTGAATTGATGATCAGATAGAGATCCAAGACAGCAAAGACTTACCCTGTGGGACCACATACAGTGTTAGTGCTAACACTGCACTCATTCCTTGCAGAGATAGATCAAAACTCTGGGCAGCACTGTGAGTTAGGAAGGCCTGTTATCTAGCTATTGTATCTTGAACTGCACATCCTGGTTAAGTTTTGTGGTACTGCCACATGAAGAGATAGTTTCCTGCTAACAAATGTGGAGTAAGCACTATTCTATCCTAAATATTTAGCCACCAACAAAAGAAATTGATGATATGCTGACTTAGCCTGGCAATGGTTTGCTCAGCAGGTGTAAAATCCTCCTCTTCCCCTGACTCACCAGTAACCCATTTCTTGATAATTTGGCTAGCTGTTCCCAGGTGATGCAGAAATGGGATGTTTTCACACGAGTATTTGCACAGGACCTGGAATCTTCATCACCTAAGCCGTGTGAAGCAGCAATTAACATGGGCAATATGTCTACTTGACATATATGCAGGATCAGGAGTTGCTTGTGTTTATCCTCAATTATCTATAAGCACAATGTAGTATGCCCTACAATGCAGGCCAGATAACAAGTCCCAGGAAAAGGGCGTCTCTGTGCAAAAGCACCTCAGCTTTGACATGACAGACGAACTTCCCAGATATACAGGTTATAGGAATCTGGCAGAGGACTCTGTAATAAAGCTTTTCTGTATCGACCAGGGCTCAAGGTCTGAAGAGTAAAGTCAGTTTGCTTAGGAAAACTAAAAGTCATTCCACCATTACAGGGCGGAACTTCAGACACTTCTAAACATCAAGTTGCCTTTTTTTTTTTTTTTTTTTTTTAAGTAGCATACAGTGATATGATTTTTTCAGTGTGCTTTGGGTTTTCTTCATCTATATCTTTAGGTCAGTGAGGATTTACATACTGATGATGAGGAGTTTAACACTGAAATTCTAAAGATGGTGCTCAAAACCACAGTTTCTGAGTTCAATATAAATTGAAGCAGTTTAACACCTAGAAGGCACTTGTGAATGCAGCTAGGAAGATTACCAAGGTATTCTGCAGAACAGCCAACTAGTGATACAAGTTGCTATAGACTGCTGGGACAGTTTATCCTTGAGACAAATTATGGAGTTCACATGCTGTCTAGATAGACATTATTAAACTGTATTTGCAGTAGGCTCAGCTGCAGGCACAGAATAACCTCCTGTCCCCCACAATCACCACTGTCCCCTGCCCTTCTGCTGGCTATTGTGATAGAGACACTTCCTGGCAAAATCAAAGCCAGCAGTTCCTGCATCCCTGTTCCCTAGCCTCTTCCCTGTGTCATGCTCTCCCCCAGTTTTGGTGGTTGTGAATTTTGTGAGACTGCTTGTAAAGCCACAATTGACAAAACCAAGGAAGTGACTAAGGTTCAAAATAACTTTTAAATTAGCAAGTAAAAACCAGTAGCTTTGCTCTGGGGTCAGGTATCCATGGACCCATCACTTCTACAGTCATACCACTGCTTCCGGCCTGACATGTATAAACTGCTGATGACCTTAGCTTATATTATGAACTGAGAAGAATGGGGAGCAGCTATATATGTTTGCACTGCAGGTTCCTGCAGTGCTGGGGTAAATAGTCCCTGGGGAAGGCTTGAGGGAGGAAGAGAAATCACGGAGTTCAAGTTCCTTTTGATGGTGAGTCAGCACCCTTGAGCTTCAAGTAGCAGTATGCATCTGGTTCAATTTCTTACATGTTTATTTTTCCTTTTAAGAAACAGTAGTATTAAAATGAAGTTTCAAATTCTGGAGTGCAGTTTTGTGGCAAGGGCTTGCATAGAAGGCCAAGGAGACTTGCTCAGTAAATTGACTAGGAGTCTGTGGTGCGTTGTTTCTGCAAATATTTTATGTCCTATCACTTCAGAATAATTCCATCTTGGCACTGGGTAGCTTTTTCCAGACTTTTCCATCCCTTTAGAACATGAGATCAAATTTATCCTAGAGCCACTTGGTTGTGGTGATTTCTGTTCCAATTTCAATACACTCAATAATAACCATGTAATTATTCTTCCTCACTCTCATGACTAATCAGGAATCTTTTCTTCTCATGATTACAGACTTCAGTCACTTATACACTTCTCAGGACACTTCTCAGTTCCTGTTACCGGCCACCATAGGCAGGTCAGCAGAATTCCCTTTTGGAGATACCATTACATTTTCTCTTGTTTCTGCAGCAGATGAACACTTGAGAGAGAGAAAGAAGAAGAAAAAAACAACCATCTTTTTTCCCCACTTATTACAACATAACTTTCTATTAAGCGCCAAAAGAGTTTTCATTAAGTAATATGTATCCCTTTCTATAAAACCTGATTCTTCTAATATATTAAAGCATACCTTCTTTATTTTTTGTGAAGATCTGTTAACTACTTTTGGCACATATAAAATACATAAAGAAGAAGGAAAAAAAATCCCGAATACTGTATCACACTTCTATCAATAACTTAGAAGTTCGAATAACTTACAAAAACAGATGTAATTTTTATAGAAAGCCAGGTGACACCACTACTATATTTAAGGCTCCAGATAATACTCTAGGGAGCACAGCTTAAAAACAAACATTTCCTAATGCATACTAAGCAGTAAAATCAGCCAATCATTTTCTGCAGTCATATAAGAAAGAAAGGCATCAAAAAGAAAGGCATTCACTAGTTAATTCCGGTATATTTATGACATCAAGCTTGTTTTACTTTTGTAAAACTCAATCTGCTTTGACAATGTCTCCAGATTTCCCTCTGCTGGGATAATGGGATCATTGCTCACTAGAAATTAACCGTTGCAATCTGCTTGTGATACTTTTGTAGGGAACACTCTTAAAAAGCTTGTAAATGTAGGAAGACAGTAGAGCTTTCCTTATGCATGTGCAGAGAACTGCAAATAATCAGATTGATCAGGTATTACAGTCCTGTTTCTGCTAGCAGCTTAGATGGCATCAGTCACTTTAGTCTTCCTGGATGTACCTGGCTGTTCAGGAATTGAGGGCAGATGTAACAGATGAGGTGCTGAGACATCTCAATGCTGCTACTTTGAGAATTTTAGCTTTATATTTTCATGCAGGTGCAGTATTGGCTGCTGCCCAGTAAAACATTAAATCCTTGCTGTCATGACCTCAGCATCCAGTCTTCCCTATTTCCTGACCTCCCATGGGTAAACTTTCTCTGAAGGCCTCTTATTCATATTCATGCCAGTAGAACTGGCACCGGCAGCTCTGGCTTTCATTCCTATTAAAGCAGTTCACTACTGGTACAAGAAGGTAACATTATGCATCAAAAGACTGATTGATCTGAAAAAATTAACAGGCTCACTGGGTTTAAAGAGAATAGGGTAAAAAGACATGGTGTACATCTTTGAAATACACATTTGTTTGCTGTGTAGGCACACAGGGTAGTTGGTGAATTCAGACCAGTGATACTTCCAAACTTTTTTAGCTCAACATGATTGTAGAAGGTTCATGTTTGAGGATATAACTGTGTGGGAGACAGCTAACAGGGTTTATTAAGGCTAGTTTGACAGCTCCCAGAGAGAAAAACTGCAAAAATTCTTTGTGCTGTCACAAGAGATCAAAATAGCTATGCTTTATACACAATATGAGAAGCTGCTATGTTAAATATTAAATTGGGACCTCTACATGTATTTTTCAGGTTACGTAATATTTTACTTCACTATAATCTGCAGTCTATTTCAGACACTTTTTTTTTACCCCTACTCCAGCATTTTCTACAGAAAAACATGCAGATCACTGACAATACTCTAATTCCAAAGAGATCAGCATTTTTGGTTTGACCTCGCACACGCACCAGCTAGAAGGTTCCTTTACAGCTCTGGGTCCCCACTGTGCGCTGTGATCCTGCCCTGCTGAATGCAGACTGCATTTGCATTGCTTGGAGACTCTTTCAGTGTTCATGCATATGGACAGTATTAAGTTTGTACAGCTAGATAGCAATTTGGTTCAGCTATCACCACATTACATAGTATTTCTTTACTTACTTACCGCAATAATTTTCCTATGTTCTTGCAGTTACTCTCAGACAAATAACAGAGCTCATTTGGTTACAGTATGGAATGTTTGACTCCAGGATATGGATCTACTCATTCTTCCCCATACTGCAGCCTGTTGCAGAGCTGTGCTACTCCACATAGTGTATGTAGGAAACATTATTTACAGCTAACCATTTCTGCAATCTCCCATACTATCTCTTTTTGCCCTCCTTTAAGAGTGTATGAATTTTACAGGCTTAGATTAATTTTTGGATTTTCTAGGAATCTAATTTTTCTGAACTGCTGGGGAGATTTCCTCTTTCACAAGACAAGGAGAGTGAAAAGTAAACCAAAACAAGTTCAAACAAAACTTCCACCACTGACTCACTGTGGTATCCTGCCCCGCTGGTGTATTGGGCCTGTGGGGGGCGGACTTAATTTTCTCTATAGCAGTCCTGATAACGCTGTTCTTGGTATTTGGAGCTAGAAAGGCATTGATGACATACTAGTGTTTTGGCTGCAGGGCTCCCACAGCATCAAGGTTGCCCTTCACTCAAAGATGTCCTTCAACAAGGACAGCTGAGACAAACTGACCGAGGAATAATCCATAAAATATGACATATATTCAGCAACAAAAATAAGAGAAAGGGATGCAAAGCATTCATTCTTAAGGTGTTTGTCTGTGGACCAACTGCTATGTGTTCTGAGACCCTTCTTGACTGGACATAGCCTGGTGATGAGATGGAGAGAATAAGTATTTTGTTCTCCTTTGATTCCATGCATGGCCTTTGCTTTATCTTTATTAAACTGCCTTTATCTTGATCCACAAGGTTTTTTCCATGTGATTTTCTCCCCCACTATCCTGCTGAGGAGGGGGAGTGATAGAGCAGCTTCCTGGGCCCCTAACATCCAGCCAAGGTCAACCCACCACAGCTGGTCTAAAGGAAATTTATTCCAAGTGTTGAGGTTACATTAATTTTCCTGACTTACTCACTCTTTCATCATCCTTCTCCAGTCATTCAGGAGGTTTTACAGCTCAGGCATCTTGCTCAGGAGAACTGAGTTTGCTGAACCTATTCAATTCGCATTGGTTACAGGGTTACCCAATATCGCTGGTTGCACAACCTCAACACCTACCCACCATAAATTCATAGTAATCTCAGATAAAGGAGCCAGACACACCCACAAATCCTCAGAACTAGTGCTACATTGTCTGCTCTGGATATAACCTTGTCATTTTACACTGATTCACAATTCTGTGCTCAGACAGACAGAAAAATACATTCCCTGTTTCCCAAAAACCCATACTCTACAGACACAGGCTCACTATAGTTCAACAGAATTTCTTTCAAATTGTGTTGAAGTGTTTATTGAAAGTCATCCATACCACTGCAGTAGGCAATTAATTTCTGGTTGTAAGGCCTAAACACATTCAAGAGAGTCTGAAGCTCTGTGCTCCATCACACTAAGTGGATGTGCTTTGCCAAGAATGGAAATGTTCCACATTTTTGTATATATTGTATACCATATACAGCACGGGAAACAAAATCCCTGGTCTGATTCCCACCTATATTATTAAATGTCTTTACAGGTCTAAGGTGCATAGGATTTTTGTGCATAGAAAACCTATTTTTCCCCATTCAAAATGTATGTAAAAACAACTACCTCTACTCTTTCATCATCCATCTGAGACTGCCTAATTTCAAAACTATGGGTTATGAGAACTTGTAGTAACAAATCACTCCTTGTAAAGAAACCTTTTTCTCCTGATCAGACTGAGGAAGGGGCAAAGAGATATTTTTCCCCATACAATACTAGAAGATTTTCTCCTGTAACACAACATCACCATGCGTGATTCTGAGAACTGTATCTAAAGAAAAACCATTTGGCCAGGGCTATAAAAATTTGCATTGTGTTGTAATATTTTCTTTTTCTGATTCATTATCTGAAAAAATCCCAAATGGCACTCTAATTCACTGGCATCAGAAAGGAGGTTTATTTCATTAATTAAAAAGTTACAACACACCATTTTAAATCTCCAGTGTTTCACATAGATGTCTGCACACCAGGGTTGCTTGGTATTTGATGGGAAGTTAGTATCTTGAGAGAGAAGTGAGGGGGCTGGGGTTTGGGTTTTCTGTTTGGGTTTTTTTTTTGCAAATGCATCTGAAATATACAATTTCTCCTGCCTGTAAGGCATGCATCAGGTTCAGCATGCATCATGCATCAGGTTCCATGTCCTATGCAGCAGTACATAGAAAATCAGTAGTGCTGCACAAGCACTCCTTGAAGCTTTTAGATTGATACTTCTTAAGATCAACAAAGCTGTTATCTGAGCAACAATGGGAATGGCATGGGGCACAGGCAGAGGAGACCGCCATTTCAGACAGGGATTTTCTTGCCACAAATAGATTCAGGAAAAAGGCATTTCTTACCTACTAATTTCACTATTTAGTTACTTTAAAGAAGTTTTAGTTCCATTTTCTATTTCTTAAGCTTCCTTCTGTGTGTCTGTGAAACCACTAAAGAATCCAAGTATTAGAGTGGTTTTCGAACCGGGCAATGCCAGTTTTCAGAGCTTAGTGTCATGTAAGGGAAAGGGGAAGGAGACAATAAGGGACTCAGTAAAAATACATAGAGTCAAAGAATATTCTGAATTGGAAGGGACTCACAAATCCAACTCCTGGACCTGTACAGAACACCCCAAGATTCACGCCATGTGCCTGAGAGCATTGTCAAAATGTTTCCTGAACCCTGTAAGGTTTGATGCTGTGAGCACTTCCTTGGGGACTCTATTTCTAGGTGAAGAACCTTTCCCTGATATCCAGCCTAAACCTCCCCTGGCACAGCTTCATGCCGTTTCAAGCCCTGAAACTGTTCACTACAGAGAAGAGATCAGTGCCTGCCCCTCCACCTATCCCTCTGAGAATGGAGAAGACCACAATGAGGTCTCCCCTCAGTCTCCTATTCTCCTGAGCAAGTGACCTCAGCTGATCCTCATATGGCTTCCCCTTGAGGCACTTGACCATCTTTGTTGCCCTCCTTTGTCCCTAATAGCTTAGTATCTTTTTTATATCGTGGCACCCAAAACTGCCCCCAGCACTCGAGATGAGGCCACCCCAGTGCAGAGCAGAGCAGGACAATCCCCTCCCTTGTCCAGCCAGTGATGCTGTGCCTGATGCCCCCCAGGACAAGGTCGGCCCTCCTGGCCACAGGGGCACTGCTGGCTCAGATTCAACTTGCCCTAAATAAGGACCCCCAGGTCCCTTTCTGCAGCGCTGCTCTCCATCTAATTCCCCAGTCTGTCTGTTCATCCAGGGTTGTCCCAGCCCAGGTGCAGAATCTAGCACTGGCCCTCGTTGAACTTCATACAGTTGGTGATTGCCCAGTTCTCTGATTTGTCAAGGTCTCTCTGCCTTCCTTCTGCAGACTTAGTATCCCTTCAAGTACCACCTATATTATATGTATTAAGAAGTATCTGAAGATAAGGACCACACAATTGTAAACCAACAGGTGCTATTCTTTTCATTTTCATTAAGAAAGAACATTTGGAGATTTTAACAGACACCTGTTCCTGGATTATGTGGCTAGTGGGGAGAAACACTGAATAATGAAGCAGGACACAAATGTGTCAATTAAAATTGCTCTTTGTAACACATTGTGAGCTACAAAGCTTGAGAAGACAGTAGCAGTTGCCCTGATTTACTCTTGGAAAGTGAAAAGACACTTGTAAAAAAAAGTAAACTGCAGTAAAAAAACACCTAAATAAGTCTAAGTAAAATCAACCCAATTAAATCTGCAGCAAAATAGTGAAGACTGAGGGTGACGAGTTGCAGGGCTCCCAGGCTTTCATGTTGCAAAGTGACCTTTGAGGGGAACAGTAATGGTGATTGGGAATGCCTTGATGCTCCAAGTACAGCAAATTCAGTGTAAAACACAGCTTCAAGAGGTACATAAAATCTAAGCACTGAGGTTGAGTGCCTGCAGTTTGTTATACTGTATTCCAGCAATAGCTTCAGTTCCCTGCAAGTTATGTCAATGGATCTGGAGAAGAAGCATTTTTAAACCACTGCTGGCAGAAATTACGCAACTAACATGCTGCTGAATCAGTATAATGAGAAGTTCTCCATTGGCCTAAAACACAGAATTAGCTAACTTATGACTGATTCAGAAAGGATCTCTGTAGTTAAGTAATCTGACAGCCTACATAAGCACAAGTCATAACCTTGCATGCACTATGTTCTGCATTGAATTTTCTAGATAGAATAATACATTATTTTTTAAGAAGAAGACACACAATTTCATTGTTAAAATTGCTACAACTTCTTGAGACAGTTCTGGATTATGTCCTGGTTCTGGCCAGGACAGGATAAATTTTTTGCAGGAGGGGGCATGGCTAGAACCTGAAGGTTATTCCATACCACCTCACATCTTTGTCAGGGACGGAGGAAAGGGAATATCCTCCAGGGAAGAGGGGTTCTGGTCTGGTCGAGAAAACATGTTGGAGGGAGCCATCTGGTATTGCCTGTTGTTGGGGGGGTTTTCATGTGAATGATTTAATTTCTTGTTCCCTCTGTCATCAGTATTGTTGCTGGTACTGTTACTTTTCTCATCTCATAGCAGTTTCCAGTAAATTGTTCTTACTTTGACCTGTGAACTTTGCCTTTGTGCTTTCAATTCTCTCCAGTTTGTTGCAGGTGAAAGGAGAGGGGAAGCAGGGGAGTGAGAGAAAGCGTGTGGTTTGGAAGGTCTCAGTGAGGGGCACTCAGTTGGGGAGTACTAGTTCTAAACTATGACAGACAGACAGATACCTTGAAAGTCTGTGTGAATGTCTGTGTTGAGATCTTTTTTGCAGGGAAAGGAAGCAATTTATAAATTTAAGGATAAATCATTTTTATTGGACTGAATAAAGTCCTTAGTAAAATCTCTTTTTAGAATAAAGTAATTAATATATTCTGTGATTAATTCTGTTGTTGTCCTGTATCAGGACATAGAGGTGCTGCAACTGAGGCAAAAAATGGGTCCTGCTACTTTCTTCCTTTATATATTTGTACTAGGCAACTAAGGAAACTCTTCTCCTTGGTCAAGAATTCTCTCATTTTCTCTTGCCACTTTCCACAAATACTAGAGTAAAAAGAATTAGTAAGCAGGCCAGATTCCAATCTATTAAAACATGGTTTGTCTGGAATGGCTCTATTGTGACTGACATAATCCATCTGGGTTTGCAGATTTGTCACCTAGATCAGCCGCTGACTGTTGACCTCAGAGTTTTTGAGAAGATGGAGCCTGAAGTCACTGGAGTGAAGTTTGCACACTGGCAACTAAGTACCTGGTGTTTAGCTGAACAGAAACATCTTGGGAGACTGCCAAAACCAACCAAACAAAAAACCAGGGAGAAACCTAGAGAAGAAAAATAGTTGCATCACTTCTCTTGCCTTCTGCTTTCCACTGTAATTTCTGGCCAATCTGTGTCGTGTTCTATAGCTACATTACAATTTAGGAAATTATTTCACCATTAAAACGCTGAGTCATCTTTGCTGAGACAAGTCTACAACATATAATGACATAATTTAGGAATATCTTGATTCAGCATTTTAATCCATCCTTTTATGTGGTTTGGCTAGAATAAATAAGGGATAGAGAGGCAGTCTTGTTCCTTGCAGTATCTTATGCTGTGGATTATGGTGGGAAAGGACACGTGTAATTTAGCCAATAATCTTGACTTCATTCTGTGTAGGAAAAGACCTTGAGTCATGAGTAGAAGGTGAACACATGATGTGAGATTGTTATGTTTGTTTTACCAGTTACTGCCACTACAGACTTATTAGTAATGAAGAGTTCCTCACAGATTCCAACCAAAAGTGAAAGTATTCTGATGGAGTATTTTGTCAGCTCCATTTAGCAATTATTTGTGAAAACTGAGATAGATAACAGACTTCCTGACAGTTTTAAATCTTAATCTCAGAGGCACAAAGGTTAATTAAATGCTGCTGCAAGACAAAATTAAATTTCAGCCAAATATCCTTTCAAAACCAACATAGGATGGAAGGCTGCCAAAAACCCCACATGATTTGGAACTCAAGAAAGAAGAAGGGCCTCCAGGTCTGCAATGCAATAACATAATACTTTTGACAGTTTCTCAAAGGAGTAGGCCAGAGGATGCAAGGATGATCCTGTCGTTTTTTCTGTAATAGCTGACAAACTACTAAAAGTAGGTTGTCAACTAAAACTCTACTCATTTCTTAGTTTCTCTGGAATACATCAATACTCTAGCATGTCTTCAAGCTTACTTTCTCCTCCATAGAACAATTTAACATTATAACCTGATTTTGGACAAAACATTTCTAAAAACAAAATAAGCAAACAAATAAACAAACAAACACAAAATGACACTCACTCCCTCCCCCAAAAAACCCCAGACCAACAAACCAACAAAAATCCCAATTAAACCAAGTAAAAAAATTCCTAGAGCTTGGAAAGAGGAACCACAATCCATGGCTTTTCACAATCAGGATTAGACTATCAGCCATAATCCTTCCTGTGTTTTCTTATGGCAATAGAACTTTCCCATGCTTAGTGGCAACACCAGACAAGGTGGAAGAAAAATGCTCTGAATTCAGTTTATCATGATTATTTTGATCTTCCAGGATCTACAGAAATGGATTTGGTCACATATTTCTTGCTTCTCCATGACAATTTTCACCGATGCTGATTTCAATAAGAGCAAGCAGCACCAACAACCCGTACCAGATTCACTGCTTTTGCGCTGGCAGAATCCTCTTCCTCACTGATGCCTACAATATACATCCTGGTTTGGCATGTATCTGGGTGTATCACTATGCTGCACTTCACTCATATACTGTCTGTGCTTATCTGAGGAGGTAAATAGGACTAGGAATATTTTTGTTGACAATCAAAAGTTCAGAGCTATGGAACAGTGTGAGGATATGAAGGTGGACCTCCCTATCACTTAGCGTTTCAGCTGGGCTGACCCTGCAGTTTGCCATAAACTCCAAATGTTACATTCAACAACCTTACCAGGTCAGGCTTCCCAGTTCATTTCAACACACCAGATGAGCCATTGGGACTAATGTGTTTTTTGAATGCACATTCTACCTTCAAAGTATTTAATTCTGAAAGCATCCAAGTGAGGTCAGCTTTTTGCTTACACAGCATTCAGATGAAGAAGGCTCTGGATTTTTGCACTGATTATATGCATCTTATTTTAAATGCAATGAAGAGCTAGAGCATAGAGACATGGATTCTCCAAAAAGATAAAACATTTGAGGTCTCTGGTTCAAATAGCTCAGTGGTAAGAGAATAAGCATTTCTCTCCTATTTCCTGGAATTGTGTAAAGAAATTATGATAATGAGTCATTCACACTGCTCAAATGTAAACCATTTCATTAGTAATGGACATTAACACAGAGAAGGTCTTTTTTTTTTTTTTTTTTTTTTTTTTTTTTTTTTTTTTAATGTTTATTTAGGTGCCTAAGCATAAGTTTATAGTGACTTTCCCAAAACTACCCATGTAGAGACTTGCCCTTCCTCCAAGGTCTCTTGTGGAAAAAGTCACCTGGGCAAGACAAAGAATTGACTCTGTGACACACGGACATTATAAAAGGTGTCTAAAAGAAGAAAACTCTTTTCAGCTTATGTTCTGGTTATGAATGAACCCCAAGAGGAAGACGGTCTTTTATTTCATGCAATCACTTTCAGAAACCTAATGCATTTTTTCAAAAGCAGCATTGCACAATAACAAATATTGTAAATCATGTGTCTTTAACAAGTGATAAAAAGAACAGAGAAGTTATATGGACAAATTAAACTGGAATCATATGAAAGGAAGTTCACAGTGCTTTTTAATTATCTTACTGGTTTAAAAATAACTCTTCTGTTATCTTCAAAGGAAAAAGACCATGACATCTGAGGAGTTCATTAGCTCTACATAAAGAACCAAATAACTTCAATACGAATTCTAAGACAGAGAGCAAGACAATGCTTTTTCATAAGACAATACATTTTCAGAGGAAAATGTATATAATTTTAAACTCACATAAATATGTAAACAGTGAATTAAAAGAAGTGTGCTAGCAATATGACTGCTTGTAGTGGCAGAAAACACTACTTCTTTATTTGAATTTTTCCTAGGATAGAAATATTTTAGAAATACTGCTGTTAATATTTGAAAAACATTAGGAAAATATACTGGTATGTCAGATAAACAAAACTACAGTTTTCTTTTTTTATGCTATGAATACTAAGACAGTTCATAGGAAATATATCGTGTATGGATATTTTTCTTCTCACATTAATATAGGAGGCTCATTTCAATATCCTTGAAAATCTGCAAGGTAGAGCCAGAATAATGATCCTTCCTCTGCAAGTTCTTCTGTGCAAATATTAAAATTATACATTCAATATTAAATATTTTTGCTGCTTCTTCATCATCTGAGCACCTCAAATTCTTATGATGTATCACACCAGAGAAGTAAAATTACGTGCACTTCCCTGAAAGAGAAGTGAGATTGAGACACTTGGAAATACGCATTTGTGCTGAGAATCAAACCTCATTCTCCTGAATTCCAGGCAAATGTGGTAATTGCTGCACAGCAATTAAAAGCAGTATCACATACACAAAAAATCTTCTTTTATCTAACATCGATATAAGGTTAAAAAAAGTCATCAGTACTGTAAGGAAGTATTGCACTAAATATGCATATTTACTATGCTTGAAGTCTGAAGGCCTTTAGAGGAGAGACAGCAAAAATGGCTGAGATCCTTACTTAAGTTTCTACTGGAGTCCTCCCTAGTTTAAGAAATGAACACACATGAGAAACTTCAACCAGCCTAAAGAATCTGCATAAATAATATTAACTAAAGTTTATCTATTCCAATTTAACTTGAATATCTACAACATATTTAAAATATTCCAGCATTTATACATAATTATATAGCACTGCCACTCTATCTTTGCAGTTTGGCTTCGTAACATTAGAAATACATCAAGATGTCTTGGGTTGATTATTTAATATTAGCCCCTGTTTGAAGATACTCTTGAAGAGCACTTCTCCATCAAAAAAACCAGAGTTCTAATTTTAAAATGCTGTTATTAGGAGGCTCATAACATACTATTTCACGTTGTGAAACCATATGTCCTAAGACAGAATCACAAAGTCAATACTATGACATATTCCTAGAAATTTCTGGCACATAGCAAAAGCAGGGCTATTAGAAAGAATCAGAAATACTTTGAGACTGTTCTCAGTTGGAACTACGTCACTGGATGGCAGCTCTTGATTAACATTTCAATGTTTCAAATAGCCCCTACTATTTTTCCCCTGATCTCAAAGATGGTTCTGGAATAGCAAGAGTTGACACTACAGGAAGAAATCGGACTTTCCTGCAATAAGCAGAAGCTTCTGACTAGTTACAGATCTATTTTTCCAAAATCTGTGGGTGTATGAGCTTGGCATTTCTATTCTAAACAGGAGGAAAACTACACTAAAGGAGGACAGAAGAAGTTGCAAATGGATTAGAAGGAAGAGCAGCAAGGATTCCAGCTAGCTTCACAACTTACTGTGCATGCTGGTTCTCTTTCCATGATCCACTGCTTCTCAGTGCTTAGCATCACCCTGTGTAACAACCTACTTGTCTAAGCTGTAAATGTGAATATCTAAATAGTCAATTAATCTAGGCTGAATTCATTCAGTCAAATGATAGAAGATACATGCTGACTCCTATCAGCCTTAAAAAAATTGCTGTACTCTGTCAGCAGAAGTAAATCGCAAAGCTTAGCATATTAGCTACTGCAATGCAGTAAATACTGGGAAATGCAGCTGGACAGCCTAAGGCAGGAGGAAGTTGTGTTTTGCTTCCTTTTTTCCGATGCGATATGAGAAATCAGAATTTCCCGCTGTGTTGATGGCAATAAATAGAATTATAATTATAAAACCACCAATCAGAGAACACTTTCTCTTGGTCCCACTTTCTTGTCATTAATGATGAAGTGGAGAAGAAATGGTAGTGGCGCATACTGTAATTATAATTAAGCCCAGTAATGCGCTGCGTACTCAGCACCGTAAATCTGACTTCACCAGCACCCAAACAAATACTACTTTGACTTACACCTAACACACTTTTGTAATGTGGTAAGTATTTCAGGGCAACTGTTGGTTTCTGATCAGTTGGTTTCTGATGAGTTGGCTATGCTTAGGACCAGCTTCTGCCTTCCATGTAGTAGGGCTGTATGCATGGCAATTAACCAAAGGGATAATACTTAAACCATACCCTCTACATCCAGTTGAGAGTCCTAACATAGCTAAGTTAGACATAGTAGGCACAAATTTTGCTGAAGCTACTCTCCTTACTTAATGTTTATAATGATGTAGCTGCCTTAAAGGAATAGGAGCAGCTATGACCTGAGCTGCTGAGCTGGATTCTGCCAGCAGCTGTTGAGGAGTCCAGTTCTTCTCTCAGTGAGCCCTAGGTGACATCATCAAGGTGACATCAGCAAGTGTTATGGTTCTGAGCAGCTGGTGCTGGTTGTGGAATACTCAGATTCCCATCACAGATGGAGAAATTGCTAGACAAGGACGGTGGCATCTCCTAGTATATTTGAAACTCTAAGGTGTTTTACAAAGGAGAACTAGGGAAATAAACCACATGGAATGACAAAGTCAACATATTATTTGATTGTTTAGGAAGAAAGCAAAGGAGACATCATATCATTGCACCTCATATGACAAGATTGAACCATATCTGATCATCCTCTCATCTCCTTTCTGAGGCACTGAAGAGAACTGGATTTCACCATTCTGCTCTTTTACTCATAGGAATCTTCAACCCTGCTCAAATGATATTAGGATATCATTAAACCATAATATTTAAAAAGCAATTACATAATTGCCATGTATAGTACAGCAGCCAACAAGTTGTATCTTCCTGGGCAATAGAGAGATATGTCTTCTCTTCCCTGTCATCTTGTTCTCCAGTAGCAAGCGGATATCCCAAAGGCAAAAATATTGAGCGTATAGTTGAGAGAATGGATGCAGTGCAGCAGCATTTTAGAATATCTGAGTTACATAAGCTTCTATGGTTGAAGTTTTCTGAGGACATGCATTTGAATTCCTCTTCCTAGTCCTACACATCTCAGTTTGTTTTTCCACTGTAGCTTCAGCCAAAACACAGAACAAGCATATAGTGAGAACATCCAAGAATATGTTCATCCATTTTTTGAGTATAACAAGATTAAGTGAAATAAATGCTTCTGTCAATCCTCTCACAGAAGGGATCTGTCACATAACTTACAGGTGGTTAAAATTTAATTTGAAATTTTTGTGGTTCTTAACTTCAAGCCTCCCCTCACAAAGAGCTACACAACTGTTACATGGGCTAGATTCTCTGTACTTCTTCGAATTTATAAGATAATCTTAAATGAGATCATACGAGACTTAAAACATTCTCTTATATAGATACATTTTCTACATAATAAAAATCTATCTATCTATAAAAAAAAAATCTATATCTATAAATCTTCAGAGCTATAATAGTGTCTTTTATCAGCAATACATGCATTTGAGTTGACAGAACACAACAAAGAAAATTGAGTAGAAAAAAATCAACTGTTAAAATTCTTCATGTGTCCTGCAGTGTGTGGTCACAGGATATTGCATGATGGGCTTCTAACCCAGCTAGAAAACTTCATGTGAAGAATATGTACTACCTAATATATGAATATGTATTACCAGAATAACATAAGGGATAAATCACTGTTGGCCTATGAATCTTGGTTGTCACACTGACCATGTCAGTTTGTGACCTTGTTCAGCAGCACTTTTTCTCCATGCTGTGCTAGCGAAGCAAGAAAATATCTTGAACTGTTTAAAAAGATACAGTTTTATACAAAATAAGTATCAAAATAGTATCTCAAAATATATACAAATTATATTATATACTAATTATATACCAAATATCACTTTGGATATCTATCAACTCTCCTCAATTGAAGGATGCAACATGCGTAAGGATATTTGCCTCACAGTAAATTTTGGGTTTACACCTATTTTGTCAAAGAATTAGCACAACTACTGATTTTAACAGACTCAGAATTATCCCCTGAATATTACACTTTTGTAGTGTATTTGGACAGCCAACAGGGTTTCTGAGCTTTCCTTTTCTGCTTTTGAAAAGTCCTTGTTCCTTTTAGATAGTCAGAAAGCTTGAAAACAGACTGTGAAAGCCCTGCCCTGCCCCACCATAGGTATTTTGCAATACCTCAATAGCCAAAAGGTGTTTCCAGGTTGCTTCTAAATACACCTTAATAGAATGTCCAAATAAAGGAAAGGTGATTTAAGAGAGTGAAACATTGAAGAATTAGACATAAACTAATTTGAGCTAATTATTTTCCATCAGTTCATACCACATTTACCCAGCTAGTATACTTGAAACAGTATGAACTAATGTTTTGTTCCTTACTGAATTTCAGGTTAACATGAAGAGAATTGTAGAATTTCATTGAAGTCCTTAAACACACGTAACTTTCAAGCATTGTAGTTTCTGAAAGAAGCAATTTATAATAATCAGGGAAGATTCTAAAGTAGCTTTGAGAAGAATACATTAATATATGCATATTACCAAGTTCTATTCGCAGGATGCTGTTCCTAGCCTTTTGACATCTCTGGCGAGGATGCATTTACTTTTTATAGAGCAAATCTGCTCTCTAGTGGCAAAAATTACCACACCAATTTTATAGAAAAATGCTTAGTTAATCCTGAGGTAATTAAGTCAAATCATTGTTGTTTTGTAGAGCAGGTAATAAGAAAGAAAAGATCAATGAAATAAATATTTGCGTGACTGAACTTGAGAGTATGTAATTCTGCTCAGATCTGATAATTCTAGTTAAGTTTTTTATCAGTACCAGATCAATCTCTTTTAATATAGCTCAAAATACAATTGAGGTAGGGTGTGTAATCATAAGAAGAAATATAACAACAACAACAAAAAGCTAATGTACTACTGGCATGAATGGTGAATGAGTTTAGCAGGTTTGAATGAGCAAGCTTGAAAGCTTGTAAGACAGGAATGTTGACTGTCAATGCCCATGCAGGTTATTACTTGTCAGCAACATTTCTTCCTCTTTCAGCTAGGAAGTAACCATAGAAATAGGAGATAACAATGTCATTAGATCATTATAATAATTTCCTAATTACATCTTTCCTTGCAGAAGTTTTCAAGAGAGACTTCAAGAAAGACTGTGAAGAAATATTACACAACTGAACTTAGAGTCTGCTCATTTCACTGTGAAGACTTTTACACTTTGTTATTAGCTCCTGACATCATGATTGTGTTTAGATTAGATTGGGTAGCACAACCCTTTCTAGCTTGTCAGCTACTTCATTCTTCATTTTAGTAATTCACACATGTGTGCTTACTTATGAACACTGGTAGATTAAGCTGCAGCAGAATAACTAAATTAGCCACAACTTCCACAGGTCAGTACCTGGCTGAAATACATACATGGCTTGAGGAATGAACCACTGGTTTTCAGTCCAGGAAGTAAAGGCTACACAACACTGGTCATTTTAATACACAGAAGTTCAGCAGCAGCTAGGTGTGCATTTTTGACTAGCACAGAAACGAGGATGATGACCAGTTTTGCCATAGCCTCCAACATAATTGATATTTGAGAGCATATTGGCGGGATAAAACTAAGCATATTGGTAGGATAAAATTGAGTTTTATAAACAGTTAAGGGGATTTAACTCTCTTAAGAAATACTTTGAGTTCTCCTTATATCAATGAAGTTGTGTGATATTTGGTGGGTTTCTCAGATGTTCACTAAAAGGAAAATAAAGAAGAGTGGAAAAAAAGTGGGTCAACACAAAAAATGAGGTGGTGGTTCATGACAATCAGAGCCTTCATAGAGCATTAAGACTTTCTTAATTGCCAGCCCTTACATTTGGGAAGATAAGGGAGACCAACAGCTTTTAGAAGAAGTCACTGCAGCAAAAGTTTTATATAATCTGAAATCCTGACTCTAGATTTTCAAAAGAAAAACTTATTTCTCATTTATATGTGTAAATCCCACAGATGCCTAACCTGTGCACCTGTCTGTCAAGAACAGCTATAAATAGCTGATCCTTTAACACTTCCCCCTGATATTTTTCTGAACTGCAGTACTACACAACAGTTCTTTGCTGCACACTCCTTATAATATAACTAGACAAGACCCCCAAATAAAGCCAGCTGATCCCTGCCCCAAACAGGTAGCAATCTAAGATACCAATGTGACAATGGCTGAACATAATTAACAGGGTGAGGGAGACAGACAGACTGGTCCCTATAACTGAAGTCATCACAGAGCAGCAGCTGCCTAACTAGCAAAAACATGCTATGCTGGCACAGTGTAGAAGATGCTCTCCCTGGAAGCTTAGAAGAGGCAACAAGGTTGTTTCATGTTTGTACAAAACTCCTTGCATTTTGCAGTACTTGCAGATTCCTGCTATGACCAGGCTGCCGTACTAAGCTAATCAAAGGCCTGTGCAAAGTAGACACAGGTATTTTGTTTTGTGTAAAGAAAAAAAAGTAGTTATGGCAAACTAGTTCCTGGGGAAGCAAGCTGTTCA
Source organism: Corvus cornix cornix (assembly GCF_000738735.6). NCBI lineage: Eukaryota > Metazoa > Chordata > Aves > Passeriformes > Corvidae > Corvus > Corvus cornix. The sequence continues at coordinate 32,934,499 of NC_046357.1, forward strand.
GCTCTGTAATAACAGGACACCTTGCTGTTCTGTCCCAGATATATCTTAGGTGGCCACTGTCCAAGTGTCTGTTGCTGTTTCCCACGATATTATTTTACAGCATGAAAAAAATATCAGCAGCACTAAATTTAAACCTATCTTTGCTCAAAGCTATACCATAATGTCAAAGGATACCAATTCAACTTAAATACAGAAATACAGAAATATTTACATCAGGATGGATGTTACATTCAAAGACACAAACTTTTAATACAATCTGAGACTTGACTTTTTAAAAATATCTGGAGATTATTTCCTATGGAATCACTGCTACAAAACAGTTCAGAAAACTTACCTGAATTTTCCTATTGGACTACCCAGGACAGTTAAGTGGAAAGGAAACAGATGCATCGGCAGTTCCCTGGCTGATCTGTGTACATACACATGGTAAATGTACAAAGAAACCTCGTGCTCTGCCCTCATAAGGTGACAGTGTAGTTCAGATCTGAGTTACACACATCACCTTTTGTAATTTAACCAAGGATTTTCACTTCTACTCACACTCTCTGACAATGGGATATTACCACTTTGCAATTCTCCTTTTGCATAGTATTGTTCAAAAGCACTTGTGCAACAATAAAAGATTTGCATTAAGCAGAAAAAACTGTCCCTAGCTAAACCAGTCCAAAGCTAACACATTTTTAAGTCACTGCTTTGCATATGTAATATCTAATAACTCTAAGATTACTACTGATATAACTTGATGCTTTTAGGAAGCATTGGGTCAGACATAGTTGCACCACTTCTAAAGGACTTGAAAAAATAGAGTCAAAACATTGTTGCTCACAGCTTAACTAAATGCAGAAATTCCTTAAAGTGTTCTGCAGGAGGTCAAAGAGAAAAGTAATTAGTCAGCTGGAAGACGTATATGCAAACTAAGCTTTCCATGTGGGGAGCAAGCTGCAGTAAGACATTTGTGTTAGAACTGAGAGGGTGAGTGGTGATCACAAAAAGTAGAAACATTGAAAAGTGGAGAAGGGAGGGAAGACCTCATGATTAAGACAACATTCTTCACAGAAGGACAGTCAGGAATGAGTGACTAGCCACAGGAGGAATGTAGGACAGCGTATCAGATACAGGAATGATATTTTTTCCAGTGTAATAGTGTCAGCATTTAAACTTTTCTGGCTTGATCTTTCTCCATCCATTAGTTGTTTTTCATTTTTAAACTCTGATAGAAAAATTGCTCAACAGCATAATATAATTGGCAGCTTGAGCAAGAATAAGAGATAATCCTTTGGGGGATAGTCATTGCTTTAGGACATTCATGTTTACTGACTTATAAGTAAATATAAAGCATGTTTCATAAGAATGGAAAACTGTCTTCACTGTCTAACCCCCCAGAATTGGGCCCAGACTTATAATTTGGCTTTCCTTCTGGTCTCCACTCAATATTAAAACCAAAATTTGACAACTGCAATTTTTTCCTCACCAGATAAAATATTTACTAATTCCTTGACTTGAACATAGATCAGTAATGCTCAAAGCAAAAACATCCAACCTCTCTTCCTCCTGAAAAAAATTAACTCCTCCCTCAAAAAACCCAGCAATGAAAACCAAGAGAAACATTTAGTTGATACTAAATTTAAATGCATTAAACAGCTAATAAATGTTTGAGGGCCAACTGCCATAACTTGCATAATAAAAAACAGGTAATGGATTATTCACCACATGTTAAGTTCCCCTTCAACAGTCTATTTCCCTACAATTCCAGCATAAAAGTTTTCTGCAACATCAGTGTGTCTTTCCGTTTCAGCACCTTGCAACCCCCCTTAGAAATTACCTAGAGAAGACCACTTTGCTGCTGCTTGTGTGTTCTCACTCAGCACCTATTCCCATGCTGTCTGAGCTTCTGCTAGGTCTTAAAACAGCATGGCTAATATCTACCATATGTTGTTTGTACTTTCATCCTTCCCCCAGGGAGGAAATGTGCTATAAAGAGTTTGTTTTCAAGGTGGTTTGTTTTTATGGTTGGGGTGGGGTTTTGTGTGGCCGAGCTGGAAAATCATCTTATCAGAGCTTTGGTCCAAAAAAGGGAAATTTGTTCAGGCTCATCCTGACAAACCGAGTCAGCAGTGTTCCCTTGGTGGGTGGCAAAGCACACCTCAACAGTCTCCCAGGTGCAAATGCAGTACTACCTTGTGGGTGGGACATGGTCTTATCCCCATCCATAGGAGTGTCAGTCAGAGATAAAGCTCCAATACCTGGAGTTTCAGGTGGAAACCACAGACACAATTACCTACATACTTGGTGCAAGGCACCAAGCAGGGAAATGTTCAATTTCTGAGCACTATTAAGGCTAAGATCTATGTATAGTGCATATGGCAGCCTAAATTTGTGATGTATGCTTCTTTATTCTGTCATTAATACACATAAGCACAGATGCAATCTTACAACTCTAGGAAATAGGGGATGTGTGCTGTCCTGAACTTTCTCCCACACTCTTTTGTGTTCTGGGGGTTTTTTTGGTTGGGTGGTTGGTTTGTTGGTTGGGTTTTTTTGCCTATTTTTTTTAAACAGAGCCAGCTCATATAGTTTAGACCTCTAGTATGTTTTCACATTTTTTCTGATCCCTGTGATTATTTTGATTGGCCTTCTCTGAAATTGCTTTAGCTAGCTGAGCTTGAACAGTTCCTGCCACAGATTTTCATCAACAAAGTGCATGAGATGGAGTTATAATTGTGATAGCAAACACACTGATGATGTGCTGCACTTGGAAGTCAAAAGATAATTGAAAAATCCTTATGACAGATGTAAGCAGCACAATTGTATTTAACATTTCAGTTTTGTCTTTACAGTATATTGTTTCTTGACTTTTAGGTTAAATGCCTCCATTAATAGGAATACTCTTACTGATAAGAAATGCATTTTCTTAGTTCCCAAAGGATAAACACCATGAAAACAGAGAAATGTGTGTTTGAAAGAAGCCTCAGCAGCTGTCTAATGATAGACAGTGTGGTACAGATTTTCCAAATGGAAAACAAACATAACAGTGTTTTATGAAAATTAAACAACTGAAAATAGACACAATATCAGAAATAGATATCACTGTACCCCAATCTAAAATTCCCCTGACAATCACTCTGACATACTTTCCATATTGAACAGATTTTTTAAAGTATGTTAGTATTACTGTTGCCTTTTACCCACTGATGTATTTTCTAGGTACTGGCTCAAGACTCCTAACCAATACCATACAAGTTCCATAGACGTTAAAAATAATTTAGTTGCAATGGGTAATGGCCTCTCCTACTTTTACTTTCCTTCAATACTGTTGCATTAACTCAAGTTTCGAATGCTCTCAGTGCACTACCTCTTGCTGGCAGCAGATGTCCCCATGTGCCCAACACTTCGCACTTGTAAAAAAAGGCTAGTTGAGAAATGGCATGAACTGTTTTCATCAGCTGAACGCTGTAACGTTTTTACTTCACTCATTTCCACAAAGGTCTGGGAATAGGCAAAATGTGTTGCTTCGACATTTGTGTAAATGAAAGACTGAAGGATCAGGAGAAAATACCAAAATTCTGTGAATCTCAATTCAGTTTTTACTTTATGCTTACAAACAAACAAACAAACAAACATAAAAGAAGGAGGATTATTCTTAGGCAACTTTTCCAATTTACCACAAAAACAATTAATCAATCTTCTTCTCTGGGATTCCTTGGTTGGTATTTAAATATAAATCCTCTCTAACACAGAACCTGAATTTTTGTAGTTGGTCCCCAGATATCCATCCTCACATCCTGGTTTTGGCAGATTAGGGGTCCAAATCAGACAGCAAGTATAAAAATTGGAAAAATTTGGATTTCACGTCTCTTACTTGACCTTGCATTTTTGAGGGTAGCTAAATTAATTTCCAAGTATGCACTACTTAAGTAAGCATAAGTTTTCCACTTTGGATACTAGGACACTACAGCTCTTCTAAGATAGTGGAAGCAAGAGTAATCCTCTTGAGTCAGTGATTGCAGACAACCAATGTTAGATGCTAGAGCTACTTTAGTGTGGTTATAGAAATCTACAGCACTCATCAAGAATTGCTTTGTTGGTGAGATCTCAGGATCTACCCAATAATGATGTTCTTTCAAACCCTGCAATGTACTTTTGCAGCCTTAGGGACAAAAAACTGGTACAGAAGTTTTGCTCAAATTTCTCTATGAGGAAACACGTGTGGTTAAGGGCAGGGAAGGGGGGAGTGACAAGCCTTGTTTCTGTAGCTAGCCACATATGTCCGATTTTGGTTAAAATATTTAACAGAAAAATCACTTGGAAAATGTACTGTAATTACAGCAAATGGTTTTTAAGCATTTTTTTCTCCATATGGAATAAAAAAATGTGTCTGGGAATGCTGGTGCCACAATTCCAAATTCTTATTGTCTCACTTACTTCCTGATGAGATCCATATACAAAAAGCCTTGAAATATGAAATTACTGTAAAAACTCCTATTGCAAAAGCCACCCATTTCATGATAAGACTATTGACAATTAAACAATGTGTGATTCTTCTTTCACCAGCTGTGCTTAGAGCAGAAACAAACACGGGTAATGTTATAGCATCACAAAACTGAACACAGAATTTTCAGGCACTACTTAAACACAAATGCCACAGAATCTAACTAACTAGTGGCTTTCTTTTCTTTCTGCGTAACTACAAACACATTCCAATGAATCAGGCCAAGACTTTTTACCTACAGGTACAGAAGGAACTAAGATTTGCTTAGAAGTAGCTCTAAATGTTCTCAGTTGCTTTCTGGTTTTGGTGAAATGTAAATGTTTTATAACCGGAAAAATGTGGCAAGCCTAGGAGAACAGAAAGTGATTGGATTACCTTACTTTCTGGTTTTGATAACAATCAACAGAGCTGATAGAGTTGATCAGCTTCTTTGTACGGAAGTTTAGCAAAAAGTATCTTTTCCAAGGGTGAACCATTTATCAGACTTTTCTCCAAATTCTTTTGCCTCCCCCAAAGAACCAACTATTTGCATTTGGATCAATCAGTGGTTTCTATTATTGATAATAGTTGGAGAAAGTAAGCTCTCATCTCACACTCTTTTCTACTTGTGAACTGCCCCAATAGTGAACTTGCTTTTCCTTTTCTGTCTCCTGGAAAAATCACTCATTATATTTGGACAGTTGTTCCATTTTGCTACCATGTTTAAGCAAAGACCAACTGATTATAAGTTCTTTTTCATCTTACACATTAATTAAGACTACTGTTGTCTTTTTAAAGAATCACTCAGAATATAACCCACCAGCATAGAAATAAAACTTGCAAAGAAGAAATAGCAACCGAAAACTAACTGGCTTGTTTTCAAAACCAAAAGGCACAAGCTAGGTGAGCTCCAGTCCACTGCATTTCTCAGCAGTCCTATTTTTAATGTGAATTTTAAAGTGAAACAATGATATAAATGGGAATTCATATTAAAAATATCCTACCATTAGAACAAAAAAATTTAAGACATTTTCTTCAAGAGAAGGGGGGGAAATCTATTAGAGTAAACAGGAATAATTGGGAGAATATTTAGATGGAGCACAAGCTATGTTGTGACAATTTTTTCACTTGAAATTGCTTACTAGCTTCAGCTGCTGGCATAAATAATCGCATACAGCAAACTGTTTTCCAGCACAAATATCTTACAGAAGTGAAACTGTAAAATCACTGTTTTGTGATGCACTGTGAAATTCTGAAAAGCTTCAAAAAACAACCTGTACTCTTCTCTGATTTCAGCAGACTTAGATTTTCAGAAGTGTCAGAAAGGTAAGTTTCTGTCTTATAAAGGCACCAACATTCACTCATTAACAAGGACTGCATTGTTGTCTCAATCCCCTCTTTACTGTTCAGGTCTCTCTGAAAGGTATATTACAGCAATTACTCTGTGTTTGGAAAGTGTGTGGAGGGGTTCTCAGTCACTTTATTCACCATTATAATTTTATCTTGTTTATTTTATCTTTTAGATGTTAACTGCTTACAATTACTTAGTTTTGCATAACATCTGGGGTGACTATGGAGAACAGAGATTGTATTCCACTAACTGGGTATGAAACAGCAGTTGAATGGGGAACTGTGCTCGTACTCAGGCCTTGCTCAGGTAGAATCATATAGATCAAAATAAAAGCCAGGTAAGAATTTCAGTGCTTGAAAGAGCACTGCTCTATTAATTAAAAAATGTTTTCAGCCACATCTGGTCTGAATTTGTAGCAGTTATGTGGCAACTCTCTGAGTAACAAATATATGCAAGGTGTTGCCTGACAGACTAGACTAGCTCTGCCAACACATGCACACACGTTTTACCTATAACCACAAAGTATTTCAGCTAGTGCTCTGGTATGCATTACGTGGATCTGCAAACGATACAGCGCTTTTCTCTGCTTCAGTAGATTGGCAAGAATGATGAGCTGGCAAAGGAATACTTTGTATTTTACTGGATGAAATTTAGTTGCTTCTTTCACAGGCAATTTTATATGTGTATCTTCAGGGAAGCAAACTCCATGGTGAACACCCTGCATTAAAAAGTTGAAGTTTCCATAACTTTTCAAACTTCCCTCTACTCTGATAACATCGCCTGAAATCTCTTGTTTCTAAAATCAAGTATGCTAGTAAGAGTTTTACAATCACACACTGCAGCCAACACTGTTACCATTAAAATGCAGAGACACCTAAACAGCAAAGGAGCTGAACTGAAGAAAACACAGACACAAAAAGTCCCACCATCTGTAGAAGGTATCAGGGAATGCATTAGTAATCAGTGCTTGCTGCAGTCAGCAAAATGGTGTTACTGAGAGCACATTATTCTGCCTACCTCAGTGGCGAAACCTAGTCATTATGGAGAAAAAGATTATGTTATCATAGACAGCTCAATCTACTCTCAAATGTCCTGCAAATGGTTTGTGAAGATTTACAGCTTGCTTAAAACTTGAAACAAATATTTAGAGTGAGGCAATTATGACAGAGTGGGATTCTAAAATGCTTCTGTGCCCACGGTGTTACATGGATGTAAGAAGCTACCAGATATTGAGCCATATGAACCATGATGAAGGTATGATCAAAATCAAAACCTGCAACTATCTCCTATCTTTCCATTTTTTTCTAAGGTGACAAAAGCAGCCACTGCACAGACCACAATTTCATCCCAGTTTTGATCTGAGTTCTGCAATATCGCAGGCCTCAAAAAGTTCAGTAGTTATTTTCTATTTTTCATCACAAAGATTTGTTGTCAACTAACTCTAGCAGAATGAGAACGCTAAATCTGTTGTTAATATTTAAATATGATCAGCTAACTGAATTAATTTAACATGCATTCAAACTTCGGGCTGGGAACTGTCAGTGGTTCCTAATCCAAACCAATTCGTTAAGACTTGTCTTGGAAGATAGGTATCTATTGCATTTCTTTGTATCAATAGTAAAAAATTGCCACTTTAATCTCAAAAATTCAGCTTTAATTTAATTCTTAAAAATTCACACGCTATTCCCATGAGACTTGCTACATCTGAACCACACTCAAAACCTGATTTTGGGGAACAGCTACAATCACAGTACAGTACAGGGAAAGAGCTTGTCTCTGATATGGATACCATCTTTCACAGACTCTGTGTAAGATCTCTTTTAACTGAAGTAGGATGTAGCCACCTTCCTATAACATCATGATTATGTAGTTGCCTATTCATCTCCCTGTTCTTTGCAGGCAAATGAAATCTACAATACACACTGCAGCACTATGGAAAAAAATTAATTATCTTGCTTCAAAGGACAGCTGTATCTGACTAGAACACCAAACTCTCACTTCATCTCACCTTTCTTTTTAGTGTATCCTTCTCTGAGGCATCTAGTCACAACTATGTGAAGACTGCATACATCGTATTTTCATGTTTCTCAGTGCAGAAATTTCTAAGGCTCTATCCCTCAGGAAAACTTTCAAGTAATGGTTCCACTGTTTGTTGTTGCAAAAGAAGTCACTAGAGACCCCACTTTTATACAAGACAACAAGTGGATAACAGTGCTGTAAAAGTAGGGGGGTTTGTACAAACCAGTGTGACCTTCATGTAACCACACAGAGGCTAAAGCTCTATTTGGGTTGCATTAGCAGACAGCTTTTATCTAGTCAGAGCACCACCAGATGAAATACTCCTTTGAAATTTCTACATCAAAACAGTAACGATGGAAAACACTGATGACAGGAGAGCTTCTAAGACACTTTGTATGAGACTGGAGTCCAATTCTTCAGGTAAATAAATGTAATTGACTCAGGATTGATATCCCATTGCTTCTCTTCGAGTTTCATTCTTAAGAGAGGAGGCCTGCATGACAATACCTAAAGGAGATGTGCAATGTGAACCTTTGGAGTCAAACCCCAGGAGCTTCTGTTGGACACTTTACTGACAGAATTTATGCCAATTGTATTTTTATTTCTCATCTTGCGGGTCTCAAGCTCTACCTTGCAGAGAGTGCATGTCACATGTATAACCTAAAATTCATGTCAGATTAGTCCATTGGACCACTTCTTAAAAATAGCATATGAAAATTACTTTTCAGCCCAGAAAAAGTCAGTCTCATGCAGACACAGGATTTTATTACTTATCACTCTGCATATTGAATCTAGTCAGTTTGGACATTTTACATGTGATGAGCTGACAGCATTTCAAAACATGCTGCATTATTTATTTTGACTGAATTACTCCTGCTGTAGTGATCTTGACTTCATTATGGTCAACTTGTTTTAACTCCATAAAAATAGTTTTGAGTACAAGGCTGCTCATAATGTCTGCTATGTTTCTAATTCAAATATGCTAAGAGAAACAGCAATTAGTCAATTCAGTACAAGCACAAAGGCAGACAAGAAGAAGGAACACAAATTTGAAATGTTCTATTAATACAGTGCTTATGTTTCTAAAATAAAAGAGATTTAAACTGACACAATTTGGAATGAATAATGTTCTGTTTGTACTAAGGTTTTGAAGTAAAGGGTAGACAGCAGTTCAGTTGCATATTGAGGTAAGGGAGAGAAACAAATGAGTCACATATCTACTTTCTCCTGCAGTAGGGACAACCAACTCAGGTGAAAGTTCTGGGCTGAAAATCACCAATCTGAATATGTCTGAAGTGTTGAATGAGAGATATGTGAGATTTAACCACACAGGATACAAAATCCAGCCCTACAGCAGAAATATTGCAACACCACATATGGTAACTGGTTCTCTGCCAGGCAAACATTTTCATTTAAATAGTATATGTCCTGTCAGTAGTCCCCACAGCCCAGCTAAGCAGCTCTTACAAGTTCCTAATACAAGTTTTCTTTAGTCATCACAGAACTAAGCCTATCTAGTGTCAATTCCATATTAAGATGGTTAGTTCAGCCATGTACTGGAAATTAAAGTGCTCAGTCCACTGCTGCCAAGTCCACATGGGACACAAACATTGAAAAGAGGTGTAGACAGGAGGCAGACTGCTATGCCTATATCCACCTCTCTGATAAGTTAGCTTTTCATTCCAAAGGTCCACCTTTGGCTGAAAATACTTTAAAAAGAAGATTCTGGCCACTCTTACACAGTTACAGTAGTCGTTAAGTCCAAACAGCTGAGGTTAAATTTGGTCCTCATGGTATGCCAGGTAAATATTACTGCATTTCCACTTTATGTCACTTAGTCACTACAGTTGTTCAAGGTGCCATGGAAGAATTAGGAATAGCTAGAATGCACCAGTGCTTTGACCGCTAGGTACTCTTACTCTTTCACAAATCTTGTGTCAAAGCTTGAGATCTCCAGATGTTTCCCAGACAGATCTGAGACAGGTTTCTGCTGTCTGATTTAAAAATTAATTCAGAGCTAATTCACTGTAGAACTTGGATTAAGCACATCTGAGATGCAGTGGTGTACAGATTTAGATAACACTAAGTTTATGCCATGCTCCGCTTGCCTTGTGCACAATTACTCCTCCACATATCAGGTAAGTTACAGAACTTGATACTCCAGTTCTTCTTGGCACTTGCACAGTATCCTTGCAACATCTTTGGGCTTCCCACTAGGAGTTGAGACACAATTTCTGGCTTAATAGACAGCTTTCAACTGACTTTGAAAGTTTTTGTACTTGCTGCCAGCATCATCTCAGTGGAGCTTCAAGTTTCAATAACTAAAAAAGATTAACTAGTATTACCCTGCTATTCCCCTTGCCATTTTGGTATTGCTTTCCCAATGCTTTCTTTTTATTTTTTTGATAATTTTTTTATGGTAGCCACAAAGCCAACATGTTACAACTAGGCACACTAAAACCACAATTATCTAAATTAAGCTTTCATCACCTAGAATGTGTGAGAATAGTTGCAAACACTCCCTTATGTCCTTAATCTCCAAGGCCATCTGTCTGCGTGGTTGGAGGAGGCAGGGGAGAAGTAAATGACCTCAGGGACTTCTTCCACTAGTTCCCACATTTCTCTGCCTACCATGGACATATCTTCAACACAGCTATACAACTAGAAGGGCAGCAAGTACCACCGTCTCCTCACAGTTACATGCCATTTCCTAATGCGATTCTTCCCTTTTCAGCTGATACCAGGTCAATAGAAGATCCTACTGTCTGTCTCATACTTGACAAAGCAAAAATGAAGAAGCCAGAGGAAGAACTAATAGAGCAAAGAGGACAGAAAAATAACTAGCACTGGCTACATCTGTGACACTTAGGAAAAAAAAAAAATTCTTGATAGCCACACCAAGTCCTATTTTTTGGCGTCTGGAGTGATCAGAGAACTACAGCAGATAACTTGAATGCCAGTGTCGACTCAGGGGAACTGAGCTGGGGATTCAAAATGGGGTGTGAAAAATGAGTGGGTTGGTGAGGAAGATCCAGAATAAGAGTGGTTTAGAAATATTGTGCAAATGGAGGATGGGGCGGGGTGGGGTTGGGGCGGGGGGGGGGCAGAAGTACAGAATTTGAAACATACAGACCAGGAATTCCTATAGGGCACTATCTCAATAGCTTTCATCAGGTCTTTAATTTCAGAGATGTTTTTTGTTTCCCCTTTTCTCCCAGTCATAAACTGCCATTGCAAAGGATTTATCCTTTTACCTCCCCCTCTTTATTACTGTCAGAAGTAAAGCAGCCTTAAGCAATTAGCAGCAGTTGCCCTGTGTTGCAACAATGAAACTGCAGAGTAACAGGCATAGGCTCATTCTTATGAGAGACCCAGCACTATGACAATCCAGACCAGGAACTCTGAATTCACTGCCAGAAGAATTACGGGTTAGTACGTTGTTAACTTCACTGCATTTCATGCTGGAAACAATTTGTCCAGTGTTTCATAAAATCCATTTCTTAGTCTCCCAATTGTACATATATATGTCAAATATTGAAAGTCAGAATCTGATGAGAGCAGAGATGAGAGCAGAGTGACTCAGTCTGCTGCCCACCAAGACAACTCATGTGGCCCACTCTTCTGGGGGCAATTTGGGACTGCATACCAGACACATTCTTTGAGGCTGGTAGTAGCAGCCGCCTCCCAAGAGTTCAAGACTTCAGCATGACACAATGGCCACAGAAGTACTTAACAGTGAAGAAAAGAGTCTTCATGCAGCTAAAAGCCAAAAGAGACATTTCTTGTCTGTCTTGACTTTTCAGATAGCCTCAAACCACATATTTCTCTTCATCGAGCAGAGCTTGGAATTTGACAAGTATATCATTAAGTTCAGAAACTCAGGGAGATTAACTACTACACATTTCAGCTAGTGTGAAAGTGAAGTTCACTGACTTTAACTATCCACTACTGTAAAATTGCAGTTAGCAACAGCCACAAGATTTTTGCTATCAACTCTTTAGTCAACTGTTGCCCCCAGTTTCTCTCATCCAACCATGGTGAAGACTAGTGAGTGAAACCCCAAGGGATGTGCTTCCATTGTGCTGTCCCAGAAGACCATAAGAAACACTCCACAGTTGTTTAGCTCCAGCTAACCCATTCCCAAACATTGCCTTTAACAGCTACCTCACTTCCCAAGCAATCTTCTTTCCAGTTGCCCCTCCTCTCTGCTGACTTTTAGGCAGTTGCTCAAGTTCTGCACAGCTCTGCACAGGCACTCAGTCACCTCCCCACACCCAGGTGCATCTGTGGGGAGAGGCCTTCAAAACTACTCTTTTTCTTCACAGCATTTTTCTCTTCACAAAAATCTTTGAGATTTTAGAGCCACTCACTTCGGCAAGACTCTTAAAGTAGTAATTTCTGCTCTTATCTGTATTTGCTCATTATTTCCACCATATTCCCCAACAATCTTTGGCTTTTAGGGCCACTCACTTTGGCAAGACTCCTGAAGAAGTAATTTCTGCTCTTACTTGAATTTACTCATTATTTTCACTATACTCAGGTTTTACTTTTGCTGCTTCTCTTGTCAGACAAGTATCTGAGGAATTGTTCCTTCCACCAATGAATTCACCAGTTACAGATATAGAGGTGTCAAGTGTAGCCTGCATTAATGAGGTACCAAAGCACAGGATCTGCCTGTTGCCTTGTTCCACCTAGGACAGCATGGGGCTGAGGAAGCCTGTGTGTGTGTGGAGAAAGCAACAGCAAGCAAACTCCAGCAAGTTCAACAAACACGACCAGGTTTGAAATGTTGTTGCGAGAAGTACACATGCATAAATCCATGTTTATCTTCTTAGGCAAGTCCAGTTTATAGCTAATTTCATTTAGTCAACGCTGAAGTCAATACTGAAGTATATAAGTGTTTAAAGAGGGTGACAGCAAGAGGATGGAGCCAGGCTGTTCTCAGGGGTGCTGAGCAATAGGACAAGAAGCAATGGGTGGAAACTGAAGCACAGGAAGTTCCACCTGAACATGAAAACTTTACTGTGCAGGTGACTGCACATTGGAACAGGTTACCCAGAGAAGTTGTGGACCTTTCCTAATTGGAGAGATCCAAGAACTGTCTGTCTAGACACAATCCCACGCCATGTACTTCTGGGATGGCCCAGCTTGAGCCGGGATGTTGGACCCGATGGCCTGCTGTGGTCCCTCCCAATCTGACCGATTCTGAGAGTCAGTGATTCTGTGATCTTCCCAGGGTAGCCTCGCTCCCTGACGAAACTCGCCACACGGAACAGCAGCTTGGAGAGCTGGCGGCTCGGGATGCCGGCGGGGCGGCCGCGCCCGGAGCGCACAGACGCCGCTCCTCCGAAGGCCGCGGCGGGAGCCGGGGCCGCGCCGGCCGCAGGGGGCGCTCTGTGCGCGGCCGGGCCCGCCCCTGGCGCGCGCGGGCGGGGAGGCGGAAGCGGCGGCGCGGCCATGGCGGCGGCGGGCGTGGGGCAGCAGTGGGTGCTGGTGGAGATGGTCCAGGCCTTCTACGAGGTGCGGCCGGGCAGGCGCCCCGAGCGTGGCGGGGCGGCGTGAGGGCGGCTTGGGGCGCAGGGAGAGGGGACGTATCGCCGGGGCTGCCCCGGGGGCGGCGGCGGCGGGCGGCGCTGGGTGAATCGGGAGCTGGGTGCGGGTCAGTGCCGCGGGGATCGGGCTGCGCTCGCCGTATCCTGAATATGTGTGAGTGCAGCACGGCTGTATATTGAAAATATAGACGCATGTCTTATTTCTCCAAGTTTATAAAGCGACATTTAAGGCATGTAGCAGAGCATTAAGTCTGAAGGTTCACAGTATTTTTCGGGGGTCAGGGTTTGTAACTTACAAGTGTCGTTTGCAAGGGAGGAAACGGCGTTTAAGTGTTTAGGCTTGAGTTCCCGCCTGAAGAAGATCAGCTGTGCATGTTTGTACCCGGTCTTTGTTTCGTGATGTTAAAAAGGATGTCCTGATGATAAGCGGTGGGTTTGTGTCCCTTCCTTTGACAAAGGGTGGTAACTTTTTAAGCATGTGTGCAAGGTTTGCCGTCCAAATACAGAAGTGCTCAGCTAGTGAAGCAGGTAACACGCTCTAGTGCACTGAATCCAGGATAACTGAAGGCACTAAAAAGCACAGGGACCTCAGTGGGAGTATACGGTATGTTCTTTAGATGTCGTGTCATACAAGTCATGTATGTATTCGTAATATGTTTGTGTCTTAGTATGTATCATAAACTGAAAAGTACTCTGCAACAGGTAACATTTGTTATTTGCAGTTTGATACGCCATAGGATTTTTTTACTGGTTTTAAAAGCTTGTGTCCAACTTACTTTAGTTTCTGGATGTGTGGTAAGTTCAGCTTTGATGGCAGGTCAGATACCACCAAAAATGTTGATGTGTGGAAGCAATTCACCTGACTTGAGGAGGGAGTGCGCTTGTTTGTGTGCACTTCGAGTCTTTTGAAAATGATAGACAGGAGCCTTTCCAAAACGGAATAACTGGACTCATCATTAATACTAGGTGTCCAGTGCTGATGTAATAACTTCATATCTACTTCAAACTAGCTGTGCTGCCAGAGCAAACTGATTTTAACCCTCCAAGCGCCAAAGAGGCTAACTTTAACTTGGATCAACTCTTGTGTTCTGGTTTGCTTTGTGTATTCCCACACATTGTGTCTACACAAGAGTAAAGGACACAAGGATACTTGAGGTGACTCAGTTGGTTTATACCTGATCAAAGTGCCTGTAAACCTGACAGAAGCTGCCTATGAGAACAGAATTGGCTTTCTTTGTAAATACTAGCTGTCCCTGCTGGTGGACTGTAAGTTATAAAAATGGAGGGTTGAAGTATAGGTGACACAGACCTTCAGGCTCTCAGGATACTTCTGCTTGTTTTGAAAGCTGTCTGCCTTTGTGGGTGCTGACTGGTGCAACATGTATGACTTACCTGCCTTTACTCGCAGTATTCAAATTATGTGTGGAACTGAAATCAGTTATCAGTTTAGAACGGGCCTTGTTTATGAACAACAGACTAAATCCATTCAATCTCAAGTTAACAGCTACAAGTAGTAGCTGCAAAACATTCCACTTTCACATAGTTGTAATTTTAACTGATTTAGAAATACATCAGCTGATGATCAGCTTTAGGTTTTTTTCTGAGTGTGCTTGTAGGAACAAAATAGTTGTGTTGTGTCACACACTTCAAATAGAATTCTCTTTAGAATGATTTTTGTACTTCTGTTTTCAGGCTCCTGCTTACCATCTCATTTTAGAAGGAATTCTAATACTATGGATAATCAGACTTCTTTTCTCCAAGACATACAAGCTTCAAGAGCGATCTGATCTAACACTTAAGGTATGGTGAAAAACATATTTCTCTTTAGAGAAATAGTTCATAGCAATTGATGCATTTGGCTGTTGAACCACTGCTGCATTATAAATGGTTCTGCTTTTTTTCTTTAACTTCAAAGGGTGAGCTTACTTTGGCCTCAGGAACTGCTTGTTGCTTAAACATGTCAGTTTGTGCTTTTAAAGTAGCACTGTTTGAGACTCTGAGAAATAAGAAAACTGATGTGACAGTGACTGTTAAGCTATGAAAAGCTGGCATTAGCTCTACTCAATGGAGGGCTTTATTTTAAAAATGAAAGCTATGTTAAAAACACCCACCAAGCAAAATGAACTGTAAGCTTGTGTCTGGTGGGAAAATGGTCAATCTGTATATGTGGTGTCTATAAGTAATAACTCTGAGAATTTACAGTGGGTTCCACAAAAATTGTGGTTTAGCAGAAGTTTCACAGAGGACAAGTCCTGCCTGACCAGCCTAGTAGCCTTCTGTGATGGAGTGAATCCATCAGTGGACAAGGGAAGGGCTACCGATGTCATTTATTTGGACTTGTGTAAAGCCTTTGACATGATCCCCCCCTCAACATCCTTCTCTCTAAATTGGAGAGAAATGGATGTGATGGGTGGACTGCTAGGTAGATAAGAAAGTGGCTGAATGGTCTCACCCAAAGTGTAGTGGCCATTGTCTCTGCATCCCAATGGACACAGTGACAGGTGGTGTCCCTCTGGGATCTGTACTAGGATCAGTGTTATTTGATATCTTAATTAATGGCTTGAATGATGGGATCAAGTGCATCCTCAGCAGATTTGCAGATGACACCAGGCAGAGTACTGTGGCTGACACACCTGAGGGAACAAGATAGAAAAGTGGATCCATGGGAATCTTCTGAGCTTTAACAAGACCAAGTGCAAGGTGCTGCACCTGGGTCAGAGCAAGCTCCGGTATCAGCACAGGCTGGGGGATGAACAGATGGAGAGCAGCCCTGGGGAGAAGGCCTTGGGGGTGCTGGTGGGTGAGAGGCTGGACATGACCCAGCCATGGGCACTCACAGCCCAGAGAGCCAAACGTGTCCTGGGCTGCATCCAAAGCAGCGTGGGCAGCAGGGGAGGGAGGGGATTCTGCCCCTCTGCTCTGCTCTGGTGAGACCCCACCTGGAACACTGCATCCAGCTCTGGGGTCCCAGCACAGGAAGGACAGGGACCTGTTGGAGTGAGTCCAGAGGAGGGACACCAAGATGATCAGAGTGATGGAGCACCTCTCCTATGAGCAAAGGCTGATTAGCCTGAAAAAGAGAAGGCTTCGGGGTGACCTAAGTGCAGACTTCTGGTACCTGAAGGCAGCCTACAAGAAAGATGAAGGGAGACTATTTACGAGAGCATGTAGTGACAGGATAAGGGGCAATGGCTTCAAAGTGGTGGGTTTAGATTAGATACTGGGAAGGAATTCTTTACTGTGAGCTTGGTGAGGCACTGCCACATATTGCCCAAAGAAATTTTGGATGCCCTGTCTGTGGACGTGTTTAAAGCCAGACTGCATGGGGCTCTGAGCAACCTGGTTTAGTGGGAGTTGTCCCTGCCAGTGGCAGGGATATTGGAATTAGATGTACTTTAATGTCCCTTCCAACCCAAATGCTTCTGTGACTGGAGGCAGGAAGTGAACTAAGCAGGAATCGATGGCCGGTTCAGTTTTGTGCTTGGAAGAGTTTGAATTGATGTTGGGATACTCAAAGTTTGCTATCTTTGGTAAGAATACAGAGAAGGAATGAGTGTGAAGGGAGCTCCAGTGCAGTGAAAACTTAGTGTTCATGTCATCTAGGAAGACATGCCGCAGCCTAAGTATTTTGGAGGATACTTTTTTTTTGTTTTGTTTTAAAGAGTCATTCTCTCTGCAGTCAAAGGCAGGAAAAGGCTCTTTGCAACTCTTGGGTAATTGGTGACCCAAAAAAGTTGAAACCTGTCTTTTCCTTACAAAGTAAGAAATTCACTCATGTATCTCTATGTGCATCTTGGATTTTATCATGCAGTTGCAGGTCATCATCTTCATTCAGGACTGACAATTTTGCTGAAGCTGAGGTATTTAAGAAAATTCTTAGACAAATCTGTAATAGTGCTATGTGGAGAAGAAAATTGTTCTGTGTCTTTTCAGCTGGGGGCAGTAAACAATTGGGAGATTGCACATGTAGCCAGTCTGCTACAGCTCAATGAAAGCAAGGGTTTAGAAGGGTGTCAGGGGCAAAAACATGTGGAAGTGGCTTAGGCTTAAATAACCTTACTTTTGCAGGTTGACAGTATTAAAATTCACTAGACAGCAGTTAACAGACTTTCTGAAAAACAGAAGCATGCAAATATGTTATTGCTCTGATACTTCTGCTGAGACTTTTACAAACTTTACTGGGGTTGAAAGGTGAAAAGGAATGTGAATACTGGCAAAAATGCAAAGTGGTCAAGAATTACCTTGTATATAGATAGACTAGATACATGATTCACATTGCAAGTTACAGAAGCAAAAAGTTACACAGTGCTGTGAGCTGTATTGAAGGAAAGGGTTTGACTGTTGAAGACACCATAGGCTTGTTACCTTTATCTTGATGGTGAAAAAAAGCCATGAGCAAATGCTCTTTGTTCTGATCCTGTGTTCAAGTTGGCTAGCCATGAAGGAGGTGCAAGTTAGAGTAGCTGACTGTATCATTGACCTTTGAAGACAGAAGTAGTGGTTGCTTTAGGAAGAACTGTATTTGGAAGGGAATGTTTTGTCTACAGATAGTTCACTGAAAGTAAGCATAAACACAGCAGTGAAGTTAGAATGTGAGTACATCTTCTACAATTGGAGGAATTAAGCAAACTGATACATCAGAGTCATGGAATGATTCAATTTCTCTTTCTACAGTGTAGATAATTCTTGTGAAGAGAGCTCATGTATTTGTGTAGGGGGATAGCTGTGAACACACAGAGACATGCCTTCTCCTTAAACTTCACTAGAAATCTGCACATAATTGACACTAGTCTGTGTTGTGGATTAACCCCAGTAGGCAGCTGAACATTGCACAGCTGCTCACAAAGCAAAGGAAGAGTAAAAGCAAGAAAACTTGCAAGTGAATATAAAATTACTTAATAAGCAAAGGAAAGTGGAAGAAGACAGAAAACAAGACAAGTGATGTAAAGGTGGTCACTCACCACCTCCCATGGATGGACCAATATCAGACCAAGCAAAAGGTGACTAAATTCCTTAAAACCGCTGTTCTCCCTTTTATTGCTGTGTGACGTCGTATGGTACGAAATCTATGTTCGGTTAGTTCAAGCCTGGTTGTGTCCCTTCCCAATCTCTCAGGCATCCACCAGTCTATTCAGTCAGTGTTAATGAAGAATACAATTACTGCACAGCCATCTTAGAGATCTGTTACGACTAGTCAGTCCTGGGGAATGAGAAGCAGATGACACATTGTGCAACCTAGTGCACTTAGGAGTCGTGCTTGTAAAACAGTGAAGAAATCCACCCTGAAGGTGGCTTCTAGGTTCAGTCAAATGTGTAGCAAGAGTACTACGAAATCCAGTGCAGAAATCACCTTTCAACTGACTGACTCTTATGCTTTGGTAACAGTGTTTGTGTGTATTCCTACTGGTTCTTTTAGAAAATAGTGTCTCCCAAATCATTAACTAAAAAGGTGGAGTGCTTCTCTGATACTGTAAGTTCCTGATAGTTTCACATTTTAGGAAATGTAAATAAGTCTGTTGCCATACAGGATGCTAGACATAGATTCTTATGGGCTTTCACACAAAGTAAAATCTATAGAAAGTGACAATGAGGACTGGAGTGGGCTGTGGAAGTTTGCACGGCAGCCTTTAGCTATATGTAAAAGGAAGGTACCCTGCTATTTGTCTTTTACTGTGCAGTAAATGGTAATGATACTGAGCTTTTCTCTCAAAATCTGTGAAGTACTACTAAGAGTCGCATCTTACCATTTGCAAATGGGAGGAAGAGTGTTTTCCTTTGATTTTAGAATTTCCACTGCAGTAGTAGCATGGGACACATTTTATTTGAGTGATATTAGTCAGGAGGCTGGAAAGTTCATATTGGAGACAAATGTTTAATGTGTGGCTGAGAAATACAGAGATCTTGAGAGCTCTGTTTTGCAGGAACTGCATTCATAGACCAATCAGATATTCTTCTATAGGGAATGGCAGAGGTAGTCTGTTCTTGTAAAGGTTTTCAGTAATTCTGAGCCAAGACTCCCTAGGTAGGTAAAATTTCTCTTATGTATGAGCATACGTACATACATTGAAAGAGAGAAATTTCTAACTGGTGTGCCCATTATTTGTGCCAGTTTATCCCATTATGTTACAGGAGTCTAGAAATACTGTGAAATTAAAGACGTGTTATCTGAGGACCAGTAAATAAAAAGTTTTATTAATCTTTTGATATTAATGCAGAATATGCATGTATGACATCGTTTCAGAACACTACTGCTAGCTAAGAACTGTCTTCATGAGCAAAATTGCTCATTGTTTTTTTAAGAACCTGGGTAAACAAGGCAACTTTTTAAATAATTTGCGTTGAATGTGTTTACAGCCAAGTATTTTCCTTACCCAAGGTACATGGCAATTAAAAAGCAAAATCCACAACAGAATGCAACCACCCAAAACCGTTGTATATGTATGTGTGGGTATCTGTGTGAATTTAGATAAATAGATTTAAGATGTTTTTATGTATAAATATGCACAAACGAATGCAAGATTCTGCTACAGGTAGGGTTAGGCTTCAGAGAGCCAGAAAGTTCAGAGTCCAAGGGATATTGGGGCTGGAAAAGTCATGCTGGACACCCATGGAGATGGGGACTTCAGCCTCAGCACCAAGCTTCCATTACTGTTTGGGTTAGGGCTCAGAGAGCCAGAAAGCCTAAAGCTAAATGTATAAAAAGGTATGTATATTATAATTTATAAAATATACTTATAAGCATTTTAGAGATATATTTTCATGTTTATTTTGTATTAGCCATAAAATAGATACTTTTTATAATGTTATTTATATTTTATTTATTGCTTATATAAACTAAAAATAATTATAAAAAAAATATAAAAGGGCAAGAGGAAAAGTTGAGGGATGAGTTCACTTACATTACAGTCCAAGAGAGCGAAACGGAAGGGTTTGAGTTAATTCTTTTCATCAAGTGGATATTTTCAGTGCAGTGAACTAATGAGAAGTAAGCAAATCAACTACATATGGAGGATGTTAAAGTGTGAATTAAAAATTTGGTTTCTTTTTGTGTTTGAAAATGAACTTTTTTGTTGACATTGGTGTGAAATTTGATCTGTTTAGGAGGTAGAAGATAGAAGTACTTTGATGTTGAGTCACTGCATGAGAGTCTGCTTCTGCCTCGTCCTTTTGTTCAGAGGCAGATGGTTGTGTTTGCCCTGAACAGTCAGCAGGACAGGCCAGGGTACTGAGGTATTTGGTGAATGGAAGGAGGAAAGGATTTGCATTGTCCCATCCGCAGTGGTGGGTGGCTGGTTTAGGCTGAGATTGGTATTCATTTTAATCATCAATGTCTCCAGTCCCCTCCTCTGCTAGGAACTGGTGGAAACAGAATACATGAGATGTGAATACGCAAATGTTTGTCTATGTCCATCAAAAACCAAAATGCTATGTAATGGACGAGGAGAATGAATGTGAGCTAGAATTAATTAAATGGTGTTGTTTGAAATGATGATTAGACTTCTTCTGTATGTTCTCAGTTGTGTTAAGAGAAAAATCAGGGTGTTGCCATGTCTCATCTGTGACTTGTAAACCTATGCTGTTAGTTTGTGTGCAGCAAAAATTTAAAGGGAAGAATGAAAACTTCTTAGAAATTAGTATGAATGGGGGATAGAAACACTAATTAGGAGTTGCTCATAGATCTCAACTGCACTTGGACTGTGCTAGTTTATTGTAATTACAGTGTGCATCTATAAATACTATTTTTCTTACTGCTAAACTCCTTGACAAAAGTATTTTAATTGATCTTGTATCATTTATTGCTAAGCTGCTAAGCTTTGATGATATTTTGTACACTTAGCTAAAAAATTTAGACTTTAATGAAAAAGTTAAGTACATGCTTACACAGTTTTAATTCTGCTTTCTTTGAAGAAAAGGAGTTTTATATTGCGTGCTCTTCTGTAAGGCTGTTCAAATGTTCTGTGTTCAGGTCTCAAACAGAAGAAACACCATGCTTCCTAAGTCCTTCCCTCTAAGGCATTTGATGTCAAATAAAGCTTTTCTTACTTATCCTTCCATAACTGACAGGCTGCACCACTTCTCACCTGAATTATTTTGCTGCCGAATTAAAACAAAACCCAACAACCCTCCCCCACAAAAACCCCAAGCCAAAATTAAACACAATGAAAAACTTCATCAATCATCTACCCTGTGCTCCAAAATGAATGTAAAGCTCTTGATTCTAGATACACTACCCGTTAAGGATTTTGGGCCTTTCAACAGCTACTGTAGGAGCAGAATGAAGGCTGCATGAGCATACATCCTGCTTTATGATTGTCAGAATTCTTTGAACTCTTGTGGAAAGGTATAAGATACTACTGGGCAACTGCAACTCAGGATGTGGTTTCCCAATAGCATCAGCCAGTCTTGGTTGGGATTGGGACTCTTGTGGGTTCTAGCTGAGATTTATATCCCATCCTGCTTTTGCTGAGTTAGTTTTCATCTGGATCTGAGTAACACTTTTGTCTGATTTTGTAACTGCTTCTGCCAGCACAAGGAACAGGAATGTGTGGCTGGGAGAGGACTGCACAGCAGCAGCTGCTGGCTTGCAGTGTGGTAGATCAGCACCCTTAGTGTAAAATTATGTCTTTGATTTTTAATTTTCCCCCCAGATAGTGTTGTGAGATGAGGATGGAATTTTCTCTCTCTCTTGGGCTGTGGTTGTGGTTCTACTCTGAGATTAACCTGAATTTAGGTACTACTTTGAAAATGAATGTGCACTCAGTATTCTTCCATAGTTAGGTGCAGGATATGTTGTTTAGTAGTTGTTGTTACTTATTCTTGAGCATTGACAGTTTTTCTTGAGTATATCCTTCTCACATATGTGTTATTTTGCTAAGTATTTTAATGCCACTGTTGTTGAAACAGCAGTGTTGAAGACTTGAGAATGTAAATTGAGGCAATCTATATTAAATTTTTATGTAATTCATGTTCAATTACATAAACTGTAGAGGAGGATTTTTATATTTAACAGGTTGAATGAAACAGTATTGATTAAAATTTGGTGGGGACATCATGTTAGTAACTCATCTCTTGATTATCATACAAGATCTTTAATACACAGACACATCTGTTCCATGTTTCTTTATATCTTCTTCCCTTTCAGATTTCATGATTCTGAGCCTCTCATTTAAAGATCCTGAGATAATATATATTCTAAGTGTCTCAGAAAGGTGACATGTACTAGCATACATGATTTCTCATTCGATTGTTATCAACTCTTTATTAGTGCATTATGTATTTTCTAGGGGAATTCCCTCTCAAACAGTATTTCTTTTCTCCTGATCAGGAAAAAGAAGAGTTGATTGAAGAATGGCAGCCAGAGCCTCTTGTACCTCCTGTGCCAAAAGATCACCCAGCTCTCAATTACAACATTGTTTCAGGGTAAATGTACCTAAAATAAATTCTGTTTCTTATTTCGACTCAAATACTTGATATCCGTATTTTTAAGCGTATTGCTCATTAAGCCTTTCCATATCCTTAAAACCTTTCATAAATGAATTGCATTTTTAGAGAGCTGGTCTGAATTTACCTCTGAAGAGGTCTTGGTTTTGTAACATTATCAAGAGCATGCTACTAAGAAAATCTTTCTTACTTTAAATGTGGTTGTTAATTTTTTTTTTCAATATTGGGGGTGGGAGAAGGAATGCTGTATCTTTGCCTTCATTATGGTTCTGTATTGCTTGGTATTAATTTGTTTCATTTTTTCTGAAAACATGGACTTAGACCTCCAAAAGTGGATACCACCCTCTTACGTCATCATGAATGACTTTAAAGAAGTGGGTAGCCACTTGGCACTTTGTTGTGGTTTAACCCCAGCCAGCAGCCAAGCCCCATGCAGCCACTCACTCCCCCATCAGTGGGACTAGAGAGAGAATTGGAAGAGTCATGGGTTGAGATGAAGACAATTTTATAGGGAAAGCAAAAACCATGCAAACAAGCAAAGCTAAGCAAGGAATTCATTCACCACTTCCCACGGGCAGGCAAGTGTTCAGCTTCCCCAGGAGAGCAGGGCCCCATCACATGCAACAGTTACTTGGGGACAAAAATGGCACCACTCCATACGTGCCCTCCTTCCTCCTTCTTCCTCTTCCTTATATCCTGAGCATGATGCCGTATGGTCTGGACCCTTTGGTCACTTGGGGTCACCTGTCCTGGCTGTGTCTCCTCCCAACCTTCCATGCACCTTCAACTTCCTTGCCAGCATGGCAGTGCAAAAAGTAGAACAGGCCTTGGCTCTGTGTAAGCCCTGCTCAGCAATAACAAAAACGTCTTTATGTTATCAATCCTGTGTTCAGCACAAATCCAAAACACAGCCCCGTACCAGCCACTGTGAAGAAAATTGACTCTACTCCAAACTCAGCACACATTTCATGAAAAGTTGATATTTTTTGGACAATCAGAATTGGAAATGCTGGATGGTAAATGTTTTGTGAGGAAATTTATGGCTCAGTGTTACTTTCTTGTGTGTTACAAGGCTTTTAAAATGTCTGATGACTTAGGCAAGAATCACAGTATTTCAGAAATTGCTCTGAAGCTTCTTTTCACAAGCTTCAGATTTGCGCGTCAGTAACTTTTACCATGTAAGCATTCATAATATCCTTCTATTGACACTAATATATTGAATATAATATTGACAATAATTTGAAATAATTTAGTGACAGTACAATCATTTGCTGTCATAGTGAGCTCCATTCTGATGGTTCTACTACCACAGAAAAGTCTGCCATATAAATGTGATGCCTGTTTTAATTAACTGTGATGTGAACAATTCTTCTGTTATTTTTCAGAATTTTGAAACAAGCAATACTATGGAGTTAAAAGAAGTGTTGGATGTTTAGAAAACCAGAACAAATATATCTTTTAGAGTGATTCAGAAAATGTTTAAATCATTAGAACTTTCCAGTGCTTACAGCTAGGAAATGTTTTGTGACAGAACGTTAATATGTTGTGGCTATTAAACCCGATAGTAGCTGTGGGGAAAACTTGACATTTGTCTTGTAACATTTAAGCTGACGACTGACGACTTCCCCACAAGTTGCTCAACAGCTGTAGACTGTAACTTTGACTGTAAAGTTAAAACATGTTTCAGGATTAATACAGGAAGAAAAACGTCTGCATCCTGATTTCAGCTCAGGAGCATTTCCCCTTTTTAACCAGCATTTTAGGGAGACCGTATTTATTGAGGTAGTCTTCTTTCAGTTATTTTCATGTCTATTATGAGTGGTGATTTACAAAAATCGTAATCATAAACTGATTTGGATTTGAAGGAACCTTTAAAGGTTATCTCATTTCAACCACTGCCATTTGGACACCTTCCATTAGACCAGGTTGCTCCAAGTCCCATCCTGCCTGGTCTTGAAGACTTTCAGGGATGGAGCATCCACAGCTTCTTTGGACAACCTGTGCCTCACCACCCTCACTTATATTGGTAATACTGTGTGTTTACAGCAATATGTGGGGATTATAAAAGTTCATAACCACTACAGAAAAACTTAAGTATTTCAGTAAAAATTTTGACTCGCTGTGTGTATGAGGCAGATTTCCTCCTCCCTCAGTAGGCCATGCAGTTTGTGCCCTCTGTTCGTATTCTCCTTTCTGCATAATCAAGTAACATTGCCAAATGATAAGGAAAGCCAAAATCACAGAGACATGTCCTAACCAAAAAAGTGATCCATCTTGAATCTATGCTGAAGAAGGTACCCACAGCAGCTTTCACAGTCCAGAAATTAGTTACTTCTTGTAGTAGCCTTTCTGTGAACTAATCTATGCAGGATAGCTTAGTTGTACAAGATCTCACTCAGAAAATGTAAATCTATTTCCTAAAACAGTACATCTGCAAAATTTTCATGCTAATTCTTGTTCTGCTTTAAAATGTCACATCATTAGTACCTTCTTAATTTTCTTTTGTGACTGATTTTTTTTCAATATATGAAACACTTATGTGAGAGGCCCAAGAACAGTGGGCGTGCTTTCAGTCCTTGAAAGACAATTTCTAAAGGATTTGCTTGCAAGTTCTTTGAATATAACTTGAAATTATATTTTTATTTACTGTTTAAGCTGGATCACTCAGTATCTCATAACTGTTGTTCCTAACCATGGTACCTAATGAGCTGTTACACTAGGGGAAGGGAGATACATGAAAAGATAAAAAAAAATCAAATGTTTCAGTGTTTCCCTTTTGCAAAGACTTAACTGTTTTTATTGTTGAAAGGCAGGGTTTATGATGCAATCAGCATCCATGTTTTGGTGATAATTATTTGCTGAAATAACCTTTTCCATTTGTATTTTCTAAATAATCACTACTGTTTCTTTAGAAGTTTGTGTAAAATTCTGATTGCAAAGTGTGGCCAAGTTTTCATGAGGGCTGCAGTTTTATGAGGGCCAAGTTGTTGGTGAACATTAGTATGTTTTCTAGGTTTGAGAGGTGAAGCTGTCCATGAGGCAAATTGTTGTAAATTGACCAGGTTTGCTAGTGTGCTGGGAATATACTGAATCTCACGTTAGTGACAAAATGCGTAAATATAGGTCTGTTCTGGTAAATATCTGTGAAACTAAATAGTTACTTCACTTAGTAGGACATCCAGACTTTGGTACAGCTCATTGATTAGCTGGATAGAAGAACAGATCCAGGCATATTTTTGATGGCAGTCGGTTCCCCAAGACAGTTTGCTGCACATTTCTATAATGCTGCTCCGGTGCAGAAGATGCACTGCAGTAATGCAGGACAGCTCCTTTGTGGGGACAGGTTCAGCATTCAAAAGACACACATGCACTGTGTTAGTAGAAAGCTTTCCAAAGCTGTTTAGTGAACTTTTGCAATTGCTTAGTTGAAGGAACATGTGCTCAATTTTTTTAAGTGAACAGATATAGTGTGAAATCATGGAGTTTTTTAAAGTGAAGTTCAGGCAGTTCAGTGTTTTTCTTAACTTGCAGTGAGTGAATAGCTTGGACTTAAAAAGTTTATTTGCTTTGCACACCAAATGTACCCATTGAAATATTGTCAGCCACCAGATTTGGAACAGCTGTGCACAGGCATTTGACATTTGAGCAGCCCTGTTTAATTTTGATGGAGAAAATTGCTCAGTGCTAGTTTTCTACATGGGAAAGCTTGTGGAAATTACTGTGTCCGAGGAATAGCATAGGATCTCAACTGTAGTATTTGACAGCAGATACAGAAATGGACAGACATAGGGTTTTGTATTTGGCTTAGATTTGAGACTTCTTACACTCCAAGTGATTAATTGAAACTTTTGAATTTGTTGTATTGATGTGTACAGTTGCCAAAACTGGTTTGCTTCTGGTTCTATAGAACACCGTACACAGACATGATGCTTGTATTTAAAAGGATAGTATTTTAATTATCTCCAATTTTTTTGGTTTTGTTTACCTGAATCATATTTTAGGCCAGAAAATTTTTTTGCCCTTTTATTCATATATATTATGCTCTTGTTCATTTGCTAAGAGTGTGCATTTTCACACTTTCTCTGTTTTCTGGTTACATAAATTACTCAAACCATTGCAGATTAAACTCAATTGAAAACTTGAGGTGATAGCTGATAAAATAGTTTTGTCCACTTACAGCTAGTACCTCTATTTCAATAGCCCTATCAGCACAAGATAGGTATTCTGGGGTTACTTTATGACAAAAACATTGATTTTGAATTAATTTTTCTCTTGGAAGTAAGAACAATGAAGTTTCCTTTTTATTTTTAGTATTTCTTCTTGAAAATAGATATCACTTTGCTTTTAACGGAGAAACTTTATTTATCACTTCAGGGGTCATCTTTCTATGAATTAAGTTTTCAACAAGGAATCATTAAATATCTCAAGAAACTATTTGCAGTTTATTAAATTACGGGAATATAGGTTTTGTTGAGTACAGTGCAGTATATTTGTGACTTGACAGTGAACTTAAATACTTATTGGCAGCTGCAACGGAAGAAGTAGAAAGAGGGAATCTTGAAAAACCTGTGTGCCTTCTGTTGTTGAAAACCAGAACTCCTGTATTGTTTAGCTGTTTATGAAAATGACAATTGTTCATTCATAACAATAGGTCTGTAATTTTTTTCAGTCCTCCCACCCATATAATCACTGTTAATGGCAAGGAATGTATAAACTTTGCATCATTTAACTTCCTTGGACTTTTGAATAATGAAAAGGTTAAGGTGAGTTCTTCCAGTTATTCTATTTGTGTGATATTCCTCTTTTATTTTGTCTATTATATTGGCATAAATAATAGCTACAGAAAGCATGAACTTCATCAATAACATATTGAAAAGTAGGAAAGAAGATTATAAACCTTGTAATGCTGTGCTATTCAAGTTTGTATTTTTACTAAAGTTAATCTGGTGTATTTACTGCATGCCTAGTTGGTTATCAAGTTAGATTAGTATTCAACGTCCTTAAGTATTAGAATAAAATGAAGGATGCTTAAACACTTGTCTAAAGTAGTTTTGAGGTGAAATTACTTCATAGAATTCAGTACATTATTATACTTTCTGTGAAGCAGGTTATGTTACATGATACAAAAACTGATCTGTGTACATTGGTGTGGAATTGTCAGTGTGAAGTGTATAGAAGAGAGAGCTAATGCAGGAATATTTCACATAATTCTTTCCTATTAAAGAGTGCAGCCCAGGCTTCTCTGAAGAAATACGGTGTTGGCACTTGTGGACCCAGAGGATTCTATGGTACTTTTGGTGAGTAACTTTCTTTGATCTGCCTTTAAAGGTGCTCAGACTAGTTTTGTAAGCCAGCCAAAATAACGCAATATGTAAGCAAAAAGTTATTTCTGTTGATCTGAAGAACAGTTATCCTCTAACGCATATTTCACTGTAGTTGTTGAGGATTGGTAGTGTTTATTGCTCCTGGCTTTGTTTCTTACTATTGTATCTGTTTTCTTACTCTTTCTAATGCTGGTCTTGGAGGAGAATTGCAAAGTTTATAATCTTTTTTAGTTCTGGTAACCACAGTAGAAAGAGAAAATAAACCTATTAGAATTTAATAATACATGGTGACTGTGAGTGTAAATGCCGGTGTGAATTACCGACCACAAGGGGGCAGTCTGATTTCTGTGATAACAATTATTAGCTGCATTTCTCTAATGCTGTAGTCAGAATGAAGTTTTCCACTGCTGATAACTTCAGTGTTGTAATTGAGAGACTTTATGACCTGAGCAGGTGTTACTAAGGTAAGGGGCTTTTAAAATTCTTCTTAAGAAGTAGTAAGTTGTTAAATATCAGGCTCTGGAAATAGTTCTTTACAGGCATTTATACTTTGAAATATTGCATAGAAACCGAAGAGTTATACATGAACAGCTGCACAGTTACAGGCTAAAACCATCAACTAATTTTGTGAACTTTCCAGTCTCTGAGAGATGATGGAATTCTGAGGGTGTCTATACTCAAATTATTTCATAGAGTTAGCTTCCGGTAGCCTTGACTTGAATTCAAGACAAACTTGAGCTTTTCTTAATTAATCAAACTAGTCCTATAAGTGATCAACTAGTTGCTATACCTAATTTGATTTTATAGAAGTCTATCTATCAGAACAGGGCTGAGTCTTGATACCAGTCTTAGGGATTGTTCATTACCTTGGAACCATAATTTGTTTCTAAGGAACGTACTGGTAGCCCACTGATTAGTACAGAGAGTGCTTATAGGAAGCTAGATTTCCCCACTCATCACAGTTCAGCAGTGGTCTCTTGGAATTCATACAGACTTCTTCCCCTCTCTTCCAAAACACTGAAGTGCTCAAAAAAACTTACGGAATAATAATAACCTTTTGAATCCAAGCTGATTTTAAATTTTGTGAAGTCTTTCACTTTGTTTCAAGTGATTGCTTGAAACAGGTTAAATTTGTTTTTTTCTGGTAAGTGAGAGATTCTTCAGATTGTTTCCTGTCCTCTTTGGAGGGCTAATCCTAATGTGTAAACTATAGCTTTTGCTATTTATTGGCTCCTGAATTTATTGCGTAAGCGCTCCATTTCACAAGGCAAGGAATCTAATCTGCGGCATTGCTACTTGACATCGCTAGAGAAGAAGTGATGTTATACTCGCCCATTTGAGGTATCATCTTTTACACACAAAGTAATGGAGGCTACATTTTAAATGGCAGACAAACACCTGCTCTACTTGTTCAATCTGAAATTGTCTTCCCATTTTCACCTAACTTTAAACATTTGAGTGTGGCATCCGTGAGAAGAAACACTTCTTGCATCACTGCGTGCCTTAAACTTTTCACACAATTTTTCACTTGTTGTTACTTCAGTAAATGGGTCATCTTCTGTGCAGAACTATACAGTTTCCTTTTACATTCCTACGTATAATTTAACTGATGGTTGTTGATTGTTACTGCTCAGTTTTATCCCCTCTTAGAAGCTGATATCAGTATTAGAAATCTCTATTTGAAATGTAGATATTGTGTTATAATTTATTTTGAATGGAGACTTAGTTCTTCATATCTATGCCACTTTGAAGGTAATTAATAGATTTAGTGAGTCCCTTTTAAGACATTTTTACTTTGTGTTGTAATCCCGAAAAATGTATCTGTGCCTTTAGCCTATAATGAGCATGAAATAATTGTATATTTACACATACCTGAATATTTGTGGGTATTTTCTTCATAACTCTCATTTCTTCTGTTTTTGACTTCCATGTGAGCATATGCTAGGCACTAAACAGGCCTTTCATAATAGTTATTAACAATATTAGCTTTATTAATGTTTCATAATTTCATAGAAAGCTGTTCCAGTCTTGTCTTCCTCTGTGCAAATGTACTCCAGGTGGTGGTTGCAGTTTTCAGTTAAGCTAGGTTAATCCAAGTGGTGTAACGAGACTAAAGTGAATCATTGCAATAGAGGAGAGTCAGATAGTATTTGGATTTTATCACAATGAAACCTTTATATTGCCTTAACACTTTTTAACCTCATGGTTTTGAACTTACGTGTTCTTGCCCTTGGCAAAATTTACTTAGGCTTGCAAAACTTTTTTCCGTAGCACAAAGCTGAAGATATTTGTTAGCTGCCCTTGCTATAAATACTTGTTTTGCCCACTGTTTTTCACCTAGACCTTGCTTAGTGTAATGGTAGTTGTTGCTGAATAAAGCTCGGTGAGAAGGGTGCAAGTTCCGATTTTGAACAATGATGGTCTTGTCATCTTTTTCAGTTAAATTGTGTAAGTGGTTTCCTCATTTGGTATCAATAGCTGACTGCTCAAAAATAGTAGTTCAGTCCTTATTGCCCCTAATTTGTTATTTTCTACAGGGCTTCAGAAAGAAACATTTTGTACTGAATGTTGTTTATATTTCATGTTTTAAATGCTATGTGGCCAGTCTATTTTAAAATTTTTTTGTTATTGCTGATCTTTGTTGGGCTTTTCATTCAATATATCAAAGGTCATCCTATCTGTTTGGAAGCCTGATTGAAGACTGTTTATGGATCCTGAAGTCCATGTAGCAATGACACAAGAAAAATACACAAAGATTCTGGAAGTGGACTATTTACAATCTCAATCAAGAAAGTAGATGAGATAATTCCAGTCAGTATCCTTCCTTCTGAAGGCTCTGGAGAGGAATGGATATTCTATATGTCCCTGAATGTTTGGTATATCTAGTGCAGCTGGATCAAAATGACAGGGTGCAAAAGAAAACTTACAAATCACGAATGATTAACTGTTTGTTTTCATTTAAAAGCAGTGGGAAAACCAATTCCTTTCTGATCTATTTTTTTTACCTGATGCCCAGGTAAACATTAGGAAAGGATTGTTGAGGCTTTATATTTTGCAGGCTATAGATAAAATTCCTCTTTACTGTGATTGGGAGGCTGTTTGAATAAATACCCTTTGCTTTTATTAATAAATACATCAGACGGCTGTGTCCTTTTGGGGAAAGATTCAGCTAGATATATTTAATATGGCGAAGTTGGGATTTTTACGATACCCTTTCTCTCTGCACCCTTTCTGTTGGTGTCTCGTCAGAAAAGGCAACACTGACATAACCACGCCCCACAGATTATTGGAAGAATCTACGTATAACTAATGTTGCTTTATTTGATTTTAGTTTCAATGAACTTCAGTAATTGCAAAAAGATAACACTTGGCCAGTGGTGGTCTTTCAAGTCACACAGTAATGATCTCTATTTGCCTTTTAATCTTACTTATTTCCCGGTGATAACAGGCATAATTCTCTGACTATTGCTAGCAGAAGCAGACAGTGGCAATAGAGTTAGACAGTCAAAATAACCGTTTGTCTGATACAGGTTATTTTGCTTAGTTGGAATACTTAATGCTGTGGTTACCCTTTGTGCAGCAACAATCCACTCCCCATGTGGTATTACAGTTTTTAATATTTTGATTTCTGACATTGGTTATTTTGACCTAATTGGCTTGGGAAATGCTGTGTGTGTGATTGGGTCAATATATCTTAAGTGTGAATAATCTCTGGCTTGGAGGTGTGACCTTTTCAATGGGCTAAATTGTGTTCAGGAGATCGTTTGTGACTTGCAGTCTGACAAGAGCAATTTTCTGTTATAATCATAGCTGTGCTTATGTAGTGCAAGCATCAGCTTGGAAGAACTGACAGTCTGCCAACAGGACCTCATTAATTTCTATAAATCACATAATTTGTTTCCTGACTGTAGTAGCTGTGCTCTCTAGTCACAGTCCAAGAAGGCTGCATCATTTGTAGTCTAATCACAAGTAGATTTTAACAACTTTTGCGTAAGAACATTAGAGAAACATGTTGCATAAATATTTTCAGATCTGTCAAAACTTGTGATTAGTTACTTGTCCGTTTAAGTGAAGCTGGATTGGTTGCAACTGGGTTTTGGAAAGTTACTTGTTTTAATTCTTGTCCTACAAATAAATGTTCTCTCTTCTTCAATTGGATGATTTCTAAAATAATAATAGTCTTTTTGATATGAAAAAAAGCTAGCTATCTAAGACATTTTTGATTTTTCTCTCAAATAGATGTGCACTTAGAATTAGAAGAACGGCTAGCAAAATTCATGAGGACAGAGGAAGCTATTATATACTCATATGGATTTGCAACAATTGCCAGTGCTATCCCTGCATATTCAAAGAGAGGGGACATTGTGTTTGTGTAAGTATTGTTTTCTACTTGGGAAATTCCAGATTAAATAGTTTTCCTTTCAATTCTTCTTTTTCATGATTGCTAATCATATTGTTGAACATTTAAAAATACTGCTAGTTTTGATCAACGATTATGTAGTACAAAGTTCAAATATTTTTTCTTTGCCAAATACTACAAATCAGTTACTTCTTTCTTCATGAAAGCATAGTCATGGGCACTCAGCTTCAAAAAAAGCAAAATAACTTGTGCATTCAAATACTAATGTAATTCTAATACCTAATTTTCTTCTTAATAAACTATACAGTAATACTTGCTTTTCTCCTGTTTACCGCTGGCTTCTCACCTTTCTTCCAGGACAGTTGTTCCCCTCATGCCTATTTGCATTGGTTTAGTTGGATAAATATTGGTACATATTAAAGCAACAGAAGAATTGCTGTGCAGAATCAAATAAAGGATTTGGCAGGCGCAGTATCTGGTCCTTGAGAATAGCCAGTCATGTTTTGTGAAGGGATGATTCAAGAACTGGGAGAAACAATGTAACAGTACTCAATTTACGGAGCCAAAGAAGAGGGTTTGGATTTAGGAAGATGGATTTTTCTTAAATCTTCTGATTCTTACAGTACTTTAGATCTTTAATATCCACAGTGTTTCTTTGACATGCAAATGGCTGACTTGAACATTTTATGAAAAATATGAAGAAATACCTGTTTCAAATACAATACATACTAATTTCTATGGATGCATTTGATTTTTAGACAGGGATTTTCCCCATGCATTTTCCCCATGGAAGCAGGGAATGAGTGTCAGTGTGGGACTCAGCTGCCTGCTATGGTTAAACTACAACACAGTGATACTTTTGTATTTGTCTGCCAAAATCTCTCTTTGGTGCTCTCTTTTCTAAGTGTAAGGCTTGCAGCCTATTTGACGTCTTTACAGAAGTTCTTTCATAAATTTAATCATGTGTTTTGGTTGTCTTTGATATCTTCTGGATCAGCATTTTTGAGACAAATGACCAGGATTGTGCACACTACTCAAGGATGCCAGTGTACCCTGGATTTAGTTATCTCATACTGTTTCACCTTCTCATTGACAAAAGATCTCACTGTATTTGAAAGCAGCTTGGTTGAAATTACTGCATTTGCCATGTGCAGGTTTGCTTTAGCTGCCACTTTTACAAGATTAGTTGGCCTAAGCAGCTGTGAAATTGCGTAGCCCATCATAGCTGGAAATTTGCTGTCCCAACACTAAAAATGGGGGGATTGTTCTTTGGACATGGAGATATAATTTCTCAAAGGATATTAAGATGGAGGTTTTGAGTATTTGGAGGACTACAAAAAATGTTACAGGCGCATCTTTGTGCTTTTTTTCTAAGACCCAGAGCAAATGGAGTGAGAGGTTTCTGGGATGATTACTGTGGTATTGTACCTAGTCCATGGAATGCTGTGCTCAAACTGCCGTCACATACAAACAAAAGGATGAGTGTAGATTTCAAGAAAAAATCTGCTTGCTCGCTTTTAGTGTCTGTAATACACATAAAATTGAGAAGCTTTGAAATGAATTTTCAAAATGTAAATAAAATATACGGTGCTTTAAACCATCTGGTTTTGTCTACAGCTAAGTACAAATATCTGCTCAAAAGAAAGACAGTTCTAATAGCCAGCTTTCTTTGAATAATTGCACCATGTTTAACAAACTTAGAAGGGTTTGCTGTATTTACAGAGATGAAGCTGCCTGCTTTGCTATTCAGAAGGGATTACAAGCATCTCGTAGTAACATCAAGTTATTTAAGCATAATGATATGGCTGACCTTGAACGACTGTTGAAAGAACAAGAGACTGAAGATCAAAAGGTACCATTCCTTTGAAGAAATATTTGTACTCTTTTGTCCCACCTCCCCCACATTTTTTTTACTGAGTCATGTAATTGAATGGATGCAGTGCTCAAAGGCAGTTACTTGGTTTTCATAACTATCTGTTGAGCAGTTAATGTTGCTTATTTAATTAAGATAATTTTAAAAAAAAATATTTATTTATTTGCATTTGTTGTCTTAACCCTTAGAACTGAGCTCATCAGCATTAGTAGCAGGGGAATATCTTTACAGGCAGATGACTGAAGTGACATAATGTTTTTCTTTTCTTTAAATACTATTACAGAGCTTTATTTTTGGATCTCTGAGAAATTTATGTAACTGTATTTACCTAATAAATCATGCAAGTTAATTACCACTTTGATTGCCACACTATGAAATCAGCACAAAAATGGCTAGTCCTTTATAGAATCAATATGGTTGATTTTTTTTCTTAGTCTTTCCCTATCATGCATTCAACTCTTAAGATGTTCTCTCTCTTGAAAAATTTGAGTCAGTTTGATGGCTTGCTTCTCATTCTGACAGTAATGCAAAAGGATGCCCAAAAGCAGTTACTAGGATCAGGATCAGAAAGTTGATAACTTATTAAATTAGTTTTAAAAGAATTAATTGAGTAGCTATCATGATTGTATGGTTTGTTTGCACATTTTGTGATAAGACACAGGAAAAGTAGAGTAGATAAATTGTCAATCAGCTTAACGTCAGTGTACATCAGTAATGGATCTTATTATTAGCAAATTTATGGATAACATACTAGTTAACATGCCTTGTGGAAGATACATACTGTCAGATAATCTTTACATGTGTTTTTAGATGTGGTTTTCAGACTAATTTGTGTAACACATTTGGTTTGTTAGAGCAGAGTGCTTTGAATTAGCTAAAATTTCTTACTGTAATCAGCTGAATGTGAGCATAAAGTTGGTGGGCAAGAGCTTAATATAGACCATGTGTGTATAACTAAGACGTACTGACTAGAAAAGGTCATATCATTAGAGTTGGTAAAGCCTGTAGAGCAAGACTGTGACTAGTTTGGTACCTACCACACAGAAAAGTCAAATAGATGTTTCTGAATCTTTTTACAAGAACTGAAAAATGAAAGAAGTGTGACTAAATATCCTTATTCAGAAAATAGCAATAAGATTCAAAGTAAATAACAGAGGAATGGCATTTTAAAACAGCGAAACTGAAATTATACCAATTGAAATTTAGCAGAAACAAGTGAGAGATATTTTAATGGTCTGTACTGTATCCAGAGATCAGACAAGGACTTTGTAATGTGTTATGAATACTTTTGCATTGTGTTTTACAAAGACAGTACTTGTAAGAAGTTTGTGTTGCACTGTGAATCCTGGTGCTCAAAACCCTTGTTGAAAAGTCTTCTAAATGCTTAGACTAATGATGAGTATAACAGAGACCAAGATTTGTAGTATTTGTTCTGTGGTTACATTGGTTGTATTTTATTCATAAAGTTCAAATGGATTGGTATAATTTGTTGCAAAACACTGTGTCTTAAATCATGTGTAGAAGTCAAAAGCTTTGAAATTATTACAAAATAAATAAAAGACAAGTAGCCCAGTGAGGCATTTCAACTTTTGTTATAGACAAAAAATAAGTTTAAACTTAAGTAACAGCTTATTTGAAAAAGAGGCCATTCCCTTCAAAAAAATACTCCCTATCAAAAAAAATTTCAGAGTTTTGCTGGTTTAGTAACACTTGAAATAAAGTAAAACCATATCTTTCCCTGAAGAATCCTCGAAAGGCCCGTGTAACTCGAAGGTTTATTGTAGTGGAAGGATTGTATATGAACACAGGAGACATTTGCCCTCTTCCAGAGTTGGTAAGTGGTTTTAGTTTGCGTTTTGAACTGCGT
This sequence comes from Corvus cornix cornix, assembly GCF_000738735.6. Taxonomy (NCBI): domain Eukaryota; kingdom Metazoa; phylum Chordata; class Aves; order Passeriformes; family Corvidae; genus Corvus; species Corvus cornix. The sequence goes on from NC_046357.1 coordinate 32,970,754, forward strand.
ATGAAAGCATGTGTCTAATGAAATAATAGTGATGTGTAATTAAGCCTACATAAAAAAGCTCTGCGTGCAGTTTTTTTATTTACCTTCCTGCTTTCTCACGTGTTTGTGAAATGGTGATTCCAAATCTTAACCTTGTTTTGAAACTTCTGATTAGGATTCTGAAGCTATTGAGACTTAGAAATGAATATCTGACTGTGGTCTTAGTTTTTATCCTGTAAAATATACTATATTTTCAGCTACACTGTATGATACTAGATTGTTAAACTAGGTTATATCTAAAAAAAAGAAAAATAAAGTTTCAAAGAAACCTTGATACAAATGTCAGAAATAATGACTCCAAGGAAGACATTTGCTGTTCAGCATAAAGTGGCTTTTTGTGCAGGCTCTACACTTGTAGATGGTGGAAGAAATGGTGTGGAAATGCATCATCTTGAAAGTACTTGAGAACCTATTAAAAAAAGGGATTTTTTAATATATGAACATTTGTGAAACTTGTTCTAGTATTACATGGAGGAATAATTTTGAAGGCTGTTAAAATGTCTTAATGACAGAACAGAATTCTAGAACAGACTTTTATGCAGTATTCAGCATACTGTCCTTGTCTTTCTTTACCATATCTCTCATTTTGTCACCAAATTCTGACATATATTTTATATAATTTTCTTTGTTTTAGATAAAATTGAAGTATAAATACAAAGTTAGAATATTTTTGGAGGAGAGCCTTTCCTTTGGAGTCCTTGGAGAACATGGAAGAGGAATTACTGAACACTTTGGAATAAATGTATGTACTTTTTTGTTGTGAATGGAGATTTGTACAGAAGCAAGTTGTGCAATTGTTTTCTAATACCTGTGGCATTAACAGATAGTTTTTTAGTGTACAGTAGACATTTAGATACCGGGATTTTAAAAATACGGGTTTTTTTAAAATATAGGTTTTTTTAGCAGTCCTAAAGCTTTCAGGTCTTGGCAGTCTTTCATGTGCTTACTTGAAGTAGTTTTACTTATCTTTAATGACAAAGATAACAAAAGAATTTTTACAGTGCATAATTCTATCCTTTTTTGGGACATGCAATGAGATAATGAGTACTGTCTTTTCCAGCTGCATACACTTAAAAGTGTCACTCTGACACAGAAGTATTTGAGGTCTTGGAGTAAATAAGAAAGATCTTTGCAGTATATAGCCATCCTGTTTTACTCTATTGCCTTTTACTCCAGTGGAGAAAAATAGGATAAAATTTTCAGTGGTTCTTGCAAAGGTGTTATTGTGGTACTTTACCAGCAGATTAAGCCGAACTATTTTTCCAAGGGTCCACTTTTCATGTGTTTATGCAGCTGAGGAGTACTTTGGAAATTCAAAATGGTATCCTTGCAGCTGCTTACTACCACAGTCCCCTGAGCTGAGGTAAAGGAAGAAGAGCTTTTTGTTTGCCAGTGTTCTAGTGTGGAGCATCTCTCACTACATTCTGACAGTATCTGAATTCAGCTTGGAAGTGAAATAAAAAATTCTGAGAATCATTCTGTCTTCCCCTTTGTCCTGTTGCTTTCAATTAATACCAAACATGGAAAAGGGAAAATTAGTTTGGAAAAGGAAACAGTGTTACTGTGATACATGCCAACTGCCATCTAATTAACTGGCTTCTATGTTAAATTCCTTTCCAATTAATTGACTTTTACAATAAATTAATTTACGGACAAAATCTTTCAGAGCCTGGCAAAAGAAAATACTTGCAACTAACAAGTGAAACAAGACAATTGTGTCTCTAATGTTCAGACTATTTTAATTAGGTCTATGCTTAATTTTAATCACATTCTACCTTCTACTGACTACAGTGCAACTTATACTCTTAAAGGAAACTGCCACACTGAGTGCATTGTGGAATTGTCACCAGTATCTAAATAATTTATCTGTTTGTGTTCTTCACATTGCAATACCTGGAAGAGGGAGATCATATGCAATTTACTTACAGATCCATAAATCTCAATTTCCCAAAGTCCTTTCTGTATTGCTCAAAAGTATTATTATTATTTCAGTTGTACTTTCATTTTATTATGTCGTAGTTTGGTAGATCTTCCCTAGTATTCATGGTAATATGAAACAAGATATATTTTTAATAGGTTAACTTATAAATGGTCTTGATGCAATCAAAAGCATCTTTTAATAATTTGTTGATTTAACTGACAGATTGATGATATAGATCTTATTAGTGCAAACATGGAAAATTCACTGGCTTCTATTGGTGGATTTTGCTGCGGAAGATCTTTTATTATTGATCATCAGGTAAGACAGATCTCTTTTTAAATAGTCTGGCACTATTAGTTACTTATATATAAGAGTTAGTTATTGCTCTCAGTTAGCAAGTATGATATAGATGATTATGCAGTATTTGATTCTATACAGAAACACTCTGGTTCTATGAAATATTGTAGATGAACTGGAGACCTGCTTTGAAATCCTTACATGTACTTGTAGGTGTGGAGGAGAGGCTGTTTATATGTACATGAATTACTTTTTAAAACATTGTCTACATTACTGTAAAAAAATTTTTTTTTTCCTTTTCTCCCCTAGCGATTGTCTGGTCAAGGCTATTGCTTTTCTGCCTCCCTACCTCCTTTGTTAGCTGCTGCTGCTATTGAGGCTCTGAATATTATGGAAGATAATCCAGGTACATAATTCAGGAAAATGTTGTCCTTCAGTTTTAATTCACCCCAGACTAATAAGTTGAACTTCTCCCTACTTTTATTCCTCACCTTTTTACTCTGATGTCCTCTTTATTTTTTTGCTAATTAATTTTGCATGCATGTTGTTTTCTTCATGTTATTTCCCACTCTGCTTTTCTTCTTCAGTCTTTCCTTCCCTTTCCTTCTTACAGCTGAAAATAAGCTGGTTATTTGAGGCTAAGAGGGACACGGGTGGTTTTAAAAAGCAAATAAGAAATTTTTATTCTGCTGCTTAGATCAGTGATATGCCTCTTCCCTAAAAACATTCCTTCAGCACAAATGAAGGAAGAGAAGGTTAAATAGAAACAAATGGTAATATATTTCCTCAGGACTGAACAACCCTCTCCTTTCCACTTGCACTATATAATTAGGTTTTTTTCCTTCTCTAGTTAAGCATTCAGGCAAGAGTCTCAGGAATGATCAGGGTGCAAACTGCCTGCAATTTTGCAGGACCAAATACAGGGCATTTGTATAAAGTCGGCAGGTAGAAATTTCTGCTCTAGGAGTCAACTAGAAAAGCCCTTAAAGATAATCTAGTTCCAACACCCTTGTCATCAGCAGGGACACCTAGACCAGGACTCTCATCCAACCTGGCCTTGAAAAATCTTTTTCCTGACCGGGAATTGAACCCAGGCCACAGCGCTGCCAAATCCCTGCCACTAGAACATCTGGGAAGGAATTTTACTTTCATTTTATTTTTTTTTAGGAAGTGGACGGGCTGAGAGGCACATGAGGACAAAATTGGCCAAATTGTGTATTGAAGGTTTTAACCTTCATTTGCATCAACAGATTGGAGGACATCTGCAGAGATGCAGTATTTAATTTGTGACAAATAAATGAAAATTACTGGGTAGCCCATGCCCAGTCCTCTGAAGTGAAATAGAATCAAGAAAAAATTAAGAGTAAGTTACAGGGCTGTTAGGTGTAGTGTAGGTTTAGCCTTCACCAAGGAAAGGAGCCACGATTTGGAGATCCAGGAGTCAGTTTCCTCTTAAGGAATCTGCAGTGAACTGGGGATAGGATCAATGAGCAGCACCTGCATGGCAATAGATATTTATGGATATTTATAAATTGGACCTGCCATTTCAGTCCCATTACAAAGTGTTTATGTCATCATTTCCATATGGTCATGAACAGCAGCAGCTCCATATGCAGCTGGAGTAATGAGATAAAGGGAAGTAGTGCATTTGTCAGGACTTAAAAGCTTGTCATTTCCTGGCAGAAGTGGGAATCGGGAACATTAAGAAGAGTAGTAAAGAGACTTAGTAGTTTAAGAGATATACATACCTTTGATTCCAGATGCTATATTTGAAATCTTAGAGAAATAGAAAGTAGAAACAGGAAATCTAAGCCTTTTCTTTTTCTGTTTTGTTTTGGATTTTTTTGTAATGTTTTGTTTTCTTGTTGTTTTTTTGTATGTAGACATTTTTCAGACTCTCCGGGCTAAATGCGAACGAATTCACAAAGCTTTACAGGGGTAAGTGTGGCGTTTGGGGCTTTTTAGGCTTTTATTTGGCTATGCCTTTATAATGCCAACTTTAAAGAACTTTTCTTGTCCAAATCTGTTTCTGGTTTTACAGATGCTTAGCGTGGGATATGTACTCTCAATTATGTATGTATTAAAGGAGGAATAGTATTCTTTCCCAACTGTCTGTTACGCTACTAAAAAGAGTCCACGTTTTTTAAATCCCTCACAGGTTTTTAAGTGAGATTATACCTTAAGGCTAGTGAGGAAGTCAGCAATCTCTTACACATTAAAATCTTCAGGAGAGTGTGGTAGCTCTCAGCAACACAAAGTGTTGATAAAGCATTTTGAAAATTGTGTAAATAAAAGCATTTGGAATGAAGCTTAGCAGATACTCTTTCAGACAACCCAGTGGACCTTTCAGTCACCTTGAATACAATATTGTTCTTACATATTTGACTTGAACATTAAAATAGTAAAAAATTACCCGTTGTTCCGGAGACACATAGAAAATTGCTAGAATTTATCTGAAAAATAAGGTTTAAAATTTCCTAACACAATGCTGTTTTAAAACACGACTATACTGACTAACTGCTTTTTTTTTCCTGTCAGGTATTGATACTAGAAAGATACAGAAATTGCTGTGATACTCAACAATCATTTAATGTGCAATAATTGTGCAATTGTATTTTACAATTCTTCTTCCTGAATAATTTTCTGTTGCATATCCCAGAAATTAATAACCTTTAAAAACACTCATACAAAATCTCTAATGCATGATTAATTATACTAATTTCTTTGAAATCATACTACCATGAAATTATCCCAGTCTTCTTAAAAGGTGTGTTAAGCAAGCTTATCAAAGTCCAGAAATCAAAATTACACCTCATAATTGATATGCATTTATATGACCTGTTAATTTTGGGGACCAGAGGTCTTGCTTGGATATTGGATACAGATTTTTGGATGGTAATAACTCAGTCCTGATTGTGTGTGATGTGTCAGGACAATGACAATCAAATGGCAGTCATTCAGTCAAATTCTAGAAACCCAAATAACACCTGTTTCTATGTACAGTTTAGGGAACAATTCTAAGTCATATAACTAATTTTAGAGGAGCTTCTGACTAAGTGACAGATGATGCTGTAAAGATTTTCTACAGGAAATAATTTAAAATCATAAATCTTTCCAAATCTTTCAAAACCTCCAAGCAAAACCTTTGCTCCTTCTTATCCCTTAAATGATAAAAAAATTTATTATTGTTCTTAGTGTAGACTCGAAAGACTTGACCTAGCTCGCTGGGTTTTTATCAGCAACTTAGAGGCCTAACACAGACATTGCTCTTATATCTTCATAAGGATTCTTTAAGAATTTTTGAATGATTAATTCTTTTTGCAAAAGGATGAGTAACTCTTGTTATACAAATGTACTGAAACTCCTTAATAAAAACATTCGCTTGACAAGTTTTGTTATCTTTGTGTAATGCAAGCTGAAATGCACATATGTTTTGTCTGCATTAGTATCAGTAAAGTGAAATATCCATCTTTTCTCACTCACCACCTAGAAAGGGGAAACACTTGTTATCTAGAATTTCAACACATCTTCAAGTAGGATGTACATCAAAGCCTTTTTATTTGTTTTAGGATTTCTGGTTTAAAAGTAGTGGGAGAATCTTTTTCTCCAGCATTGCACTTGCAGTTGGAGGAGAGCTGTGGATCTAGAGAGAATGATGTGAAGTTACTCAAAAGAGTTGTGGATTATGTAAGTGTCCCCATAGTAATTAAAATATATCATTGACTTTGAATGTTAATAATGAAGGAAGGGTAGGGAGGCTTGTTGGGTAACTTGTTGAATTATCTTGCAGGAATGCTGCAAGAAACTCAGTTTCTTTACTGATAATACTGCTCTATTAAAGATCATCTTCTCACCATTTCTTGCTGCCGATAGTTAGGTCTGTAGCTCTGGATTAAAAAGGATATATTAGACTTTTTACTTCAGGAAATAATTATTTCCTGTTCTCTATTTCAGTGCTCAAATCTGCATATAAAACTGTTGCTTAGACAACTTTTATAATGTTAATAAGAACTGTGTTCTGGAGGTGCACTTTAACCATTTAAGGTCAACCTTTGCTTCTTTGAGTTTGTGAACTTGTGTTTTTTATGTGTGAACAATCTCATATTCTATATGTAGTATTTTTCCCTTCTTCAATACATATTGGTTCTCTTTGTCCCACATGGGGAGGTGGGGGTTAATGGAAAGGTTTATATATCAGGTGGCAGATAAACAAGACTACACAACAAAGAAATTCTGAAGTTAATTTCCTTGTAAATATGCTTAAATATGATTTAATTGCCTGATAAATACGGTATGTTTGCCTGATTACATGGAGATGAAAACTAAAGACACTGCACCATAAACTGTTTTATGTGTTAAAGCTGTATTGAAATTAGAAATGATTTTGCACAACCTTCCCAACCTCCATTTGGGAAAGAACTTGCATTTATCTTGACACTAGATTAATAAAAGCTAGTTATATGTATTTGGTGATCAAATAGATAAGCCATCAGAAATTCCCAGGATGACTGCTGTATTTCCTTTATTTGTAGTGCATGAATAGTGGTATTGCGTTAACACAGGCTCGCTATCTGGAGAAAGAAGAAAAATGTCTTCCTCCACCCAGGTTAGCAGAAAGTTACTGTGTTACTTGATTTTTATTGTGTATGGCTCTCCATCTCTTTTCGTACAAAGATGGAGTTTTGTTCAGTGGACTGGATTAAATAGTTGGTTCTTAAAAAAATGGAAGAGGCCCCATTTTTGATGCATATATTCAGTGACTGTTACAGGTTGCTAGTACCATTAAATAAATGTATCAAAACTACCTGTATCTTGGGGATCAGCATGTAGCCTGTTAGCAGGCACATTTCCATGAGCTGCACCTCTGTAGGTAAAAAATATAACAGATTTCAGCAATGTGTATGGCAGGGTAGCAGAGCGGGGGCAAAAAAGTAGTTTGACCACGTCTGTTTAGTCGTATGTCTTGTTTCTGGTTGAATTTGAATTTGTAATAATTTCCCTACAGATAGCGATCTTAATGTGTTGAAATTAGTACGAAACAATTCTAAAGCTGAAGTCTAGGACTAAAGTTTACTGTGTATGTTCTGGTTTTCTTTTTCTAGTATTCGAGTAGTGATAACAGTGGAACAAACAGAACAAGAACTGGACAAAGCTGCATCACTTCTTAAGGAAGCTGCACAGTCTGTATTGAATTAGACGGCTGTTTTTGGATTCCTCTTTCCCCACATTATCAGGATAAGTGTTTTACACTGTACAGTGACTTCCAGATTCTTCCACTGATGGCATTGAAATCTGACTACCAAAATTGTTCTAGAGTGGTACAAATGCAGTGAGGGGAAGAATGCTGAATTTTGGAGTTGCTGAATAACACAGTGTTGTTCCAGTTCAAACTCTACCATTTATTAGCATTACTTAAAATGGGATATCACTGTTGCATTCATGACTCTTTCATATGTTTAATATAAAAAGTTTTAAATTTATTTCCTCAAACCCTTAAACATTCTCAAAAATGTGTATGAATATTCAGTTTCACCCCAAACCATGTAAAATGTATTGTTTTCTCTGCATTTTCTCAGAATGTGGAAACTTCAAATAAGTTTCAAGGAATTATTCCTCCCCACCTTCCAGATGAAAATACACTGTTCCTAATACTTCTTCCAAAAGGAAGAAAATAACACATTAAGATATAATTTTGTGCTATATTATGTCATTTATTATTGAATTATAGGAGGGAAGAACTTCAGCTCTTTTTGTTTATATATCTTTCTCTAACCATTTTTGGCAGCCAGGTTTTAAGAAAGCCTGGCCAGAGAATTCTATTGTCTAACCAGTAAATTCATATCAAATACTATTTGCTTCCAGCATTCCATGTGTAATTATATGCATGTTTGATATTATGGGTGAGGTTTTTCATATTATTAACTTTAAAATATCTAAATTCAAACCTCTGAATTGTGAAACTTATGTAATTCCAATGCAGTATGTTCAGATAGGGGAGCTTTGTACCAGTCTTGAAGAGGAGTAATAGGCAACATGGAAAATGAACCAAGGTTTTGAAACAGCAGCTAAATACTAGCTTAGTCAAACTGCTTTTAAACACAAAAATGATGTGTGCTTAGTTTTATCTTAAACATCTATACCTTAGAAGGGAAGACTCACAGATAGCTACTAAAAGTTTAGATGGTACAAATACTACTGAAACACAACTCAATCTTTGCACATAAAATTCCCAAGTAAATTGATAGTAGTACCTGGAGGTTGTGCTGTCAGGATTTTAAGTAAGCACAGATGGACATTGCACATATGGACACTTTACTTCAATCAGGAAACTGGTAAGGAAGTATGTACCTTTTTATAAAACAAAAAATACAGCTTTTTATTTCAAGATTTTGCTTTAAGAATGCCTGTCTAAAAATTTTGTATTCTACCTAATATGTGTTGAGTTGTTTTGTACTTATGTGCCTTTTTGGTTGCTACTACAAGGATTACAGGACTATTTTTGAGAAACATCATTGTTAAATACAAAGTTAATTATGTTTGATTTAGATTTTTACTTATGCAATTGGATTTTGTAGCAATGCAACATATGGTTGACCATATATTGCTGAATATTCTACATTACATGAGCATAGTCTATGTTGCCTCCAGTTCATAGAGACTGTTTTTATGCTGGCTTTCAAAACTTTTCAGCTGTGTACATTCAGATAGAATATCTAAAGTTGTGTTGGGGCACTTTTGTGATTGTTCCTTGACATTTGAAATAGTCAAATCAGTATCTGTGCAATGTAGAAAAGCCTTCATCCCAATGTGAAAGAGTATTCCTATTTCACTGACATTTATGTTTTCTCTGTTAACTGTGAGTAAAAGCCAGTGAGAAGCCAACAATTTAAAAGAAAAAAAAATGTGCAGAATGAACTGACTCCCATTTTACAGACTGGAACTGAAGTGCCGAACAGTCATCTTGAAGACCCTCAGAGACTGTGAGAAATGGAAATTGTTATCGCTCTACTTTGAGCTTTTGAGCCATTTTTGGTTTGATAATTGAAACCTGCATATTCGAGTAAAGTCAAGCCTTTGATGTATAAACTTGGAACAAATGAGGTACTTTGATTCAAGTGCAGCAAATAAATAGTTTTGGAGTTAAGATAAAGCAAAGGGAAGGTAAGCAAATAACAATTGCCATTGAAATCCTAGGTGGCAAAATCTATATTTAATTCTCGCATTTTATTTTAGGTTGTCTGCAAATGGGGTGGAATTTTTGTTGTGCTTAGAGAATTAGCAATAATTTTTAGATAAATGGATTTGTGTTGTTATTTTTGTTCTTGTTTTGTTGGGTATTTTTGCTTTTAAATGCAGTGATAACAACTAAAGTAGCAAGAAGCAGAGTGAAATTTCTAGCAATTTCAAAGCTGTGACTAATTGGTTCTGATGAAATAAAAGTTCAGAAATGTTGCTAAGAGATGCCATAATCTGATTCATTTGACAAACACATACCCACCATTAAAACATTGGTAAAACTGCCTTTGTCCTTTTTTACTGTTTGCCAGTGTATAGGAAAGAAGCATTTGGATCACAGTAAAGTGAATACCTTGGTTGATAGCAGTTGAAGTGCTGTTGTAGTGTGTGTTTTACTGACAGGTTATATGTATGGTCTCTGTGAGAAATAAAGACACTTACGAGATGTAACTGGTGGAGAGGAATATTCCTGGTCAGTTTAAGCATGTCTGGCTCCTCTTCATTTTGAGTTTTTTGATAAATGTCTCTGACATGGCAAGCAGATGAAGAAATGGGTGGCTCTGGGGAAAAATGTTGATTGGGGTTAGGGAGACAGCACGTGATTCTGATTAAACGTCTGACATTTGAAAAATCAGAAGCCTGTTAAGGTGCTTAACTGCCCAGTGCTCTTGGCTGATAGATATATGAACAAATCTGTGTTAGTTACTTTGTAGTTATGTTTGGATGAAGTGGGATTTTTCCATCCATTTCTTCAGATGTGAGCATGAGACTGGAGTTGAGTGGAAAGGTATTGAGTGGGATACTGTGAGATGAATCAAACACAAAGACCTTATCCCAAACTTCAAAGTATCTTTTGAAAATAAATTTTATTTCAATCAATTTATGTATTTTGCTTTGCCAGATATTTGGAACAGAGTTTCAGCTAAGTGGATAATAGATCCAGTATTTTAATTAGTGATCAAAAATAAATGTTGTTAATTTTTTTTTAATTGAAGATTAATACCTGGTAGTTGAGAAGGAAGGCATTTTAACTGTAAAAAGCTGGCCATTTATTGAAATTGTCTTGATGGAAGCAATTTTTTGCAATATGTGGGATAGACTGGAAAGCATTTATACTTTGAAGATATTTTAGCTTGAAGAAACATGTCTATGTGATATATATATATATACTTATTTTAAACAAAGAGATTTATTTTCCTTGAATATTTAAAAATAAATGATTGCTATTTGTGTCGTTTTGTGGTTTTTACAGGAAAAACTACAGATGCCTTTTCTGTTTATTATAGTAATCATTATTTTTGGATAGGAGGTGAAATGCATAAGGAGGGTATTAAGAAAGAAAGAGATGTATGGCTGAGTAACTTTTTTTTTTTTCCACTTTTGAAATATGAACCCAGTCAATGCACAGAATGGTGTACTGTCTCCTTTCTGTCACTCCATCTGGACTTTATTATTTTAAACAGGGTTGTGGAGTGTTGGCATTCACTGATCTATGAAGTTGCTACCGCAAAAGTGTCTTGCATCTTAAGATGACTAGAGAAGTACACATGTAAATGTACAGAGCTGTAAATGCTGCTTAAATAGAGGAAATATTTACAACTAACACAAAGCATTTGTACATTAAACTGTTTCAGTGTCCTAATAAAAGGAAGTGTCTGGATAACCTTTCTTTTTGTGTTGTTACGTTCTTTGGCAGTTTTCATGGTAGTAAGGTATTAGACTTACTCTGTCTTGCTGTTGATAGATTTTCCAGGTTTTAGTTTCCTGTCCATTGTGTACTAGGTAATTGCAAAACATGCGTAGTAGAAGTCACAGAAACTACTAAATCAGCTGAAGAGTACCTATCAGGGAAGAACAGTTTCTACATGTCTAATTTCTAATACTTAGGTAGCACACACTTGCTGAAAACCACTGTTGGAATCTAGACAGTGGGCCAGATACAGTTTTGTTGTGCCTCAGAATAGAATTTCTGGTGTATCAACAAGCTCGAGTCCAGATGACATATACCCCAGCTTTGAGACACCTTTACAGAATAAAATACTGCAATTCTGCCTACCATGTTTTATGGATAAGATTTCTCTATCTTCCCTTGCTATTAGAGGTGTTACCACTTAGCTCTGCATGCTGTTTGTATAACCAAGTTGCATTTTCCAACAAAGGATTGAGAATTGGCAAAAACCAGTAAGTATTGAAGTTGAAGGAACACCTTAAGTAGAATTGGAAATGTGTAATCCAGTGTTTAACTTACATTTTGTGTAGGCCAAAATTAAGCGTTTGTCTCACTCTAATCAGCATTTGTCAGACTGTGCTCCTGTTCTGGTCTCCACAATTTAAGGAAGACAAGGACAGATTGGAGAAGGTCCAAAGGAGGACTATGAAGATGGCCAAAGGGCTGGAGAACCTGCCCTATGAAGGAAGACAGACTGAGGACAATTTTTCACTGTGTAGTTCTTACACAGTGTCTACAAAGATGGCAGAAGCTCTCTTCAGAATAAGACACATGGAAAATAGAAGAGGCAATAGAATCATAAAATGGGTTGGGTTGAAAGGGACCCTGAAGATCATTTAGTATCAACTGCCATGAGCGGGGGTACCTTCCTCTAAACCAGGTTGCTCCAACCCCCATCTAGCCTGGCCTTGAACAGTGCCATGGATGGGTCATCCACAGCTTACATGGGCAGTATAATAGAATCATTAAGGTTGGAAAAGGACCTGAGATCATCAAGTACATCTAATAGGCGCCAGTTATTACAGCTGGTGATGGGGTCAGTAGCTCTGACCCAGGAAGAGGTGACCGGTCCGGGGAGATGGTCCCGAAAGGAATCACCTTCCGGAGGCCCAGTGTCTTCCCTCAGCTGCTGGCTAGGAGGGCCCGTGCAGAAGCTGTCAGCTCTTTAGTGATTATCAGCTCGTGATTTCAGCTCAGCTCTGCAGGGCAGCCTCCAGGCCAGACCAGGGAGAGACAAGAGACTTGTGTGGCTGGTTCCGCACGAAGGTAGCTTTATTGTTGGTCCCCTCCGGCAAAGGGGAAAGCCAGGGATGAGAACTCTCCCCCCCACAGGGGCAGAGGGCTTGCTTTTATAGGGATACAGGGGATAGGTGAGGACCAATGGGTTACAGAGGATCTGGGATGGGTAAAGACCAATGGGCTACGAAGGATCTGCATAGGGTCTCCTAAAGGATTGTGGGTCTGTCTTTTCTCGCCGTGACCAAAGAAGTGGTTGCCTTTCCAGGGAGTCCTGTTGGGCGATTGTGAAATCTCTTATCTCAGCAGAGATCCCTCCAGGGCAGGGGCTGGGCATACCCCACGACTAAACACCACCATGTCAACTAGACCATGGTATTAAGAGCCACGTCCAGTCATTTCTTGAACACCTCCAGGAATGGTGACTCCACCACGGCCCTGAGCTAATGCTGTGCTGCGTGCTAGTCCGAAGAGAGCCTGGAGCTCTAGCCATGGACCCATCTGCACTATGGCAGGCACAGATAAAAAGAACAGGCAGACAAGGTATGCTCCTCACCTAAGAGAGCTTCCCCTTGAGCTGATGTGAGTGCACGCAGTGGCAGAGGCAAAGAAGTAAAGAGTTCCACACAGAGGTTATTCTGGAGAAATGACAGGGACGAAGAACCAAGGACCTGACAAGGGTCCAGGGATTTTATAGTGGAGATAGGAAAAGCAGGGAAAGGGATCACATCCAATGGGATAGGGACAAGTAGGCGAGGTCAACAGTAAGGGCACCAATGGGAACAATACATAGGAGGGACTTGGGGAAGGATCCAATAGGGCATTGAGGAACCAAGAACTTTCTAGAACATATTAAACAAGGAAAATGGATATACATAACCTCATACATAAAAGCGGGATTGGAAACCATTAACCTATCAGGGGAAAACATACAAATATCAGAACAAAGGAATCATGGGTTCTTGCCGTAACTGAAAGTGATATACTAAACTTGGGGTGCTGACCACCACAGCTGGTTGTCCAAATTCTCATCAGGAGACAGAGTGGCTGAAGCCACTTGCACCACCACATCGCCCCCTTTGTTTTTGAAAGGGACTGTGTGGTGGCAGCAACAAGAAAATTTTAAAAGCAACTTAAAAATTATGAGAAAGAAAATTAATATAAACCAAATAATGGATTTAACAATAGAAGCTACCCATCCCAATAACCCAAAGTTCTTCAGCAGAGTATTGGCCCAGTCTTCTGACTCCTGTCAGATCTTGTGTAGCTCTTCTTTGATTTCCTGGATGGCAGCCTGGATAGACTGTCCGTTTGGTGGCAAGTCCCGGCAGCACAACCCCGCGTGGTCTTGACACCCATGGCTGTGTGCCAACAGGCAGAGGTCAGTGGAGGCTCTGGCTGATAATGTGGTTTGTCTGGTTATCTCCTCGTTTTCGAGGAAGTCGGTTAACACTTTGGATGTTGAAAGGACATGCCTTCTAAGCCAACACCCAGCATTTTTGATGCTCCCAAAAGCTTTCACTGCCGCCACCCAAGGCAGTGAGAGGGAGTTGGTTGATTGTTCTTTTTGTAGCCAATTAATAATCTCAAAGTTACAATTTGGATCAGATTGTTGGGTGGTTATTTTTGTTTCATTTTGCCAGTCAAAAATTTGGAGTTTGTTGGGTGCCAGCAGGGAGACATGCCCTAGCATGCACGGCCCTCCTCAAATACAAGAGGGGATTCCCGCCCAGGCCTGACCTCCACAGAGGAGGAAGTCACCCTGCTGGAGCCTAATGGGTTTGTCAGTGGACATAGACTGTGTGTTGGTGATCTGATTGCACCAGTGTTCGGTGTCATAATCTATTTCTGAGTGTCTGATAACTATATTTACTCCTCTGGCCCCTTGGTAATTGAAGATGATACAACAAGGGGCTGGGGAGGACCCCAGCAGCACTAATTCTTGGGGCTCTTCTGGTGCGTGTGGACGGGTCTTCGTCCACACATCCCATTGGCTCAGCGGGTTAGGTGGAGGTGGCCCCCTCTTAGGAGTGGGGTAGATGGATGGGGCAAGAGGAATCCCAACCAGACAAGCCGACAGGGGATTATTCATATCCGCCATCAGGAGGCACAGATGGTCCAGCTTCACAGCTTTGGCCAGGGTGACCCAGACATTTCTTTGGGGCTGTGGAGCGATCCATGCCAAGGCTGGCATTGTCATCCAGGAGACTACCAGGGACAGCAGCAGAAGATAACTGAACGGACTGAGCATGCTGGGTACCGGGTGTTTGGGATAGCGTTTCTCTGAAATATATAAACATAATATTACTAAAGTGCATGACAAAGGAAAACCACGAAACTCAGCACAAATCAAAATAAACTTGACAAATCCCATTCTGATCCCCCCTTTTTAGAAGGAAGATTGATTAAAATAGGATAGAAAATAGGGTAAGGGTCAAGGTACCAAACGAAGAGAGAGTTTTGCTCGTTCGTGACCTTGTCATCAGATGGGTCTCTTTTCCTCCTCCATGCAGCCATTGTGATGTCTTTGGGATTGCTGTCTTCTGAAAGGTCCTGATGTTTGCTGGGGCCGGCCTCGACTGTCTTTGGTGGAATGTAGGGCTTGACCCATTTCTTGGGAATCCAGCGTGGTCCAGAGGGTGTAGTGACACATGCATGTGCTCGTCCCCAAGTAACTAGGTCATACAGTCCTTGTACCTCCTTGGTTTCTGGGTCCCAGACGAGCACAGACGCCTTCTCCTTTAGTCTCCCTCTTGTTTCGTTGGAGAAGTGCCTCAGGACAGGTGGATTGGGCTCCTCAAAGGTGCAGTTGAGAAAGTTCAGAGTGAAGAGGGCTTGGCTCAGACGAACAACAGGTGAATTGAATTCGTAAGTCCCATTCTGCCGCTCGAGGAGTCCTTTTAGTGATTGGTGAGTTCTTTTGAAGATCGCCTGTCTTGTCAGCGAGTGTGGAATGCCGGTGGTGTGCTTGATTCCCCAGGACTGCAGAAACTTCTGTAGCCATGCTGACACATATGCGGGGCCATTGTCAGTCTTTATCGTTTGCAGGACACCAAGTGTGGCAAAAGCCTGGACCAGGTGCCTCTCCATATCAGCCGCTTTCTCACTGGCATGGGCTGATGCAAACACAGCCCTGGAAAATGTGTCTACTGACACATGGAGGTACTTGAGCCAGCTAGGAAGTGGGTGACATCGGTTTGCCACACCTCACAGCTATTGAGTCCCCTAGGATTTACCCCACTGCCAAGAGATGGAAGTTGGTGTCTTTGGCAGTTGGGGCAAGTCACCACAATGGCTCTCGCCTGGTCACGGGTGAGGCGGAACATCCAGACCAAGGCGGGCACATTTTGGTGGAACTTCTCATGCCTCAGCTTAGCCTGATGGAAAGTGTCTGGCAGGTTGACATGCCGGACAGGCATGGCCAAAGCATCCGCTCTACAATTGCCCTCCGCTATAGGCTCTGGAAAGCTGGTGTGCAACCTCGCATGCATTACATAGTATGGCTGCTCTTGGTGGGAGATAAGACAGATTAATTTTGCAAGCAGGCCAAAGATCTTTTTGTTTGAGACTCCTTTAAGCAAGGCATTTTCAGCCCGCATAGTTACCCCTGCAACATAGGCCAAATCTGTAACCAAATTGAAAGGTTCTTTGAATTTCTCAAAAGCTCTGACCACAGTGGCTAATTCTGCAATTTATGGCAACCCAGATACCACTTCGACATTGGACTCCCACTTCGTGTCTTGGGATTTCGCCAAGTCATGACTGACTTCTGCGATCTCCCAGAGCCATCTGTAAAAATGGTCAAAGCATCGAGTGGTTTTCTGCTTTGAATTTCATGTGGGATCAGGCTAAAGGTCAAATAAAAATTTTGTGTTCTGGATAATGCACAGAAACCTGTCCCGGGTAGCTATCAAGTGTGAACTGTAAATTTGCATTGCTTTGGAGTAGGTACTCCACGGTCTCAGAAGTAATAGATAGGGGCGTGTTCTGGCCTTCATGATAAGTTGAGCCATGAGCTCCTGTGGTGTGGTGAGACTCTTACTGGGCTGGTGAGGGAGGAACACCCACTCGATGATAAGGAGGGGGTCCCCCGACTCCAAGTCCCACTGAAAAAGAATGCCATGAAGGTGTGGAAACTTTCCCAAGACTGCAAGTTGGAATGGCAGTCTCAGCTCGCACCTGTGGGCCTTCTGTTCCTCCAGTGCCCGCTGCACCTTTAGAAGCGATGTCTTGGCTTCTGCTGTGAGGGTCCTTGGCGACTTCAGGTCTCGGTCTCCACCGAGAGGTTGAACAAGGGACCAAGGTCCTCGGTGGAGATCCTGAGCCAGGTCCTCACCCAGCTGATGGACCCACACAGCTGGTGTAGCTCCTGCAAAGCCTTTGGATTATCTATTAGCTTAATGAGCTGGGGAATGATAGTTGTCTCACAGATCTTGAGGCCAAGGTACTTCCAGGGGGAGACGTGTTGGATTTTCTCCTCCTGGAGCTTGAACCCATGTACCTTTAGGGCCTCAGTCACTTCACTTTTTTGAAGACCCACTCCAGGCTATTGTTATCAGGGCACAAATGAGGACATCGTCCATGTAGTGAAGGAGGATGGCCCCTGGGGCAGCATGGCGTACAGGTGACAGGATGCTGTCAACATACCATTGGCAGATTGTGGGCGAGTTCTTCATGCCCTGAGGAAGGACCTTCCAATGGTAGCGCCACATGGGAGCTTCTTGGTTAATCGATGGAACCGAGAGAGCAAACCAAGGTGCATTGTCAGGGTGCAAGGAGATCTGAAAAAAGCAGTGTTTTATGTCAATGGTAATTAGCTTCCAATGTCTTGGAAGCATTGCAGGAGAGGGCATTCCGGGTTGTAGGGGTCCCATGTCGACAATGACATCATTGATTTTTCTCAGGTTGTGGAGGAGCCGCCATTTGTCTCTACCTGGTTTGCAGATAACAAATACCAGGGAGCTCCAAGGGGAGTTGGTAGGTGCTGTGTTCCCCTTGGCCAGCTGCTCGTCCACAAGCCGATTGAGTGCTTTAATTTTTCTTCAGAAAGGGGCCATTGATCAACCCAAACAGCCAAATCAGTTTTCCAATGGAGTGCTTGGGTTGGGCGCTCCACAGTGGCCCCAATTAAAAATCCTGCCGCTTGGCAGGTATCTCAACACGTGCGCCCCATTGCGCCATGAGATCTCTACCCCACGATGCGAAACCAGAATCGGTAACATATGGGCGTATGGTTGCCAATTGCCCATCCAGTCCCTCTACCTGCACAACATTTTTGCTCATTTTCGCTGCTGTAGATCCACTTATGCCCTTGACAACACTATCTGCAGGCTGCAACTCCCAACGTGACAGCCACTGGGTCTTAGAAATGACCATGACGTCTGCACCTGTGTCGACCATGCCTCTCAAATCGACACTACTGTCCTCGAGATACATTTTGCACTCCATCATGGGTCTGTCCCCCCTCACCAGCTCGACCCATCCCACTGATGGAGAGCATCCCCAAGGAGATTGTGGTAGGGTGGTGGCTCAGGTAAGGACACAACCTGATGGTATAAAGAATGGGGGTGCAATGCATCTCACTTGGATTTGGAGTGCCCCTGTGGTGTCTGCTTTGCTGACAATGGGCATGATCTCCAATCTGCATGGTGTATCTGTGGTGGTCCCATGCATGAAAAGTTGCCTGTTGGAGTTGTTGTGATCGCAACTTACAGCTACATATGTCCAGTCCGGCAAAAGGAGGTACAGGCCTTGGCTGGCAGTCAAAGGAATGTCAAGTCCAGTATTAGTCTTTTGTTGTTGTTGTGTCAGCCCGTCGCGGTCTTTGATGGCTCCATTTTTGTCGTCGCACAGAGCCATCCCGGGCTGACCCTTCAGTTTCCCTGAGGCTGCATGGAGTGGTGGTCTGCAGAGACAGGCTTGTTGTTTTGGTTAATGGGGGTTGGTGCCCTACATTGTCTCGCTACATGGCCTCTCCTCCCACACCTGTGGCAGATCACTTGGGAACTCTGTCTTGGTGCACTGCCTTGTTGCGCTGGCATCGTTTGGGTTGGCATCACTTCCATAGTTCTCACTACTCCTCCTACTCCCCCGTTTTTCTTTGTATCTTCAAAGGTTGCAAGCTTTGTGCAGGCCTCTATCATAAGGTCTAGGGTGGGAGCAGGGTGGAATGGGAGACCCAAGATGATCCATTTACACACCTCATTGGAATTTGTTTTAGCCAATTGATGTAACAGCTCATCTTGGGCCTTTGGATCTGTTATTTGCTTCCCCACCGCTAGCCTTAGCCTTTCTACAAAATGTATAAACATTTCAGTAGGGGCCTGTTTGATGGACACAAAGATGCGACTGGGGGTTTCAGAAGGCATTAAAAGCAATGCCTTCTCTGCGGGTCCTTTCACAGCAGCTAGCACCGGTGCTGGGATCTGCCTGGCCTGATCTTGAGGGTTGGCCATCTCACCTTCACCACACAGGTGGTCAAAGGTCACCTCAGCATAGTTTTCTTGAAGAGCTGGGAGGAGACATTCAAGCAACCTTTTCCACTCTCTCTTCCACAGTTTGAATTCTGTGGGGAGGAGAAGGCATGACAAGATGGTCTTGATGTTGTGAGGCACTAACATATTTGTAGAAAAGGTTGCTTGAAGGAGGCTCTTAAAGTAAGTGCTCTCCTTTCCAAATTCCTTTTGGGTCTTGCACAACTCCTTGATGTTCTGATAGGAGAAGGCCTCCCATTGGGGATTAATCCCCATGCGGCTGAGGTGAACCAGTGCGGCAAAGGGAGCAGCCACTGCTTCCGTGTTCCTGGTGTTATGCAGGCTGCATCTGGCATGGGTGTTAGCACCGGATGCAGGCCTGTGGGAACTGGAAGCCCAGCCGTGGGAACCAGATGCTAGGCCATGGGAGGAGTCACAGGGAGGAGGGGCATGGGAACCAGGAAGTGAGGCCTGAAGGGAGTGGCAACAGGTGGGAGGTGCGGGATAAGGAGGCAGGCCTAAGGTGTGGGAGGTCCCAATGCAAGGGGAGGGGCCTGACACAGAGGAGGGGCCCAAGGCCGCAGGGAAATCTGGGAGTGGAAGGAAGGGGTTGGGAGAATGAAAAGGATTGTGGGGAGAAGAAACAGGCATGGGGGGTCACCACATGGCATCCACCCTTTTGTGGACGCCCACCATTACGTGGAAACACAGGACTAACTGGGAAAGAGGGAGGAGGAAATGGGGAATGGGAAGGGTCCGTGAGGGCATGGCCAGTGTCCCCACGGGAGGGGGGCTGGGGAGAGCTTGGAGTGCCAGGGAGACAGTGGCAGCCCTGTGCTTGGCAGCTTTCTGTACCTCCAAGCCCCTCAAGTGATGAGGGAAGAGAGTTAGGAGAACAGGTAGAGGAAGAGGGTTGAGGGGAAGGACAAACATCTTTAACTTGGGTCTGGGTCTTACTTTCATTCCCCCATTTTTTCTTAATAGCAGCACAAATTAAAACTAACAAAGGAAAAAACTTTGCAACAGATGTGTCCCCTGCTTGCCTCAGGGCATTCAACTTAAATCCCACATTGTCCCAAAAGGCAAGTGAATTGACTGACTCAGGGGACACCTGGGGGAAGTAAAGAAAGACCCATCTAATGAACTGCTTTAACAACCCTTTAGAATATTTCATCCCACCCGCCTTTAGGGAATCTTGGATACTTGGATATAAACCTCCCTTTGGTGCAGTGAGGGCTTTGAGCCTGTCTTTAAACACAAAAGCTGCACCAGACTTCACCCCCGACAGCAGTAAAATAGAAAAACTTAAAAGAAACCACCTCAGGGACCCCACACAAAAATTTCAGAGACTCACCACAGAAAGATAGGTCCCAGAAACTGAAAACTGCTGCCAGAGTCCTCTGCTGCCGGTCTTGAGCTAAGACTGAAGCCTCCTGGAGCACCGCTGACCAAAAAACAGCGTGCTGCTACAGGAGGGAGTAGCTTTCCCGAGGCACTCACTCTCGGCCTTTGAGAACTGCCATAGGTTGAGCAGGGAACTCCAACAGCAAGGGTCCCTGGCCTGCTTGGGCGCCACTTGACGGTGTGCTGCGTGCTAGTCCAAAGAGAGCC
This sequence comes from Corvus cornix cornix, assembly GCF_000738735.6. Classification (NCBI taxonomy): domain Eukaryota; kingdom Metazoa; phylum Chordata; class Aves; order Passeriformes; family Corvidae; genus Corvus; species Corvus cornix. The sequence goes on from NC_046357.1 coordinate 32,991,296, forward strand.
TGGAGCTCTAGCCATGGACCCATCTGCACTATGGCAGGCACAGATAAAAAGAACAGGCAAACAAGGTATGCTCCTCACCTAAGAGAGCTTCCCCTTGAGCTGATGTGAGTGCACGCAGTGGCAGAGGCAAAGAAGTAAAGAGAGGGGACTCTCTGTTTGTGTTCCACACAGAGGTTATTCTGGAGAAATGACAGGGACGAAGAGCCAAGGACCTGACAAGGGTCCAGGGATTTTATAGTGGGGATAGGAAAAGCAGGGAAAGGGATCACATCCAATGGGATAGGGACAAGTAGGCAAGGTCGACAGTAAGGGCACCAATGGGAACAACACATAGGAGGGACTTGGGGAAGGATCCAATAGGGCATTGAGGAACTAAGAACTTTCTAGAACATATGCATATTAAACAAGGAAAATGCATATACATAACTTCATACATAAAACTGGGATGGGAAACCATTAACCTATCAGGGGAAAACATACAAATATCAGAACAAAGGAATCATGGGTTCTCCCCGTAACTGCAAGCGATATACTAAACTTGGGGTGCTGACCACCACAGCTGGTTGTCCAAATTCTCATCAGGAGACAGAGTGGCTGGAGCCACTTGCACTGCCACACTGAGCAGTCTGTTCCAATGTTTGGCAACTCTTTTAATGAAAAAATTCTTCCTGATATCCAACCTGAACCTCCCCTGGCACAGCTCTTCACCAGTTTGGCAAGCTAATGAGCAAAGATGCTCTTCCCCTTGTCTGACAGATGGACCCCATCAGCCCCCAGTAGACCTGGTTTCTCAAGGTGAGCCACATGGAACCTGATATGTACAAGTTGCATAGTGAAAGGTTTCATCTTGACAGAAATTTTTTATGGTGAGGAGAATGGTCAATCACTGGAAATCAACCTCCTCAGGGATTATGGGAGATTTTCAGGATGTGGGTAGGCAGTGTGCTGGATAATTTCATCTAGGCTCCCTTTCTCACCAAAGGTTGGACCAGATTATCTTTTGAGGCCCCTTCCAGCCTGGCCTGTTCTGTGATTCTGTAGTTCTGTGACTGTAATTCAGAACAGGAAGTGGAAATAATTTTTCACATGTGGTCTAATTAAAATTGGATTTTGTTTGGAGCAAGCCCATTGTTAATTACCAGTGTCACAGTAGGTGTTGAGAGAATGCATGAGCAAGAATATAAACTCTGTGCATTACCATAAGTACAAGTTAGGCTGATGATTGAAAGGATAAAAAAAAGGTAATGGAATACCAGCACTTCATGATAACCTGAGTGGTGAATTTGTATTCCTTTTCTCATTTTTAGTAGTTTGGACTTTTTCTGTTCTTTCACATAATGAGATAAAGAAATGGCTGTTCTCAACAGTGAATTGGTCAAATATGATTTTTTTTTAAATTTTAAATTTGTCCAGGATGATATTTTTTAATAAGCTAGCTTCAGTTCTGTGTATCATGCTTGTGCAGAGTAAAGTTTTGCCTTAGTGTCAATAGTGAATGTGAACTTTAGTTACAGAATCTAAACAGACTACAATACCCCTTTACCTTTGTATGCAACCTTTAGACTTAAAATATGGGAGTATTTAAGTGGCCTTTAAAGTAGCTAATAGTAAGGAATACTCAATGGCAATGAAATTCCTATCTGTGACTGTTCTGATAGAATATTTTATTGGTGAAATACTATAGATCTATTTTTTATCCATCCTTAGATTTTCAAAAACAGGCTACATACAAAGAATTGCTACAGTAATCTACCCTTGCATACAGTAATCAGCATTTGCAAGAATAAATTTCCTGACTTCTTCATGGATAAAAGAACTAGGCATGATTGTTTTACTAAATTTGCTTATTAAAAATTTTTAATAAATTTAAAATACATTAACTGCTCAACTTTAAAAACGGCTTAACCTTGGTCACTATTTTGAGGATAAGAATTTTAAAATGTTTAAGGATTTTAAAATATTAGAACATTTAAATAGGGGTTGCTTTCTTGTTTCTTGAAGCTTTTGCTGTTTCCTGCATTTTTGTTTTCCAGTCATCTTCCTGCTTTTTTTCATTCATTTTTCAGGACAGACACCAAAACTAAAAGCATTGTTGGATGCTTGAAAATTACACGAGCAGCGAGTGTTTGCTTTAATATGGTGGTACAAATTAATTTGATTTATTTGATGATGATGATGAAAATGTAATGACCTAGTTCCTTGGTGCATAGTGCTGGTGAATGCTAATTGTAAGTTGAGGTCTGTGGAAATGCATAAATAGGTGTCAGTGATCACCTCTAGGTACAGAAGGCTAGTCTTTCAATTTTAATATTTTTTCCAATTTGAAATCGTAGAGTTTAAGTGTGGGTAAAATATCACAGCTGCATTGTCAGACATGCTGGAGTTACAGGTCAAAAATGGAAACATTTTTTAAATACTATGAAGTGAAGACAGTGGAAGATGCTGTTTTTTACAAAGGTGGAATTTGGTGGTATTTGAGGAGCCTTCAATTTGAACAGAAAACATAAGTGCCCATTAGGTGCTGGTTAAGAGTAGTAAGTTAACTGCAAGGTGCTGCAGTGGAGGTGCAGTGAAGAAAATCCTTGTTATTCTTAGTAATGAGACTAATTAGAAATTAACAGTTCTGTCTCCAGAAATGTTGTTCACCCATTATTGGATCCCTTCAAAGTCTAGGCAGTAACAATGTACATTGGAGAATGGTGAACTTGTATTGTGAATTGTCACATAATCAGAAACTGTTTGCAGGATAAAGTAGTGTCTTACCTCATAGCAAAATTAGATGCAACTGCATCACAGAGAAACTAGCAAATGAGTGAAGTTATATATACTTTTTGCAACCTGGGGGAAGAATTTGGTGTGTGGTATCAAAGGGACTTTATTAAGTATTCACACACCTTTCTATAAATAATTTTTTATGCTGGACTAAGAAGAGAAATCACAGAATCACAAAATATCCTGAGTTGGATGAGACCTACAAAGATCATCTACGTTCAGCTCCTTGACCTGCACAGGACAACCCCAAGAATCACACCATGTGCTTGAGAGCATTGCCAAAACACTTTTTGAACTCTGTCAGGCTGGTGCTGTGACCACTTCCCTGGGGAGCCTGTTCTAATGCCCAACCACCCTCTGGGTGAAGAACCTTTTCATAATATCCAACCTAAACCTCCTCTGACACAACTTCAGGCCATTCCCTCGGGTCCTGATCACCACAGAGAAGAGATCAGTGCCTGCCCCTGCTCTTCCTTGTCAGTGGACAAGGAAGTCGTAGACTGCAATGAGGTCTCCCCTCAGTGTCCTCTCCTCCAGGCTGAACAGACCAAGTGACCTCAGCTGCTCTTTGTATGGCTTCTGCTCTAGACTCTTCTCCATTACTCTCCTTTGGACATTTTCTAATAGCTTTGTATTTTTTTTTATATTGTGGCACCCAAAACTGCCCCCAGCACTTGAGGTGAGGCTGCCCCAGTGCAGAGCAGAGCAGGACAATCCCCTCCCTTGCCCGGCTGGCAATGCTGTGCCTGATGCATCCCAGGGCACAGTCGGCCGTCCTGGGTGACAGGGCACTGCTGACTTACGTTCAACTTGCCCTCCAAAAGGACCCCCAGGTCCCTTTCTGTGGCGCTGCTTTCCAGCATCTTGTTCCCCAGTTTGTCTGTACACCCCGGGCTGACCTGTCCCTGGAGCAGAATCCAACACTTTTCCTTGTTAATTGCCACATTTCCTTGTTAAATGCCATACAGTTGGCGATTGCCCATTCTCTCTCTGATTTGTCAAGGTCTCTGCAGGACCTCCCTACTTTCAAGGGAGTTGACAGCTCCTCCCACTGGGAGACTTAGTATCTCTTTGAGTCCTGAATGCAGGTTGTTTTTGGAGATACTGAAGAGAGTTGGGCCCAAGGTGGAGCCTTGGGTAACCCCAGTAATGACCAATCACCAGCCTGGTGTAACCCCACATAAGCTATTGAAAACAGCTAGGCAAAAACCCCTCTCCACAACCTCCTAACAGTTTTGACCAGAGATAAAGGGTGGTATCAAATGGCATGGTTTGAATAAGTTTTGGCCACTCCAAGCCTTAAAATGAAAAATCCCTAGAAGTTCAGCATATATGTGTACTGCTTTAGCCAAAGATATTCTTTGTGCAGCCAGCAGGACAGAAGAAATATTAAGTGAGCTAACTCATGGGTGAATAAATTTTTGTTGTAACAGGTGATAAAATGGCAGCAAAGCGTTTGTCTTTGGTGTAGTTTACTGTGGAACTGTTCTTGGGCAGCACGAAACTTGCACAATGTCCAATCTGTTTAACATTTGAATATCTTACTTGGTGACTGACGGGACTGACTGACACAGCCCTTTACTTTCAATAAACAAGAATAGTCACAGGAGAATCTTAGACTGCTAGTACACAACGTTGTGTGTTTGTCTATCATCCCTTAAAGGGAGTATTGATGGATATGAGGAGACAAGTGGAGGAAGAGGACATAATGTACCCATGAAGACAGGCTACATGAATTCATATAGAAGTACTTAAATTAACAAGCTTGTTTTTTTGGCTGCTGAATGATTATGTTGGTGATGTTTCCCATGTGTCTGCACTCAAATGTCTAGGCAATATGCTCAGTAGCTAGTATAGATATCTTGGTCAGTTAAATTTGCTCATTTTTATAAATCCTGGCTATACGTGAAGTGTCTCAACTACATAGAGATGACTGGAATGGAAATACATATTATTACTTTGAAGTGGCAATTGTTAACGTTCCCATAGCATAGCTTCTTAGGAAAAGCGCTCTCCAACAGAAAGAATATATTTCTTGTGTTTAAGGAAAATATTTCACCGCCTATGGTAAGTAAAAATAAATAAAAATGCATGTTTTTGTGATATGAGCAAGAAAATACACCTTTTTTTTTTTCTTCTTCTTACTGCATCTCAGGTTTTTCTTATACCAGCAAAGATGAATCGTGTGAATGACACCACATGCAAAAACATATACAGCGTTGAAGCAAACGCAGCTAAACTTCACTTGCAACTGCTTTTTTGAAAACATATGCATATTTTGTTTAGGGATCTGCAAAAAGAAGCATATAATCTTGCATATTATCAACAGCTGAAATCTGTGATACTGAAGCTCCACCTCAGGGATGTAGGTTTGTGAGAAAAGTCTTCATCAAGTGCTTAGGTGAAACAACAAGGTGTCAGTTCAGTCGTATAGGAAAAGAGAAAGTTTAAAACTTGTAATGAGATCATGTTTTCTTTATATTTATGATCAGTTAAAATAATATGTGTTGTGTTTAAATTTTGAAAATATACATGTCTATTTAATATTAGCTTTTAATTTGTGTTAAAGCTTATTTTGAAGTACTAATATATACCAAGTTTGTTATTATCATGGGAGAATATAAGAATAAACAGAATATAAGGAAATATTTTAACATTCTGGAAGAGTTTGACTTTACTGTTCCTTTACGTATGAGCACATGAAATCTGCTAAGTGAAATAATTTTACTCATGCTTGTGTCATTATCGTTAAAATTTAGATCCTGGACTGGGTTTCTATCTGGCACAGGGTTACTGCTATCCTGAACAGAATTTGTGAAGAGTAATAGGACTCTTTGTGGCAGAATTTCATGAAACTAGTAATTTGTAAGGCGTTTTTTAATTAGACAGAAATATTTTGCTCATTTCCACTACTAGCCAGGTAAGGTCTCTGGCACCAGTTCCATAGAGAGCAACTAAATCATGAGGTATGCCAGGCAAGTTTAGCGCGCTGTGTAATGATAATCCTGAATATGTAGAATTCCTGCTTCGTGGAAGTGACAGTGTTGGTTTCCAGTAAAGCCACAGTTTCACTGGTTTCGTGCAATTATTACTGCTGATACTCTACCCATAACGGAAGTGAACTGATGATCTCATTGTGTAAATAAATTACTGTTTGATCTGTCTGTACAGCCTTTTAGGCAAGCAAACCATATACAAACCTAATACTGTAGTATTAGAGCATTTTTAAATATTCTGATCCTAATCCATAAACTGTAGCTAAGACTAATTGTGCTGAGCATTGATGTTGAGTTTTACCATCAGAGTACAAGTGTGTCTAATTCTGACTGGGAGGTGTGAGCCTTCTTGGCCAACTGAACAATGCTGAATCTCTCAAGGTCTATCCAGCCTACTTGTTTTGTTTTCTGTGGATTTTGGTCTTTTGCAATTATTTATCAGTCTGAGTTAGAATAGCTTTTCACTCATGTAAGCAAGACAAGACTTACTTTTATGAGATTTGTCAAAAGTTCCCGAGAAACTTGAAGGATATGAGCAAATTGGTGTTGAATATTTTGTGCAGTCCTGCTGTTATTAACTGCTGCACTGGTTGGCTTGAAATCTGTAATATGGGAGGCAACTGTAGTATAACAGCTAGATGAAGAAAGCAGCTTTTTTACCCTCAGGCAGGTGGTTGTGTCTTTGACCCAATATAGCTTCTTTAATCATTTAGCTACACAGCAGATCTGAGAAGGCTCCAGATGGAGACTGAACCTACGACCCCCTGACATAAAAACATCTATGATACCAATTACACCATCTGTTGGTCATAAAACCACATTCTCTATCTTTTCTTGGCTCTTGTGTTATACAAAAGCTGAAGGGTGATATTTGGAGCTGTTTGAGTTTATCCATGCAATTTAATGCAGAACACATTTTTTCACAGAGAGGGAGAACAAAGCACAATAGCACTAAAGTTCAATTTACATTCTCAGTCAGTGAAAACAAAAATGAAAATAAAAACCAGTTGTCTGAGTTATTATTTATACCCAAACTATGGCTTCAATTGTAGTTTTTTCACAGTTCTTGTGATTTAAAAAAACCTAAAGAACAACTTCTACCACCATTGTCCCAGCTTCTGAGGGCTCTGATTTGAAACAAGATCTGTAACTGTAAATAGGAAATTATGGCAGCATTGAGGAATATGCAGATCACATTATTAGCCAATATGTGCCTAATACTATACTTAGGGATTTGTGTTCGGTGGTAGTGTTTGGAAATGTGTATTATCTGAGTGTGGAGTACTGGAAAGCTGGAGATTTAACCAGTCTATTCACCTACCGTCAGAATCCCTCTGGATAGAAGTCTTTCCTGTCTGAACTTTCTGCTCAGGCTCATCAAACTATTATTCTGAAATCCTTAATAGACTTTGAAATGGCATTTCAAATTTTTTCCTCTTATCAGTAAAATAGTTAGCCCTAGGTGATTTATTGTGGCCATCAGAATAAGGAATGAGGTACTGACATAAAAAGTGTCATGTATTAGGGATGAAACTGGTGGCATAGGTCCATCAAAGCAAGGAAATGAGATGAAGTGTGTTAGTGGTGCAAAATTGGTAACTGTAATGAGGTAGGATTAACATCTTTAAGAATATTGTGTTCATATAATAAAAACTTTAATTGTCTGTTGACTTTGACTGGATTGTAGTTCTAGATAGTAATCACTGCTTATGGAGACTATATCACCAAATTGCCTGACTGCTTTTGCACATATTGTCTTACAGCAAGAAGAGTTTGGATATCTTTCTTACCATATGGTGGTGTGTTGATAGGCAGACAAAAAGAATAGAAAGCTACTGCCAGAAACACACATGACCTATGTGTTCTGGTACCATGTCTGATGGATAGTTCTGTGCTTTGTGGTCAATAAAGTCCCTACAACATCGCTTTTTAAGAAACTTTGTGCTCTAATACCATCATTTGTCTGTCTAACACAAAAATAAATGTTTGCTATATTACATCAGTGGTCTAGATATACAGTAGGCAGGGAAAATAATTCTTAAAAGAAAGCCCCAAATCCCCACACCTGGACAGTCCTTTTGTGTTATGGAAGCTGGCTTCCTATGCTGAGAATGAAGCAGTGAATAAAGCGCAGCTGACTTTACTGTTAATACATTGTTTTCTTATTATTGCACCATTGTTACTTTTTAATAAACCATCTTTTTCTTTCAAAAAAATAATTAATCCATATAAGTGGAAGGGAAAGAGTTAAGAACTGAAACTGACAAGTTTCTGTAATATCTTTGTCATTGGTTAAACTGAGGAAAATATTTGGGCTTTCTATTTTGAGGTATTCCTTTTGTGTACATCTCCATAGAGATACATCAGAGACTTGGCAAATACAATTGGCTGTGTTGAAGCCAAAAAAAAGAAGTGAAAAAGTGACAAAAGCACAGTTCAGATACATTTTTCTTCTGCCATCAGAACAATTGGGCATCCTGTCACCAGAACCTTTATCCTTGGTTAATACTAACATGTCCCTTAAAAGTTATTTTCATGATTTGTGATAGAATCTATACGTGATGGCGACTATGTAATGATATAAAATGTAAGTAATGATGATTGTCCTCAGTTCAGACTCAACTTAGTTGTATTCATCTTCATAAACAAACTTTGAGTCTTCAGTGTTTGTTCATGTCAGTGAAAAACACTTTCTGGTGGTACAATTTAGCATTTCAATGTGGTCACAGAGTGATTTTGTATTATGTTATGTATTAACAATAAGACCCATCTTGCTGTTTTTATAAAAACCTTGGAAAGGATCTCAAAAGGCTCTGTAATCTGTTTTGAAGCAGAATCGAGTATATATCAATAGTTGGTGGTAAAGTCTAGTCTTAATCTGATACTAGAACCCTTCTGCTGAGCACAGTTAATTAAAGACTAATCATACTGGATCCAGGTCTGTCTGCCTAGGATCTTGTTATCAGATTGCTGTCTACAGCTGACTAAGGAACACCTGTAAGAAAGATGACTTTACCTCAGTTAAGAGCATCCTTGCTGCTTCTTAAGATCTTGGTAATCTTAAATGTGCAAAAGGACATTTTTATTAGTAAAATCCTGCAGTGCTGATCTCATTCCCCTTACTTAATATCACTATAAATAGTGCAAAATATATTTTACTATCTGAAATATCCTTCTTGTAGTTCTTTCCATGTTTGAAAACATTTTATGCTGTATATTTAGGTGTTCCCTTATGCTTCCACATTACTTTTTATCTCTCAATATGTTAAAATTAATGCAACTAAAGCTTGGCAGAGAAGACTTCCCTCTTGGAGTGGAAAAGGAAGGATTTGTTTTTGTGCAGATGAAGACAAGTCTTCTGAAGCAGAGATTAAATGTCAAAGTGGTATGAGTTTTAATATCCTGATCAGACATGAAGGTTTTATTTCTATTACTGTCACAATTTCTATAAAATTTTGATCAATGTCCCCATGGATTCTTCATCTCTAAAAAAGTTGTTAACAGAGCTTCTTTAATTTTGGCTTTCACATATTAATGTTTTCATAAGACTTTGAAAACTTCTGCACCAATTAGTTATGTAGTATAAAGTATTTATTATGACACAGATTTGTATTTTCAAGTCTTGTGTCTGCTGTGTAGTTTATAGTACATCTTTAGATCTCTTTTGGAAAGAACTGTTTCATCTGAACGCCTTCATAACTTCTGGCAGACCTGTCTAAATACCAAATTATAGCAACATTGATAGTAAAACTTTAAGTAAGTTTAAATATGGCAGGTTGTGGTGGTTATGGTTATCAGTGTATGTGTTTTGGACAGAAGAGTTTCTCATAAGGTTTAAGAAGACCAAATAAAGATAGATGGCATAAAACCATTAGAATTACATTGTGTGAGTGTTAATGTAAATATAGATTTCACAGTGGAAAACACTGAAAAAATTACCTGATAAACAGATATGTATTGGAAACTATTTTGCTATTTGGCTATGCATTTTTCTTTAAGTTCAGTGCCATCAGATTGCACCAAGTATTCCTATATATGGTAGTTCTAAAAAATGTAAACTGCAGTATTTAATCCCTTTGTTGGAAGGTATGCATGTTTTTGTTTATATAGAAGTTGGTTGTATTACTTTTTTTAGGCATGTCTGATTAAAATTTGCTGAGAAGGTTGTAGAATAGTTCCCATGTGGACACTAAGTTTTTTTTTATAACATTTCAGATTTTATTGTTTCCATAAGTTTTCAGACCCATTCAAACCTTTGTTTCAAGTCTTCCCAAAAAATTTTAGTTATGATTGTTCAAATCTTCTTTGTAATATATTGCATCAGATTTTAAAGCAAATGCTGACAGCAGCAGTATTTATGCCCTGCATACCAAGCAGATACCACATGGTTTGAATAACGGGCACCCCCGCCGAGTGTGGATCAAATCAAAATCTTTCATAGTCATGTAAAATGCACTGATAGAAATCTGTCTTTAAATATGCCTTCTTATTTAAAGATGAATTCTTTTAGAGTTTATCCTGACACTGATGCATGTATGTGATTCCCATTAATGCTAATGAAAGCTGAAAAAGCAGTAGGCTTCAAGTTGTCCCAGAAGTCACCCCAATCTTATATACCACTAAATAAACAAAATAAACACCATGGAGTTTATTGTAGATAATAGGAAGGCTAACTTTAAAGCCTTAAACATCACAGTTCTTTGGCTGTTATCAATGCTAAAGACAGGAGTTTTTTGATGAGGCTTTGGCTTGTAATTCTTAACACCAGTTGCTTCTTTTGTTTTATTTAAAATGTTCAGGTTGTAATATAAAAGTAAACCAAAGAAGTTAAATTTCCAAGAGTAGCAATAACTCAGTCATACTGTAGATGAGGAAACTATTTGTGTTTTGGCTAAATTTTTTGTGGGAATTTTATTGCCTGGGAATACAATAACAGAATTTTATTAAATTCCAAATGCAAAGAGAAACTGGTTGTAGAACAAATATATGCAGAACTCTGTTTTAAGTTATCTTCTCCTTACTTCACTGTTAATTCTGCCTTCTTTGTTTTGATTTAATGGCATTGTTTCCAAAGAATTTAAACAAAAAGGGAAAAAATTGTGGGTTTGGGATACTGGTGTTTAGTTGCATTAGAAGTTCTAGTAAGGTTCTTTATTTCAATAATACACACATCAGTATAAAACCATGTTTGTGGTACATCATTAATAAAATACCCAGCATACAGCCTGTATGTTCTAGGAACTCAAGCTCTTGTGCTCAAAGAAAATTCCTCAGTGAGGATAATATCCAAGGAAAGCTGTAGATTTCATACTCATCCCCACTGCATTTAGCTGCAGTTCTGCTAAAATATATTGAAGCTACACACACACACATACACACATTTTACCGTGGAAAAATTATTCTCATTATTCCTTCCACCCGGATGTATTTATTTAGTTGTTTTTATTTCTATTGCCATGTGTGGCTCAGAAGCCCTCTGCTCCACTAAGGTTCTTTTCAGTATGAGGAGCCCTGTAAGTCACAATCTAACAAAATCTTCCTTTCCTACCCTTTCAAAAGTACAAATATATATGCTGTCTTTCCCCACTTCCTGTTGAATTAAAAGCTATGCAAGGGTAGAAATGCAGAGGTTAAATAGATCACCTTCATATGTTTTATGTTACATACTAGAGCAACTTTCTGCCAAATCAGTCTATGCCTTCTTGTCTGACTTAGCTGCTATTAAATACCAAGTACTTCAGAACAAACCACACAGAGAAGTAGTATCACCCTCCATTGTCTTTGCTTTCCCTATCATCCACAAGTTGCAGGCAAGAGAAGAAGGGCTGTTCAGATTCTTCACTTTTATCTTTGACATTCTCAGAGAGCTTCAGTTCAGAGTTGGAACGGAGCTGTCATGTTTCTCCACTTGGTATTTTTGTTAGGGGGTTGATTCCCACACTGCTTGGTAGTTGCTGAGAACCTGACAGAGGACAGTGGTGCACAGGGTCTAATTTTCACTGGGCCAGCATTGCCTAATGTTAGCTGTTGCATAAGGCAGAGACTGGCACAGATGAACTCTTCTCCACAAAAATTACACTAGTGTCTCAGAGACATCATCAAGTCTATGCAATAGCTCAGAGCATCTGAGTCTAATTTAACTTGGCTATTAAATATAATTACAGATTTGTTGCAAGAAGTTGACTGCTGCTGCTATGGTTGGTTTGGACAGAAAGATATCAAGAAGTGTTCGTTTGAGACGCTTTCTGATAAGTCAGGTAGATACTTGTGTAGAGCATCTGCTGATGTGGGGCAAGTAAGATAAGCCTCTTTGGCTTAGGAATTTCTGAACAACATAGAAATCAAAGTAAGTTTTCTCTCCTGTTTGATCTTGGTCAAATTACAGCTGTTGGGGACAACAGTAGTGATTGAACTGATAATCCATCCTTGCCTGTTTGCTTGAAGTGGGAATGTTGACTGATGCCAGAGGAGGGTTACCAATCCCTGTAAGCAGAGCCTCAGATTAGGCAGAAATTCAGTTTCAAGACTGAGACTCAGACCCCAAAGTGTATTCTCACAAGTTCTGAAGTGAAACAGAACATGGTGCCATCAAAGGAACTGACCAGCTATGAAAAACATTGATTCCCTATTAAAAGGTGAAAAAACTTACTGACTGAAATTCCTTTGCCTCTTCTGTATGGAGGTAAGACCTTTGCACTCAGGAGAGTTATCTAGTCTGCCCTTAGGTTGAAGCAATTGCCTATCTCCCTTGGTAGATCAGACTAAATTTGCAATTAAACATAAGACAAAACATGAATAATTTTTCTAACTATTTCTTGTCTCCAGTCTTGTTGTGTCTCTTTTGTGAATGAAAGATATAGAATGTAAAAGGGATAATGATAAGATCATGAAGGCAAAATATATTTAGATAAAGTTCCTCTGCTTGTACACAGAAGAGATGGGACAATTAGATATTAAAAATTCACTTTAAGAAAAACAAAGCTGTTCTAAAAGAGGGCCAGAAAAGGCACAAACTCCTTTTAGCACTTATGTAGCAACTAACTATTCAGACTGCTCCAATTCCAGTAAAAGGAATGAGAAGAAGTAGAGTGCCTCTTTAAGTAAACACAAATATCTAATTTTACTCTTTTGTTTTGGTGGATTTTTCTTGTAAAGTATATATTTACGAGACTGATGCACAGACAAAGAGAAGGAAAAAATACTATATAGACAGTAGTAACACTGCAAAATCAAACTGATTTGATAGACAATTCAGACACAATGCAATCTTGTAATTGGATATAACGAAAAAGTGTATTTTAAAATAATTTTACTTGTTAGCACTACACTGCTTTTAATAGAAGTGAACCTCAATGATTCATGTGGGAGCTGGGAACACAATTTTTTTTTCCAGATGGTTGGCTTTGCAAATCTCTCTGAGGAGAAAAGTTGTCTTTAAAATGTTTGAAAAGTGCAATCCAATGTAATCACATATCCTTTTGTGTACTTCAGTGTGAAGATTTTACTGTCTATACTGTTAACTAGTTGTGTGTGTGTGAAGCAGTTTTATTCAATAGGATATGTGATTCCATTCATTTTAATATTCATCAAGATACTGAATGCTCTTTCCACATGTTTTGGAGTTCAGACTGTAGGTAAGAGAAGGGAAAAACGTGGCAGACAGTCTTCCTCAGGATTGTAGACCAAAGGGAAGAACCTGGGGAATCTGTACTGAGAGCCAGCAGCACTCACCCACTCCATGCCACAGAACACAGCATCACTGAAGGGATTGTAGGGGTATTCCTGTTCCCATTACTGTTTGTGTGTTGTATTTAAAGTTCTTCCCATGGCTGTTCTTGCTCCTTTATGTCTGCATGCAATATGTACCCCCAAGTCTGAGGAGAAGAGGGAAGGAGAAGATTTTTATTTTACCACATGGCTGATCCCTACTACAGGATTGCAGTGTGTTTAGCCTGCCTCTGCTAGAGTGTTCATTGTCTCTTTGGGGGCTTTTTGGGACTCCAAAGGCAGAGGAGTGGCAAGAAACTTCATGTCTATAACATAAGAAAAAGAAATTGTGCTGACTGCTTCTGGTCTCCTCACAAATTTTACCTCTTTCTCAAGTATATCCATCTGTTTGTGGGCTTGAACCTCCATGTTCCAATCCTGAAGACTGCCTGTTCTCTAGCTAAGGCTACCTTTAAAAACCAAACCAATAACAAAAAAAAAAGAAAAAAAAAAAAAAACCAAAACCAAAAAAAATGCCCCCAAACCCAGACCACACTGATTAAAAAAAAAAAAAATCCTCATCTTTTATTCTTTTCTCTCTCCCAACTTCCCCCACAACTGTCTTTTAGGAACTGACAGGCACATCAAGAACATTCAGAAGAACACTCAAAAGAACACTCTCCATAGTCAGTACCCCTTGGGTGCTGACTTTTAAATTCTTGGTTCAGTTCAGGGTTTGTTTGACACCTTCACATCCAGATGATCTTTCAAAATGAAACAATATATAGCTTTCTAGACTTGCAAAAATCTGACGCATTTTGAAATTGAACTGTCATTTTATCCTACACAGTATTCCAATCTCCGTTGTCAGATCCGCTGACATGGTTGTGTCTGCCTCGCTGACATAATGTTGTATTTTTGGTCTTGCCTTGTAAACTGCAGTATTTAGCACAGTATACCAGTACTGCGAACTTAGGTGGTACATTCATAGTTCTTCGTGAACTCTGCAAGTAACTTAGGGTGTTAAGGATGAATAGACACCCCTTTTTTTACATTGCAGTCAGTCAAATGTCTGATTATTGGTGCTCCAATCTGACAGCTAGATCTTGCCTTGGAGTTTACACAAATAGCTACAATTTTAATTGTTCACACACTATTTACAAAACTGTAGCATGCTAGTGACATGGGATGGCTGAAATAAACAACAAAAATAAATACGCATAAGTATTTCAGTACAACCAACAAGATGATAATGAAAACTGCATGAAAAAAGAACCTCAGTTTTATTTTTCTGAGCATGAGACTAAATGCCAAGATCACTCTTTAGTGTAATCATAACAATTTCAAGGAGTAATTGAGTCCTAAATTAAATTAAATCAGACAATCATGTTCTTGTTTAATTTATATGGTGAAAACCTAAATCCCAGTCCCTATTCAAATTTTTATCTTCAACAAGTCATTCTATAATTGTCTCACTTGTAGAAATAGTGGATAGAGAAGAGAGAGATGCAGCTTTTTCCCCCTTTCAGTTTTTATGACTGGAGAGGATGGAGGATGCATCAGTCTGAAGACACTGCAGGATGCTCAAACCATCAGGTGAGTGTGATTTTACAAGTTAGGGCAATTGGCTCTGGTTTTGGGCATGTTGTCTGCATCCTAACTTATGAAACAACTGAAACACTCTGTTTATTGTTTCCTGTGGTTCTAGGCATGAGAAATATCCTTGGTGATCTTCTTTTAATAAGAGTGTTGATGGTATGAATGCTTGCAGATTTGTTTATTCTGTGGTCAGTTGGCTCCTGTAGTGGTACTACTTGACATGTTTGTGTGTGTTGACCTGGAAACAAAAGCAAGAAGGGAGATGGCTCCTGAGCCTGTGTAGAAGCGGGTTTTACCTTCTGGAGGTGAAATATTTTCTTTAAAATGAAATATACTCCTTAAAAATATTTATTGTGACTATTTTAATACACACACACACACACACACACACATATATATCTCAAAATCATGTACATTTAAAGCATAAGAAACACTGGTCTAAAAGCATGGATCAAAACCTGATGGCTTTTTCTGTAGGAAAAGGTTTCCTAATGAGTGTTTTTAACAGGTTTTTTTTTAAATTATTATTTTATTATTTACAGTGTTCATTAAAAAACCCCTAACAAAACAACAAACCACAGAAATGTGCAGGTAGACTGTGAACATGCAGTTCTTTATTTGAACAGCTGCCCTAAAACTATTTTCTTTTTGTTCAGAGTTACACTAACTGTAACACATTTATCAGCTGACCAACAGTCTCATCAAATTCCTACACTATGCTCGGTGTCCGAGTAACCCAGCTAGACTTCCCCTTGTGCCTTCTCACTTCCATCCCAAGCTCTCCAGTTTGTTTGCATACAATGGCACAGCTCCAGCAAGTGGAGCAGAATGTGTCCCACTCTTCTGCACAGTGTATTGTGATCAAGTCACTCCCTGAGGACCTAGATGCTGAGAAAGGTTGAGAGCCCAGCTCCCCATGGGTTAGGCTGGTATTTGCTGGGCCAAGACTTAACACTGAGCATGATCACCTCAGTTTTCTCCTGAAATGTGCTCTTCAGAAGACAGTGACTAACATTGTATGGGTGGTCAGAATCAGGAATGGTTTGTCAAGAGTCTCAAGCATTGTGGCAGGAAAGTTTCTGGATCTCTGTGGAAGTGAGCATTCAGCTGGGTAGTTCTGAACATGTATAACTGATCACACAAGGGACTGACCACACCTAACAGGATTCAGCTAAGAATGAATGTTCAAGACTAAACAGGTACATTTTTGCATTACAAATTTGGACTTTAGTGTCTGAATCCTATGTTTTATGCCCAAATCCTTTTCTCAGTTTTGGCCCATAGCGGGAACCTGCGTGATATATTTTAATACTGTAGAGAAAAGCCAAAGAGATGATCCTGAAAACAGGAAACATATAGGTAATGTTTTCTGTGCTGCTTTCATCACATGAATAAAAGGATCAGCTGGGGAATTAATTTTTTTACTAAAGATAGTGTACCAGTTAAAACTTACCTAGGCTTTCAGGATAGTTATACAAACACTAAGATTCTCAACTGGAACCACATTTAATCTTACACTTTCTTTAAAGTCACTTTTGCTACATTTATTATGAAAGCAGACACAAATGGCAAAGGAAATCCACCCAAAGTCTGTCAGGGATTCCCAAGGAAGTTTCAGGCTGAATTCCAGCTTTGCCCATTGCTCTTAACTGCTCCTATCAGGCACATGCCATATGGTCATGCAAACAAATACATGCACAGCTTTCTCTTTCTCAAATAGTGACAAAACAGTTTGCGACCATATGTTGCACAACACAAGTGATCTCTCTAATGGCTTACATGAATAGGGGGAACCAGCCCTGAATGTGCAGTTGTTTGAGGCTTCTTTGCTGTACATATTTTTCTACAATACAGAGAAAGAATTTGTATTGTGGTTTCTTCACTGTAGTGATTTCACTTGCAATGTGAAATATGGAACAGCAGTTTTTGTGGTTAGTGACAAAATACTTTGTGGGCATGAAGGTGACTTAAATTCTCAACAGCTAACTTGGCCTAGTCATTTAACCTTCATGACAAAACCAGTTTCCCATCCTAAGTCAGGAAAATGATTCACAACCAAAATTTTTTATCAAATGCTAATTTATTCCCAAAGGCAAAAAGTGTATCGATATCCTAGTTATTTTGTGAGATCTTTGAGAGCATAAGAAAAAAACCCAAAATATTTTTTCTTGGGATGATTATGCAAAATGTAGACTAATTTATGCAGATATTTTTATTTCCTATTAAGTTTGGAAGGCAAGAAACACAGCTGCAAATTTCAGAGAAACATAGAGTTTGAACTTGCAACATTTTAGGCAGGTAATTGCTGCAGTTTTTAACCACCTCAAATTTGTTTTAAAAGTCATAACACTTGTCTCTGTTTTAGTTTCCTGGGGACATTTCTTGACACTGATTTTATTTATCAATGTGCAACCAAAATTTTCTGTTGATGCAGAGTCAACAGGTGATTTTAATAAAAGAAGGTGCAGAAGGAACTGATCTTGATGAGTTGAGATACAGAAAAGGGGGTTAGGGTGGATTTGTGAGGTCAGAATTTTGATGCAGGTCTCTGCTGTTAGGTATACACTGGAAATGATAAAGAAAGAGGGAAGTAGATTTTCTAACACATCATAATATACGTATAACTGGCAAGGTGCTGTAAATCACCAGTATGTATCAGTCTTTTCAGTACAGCAAGGAAATTAAAAGTGCTCGGTAGAGAAAGAATCTCCACTACTATGTCGAGCTCAAGTCACTCATCATGAGAAAGATTAAATCAGACTCCCAAAATTTTGGAGGAATGAGGGATATTCAGTGTGGCAGGAAAAAGGATTAGGGTGATCAGGAAACACATAACTGATCATTTCAGAGGAAATTAAAAGATTTAGGTTTTTTTAGGGTAACAACATAAAGACTGGGGTGTGAATCTGTCATTTTATACCATAGAGGGGGGAAGTGGGAAGGATAGTAGTGGCACAAGAGAGAAGGAATATAAACTGATCTGAGCACATATAGTCTGGAAATAAGGAGTATGTTCCTAACTATCAAAGAGGCAAAATCTGGAGCAGACTTTAATCCAAGGAGTGGAGCTTATAAAAAGGATCATCACTGCTTTTACCATAGGTTTCATATGTTTATGAAAGGGATTTTAAAATGTGTTGTTGTGATGGCAAGGGGCTGAAATCAGTCAGTTCTACATTCCTGCCAAAGAGGGATCAGGACCTCCCTTTGTCATTCTTAGGTGCCAGAAGAATTTTCAAGATGGAACTGAAAACTTGGGAGGAAAGAAACAGGGCGCAAAATGAGGAAGAAAGAATATGTTGTAATGTTTGCCTTTGTTTGCATTAAGAAGTAAATTTAATGGAAAATTAATTTCACTAAAATTATTGTGAATTTAGAGCTTGATTTGGAGAAGAACTTAAAGGGATTTGTAGGTATTCAGCATTACTCAGCATCAAATCTTTAGAAATGAAATCTGAAACAGTAGAAATGTATTTGCAGAGAAGACATCTAATTAAATATGCTGTTAAAGTATAACTTTAAAACCACAGCAATTAATTGGCTGAAGTGTATTCTTGGAGTTTATATGATGTAGTTAAAAGAAGCCTGCTGACAGTTCTGCATTAACTTAAAATACTGATTTCTTTGAACTGCAAAGAAAACCCAAACCAAGACAACTCCTTCTTCCCTCCCCACCCCCCCCACCCTAAAAAATTTAATTTTAAAAGCTTACTTAAATTATGCTCAGAATGCCCTTATTTCTGATAGTAAATAACTTGGAAATATTTTGAAACTTTACTGGGAGCAGATTATTTTTGCCTGCTGAAGACAGAAAGCAAACTTTACTTTTGACACCCTATGCTGAGAGAACCGGTAGAGCGCAAAGGAGATCCCAGCTGTGGTGGAGCGCGTGCTGCGCTGCTGACGCCCCTGTGCGTTTTGGAAGCAGGAGAAACTGTGTTCAATCAACTTGTTTTTAACGTTGTAGGGGTGCAAAAGCTCCTCAATTGTGCAGCGAGAAGGAAGGAGGCAAAGGAGAAAAGCCGTAGCGGTTTTGGGCGATGTGCCCTTCGCCCGCTTCTTTTTGTTTCATTGGGGATTTTTGTGAGGAAGATTGCAGGCTCCTGAGGCTTCTGGGAGCAGGACTCGCCTTTCAGAGGGGGCCCAAGTCCTGCTGGCTCCTGGTGGTCGTCGAGTGAGGAGGGAAAATGTGTGCGGCCTCGCCCGGGGCCGGGGCCGGCGGCTGCCCCCGGCAGAGGGTGCCGGAGCGCAGGGACTGTCCTTGTCCTGTCCACCCCTCGGTGCCGCACCCCTCCCCTGTGTCGGGTCCCGGGTGACGTTCGGATGCTGGGGAAGGAGGAGGCGGAGGAGGAGGAGGAGGAGGAGGGGAAAGGAGCGCAGCTTCCTCCGCCCCCAGTCGGGGTCGGTCCGTTAGCAGGAGCGCAGGGCCGGGGCGGCGGTGCCCGGGACGAGTTTGCGGCAGCGCCTCCGGACCCCTCTCCGCCCCAGGCGCTGCTCCCTGCGGGCTACCTGCGGGATCTGTGCCGCGGCGGCCGGGCGGGCAGCATGGACCCCGCGGCGGCGGCGGGACGGCGGGGGGCGGCGGGCCGCCTCCTGCTCCTGCTGGCGGCCGCGTCGCTCCTTTGCCTCCGCGCGGCAGGTAAGGAGCGGGCCCCCCGGCTGGAGGGGAGGATGCCTCTGCTCTTCGAGTAGGGGTGTGTGGGGAAAGGGGAGGCAGGGGAAGCTGCTCCAGTTCCTAGGAGAATTGCGCGTATCCATTTGGGACCGGCGGAGCCGCCAGCATCCCCAGGTGGTGGTTCATGGTGGTTACTTTCTATCTTTCTTTTTTCTTCTCTTTTCTTCTCTTTTCTTCTCTTTTCTTCTCTTTTCTTCTCTTTTCTTCTCTTCTCTTTTCCTCTCTTTTCTTCTCTTTTTCCGCTTTCTTTTATTTTTCTTTTCTTTCTTCCTTTCTCTCTTTCTTTACGCCATCCTTTTTGTTTTCTTTTATTTTTTTTCCCCGGTTCTTGGCACAATGGAAACCTGATGCTGTGTTCTTTATAAGGGGGCGGGGGTTGGCAGGAGGCGAGGGCAGCTAAAACTTTTACCCCGAGCGCATCCCGGCGCCTCTGCCCCACTCTAGCGGCAGGATCTTCGTGCCTCTTTTCGGCGGGTTCAGCGCTCCGAGGCTGGTTGGTAGCCACTGAGGGGGGCAGGGTGAAGGGAGAAAGAAGGAGAAAACAAAGGAAAAGTTCGGGGTTTTGTTGTTGCCGAGGGTGGATAGCAATGTGTGGAGCCTCCTCCTTCACTCTGCCCGCCCTCCAGCCCTCTCCTCGGAATGGTTATAATAATGTGTTATTATTTGGGACGTTGAGTGTTGCCAGAATCTCAGCGGGAACCAGGAGGGGATTAAAGTTGAGTGGCCGAGGAGGCAGCCGCCGTGCTTGCAGCTCATGGAGGCTCGGCGGGGGTTCTTTCTGTGTGTTTTTGAGCTTTAGAGGGTCCCATTTTCTCTGTGTACCTGGCCGACCCTCAGGGACTGAGAAGGTCAGACTTTGGGCTCAGGAAACACTAGGGCGCGCGGTTCAGGGAGCTCCGCGATTGTTTTTAGGGCTGAACAAACTGTCCCTATCAACATCTGACCTGGCGCCGTGGCAGCAGCGCCGCTGCTGCTGAACAGATGCCAGTTTGTCCGACATCTCCGAGGGTAGCGCCGTGATTTACAGAGACCTTAGGGAATGTGTAGGGTTGGAAAGCCACGATGGTTTAAGACACAGTTCCCGTAAAAGAAGCCGCATAATTTTTTTTCTTTTTTTAAAAAAAATTTCCCTCCTCCGCTCACGCCTAAGTTGTGTGGTGCTTTCAGGGCAGGAAAGGGGAGGCTTAACGTTTTCGTTTTCTCTGGGATGTGAAATGCACCGTCGAGGTAGGAGCTGCCGGATCCAGCTCTTTGATCTTTCATGAAGCCGTTCTCTGGAAAATTGCCCTCTCCCCCTCTGCAGCAGATAAACCTTACTCACAAAGTCCTTCCCGGGATTCCTTGCCCAGGGACCGAGGGAGCAGATGACAAGGCTGCACCATTTCCATGCCATGTTTGTATTCCTTCCCCTTCTGTCCTCACCGGGCAGTGCGGGAGCTCGGCGGGTTGGCAAAGCCTTCCTCCCCCGCCTTTCCTAGCTTTAACTTAATTGCACCGACGTGCTGGAGGAGACCGATGATGTCTTTAAGGAAAAACAGTGATGCTGCAGATTAGAGGGGACTTGTTAATCAATTGCACGTTTGAAAGACCTTTTCTTCCCTTTGTTGCTTTCACTAATCCGTTTAGCTCTCCCCGGGAGGTGACAGATGCCTTTATTTCCTGTTATTCAGCTCCGGGGTCCGAGGTCTTGCCATTTGTTGCCTTACCATGAAGGGAGAGGGTCAGCAGAAAGCTAGAGGTCTGGGAGCTTTCCGGGCGAGAGCAGGAGGCGGGCATGTTACAGCCCGCGGATTTGGGGTCAGTTCCCGTTGCGTTTATTTTTCCTAGAGCCTTTATTGCTCCCTTTGAAGAGGCTGCCCCGCTGCTCTGCCCCTCCTGCAGGGTCCGGGGCTCCGGGGATCCCCCGGGGCCGCAGGGAGGATGACGTTCGTCCTCTGACGGTTGTAAGAGGAGATGCCGGATCGTCTGTCCCCGGCCCCGCTTTATTCCCTTCACCCTGAGCAGCTCGATCTGTTTTCCGAATGCAGCAGGAGGGAGGTGTGCACAGTGTCCCGTGAGCTTCTTTCCTTTCTTCATTCCTTTTTTCGTTCGTTCCCTTACCCTCCGGTGCAGCCCGAGAACACCGACGCTTGTGCATCTGCCACGGCCAGACTCTCTCTGCCCTCCCAGAGCCTCCCCACAGCTTCCCGGGGGTGGAGGAGTGCACGCTCCCGGGAACCTCTGGCCGGGCGCGGAGCTGCCCACGGGTGGAGCGCCTGGCGCCGGGAAAACGGGCCGAAAAAGCGCTGGGAGTGTGGCAGCGTACCTCCGTCTTCTTTTGTGGGCAATGGTACTGCTCCGTCCACTTGTATATGCTCTCAGGAGACATGTCAAGTTTCAACCTTCTCGGAGGCAGTATAAAATCATCAATTACCATTAAAAGCGCGTTTGGGGTTTATCCTTTTATTTTAGAGCTTCCCCATAAACAGGCTCGTGATAATCGCCTCAACCACCTGTAGAAAGCGTGGATTCACTCTACTTCGATAGGCATGAAGTTTGAGACTCCATTTTCTTCTCTGAATAAGCGTCACAGTGGTTGAGAGCCCATAATCACAGCAATAAATACTTGTGTACTTCTATTGTTGAGGGGTATTCTTCTGTTTAATTAGATTTGCTTAATGGTAAACAGAGTATTTGTTACTCTACATTTCACTTAAAGGTTTATTTTTGAAAATGTTATTTCAGCCTTTCCAGTGTTCACTTTTAGAATATGGCCAGGTGAGAGGCAACAGCAATGAGGATGGTCATTTGTTGAAAATGGTGATGCACAATGGACTCGGCTTACAGACTTTTGCCCCCTTGCCATTAAATAGGAAAGGACATTTAATCAACTGGAAATTGATGCTCACGTGACTTGAGAAGTATGCAGAATGCAGTGTTCAAAAAAAAAAAAAAAAAAAAAAAAAAACCAAAACCACAACAACTCTGTCAACACAATATCTGGGAATGAAAACATAATGGTAACTCATGGCTGTGATTTTGAAAGCCCTGAAGTTTGTAAGCTTCTACCTAACTTCATAAAGAGAAAACCTCTCTGAGAGTACAGTGTTTGTGGAGAAACTAATACAAGCACGGATTACTTCTGAATGTCTTTAAATGCCTAACTACAAAAAGTTATAAAATATTTTGATCTCAAAAGTTGCATAAGACTTAGCTGTAGCTCCATCCTGACTTTAATAAAAGAGATTCGGCTCTGGAAATTTTACACAGGTCATCTGATAACAGTCAGTACATCTTTGAGTACAAGGAGTTTTCAGATAGCTTTTAATAAATGATATTGCCCACATTAACTATTTTTAGGTCAAATCTTAATCAAACCCTTTCTAGTGTTAATTAAATTGTTAGTTTAGTGATGAAGTTTATCATTGGATCAAGAGTTGGCACTGGATTTTTTTTCCCCTTGAGTGTCTTGATTAAATTAAGGATTTGTAATGGAGTTGCACTTATTTCCTTAATCACTTTGTTGCTGTAAACAGCATAGAAATGCAAGATGCTGGAAGAAGAGGACCACATGAGAGATGAAGCAAATTAATCCTTAGTGAGTTTTCAGTTGTTTGCAGAGAAGCTGATCTTTTTTCTAAACTCACTGCACTTTGTCTAAGGTGTGAATAGCTTTCAGAACTGTCATTGACATGGGAATATGTTTGACCACTAATTAAAGGACTTGTGGAGTCCTTTTCATGGCTTATTTTCAGTGTCTTAAATTTCTATTTTATATTCAATAAAAATGTCTTTTAGAAGCAGTCAGCATCTCAAGCTTTTAATCATACTTCTGACTGAGAGAATTTATTTTAAAGGTCTCTTTGTATTTATTTTTTTTTAACATTGCAGACAAAGAAAAATATTAAGCAAACTTTCATTTTTTAAAAAATAATAACTCCTTTTATAGATGTTCTCTGTTGCCTTGTGTGGTTGCTCAGAAGGAAGAAATGCTACTTACAGTATTCCATCTAATTTATAGCATCTGTCACTATGTTCTCTGTGCAAAGAATGGTTTGCTATTTAAGTTTGTTTATTCATTGTGAGGCTGTTGCTTTATAAAGGAAGTTGTCATTAGGCTCAGCATGTCTGGAAAGCATGCAAGCACTCAAGTCTTCTAATCCAGTGACTACAAAGTAGTTAACGCTTCAAAGAAAAGGAACGACAGGATTTTGTTGCACTGAAAGAAGATGCATTGTTTGTTAATCCTGCTTTTAGTTGTTACTCCACTAAAGACTACTACAGCATTTCTAGTAATCATTCGGGACAAGCATGGATTTTGCTTAAATTATTGTCTTTTCTCTTGGTTTTTTTCTAAACGCATAAGTAGTGAAATGTCCCTTACCGGGTTCTTGCATTTACGTTTTCTGGGACTTTGCCATACACCAATATTCACTTGCAGCATCCTGCTAGGTAGTTTTGCTGATGTTTTCCACAGACTTGACTCACAACCCAGCTTTTTCTTTTGACATCTGTTTGTCCTCCTCGGCCAGCTTGGGAAAGGACTTCCTCTTCCAAGTGATGCCAGCTTGTGATCTTTTTTTAAAACTAAAAATGTCTGTACATGACTTTCCAGGCCATAAACCATACTTTTCAAAAAGTCAAAAGGCGATCTCTTAGTTATAAATTGTGACTTTGTGTTTTAGATGGCAGGGGACAAAAGCTTTCATTTAAGAACACAAACCAATCTGCATTGTAGTATCAGTGAGAACAAGAAATCACTATAGAAATATATTTCACCAAGTAGTGCACTCTTACTGTGATGGGCATAAGTAGATGAATTCCACCAACATTGAAGACCCAGTATAGGTATCCTACATACAGTTCCATCCTTCTGAGCTGGTGTTGAATCAGTTTGTGTGTATCTCCATGCGCCATTATGGACATGTATCAGTAGTGTGTGCTGCTTCAGGAAGCAAAGGGAACATACTCCTCCTGTGCTGATTGAATTAGCCCTCATGTCTATTGATGCCTTCTGTTTTTGCTGTAATGTGTGCCTGTCTTTGAAGGCGAGTGAAGGAGAGCGATACAGAGTAGCTGAGGGAGGGGAAGGGTATCACCTTTATTACTGGTTCTGTAGGAGGTATTTAAAGGATGAGTGTGGTTTCACGTGCCTGTTGCTCTGAGTCTAGAGCAGAGCTCATTAAAGGCTCTCCTAAAGGCTGTGTGTGGTTGGTGAGGGCGTAGTTTCACAGACACCTGAAGCTCCTAGTTTATTTAGTTAAATCAGCAAGCTGGCTCTGCTGGAAAGTAGTCATAGAGAAAAAAAGAAAGAATACATGGACAGAGAATTAGCAAGAGATAAGGCATTTTTTTCTTCCACTCTAATGATTTTTGCTGAAGCAGAAGGAAGATAATTTGTCTGGGTACTGCTTGCAGGAGCAGCAAAGTGAAATGAGTGGGGAAATATTGGGGATCACGGTTTCCCAGAGTTTGGTTTTAAGGTGTGAGTAGCTGAATCAGGAAATTAGATTGGATCCCCATTTGGCATTTTGTCCCTGAGCAATTCATCAGTTTCACATGTCTAACATACCTTTTGGATTTGAAATTTCTATTCAGATGTGATTTTCTTAAGACAGCAATAAACAAGTTCAGTATTCTTTCTTGAACAAAAAGACCCCTTGTGTATATTGTCATACCTGTGAAACCTCTACTGAACTTAGATTTCTGTCTTGTAATTGCTTTGTTGGACTTCCTTTTATATGAACAGAATAAACATTTAATTCTGTAACTCCAGATTACTTGTCTTCATCACTTGCCACTTGTCTTCATCAGAACTGCTCTAGGGTGTTCATTTAACACGTCATCTGGTGAGTATGTTTTCAAGGTGAAATAGTTTCTATAAATGGTTTTCCTTGCTTTTTATAGTTTAACGCATTAACATTATTTTTTTCCCCCATGGTATTGTCTAGATAAGAAGAATGACTTGACTGGTTGTATAAAGAAGAGGTAAATTCTGTAAGAGTTCTAGAATTCTGAAGGCTTACTTTTCAAAACAGTCTACACAACTGTCGAGTTGAATCATAAATGAAGCTATCAATGGATTAATTCTTTATCAAAGCAATAGCACAGTCACATATTCAATTATTGTGTAGATAGAGAACAGATAATGTACCACAAAAGACAGGAAGAATGTTATTCCTGTGTCTTTAAGTATAAAAATTAGGGTTGAAAATAATAAACTTAATTACTACTAGTCAGAAAAACTCTCCTAAGTCAAATGAATTGTAAACAAACAAACAAAAAACCAAAAATTTATTGTATATAAGTGTAAAAGAGGAATCAAAGAGCTCTACCAAAGACAGACTAATGAGAGTGGCAGACTGCTGCACAAATGGAGAAGATTGCTTTCTTCCATGTCTACAACAGAATAGATGGGTGTTGTATCTCTAACTTTTCTAATAAAGAAATAATAATCTGAAACTGGTACAGCAGGTCCATGTGAGAGTGGTATGATAAAACTGTAATTGTCTGTGGGACAGCCAGTGCTGGCAGAGGGGGTTGCACATTGAGGGACAGGAGGTCTGAGGCACAGCAGTGCCACCTTAGATCAGACGAAGTTGTTGTGGGACCTTGCTTGTTTGTTCTTCTCTTTGGAGGCAGAACAAGCAAAGGTCTTGTTGTATAAGAAGCTCTCTGGAAGAAAAAAGCCAAGAAGAACTGTTCTAGAAACATTAATTCAGTTTGCCTGGGTTTGCATGAGAAATTACTCCCATGAGTGCATCAAAAGTATTTTTGAATAGAGCAAGGTCAGAAAATAAGAAAATGGGAAAAAAAAAAGAAAAAGAGTGTTACTTGATAGTCTTGGACTACTGCAGCTGAGTGACTTTAGAGTAGGTCCTGTCAATCTCTTGTATGAACCAATAATAAATAGAACTGCTTGAAAGCTTAAGATGCCTCAACAATGTATAAAATTTTCTGCCTTGTTCATGATCATAAAATTTAGAAGGAAGTTATAGTATGCAAAGAGAATGCTGAGATTTTTTATCCTTAAAATGAAAAAGCTTGTATTCTGGGAGATAAGTAATAGTTTTGCTATGCTTGTTTCTTGTTTAGAAAAATGACACAGCAGAATTGTGTTATAGATAAACCCAATAATAATACTAGACCTAGTAAGGTTGCAGCAATGTTTCTATCTATAATAAAATTTATCCCTTCTTAAAAATCCAAAAGCATAAATAGGCAAGTGAAGGCTGCAGACAGAGAACCCCAATGTAATATCATCTGTACTCTTTTATTTCAGGCATTAATGGTTCTGTTCTGATTCTAAATATGTGCTGCTTTCAGATTTTGCTGACAAACTAGAGGAGCATTTTTAAAATAAATTGTCCTCTTAACATGTGCTGCCCTGACATATATTTTTCAAGTAATGCAAAACTATGGAAACTGTATATCAGAGAGCTGACTGGACAAAAATTAACCCTGCAGAATCCAACGCTGTTCTGGCCTGGTCCCTGAATTGGCTTACCTCCAGTACCATGGACCACCAGCATTGGTGTGGGGAAGAGAAGATAGATGGCTGGGAGGAGGAGCACATGGCAGCCCTGGCAGAGCAGCTTAAATTGCCATGGGACTGTATTCTTGGAGAGAGAAAATCATATATGCAAAAATATTAACATAATTTTGTGGGCTAGAAAATGTAGAGACACTTCCACAATATAATTGTAATTGATGACTGTCTAAGGTTTGGATTCTGCAGAGTGAAGATGAACCTGTGCAGTTTAAATAAGAAAATTCTCACCTGCCTCAAAAGTCTAGTCTGCAAACAGGTGTTTGTTTAGTTTTCAGATTCTCACCACAAATCGTCTTAGCCATTTGTCTTTGTGTTAGAACTGTTGGATCTTCAGCAGTTGTTACTTAAGCTGCATTTTAGGAGTCCACTGAGTTTTTCATTGCAAGTAAGAATAAATGATCTTTGAAATTAAATGTCTTAATAAAACAAGGGAATCTTTTCAGTACAGTAAACAAGGAAATGGACAGAATGCAAGTTTTGTGAAGATTCTAAAGATCTATCAAAGCTTTCTGAGTATTCTTTAAGTTGAAAATACCAAGGATCTTGTAGCATCTATCAGTAATTACTCTTTTAAATCTTACAACTTCCTGTGGAGAAATACAAATCATGCTGCTTTTGAGTTAATGTGAAACATTTCTCTCATCAAGTTGAAAAGAAAAAAGGGGAGGAGTCTACGACAGGGAAACCAGAAACTTATGTTCATATAAGAATTTCCTTTTTTGGGGAGTGGGAAATTAAAATTATTTATGGTGCCCTAGGAACTCAGTAGTTGAAGAATGAGCTTAAACATAAAAAAAATGTTTTAAAAATTGTTATAGTGGTGGTTAATGATGACTCCTTTCATGGTAGACCAGAATACCTTACAAAGGGAGAAGTGGTAATACGTAGATAAAAATGCAAGCTTGAACAGGATCTGAACCAAACCTACATGAGAAAAACATATCTGCTGTTGTTTTAATTTTAAAAATAGCTGTGCTTCATAGCTCTGCCTGGAAACAATTTAATACAACAAATTGATTTTTGTAGAAAGTATTTCCAGCCAGACCAGAAGCAGTACTTAAAAAAATACCTTGAAAGGGTGAGTCTGTTCTTTATACTTGGTTTTGCAAACTCAGTGAATTTGGATATTTATATCTGAAATTATGGATAGTAATTCAACCTGTTTTTCTAAAGCTGATCTCACATTTATCTTTTTCTCTCTGTGTCAGTGTAGAAATATGATTCAGAAGTATCTTCTCTAACAGAGGGAGCAGAGAAACTGTTACAAAGTTCATGATACTGTGGTTTTCAAAGTAACAGAAAAAACCCTACCACGTTTCTTTCAAGTTTTATGTCTAGAGAGCTTTTGGATAATGTTGCTCTTGAGAAAAATATGCTTATTTTTACTAGTGTGTTATCTAAGAACATATCACATGTAAAAAATGCTTTGAAGAGGATCATGCTAATCAATGACAAGAACATGCAGAGTTAGGAAAGACAGGTTTCAGAAGTTATACCGATCTGTAATCCAAAGGCCAAATTTAAAGTCAGGAGCAGCTTTGATTCTGGAACTTGAGGATTATGTGTTTATGCAGCAAAGGACTGCAAAAACTAAGGTGTTAATTTATAGCATATTTTCAGAATTACAAAACCTGAAAAATACTATCTCACATTTATTACAGAGGCAATTATTAGAAAGTCTTAACTCAGTGTGAAACTGAAGAGTAAACTAGATGCAGTATTTTCTTCCTGCATACAAGGCCTTAGTGATCAGTGAAATATTTGTAATGTCATCTTTACTTGTACTAAGTCAGACTGGCATGTGATTTATCATTTCTAGAAATAGAGAAAAATCAAACCTCTGTGGTTTACTGTGGTGTTAGGCTCTGTAGAAATTGTTCAAGTGTCTTTACCTCTGTTATATTTTCTGGAAGATCAAGGTCTTCTGTAACCACAGTATGACTGGGGAAAAAAGGGATCTAAAAGGACCTTGAGAGGTTGGATTATTTGTTCTTCAAGACAGAATCAACTTTAGCTGGCATAGCCCATTCTCAGAGGTGACAGGAGCAGAGATGCAGTGACTTCCACTGGCAGGCATGCAGACTTAGTGCTTACTTACACTTGATTGCAATCCAAGTGCATTATTTACTGTTACAATTTATTCCTCTACCTCTTGCAATTGTGCTTGATTTTATTTTTGTGGCTTCTGAAATAGATCCTCAAACTTTGACACAAATACTTCTCAAAAATTTTCCTGTCTCCTTGTAGATATCTCTCTTTCAACACCCCCTTCACCATTACTGTTTTCTCAGCCTTTCCTCTTACATCATGTTTTCTGAATCTTGTGGTTGTGCTCATTCTTCTCTACTGGACCTTCTCCAAAACATCTTTCTTCAACTGTGCTAACCAAAACCGGTGTATTCTAGTCCACGCTGTACCAAGACAAGCTGAAGGAAGATGATTGTCAAGCTGAAGGAAGATGATTGTTTCCTATATTTACCAGATGACGTTTTTATTTCCCTGATTGAAGTCTGACTGTTTTGTGGCAGGATAGCCTTGCTCAAGTTCTGATCCACTCCAGATCTTCCACAAAGAATTGTTGCTAAGCCCCAGTTTGGTACCAGTGAAATGGTTTAAGCAGGAAACTTTCTGCCTGTCTTCACTCTGTTGCCCATCTTTGTTCCCACCCTCTCCATACTATTTTTTACTGGTGTTTGATTCCATTTGCTAAGACCAGAATGTTTGCAACACCTAAGAGCTTGGTGTTGCCTGTGGAGTTCAGTAAGGCAGATATCCATAGCACTGAAACTTGTGAAGCTCCACAAATTCACTGAGACTTAACTCTAATGGTTTTCTAAGGAGCTGTCATTTGCCACTATACAAAATGTCATGTTTCACCTATGAGAATGTCATAGGGGGCAGTTCCCTCCCCACTAGTGACTTCAGGCTCTCATTCCATACAGCATCTTAGATGTCATGTTATGGTCCTCAGGAGCTAAACTTCCCTCAGCAGAAACCCTTGTGACATGTGTAAGACTCTGCTTCTCTGGCTTCTTCTTAAATAACCTGCCTTTCTGTAACTTTTGTTTCTATAGCTCTGGTAAGATATATTTTCATATTGTACCAGATTCATCAGTTTCAAAGGCAGAGAGTTCACACCTACCTATTTTCAGAGACTGATTTCTTTTTTTTTCTGAGTTCAGATAAAGCTCATAGAAAACTTTGCAAATGACAGTTCTCTCTCTGAGTCTTAATATCATGTCTGTGTCAATTTCATGGATTAAAATTACACCCTTTAATCTCAGACTGGGTAATGTATTCCTACATTTTGCTCTTCAAAGTCCCGTATTGAGTGAGTAGTTGCATGTTGCAAGACCAAGGCAATTAACTAAAACTACTCTAGCTTTTGAAGCATATGATAAAAATTAATTTTTAAGCATTAATGCGTCTGTGAAATAAGTTACGGTTTTAAAACTGTAGAAATGATGTAAGAGTAAGTAGGTGTACTTGTCATTGTCTCTACAGGGTTCTCCTCATTTCCTGTGGCTCACATCATCCCATCTTCCTTCATTTTATTTTCTAATTTAACCTTTTTCCCTACAGCATGTTTCCTTGTGACACTTGGGTGTTTTGTTGTTTGATTGTTTTCTTTCTGACTAATTCTTCACCCACTGAGTAGCACTTTAGATCTTAGGAATTCACAGACATGTTATGGTTTCCTACTAATGATAGAAAGTATTTCAGTGATCCACAGTGGCTGTTCCTAGTTGTCTGGAAAAAAAAGTTCCTGGACAGCAGGTAGGAAAAGTGCCTCCAAAGAGATGGTGACTGAGCAGTTAGCATCCTCCCTCATAACTCATGTTGCTTGAGAAGCCATTTTACCATCTACAGGTTCTGACCCTTTGGGAGCCTTAATAGTGTAAAAAAATAATGGACTCTGCTTGTTTAGGAAAAAAACATGCTTTGTTTTTCTGCATGCCAAAAAACAAACTTGTGAAATAGTGAAAATTATTACATCCTTTACTGTTGCACATGTTTAATGTATAAAAACTGTTTGTGGGTTTTCCCCCCACTCTTTGGTGTTTTTTCCTAGTGTGGGGATTGGTTTCCCCTTACCCTTTTTATTCTTTCTTTCCTCCCCTTTCCTTTCTTTCCACCTTTCTTTTCATTCCCCCCTTTCCTTTCTCTCCCCCTTTCTTTTCCCTGTTTCCTTTCTCTCCTTGCTTTCTTTCTTTGTCCCTTTGAACTGATGAAACCGCTCTCTTTGGTAATTCTGAGTCAGCTGGGTCAATCCTGGGCTTTTCTGTGCAGAGACTGCCAAGTTTTTAGAAAGTATGTGGTGGTTTAAGGATTTGGATATATGTCCAAAAGGGACAAGATTTGAGACTTCCAACTGTCTTTAATTTAAAACCATAATTTGGAAAGGATCTTTCCTGAGTCCCAAGAGAAAAAAGCCAATACTTTCATTTATACAATTAGTCATCATTCTCTTCACCATTAGGGTTCTCCTCCCTTCTGAAAAGGCTACAGTTTGTTTTGCTGCCTTAACAAAAATATGTTTAGTTGATTTAATGTTCTGTTTTCATGATGAAGTGTCTTATCTAGGTCATAGTTTAGCTGTTAACAGTATAGTTATGAAGTGGTAAGAATTCTCTGCGGTGAATTTAGTCTCTAGAGTGGGGCAAAATGCTGTTTAATTAGCAAATAAAGCAGTTCAACTTCAAATTAAGTCAAAGTTGACTGCAACAATTTTAATCTTTTAGTAACCTCCTAAATATGTAGAGTGTCTGGAACTGCTCAAAACTCCGGTAATTTGACCTCTGCTATAGAAAAAGCATTTCATATAAATTAATATTGTAAGTAGCTATTCAAGGAAGGGAATTTTTTGATTTAGAAACCAAGTTAATACTTTTGTATTATGTGCAGACTGTAAAACACAGCTAAAGACTAAGAACATGGTCCTGAGCTCAGTTTTTTGGTTCTCAAGGCTCATTTGACTGGCTTATCAAATACTGTGCTAAATCCTTTTAAGTATTTGAAGCTGGTATTTGTGATATTTGCTTGGGATTGTTTTGTCTGTCGTGTAACAGTATTATCAGCAGATGTTTCCCTCATTTCTGCATAGTTTTAATTGGTGTTTAACATGATTACAGCCATAGTTTTGAAGGTGCAAGCAGTAGAAATATTCATGTTCCAGGTGTTTCCCGGACATGCAAGGTAAATGCAGTTATTTTAAAAGGAATTCTGTATGAGCTTCACCATAAAAAGTTTTGAAAACAATATTGTTTGATATTTCATTTATGTCTATTGAAGCAGCAGTAGTTTGTGTCTCTCATGTTTACTAAAAAAATCATATGTGAGCACTTCTCTCTTTAGTTGATACTATATCAGGCATGATTTTTGATGTATTGAATTTTGCAATAAATATAGACTAGCACTTACATAATAAGTGAATAATTAGTGATTTACATCACTAACTCATTGGCTCTGTTTCATTAGCTGTAGAGTGCCACCTCAGCTCCATGGGAAATAGTTTTGATTGGATTCTCAGAAACTTAACTTTCCTTGTATTTAATTTACATGAAAAACCATTTC
Organism: Corvus cornix cornix; assembly: GCF_000738735.6. Lineage (NCBI taxonomy): Eukaryota > Metazoa > Chordata > Aves > Passeriformes > Corvidae > Corvus > Corvus cornix. Next base: position 33,024,150 of record NC_046357.1, read on the forward strand.
TATGGAGTCCCTATTTCTGGCTTGATCTGGGTAGGCAGACCTTTGTAGAGTGTGGTGTAGAATAGACTAGTTGCTTTAGTCTCCATTCTTATTTTTTCATTTGTATGATTATACATCTGAATGAAAATAAGTCTTCATGAAGATTTGATTTCCTGACTAATGTGTGTTTTTTTAGTAAGATGGTTTATAGTTTACTGTAAGGTTTTGTTGAACTGGAAAACAATGAGTGAACCTGAACCATCTAAAGACAAACTTGTCTGTGTCTCCATGAGACTAGTTGGTGAAGGAAATATGTGAACCATGACTTGTTCATACCTAAGATCCCACAAAACTGTTTGTGTAAAAATCTATAGACTGTTCTGCCATTTCTCCCCCAAACAGCTGTCTGCTGGGATGAACTTTAAAAGACCTGGTTTCATGAGCACATTTTCCATTTTGTTTTACTTCTAAACCAGTTATCTTCCAGAAAGATGAAGGAATTCATTTGTCTCTCATGTAATGGCATTATGAATTGCATGAGGAGCAGTGCTGTTCTGGAAGCAGTCCCTAGCTTTTGTATAAAATAAATAATTAAAGTTTATTAATTAAGGTAGCATTTACACCTCTTTGATAGGGGTAATAATGAGTTTTTAATACTGTAAGAAACAATATTCTCTTGTGAACATAAAGTGTTAATTTTTTTTTACCTGAATAAAAGATTTTAAAAAACAAAAAGTCAGACTTAAATGGTCATAGTATATCTTTATAAAGTTTGAACTGAAAATCATTTCACTTGCCAGATAGGCATTTTTGTGTTACTTCTGCACCCATTACTGTTCAGCATCTAAAATGGAACAGGGAGTCTCATTTCACTGACACAGTCATAGATTTTGGTGGTATCTTGTTTTGTAGATTCAGTAATACTTTCTGAAACTCCTGTTGCCAAGGCAAACAAATTAACGAAGGCTATTTAATTTTTAAATTACACAAGAAAGTGAGATAGTCTTGTTTATGAGAAAAATGAGGCAGAAGGAAAGTATGCTGAGAGCAGAGAAGTTTTAGTGTGAGAAAGTTTCTGTACAGTGTGTCCATGCACACGTGGCACCAGACATGATTGTGCATTTACTTAATATGATGTTTAATGGAAAACCTGGGAAAAGTCTGTGAAGAGAAAATAAAAGATCAAAATGCTGAAATAAAAGCTCTAGGTAAGAGATTTCCTGTTGTTGATTTGGATTCAAGTAGTTGAGTAACTAGCTTGCTTACATTTTTATCCAATGAAATATAAAATTTAAGCTCTCACTGCATTTACATATCCTGGCATACATGTACCCTACTGTGTTTAAGTAACTTTGACTAATTTCTGTGGTTCATTCTGAATGATTACTTGTTAAAAGGAGGGAACAGATAACACAGCATAAATGGCAAAAACTTAACAAGTTTTATGAACAAGCAGTGTCATGAAAAAGTTATTATCAACCAGAATTGTAAAGAGACATATAAAAGTCTGGTTTTAAAACAGGAAGTATAGGAGAAAACTAGGCATTTCATAATTGGATGGAAATCAACAGCTGTTCTAAAGTGACTGAATCTAACATAATCTCTTGCAAAAATGGATTTATTAGAAGATAGGGAAAAGTACGTGAACAATTTTATAATTGACTTATGGAGTCATTGCGACTTACATTTCTAGTATATATTTCGAGAAAATTTGTATTTTTCTAATTGATATCAGTGAATAGAAAGCTCCTGTGATAGTTCTTGAAATAATTTGGGGAATAGGAAAAAAGAAAATTTGTCAAAGCATTTTTATTTTAATGGCAGTTCCAGCTTCCTTCTTCACAAAGATGAAGTCAAAGTACTTGACCTACTAGATTTCCATTAGTAATTATTCTATATGCCATCAATCACTCAATAGATAGCAAGCTTTTAAAGTCTTTTTGTGGAGGACTGACTTCCAGGCCTCAGAAGACACTGAAATTCTTGTAGGCATAGGAGAAGGGATTGATCTGAAAGAAGAAACTGAGTAGTGGAGAGTTTTTTTGGGACCAGAAAGCCAAAATGTCATCCAGACATTGCTGCTGTGGAAAAAGCTTGCTTACAACAACTGGTTTGTTTGTTGTTGCTGTTACTTGTTTTTGGTTTTTTTTTTCTCCATTTTATTTTACAGGAGCAACTACACATCTTTAATGGAAGTGGTTGAACAGTTCCTTTTCTCAAAGTGAACTTTAAGATACTGCTGACCGCAGGAAAATCAAACACTGCCAGGGCATTTTGTCTGCAGTTACTTTTTTGCCCCTCATCCTTTATTCTTTTTTATATGATTGTAAAATGCAGAGGCTAATGCTAGCTACAAGGTAATACTATAAAAAAATGTAACGCTTATCTTCAGGTGTAGTAAAATGGCATGATTCTGTTGCAGTCAGTGAAGTTACAGTGAGTATGTTATTAAACAAATTTAGACTGTTTAGTCTTGCGATTTTGCATGTCTTTGCAATTGCTTCCTATTGGATTTCAAGATATCTCTTGTTTTTGTTTTCTTTTGTTTTTCCCTTTTTATTAACTTTTAGTTAAATGATGGCTGAATGATGTTGTTTGGATTGCTTGATTACAGTTTATACCATTCATTATTTGCTTCGGCTTTTTTTCCCCCAAGGGTAAATCAGAAAGGTGGGATATTTTAGACTACTAATAGGCTAGGGATTCTTTCTGAAGGCAAACTGGTTAAAATGAAAGAAAGTTTAAAAATTTTACTTTATGCCTCTAATTTGTGCTATCTTGGTAGATATGTTAATAGATGTGTATATTTTTGTATATGTAGAAGTGTATATAAATGAGGTGTAGTCTGCTCTGATGTTTGACAATTTTCATTTGCCTAAGTATTTTTTTTTATAGTTTAGTTTAGTAGTGTATTGTCCTGTTCCTATTGATTTTACCACTTATCTCACTGGAACAGTGTCACTGGAAATTTTGCTTATAAATCTGCTTTAATTTACAGCAGTTTGCTTATCTTCAAGTTGATCCCTGTATTTTTATCGAGGGAAGGCTTTCTGAGAGTGCTGGAGCTGTCAAATACAGTCAAGCCAATGGTCATGTGTGGGATTTTTCTTGACAGACTGAATTTACAGTGTGGTCACCCTGAAGAGACTGATGTTTGGTTACAAGATGGACTGATGACCAAATCTAATAGGGCAAGGAATGACAGGAAATTAAAAGAATTGAACATTAGTTAGGCTAGACACTGAATAGAAAAAAGAAGTGCAAATATGCACCATTTTGAGATAATTAGGGTTGGAAAGGACCTCAATTCCTCGTGGGATCAAGGCCTCACTCAAAGCAGGGCTAACATTTCTGTGACTACTCTGCCATTTAAGTTAAGTCACCAAAGAAAAAACAGATTTCACTAAAGCATTTTTCATTTCTCTTGGCAGTCCTGCTTTACAGTGTCTTTCATATTTCCTTTTTTTCTGACCTTGCAAGAATCATCTGTTGAATTAAAAGAAGTATGAGTCAAATTTTAACCTGTAATGGTTGATTGCATGAGGACTGCCTAGACAGCCTCAGGTTGCCATGAGCACTTTAATTTCTCTCTCTATGCATAATAGGAATGATAATCTGAGTCAGTGGGGAGTGGAGATCCTCATCGTTTACTGCTTTGAAGATGAGGTTATATAGCTGTAATTACTGATAATACCTGACCTAAGCCCTTTCCCTTTAGCAGGCAATGCGTGATTTTTTACCTTGTATACTTTAATTACATTTGAAAAAGAGTTGTTAAAAGAGATGTCTGGCCTCAAGAACATTTTGTTGTTTAAACTTTCTGTTTAAACAACTGCTCTTTTTAATTGCCCTTGTCCTGCAGAATCTGAGCTCTCATTATATTTTCCTAATATAATTTTGGTAAATGCCTTCCTAGCTCTTCTGTTTCTCTGACAAATTTGAAAATGTTTTCGGGTTTATTGCTCTAGTCCTCAGCCTTTCAGAAGAGTTTTCTTTCCCCCTTTTTCTGTGATCAGCAGACAGTGTGTAAAGTTGTGCAGTTCTGCATCTTTCTTTGGAAAAAGCATATGCTTTTAAAAGTATCTTTTTATGGCTTTTACACCTATCATGACACACCATGTACAGGAAGAATATTTTTGGGAGTCAGCATTCATATTCTCCCATCAGAAAGATGGCTCAGTTCCAATATACTGTTGTAACTGTGACAAGCACATAAATTAAACACAAAATATTTTTTTTTCTTGTGTATTTACAGTTTTGATACTGATTTTGCAACTACCTTTTACAGCTAGGCCCTGGATTTTAGCCTTGAATATTCAGGCTCACTTGGAAACCTGTCTTGCTGATTCTTGGCCAGTTAATAGTTCCAAGTGGATGCAATTTAATAACCCTTGTGCTGTTTTGATTTGTCTCCCACACCATCTGGTCTATGTCTTGCTCCTGGTCTTTTTTTTTTCCTGTTTTAAAGGATAGTATTTTTTCAATAATTCAAACTTTCAAGCATGTAATCTGAAAGTGTAGCTTGCTCTGAAATTTCCCTGTGCAATGTGTATTTCCAGAAAGAAGGCTTTCTGTATACACAGGAAAAAGAACATGAACAGGAACCTGTGGACAGGTTGGAATGGCAGGAATGTAGTGCACAGTAAAGATGTCTGTTTCTTCACACTGAAATATTGTTTAAACACATTTCAAGAGTTAAATTATTTCATGGCTCCAAGGTCTCCTGGATGGCTCTCTGTATTTCTCTCTAGGGGCCTCCACGTTTAATTATTGGAGTGGCAAGAGATGTCTTTGAAATACAAAATCACTCAGCCCTTGCTGAGATGAAAGTTAAGTGTTGTGATGAAGCTTGTAGTCTACTAACTGAGCTTATTTATACTTGATTTAGTAAAGATAACTTAGAGTACTGCTAATTAAGCTTAGCTCTGTTTGTCATAATGTTTCGAAAATACTGGGTAAAAGGTTTGTTCATGTTGTGTGAAGGTACAAATTTTTGACAACATTTTTTCAAATTTTGGATGATTGTTTGCCTGCCATAGCCTGGATGCTTCTCCCTTAGGCTTTCTCTATATTTAAAAAAAGTTTCTTTAGCCAGCATTCAGTTTATTTCTGATTTATGTGTAGTTTTTGCTAATCTGGTGTCTGTGTTGTGTAGACTGAAAAGACTGAAGGGGTGGGTCTTGTTCTGCCCCATGTTGTGAGTGTTGGCTGGGAGTAGCTGCTGGGGAAGCAGCAGGTGAATTTGCCTACTGTGTTACCTGGTGGCTAAGCAGTGGCACCAGCTGTCTGTGCTGCAAAGAGAAGGGGAGGCTGAAGGTGTCCATCCCAGGTTTGGCTGGATTTGTGTTGCTGTCTTCACAGCAATTACTCAACACCTTCAGTTCAAATTGCACCCTTCCTCAAGCAGGTGACAGTGGTGTCTGGCTCTGGGGTGGGGGGTGCCCACAGCCCCGTGCCCAAATGTGCCTGCTTGGTCCATGCCTACACATGTGTCTCGTTCCTCTGGCAGAGAAAGTGAGCTGGGTGGGTCCAGGTGGCCTGTGAGGCCACCACTGACTCCTGCTACCTCAAGGATTTCACTAACCTTCTGCCTCTTTTGGCACCCCTTCACCTTATTTTCAGGTTCATATTTTAGAACTGTGACACAAAATCTTACCTTACATTTTTCAGCCTTGCTCCCATCCTCTCAGAGGAGCAGCTGGCTGTTCTGCAGTAAGATGCCCACCAACCCCTTGTCAGTGATATTAATGAGCTAAATTTTCAAGCATTGCTTAATATTTTCTTCCTTCTTCTTTCCTAATCCTTGGTGCTGTACATATTTCGGAGTTCTATAAGAAAATGTATTTCCTTCTTCCAGAGCTGTCACTGTGATGACGAATGGGTGATCTTGGGGTAGAAAGTCAGTGTATATGTACAATCTCCATTTTGCCTAGCAGAATTGGTCTGATGACATTTTGATGCAGTTCCTTCTATTTTTTCCCTCCTTCTTCTTCTCCAGCAGCCTGGTTTTCCTCATCAAAAGTCAGCTTTTAGGTTTGCCAGACCAGTGCTTCTGTCTCTTCAATCAGCTTGTGCAGGATAAAGGCTTGGCTTCCACTTCTGCTTCAGTGAAGTTAGTTTATCCCAAAAACAGATCTATACATGCCAAAAACTAAACCTGAACATGTGCCATTTCTGTAATTTTACTGAGAATTAATATAAATTATTTCGCCATTACAATAAGTTAAGTATTTTATTTAACCTTTTGTGTAGTTCATGAGTTTTTGGCATGTTATTGTTATTAAAAAGAATTAGCTATGCAAGCTTGCATATATGCCTGTCCTAGACTTCTATCAGTTCTGTTTTATGTGCAATCTCTAGTAGATGCTATGCTTATATCCCAAAGAAAAAAAAAACCCCAAACCTACATAAGTAATGGAATTTTTGAAACTCTGTACTGGGTATTATTTCCGACCATCTTCTGCAGTACCGAGGGTGATAATTTCAGCTTGGCTGGGAAAAGAATCCTAGTAAATATTCCCAAAAAGAGGTTTTCTAGTTGGTTTGTCTTGATAGATTTCAAGAAGCAGTCCATCTTTAAGAAAAGGAGTGTCTTTTTTTAAAAGTTTTTTAAAGTTTTTTTTAAAATTTGGTTTGGTTTTCATTTTGGAGAGCGAGTGAGTTAGGATCTTGCTCTTTTTTTTTTTTTCTGGTGATTTTTACACTCCTGCTTATAAGAACGGTGGTTTGATTGACATTTAGTCCATATATGTGACCTTTGGAAAGAATTCAAGAGATCCTTTACCATAGTTCTGCCAGCATTTCATTTCTCTCAACTGTGTAGTAAATGTTTAACTTGAAGTGCGTGGGAACAGTGTGTCCCTGCAAAATGGCGTTTCAGGAGAATCTCTGTTCCAGAAAGCTTTGTAGTCTCACCTTAATTTTGACATCCCTTTTTCCGTAAGTGGAAATAGACCACAGCCTAGTTAAGGTTATCTGAATATTCAGCAGTGCAAATGATTTTGTTGCCTGTTCCTTTTGCACTGCTGTCTTCAATTGTGATTTGTTGTACAAATCCTGGAACATTTGTTGGCAGGCAAACACATTTCAGGACACATATGTTCATCCTGATGTGCATCTCAGGGTACTTTGATTCAATGTCAGGATGAGACTAGATATGCACTGGTCCTATGTATTTACTTTCGTTTTGGAAAGGGTCTCGGTCAGGGAAGAAATGAGGATGTACATCAAGTTTAGCACGACAGCGACAATGTATTCTGCAGAGCATTCATTCCCCATGATGCAGAGAGATCACACCTCCCTCCTGTGAGTCGGGGCTGGGGCATTTGGCACTATTCAAAGTGGCATATATATATATATATACACACCTACTGTATATGGGGCACAGTGCCACTGTGGACCTCATAAACATTTTAGGACCCAGCTAAAATAAAGACATACTGGATATCCATGTGTGACTGTGGTACTATGTTTATCATAATATGTATGGATGAAGCTCTTGTAGCAGTGGCCCGTCTTCAGAGCTGGGAAGGAAAAGGAAGCAAGTGAACAAAGGGACACTTGTCATTGAACTCTGATTTTAAAATCAGCTGTTTCTCCAGTTCCATTAGAAAAAGTGTGATTGACCATTTATTAATGCTCCATTTTCTGCCATCTTCCCTCATCCTTATTATTGTGAAGGGATCAACTCCTAAGAGATATTTAACAACAGTTACTGTCAGATTTTATCACCATGATAATCAGGTTTCCTTACTCCTAATGAACTTCTAGCTGCAACTGGTAGTTTCATTGCAGTATATATTATATATATTACATATATATATTTAATATATATTTCATAGCAGTAGATCAAGTTGTCCACCACCATAATGGTGACGCAATTTGAAGAGAAGATTTGTTTTGTGAATTCTGAAGAACCTGGGTTTCCTGGGGTGTGCAGTACTCTACAGAAAACAAAATATGTCACTGTGGTGTTTCTGTGGTGAAGGGCTGATTCTGCTCTCCAGAGACTGTCAGGCTCTCCTGTTAGTAGTGCAGGAGAGGGAAGAGTGCCCTTCTCTCGTTTGACAGGCCATCATTTGAGGCTGGGAGTTTTGCCAGCTAGTAACGTAGTGTATCCAGTTTCTAATTTGGGTGAAATGTTACTGAGAAGGTGGTGGCCTGACAACTCTGGCATTTCCTGAGGTTCTCAGATTACTGTGACACCATGTGATTGGTTTTTCAGGCTCAGTCTTACTTGAGTTGAATCGTTTTTACTGCTTGCTCTGGTAGGAGTTTTCCTGTGAACTTGCAGACTGAATTACTTTTTTTTAATTGTTACCTACCAACTTGTTGTTGAAGTTTTTGGGAACTCGAGAGTCTTTATGTGTAGATGCCTAGTACATTACATTCTAAAGAAAGTCGTAGAGGAAGACGTTCAGCGCTGCTTGCCTTCTGGGAGCTCAGACTTTTCTTTCACTTTTTTTGGTTTGGGCAGTACATACACTGAGCTAGATTGAAGCATGAGATTCTTCCATCACCTCCTGGAACACTGTTGATGAGTTTGATATGGTCACGAGGGAATGAAATGGATTAATGTTTCACTAAGTGTAGGTCTAAATGAATCCATTTGTTGTGTTTTATTTTCCTGAGTATCACTTGAAAATGGGAAAAGAATGTAGGTGGCCATGCAAACTTAAAGCAAGGATGTGTCATGGTATTCCTCTGGGATCTTCCAAAGGTCTACCTAAGCCTTCAGATGATGAGCATCATCCTCCTTCAAAACAGGCGACAAAGTAAGGAAAAAACTTGTCAAAATCTGGAAGCAAGTTTTATTTTCAAGAGAGATGTTTGGAATTGGTGATGATTCATGCTGACTGCCAGTCTGAGGCCAGACTCTTTACCTGGTATTTAAACATGTTACAGGGAAGATGCTCTTGGGTTCATAACCTGCTTATTACATTCCTGACTGTAGTACAGAAAGTATTGAGCAGAACAATAAAACATTTTTAAACTTAATGTAGGTAGCTTTTCTAATTTTTTAAATCCATGATTATTACCTATTGTATTTTAAACTCTAGATTATTTTATATTTTACATTCTTCTGAATTAAAAATATTCTGCTTTGAAGGTGTTTTAAACAGAATTTTTAGCAAGTTTCATTTAGTTCAGAGCAAATGTAATGGACCTTTAATTCTTGCCTTTATTGACCTTTGATTTTATGTAAACCCTGTAGCAAAAGTTAGCATAAATTGGCTCAAGAAAGTTATACATCTAAGTCGCTTGGCTGGTCCCACTGATTAAGTTCAAACATCAGGCTTGGAATTGTGATAATTTATCTGAACAAGAGCCATAAGGTTTATCTTTAACCGGAGTGAAAAAATGTTATCTTTGACAACAAAGCAAACAAAGTATCAAAGATTTTCCTAAACAAAAAGAATCAAAGCGTGCCTTGATCTGTTTATGTAATCGAATGAAAACTAATTAATCCCCATTTTCTTATGTTCCTAAGTATTTACAGTTGGTTAACAGTATTGGGAGTAGGATTGTTTTTATTGACTTGTCAAGGCAAAGAGCAGTTCTCTTATTCTTTTTGTTTTCTTAAGGACAACTCAAATGTGGAAAGGCTGTGATCAAAAGAGATTTCCATTCAGCACCAGGCTAAAGTTTGGCTTGCCAAATACCGAAGTTACTTTATCTTGGAACGCAGTACAAGTAATGCTGCACATGTAAGGAATGGTGAGCCATGTCTTCTATTCCTTACTTGGATACAAAGACTGCATGAGCAATGAATGTGTCCCAACCTGACCAGGCTGTCTGACATGACTCAACGTTGCTCTGTTTGTTCAGCTAGCTGCTCTGTCTAGTGTGCAAATGAGGGACCACCTGTACAGGACGTGTGGCTTGCCATTTTTTATCCAGGAGGAAGAAGACCTTTAGACAGGACACGTGCAACTCAAAAACAGGAGCTCCTTGTTCCCATCTCTGCTGCCTGGAGGGGGTTTCTGTCTCCCGTGTCAACAGTGTATGGTGTCAGTTTATCTGTCTGTTGCATTATTCATAAGACGTGCATGCTCCTTCCTGTGGCTAATGCATTTCATCTTTTGTTGCAGAGGCAGCATACAGCCCTAAGCATATTAGCCACATGCTTTAAGGACGTGAGGCTCTAATCCTCTTGAGCCTTAGAAAAAGGATTTAGTTTTCTCTAGTGATTCACATATATATTGTTGGAAAAATACAACTCAAAATACAGTTGTATAAGAGACATTTACTTTATTGATTAGGGAATTACTAAGTTAGGGAATTAACTGAATTTCTTCTCCTGGCCCTGCATCACAGTAGGAAAGTGTTGTATGAGTGTTAGCATGAGTAGACTCTAAACCCACTTTTTTTGTAAGCACAAAACTACTTCATGAGCATTGCTTCTGAGATGGATTAAGAATTTATGAATTTCAAATCTATATTTTAAAAATTCTTGTTATGCAGAAATAGAAGTATGGATGCATTGTTTGCAAAAATCAGAGCTCCTGTGTAAATCTGATGCCCAGTATAACCATAAAAACATTCTGGTGTAGACCAGAAAAGGATTAGTAGCACAATGTGTATACATGATTGTGAGCAGCCATTGCATTTTCAGCATGTGACCTGCTGAAAGTATGGCTTGTTCATGTGCTCCAGACTGGAGTGTTTTTGTGGAATAATGCCCAGGATCACAACATACTCTACTCCTATACAAGTTCATAAAGAACTGATAAGTTTAATTCTTAATTCCATTGTGTTTGGTTTTGTTGTGGTTTGGTATTTCAGGATTCTTTTTGGGGAACTTTTTGTTGGGTTTTTATTTATTTATTTATTTATTTTTGCAGACACCAAGGCAATTGTTTAAGGCTGTTCTGACTTTGACCAGGTATTTTCAAAATCTGTTCCTTAGAGTCTTTCTCTGAGTCTTGTAGCTATCGTGATGTATTTTTATCAATTTGACTGTGTCTAAACTGAGTATGAAACAGCACAGTATCTTTAAATTAGAACTAGTGGATGCTGTCTCCTCTGTAGAGAAACAGCTTTCCAGAAAGAGGAAGAGATGTCAGAAGAGGACATTTCTGTTCCTTCTGAAAACTCAGTCTACAAAACAGATGTACGGTCAGTATTCTCCTCCAGAATAGTGAGTTCTAACAAGAAGTTAGAGTTTCACGTTCAGGGTTTCAGCATGGAGGATGAAAAACAGAGCCCAAAAATTTCACTTAATTTAATATGTTGCTACAACTACTGGCACTTCATTTAAAGTCAGAGGAAGAGTGACTCATTGTAATGGATTTTGATTCAAACCCATTGGTCTGGGAAAGTTATATATAGCAAGTATTCCTATTCTCTGAAATGGGATTTCTTTCTTTTTTCTTTTTTTCTTTTTTTTTTCCTTCAGTGGCAGAAGCCTTGCTCACTGAAAGGATGTGCATCTGCACAGTGAGCCATCATCTCTGGAGGTATTTAAAAGACATGTAGATGTGGCACTTAGGGACATAGTTTAGTAGTGGGCTTGGCAGTGATGGGTTAACAGTTGGACTCAGTGACCTTGAAGGTCTTTTCCTACTTTAGTGATTCAGTGACTCCAAGATACATTAGTATTATAAGAAAAATATGTGTATCTTTTGATTTGTCAGTGGTGTGGTACTGGAAAATTATGTATGTTTTCTACTGGTGGTGTTGAGCTGATTTCTCAAATGATGATACTTGTAGCAGAAGTAATATTTAGACCTATATTTTATCTATTTATTTTGTAGTATTTTTTGTTAAGTACCAAATAAGAGTTGATGATCCTGAAAAATAATTGGTCCTGGAACATACTCGTTATGTAAAACAATGAAGATTTCAATAATAGGCTCTAGCAACTGATGAGGCAGACTAAAGCTTGGTTTTGCAGCTGATTTGGCCAAAACTCAGATTGAATGAGAGCAGTATTTCTGAATGAAATCAGAATTCTGCTTATGCATTAGTTATTCAACCTCTAATTTAACCCTTACAGAAGCCTAGAGTTTTGAAATGAAGTATGTTACCCAAAGAAAAACAAGTTATGGAGAGAAATTATGTGTAGTAGAGCACAACTATGTTTGCTGGGGCTGGGCCAAGTAAAAAGTTAGATGCATGTCAGAACTGATTAAAGAATTCCGTATTATAAGGGTATGGTATTTTAGGATGATGATGGAAGGATGGGAAAACCATGAAAAGAATGCAGTTGGACAGAGCATTGTTTTGTTTTAATCAATTCTAAGTCTAAAGAAAAACAGAATTGCAGCAGGATTAAAATAACTTTTTTTTTTTTAAAAAAGACATGCTTTCAAGTTAGTATAATTTAAACTCAAACTATCTTAAAATTATACGGTATAGTATTTATTTGCCTCTTACATGAGAATAGCATGGTAGTAGAGATGATGGGGATGGATGGGGGAAATCTGGGGACCATCTGAAAGCAAATGTTAATTTTTTTTGTAATTATGCGTTCTCTTAATAATAAAAGACTTTAATATTCCTGTATGTAAAATGAAAACAGCTGTCAGAAATAAATGTCTCTTTAAAAGAAGCCATGAGTAGCATTATTCAAAACATACTTTTCATAGGAAAATTAGAAGAACTAGCATTGACCTATGATTACAATAGAGGTGTTACCTTTGATTTGACATCTGCATTCAATTCTTTCATCCTGGGGATTTTTTCCCTAGCAAATTATTCCTTTTTTTAATACTTGTTCCTCAAATACAGGCTACAGCTAGCATAAAGCAAAACAAAACAACAAAAATAACCAAAACCAAATTAAAAAAAATTAAAAATTAAAGCATTTTTATTTACTACTAAAAAGGCCGCATTTAATGCCAATCATTCCAAAGGGTTGCAACCAAACTTCAGCCTAAGTTCAGAATTAAAAGTTTCTACAGGTGCTTTTCGCTGAATAGGGAAGCATAGTTAACCATCCTAGGAAGAGCATGTATTTCTGTGTAAATTAGAACACTATGGAAAGCAGAAAACAAATCAGGATGGCTTAAGTGTATTTTTGAATATTTTCTTACTAGCTAAGACAGTCAGGGTACTCAATTCTGTCAAGTTTAGTGCTTTCAAAAATTAGTCAAGAGGTTCATGTCAGCCCATGTAATTTTTTGTTCTATTTTTGTATACTTTGAAGACTCTGCTCTGTGTCTGTTCCTCTGTAACAGAACAGTTTCTTGCGTTCACTCATTTGCTGCACTCTGTTTTTCTTACTTTCAGTATTGTCTCAGTGAATCCAATATCTGAATGCAACTTTCTGCTCATGATCACTTGGAAAAACGTTTTCCAAATACAACCCATTCGTGTTCCTTCTCACTGTAAGTTTGAGGGTTTCAGAAGGAAATTGTATTGGTTATACAAGGACTTAGGATTTTACTTTCCTTGCTGTATAAATCCACATGTTTATTCATTTTATGTGATAAGGAGTCTCCAGCCTGTTGCAGGGTTGAGCTCTGCACCTACATTGCCACGTTGAGACAAAATGTCGTGGTTTCAGAAGCTGTTGCTGGCAGCTGTGCACCAGGCACAGGTACTGCTCGCTGCTGATGTGTGGCCAAAAGCTTGCTATCTTTTCATGTAGAGTGATTATGGCATTTCTAAGAAGGCAGCTGCTGTTGGAGGAGAATGGCTAACACATCTTCCCTGTGAATAGATATCTTCAGATATCTTCAGGTAATTCATCAAATGATGCCACTGAAATACAGTTTTCAGGTGTTCTCTGAGCTGCTTCTTTAATGGACCACATGAACAAGGCAGACTGGTGCACTGTGGTGTTGTTGCTACAAGTTGTTGTTATTACAGGGAATAAGTTGTGGATTAGAGGGCCAGCCAAATACAGCTCTGCCCAAAGCCTGCAGAAAGCAGTGTTTTAAAGGAGGTTTCTTCAAAACTTGTTTCACTCCAAATATTAGAGGGGGCAAAGTGATGGGAAGAAAACAGGATCGGGAACATTTGTGCTTTATTTCATTAACAAACTCTTATGTAAATTAAAAACAAATCTGTAGGGGCTGCAATGCTGTTAGTATTAATTCTTAGACCCACTTGAATATCACAGTCCATGTTTCTTTAATAAAGAATTTCACATCTCATTTTTAAATTAGTATGACTCCTATGATTTTGGAAACCACCAGCAAAATTTCTGTCATACACTTATATCCTGCATTCTGCTTTGAAATGTTCCTTTGGCAGGATTTTAAATACAACAGGAAATGGAGTTAGAAGGTACATTCCTGGAAAACTCTATTACGGCTTGCAAGCTATTTGAGAATGGGTCTGGGAAAAGGGATTTATAAAACTCCTGCAGCTTGCAGGCAGTTGCCAGTATCAACTGAAAAGTGAACAACTCAGTATTCTTGGGATATAGGAGTTGAAGTCTGATCTGGAAACTTGATAGTATACAAAATGTATATATAATAGTATATGTCATATATATGTATATATGATATAATAATGTATATATGATGGTGTACAAACATTTGTGTCTTTGTTTTAAATGCTCTCTGAAGTGGAGGTAAAAACATATTTATGATCATCTACGTATACAATAATTTTAAATTACGTTGAAAACTTTTATTGAAACTGAAGTGCCATGGACATCATGATATATTCATGATAAACCATGATATATTAAGATCTTTTCTTAAATAAAATCATCAACCTGATTTTGAACCTATTTTGTGATAACAATGTGTGCTGTTTTTCCATACAGTGTTCATCTACATAATTTTTTTTTTTTGGTGGCACAAAACTAGGTACTTGGCAAAAATTATTTTCTTTCATGATGTAACTTTTTATTTTAAGTAGAGATTCTGTCATTGTAAAAGCTTCAATAAGATTTTTGCACACAGAGTATTTGCAGCTTTAGAATTTTTTTTTTTCTTAATTTTGCAGATTCTTCTTTTCAAAATATCAAACTGCTTTTTTCTAACCGTGTCTACCTATCACATTTTTCCATGTAAGCATGGAAGATCATAAGAATATTTTTACCTCCACATTGTTCATAATTGAGAGGACATGCCAACGTGATACAAATACTTCATCATGTATGTAATGAAATCAACTTGTAATTGCTGTACATGTCTGAAGGTAGAGAAGACATTTTTGGAGGCTGGCTGTGGGGGATGGTGACTTTTTATTTTCTCTCAGCCTCATCACTTTCTTCATGGATGTGGGTGCTTCTGTTGGATGATGGTGTCCTAGCAAAATTTTAAGCATTACTTTTGTCTGCAGGATTGCAGGAGAGAGAGAGTATCCATGTGGGTGAGCAAGAGGTTGTACAGCTCAACACATGTAGCTGGCACATGTACGATATTGGTAAGATCACGCAGATAAAAAATTACTGTCCCCAGCCTCTATCTCTTGGGTGTTTCTCCTTAGATAGTAACTTGACCTCCCAATTTCACATCTTTTCACAGCTTTTGTAAACTATGGGAAATTGACTTTGTTCATGGTAGTTTTACTGCCATGTAACCGTGTGGGGTTGCAGGCAGCAGTTGTAAACTTTCTAAGACTCTAAATGATAACTGTTTTATCACAGCTATGGATTTGGGGTGCAAGTACTGCATTTGTTTTTTGCAATATTACCTGTGCAACCGTAAGAGTGTGATTTTCCAAGCAGACTATGGACAGAGAAGGAACAGGCAATACACATTAAAATGAAAGCACAAAATTTTCAGGAAAAAGAAATACAATGGGAAAAAAAACCCCAACAAAATACCCCAAACCCACAGAACCCCCCAACCATATTTTCTGGGCTTAGATAGCATATTGGTTAGTCTTCATTTTTAAGCTGGTTTAAAGAATTTCTAAAAGAGAAGATAATGTGATTCACTCTCTAAGTAAGTGGGGCTTGTTTGGGTCTTTTTTCTTTGGTTGCCTTTTTTTGAACAATGCGTTTATGTTTTCCATTATTGCACTAGAATTGACTTTTTTGGCCCAGTCAGAGATTTCTAAGTGTGTTTCTCACTGCCAACAATCAAGGCTTCTTTCTTCTGCCAAATGAATCATTAAGGCAGTAAAAAACCCCCAACCAAACTTTCTTTGCTTCTAATCCAGCAATTTCTCAACAAATAAGGGTAATACCAGATTAATGTAATTGTAATATTTCTTTCCCAGTTGACCAAGGATTTGAAAAGGCAGCAGATAGAAATTTTTATTAAGAAACAGCAAAACAGACTTAATACTGGACAGTTCTTTTTTCAGAAACAGTTACAGTAATATGTAAGTAGTAGGATGGGAGAATTAAAAATAATCGGGATGTTCAAGAACATTTCCTTCCTGATTATTCTTGAGAATGAATGTTCAGCAATTTTTGGTTCAAGCTTGCTGGTTTTAGCCATTGCTCCCTTTTGCTTTAAATCCAGCATTTCATCTGTCTACTGTAAACACTATTTTTTGTGCATCTTGTCTGGTGTGGTGACGTTTCAAGTACAAATATCCAGTTGTTCATTGTTGATGGATTTGATCAGGGATAAGTCTCAGAAAGTAGCTTCATCAGCTTGTTGGCTGTTGTGCCACTGATTAAGCTGCCTGTCTGGTGTCTAGCCTTTAGGCAAAACTGAGAGGTAAAGCAAGGTGGTAAAGCAAGCAAAGAAAATGGTCACCCTCACTTGGAAGCTCTCATCATTTCTGCAGTGTTTCTGCTAAGTATTTTCTACAGCATTCCCATAAAAGACAAAATCATATCGTATGTGTGAAACAGTTTCTACTCATGGGTAAGAGAGGGTGAAATCTGAGTTTTCCATGTCTTTGATGTGTTAATCTGATAATGCTTTGTTAGCCTAGTGAGATATCATTTGCCATCTCCTCACTTTTTCTAACTTCACACTTCTGGACTGTGTAATATCACTTTTATGTAAGTAGCCAATATACTAATTCTTTTTCTACTGACAGACTCTGAAAGTAAAGGAGACTAAAGAGCAGGAGCAGTAAGTTGGTGCTTTGCATTTTGGACCAAGCATATACTGAACACAGTGTGTTCTGCCACATAATAAATGAAGAAAAAGACTCATGGAATTCTGCTCAGCAGCAAAACCTTCATCCATGATTCTGTAATGCGAGTTTACTGAACAGAGGTGGAAAAAGTAGTTCTACTTCTCACTGTGATATCTAGCCCTGCATCTCCCTTACCTTGAAAAATATTAATTGGTAAAGCAGTGTCACTTTGAAAAAAATGAACCAAGATTTTAAGTGCCCGCTTGTCTTATTTTAGGCTTCTGTAAATCGCTATGGCTGTATATAAATGGATAATGTACTTTGAGATGGATTGGTCTGAAAAGATTTTCATAAATTTAATAGTGTGTACAAATTTTTGTAAATTAGAACTGAAATTTGAAAGAAATAATCTTGCTTAGAATTTTGTATTGTCATTATGCATTGTTAATTTATGGGACTAAAGATGTGTTTCAGTTAACAGTGTAGATGGTAGAGTTAGGAGTTTTTTCATTCCCAACATTCTGTATTTTGGAAAATTACATTCATTAGGATGATCTCAGAACAGACCTGCGGCTGCATCAAGTTTCTTCAGAAATAATTATGACTTTCATTTTTGCACTTGTCCCGTGAAACTTTAGCATGTTTTTAGTGGGCTTTTGTGATGGTTTTCACAGCAGAAAGGTTACTGGCCCACTTCTTCCTGTGTCCATTGCAATTTTCCTCTGTTTCAGCTTGGGTTGCCTATGGATGTAAAATAAATTGCCTATCAGAAAGTAGGAAAGGGTGGCTTGTATACTGCATTTGGCATAGTCCAGGCAATGTTTTCCCTGGGGAAAAAGAAATAATCTCTTTAATGTAATTTTAAGTGGCATCTCTGGTCTTATTACTTTGGGAGACAAAATGAAAGTCAATTTGTCAGAGGTGATTTATAGTCTGAGCTCTTTCAGAAAGCAATTACTCCAAGGAGCGTGTGGCTAAAGAGCAGGGCAGTGCTGATGATGTGCTGAGGATGCTTTTTGACGTGGCTTGAGGCTGCTGTGCTCTAGTGCATAAATTGTGGTTCCATGAGCAATTCTACTTTGCTCTTGTTGAGAAGAAGTACTTTTACTTGATTAGCAAAAAAAGCCTGTGCATGTCAATGGAAACTTTGTAGATGCTGTTCAGAATGCAGAGAGCATTTCTCCAATAAACTGTTTTCAGATTTATTACCTTAGCAGATTTTAATTATCTCAGGATTAGGAAGGTAACTAAATGCATTTGTGCAACAGACACTTTCTTTAGTAGAGTTCTTTTACAAAGAGAGCTCTTTCAACATGTAGGAGGGAGGGAAAACATAAATTGTAATTTAGCTCTGGATGTATTTGAAGTGGCTGTCATATTTTATTTTATTCCAGGAAAGAAAAAATAGATAGTGTACTGTACTTGAAATGGTTCAGATTTAGTTGGTACTAACTGAAACTTCCCCAGTGCCTCAAATAATTAAATTGTTAGGGGCAGGAACACACTAATATGAACAGGGTGAAGTTGGGACTGCATGGAAGCGTAGGAATGTGCATTAGTTTATATATTAATCTTTCCATATAAACAAAGACTGTTGGTATTTTAAAGTCTCTGCTTTCCTGATAAGGAAGCATGCTGATTCTGTTCTTGATTCTGTACAACATCACACACCCAAAAAGTCCAGCATTTGGATGTTGAGTTATTGCAAAGCTGATATGCTTTATCACAAATGCTTGTGCTGAAAAAACTCACAGGTGTGCTCTAGTAAGTCTGTATAGGACTTTTTAATAGACTAGATTTATATTAAGATATGAAAACCCTAAATACATGTTCCCATTTCTAAAGGTACTAAATGCCTAATACGGTAAAACTAATTACATGTGTGATGTTCGTAAACCTAAATTGTAATTGTAAAAGTCATATTGACAATAGATACTATGGGAGTGACTGTGTAGCAAATTTGATCACATTGTGTGATATCCTAAATATTGTGTGATATTTCTTTTGCTAATTTTTGTTCATGTATTTCAAAGGTAAGAAGCCTGCTTAAATGCAGCAACTGTCTGTCAGTCTGTTCAAGGATTCCATTGAAAGTAATACAAGTGAGTCCTCAACAAGTTTGGTGGCCACAGATCTGGCTATTGCTTGGATATATTTTTCCCCAGGTGCACCAAATATTATGCAGACCATCACCAGCTTTCATTTAAAGTCTACTCTGTAACTATAGCCGGAGGCAGTTCCACGCTGCCTGAAATAATGCACTCCAGACTGGTCAGGGAAAAAAACCCAAACCAACCAACCAACAAAAAAAACCCCAAAACCCAACCAACCAACCAACCAAACGGAAAAACCCCCAACACACAAAAAGCACCAAACAAATAAAAACCAAAAAAAAACCACCAAAGCCCCCCACTCCCAACCAAGGGGTTTATGCTCCTTTTGACATTTATAATTTGAATGTGGAATGTTTTATTCAGAAATGTCTTTAAGTAAACAACTAAACCTTTTATAGTGAGATTGAAGTCTCAGAAACTGTCTCAGTGCTAGTTAAACAAAGAAGCCACCAGCTACAAACCAGACGTGAGAGACTCAAAATAGAATCTCAGTGTGATGATGGTGGACTTAGTCATTGGTAGCAGCAGTTACTGCTACTTACAGGAGGTATGAAGTGCTTGTGTATTTTGCAGGGTCTGCCCATTGTCCTTGGTGCATAAACCTGTGCAATCCACTTATTCTGTCCACCAAGGCCTTTGTGTCTGATCCTCCCATTCCTCCATATTTAGGGAACACCCTGTGCCCTTAGGTTATCCTCAATGGTGAGTTTTTGTCCCTGTTTTCTTTCCCCAGCATCCACCAGCTTTGAACTCCAGCAGTTTGGGCTACATTCTTACCATAAAGTAGAGAAGATCTGTTTGAAGCTTGGACATCAGTCTGCAGTTTCCTGGGGAGCATGTTTTCTGCCATGGTTTTGGTCCGTGGGTCTAACTGTGGTGGTGCAGTAGTATGATGTGGAGGAGGAGTATGTAGCAAGGCATGTTCCCAGGCTTAGCTTTGATGTGGTCAGCCTCTTTGGGGGTCAGAAGAGAAGTTGCAGATACATGGACATGACCACTGCTGTTTCATTGGTCCTCAGGGCCATCAAACCGTCTCTGTCCTTTTCTGCTCAGAAAGATCCAATGCCTGTTCAGTTAGAATATATTTGGTACACCCTATACGTGTTTCCACTGACTTCCAAATTTCAGCTCTCAAATTTCTTTCCCTTGCTGTCTCCTCCTTGTGTATAACACCTTGTGCCTTCCTCCTGAAAATGTCGTAACTCCCTAGTTTGTCATACTATCACTCCATGTCTTTTTATATCTCCTGTTTACCTGTCCCTACATCTAGGCTCCCTTGCACACCGAGTCTGTTGGTGTATCCTCTCACTTTGCTCTGCTGAAACCATGTTCACCCTCTCCAATATTTTCAGAATCCTGAGAGGTGAGTCATTTGGCCTATTGCAATATTCCATTTCTTGAGAACATGAGTGGAGGTGGACTCCTGCTTCAACCTGCTTCTTTGGAGTGGGTTAAAATACAGGCAGCCTATGTGCATCTTGTGAAGTAGCTGATGGTGGTTTCTGTTTTGGTAGAGACCAGTCTGTTGCAGTTTAGCTGTGCAGATGAATTTTGCTTCCAACAAGTAAACCAAGTTAAAGCTGCAGTTTGCTGTGCCAGTTCTTGGACTTGGCAGTGGGGACAAAACTGAGTGTACTCTGAGGATGCTGGTCCTAGTCTTCACATACATCTGTATTACATGTGTCAGACAAGCAATGAAGGCAGTCCCTTTCCCTCTTGGTATCAGTCCCAACATCCTAATTCGTAACCAACTTATTTGGCGTATTGAGGTGCTGGTCTCCAGAGTTTCTGAAATAGCATGCTACAAAGAAAGTGCTCTTTTCTGGGAGCAGCTGTACATATGGTTATGCTATTAGAAAGTCAAGATAATTTTAAAACTGAATAGCTATATTGTAGGCAAGCTTGTTAAACAAAATAAACATGTTTGTGGGTTTCTCTAATTAATTTCTGTAGTGATACTAGTGCAAATCTGAGGAAAAAACAAATTTTCACTTGTCAGTGCTTTAGTGGTTTATAATCTACAGTTGTAATTGAGAAGTCACATGTCTAGCTTTTTGCCTCCAAAGTTAACCCCTTTATTTTCATGTGTTTGCTTGAACAGGATTTATGCCTGATTAAGTTACTGTCTTTTATCATAATTAAAGAAAAATGTTGTGGAGGGAGAACTAAAACCCCTGTTCAATGGAAAACAGATTGTTGTGCCTGCAATAAAACAAAAGGGACCCTGTCACACAAAGTGCCTTTCTTTCTCCCCGTCAGAATAATCAGCAGTCGGAAAGATTTATCTGCTGTGAGAATGATTCAACTGTCCAGACTAATGGTGTGTGGGGGGAGGAAACACGTTTAAGCTTTTCAGAAAGGAAGCAACTTGTTTCAGAGTTTGCTTGAGATCACAAGAATGGCAGCTTTAGCAACACTGCTTATAATCTGTATTTGTAAACTATCTTGCCTGTTTGCAGTTCATGCCAAAAATGGAGCAGTAGATTTTAACAATCTCTCTCTTCAGGACTGTAAGTGAATTACTGTATACAGTGTGCCCTTGATTTATAAAAGGTTTCTTCTTGTGGTGCCTTAGAGTCTCATTTTTAAACAACATAGCGTGCTTGCAGAATTTTTCATTTTTTAATGTATACTCCTGGCAGAGAAAACTCCACTGTTGCTGTCAGCTTTCACCTATTTGAAGTTACTTTCAGGCAGTAACATACCAGATAAAAATTTATAAGAGAACCTTAAAAAGTGAAGAGAAAATGCAAGCTAATCACTGTTGGATTATTCCATCTTTCTAGCAAAATAGTATATTTCAACAAATTATAATAGAACTTCTGTGGTTGATCATATTTTTAATAGTAATTTAGAAAAACCTTGTGTCCTGCTGTTTCTAAAAGTTTGAAGTAAGTTTCTAACTTGCTTAAAGTTTGAAAAAATTTGTTCAAAGACAGACTTTCCAAGTATCAAATCAGGGACGAGCTGAGTAAATTACAGATTCCAAAGTCTTTTTGTATGCAGATTGGCTGCATTCTTTGTACTTATACTATCTGGAAATTTAAATAGAAGTAAATACACCTCTTACGCATTTTCTCTCACTAGATATATCTATTGTATTTGATAGAGATGCATTCTGGCCCAGGCCATAGAGGGTTGTTGGTCTGTATCAGGGCTTTATCAGCTCCAAATGCTGTGAGGACAACTACACACTATCTCAACACAGTATGAGCTAATTTACTATTAGAAATCACAGGTTGAGTCCAAGAGCATATTGCAAACATTACCTTAAAATTCCTCTAAGAAACAGTGACCTCTGTTTCTACTCATGAATGCGCAAGCCTGGATTGTCATGTGGGCTTTCATTTTTGAAAGTCTGAAGTACGAGTAGTACAAGGCTAATTGTGAGGACCACTGTTGATATTCTTTTCTTGGTTATTCCCCTTTGTACTGTTATAGGTGTTTGGTACACATCTGACAGCAGGATATTCCAGTTCATAACTCATTTACAGATCAGAAAGTTTTCTCCAAACAAGCATGAGTGAGACAGATTAGATATTGTTTTTTCAGTATTTTCAAAGCTTTATCTTCAGCTTCAGAGAAAAGACATTCAGTCTTTTCTTCCTGTAGCAAAAGTAGCAAATTATTAGTAGTTTATATTCAATTTGGTCCTGGGAGTTTATATGGCAGAGTCTTGTTTGTATGCAAGATGGACTGATCTGATTGATCATGTAATGATTTAACTCCTCTGCCATCTTAGCTCCTGGAAGCTTAGTATCAGGGATGGTTCTTTCTTCCTCAAGCAATTACACCCTACACTTGTAATTCTGTCATCCACCTGAGGTGATTTTATCTTCCTTATGGTTCATCTTTCATCTGGCTTCCTGACAAGGCAACAATTACAATATCTGCTATGCTGATGGCGGTGATAGATTTTCTGTCACTATGTCAGCATTTTGCTCGTCTTCATTCTTGATTTTTATACAGGGAGGAAGTACTTCAGTTTTATGATTGGGTTCCAATTCAAGTTTACAGAGCAGGAAAATAAACTGAGCAGATTGGCTTGGAAATCATTAAGGCAATAACCCTGGAATGCAGTGATGCCTCTTACGAAGTTGCTCAGAATAAACCATAATTAGTATCAAAATGAGAAGATTTAAACAACCTGTTCTTAAGTTCTGACATTTTAAAAAGTTGGTGCATTGATTTATTTTTTCTTGTCAACTTGCTCTTTAAGGATTTACAGATCTGAATGGTCATTAGATTTTTATAAGAGTTCTGTCATTAAAGAATACTTCTTTCCCCATCACATGCACAATCTTAGTATCCATATGCAGTTTTCATTAATGGAGAATGACAGGTGATAAGTCAACATTAGTTCTCAATTTGACTGAAAGATTCAATGATATCATTATTTTTATTATTATTTTGATATTCGATCATGACATTATTTTAAAGCTCATCTGTTCCACATTTAAGAGAGCTTGTGTACTATTTATGAGATATTAACTTGGGAGTTGCAATGGAAATATCTGTGTTTCTCTTCTTATGATTTAATTGAAAAGCAGGTCTCCATCAACATCAAAGGAACTCTGAGCCACAGAGGGCCACTCTGAGTAATATTGGGATATATCTGGTTGTAATTGTTCAGCAATAAAAGATAATATCTTGCTGGTAACGTTTATCATGATGTGTTTGAATTAAGGCTCCAGGATTTTTTGTTAACTGTGTTTTCTCAGTCGCTGTTGTGATCCCATGCAATAAAATAAGTCAGTTTTGGGAGAAGAAACCGTCTCTGGCTTATCTTTGGCTGAATGTGTAAACACAGAAATTGCCTAAATAAAAAGAAGAAAAAGAAAAGAGGGAGCCTCATCTTGTTCTGGGGTGGGTAGGAGGACAACTGGCCTCTTTCCCCTGTAGGTCAGGAGTATTTGACATGGAAATGAGGTAATTGGAATTTCATTTGGACTTGTCATAATAAGCATGAAAAAATTGCTATCCTGTTAAACCTTTTGCTTAGAGGTGAATGAGTTTCTGGAAGGAGGTAGATAGAAAACTAAGTCTTATTCCCTCTTTTTCTCCTGCTGTATCCCTTGTTAACTGGTTCCCAGGCCCAAGTAGATTGATTTGCTTGTGAGCAAAGGGAATAAGGTTGTCTTTTTCCCCAAGATGTTCTGCTAGTGACTGGGATGTGTTTTCTCTCCCACGGGCCTTGGGATTCCACAGTTCACCTATAAACCTAAGTTTCAGCTGTTCATCATCAGAAGTGGAAAAAACGCATGTCTTCACTAGCTCTTTGCTTCAGAGAGTGGAATTATTTCTGGTAAGACATAATCGGCTTCAGCCGCTGCCCAGCTTTGAGGGGCTACAGAAGCCAAGGCTAGACAAGCCTGAGTGTTAGAGGTGAGGCACAACTTTAGCACTGGTGGCCATGTGCAGCAGCATCTCTGCCTGATGACAGCAGTAATGTGGTTGTACATGGTTTTAGAACTGGACAGAGTCTGAAGAAAGTGGGGGCTTAAGGTTGGATTTCTTGTGTATGTTCTTACACTGGCATCATTCTTTTATGGCATAACTACTGTAATGGTAGTAGCTTAGTAACCTTCATCTTCACCACATTGATGAGACATCTACAAATGTATGGACAGTAAATATAGAGATGACTTAAAAAAACCCGAACTCTGCTTATGTTTGCAATGCATAGCCAGTCTGCAGAGTTAATTTTTTGGTTAAGAAGGGAATTGTGCCTTTAAACTGTCTAGCACAGACTCTGTGGTTTGGAAACTTGTAGTTTGAACTACATGGTGCTATCAGATGTAAGCAGACAAAATGATAAGTAATGGATTCATCTTGGGGGAGGAAAGAGAGTATGTCATCATTTCAGAATTACCCACTCTGCAGAAAACAACTATTCTAATGTTTATTAAGTGCTCATGACAGTGAGATAATTAGCCACTTTGACAAATTAGGTGGGTAGAAAATCTGGGCTAAAAGCCAGTAACTTGAAACAGAGCAAAGCATAATGATTACTTCCATGTAACACCCACACATTTATGGACACCCCTCCCTTCTGGGTGAATAGTATAATTTTCCTACTGAACATTTTCTTAATGATGAATTAGATCTGTACTGAAATTCTTCTACTGGCAGTAATTTTAAAGTGGATGAATGTGGGCAGCTCATCGTATGAGAATAAGTTTTTTGAGGAGGGGAAGGTTTCCTGTCCTCAAATTCATGGAAGATTTGTATTTCAATCTGCATTTCTTAGAAACAGATCTGCTTCAGTGAAGTCTTTTCAGATTGAGATCCATGTCCTTTTAAAAAACCCCACTGGTTTCCAAAGAAAACTATTGGAAAACATTGTAAGAGGTATGTCAGCATACTGCGAGAAATTAATTGTATAAAAAACAGTGAACGGTAGGTGTCTGGTCATGGGCTTCCTGTTCTGTCTCTCCACCAGACTGTTGTGGAATGTGCTATCATGTAGCTGGACCACCCATTGATCAATTAGACATGAAGAAAATGTGCTTGGGAGCACAAAAAGCGTATGGATTTCTTCATGTTTGGAAGTTTCCTAAGGTTAAGTAGCAGCATAGCAGAAACACAGAATTTTTTTTTTACAATTGCTGTTGTATTTTATTGTTAGTATGGAAAATATAGACATCTTATCTAGATTGTGAAGGAATCTGATGTACAAAACAGATAGTGTTGATAGACTAGTCCTGTTAAAAGACAACTTCTGTTAACAGGAAGATAGGATAGGACTTAAACAGACTCAGGTTCAATTTACTTTCTTTGGGGATAATGCCTCTGTAATAATCACAGAATTTTTGCTATGGTAGTGAAAGTTAATTTTTTCAAGGTTTAGAAGTTTTTTTGGGAGGGAACCAAAACACCAGAGTGATGCTTATTAGTGGAAGGGCAGGTTAAGTACCTTTAGACATTATTATTTTCCTATTTGGTTATATAACTCAATGTTGCAAATTTATAACCACTTATATAGAATACAGTCACAGTTGTTTAATTTCTGTTGCACTATTACTGGTTGCATTATCTTGGTCTATCATTTTATTTGATGGTGGAGAAATTTTGCTTTGAAGACACCAATATTCCACCTTCGGATTTTAAGATAAGACACTTAGTGGTGTTTTCACTTTCCTCCAGTGTGTGCAAGCCTGCAGTTTAAGACTGAATGCTTTTTCTGAAAATTGATTCATGTGCTCAAGCTTTTTTTGCAGTATATTCACCCATCGTCTTCCAGCTTCACCTCTTTTCTACTGCAAAGATGAACAGAGAAAACTAAGTTCTGGAATTAATGTGCTCATTTAGCTCCACTCTCTTCTCCCAGATTAAATCAGCCTCTGGACTGTGACCGGAATTTACTTTCATCTCCTGCCAGTAAGACTTCAGGCCTAATCCATGCTCAGCGGGTGTCTACAGCCGACAAATGCATATTACTTTTGCTCTTTTGGGTAGGGAGAGAGAATGGAAGAGACAACAGATTATTACTTATTGGAAAAGACACCTCTTGACAGCACCTCTTTAACACCTATTACAGGCGAATTCAAGCATGGTAAACCAGGAAAGTCTATAGAAGAAGGTCACTGTCTTCAAACATAAGAAGGAGATATTCCAGGTTGTTCTTACTGTTTTGAAGTGCTTCATGTCACTTCAGGCAGCACAAAGACCCTTTTATTGATTGCTTTGCTTATGTCCCTTGAATGAAAGTGATCTGTGAGAGTGGTTTTCTCCAGGACCTGGGGAATGGTAACTCAGACCTGTAAGTTCCACAGGTCCCTCAGATTATCCGTAGTTCAGCCCTGCTGTTGTCTGTTACCTTCCTTTTCCTGCGTTTTCCCTTGCCCATGAGATGGCTACTTTGTGTCCAGAAAGTTTTACCTATATCTTTGTCTTCCACCAATTTCAAGAAAAACATAGGTAGCTGTTTAATTTTTTTCAAGCTTGTACCTGGAAAGGAGAAGGTTGGCGTAATAATTATCTAGGAATTTTCTAGGACGGAACTTTAAAAATATTAGGAACTTAAATGTCTTCTTTTAAAATAAAATTTAAAAAATATCATCAGTTCTTCACAGAAATTTAGTTGTAGGATAAAAACTACAAAGAAGTTATTAAAGGTTTAGGAAAAATGAAAGTTTAAAACAGACAAGAAGTGATGCTGTTCAGGCTCATGTTCTTATCAGTCTTCATGTGCTTCAAAGCAAGCCCTGAGAATCTCCAGTGAAGAAACTGTGTGTTCCTTTGCTCACCTGTCCTCAGAATAGCATATCCTCTCCTGGTTTCTAACCCAAATCCTCCAGGTTGCAAATTATGTTGATTTCACCTTCTTTTTCATATAGCAGAAATTAAAATATATGCTCTCTTGTCTTCCTTATAGCAACCTTTTGTACATTGGACAAATGCTTACCTACATCTTTTTTATGCCTAAACCTGGTCCTGCATTTTTTTTAAGACTCATGTCTCCCGTTTGCTTTTGGAGCTGTCAGGTGATCATAGCTCTTTCAGTGGTGCCCAAAGTTGGACAAGAACTTAACAGTGGAATAATTATTTCCAGTTCTCATAAACATCTAGTAGAGCAAAAGAATCCACCCAGATACCCCAGTATGATGGCTTAGCAAAATTTCATTGGGTTTTAAGTGTTAAGCATTTACAGCCTACCCTTCTAGTGTCTGCAGCAGACAGAATTACTCTTTGGGCAGACAGTTTTTCAGTTTGCTGTTGGTCCACATAACTTACCTTCCTGCTTATGTTCCAGTTGCCTGTTTTGAAGAGAAGGTCAGAAGCTGTGCTCCTAAAGATGTATTGCATGACTGCCACTCAGACATTCCTTCTGACAGCCCCATAACCCTGGAAACATGCAGCTGCTGGTCTTCTCACCTTGTACGCACACACACGGTCCTGCCTTGTGAGGATATATCCATTGTATGAGGTGGGAACCTGGGAACACTGCCCACATCTGATGGACCCTTAAGAAAGAATCTGGTGGGATAGAGCATGGTAGATGACCTGAAAGTAACTTCAATTTGTATAGCATTTGCTTATTCAAGCTTTTGATCATATTCCTTAGTTAAAAACACAGGTCACAATTAGTTTTTAAAAACGGATTAAGAAATCTACTGTTTGAGAAAGCAACTTCTGCCTCTTTATTCTTATGTTTGTTTTCTTTCCCACTTAACTAAGGACCTTAATTTTTATATTTTCTTTAAACATACCATTTATAAAGAACATGTTTTTACTGTCTTTTTGTATCCATGCTGACTCTAACTCATTGTATGCTTTGGCCTTTCTGATTTTACCCATATGTGTTTATGTAATTCCTCTATACTATGACTAATCATTCATCACAGGCCCTTATTTCTTGACTTTAAAATATATTCCTTTTATATTTCCTGATTATGAAGAGGCCCTTACACAGCTGCATTGGTCCCATTGTGTGCTTCTTGTTTCTTCCATTTTGGGACAAATTCTGTCTTCCTTTTGTTCAAGATTTTCATCACCAGACACTTACCAGTATCCTTAGAATGTTGTTGTATGTGTTTCTGAATACAACTATTGTATCAATTTTGGGGGGTCAGTTTGGTGTTTTTTAAATTATTTTTTTTAATGAATATATCTGTCAATCTTGTTTCTTTGCCTCCACAGAATAAAGAATTTGTCTTTTTATGACACTAGTTTGACTTCTGTTTCTTGACTTACCTCACTTTTACTCAGATTTAAGTCAACATCATGTAAGAAATATCCTCAAAAATTGTGTTGGATTCTCTGTATATTTTTTTTTGTCTGTTTTCCTCCTCACCCATGGATTTCTCAGTGAAGGCCCCCCACTATCATCTTTTTTATTCCGGATGCTGCTTCTAGTTACTTAAGGGGTAAGCATAATGCATTCCTGTCTCTGATAAGTGATCTATAGCAGATTTTCAAGAACGTGTGATTGAACCTCACTGTTTTCCCACTTTATATTTCTCAGAGATACTCAGTAATCTGCTTCTCAACTCTTCCTGAACTTCAGAGCAAGTGTATGTGTTCTTGATTAACAATATAAGACCTTCTCTATTTTTCTTCAACCCTGTACCATTTCATCACTGACTTCATTTCACCCCTCCACACCAATTCTGGCTTTGTGATTAATCCTCAGTCTTTGTGACGTGGATTTAATGGCAATTTTTTGTTGATTCTGAAGAGTTTAATGTTCTTCCTATTGTCCTTACTTCTGATGTTTCTGTATAAACATCTCAAGTGTTCTGTGTGTTGCCCTGTTACTCTCCCAGTTGTCTCTCCTGTGATTCTCAGAAAATATTTTGTCTGAAGAATCTAGTTATTTTTGATACTCCACTAGGGCTACTTCCTAGCAACCCAGTTTTATGAAGTAGCTTTGCCAAAACTAAGGTCTCCTCAGAATATATTCCACTGCTTATTCAAAAGTGGAGGTGAGCAACGTCATTTGTTTTGAAATTAACATCTACAAATCTGGAGTGAACTCTTGTTAAGTTTTTTAATGTTAGCTTTGTTTTCTGCAAAACTGTTACAGTTCGGGAATCCAACGGCCTAATTTAGTGTAAGTCAGTACAGAGGCAGAATCTGGAGCTTTGATAGTAATTTATTTTGATGATTATTGGCTCTTGAGTGTCTCCTGTGGTTCAGATTGTATGATTTGTGTTCTATGATGAGTTTTCAGTTACCGTATTATGACTAACAGTTTTCTGGGGTATAATTTTAAATGTTCCCATGAAATACTTATGGTGACTTGCCAGCCAAGGGAATCAGCTAATCCAGAGCAGCATAGGTAGAGCTCCAGTGGGTGTAGCTTCCCTTCTGGGCAGAAGATAGAACATTTCCAGGGGATAAACAGGGAGGGAGGTTGCTTGGCAGTGCAGGTTAAATGTCTGGTATGCAAGTAGGGATGGGTGGAAGAATGGAAGCCAACAAGGGAAGTGGTAGAAATCCAAAAGACTTAACTACATGAAAATAATACTTCTGCCAAAGGGCAGTTTTATCCTTTCTGCTCATAATAGCAGACTTTAAGTCTTACTCATGTGGATGGATCTGTATGGAACCTGGAAGTGATTACTTAAATGGGAACATAAAAGGACTATATTTGTGCTTTTTTTTAAGAGAAAGAAATGGAAACTTTGCAATATTTATAGTAGCTCCTGCCAAGTGGGCTTGTCATCAGCCTAAGCTTTTTAACTTTCTTCTTTCTTTTTTTTTTTAACTCAAGAAGATTTATGAAAATAGCTATTTAAGGATAATACCTATATGGAACAGCTGTTTGAACGCACTTCTCTGTGGCCTGCATATTTATTCCTCTATAATAAATCTAAGTTTTAAGATTTTTCCCTTTTTAATTTTTTTTTGATTGTGGCAGTTACTTTTCAAAATGTTGTTTACTAACACCTTACCTCATTTTCCATGTGAGTGATTCTGTCTTAGAGTCAGGGTTCATAGGAATACACCATTGTGGCTGTCGAGACAACTCAGGATGTCTGACTAGATTTTCAAACCTGTAATACTTACCAGAATTTGCTTGTCTATGGTTTTCCTCTTCCTGCTATACTTTCATGAGGATCACGCATAAACTGCATTTGTATGCTCAGAAATGCCTTCTAAAATATGATTGTCTTCTCCTAGACGCTATCATGTACCATTTTGGGAAAAATTCTGGGTTGAAAAAATTTTATCTTCTGACAGGGCTTGTACAGCAATCAGTGATCCATTATTCTTCTTTCTGTTCTTTGCATCTCCAGTGAAAAATTGTCCCACTTCTCTTCCTTGATCTCCAAGCTGGATCATTTTACTTCTTTTTATGGCAGTTTTATGAGCAGTTTAGGGGATTTTACAAAGAGGAAATTAATGCAGAGTAATATAAACAATGTAACGAGAAAAATAAAAATGTGAAGGTGAAGCTTTATTAAATGCGTGTAGCTGAAATGTGTAGTGTGTGGGGTAGATTGAAGCCTCAGTTTACAGAAAAGGTTCTTGGCTCTTGGAATGCAATTGGGAAAGCTTGCTGTAAATATGCTGTGCTTGTGGTTCCTTGTTCAACCAGTGGTGCCAGGAATCAAACCAAGGTGGGGGGAGATGTTTTTTTGTTTGGTTTTGTTTTGTTTTTTACACTAAAAATTACTTGATATTTTATTACATTCAAGTTTTCAGTGTTATTGCGCCATATTTGAATCATTATGGGCTTTGAGATATGCCTTGCTCTTGAGAAGTATGGATGTCACCAGGATCCTGTACAGTGTGTTTTCTGTATCTGTATTTAAATGTATTTTTTGGCTCTTTGTCGGGGATTTAGTTATAAGGTTTTCCTCTCATACTGAAACAGAAGTTAATCTCATTTTCACTTTAGATCACACAAAGATACCCACCCCCTCCTCTAGTTTTAGTGAAGTGCTGTAAAGGACACAGCAATAGTTGTGTGGTTTTCTTTTATACACACTTCTTTTTTTTGAGAACATGATATCTGTGAATATTTCATTTGCAAAAGCAACTTAGAGGTATGGTTTCTGTAATTATACTATCAAAATTACATTGGCCACATATCCACTTCTTTGAATTTCTTTTTTTCTGTCAGGAAGATAATTTTTGTTTCACATTTCACTCTTTAAAGAAACGTGTGAAGTTGTGTTGTTCATTCTAGGCTCAGAATATTGGAGAGGCATCAAATAAAGCTGTTAGAAATCATCTCCTACCAAGCAGGAGATGAGTCTTGACACATCTGGCAACAGAGGCTGAAACTTTGCTGTCGCCAAGGGATGTTGGGAATGTTGTGTGCTAAAATGTAGTTTCAAGTGAAGCTTTGGTCAAGGTTCTGAAGGAAAAATCCGTTGAGTGTTACTGAGAATGCATTCACCTCAGGAAGTTTTTGAGACTGAAAACAATGTGAAGGTGAAGACTTAAGGAGAAGTGCCATATATGAACCTGATTTTGACTATTTTTAGACACAGGGCTAAATGTTCATTTGATCTAGTGTAATGTGGCCAGTTGTATGCTTTCATTCTTTGTTATCAATTTTCGAAGATACAAAGTAGAATAAGTTGTACCTTTTGTCCCAGGTCTGCACATTAAGGGGTCGCCAGAATTTCCAGAAGCTATTAAACAAGAAACCACCTTGAGCTCAGAAAGCTTTTCAGCTGCAGGCAGCTAATAGGTGTGAGAATGTACTGGAGATGTCATTATAAACTGCCTTTTATTTTTTAATACTCCTTTCAAAATAACTGCCATAGACCACTTCTCTCCCATAGAGGGAGAGAAGATGTTCTAGGACATGGATCCTTGGTTTGACATGGTCTGGCCTTTTGCATCAAAAGTGTACCTGAGCAGTGCCTCAGTAGTCATAATTGCATGGGTTTCAAGTGGGGTCAACAATAAGTCTTCTCTGTAGTCCATAGTACAAAAATCTGATTTTCTTTTATGACTGAGGAGCATCTTCAGACAAGCTTTAGGTTCTTCTGCAACAAAGGTAAGTGTGTCAGAAACTACACGGTGTGTACCAGAGTGATGAGAAAAAAAGAATTCTTCTCCACAATGTTTGGGTGTAAACTTAGATTAGGGAGTAAAGACTTTGTGAAAGAGAGCAGTTTATGTTGCAGTGTAAAAATTCATGTCTTGCATTAGATAGCACTTTCACTGTCTGATGAAAAAATTTCTCTGCATGTGCCGTTACCACCTGCCTTCCATGTGAACGAAGCTGCAGTATTATCTAGTGATATTCTTATTGTACTGGTAAATCTGTTACTCTTCACTGTAAATAATTCATCTGTTAACGCTAATCATAAATGCGCATGCATGGGCTGAAGGAGAGGAGCGTTCTACCAAGAAGACAGAGCATTTATTTGTATTCCTGGTGAATGTACTTCTTCTTTCCCCTAAAGCTGGGGATCCACCTCACAAACAACCTCAAAAATAGTTGTCTGGGGAAACAACATTTGCAAAAGGGAGAAGTGATATTTCTCTGCCCTTTTCATCTTTATTATTGAGTAAGAAGGTCTGGAATATTATTAACTTCTTATCTCTCTCTTTTTTTTCTTTTTTTACCCCCACCAAAATTGCTTTATGGCTGTTTCATTGCTTCATTCCCTTGTTCATCATCCAAAAAACTCTTCTGAATGTTACAAACATTAAGTCTTTGCTCAAAGTCAGGATACAAGAGCCATGACCCTCAATACAAGGCAAAATATAGTAAGAGACCAGTATTCATTTTGCAATACTTGCCGCTGCTCAGTAGTGAGAAAATCAACACAGGAAGAGAAGAATGGCTCCTGAGTATCTCTAGGTGGAACATGTCTAAAACAGTGTCCCATTCTCCTGTCTTTATTAGAGAGCTGTTGGAGTTTGTGTAGTTTGTGGCGGTTTCGCAGCACTGCATTTCTGGCAGAGGAGGTATTTTTGTACCTAGAGTTCGTGAAGGTAATGATGTGAAGTAACCCTAGTTAAAGTGGCTACGTGTATTCTGTGGTAAACATCCTGTCCTTGTCCTCAGTACTTAACAGGAACTGCCTGACAACTGAAAGTAGGATAGAGCGGATTTTCTGCTTTGTCACTCAGGTCAATATTTCCTTGCACATTTTGGTTCAGATGTGTATGTTTTCGTACTTAACAAAGCAATACAAGTAAAATTAGCTGCTGAACAGTATGGTTCCCATGTTCACCTCTTATATCATGCTGAGTGATTTACATCTATATTTTCAGAAATGGATTTCTGGTTTCAGATGCTGGGACTTTTTTCTCCTTTAAAACTATTGGCCTTGAGAACAGTGCCTCAACGTTGGCCAGGCCTTTTTTTTTTTTTTTTGAGTACACAGATAAGATCTTTTTTTTAAAATCTGTGCTGAAGTACTGTAGTTTCTTTATGAACAGGGAGGACTTTGAATGGGTGATTTTGGTGTTTTTAAATATGATACTGCTTTTCATATAATCAGAATAGTTTGGGTTGGGAGGGACCTTAAAAACCACCTAATTCCAACCACCCTGCTGTTGACTATTCTATTAGAGCAGGTGACTTAAAGCCCCATACAATTTGAACACTTCCAGGGACGAGGCATCTACAACTGGGCAACCTGTTCCAGTGTCTCACCACCCCCATAGTAAAGAATTTATTCCTAATGCACAGTCTAAACCTACTCTCTTTCAGTGTAGTGAATGTTACAGAGAATAAAAACTTCAGCTGATTTATGGTAAGATCTCAGTTACATGATAGATGGCAGTCTGCTAAATCAAACTAGAAGGCACAAACTTACAGCTTCTCAGAAGACAGTCCTCATTTGAACATGGTAGTACATTGTAAAATGCTGCGTTATAAAATAACATTAGTGTAAAAAAATACAGAGAATCTCCTTTCTGAATAAATCCAAGGCTAATACAAGACATGAAACTAACCACCAGGGCTATAAAGACTCTCAAAGAACTTGACTCCTCACAGTTTCCTTTTGAAATCATATAAATCAGTGTCAGGGGATAATCTCAGAATAATCAGCCATGTGTACTCATTGTTTCTCCAAATGCATATTTAATTCTTTAATTGTGATAATGTAAAAGTCACAAAAATTACAGCAAACTCTAAATTAGCCTTAAGTGTAAGTCCATATAAGATAGTATTAAGTTCTGTCAAAAGTGTTTATTTGAAAATGGACTTCTGTATTGAAAATACATGTTCTGTTAAATGCTGTCTTACATATGCTTCTATTATGTTGTGTGTGCATTGGCACACACCCCCCCACACCCCTGCCATCTTCTTACCTGCAGTCACAACAGCACAGACAACCCTGTACTTTCCTATCCACACACACACCTTTGCACCTTCCTGCGATACCCACACCTACACATGCAGACTTACTTTCTGCGTGCTGCACTACGAACCCCTAGCTGGACACAGGCCTCTGCACATCTCCCCCACACACTCCACATACATGCAACTACACGTCTGTGCATACAAAGCCCCTCACACACACAAACCTACATATAATTTCTGTCTCACCTACACACATGTAACTCTACATCCCTCCACAGACACATGAACCTCCACACAGTGTTACAAGCATGTACCCACACGTACTTGCACACACATCTGCAAATACCCGTCCATCTATATTCCCTCCTACACATAAACACATTCTACCTGCCAACCTACATAAATTCAAAATAACCCAACCAAAATGCGTGTGGGGATCCCACCATACGCGTGTGTATGTGCACATGTAAAGACACACAAACATCTACTAGTTCTGTGAGCTGGGCTTGGATTTAGACTGAAGCATAGGCTTTACATTTCATATGAAAACTATTGAGAACAGTGTGTTATAGTACATCTCTGTCTGTATAATCCCATTGCCTTTAATGTTTGATGCAGCTTTTGCTTAAAACCGGGTAGTCAATAAATATTTGGTGGGCATTAAGGAAAAACATCCATTTTCTGTCTTGGCTTCTGGGGACAGCTTGAGTTCAAAACAAGAGCTTTTGTGTTCTTCACCAGTGTGAGGAGACAAGTCTGTGATTACATGCCTGCAAAGCACAGCCTTATGTGATGCCATACAGAAACACCTCAGGCAGGCCTGATGGCCGTGGGCAGCAGAAACCTTTCAGCTGCTTTCCCTGCCCTCTACCAAAGTGAGGGATGCTGTGATGGGTTGTGTGATTTTTTTACTGGCCACTGTGTTGTGTTGTCTCATAGGCAAGTCTTTGATCACCCAGTGAACTAAGCCATAGAATTGAAATGTACCCTGTGTTGTGGGGGAAATCACAAACACTTTTCTGTTAGGGTTACAACAGAGCCATGCTTAAATCCTTAAATCCTTAAATCCTGTAATCAGGAGTCTTCATCATCGTACATAAAGAGTCAGACAAAAGTTTTACAATCAACATTGAAAAAAAGAGAACAGAATGCAGTGAAATTATCTATGTCAGCAAAGGGATTTCAGTAAAATTTTAATGGTTATCTTTGAATAACTTATTTTTTCTTACATTACAGAAAAATATTGTTCAATTTTTCAGAGGACTGTGCAATTTAAAAGATAAGTATTTAGATCTTGAATACAAGTCCAAAAATTTTCCCTGCTCCTTCACAGGTGAAAATGAAGACTGGAAAGCAGCGATCCTTACCTTTTCTTGCCTTCTTTGCAAGTTAAGCAGAATAATAATTCCACTTATTCTGAAGATCCTGAATGTTGTCGCTTTTTCCCCCAGTTGTCTGTAGTGCAGTCACCTATGTTAGGGGAGAAAGAGGAATGAGAGTGTTTCTTCAGCTCTTAGTGGTGTTCTACAGATGGTAGTTGCCTCTCAGAAGAGAGAATCCCATAACTCACTGTAGGCTTTTCATTAAGAAAATGAAAAGAACATGGAAAACTCAAAAAATATCCAAGGTGTGTTCACATAAGGAGTATCCATGTGAGGAGGATGAAGGGTATTTTCAGTTAAGAACCCTACATTTTTTTCAAGCAAAGAACTGGTTTCTATAAAACTGATATAACTCAAAAGGCAACCTTCAATACTTTCTGCTCAATTCTGCTTGACTTTTGCCTGCAACACAATTACTTTCTTCCGGATTGCTTATGCTTTTAATTTTTGCTGGGGTGGTTGGAAGTTATCAATATACAGTTAAGTGTAGCATCTATTGTTATGGTATGCAGAAATGACCATTTTGTGTGCATTTGTTCTCTTTTACTGCTGTTTTTTTTTTTTGTTGCTAGATTTTGAACCTCTTTATGATACAAAGATGAAAACATGAATGAAACTAAAAGTACAAAAATTTATTGGAAGAATTTAGGCCCCCATCCTTCAAACAATTGCTTTTGTTAGCTTTGCATTGTGAACAGATATTGCAGGTGAAAGGTCTCATTATGGAGGGTTCACTGGAAATTAGAATAAGCAATTTGTAGTTACAAAGAAGCTATATAAATTCGGTTTTTAGAATTATTTTGCCTTTCAGTTCCTGTCCTGTTCTGCCACCAGAATAAGAAGAAAATTGCTTATAATGTGAGTTTTATTTCTGAAGCCAAAGTGTGACTGAAATTTTTATTGAAATCTTTTGCTTTTCTTTAAAAAATAAATTTCTTGGTCCCAAATTATGATGATTTTGATGATTTGCAAAGAAAGAAAGAAAAAAGAAGTGAGATTAGGAAAGAGTACTCATACACTTTTCCATGCTAATTTGCTTGTAGCTGTATATATTTATTTAGAGGGACTTCTTTCTAAATTTTTGTGGCATTTCTTTTGAGACGTGATTATATATGAAATATCTAGCTCATGGACCAGGAAAAACTGGGGAACATTGGGGGAAGAATAAATAATTCAAATAGAAAAATATCATATTTTTGTGTTAAATTTTCCCTGTAAGTTTGTGTATCGTGAAATAGTTGAAGCACTCTTTAAAGATATATAAATTCAAATGATTTGAATTATTCAAATGTTCAAATGATTTACCATTGTTATGAGCTAATCTTGAGCTGGTTCTCATTTTAAATTTGTGAAATGATACCCCGTACAAACATCAGTCCCATGGAGAGTTCTACTTTTCCTTTTCTAGACATCAGCGCTTTAGAACTCTGCAGAAAGAATTCAGCTGCTGTAGTACAAATAATAGTCTTGTGTAGGAAGACCTCTTTTCCATGAAGTTCCTTATCTATTATGTCATGCAGGATTTAAGAAATATGGTTCTGTAAGAAAAGCAGAAGTCGTCTTTTCTTTCAGTGCTTCTTTATAGTGTGTTCAGGGGATTCATCGGTGATTCCATCGGCTGTGAAATTGTCTTCGACAACTCCCAGTGTCACAGTTTAACAGTGAGACTCTGTGACTGGAGAGATTATTGAGGAGGGTCAGTCAAATTCAATATGAATTTGGTATAAGCCTTGCTGAAGTCAGTAATCAAGTGTCAATATACACTATCCAAAATGTGGAATGCATCTCTGTGTCTCGTGCTTCCCAGCTAAGTTCACTGATACAAATGCAGTTGACCATACAGAAGATCCAGCTGGAATTGACAACATATTAGATGCCCAAAAGGTACACTGTGTCTTTGTATATTATCATAGTCCTACAGGTAAAGTTAATATGAATTGTGTCAAGTGGTGTGCATGGTCCTTCCTTCGTATCTCTTTGCTGTCTCCTTCCTGCTTATGTTTTCTCTTTTCTTTTTTATGGTAAGATGCCATTATAAGGGAAGGTTCTAACAAAGTGTATTTACATCTGAACACGATATAACTGTATGATCTCCTGTGATGCAGATTTTTTGAAGCATCGTTTAATATTTGACATATGGTCTGATGGATTTCGGTTGTGTGTGTTGAGCTCTCTGTTGAGAGTGGTGTAAGTTAGAACTTTATATTCATCCTGAAATGAATAAGCAGCCAGTGAAGCTCAAGCTGCTTTGGTCTCGTAGGCATCCTTGCTGATTCATGAATAGGGTTAATGAGTTTCAGATCATGGGTGAACGTGGCAAGTATCCTCAGCTAAACATAATTAAGTAATACCTAATATAAATTAAATGTAAGTTAATTTTAGAGGCCGTTTCTTCATTTCAGAACCAAGGTAATTTTTTTTCCTGGCAGAAAGAAATAGAAAATACCTTTGTCCTTTGTGGGGTTTGTGCATGTTGTATAGCAAGACTTAACGAGAGCTTAATCACAGGATCACAGATTCATTTAGGTTGGAAAAACCGTTAAAGATCATTGAGTACAGTTGCAAATCTAACCAAAATAAATCTACCATGTCCCTAAGTGCCACATCTACTCCATGTCTTTTAAGTACCTCCAGGGATGGTGACTCCCTGGGCCGCCTGTTCCAGTGCCTCTCAACCCTTCTAGTGAGGAAATTTTTTCTAATATCCAATCTAAACCTCCCCTGGTACAATTTAAGGCCCTTTCCTTTCATCTTGTCACTTGTTACCTAGGAGGAGAGAGACCAGCTCCCTCCTGTCTATACCCTCCTTTCAGGCAGTGGTGGAGAGCCATAAGGTCACCCCTCAGTCTCCTTTTCCCCAGGCTAAACAACCCCAGCTCCCTCAGCTCTCCTCACAGGATTTGTGCACCAGACCCTTCACCAGCTTTTTTGCTTTTTGGACACACTCCAGCACCTCTCAAATGCACAAGCAGTACCTTAGTAAATTTATTGGATGTTTTTTCCTTCTGAGCAGTTATTTTTCTACTTTCTTTCCTAGGCTTTGAGTAGCTGCTCTTGGGCTAAAGTTTATGGACACTGTGGCATAGACTATTTATAGTGGATACTGGGTTGATGACTGAATTATAGACCTGAGGAATATATCAGGATATTCCTTATACCAAGCACAAATTCTCATCTTGGGTATATTTCCACACTGATTAATCACAGAAATCATAAACTGCTATCATAAAATGATACATCTGAGACATCTGAGCAACCTTCAGCTGGGAGGAATAAATGAATGTGATGACTCCTCTGTGTAATATAGACATTAAAACAAAATATGTAGATACATACGTTGTTACGGAAATTAATTTTCTTACAAAAAATCATTATTCCATCCACTCTTGGGAAGTCCTTTAGGTGTACAGTCAGCAATGTCCTGACAGAGTTGCTTGCTGCAGAAAACAGATCAGAGCTGTATAGCTGGTAATGACAGTGCTTGACTGGAACAACCAGCAGCTCTAACAATGTATCAGTAAGAAGCTGAAATTAAAAATATAGGATGTCTATAACCACAGGTTTCTGTAGTGACTTTGACTTTACTGAAGTTACCTGTGGTCAAAGTGTGAGAAAATCTGGAGCAATATTGTCCAGTTTTTCAACAGCAAACCTAGTCACAATGTCAATAGTGTCTAACAAAAATAAACTAAAAATCCTCATGTTTCCCAAGGCTCTGTTCAAATAATTTTGAAACATTTGATCATTTTCCTAGTTAATATCTAAATATTTCTATTTGCTAGTGTTGTTAGTATGGTCATTAGATCAGACCACCACTGTTTCCTGAATGGAGCTTCTAACATCACTTGTGGCTAATCTGCTGCCCTTTTCAATGGTCTAAAATAAGGCCTTATTTTCCTCCTTAAATCCTTGCAATTTCTCTTCACAGTCCTCTTTCTCTTCCCTGTCTCTTCAGTTTTGTCTTCAAGTCTTTCTTGATCACATTCCAGATATGTTGTTACATTATCTCTTTACAAGGTGCTGCATTTTAAAATTATAGAGTTTTAACCTTTTCCTGAGTCCATTAAGAGTCTTTAAAAAATAGATTGAATATTCTCTTTACCTTAAAAGCCCTTAATATATTAGAAATACTCTTTTTTCCTGTCTTTTATTGCCATGTCTCTAAAATGTATTATATGACTACTGTGGTGGTTTTGTTTCCCCCACAAGTATACTTTTTGAGTTATTTTTGTCCCTGTGCTTGGAAATTCTCATTTCACTTTGCCTGGTTATTCTAGATATAAAGCCCTCTAGAAACATACAGTTAATGTATTAATTCCTGTGACAGTTGAATCTCCTTTGGGTCTCTACATCTTCCTTTCTCATACTTGTGTAGTCTATCTATTGTCTGCTATTGAACCTTAAGTTCCTTAGGTTAAGACTGTAGTATGTCTTCCTTCTACAAATAATGTTTTTACCCAAGGCTAATTTTTCCCTGTCCTTCATTTGCAATAAAAAGCTTTATGCTGCAAACAGTTAAAAAATCTGAGTGACAACTGAGGCAAGATACTGTCAAATGTGTGTCCAAGGAGGGCTTGATTTAAAGAAAGTCGCTCTATATGAGAGTGGCTTCCCAGGGGTAGTCCGCGTTACCAAGTTGAATAATGCAGAAGGGCTTGGAAGTAAACTGTTTAAGTTAAATAAAGGCCACCAACTGTCAATTTAAGAAGGCTGGTGTTCATTTGAATTGTGTGTTAGACATTCATCTCCCAAATGTCTATTACGTCTGTGTTACTTCAAGAATCTGTTTGTTGTATTTTTTTTTTTTTTTAATGAGTAGTCTGTCATTTTAAACACAGTTGTTATAAATCAGGTCAATTCCATCATTTGACACAGATTTAGCATAATTGATATTCTGATCCGTTTTGATTTAATGCGTCTCTGGATACTTCTAATAGTGTTCTCAGTTCTGAATAAGTTGTTAATGAGGCATAGTTTCTCACGTCTTTCTGCAGCTGTATTATATTGTAGGAAGTATTTCTTTCTGGGGATAGATTTGCACATCTGTTTCATCTGTGAGTAGTCAGAAGTAGAGACCTGAAGAGCTGTAAGGATGGAAAGATCACTCTGTCCTGCTTTCCCTGCTGAAGCCACTGGAAATTGCTGAAAGGTCTCTAATTATGCATGTTTGCTTGGGTTTTTTTGCTCAGACTGTGAAGGTAAGCCTTGCTACCCTGGAATTATTTTAGAAGTTAA
This sequence comes from Corvus cornix cornix, assembly GCF_000738735.6. Lineage (NCBI taxonomy): Eukaryota > Metazoa > Chordata > Aves > Passeriformes > Corvidae > Corvus > Corvus cornix. The sequence continues at coordinate 33,065,537 of NC_046357.1, forward strand.
TTCTGGTATATAAAAGGCTCGGTGATAAATTGTTTTTCTGACAGATAGTTATTGGGACATTTAGATTTATATGTCCGAATTTTGTTTTCCTTTGTAGAAGTCCATTTAAACGGTTTTCCCCTCCTCTGCTGTTCTTGCTTAGACATATCTATGCATATTTTCTGAGCTGTATTGTTGATGGTTATTTCTGTTATCCATCACTGTTCTTGCAACTGTTCTGGCAGCTCTGCCTGAGATAATTCTGCTCCAAAAAGTCTCTCTAATAAAAATATGTCCAGGCTCTTAAGATGTCGACTCCTGTTACCTAGGGTTAAAGATGTTCTTGGCAGGGGTAAGGGTGGTAGGTGGACACAAATATGCCCCAGGTTGTAAATAGGAGAGGGCAGCAGTGGTGCAAGATCACTCCTGGGGGGCCCACAGGTGGGCCACACGGAGCAGGACACCCCCAAAAGACTGCAGCCCACAGCCAGACCAGAACAACCTATGGTGAGGCAGGGGCACTGAGGAAGAGAAGGGTAGAAGCAATAATGGGAAGCTGAAACAAACCCTTCAGCATATGGTGGCAGAAACCCTAAGCACAAAGAAGCAGACAAAATCTGTCATGTGCACCCCTTCAGCCTCTTACACTGCCTTTTGCCTCACTAGATCCATGTGAATCGGTAGAACTTAATCTCTGGTGAAAATCAGGTAAGTTGAGACTGGGGAAGGAAGGAGTTGTTTCTTTATGCAAATGTAATAGTTTATGTCCTTTTTCTCAGTGTTCAAGTCAGTGATCAGAGGTTTGTGCTGCATGGCAATTAATTAATTAAAGTATAATTCCTCCACTGCAGACAGTTTTGCCTGTAACAGAATTTTATTCTGAAAAAACATAGTGATTTTTTTCTCTCAATGAAGAAGTCAGTGTACAGTTAGAACAATAAATGAGGTGTGACTGTGTAGCACAATTGATTTTTTATTCTAGCTGATGATTACATAAAACTTTAAAGGAGGGAGGTATAACTTCAACACTTTGTCCTATATTAGATTTTCTTCATAACTCCTCAAGCCTGGGCAATTCCTATGGATGCATTTAAAGTATGTAGCTTAATGTTGAGGTGCTTTGCTTTTTGGTGCAGGACAAGGGCATAGGTTAATTTTAGTATTCACTCTCCTCGTTAGTGGTGTGGAGAATAGTGGCAGTGTGTTCCACCACACATCTCTGCCAAGGGTGCTGCGTCGTGTACTGCAGCAGTACTTCTTAAGTAACTCTTTTGGGAGGAACCGATTTCCTTCTCTTCATTGAAGTGCCATGGTACATTGCAACACATTTGCCAGTTGCAGTGCTGGTTTTGCCTTGCAAATCGGGAAGAATCTTCTGCAGTGAGGTACAAGGATTTTACTTACGAGAAAGCAAGTGACTGACAGAAAAAAGTATGTGCTAGTGTTAATGCAGTATAGGAAAATCAGATCTGCTAGTGGTTTCATTCATATTGTAAATCTGATTGCGATTTGTATGGAGATGTGCTGAAGTAAATATAAGGAGAAGAAAAACAGAAGGATAGCGAACTATGCAATACCTTATCGTAACTTTCTTGTTTGTCTGCTCATCCTCCCAAACCCGTGTGTTAGGTATGGTAAAATCTGGGACCAAATCTTAATCCTAGGACCATTATCTGAGGCCTAAACTTAGTCTTTGAATCCTCCTTTTTTAGCCCACCCATAAACAGAGAAGTTGTTGCCAGTAGACATAAGGCAGAGCAGCATTCTTGGGTTGAACTGGAAAAGCAATCATTTCCTGGCAGAGAACAAACTTGGTTAAGTTATAAAGTGGTTTCACTTGAACAGAGCCCATGCTATCAACTTTTATTAGGTACTGTTTATCTTGGGCCTTATGGGAGTAAAGAGAAATGGAAATTTTAGGTAAACGCTTGTGCTGCATCTAAAGGTTTTTCCTTTATGAAGTATGGGACTGGGGAGAAATGTTTCATTTCATTTTGAAATCTCTTTCTTGTCAATTCAGAAATGGCCTCTTGACAAAAAAATGTGTTAAAAATGTAAAAAATACAGAAGAGTAAATCCATTTCAGAAGCTCACTGCTGCTTTGATAGATGGGCTTAAGAATTATGTGATGCATTTCTCTGAAAGGTAAGCTGCACATTTTTAGAAAGAGAAAGGGCCTGTGTACAGATTTTAATACACTAAAACCCATGCTGTACCGCAGTGCTTGCTGTGGCCTAGCTGAGGAAAACAGTGACACTTGAGATTCACAGGATCTAACTCTTTGTCTTTAGCCTCTTCACCCTATGCCCAAAAGTGATTACAAAAGCCAGCCAAGGCTTTTTATCCTCACATGTGCTGTATAGATCTGCACGAGGAGTGCTGGAATCAGCTAATAAACTCAGCCAGACTGAGCTGTGACTTTTCAGAGAATGTTTGGTTGTCTCCAGATGACACGCCCCAGAGCACCAGTGCTATAAGCATGGAGCAGAGCCACCCAAGCTGGTCTTGCGCTGAGTTAGCCCACATTCAGCACGTGTTTAGATCTGATGTTACAGTTAAGCTGATGTAATATTGCTGCTGCTAGAAGGGGCAGTCACATTCCCTCTGGCCCCAGCTGTTTTGCTCTGGTGTTGTTTTCAGAGAAGCATTTTTCTAGAGTCTCATATGAAACAGGACCCTGTGGCTGGGGTGACACACCCGTCACCTTCTCAGTCAGGCAAGATCTATCTGGGGAATAACCTGCTTGGGTCAGTCCACATCTGCAGGATGAAGTGTGAAGCATATTGCTGGCTTCTTATTTCCTCCTCATTCTGGCATTAATCATTGTGGTTCTTGGTGGTCATATTCTGTACTGTCTCAGGAACTCCTTTTTCACAGCCAATAAGTTGTAACAGGGATCAGCTGGAAGGGAAAGAGTAGAAGTCCAAATTCTTTATGAGCTGTTGAACCCAAGGGGAAAAAAGAAAGTTTCCTAGGACTATAAGGAACCTTCTGCATCACTGAGCAGTTTTCTGCTATTGAAGGCACTGTGCCATATAGTCCGTTCTTTAAACTTATCAAAGTCTGTATGAAAAACAGCTAGTGTTTTCTTGCCTCTGCTACTCCCATTGGAAAGACTAAGGATTTGATTGCTTTAGCAGGTAGGAATCTTCACTTTTGAGGAGAAGTTTATCCACTCTGCATTTTGTCTATTTATTTTTGTGCAAGCAGCTACTTTTCATCCTGGGCTTATTTTCCCTGAACTTTCCATGAAGACCAGACATGAGTTCTCTTTGGTTTTGTTGTTCTATGGGAAACAAGAAAACCTGTTTTTCATGTATTCTGTAAGTACCGTCTCTCAATTCCTTTTTCTGCATCTGTTCTGTTTTCTCTTTCATTCTTTAATGTATACAACATAAATTCAAGGATTTATACAGAACTGCTAGTTGTTCTGCAGCATTGCAGTGTCTCACCTGATACGTTTAAGAATTTTATTTTCCTGTTTCATATCTGCATTACTAGGACATTCAGACCAGTCCTTAGCTGGATTAAATGATGAGCTCCCAACATAAACAGTGAAGTTTTATGTTATTCTCTAATTCATTGATCTCATTATTTTGATACTGACTCATTCGATTTTTCTGATCCAGACCTTAAGGTCTTTCTTCTTAGTCATTTTATGATTCCATTGCTGTGCATTGTGACTGAGTGATTTCAGCATCAAATTTATGATATTTCTTCCAGCTTTATCACTAAAAATATTAAGCAAGGTTGGACCAAGCACCAGTCAGTGTTGGATCTCTCGAATGATCTCCTGCCAGTCATTTTTTCAGTTACTTATTGCCATCTCTTTTTCATCTTTCTCTTTTGGTACCTCATCATTCGCCTGACACTGAATATAAATTCCCATACGTCAAATATTTTACTTAAGCAAAGCTAGGAGATTGTCTATAACATGCTGTTATTAGAAAAGTCTACCTGGTAAAACTGATGGAATTATTATAGATCCTGTTACAATTTGTTTTGTTTGCAATTGATCTGGATACTAATTATTCTTTCTTTAAAAATCTATTCTGAAGTCTTGCCTATTAATGAAGCCTAGGCCTGGAAATTCCTTGATCACATTTTGGTAACTTCTGATTGTTCTGATCCTAGCTATATAAGACACAGCCCTGTGAATTACTTCTTATGCATACCTGATTGCTTTTCTCATTCATATTAGGACTTTTCCCTTGCTTTATATCCTCTACTTTCTATTTCTTACTACTATTGCTGTACTCTTACGTGCCCAATTTTCCTTTTATTATATAGTAGGTATAGAAATTACAGATACATCTCGACCTTTTCCCCTTTGCTTAGTGTAAGGCTCCTCTTGTCAGTCATGCCAGGCTTACTTAGAGAAGACTGTATCCCCAGGTCTTCAGGTTGAGCTGAGCCTCTCGTTCTGCTTATGTATATGTAGCACCAAGCTTTCCATGGCTGGCTTCCTGTAAACACAAATGTAATCCAAATCACACAAAAAATGCAACTTCCCTTCCTATAGTATCCAAGCAGGGGAATTGCAGAGCCTCCCTGCCATTCATCCTGTTAAGAAAAGGAAGGGGAGGAGTAATGATTACCAAAATAAATTTCATCAGACTAAGGGTTTTGTTGTGCTGTGGCTCTGTCTTTGTTTTGTCTTTTGAAATAGTGCTTTGAAGACTCAGCCTGCTATTTCTTGAATTGCTGTTTTCCTTTCCTCATGTCCTTCAGAAAAGGGAAGAAGGTGCCTGAAATGCAGGTAATGCTGCCAAAACTGCAGAGCAGATTTTCACTTTCTGTGTTAAATATAATCATAGAGGAGGCAGAATTTTGTGTTGCACAAGTAAGAAGACACATACAATGAGAACTTTCAGGTTTTCTTAAGAGCATTGTCAAAACATGGAACAAGGAGCACAAAAGAAAGTGAAGAAGCTACATCTGCAACAAAGCCTTTGCAGTATTTTTTTAGTCCAGATTTGTCAGCAGTGTGATATGTCAGATCTTTACTAGATGATTCCATCTGCACATCATTAGGTTCATAGCATTTGCCTTCTGCATAATACAGAGGTTTGCAAGAAGCACAGGCATATTTTTATGGCACTTTGTACTGAATAATCATGAAGCCCTTTCCATAGTATTCTGTCATCTTTGGGTGGGTGAGGATATGTGTCACGTCTCTACTACCTGGCAGGTCAGATACTGCTCTGTGCTGTGCTTGGATCAAAACTGAAGGTTGTTTCAGCTGGTGAAAAATGGAGTTCTTTAGTTCATGGATATCAGTCTGTCATGTATGTTGATCAAGCTGATAATATATTTTTGTACAGGTTACGAGTTCCTGTAGTGCTGTCCTTTTTAATCTCTGCTTTGGACATCACTGGTTTGGACATTGGACTAAAACAAGTCTTTTGATCCCACTGCAAGATTTAAAATCAGTATTTGTTTAAATTTAATTATAATTGTCTACTTTAAAATTGCTTGAAATTCTCTTCCTGATAAATATGTATTTTCAAAGATTCTGTCAGGGAAGTTAAGTTGTATCAGTGTGTAATAAAGTCCCCTGAGTCACAGTGGAAGTTTGGTAGTTCTCAACTGCAGAAAGTGAAATGCATTGTCGCAGTAATGAAATTAATATGTACACTTATGGTAGCAGAAGTAAAAATCAGTCACTACCTTTTGAGGGCCTGAAGTGGAGAGAGGAAATTGTCCATAAGTGAAAGAATGCTAAACAATAAAATTCTGTTACCAATAAAATTGCTAACTTGATGTTGTGGAGTAAAAAAATACTTAGCTTTCTAATAAAGATGATACTTCATATCTTGGTTATGTTTTCTGATGGGAAGTGTGAAGGACAGTCAGTGCATTCAATTACATTGAGAATTGGGGTGGTTAAGTAGGCTCTGAGCTTTGACCTTCATTTTGAAGGATGTGGAGGAAGAAGAAGGAATTCTCATGAGAACACTGTAGCTGAGAGTTTATGAGAATCCAGAACAATATGTTGTAAAGAGTGAAAGGAAAGCAGAAATAAACTAAAAAATGGCGATGTAAATGGAGTATACAGAGGCTAGAGAGCTCTGAAAAGAGAAGAGGAATCCAGCACAAGGGATGAGAGGCACAGCAGGCAGTGTGAGTGCAGTAGCTGCCTTCCTGCCAGATGAGGGCATGAGGCAGAAAGGGCACTGGCAACTGGCTACTTCCTAAAAGAGAATGTGTGCAGGTGACATTTCCTTCTGACAGTAAATTTGTATTTTGTGTAACTTCAGGTTATGTTTTTAACCTTAAAGCAGTGAGAGAAAAGTGAAGACCTCTAGGTTCTCAGGTCTTTCACAGACCAGATTCTGTTTTATTTACTGCAGTTAATTAAACCAGCATGAATTATTATAGTTTTGGTGTCCTGTCAATGGAAAGATAATCTCTGCCAAAGATTTGCTGTATCCAACACAATCCATAGACAGTTGTATCACAAATTACATAAATACATAACTATCTTGATGAATCCATGGGAAATAGTCGTTTTGTTTTGGTTTTGGTTTTTTTTCTCAAGGTTTTGGTTTTGTTTTGAAGATCTCAGTTATTAAAAGATGAGGTTCTAAATGAACAACGTCTTTTCTCAAAGCTGAGATATTTCTAAGCCACCCTATCAGTGATCCTGCTTGCACGAACATAGCTGAAATGACAGGAAAATATTCTGTGGAGAGGAAGGATAGAAATTCTTACACTAACTTCACTGGTGGTGAAAATATACTGCCTTATTCTACTTTTGAAGATATGCATTGCTTTATTTGGAATGGAGAATAAAAATAGACCTGATTTCGCCAGTATCTCACTTACACCGATCAGTGTTTCTTTGCACTTCATCACAGCACAGGACTCACTGGGCAGGCGATGAAGTGCAGTTCCAGGCACTCCCTGGAAAGATGTTCTTCACAGGAAGACTGTATAGTTTCATGGCCATATCCTTTTCTGGCAGTGCTATTCTGCACTACAGTCACTGCTTTCCGCTGCTTATTCCAGTCTCTAGAGATCACATCATCAACTGGTGCAACAGGGTGTGCAGTCATGTAGTGAACTGGATTGGAAGACTGATTTGCATTTAAAATAACTTTTTAATCTTTTTCTGTGCTATTTTTAGCCTGGTTGGCCGCTTGACCTAAGTCACAGCATGGCTGGATAAACCGATACGCTGCTGCCATAGTCATAGTGCAAAAAAGGGGTCAGGATAGGGGAGATAAAGACAGATCTAAAATAGCATGGTTTCAGAAGGAAAGGTACTCTGAATGTTCTTGTGTAGGGCTGGGCTGGCAAGCAGACTGCACAGAGAGAGTGCTGTGTGAAACAATCCCACTGTGAGGTGGGAAAATATTTGGCAAGTTTGTTGTGGGTGTGAATGTGCCATTAATAGAGACATATTAATATGAATTGAAAGGAGCTTGAGGTAAAGCAGCAAAAATAATCAGATCTGGGTACAAATGCATGAAGAGGATTGGCCAGGTGTGAGCAACTGGAGGAAGTGAGGATGGCATAGGAAGGTGAAAGTGCAGAAATACTTAAATGGTGTAAGCATCACTGATGACAAGGAGTATGGTAAAATAATGAAAAATAGCAATAAACTTATCTGGGTTTGGCTGGTTTGTTTTTTTGTTTTTCTTTTTTGATTTTTTACTGTCAATGTAATGCATTGTACCATCAGAAGGTTTCTGTTTCTGTCAGGAATAGGAAGTTCAATTTCTTGGAACTCATAGAGCTGAGTTGGATAAATACTAGCAAACACAGTATATGAAGTAATTCTCCATTGGCAGAGGGATGAATGACTGTGATCTGTTACACGTTTACATCTCTTAGAAACTGTTAATTAAAGGTGGCAAATGCTGTTGAAGACCACAACTGTATCTCAGATAGGAAATTCAAAATGAATGCAGAGTATGCTGTGCAATCATGTTATTGGCCATGCCTACTACCTTTTATCTGCTTGCTTTCTCTTACTCCTGCATATTGCAAGCATTCCTTCGCAACAGTCAACTATGAATGAGATGCTGGGTTGGATTCCAGTGAGGCTTGAATTGACTTCAGAAGTCAGAGTGTTATAGTTAAGCTGCACTATCTGTTTATAAAGCAAACCTCCTTGTGTAGACAGAGTTACTGGTGATTGGAATATTTTGAGACAGGAATTTTCAACTAGTTTCCTGCGCAAAGGTGAAATGGTTTGTAGCCTTTCATAAAGGAGTGAACGCAGAAATGTTTAATCCTGTACTGAACCAGCAATACGTATTTTCACTTCTCTGTAGGGTACTTTCAGTCTTGGTAAACTAGGACTGTAAATGTCTGATAGGTATTGACTGATCTTTTTTGTGCATGAGTGATTTACTTTGATTTTCTCTTTTTTTTCCCTTCATTATGTAATTGAAGCATTTTTAAAAAAATTGCAACAGTGAATACTATTAAAAATACAATTCCACTTAATGTCCTTATATTTCTAGTCAGGTCTGTTCCTCTCATGTACTTAATAATATAAATATTGGAGATGAAATTGAAGGGCCAATCGGAATGAAACTTTACCTTCTGGTCTCCTAGCAATCCCAAATGCTGGTTTTGGTTGTGCCTGGCTTTAATTATGCTGAATTCCTGGAAGCTGCTATCAGACTATTTCATTCCCCAATGGTAAAAGTATCTTGAAACCAAAATATCTTGTAAGGTTATGTTGGTATTTGAGTCGGTACTGGAAAAATTAAATTGCATTTGGTTTCTGGATGAAACTCTTATTTCCTTCCAGGCACTGAAGAAGACTAGATGGTAGGCTTGCTTTTTAACACATCTGTATTAAATATATAATATGGAGATATGGTTTAAATATAATTGGTTATGGTTTATGTGTAACTATGGAATTTGAGAGTCATCTAATGATTTTCCCTTTAAACAGACTTTTTAAATGTACCAATTTGGTACACGTGGAGATTTCATCATTTTAGATTCCTCCCTTTCATTCAGCCTATTTCTCATCCTTCTTGTGTGTTAGCTAATTCTGACATTTTCTTAATTTGAAACCTAATCCATAACATGAGTTGTATGTAGTCATGTGATTAATTCTACTGATTGTAACTCAATGTGAAAGACCTTTTCATAGTCAACTCTTTTGACTCTGTTCTCTCATTATCTTCTTCTTTAAAGTGCCTATGTAGCAGCGGTGCTGTACAAGAACAACCTGTTTTATTCTCCTTGTGATTACTTGTTTCTTGCCTTGCTTGTAAGTATGAGAATAAAAGGAGAAATGTGTTGGACTTGTCCTGACTTTTATAGCTCCACCAGCACAGGTTTTCCTAGTCTTGTATATTTTAAATTCCCTCCAATTTCTCTAACAAATGAAAATGGTGGGGTTTATTACATATATAAGTAGTTCTTGTAACAAATAAAATCACGTGACTGAATTCTGCTACTACTGACTGTGTATCTGAGGCTTATTATTGACTAAATTACCTTTCTTTGTATTGCAGTGAAGACAATACTTTGAATTGCAGTGAAGGCAGACTATAATAATAGGATGATTTGGACAAGGAATAGGGGTTTATATTAGCTGTCAAATTAGGTTTATTCTAATTCTCTTTGGATGCTCTTGGCCATCGCAGGACTGTACTGTCTGGTACGAGAGTATCAGCCCTGGGGTTAGGTTAGATTAAGAAACACATATTTTATGCTACATCTTCAGTTCTTGCTGTACTGAATTCATGAGCCACATAGACCACAAAGGGTGGTTCGGATGGTGAAGTAGTAATCCCATAAGACCTTTCTCTTAGACTGTAGCCCTTTACTCTGCACTTTGTTTATTTTTACCTTTTGTATCCAAGGATTTTAAAGTAAGCACTATGGTTTTAATTCCACTGAGGAATAGAATCAGCCTGCTGAAATGGAAGCATTGTTTACAAAGGTACTTAATCTTGTTATATTTCTTTATTCAGTGCTAGTTCTGAATCCAAGACATTCCCTAGTATTGTAGTGGTATATTATGAATAGTCCTGAATACTGTATGTGGTTGAGGATATTTGCTATGGATTATTCTACTGTTGTTCATAAAAGAAACTATTTATGAGACACAGTTGGGTTGATAGATAAGTTAATATCTAATGTAAAACAATTATCAGTATTTTGATGTATTGTGTGGTAGGTCATGTGACGTGTTTCTGAAGGCTGTGTTTTTCTCCAGGAAGATGTAGGTTGCACTTCTATCAGGCACAAATGAATGTATTTTCCAATATATAACTTCTAATGCATCATTAATTGAGCAAATACTTACACGTCTTGGAGGGCACTACTTAAATAACTTAATTTCTTAATGAAACAATTAATGCAATGAAATTTCAGATCAGCAGAGGTCAAGTCCTTCCCCTGTTCAGTGCCCTGTAAACACTATGGCAGCTAAAACTATGTTTCAGAAGTCTTCTTTCTGCTGTGTGAGGCTTCTGTTCCTTGTCACAGTTTGCTAAAAGCTACACAATTGCATTCTGCAGCCCTCTGGATCTAAAGCACGTCCAGTTTTTGCAAGGGAAGGCAGATAAACTCTTCAATTTAAGGGGTTTTTTTGCTATATATGTACAGGAGCCTACTGTTTGCCTGGGTTGTTATTAAACATGCTAAGGTTTAGTTTTAGTTGTACGGACTGGGAAAAAAGAAACAACCCACTTCTGGAAAGCAGCCTTCAATAACCTTTGCTGCCAGAATAGCCCACTCACTAATTGCAAACACATGGAAATATTTTTAAAGAGCAGGGCATGGGCTCAAAAATGACTGATCTCCTGCTCTGGTTCAGCATGTATGAATGACAGCCCTTAGTAACCCTGCTCTCTGTCAAAGCAGGTCTGCTGTATCACACTGTGACAAAGTACAGCTGCTCTACAGACAGTGGACACCCCAAAATATTTCAATGAAAACAGTTTATGCCAAGAGGAAAAAGATTTTGAAAAAAACCGTTGCCTTGCTAAGAATTAAAAAAGACATGATACTTTTGCTTTCTATCATTACATTGTCTGTGTTTGGAAATTTGAGGAGAATTCAAAAATCTTCTGTATTTATGTTATCTTTTCAGTGTTACTTGACACTTAGCAAGAATAAGTAATGGCTATAATACAAATGTTGGCCTATGCACAGCAGGGCCCTGACATCACAGCCTTAAAGCACTGAACACATAGTTCATTTTCTCTTCCCCTGTGAACTGTTCTGCTCCAGAAGGGTCATGTCTGTATAAACAGAACATGGAAAAATAAAAGACTGTCAAGTTTCTAGTAATTTTCATGTAAATAGCAGTTTATCAGTGACTGGGGGGGTTTTTGTTGGTTTGGTGTTTTTCTTGTTTTTTCATGTGAAATGATGAGCAAAATATAGATGTATAGTCACTCTTCCTTTGCCACCACACTCTTGAAAAGTGAACACAATTTACATTTTTAGTGATGTCCAATATATTCTGAGGACTATTTTGATTAGCTTTTGGAAAAACATCATAGTTCATTACCAGTAATTTTTTTTTAACAAGGTACTTAGAATTTGGGGTATTGTCATGAGCAGCCATCTAGTCCCATGAGGTATTTTGGTGTCTACAGAACCAGTTCTGAAATCTCAGGAGGATTAGAGTTTTTGAAACAACTCTTAATGGTGTTTGACATTTGTTCAGCTGCCTCTCTCATCACCAGAAAGTACAAAGTTCCTCACACATGCTTAACAGAAAAAAAGGTTTTGAGAGAGAGATTCAAGCTGTTGTTTAGTGAGGGTCATTTTATTCTACACTTGATGAAAAATCTTGACTATTTGGGCTGAATTTCCTTAAAGTTAAAAGGAAAGTAGTATGTCTCCTATTTTACAGAAGATGTGAGTATATGCTTTCAATCATAGTGGCCTATGAATTACCTTGTGTTTTAAAGGGTTTTCCTTCTTTCCTGGCTGCTATTTTTCATCATGTGTGATGCATATGAAGAAGCAAAGGCCACATTTCCTTCAGGTCTGAGGTACTGACTGAAAAATGGCATACAAGAGCTTGAGAAGAAGAGAGCACAACTGTCTCTTAGCTGAGCTCTGGAAATTCTGGCTTTGTAGTGCCTGCTTTCCCAAGATTTGGATGTTAAAGTTTTCCTGTTGTGAGTATGGATCAAGTTCTACCATGAGTTCAGGCTTGGTACTTCCATTATAGTCAAAGGGCTTCTGTTTTCAGAGTTTGCTACTTATGTTTCTAGAAAGTACATAACTTTAATGCAAATCTGACACTGAGGACTTAATTTAATCACTATCTGCCCGATCTGTGTCTTGTACTTATTTTTCTTTTAGTATTTGAAGTAGCGCTACAGTATCAGGAACTTTAGTGTCCCAAATACTGACAAGTCAGTAGTGATTATTTTATGATTTGATTTTAATTATTAATATTATTTATTATTATAAGTATTTGCTGTATACAACCAGGATGTTCATCACTGTCTTCAGTGCCTTGGTTTCTGATAAAAAGTTTTCATTTTGGAAGTTGAAGCATAACAGACCTTCAGAGCATTTATTGGTGTGCTGGCCTATGTAGCATTCAAAAAAACACAATTTACTTTCAATTTACTGAGAGTCTGCTAATTTTTCTGTTTATTTTGACTTTTGCTATTGGATATACAGTGACCAAACAAATCAAGCATATAGGCAGAGAAAGAGAAATAAATGCTCTTTACTCTTTGACCTTATAAAAGAGACAAAATACTTCATTTGTTGGTGGCAAAGCTTGGGACACAAATCAATTCCCGACATACAACAAACTGGGTAAGAGAAATGAAAACATAGTTTCTAGACAAATTAATAAGAGAAAATAATAAACAATAGATTTCATTCCATTAATAGTTTGGAATTGAATTAATTTAAAGTAAACTGTCTGAAAAGGATCAACCATTGCATTACACAGTGCAAAAGAAGAATTCCTGTTTGTTTTCCAGGATGGATACCTTTTCTGTGTTAGAACCACAGAGTGATGTGGTGGCTCCTGCTCTGTGCGTAGGTGGTATCTGCATTGTGAGTCCCCACTTACATGAGGAGCCTCACAAACACTGAATTGGAATAATCTAACACTTCTTTAATTTGTCTGTTTTGAACATCTAAGGTTTTCTTTTCTTCAGAGTATTTAACTAATTTATCTGTTTCTTTTCTACATTGCAGTCCAGTTCACTACAATTAATTTACTACTATTAGTTTACTAAATGTTTTTTCTATGGTGAACACTCTCAACATACACAAAAATGTGGGGCCCTACCTAGCAAGAATTTTTTATCACATCATCCATAATTTATCAATGTTGTTTTCATTTACCACCTGCCTCCCATTATGGCAGTTAAAATTGGCTGGTGTTTTTCAGGATTAATTTTCTTAAATGTAAAAGGTATGAAGTTGGAGGTGAGAAAGCAGAACATGGAAAATGACATCAATGTGCGATGTACATACATCTTTCATATTTATTATGAATTTTTTCCTTCTAACTCGTGTAATTTGTCGAGTTCAACAAATGTATAACTATTGCAATAAATGAGAAACTTCTCTCATAACAAGGGCTTCTGAGGTACACTGTTACTTTGGAAGTAACAGTATTCTGATTTTTAAATATTTTTAACATATTTAACATTTTTAAGTTCGGGTTTTTAGAAATATATTATAGCTGTTCAGGAGTGAAAGAGATATTTCATTTGGGAATCTGCTTTCCTGAATCATTTATACTTCATTTTGGGACTTCATGTATAAGAAGAGTAAAGTGTATCGAACATCTGTGTGATCAGGAAACTGGATCAGTGTTTGGAAACATTATTTATTAGGAAAAAAAATTATTTATTAGGAAAAATACTCCCAAATGCAGATTAATAAAGTTTTTTAATATTTTTCTATACTCATAAGTAACATTTGAATTTCAGAGTGGGCACCTGTATTAGCATTGCTTGATATTATCTTTAGAAAATTAAAATAATCAACCAACCCCACCCAGTTAAAAACCCCAGGCAATGAATCAAAACAATCAAACCAGCAAGCAAAAAAACCCCCCAAACAATAAAGAAATTTTCTAATTATTAAGTGAAATGAATTTATTTAAATATGAAAGTTTTAAGATCTGTAACACTAAGTTACTGTTGTAACAGTGTTGCACACCTAAACACTTAAGAATTCATTGTTGAGAGAGAGAAATTCGTACACATTTTTGGTGACATTCTTGGAAAAACTCAGACTTCAAGTATGACTGAGGAAACTGATTTCTTTTTTTAAAAAAAATTCTTTCAAAGACTGGATTCATTTAGTTTGGCAAAAGCTACAAAATTAATATGTATTTAAAAAAGCAAAGACTTAAGTGATTACAGCTTTTGGCTCTTACAGAGAAGGAAATGCCTTTAAAAATTCCATATTGCGCCAAAGTTAATTCTCTGCCTCCCCCCCTCTTTCTAGCCCCTGTTTAATGTTGTGTGGAACATCTGTTTGGGGAAAGTAAGGCTAGAAACAGATTTGTTAACCCTTCAGCTCATAGATGTCCAGGTTTATTGCAAGTCCGTTGTTTTCTTACCAGAATACTATGTTTTGGATACTTTTTACTACATTTATTTTTTGTCTGTCTCTTTCTCACCACCTTTTTGTTTGTTTGTTGTTTTTGTTTAATATAGGAAACAAAAAAAATGAGAGCAGAAAAGCAAACATGGCAGTTTTTCACTGCTTGGAAGAAAACAGAACAGACCATAAAGCTAGTGAGAAGTAGGTGCATTGGATAGCTATCCTGGACCTTAACTGTCTTCATTTTGGATATAAAGGTCTAAAGGAACTTTTCTGCATCTCTGAATGACATTTTTGTGAAGAGGTGCCTCGTGCCTGCATTGCAAGCATGCTCTGGATTTCAGTGAATGTGTAACGGCAGAGACACTTAGCAGGGAACTGAAAAATGAGGCTGCAACTTTGTTTACAGACACATTTTAAGAGAAGGTCATATCCAGTGAGCATGAGGCAGATCTGTAATATTCTAGGTTTCACAAATGAAAGGGGTAATCTGGATCTGCAGTCTCAATCTGTTTTCCTAAGTCTTCACAGCCCTTGCACATTTCCAGTTACCCAATGGTCTTTAACCATGGTTCTTTTGTCAAAGAGTTGGCTCCAGTATCTCTTATTTCTGATGCCTTGGACATGGCTACCTTTTGCTGGGTGTCCATACTATTTCTCCTGCTGCTGCTCAGGAGATAAGCCTGAGCTGGCCAGGGCCTCACCTGTTTCAGATGCAGGGTTTTCTTTTCAGTCCCTACAGATGTTAGCAACTGAATGCTGCTGTTCTCTCCACTCCAGGAGAGGTCGTCTCATCAAATACCCCCATCTGAATTCAGGGGAACACAGGTTTCTCTGAGGTACCTGAGTCAGCAAAGACATCACTTTCCCAGAAGGCTTTTCTTAAAACACCCTCTCTTTATTCACCTGAAACAGCTGAAATCCTCACCTACTCACTGTGTAGTGCTCTAAGTTTTGTTTGTTTCAAGTGATTTTGCTGACAGGGTTGTGGAACAGAACCAAAAGTCTTCAATATGAAGACACATGCTTTAAGTTTTCTTTAACTCAAGGTCACTTTTCTACCCAAGTCCATAGCTACTGTTGATTGACACTGCAGATTTAATTAAGTTACTGTTTCTGAGACATAACTAGTGAGATAAGAAGAAAGGGCTCGATAAATGGCATGGCAACTCTGTCTTTCCTCATGTTTGTCTAGGCACCAGCCTTTGGCTTGTGAAGAACTTTGAGATGCGTTCTTTGAAAATGTCTGCCTAGTAGCATAAGAGTTAGCTGGTTTGTTTCTTTCATCTCACAGAGGTAGTGTAGCACAAGATTCAGAATGTTTTGCTAGGTCTTTAGAAAACAGATGAGCCAAAATGTGCCTAAAACTGTAATTAAAAATACAAAATAACAGAATTAATATTGAATAATGATGTTCCTGTTTAGCTAGGTGAATGCTTCTAAGAATATATTTATCTAATAAATGATGAGATCTTTTCGAAAAGATCTCTAGTAAATTTTCTAAAATTGTTGAATATCAGTTAAAACATGTTTCAACCACCAAGACTTTGTTTTTCTCTGTTTATTGAGATTTCTTGAGGTGATAAGTGTTAGAGATTACAAAGCCTGTAACTACCACATATATGTGCTAAAGAGAGCATTCAAGAATTTTGACAGAACTTTGCTCAGAATATAGAAAGATAAATCAAAGGTATAAATGAAATGAAAACCAGGAGCACTGTTGAATACAAAACCTCTAAGAAACTTGGTTTAGCATCAGTTTGAGCCAATAAATCCGTATTACACAGCATCATTAGATCCTCCAGCTTTTATCTCTCGATACAGGTGCAGATGCAGTGCATAATTTTTCAATTGGAAATAAAAGCCCTATGGTAAGTTTCCAATATTCTCAATGCTCAGCAGCTGTGAAAAGGGAGTTTAGGGGTGCTGACTTCTTTTGAAGGTCCAGTCTTTAGCTTCTACAGTGTTTACCAGGGGCCAAGTTTTCATTTTTGTGTCTTAAAACTATTATTTTTAAATAGAGAAAGAGAAAATAAGTCTGCTTAACCAGATACTCTGAAATATGTATTTAATACAGTGAATTGAGTGTCTTTAAAGTCAGTTCTAGTGAGTTCTTCTGGATTGCTATAGCATGTTCTGCTTCAAGGAGAGAAGATAGATACTGTGTGTTGCACTTACATTGTTGAATCCTGTATTTACCATTTTGTTACACAGTGATGGTTCTTTGCCTTTCTTTTCTTCCCCAGAACTGCCCCTGCTTGGTTAATGCAATTATAATTATATTGTTGCTACTGCATAATTACAGTGCTGTAGGGTTTGTATGCTTAGAAGTTACATGCTTGGCAAAACACTGAAAATTGAAGTGTGATGGTTCACTGACTGTTAGACCAGTGTGACATCAGTTGTGGGCCCTGTCCACATGTTAAGTCATGTGGAGTGGTGAGTGCAAGAAGTACCACATTTAAAAAAATATATGAATAAAGATGTTAATTGGTAGGATGTGTCACAGGCATTTCTATTTCAGCTCAAGCATGGCCTGATTTTTTTTATGTGAAGATGATGGAAAAATGCTTAGTGCTTCAGATGCAGGCCACGAAACCACGATAACCTGGCTTTGGGTGTACATATCTGAGCTACACAGGTTCTGGGATTAAGCAAATATCTCTATCACTTCTGGCTGCTGTTTAACAAACATATCTGTATTTCTGAATTGAGTGTGTAGGGTTTATTTCATTTGTACCCAGCTGGAGATGACTATAACCCTCCCATGTGCTTTTGGATGTTGCAGGATCTGTGTTCCCAGATACATCTGCTCTTTGTCTCCCTTTTACAGTCCAACTGAAACCATTTCTATTGTTCTGTGCTGGATAGTGGAGAAAAAGGATCTGTCTTTGGGTACCAGGAAAGAAAGCTTCTGTTCTCACTTGCATCTGGCTCCAAACAGCTGTAGCCATGTTCAGTCATAGAGTTTTAGGTCAGATGCCATGTCACCACTTCTCAGTGACCATTGTAGTGTTACCAGGAAAGAATGGGCAAACCTCTTCCTTAGCAAGCTGACTAGGTTTCCAACTCACTGCAACGCGTTCCTGTCAACCTCTGGAACCCCAAGGTGCACAAAGCCACCTTGCATGGTACTGAACGTGAATGGGAAAGTGAGGCTCTTACACTGCCTAAAGTTATTGCTGTATGAACTTCAGTAAGCCAGAATTTTCAGACTTAGATGTTTCATCTGCTCAGCCTTGGGTCTGAGGAAGGCCAAGGCATAGGTCTCTATAAAGGAAGATAAAGGGGAAAATGATTCTGAGTGGAAAACAAGCTTGGGGGCAGGAGAGACAGTGAACAGGAGAAGTTCACAGAGAGCATCACTCAGGTGCTCTCAGGTACGCTCTTCTATTCCTTCATCCTGTGCCCCAAAGCAGTTCTACTGCTGTGCCACCTCCTGCCATAGTGGAGGTTAATGCCTGCTATTGTGCAGTGTCTGCAAAAAGCCTGATGCTGGGAGCAGCCAGAGCTCCTTTGGGATTAGCTCAGTTCATCAGAGCATGGTGCTGACAATGCCAAGGTCATGGACTCAATCCGTGTATGACTCATTGATTTAAGAGCTGGACTCAATGATCCTTGTGGGTCCCTTCCAATTCAGACTATTTTGTGATTGTTGCTCTTCTGTGATTATAGTATGTACTTGGGTCTCATGGTGGTGCAGAGAGGAAAAGGGTTAGCCAAAAAAAAAAAGACTTTTTAATGCTGTCATACTGCATTTATCTTTGGGACAGTTTCATGCGTCCTCAGTTTCCTCTTTTGCTGATCCTGTGAGCAAATAGCTGGAAGACGGGTGGACACCCACTGGCAACTGCCAGAACATCTACAGGGCCAGTGGTACCTGAGGAGGTCATGGATACAAATGTCTTTATAACAGTACACTCTTACTCATTTTGCAACATTTTTACTACCTAATATGGTATCAGAGCTCAGGCAACTGAAGCTAATTATATCAGCATAGCCAAACAGGATCAGCTTCATACCTTTCAGGTAACTCATTGTGGTTTGTGAGCAAATTAGGCTTTATAAGTTGTTTGCTTTTCCCTGATAACTAAGACTTGTTAAAATTTATTCATATATGATTGTAATAAGCAATTAGATATGATATATACTCATATGTACGGCTCAATAACATATCTGCAGATGGTACCTCTGCAGTAAAAGCCTTGGTGTTTTTTATTCTGCCTTAGCAGGGAGCTGTCTGAATGGACTTTCTTCATTTGAATAGAAATAACTTTATCTTAACAAGATACTGAAAATTTTCACTGGAGGTGGTGGAACTGTAAATAAACTGTATAATATCACATGCTATCACAGATCAAAACTGTGAGGAAAACCTCTTGTTAACTAAGTGCCAATAGAGAGTACCATAGAAAAGTATGTTCAAATTTTATGCTAATCAGTATTAACACAAACTAATCTTGGTGGAGGCAAGCTTGATTGAATTGGCAAGGTAACTGGGAAAGCTAGTACCTTAATCTTAGTACTGTGGCTTTGCTTGAGAACACCTACATTGTATCACAACATGCCATTTCCATTCTCAAGCAACTTACATTTTGCTTAAGTGATGTAACTGCCTGGTTAAAACACAGGCTGGGATCAGGTATGCATCAAATTAACTGAGCCAGTGATACGAGTTTCTAGGTAATTACAAAGCTGGCTAAGCTAGTTCTGCTTCTGCTGATAAACACAGCTGTAGAAGTTTGTTAGATGTTTATATAGGGAAAAAATGGGAAAACATTAGTTTCTGCCTTTATTTTACATTAAATTGTTCTCAGCATGTCTCCTCACATTGACTAATATCAAACTCTTTGAATCCAAGTGCCAGCTGAACTAGGCATCTGGCCCATACCATCAATTTGAAGCATTCTGACTTCACCTGGACAACTTGACTGCTGCAGAAAACACCTTGTAGCCTACATAGGCCCTTTGAACTCCCTGCTCATTTCTCTTAGGGAAACAGAAGATAAGTTTGTGATAGTTAAAAGACTTAATTGAAAGCAACTTGATGAAGTCTTTTCACTACACAATCTACGTAGTTATGGAGGTATTGTTATATATCAAAGCAGTTGTTATGCTCCCACCCCAGGACTTTAAAGCAAATGCATTCTGTGGCCTCAGGTGGAGCAGGTAGACTAGTGCCTCTCTTGTCAATTTTACTGATGTAATTCAGTTTTGGGGAAACTTCCTCTATTGTCCCCCCTAGACGCCATGCCTTGCTGTCAAAAGGTGGAGTGAAAATACTGCTCCTGTACCATGAGAAAGGGAATAGATTTGTCTTAAACCAGAAATGAGCTCTTTCTAATTTTTTTCGAGTTCAGATAATGGGGATGGTGATGTCAACTAGCAAATTGCACTGTCAGCTCCATGCTGCCGTATTTTTTTAAAAGAAGAAAATGAGATCTTACGCCCTTCAGTTTCCAAGCACTGTATCTAATTCCCTTTTCCTCCAGGTTCTAGGTAAAGAAAAAGAGTGTAGAAAAAAATGGATATAAGTGTTTCTGACTATAATTGAAATTGGAAAATCGGAAAACTGTTACTTTCAATCTTCTTTCAATTTTGTTTAGGTTTGTTTTTGTTAGGGTAATATTGGCTGTCTTTGGTAATTAAAACAGTTTAAAGGTTTATGAGTATGTTACCAGTATCCCTTTTTTCTGATGGAGCAAAGCACTTATCGGTAGTGTGGTTTAATTTACATTTATTATGTTTTCTCATTTCCCAAGATTTTAAGAATGTTACTGTAAGCATTTATTATCCATGGTTGTGCTATTTGTGCATAAAACAAGTGTTGGAAAAAAACCCCAGTAAAATAAAATCCCTTTAACATTCATATGGAAGAGAAAATTACTTTCCTAAAATATGTTTTTAATTTGAAACCTATTGACTCAGTAAATACAGTTTTATCTGTAGGAGTGAATTGAACTGATTGTTTCTCGTTACCATGGACTTTGAGATTTTAAATCTGGATCTCAGCCTCTCACCTCATTTTTATTCATGGATTGTAAGAGAAAAATAAGGTTTCCTGGCTTTTAAAATCCCAGTTGGTTTTTCAGCTTTGAATGAAGTAGTTGAAATTTGGAATGAAGCAAAGACTCACAATGCACCTGTGGAATAGTCTGTTTCTGTCAAAAGCTGGTTTAGCATTTTAGCTTATTCTAGCTCCAATTCCTTTGTCTTTGGCTTCTGTTTCTTCAGAGATTTTGTTGTTCTTGAACACTTTAAATACTATTGAATATTTTTTTTAGCTTAAATTAATTGTTTTTACTAGGTTACTGCTTTGCACAGAATATAATATTTTAATCTTTAAATATAAATAGGGTGTTTGAAAACAAAAATGTTTTTAAATAAAGATGTGAAAAGCAGCTATAATAAAAAAAAATTTATCCACCCTGCCCAGATCCCTCAGAGATCTGAGAAAAAGTGCCTTCTAGATGAAAATAAATTCAATAGAAAGCAATGATAGATTTTTCTACTTCAGTAAACATAGTGGTTTTTTTTTTGCTCATCACTTTGAAAGCAGACAGATGCAGGGGGGAATGTAGTTTTACTCTGTCAAAGTGCCATTCATACAAGATAATTGTTTTGTACGAAAGATAAAATAGATGTTCTAGTTGAGATTATTTTGTGAATGATTTCTGCCATGGCAAACTTTCACTTTAAAGCATGGAGCAGTAAATACACCATGTTTTTGCTCCACATGTTTAAAACAGACATGTTTCATCAAGGAGTATGTGATCTTGGCCTTGTACACAAATAAACAAACTTTGCCATGTACTGCAGGTGGTACTATTTCCCTGCCAAACATTTAGGGACCTTACAATTGCAACGCAGGTCTTGTTCCAAATACCATGCAGATCTCTCACCTCTTACAGGTGAGACACCGATTAGGCATCTTTACAGCCTCTTAGAGCAGGACGACAGGCTTCATTTTCTTTTGCGAAATAATTCCACTGTCATGTATTCTTTCTTCTTTTCCTTCACAGTATATTTATGAAAGTATTTTTCTCCCTTGATCCAGAGTATAGAAAACGCTTTCAAGATCTGCATTGCTAGGTAGGGGCTTTATATGTTTATTACTTCTATCACATAATTTTTCTTATAAACTGTGTGCTTACATAGAGGCAAGCAGGAAAATTGAGTGTTTCTAGAAGGCTGTCTGACAATCAAGGTCAATGTCATATTTTCCAGCAAGAATACCAGATCTATGTCATGTGTGATTTAACCAGCAGTTTCTGCGTGAAGAACAGTGTTCACTTTGTTTATTGGAGGATTACTGAAAATCCTATAATTTATCACTAGTCCGTCAGAAATAAGCTTTGGCTGATTTAGTGCCTCATTTGGAATTGAAATACACGTATTTTATCTTAAATGTTGGGTGTTGTGTTTCAAGTCCTACATTCTAGCTTCATGTAGAACACAAATAGTTTTTGTAAAGTGACAAAATGTATTAATGAAAAAAGATGCTTTGAGACACACAGCTATGAGTTTAAAATGTACTGTTTACTTATTATGAAGTTGTTTTTCAAAAGAAAATAACTGGACTGCAAGGTTATTATAATGAATGATGAAGGTTTGTTGTACTTTTTCACATAAAAACTAGCATGTGTAGCTTTAGAGGTCTGGACTGGATGATTTAAAAAGAGTAAATGCCTGTTTCTTACATCAGTCACAGCTCTTGTCTCTATGTTAAGTGGTGAGTGTAGGCTGCTGAGATTAAAGCCATTTAAAATTTCTGCTTCCTTAAAATCCTTTTGTCTTCCTTGCTCTCTGCTTGCACTTAGGTTACATGGTACAAGACAATTAACAATCATGTCTATCTGGCTGTGTTATCCAAAACAATGTTCTCATTCTCTGTAACAGCAGAAGCGCCATTATTCTGATTGTGAAACAACTGGCTTGTGTAGGTCTAATGAACTTGTAGAGTACAGCTAAAACCCTGCTCAGAATTGAGGCAGATACATAAACAGGCACTTTGACTAAAGTGTAATGCCTTCTATGTGCAGATTACATTTCCTTATGAGAAAGGCTAAGACATCAGATAAAAGCCATATGCAGTTTTCCCTTTCCCTGATTCTGGTTCTATTACTGCCAGTCTGTTCTCAAAAAGAGTGGCTGGGAAAGCTTTGGGTTGGCTTATGTTTCCTCACATGAGCTACCAGGAGGTTGAATGACTTTATAGAATTAGCAAGCTGTTCTTTTAGAAACAGGAGTTAATGAAATGACTCACTCTGGCACTTAACGGCACTTTACAGCTGCAACAAATGAGTTTCAGTTAATACATTTTCACAGATATTAAGAAATTGAAAAGCTCCAGGAAGAGGATTAGCCGTTCAACCTTTAATCATTTTTATGGTTAAAAAGTATTTTATCTGAACATCTCTCATTCTCATCTATAAATTAAGCTATTAGTGTATTCTTCTAGAAATCATCTCAATGTTAGTATTCATGCAGATTCAATCTTTTTAGCCTGGGATTAAAAATAAAACAGTGTACACTTCAAATTGTGAATGTCTTTGTGCAAAGAAGTTGCACACTTGATGCCCTGTATCTTATCCATCAAGAGCTTTCTATTTGTGACTCCAAATTATATTTCAGATGCCATGTTTTATTTTTCCCTTTAACCCTTGGCTTCATATATTTTCTAAAAAGCTTTCCAAGACTTGGGTTGCTTTTTGCCTTCATGTCTCTGAAGCTATGTGAGAGCTGGAGGCTTAGGCAGTATGGTTAAAGGAGCTTATGTTATACTAGGCATGCAAGTAGGTGTTCTGCTGAGAACTCTATTTGCTAGCTGGCTTCCTTTTTTTTCCTGCTGGGTCTTCTTTTCCCTCTACCCATATATCATTACATCTAACCTTTTCTTGTAGAGTCCTGCAGTCCCTCTGTCCTGCCTGTCTTTTAATTCATCTCCATATGGAATTCCTTCCCTTTGCTCTGTTTGGTTAGCCAGAGTGAAGTTGCAATACCTGCTGCTGGACAAGGAATGTGGCTGATCAGCCAGATGTGGACCATACAGCTGGCATATATGCCCTTCCTCACTCAGCAGCCGTGCTCCACTATCCCATCAGATTTGCCTGCTTTGTGATCCTTTGGCTAAACACTGCATCCTGCCTCTCAGTGTGGAAAGGCAGTTTTAACTTTGCCCACACATGTTGTAGGTCTGATATGTGTCTGTTGACTTAATGAAGAAGCAAGTGACAGGAGTAAACAAGATGCCTTTAAATACCACAGATGATTTCTGGTATAGTTGGCGCCTGATTTACTGTTTTTGCCGGTATTAAATGTTATGACAGGGAAGCTGAGGTAACACGTCTGCCATCCCACCAAACTCAAAACCCAAGCAGCTCTGAAAAATATGCTGTAATTTGTGGCTTTAAGAGCCATTGTTCCAGAGAGAGCAAATTGGAAAAGAGTATTTTGCAGTGATCAGAGCTATTGACGGTGTCAACCGCTGGAACAAAAATGCACGCAGTGCTACCCAGAGCTAGGGAACTGGGGTGCCGCCATCAACTCCCAATGCAAAGCTTCACAACTGTATTTTTCTTCCTCTTCTTTCTCACCTGAAGATCAGCTAAACCACAGATGCCATCACTGTCTTGGTTTGGTTACGCAGGCCCCCATCCCCATCTCCCCCTCCTCCCCCTTCTCCACACCTACTTTCCTATGCTTCCGCAGAAACAGACGTATTGTCCCAGGGGCAGGTTCTGTGTTTGTGTGAGTTAAGAGTGCGAGTCTGATGTCTTGGCTCATTAAAGGAAATGGAAATCCCATCTCACCAAGGTCATAAACACTCACCTTTGTGCAGGGTACGTGGTCACTACCAGTGTTTTATCATGAAACCCTTAACTTTTGTTATGTGCTTTGTGAGGTCTGAAATGTGGCATCCAGAATGCTGTTTTATTAATTTTTTTGAGCTAGTTTTCAGAAAATTACTCAAATTGCTACATTTTTGAATATCTTTTAAAAGGTGCATGCTTAAAAGATGCTGGAGGAGTGAGACTGCAGAGAAAAAACTCTGAATTATTATTTACTGTGTGTGTATTTATGCACATGCAGGTTATTCCTACCTATGTTGATGCTCTCTGCAATGTAATACAGACTATCTTTCATTCATACATTGTTTAGGTTTCCAATTGCCTACAAATAATGATCATTTCTCTTGGTGCTGTCAATTTTGAAGGGAAACATGCATTCAAAATGCTGGAGATAAGAGACGCAAGAATTTCTACTTCTGGGGACTCTTGAATCAGCAAGATCAAAAGGCTCCCTATTTGAAAAGGTTCACCCGTTTCTATTTTTGAAGGTCTGCAGAGCACCAGTCTCAGTTTTAAGAGTTAGGAGATTGTTTAGTATGTAGGTAATAACTCTTCCATAACACGTCTCCAGAGCTGTTTATACATGAGCAAAGTTATACATTTCTGAAAATGAAAGGAGGCTTGAAAATGTAGCAGTGTCTGTTTATAGATTTAACAATGTTAAATCCTAGCAGTCAAAAAACATGACTAGTAGATGTGAGAAGTAAGCTAATCTACATTCTTTGCTTGCAAAAACTATTGCAAAAGATTTTATGGAAAAATATTTTACTCTTACAATTGCACAATTTTATTTCTACTTACTTTGTCGATGATTTCCTTCAGACACATAAACTGCACAGCCCATCTCTGCACAAATGCACAATTCCTAAAACAACCCAGTTACTGTTTAAACAGCTAGTATAAATAATGAACCACTCCATTACCAAGAATATAAATAAATGTAGACAAGTAAGGGTTCTCTAGAGCTGAAAGTTTAGGTTATGCAAAAACTTCGACAGCTGTAATTTGTAGGTCCTTGTAGGCTGAAGGGTGTGAGTGATGTAAACTCTAGAAAGCTGACATTTAATGTATGTCTATTTTGTCATTTTGCCAAAAGGCAGGACTTGACTGTTATGTTTCTTCTGCTGTGTAAAAACGTTGATAGGACAACATCTGGAAGAAAAAATTCCACGAAATGCCTTAAGCTTTGCAGTGGTGTAAACAGAGCCCAATGCTCTACTGCTTGATGAGTAACAAGTCAACATTTTAGAGAAGTCTGGTCATAAGCATCTTTTCCCTGGATAAAATAGGAGAGAAAAAAATATTATTTGAAATTAATTTTTTGACATGTTAAGATTTAAAATTAATTTAATTCTAAAAACTAGTTGAATCAGAAGTATGCATGTAATTAAATCATAATCTAAAAGGATTGTTGTTTCTTATGCTTTGGAAATTGAGGGATATATGACCTTTGGACCTGAGTCTTTAAGACCCCATATCCAAGGAGATAAATGGAAGCAGGTCAGTTGTCCCCTCTACCCTAAAATAATCACATATACACGTTACCCAAGGGAACCACAGTGGAAAATGGCTTGACCACACCTTAGAATTTGGTTAATTTTAGTGAGAACAAAACTTTCTATGTCAGTAAATTTAAGTGTTTTTCACTATAGCTAATGCAAGCCCTTTGGCTTAAATTGATGAAGTGAAAACATGAGGAAAATCAAGAGCTTTCCTTGGGTGGGAGGAAAAAGGGAGAAAGAGGGGGAGGAAAATTGGGAAAGATGGATGGAAAGGGAGAGAGGGCTGACTGAACATGAACCTACTGAGGTGAAATATATCCTTACTCCTGGGAATTTAGTAAATACACAGGAAATGGTCTATATTTTATGACTCTTGTTCAGAATACTTACAGAAACACTGATGTCTATAGGATCACAGAATCATTAAGCTTGGAAAAGACCTTCAAAATCATCAAGTCTAACCCATGACCAAACACCACTTTGTCGAGTAGACCGTGTAACTGAGTTCCTTGTCCAGTGATTTCTTGAGTGCCTCCAGGGATATTGGCTCCACCACCTTCCTGAGCAACCCATTCCAATGGCTTGACAATCCCCAGAAAGTGAAGAATTTCTTCCTGATGTTCAACCTGAACCTCCCCTGGTGCAGCTTGAGGCTATGTTGTCTTGTTCTGTTGTACCTTGCCTGGGAGAAGAGGCCAAGCCCCACCTGGCTTCAGCCTCCTTTACTGCTGGTAATCTGAAAATGGCCACACAAGCAATCGTAAACTACCAAGGTGCTGTGCCGTGTTACTGAGAAAAGGTACAGAATTAAAGCAGGTTAGTGACAGGTGATCACAAACCTGATCTTCTCTTAGAGTGGGAGGGACTTTTGGTCTTGTGGACTCAAGAGTTGCGAGAAGAAGGGTTGCCAGTGAAAAACTGAGGCAAAAATTTGGTTGAGTACCTCAGCCTTCTATTCCTCCGTTTTTACCAGTTTGTCAGCCTTGCTTATGAGGTTTGGGAAGGGGCAGGGGAAATATGCCTGACCTTCTATATCTCTGACCTTCCTTTTCTGCCTCACACACCTGTAGAAACGTTTCTCTTGTTATTCTTTGCATCCCTTGCCAAGTTCAGCTCCAGCTTTGCCTTGGTCACCAATCCTTATGCAACTGTACTACATCCCTGTACTCTTCCCCAGATACCTGCCCATGCTTCCACTGCCTATGCATTTACTTCTCGCCCTTTAGTTTGACCAGCTGTTGCTCCGCTACTCAGCCATGCCAGTCTCTTACCCTCCTTGATTTCCTACACCAGAGAATTGAGAAGTCCTGTGCTCTATGGAATTCTTAATTCTTAATCTATGGATTCTTAAAAGATCTGCCAGCTCTTTTCTACTTCCTTGTTCATGAGGACAGTTTCCCCGGGTTCCTACTGACTATTTCCTTGAAAAGCTGGAAGCTTGCTTTCTAAAAATTCTTCATTCTTTGTCTGATCTTTGCCATATCTCTCAGATCTGCACATTCCACCAGTGCGTGATCACCTCAGCCCAGGCTGCCTTCAATCTTGATGTCCTCATTTAGCTTGCTCATGCTGGTGACTAGCAGGTCCAGCATCTCGCCCCCTCTGGTAGGGCTTTCTATTACCTGGCTCCAGAAGTTATCCAAGAGTCTCCTGGCTTACCTAAAGCTTGCTGTGCTACTTTCCCAGCAAATGTCAGGGTGGTTGAAGTTCCTTGGCATGACAAAAGTCTTTGAGCACGATGCTTCCTGTAGCCTGAGCAAGAAGGCTTCATCCACAAGCTGCCCTGGATCAGGCAGCCTGTAGTGGACACTATCCACAGGGTTCCATTTGTTGCCTTAGACTCTGATTCCTACCTTCAGGCTTTCAGCCTGCTCATGGCTGTTCTTCTGAGATGGCTCTTCACACTCAATCCACCTCCTGATGTTGAGAGCAAGCCCTCCAGCCCTCCCTCCTCTCTTGTCCTTTATGAACAGCCTGTGAGCCATTGGTAACTGCACTCAAGAGCCACACATGGCATTTGTCCCACCAAGTAGCAGTGATTGCAAAAAGGCGACAGCTTTTGAATACCACAGTGGCTTCTAACTCATCCTGTTTGTTGCTCATGCTGTGTGCATTGGTGTAGAGACACTTCGCCAGGGCAGCTGGCCATGTGAGCTTTGTAGAGAAACAGCCCTTAATTTTTTTGGAGATATTTCACTGATGTCAAAGCAACATTTTGGTGGTGACATCACTCACGGAGTAATGTATTAATGGAACATCTGTTTCTTCAGTGTTGTTCGTTTCTCCCAGTTTTGGAACTCACCTTACTTTATTATTCTGTGTTAAGCATTACTGCACCTAAACATCTACTTTTGCATGTTTAGTCACTGGAATGTGGGAAAGCTACGGTACTTTAATCATACTTGAATTCTATAATAAATGATTTTGCTGAATATACCTCATTAGACACACTTGCAGGGAACTGACATAACTGGATCTTATAAGGACCTGACTGATATAATGGTTGTAGCTGATATGCTAGCACTTTGAGGTTGGAGTTATGTGCTGTATTCATTATTTAGAAAGCAAAGTGCATATGAAACAGTTTGGTTATCAATTTGCTTGTTGCTATTGGAGTTCTATGAATAACATTGTTACAAATATCTTTTAAAAAATAAATTAAAAGGATAGGAATTAGAATGCAGTAAATAAGAATGTGCCATAGCCTTTTATACTAACTAAAGCAGCAAGGGGCTGTTGCTCATGTCAAATTTCTCCATAAATTGTAAGTCCACTAAGAATTACCATTTTATGACTTGGGCCAATAAGGTCACTTAAAATCTGCCTAAAAGCCTTGTTACAGTAACGTAATACCGTATATATGCTACCTCTTTTGTATATGAAGTAATTTCACGAACTCCTGCCCAGCCAAATGGTCGAAAGTTTGTGGTAGCCTTTGTCTCATGGTAATTGGTGGGTGGGAAAGTGGATTATGGTAAAAGAATTCAGTTCTTCTGTAACTACTAAAAGTTGAGTGGCAGTGCTGTGGCCAGAATATTATTCAAAGCTGAATTTTGCAGTCTGTGAATGTCCTTCTTCATCACTGTAATTTAATCTTACTTTGCCATTTTGTAGACCTTTTCCAGGAAACGCAGAAAAGTGTTTCATGCCAATTAAGGACTTCATCTGTTATTGTTCTTTTCTCAAACTCCTATTAGCTGTTGTATGCATGCAAGAATTGCAGTGCCAGGTACTCAATTCTGACTCCTTTTCCAATTTCTTCATGGAAATTTAGATTCTTTCATGGGTTTCTCAGGGAGGGCTGGTTTTTTTTTTGTGTACTTATTTTCATGAAGAAGAAGACAAAAACAGGAGGAAGAAATATGTATATGTAAAGCAGTTTATTTTGTTTCTTCTATATGCATAATAAATTTTTTCTGTTCATTTGTTAGGTTTAGGTTAACATATTAAATTTGTGTGTTCAAGTTTACCACTGTGTTAGAGAGGCATATATAAGGAGAAAATGGAGTTCATTTACCTTGTGTTATAAATAAGATTTCCTTCAGTTTGACTAGTATTTAGTATTACTGGATATAGTTATGTGTATAAATATATAGAGAATTTTCTTTTTTTGATGAATAAATTAATTCACTGTTCATTTTTTTCCAAGTAGGAGAAAATACAAATAATATATAATTTCATTGAATCAATACACAAAATAAAAATAAATACTCTTAGAATATGTTTTAGGTATTGCTTTCATTAGGCTTTTCTAATGATATTTTTCTTCTGAATAGTGACACAAAAACAATGTCTGCTGTATTGCATAGTCAGGAGATACATATGGACAGCCAAGTAACTGAGCAGAGCACTTAATAACCAATTATCTCTACAGTGCTTACTTTATCAAATGAGAGAGGTTAGATATTTCAGATTAATCTATACAAAGCAGAATACAGAGACAGAGCAGAGCAAAACAGACTAGCCAAGAATGACATGGTCAAGGGTAATATATCAATCATTTGGTTTTCTGGGTCATAGTAGTTTTAAATATTTGAGAATCCATTCTAAGTGTAATACAGAGTTCTTTGTTTTGTTTTAGATCTTTGACCAGATCTTATCTACATTCATAGAGCTGGACTGTAAATCACCCAGTCTCTTTCAAGTTGGCTGCTTTGTAGAAAGTCTAAAAGGCAGTAAGTAGTGAACATAGTAGAGGATCCGCAGAAGCTTTTTTTGTAGTGGATGTTTAATTTCATATCTACCAACAGAAAGTGCAGCACATACAAGTAACCACTCCAGACATTTCAAAGATGCTTTTATTCAGTGCCACAGCAGACAGCTAATGGTTAGGTTGTGCTTAGCATCTCAGTTCCTTCTTTGAACAAAATTTCCTAAATATTTTCCCAAAGCATGAGAACATGCATATATACAAGGAAAAATAACCTTCCATACAATTAGTTAACACAGTAACTGCTACCTCTAATTCAGGTACTCTATCAAGATTTAAAATTTTGGCTGTAGTTGAATTTTCGTACAGAAAGATGTAGATTCTCACAAATCCCAGACTGAGGAAGAGAAACTGGATGTTCACCAAAAAAAAATTGTAATAAATAACAAACATTTTTAAAAGGTAAGTGCTGAGAAATTAATTCCTGAAAACAGTAGAGAACAAAAAGCTCTGTTTTCTTTAAACTGCTGCACGTGTAATGAAGTTTCCTTGTCTTAGGTAAGATGACAGATCACTCTGACCACTTTAATGATGGCATCTCTGTGCCTGCCAGCAAAGATAACTAGTGGTAGCTAATTTTTATGGTAGTCTTTTGTCATGTAAAGGTTATAAATGAAGTTGAGCCTCCGGGCGACCATTAGATAACTATTTCTATCACTCTGATGCTTTGCCAGGTTAAATTCAGGTGGCTGGGTGTATTTCATATCAGGCAGTCACACTTTTGATAGGAAACAACTGTTCACCTTGTATTAATTTTGACTTGTGTGGGCGGCAAAAGAGTGAGATGAATGAGAAGAAATGCACTCTGCTTTCAAGCCATCTTGCCAGCCAGCTGTCTTGTACCATTGCGAGTTGCTTTCTTCCATCCTGCTTGACTGGGCATGCCACTCCTGCTCCTACCGCTTGACTCCTTCCAGTCTTGACTGAGCCCCTCAGTTGTCCAGGGTGTGCTCAAACTGCTGTCCTCTCCATCTGTGGCAGTTCCCTCTCTGAATCTTCTGCTGTGCCAAATACCACAGATCACAGCCTGTGCAGGAGTGCAGAACAAGCTGGTAACTATCTGATGGGCTCTGTAGCAACTAGACCTGGGAAATTCACATAGCACAGAGAAAGTGGTTTTTACTACATGTGCTAGGAAGGATGGAAAGATTTGATTCTACTTTTTTTAAAACCAGAGGAAACCCACTTAATATTTGGCAAAATATCCAGTATTGAGAATAAAGAACATTTGCCATTAAGAAGTTGCCTGTTAAGCTTAGCAGTTTTCTGTCTTTATATTGCACAGTAAGTGGCAGCTGTACAAATGTTAATTCCGTCTACATCACACAAAATGGGACACGTTCACTGAAGCTTCATTATCAACAAAAGTCTCAGATTCCTACAAGTACCTAGAATCGTGTCATTTCTTAATGTTGCTCTCCACTATAATGTCTGCTTTAATTGTTGTGCGAACAGATGTATTCTGCTTCTAGCAGCCTTTCCTCTTATTAGAGTTAGCATTATGGCTCAGAAGGGTTAGGAATGAAGACCAGCATTTTCGGCATTTGCATGCAGTTACTGTTGTCTTCTGTGTTCTTTGCACTTCAGGGGTGGACCCAACCAATTTTCCAGTGGTAACTGCTGCTGCATCCTCACAGTTTATTTCACTCCCATCTGTGATCATGTCTGCATGATCAGACGTGAGCTTTTTGTTGCATTTGTTCAAAATGAGAGGGTATCACTTCAAGTGAGTGCTTTTCTGAAAACACATCAAGCTGTGGTTGTATGTGACTTTAAGACAAGTTTTGTTCAATATGTAAGTACGAATTCAAGGTCATTGAACTGGGCCATAAGTTAACCCTGAAATGTAAAATTGTTTCTCACTTGCTTGTCATGAAAACACGTGTTTGACAGCCACAGTATTTTTGATGGCATAGAAGGAAGACTGACCACGTGATGAAAAAAACTATGTCAGTCCTGCTGTCAGAGCAACAAAAAGGTGGCAAAGTTTGCAGTTTGCAAAATAGGAGTTTATACATGTAAGATTCAGAGCTCTTCGATGGAGAAGGTACAACTTTGAAAGTGCACTGGCATTTGTACCCAATTTTTCTTTTCGGACAATTAAAATGGCAGCATGGCAGCCTTGAATGTTGCAGCTGGAACAAAGCATTAATACAATGGTTAAGGCTGCTTAGAGTTGTTAAACTGGGTAATGAGCAATGATAGTGGGAGCTCAGGAAATTCCTTCCTGGTATAGGGAAATAGGTGAGTTGGGTGGAAACTGCTAAGTGCTTTGAGCTTGCTTGCTAATGGGTGCATGCCTGGGCTCTCTGCACTGCAGGGTTAAGGAAGCTGTTCCTTGCTTTGCTTTCAGGCAGGCACAGCAGAAGAGGCTTCCTAAGCATCCTTATGACCATGTTTTCTATTGTCAATGGGACTCTGACCGAGTTTTCATTTAGTTCTTTTACTATCCACTCATTGAAAACAGTGTATCCACATCTGGAAGCATTCCACACACACTGTTTTTCACCTCAGGTATCTACTCTTGTTGCATTATTTTTCATGAGAAGAACATAAGCAAATAATATATCATCTCTTTTTGTCCAGAAAACTGTTGTTTTGCTCTGTTAATTAAATAACAAAAAGGAACCATATCAAAGTCCACTTAAGCATCTGAGCTTTTTATCCCCTTTCTGTAGAAGAAAAGGTATTTAAAAAACAGCAGAAAGAGAAATGGGAGTTTCTTTCAGAGCATTATTACCATTATGACTTCACTTTATGCATTCAGTTGTAATCCAAGAAGTCAAACAGATTCTGAAGTAGGAAGAAGATATTTCCTATGTAGACTGGACAAAACTTGTCAGCAGAAATAATTTGGGGTTTAGATATCTACTCTCGAATGAAGAGATATAAATAATACTTAAATTATACTATTAGTATTATTTAAATAAATAACCTCATACCACAAAATGTAGAAAAGCCTACTAAAACAAAAACATATATTTAAAATTTCTGGTTAGAGTAACTGGTTTGCATTTTTCAATGGCTAAAATATAGATCAGATATTAGTTTCCTTTACACCATGGCACACTTTCTTATCTTTTTCCTCCCTTTTCTAGTCACAGAGGCAAATGTTCACACATGCGCATGCACGTATGCACACAGAGTAATGTTTAGCCACAACAATATTTGATCTGGTCAAAAGTGGTGGGGGTGCTCACTAGTGACCTGCCTGGCTGCACCAACTGCACATCAACTTTCTCTCTCCATACTTGCTCCATGGCCTTCAGAGCTGTACTGTTCATAGGGGGAGAGAAATTAATATTTTCTGTCTACACAGACCATAGCTAATTACTCATTATAAAGAGAACTTCCAGTGGAAAATAATGATTTTTAAACTCTTGGTCTAAAAACCAAAATACTTTATGATAAAGAGAAGTTTGCCCTCTCTAACTATTGAATCTGGTATATTTAACTTATTTTTGTTACTGGTCATGATCAAAATCAATAGTAAGTAAACTTTACTCATGATCAGCTACTTCTCTTTGAACACAGTATTTGATATTAATTTTAGCAATATTAGTAATTTTGTAAAATTCCAGTCTACTCTGACTTAGAGCAGACAAATCCCAAGTGCTTAGGTAAAGCTTCAGATAGCCAGTATAGTATTCTATCTCCTTGGGTCTTTAAAAAATAAGTGATACTTTTTGATAGGAAAGAGCATGAACATCTATTTGTAATACTTGGTGGTAGAAAAAGGCATGTACATCTATTTAATGATTTTATTGAAGGATGAATAATGCCCTATCATTAGCTCACTTGCCAGCCTTGGTTTCTTAAAGTATTGATAACCCTGCTCAGGAGCCCAGGTTTCTCAAATTAGTATCAGCTCCTAGTGCTTGAGAATTAATTATTCTTTGGTTTCCACTGTATACTTCTGGTCAGGGAGATGTTTATAATACTTACCATAAATAATACAAAAACTGCTCTGATTAATATGAACATGCTATTTGCTCTCACTGTTTTACAGAGGGGAGAGTAGCTAGCTGTAGCCTCCCTACCATCAAAGGCTGGTGCTGCAATTCCTGCTTGTGAGATACAATTACAGAGTGAAAACTAAACAACACATAGGAGAGGTTTTTTGCACTTACCGTAGTTCCTCTGCTGTAGTTGTCAACCCAGTCAGAATAACCATTAGTATAGGTAATAACTTCTACTGTATTCTCTTACACTTGGTTGTGATCTGTGCTATTTTTATTTTGCCTCTTAGGCTGAAGGAGTTTATTACTGTTGTTTTGTTTCAAATATAGGAAAGCATTTAAGAGAGTGCTTAGAAATAAGCCCATTTTCAAGTGTTTTTCTGACTCGGGTTGCTTTCCTGAACTGAAGTGTTAAACATTTCAGCCTAAGGCTGCAAACAGGACTGGCATTTTTGGATTGTACTCCTTTTTTTCTTTCAGAAAAAAAGAGCACTGTGAAAATCATTGTTTATCCCAGTTGATGGAGTGTTATACTCATAAATCATGATTATTTTCAACCTTTTGGTTGAGATTATTTTGTTTTCACAGCCAGAAGCAGTAAAATAATCAATCATGTAATAATGCCATGGATAATTATCATGTTGCTTGGTGTTCTTTGAGCTACTGCAGGTGTGTTCAGAGCCTCTACTGGTTGTGTTTAAACTGTGATTTTACAACTGAGGTGGTGAAGAGCTTTGGAATGTACCCACAATTGCTTTACTTTTTTTTTTTCCAAAGTATAATATGTTACCAACAAATACCACTCATTATGAAATCTACAATTACTTGTGGCATTTTTTTTTCTATGATTCAAAGCTTTTATATGCTCCCTGGTATACTGTCTCTGACTGCTTAGCATACAGTTGTACAGAAAAGCTGTTTGTGATAGCTAGTAGACTTAGTTACATTTCTGCTAAATTAGAAATTACATTGAAATGTTTTTGTGGCTTAAAAAAACTCAGGTATTTTTCACTGTAAATACCATGGAGTTAATTCTTACTTTTTAAACATTCAGAAGAGTTTTATTATTTTAATTTATTTCCAAATAGTGCTTTATGTTCTGCTTTTCTTGGAGTTTCTCTGTCACAGATTTGTCTGAAATTCTGTGATCAGTTGTAGTGATATAAATCACCACAGTCATCCAAAAACTGTCTTCCACTTTTTCCCCATCTTAGCTTCTTTCTTCCATGCTGCTCCCTTCTTTGTGCTGACTCGAACACTCATGCAGCTGCACTAGGAACCACATCAGGGAGCTAACCTTTTCCCCTCTCAGCCTCTGGGCAACTGAGGTACAAAAGATTAAGGGATATTTACTGCAGACAGGAGATTCAGGTGCCCACATGCTTTTGAAAATCCTGGTAGACATCTGTCTGCATCTTTTGGCATCAAATTCTTTTCTAATC
Source organism: Corvus cornix cornix (assembly GCF_000738735.6). NCBI lineage: Eukaryota > Metazoa > Chordata > Aves > Passeriformes > Corvidae > Corvus > Corvus cornix. The sequence continues at coordinate 33,101,003 of NC_046357.1, forward strand.
CGGCCTGAGGTGACTTGGCCAGGACTTTGCAGGAAGCCTTAAGAATTGAAAATAGGATTTGAATATCCCTTCAGAATATAGGCTGTGTTCTGTTAAATGTTCTCCACTTTGCATTTTAAAATAAGAGGACCTGGACTTTATTGTAACTTTATCAGAGTGTTTTGGCTGTGAATTAATAGAATAATTTGTAATCCAAAGCTTAACAGCTTCAAAACTTAGTCGCACTCTAAAAATGTTGACTTAAAATGAGTATCTTCTTTTCCATGGGTCCTGTTCGTTTCACTGTAATGTTTTGACAGCTGTTAATAAGGCTTCTTCTGTGACTGAAATCTGAACAAATCCTTATCTCTGGTTTGTCTCACTAGCATTTCTGAATTCTCATTTTAAGTGGCAAATAGGAGCTGCAGGAGGAAGAATCTAAGTTATTTAATAGCTAAGGTTTATGATGAGAATTGTGCAATGAGAGGATAAAGATTGACTGTGCAATTGAAAATGCAGCTGTGTGGTTAATGTAAAATACGCTTTAACAGTATGAGGCATTGAAATAAATCAAGGTATTCATTGAAGTCTGTGTTTGAATCCCTGTTAATAATGACTTATCTGATTTCGTTCTTCTCACACTGACTTCACCCTACTTGCTAGGGCGCCTGGTTGATGACTAAGAAGATAAACTGTGTCTTCAGTATATTTTTTTCTGTTTTGAGGGTTCATTGCAGCTCTCTGTGAAAATGAAGAATCATTCCTTCTCTGTAGTTTTGTGCTGATGACCAGCTGATCTTTTTTACTGTTTTAGAGTGGTTTGATGGTAGGTTTATAAGGTTCATTTAATTTAATGAATAAGTTCCTACAGGAATATTGTGAAATTTATAAAGTGTTTTTTTCATCATGCACTTGCATTGAACCAGTATTTGGAAACACACTGCTAGTCTATCCTGGATCAATCTGTGAACAAACATTCACAGTAACAGAGATTAATGCACTATGCAGATTCCTTCTTTATGCATTTAACTGACAAAATACAACATTTTGTATCTCTCTAAACCTGTGTTTGAGAAATGAATCTTTGCTGTGCAGAATGAAGGTGATTTAACATTTATGTGTTTTTAAAATTTTATTTTAAATTAATGATATATTTTTGATCCAAATAACTATACTCTTTTTATTGGTACAGGTCATAAACTTTGTACCTGCCTTTGTCCTGTACGTTATGGAACAGAATGTTTTTCCTCATACTTACTGAAATGAAAATATTTCAATATAGCTATTAGGTAAAGCAGAAAAAAGTGTGTAGAGTGGAAAATCCATGCTAATGAAACAAGATGTTTGCTTTAACAAGGAATGCTCTTGAGTTGTGGGAATGTATTCTGTATAACTCGACCTTGGCTTTTTTAAAGGTTTATTGTCTGTGGTTTTTACCAGCTTTCTGAAGGTTCTGTGACTTGTAGGCTGGTGTTGCTTTTACTTTAAATACAGTTTTTAAATGTTACTTTGATATTATAACAGAGCATGCTTAAAAGAGCTTACTCCCTTTCTAATGGCTTTGTGGTGAGAACTTTCTATTGAAATGAATTTTGCTGAAAGTAATTTTGAAGAATTTTGAATGGCCAAAGAATAAATTTAATTAGTTAACATACTAACCTATGAAGAGTATGCTTTGTGAGCTGATAACCAGCTAAGAAGTAACTGTTTTGCAGACTTCACCGTTGTCTCAGTAGAGAAACTGTAACAGAAAGTGAGAGTTATTTCCCCCACCTTCAGCTATTTTTATGTGAAGCTTGCAGCATTTAAGGAAGGTGTGCCGTGAAGGTTCTAATCTGCCATCACTATGAAAGGGGTGCACTGATTTTATGCTACAAACTGCATCTTTTGTAGCCTATTCACCACCCTTTACAGGTCTGCCAAGCCCACTCTGCAATTGGTTGCCAGGGGCTGCAGATGTTGGAAAAGAGAAATTTCAATGAAAGGCCCTGATTCAGCAACCCAAGCAGCCTGCCTTCCCCAGCCAAAGTAATCAGATTGGCAGCTGAATCAAAGGGTACAGTGGGCCCTTTGTTTGGGAGCTCCAGAGGCTAGTAATTGACAGAAGGTCAACAAAGTTTTATGAAGAAAAGAACAGAATATTAGAGAGTATTAGGCTGAAAAGAGAGAGTTTGGGAATTTTATGTTATTAGAAGAAAGTTAGTACCCGAGTAAAAGGTTACAGCCGCAGGAAGCAAAGGTTGCATATTCATGCTTAAATCTGAAAATGGTTTCAGCTACAGAAACAGGATTATTGATGAGTGTAAGAAACATCGGAACAAAAATTTGCAGTTTTCCTAATTACAGACCTGTGCAATTTTTAGTGTTGAAGGATTTATTTGTAAGCTTTGGGATTTAAAATACAATAGTAGAAGGATGGTTGTTTTCCTCATAGAATCACAAGATTGGAAAAGATCTTAAGATCTGTTTCACCTGGGAGAAGCAGCATCTATTACCTGCGCAATATCATATGAATTAGAAGGTTGCCAAATCTGCCACACTGGACAATTTTGTCCACTGAGACCTCTGTATTTGAAGAATACTGGTTCTCAGTCCATAGCTAATCTTCTTCAGACCAAGAAGGCATAGTAATTATTATGTTTTTATTTTCTTAGTCACATTTTGTAGACTATCTTCATGGTGCAAGTTACTGTATTTTAGTTTTACCCTCATCCATCTTGAAATGGAATACAGAAAATTGGAGAAAGTAGTCTAGGGCCTTATTAGCTTTGAGTAGATGGGGAAGATTACTGCTGTTTATGTGTTCTGTGTGAAATCTGCCTTGTTTGCAATACCTTGAGATTGTTGACTTATGTCCGATTCTAATCAGTGTAAGCCAAGTCAACGTTGGCTTCTATTTTAGCTATTACTCATCACTCTGCTTTATTGTAAATGCTTAAAAATAACTTCTTTGTTCCATTATTTTTCCAGGAATTGAAGTTAAGCTGATAGCTCTATAATTCTCTGGCACTCCTTTTTTTATGCTTTTTAATAAATAATAGGAAATGTCTGTGCAATTTCTCATCTTTTAAGATCTCATCTGCACTCTGCAAATAATGAAAGACAGTTACTAACATTGCAGGATATTGCATCAGTCAGACCTTAACTGCTCTAACTCAATCAGGCCCACTCTGGTTGAAAATACCTGAATCCTATTTTTCTCCTTCTGTGTGAGGCTGAGGCCTTGGTTTGTCCCTGGTTTCAATTATGGCAACCCCCTCCTTGTGACTGGCTTTTTGATGAAGATTAATGCATTGTTTTGATGTCTGCTTTTGGCCATGAGCATTTTGGAATCTGTTTATTGCAATTACCTCTCAAGTAATGAATGTGAAATCATAGCCATTTCAGAGGAAAAAGTTTGGCTCTTTTATGATGAGTGGTGTATGCCCTGTGAGTTGATACTGTGATCAGTTGGGCAACTTACTTTCCAAAAGTGTAAAAGTACCTTCCTGTCTCAAAAACACTCGATATTTCCTTCTGTATTCTGTTGGTCATTGGTGCATAAAATAGAGTGGTGGGGCTACCTGTGTTGGATCTTGTCGGTAAGAAAGTCTTCCTCATATTTTCAGGAGAAAGGAAATTTAAAAGTAAGCGATAATTGTTCATATATAAGCAGGAAAATAATTTTCTGTATCACCTGTCCCCTTGCTGCAGTTCGCTGTAATAAATCAAAGGAACAGAATGCATTTTGTACATCATAAATATAGATTATTATACTTACTTTAAATATGGGTTTTCTTTTGGAGTGGGATTTTCCATAAGGTGAAATGGCTTGCTTTACTGCCTTGAAAAGTTAAGGAATAATTTTTGTGTGAGTGAGCAGTTTAAAGGAGTTACTATTTACAGCATCTGCATTTTGCTTGACTGTGTTCCCTGAAAAGAGGATTAATAAAGTATTCCTTAGTATCTGACACGTGGCACATCTGGCACATGCCTTGTCCCATACTGGCCACTGACATTCAGGCTGAGTTCTGGTTCTGTTGAAGTTTTGTCTGGTCATGCAATGTGCAAGGAGGACACTGCACTCATGACCTCTTCTACGTCGCACTCCCACTGCAGATGTAAATTGAAGAAGTGGGTCTTCAGAAATAAGCTGTGATACACTTAATGTCTGCAGAGAGAACATATGGTAGTGAAAAGTGTGAGAACAGCCACACAGGAGCAGATGAGGCATCTGTGCAATGCTGTGTTGTGGTTCTGATGGCTGCAAAAAAGGAAATGCTGAAGTAAAAGTGTAAGAAGAGATCCAGGTACATAGTACTGTTCTGTGCTGGGTATTTACCCAGCCTCCAGCCATTTTTAACTTGGGGACTTCCATGCCCACATAGGATTTCTGTGAGATAGTTAGGTCTCATTGAACCCAGTCTCAGCTGTAGCCCATCTGAACTCTGCACTTAGTCTAACCACATCTCCTCTGAGAAAACCTTACCTTGTTATACCTTTGTTTTGAAATTGATGGTTGCTATTTTTTCTAATACTGCCATTTTTTCCAAGAGCTTGATCCATCCACTGTGTAGAGCTCATAACTCCATAGAGCTTCACTGTCATTGAACTCAGCCATCTGCTTCTCAGAGTGACAAACCCTAGCAGCAGTAAAAAACCTGGTTTATAGGTAAATATTCTCACTGAATTGGACTTCTCTGAAACTCTTCCAACTCTTCTGTACCCTTTTTGAAGTGAGAGAGCGTCAGCAGCACACGATGTTCAATGTTCTCCATGTGTGAGAGCAGAGTGAGTTGGTAAGGTCACATCTAAGGTTCAGTTATTGACCATTTATTTTCTCACCAGTTTTTAATAACAACTGTATAGTGGATTGCTGCTGTTCTTCCAGTTTTGTGTTTTGCAGGTCTACCTCTTTTCTTAGCATTGTATAACAATTCTGCGTTTGTTATAGATATAAAAAAAGATGTGACTATCTGACATCTTTGTGATGTCTAGAACCAGTTTAATGAACAATTATGTTTTTCCTAGTACTAGTTTTTTACTGATAAAAACTGACAGTGAAAGTTGGGCACCTTAAATTATTTCTTGGACTTTTTTCTACTTCAGGGAGTAGAACAACACATGAATATCCTTCTAGGAAAAGATACCAAAAGTAGGAAGAAGAAAAGCATAATAGAATACCCTTACAGAAATATTGATTAAATGAAGTGAGAAAAGGGAATAAAAAATCAGGAGTAGACAGGAGCATGGTTCTGTAGGGGTCTTCAAACAAGAATAAGACTGGAGAGAGTTGGTGATGAGATGTGATCAGGGTGCATCTGTGCTATAGTTAGGAAAATTGGAAAAAAAATATTACGAGAATTATTGTTTGCTGAGGTAAACACCATGGACTCACTCCTAGCAGGAAAAACATACTATGTTATTAATGTAAAACCAGAAAACACGGAAAATAATATTCAACAGGAACACTTTTCTTTAAGTTCTGGAATCCAGAATTTTAAAATTCTCTTTAGTGCAAGAGAAAAGGTTTTATTTTGTTATAGTGACTTGCTGGTTGCCTTTATAGTGTTAAAAACTTAATTTTTCAAATTGATAATAACTCTTCGGTGTTTTAAGTTGTGGTACAGAAACTTTAGGATTAAAGCTTGGAATTTGTCATAAATGTGGCTGAAGTGGCATTTTGCAGATTACAGAAAATATACATTTTTCTTTCATAAAAACAAGTTTAAGTGACAGATCTGATTTGTATTTATAACTTGCAAAGTATACAAAGGATTTTAATTTTAATTTTTCTTAGTTCTGGAGATTTTGATGATAGGTGGTGTCTATGGTTTGTAATTGTTCTCTGGTAAAGCACATCTGGAGATTAATGTTTTTTCCAGACAGAAGCATATCAAGTACAAGAGTGAATCACATAAAACTATTAGTGAAACTTTTTCAGAACAGCAAATGCTTTTGTTTCTTTCCACCTGAGTTTTGAAAAGCTTAAAAAAAATAATATATATGGGTGTGGGAAGGAGAGATGAGAGAGGAGAACATTTCTGTGCTCATTTACCTGACTTCTAATGTCTTTTTCTGTTGTAAATCCCATGAGATTACTGAAGAAATAGAAACAGCTCTTTTAAAGTTGAATGTGTGGTATTAAACCAAAAGTTTCACAGATCTCAGGCAGCCTGGAGTCCAGAGAGCTGAGTGTCAAGCAGTTTAGTGTCCTTAAGAACAGGTTTGTAATAATGTTCCATCCTGTGAATGCTGGTGGATTATGATCAGCAGAATAAAATATGGGCAAGTACTTGTGGACTAAAAAACTGATTCGTTTTCCTACTCTTCTTTTTGCTCTGTCTCATCTTGGATTTGTCTTCCTTGTGGCCAGTAAATGCTGCTGCGCCTTCTAAACCTCTTGTGTGACACAGAGAAGGTCAAGCAAGAGCAAGGGATAGAGGTCTTGCTGCCCCTTGGTAAGCACAAGATGTGATGTATCTCTCCTGAAATTTGACAGAATATGCCTGTCAAACAGTGCATTCACCACTTCACACTGAATCAAATAAATCGACAAAGCTTCAGTACAGTTAAAAAGTCAGGCGCTAATCTGTACCCTGCCTGCAGGGCTATGAAGACACACTGTGTTGGGATTTGCAATGGCAGAGCTTGGCAATGGCCAGCTTGGCCACCCATGTCCATTTCTCCCTGCAGTCTGCAGATGAATATTATCTATGATTTCCATTGGCTAATGCTAGGTGTGGCAGAAGATGGAGGACGTGTGCCCAAGCCTTAGCTGTTCCAAATTGAAAGTGTGTGTTACCAAGGGTACAACACCATCTTCACCATCACTCTAATTGGGGTATCTGGGAATAAGACCACAAATCAAGTGGTATCTCTACTATTGCCAGGCAAAGAACTTCAAGCAATGGGAGATAAAGGGAGAGATGATGTATGACAAGGTGACAGTACTACGACAAGACTTTCAGACCCAGCCTGTTGTAGAGAGCGTCTCTGATTTCTGTGTTTTACCTGGTAAAGGCAGGTTAGCTAAATCTGTCCTCAAATAATGGGTGAAAAAACAAACAAAAAACAAAGGAGTCTGAATTATTTTCTTCTTTCATAATATGGTGTAAGACAGGGGTGAAGTTACTTGTATTTCTTCAGTGAGACTTGCAGTCAGAGTGGTATTGTAGGGTTAGTTTGAAGGAAGGGTAATGGGGACAAAAGGAAGAGGGAGAGCCTTTTCTCTAGCTTCATTTCACACAAAACAATACTGTGAACACCCCTAACAGACTTACAATGAAGTCCAGATCTTTCACTTTGGATCTTGATGACGTTAGATTTACATATCTGGTTGATATGCTAAGGATGTAAGGAATTTGGATGATAGAATATAAATTGGAAAATATAAAAAAACCCCAGGAGGTGTAATTTTAGATGTTGTTTTAGTTAAAGCACATCTATACCTTTATTTGAGTTAGAAGTTGAGTTCTGTTCCTTACCCAATATTTTCAAAAGGGAGAGAAAACAGGTTGGCTCCTGATTTATAGTGGTTGGAGTTTTGCAAGACCTGCAAATACAAAGGAACCCGAAAGTACTCTCTGCAGGCTGCTAGATATGTTAGACATGAAAGAGGAGCACATACAGAAGATGTCTGTCTATTTCCTCACACTTTGAAATCCTTGGATAACAGTTGTTACATTTTCATTGCTAAAGATATCTTTTAGGGATGAGGCTGAGAATAGGATAAGTAGTGATGATGAGCCTGACCTCTGGAGATAGAATCTGAATTACCATAATGTAAATTCAAAAGCAAATTTATGTCATTTTGTAGCTGAGACTGTCAATAAAGCTCAGGTACTGCTTAGTTTGCTAAGCCAGAATTGCTTCCAGGAAATGTTTGCATTCTTCATAAAAATGTGTGAATTTTATTCTGGTGAGAACTGGAATGTAGTTTTTAATGCTGTATATTTTGCCAAACACGAAGTAATCCACAAAGTAATTATTGTAGAGTTTTCTAATCTGCAATGGATAAATCCTGACCTTGTTGATACGTGTTTTTTATGTGCTATGTTTCCTGTCTGCTGCTCTGGAAGCAGAATATGGACTGAATGTGTTTGCTGAACTCACTGTTATAATGCTCTTTAACAGAGAGGTTAACTCAACACCTCAGTTCAACAAAATCTTTTTTTCTTTGTAGGTGAAATGGAAATTCCAGATTCAAATGACCCCTTAGGTCATGTGGATGGACTTGAGAGACCAATTCCAACACCTAAAGGTAAAATGAGTTTTAATTTCATCACCCTGCTGAAGTATAAACATTCTTCAGAAAGGACCAGCAAAATCCTGTTATTGTATATTCCCTATATTTGTCAATTAATACAAGTCTGTAAGGAAGGCAAGCTTGAGTGACTTAACACTTGTGATTCCAAGGAATAGCAAGGGATAGAAAGGTTAAAGGAGTCTATAAAAATTAATTCTGAAGCATGTTGACTCCTATCACATGGAGGGGTTAGATATTTGATCCAAACATAGAGGGCTGTTATTACCTTCTTAACGTATTTTTTTTCACGTGTTGCCATGAAATTGATTTAATTTTGTAGAGCACCACATTTGGCATCTCTGGGTAAACGTTAAGTATTGGTATCTTTAGTTTGAGGTAATCAAATCTAGACCATTACAACTCAAGAATATTTACCTTTTAAGTAGCTCTGTGAATTAATGCTTTGGTTTTTTAAACTGACTGTAGTGTCAGAATTTCTAGTTATTTATTAGTTAACATAAATTCTACGATACTTTACCACTTAAAACTATAGATACAAATCCTATTCTTGGATCTGAAGATGCACGTACTTACTGCAAATTGTGCTTCCAATTGCAATTTGGTGCAACTTTCTAAAGCAGGACATTTTCAGTATTCTACCTGGAGAACCGTGTTTTCTCAATTGTAGTACTGAATTTTTCTTTTTATGGGTGCACAGCTGTTGTAATGTCAACTCTTATGCTAGGGAAAAGTGTCAGATAGTCATGCCAGCTTCATTAATGAGCACATGTTGAAGTCTACAGAGCTCTGTGGTGTTGGCCAGATGTTCTTGCATTTTGTCTTTCAGAGGAACATAAAATTTGAGAGTACTTTGGAATATAGTCTCACTTCTCATACATATCCAATGTTATCTAGTCATTATTGTCCTCCTGAATACTAGTTAGATTTCTTACCCTGACTGCATATTAGGAAGTTTTATACAGAATCTTCCTTTAATTTTTGTCCATAAGACAGTAAAAAAAGATGTGTTTCTGTTTGCATGTGTGTAACCCCCTTGCTGCTCATTGTCAGTGTGGGAATAAGTCCCTCCTATTTGGAAAGAAGACCTGGTATACTCCATTTCTCAACTCTTTGCTGCTTTCAGAAGCTGCTGAAATATTTTAGAAGTTTAGAATTTGCCATCTATTATGGGAATAAATTTCAGTAATAGTCCCTCCTGTCAGTAGCACTGCATACTACCAGTTGTTTTATTCACACTGAAGTACACACTACTTTTGGTGGAAAAGGGCCGTGTTTAATCTTTAACTGCATCTGTTTGCCTGGCAAGTTGGTCCCACTTTTCTCTTTTGCTATGTCTGAGCTTTTATGACTACAGACACAAAAGAGTTTTGTTTTTTTTTCATGTGACAGTGCTTGGTTAAATTCTTGCTGAGAAAGGACTGCCAGTTATTTCCTTCTTTTCCAGAGCCACAGGCAATACCTGTCTGAGGAAGTAATTAATCACATCTCAAACATTTCTACATCATAAGAATTGTATATTTCCTTTGGGAAAAAAACAAAAAAGGAAGAAAAAAAGGGCCCCATGTTCTTAAATGATTCACTGGTATAGGATCAGTTGTTAGTTTGCAGCATGCCTGCTGTGGAAATGGCCTCATTTCGCTCCCCCCTTTTTTTTTTTAATGTGGGTACGAAATTCTGCATACAGGCAAAAATAAGTGGAATGTTAGCCTGTGTGTTCTTGTGTCACAGTAGTAAGGTATTGGGTTTTGTTACCAAAAAGCACTGGGCAGTTCTACTTCAAAGTTTGGGCATACTGTTGAGACCATAGAAACAGTTCTTCAGCCCTTCCATCACATCAGCCTTTTTCCTTCCTTATTCTGATTTGCTTGTAACCTCCCATTTTTAAAATTTTTCTTATTTTAGAATAGACTAAAAACAGGCATGGAGATAACCAGCTTTAATAATACCCAAATTAAAAGCCACTTTAGAAGTACCAAGCATATTAGTCTCTCTAGAAGAGACTAGAATCTCTTCTCTAGAATCTTCCAGAAGTCCTGAAAAATGATTCTATCTCCAAATACATGACTGGGTTAAGCAAAGTATTATTAATAATGTGCATTTTAAAAAGTGTTGCAAGTCTCTTCCTACAAGTGAAGCTAGCCTTCTGATAGTTCATGAGAAGGGACCATGGCTTGGCTAGGGCTTTGAGGAGAATTTATCTTTCCCTGTTTCCTTTAAAAAAACACCTGAATGACTAAAAAAGCACTGCCTCTGGGGAATGTTTCACTGAAAACCAGAGCAGAGCAGTGAGCATTTGCTGTAGAAGAACTCAGGTCTGCTTTGGAATAAAAATAAAACACTTGGGCACAATTCTCCTCTCAGTACATTGTTTGCAAAGATGATACTTTCCCCAATCTTACTTTCAAGTCAGCCTCACTTGGTGTCTTTCTCTTTTGCAGAAACACTCTTAACATACCCTTACTGGGTCCTAAAACCCCACTGATTTCAGAGGATAGGACAATGTGCACATTGTGACAGTATTTCAAGGCTAATTCTGCTTCATTCCTAGATTGGCAGTTCATTCCTTGTTCCTAAGGACATTTCAAGAGCATGTGAACCAGATCAACTTATTTTACATGTTTCTGGATGGATTTTTGTACGTTGAGATCAAAAAAATAGGATGAAGAATGAGATGCAAATTGGATTAAATTAGGCTGTAAAGGTATCATTTCATCTGGAAATATTACCTGGCAGTATATAACAGTGTAGTTTCCTTAACTACTCGTGTGGGAGACCTGCCAACATCCCTTCCATTTCCCAATCTGGCTCCAATATACTGTAAATCACTCATCTTCATATTGTGATTAAATAAAACAGAGGGTGAAGAATTGGGGAGACTGTTTTTTATTTTGGAAAATGTTCTGTGCAAGGAATCATGAGTCTTAGGCTTCAATCTACCCTCCTTATTAGGATGGTGTTTCTCAGTGTATTTGGAGTTCTGATTTAGTTGTGGAAGGAGTCACTTTACTGGACTCTCACCACCTGCCAAGATGTTGTGGTGTCATTCATGTCCCCTAAACTCAAGTATTTACAGAAATGTTGTTACACACCTATTTGAATTTCAGCAACTTTCACATACATTTTCTCCTATTACAGTCTTCAGTTCTTTAATAAGCCTGGAAAACTGCACTTCTTTTATGTTCCTTATAGATTACCTGTCAATTTTGTGAACACTTTATGCTTAGTACTGTGTTCATAACACAGTAGATTTTGGAACAGTGGTGTCTTCCTCAGTTTTGCATGAGCTAAAGTCTGCATCCTAGGTGAAAAATTATGTCTTATTGTAGGAAAATGTGACTTTGCTTCTAGTGGAAATATCATTAGTTTAATTACTTAAAATACGGTCCCAAACCCCTTTTGTATTGGATATAAGTTTTTATTAGTCTTAAAATCCCAGTACAGAAATTCGCCATTTGAAAGAGTCATGGTGAGAAAGATCATGCTCTTTTATTTATATCTAAAAAAGAAGATTATTTGAAGACAAAAATGAAAAGAGGTGGGAAGACATTAAAAAAAGAAAAAGCAAGATAGCTTAGGGGAACCCCCGCCCCCCCCCTCTCCCCCCCCCCATTTCTATTTATACAAATTGTAATATACATATTTTTGTAGGGATTTTGAACACTGGAAATTTTTATTCCATGAATCTGAAAATGGTCTGAATTTATGCAGTTAGGCGGAAAAAAAGTATTTACCCTTTTTTAAAAACAGCCGATTTTAAATTCTGAGTATCTCAAGCCGAGACTCTTGTAACCTGTGATGTGTTATGTAGTACTAAACTGATGGCTTTATGGGCTTTTTTGACTGTTGGATAAAGTTATTTAAGTAAAGATATACGTCTTACGGAGAAATTAGTTTTCCAAAAAGTGATAAAGCATACATGCAATTACTACTTCTTGGTCTGAAAAGACTGTTCATCTTCAGGCATCTAGTATGACTCAAATTTTCCTCTCTTTTTCTCAAAAACTGGATATTCAGTATTTGTGTTTCTTCTGCAGGGCAGAAAGAAAGGGGAATCAACTTGGATAGGAGCCAAAATGGATGATTATCTCAGAGCATCATTGTCTCAGGAATACAGAAAGATGTGAATCTCAGTGTAGTATCATAGATACTGACACTTAGTCCACGTGTGAATTGGCAAATCGCTTAGGCTCCCCTTGCTCTGCTTCCTGCATTTGGAAAATAAGGGTGATGGTATCATCCCATCTGATGAGACTTCAATATTCATAAATTATGTGGAAGTTCTGAGATAAAAACAGTTGCAAATTTTACTAAACACAAGTCATGGTTGCCATATTGAAGCTTATTTTAAAATTATGAATGCATAATTATTTTTAAAATCACATAGAAAAAAAAGAGTAAAAGCAATAAAAAATGAACAGAAACTAAAACTTGAATTGAAAACAATTAAGCCAGAATTTACATGATCTGAAGTAACTAAGGAGGTTTAAAATATTTTTTTAGAATGAACTTCAAAATCACAGCTAAGATCTTAAAATAACAAAAGCGAAGCAATCATTTTATATTGTGTTTATGCCAAGAACAACACACATGGTTTGAGCCAATAACTGGGACACATAAGTGCCAGAGTAATGTAAATAAAACTAAGAAATATAATATGCATGTGAGGTCTTAGTGATAGTTGCACCCTTTAGGTTTTTAGTTTAGTTCTATTCTTGTGCATATCTTGACAATGATTTGAGGCACACTGGAAAACATTATTTTTATATTCTTGCCAAAACATGAATAATAGACCTGTCATCTTGATGTTGATCTGCTGTGGGATTCTGTTTGATATATTTATATCAAATTTATTCCATTTAAAAATATGAAGTACTGGCAACCTTACAAAGGTTTTTCAAAATATGAAAGTGTTTTACTGGAATTCATGTCAATCATTTTCCTAAGCTATGTTATTCATAGAGTACATAGAATATGATAGCATAATATAATATATAGATTAAGTTGCATTGTCCTCTCATAGCTTCTTGACAGAAGAGTTTTTAATTTGTTCAAGCAAAATAAATACTAGTAGTGGTTGTAAACTATGTTAGAAACCATATTAAAAGAGAAACTGAATTTACAGCATTGTTGCCTACAGCAAATGCAGAAATATCTACCAGATAGATTTTCGTTTTGAAATACTTAAACCATGCCAAAGACCACTGAAGGCAAAGGAAGCATTTTCCTTCATTTCAGTGACCCTTGGAAACCAGCCAGAGTATAAAACTCAATGTTATTTTCTCAACACAGGAAATTTCTGGACATTATACTTGTATTTTTAAAAAATTCTATTTGCTATCCATCTCCCAAATAAAATATAATTCTTTATAGTATGACATTTACTATAGGACATTTACAAGTTTGGCAATATGTAACAAACACAAAATATATGGAGAGTATTTATTCTCTGTTTTATAATTATGTTAGTATTAAAACAGATTAACAATTCTGTTCCAGTTCTAAAGAATTCTACTTGACTGATGCTTAACACAAAATATAGGACACAAGTTTAATACAAGTTTGAGCAATCGTCACATTTAATTTTCCTTCATACCTGTCCAAATTAAGATTTACTAAGACAGAAGGAGAACTAGATTGGGAAAAAAAATTGCTTTGTACATTGTTGAGGTCCTAATTTATCCTGGGAAAATTTGCTTTTTCCCCAAAACTTTGCCTCAAACTGGCATCTACACTGTGTTTGTGGTGTGACGTACATTACAAAAAAAGTAACTGCTGATTATCACCACAGAAATTAAATAAAGAAAACATTCTTTAGAACATGGTTGGTTACATTTTCCACTTTGTTTGAAAGAATTGCAATTATGGGTTATCTAAAGTGGACACCAAATAACAGAGCAGCTCAACAAATGGCTGCCCGCTCTGTCATACAAATACTTCAGAATCAGTGAGTATATAAACATCACTCCTCAAAGAGGAAATGAAACCAGCAAGTAGAGAGTGTGGAGTTGAGAGTGGACAAAGGCAAGGGATAGGCCATAAGCTGCTCTATTGCTCCTAGGCTGCTCTGGAGAACTTTGGAAAACACAAAGGCTTCAAAGTTCATTAGGTTAAAATATTTATTACTTGGTTTGTAATAAGAAGGTAATATAAACACTGCAGAAAATACCTGTAAAATTGACAGGAGTAATGATGAATTGAAGCTGAATTCTGACCTGCAGGAAATAGATGCAGTTACCCTGACTTCAGGGGAAGTCTATCTAATTGCACTGGGTCTGATTTAATCCATAAATCTTTGGCACTGTTTTTCATGGTAATAGTTTTGTTCTAGTTAGTATTAGGATTAGATTCGTAGATTCATATGAAATATTTTGGATGGCTTAAAAGATATGGATCTAATTACTTCCTGCAGTAGCTCTGTTTTAATTAGTAAAACAAGAAGTTCTAACATGGCTTTAATCCTGAGTTAATAAGTCCTAATAAGTAAATTTACTATCTGTTTTCATCCAAATGTATTTGAATGCAATATCCATGACTATCCCAAAAAGAAGGAGCTGGATTCCACCCAGCTGGTTTTAAATCAGAAAAAGGGAAATAGTGGTAAGGGTTTGAGGAAGCTACAAGCTGACGAATGGCACAAAAGCTGACCAATGGCACAAGAACAATATAGACCTTTCAGGTACTTGGATGTAAAGAGCAAAAAGTGCAGTAGAGTCAGACAAAACACAATCCCTGTCTGTCATCTTACATCATTTGAATTGGTCCCACCTTTTAGACAGATCTTCTGTGCTTCTTTCATTTCTTGGGAATCAGAAGCATCTCTGAGCCAGACGAATGTTCCTCTGTGCTGGCTCCATGCTGGAAGTGGCCCAGCTTCTTCTCAAAAAAAGGTCTTAAACAGTCTATTTTTCCTCCTTTGTATGAGCGCATTCAGCCTCTCCCCACAATTGCTGGATCATAGACCCGTAGAACTACAGAGCATTCCAGCCTGGGAGGTACCTCTGAAGATCATCCAGTGCAACATTTTTGGGGAAAGAAAGCCTAGACAAAATGATCTGGTACTCTGTCCAATCACATCTTGAAAACCTTCAGTGATGAGGACACCACCACATCTCTAGGCAGTTCATTCTTCCAGTGAATGATTGTTCTCTCTGCAAAAAATGTCTTTATTCTATTGAAATGAAACATTTCCTGCCTTCTTTCACTTATTGCCATTTCTCTTCTCCATGTAGCTCCTTGTGATGAGTGTCTCCATTCTCTTTGTGGGTGCCTTTTAGGTATGGAAAAACTGTGATGATGCTCCTCCTGCCCGTTCTCTTCTCCAGGGAGAAGAGATCTAACTACTTCAAGTCTTTCCTCACAAGCAGACATTGGTAGCCCTCTTTTGGACCATCCCTTGTCTTTCTGTGTTATTTTTGAATTTTGGGGACCTGAACTGGACATAATACTCCAGGTGTGGCCTGATAGGCACTGAGTAGATTGGGATTATGGTATCTCTCTCTCTGCTAGGTAATGCCCCTGTGGACGCAGCCCAGTATCTCAGTGGCGCTGATGAGAATAAACTACATACAGATTGTGAAAAAGCAGTGAAACAGGTCTCTAAATAACAAGCTAAGAGTGAAATAGACATGGGAAATCCTTTTCTACCTTGTGGTAGGACTGATCATGCTTTCTTTCATGCTGCTAGAAATGCTTATGTATGTAAAATGTTGGCTTAAACAAGTTTAAATCAATGGCTTCAATTTCCTATATCAAGAAGGTAATTTACTGGTTTTCTGTTCCCTGCCAGAATGTCATCGTAGTATTTCTATTTTTTCAGCTACGAAATGGAATTGGAAACCATAACAAATGACACTGTGGCGTGACATTGCTGAAAGCATTAATATACTTTTTCTCCCTTTTATATAAGTTTTTCAAAAATAAATATTGTTGTGTTTTGTCAAAATGTTTTGAAGTCTGCTAAATATTTTCAATTAAAAATAGGGAAAACAATAAAATTGCATAAGCAATGATTTATTATTTTATGACAAAAAAAGGATAAAATAATTTTCCTGTAAGTTTTCAATATTTAATATTTAATTTTCTATTCAGTGGTGAACTAAATTCACACTTGCCTACACTGCAATTGCATATTATTAATTAAAACAGAATTTCTTTCGAAAGGCCAGTAGTAGAGAACAATACAATACCCAGGAAAATCCAGTTTTCCAGCAAAATCTGGCTTTGCACACTTACTATATTTTGATGTTTCTACTGCTCCCCTCTCCAGTGCTATACTTAACCATTACAGAGGAAGTGATTTTCATGGTCCTGTCAAATATAAATCAAAGCAGAGCATCAATTTTCTTTAGGTATTTCAGCAATTAGACCATCAACGTGGACCATTTCTTTACTGGTGTTAGATTCCAGCACATAATATGCTATTTCTTAATTAAACACTTGCAAAATAATCTGACTGATAGGAAATGTCCGCATGTGGGCATCCATCGAAGTTATTTGATATTTGGGTCCAGCTGGCATAAGAATATAATGTAATTTGAATTCCTGGTGCTTTACATCTAAATGGTCTAAATTCACAGAAACAAACAAAAATGACCATAACAGCTAGATACTTTTCTTACCTGTTTTGTAAGGTAATGTAACAACATTATTGTTTCAGTGAAATTACCTGTTGTCAAGCTTTCAGTTCGTGATGTGTGTCAGTTGCAGGACTCCTAACACCAAATCAAATTTCTAAATAATAACATAAAAAAGATTTGACTGTCATGTTTTGACAGTGTCCTTCCATCAATTTCTTCTTTTTTGTCATCCCTAGAGATAACCAATACAGCCTACTTAACAAGCCCTTTGCTTTCAACAAACCACCAATTAGGGCTTGTAGTTTTCACTTGCAAAATAACTACAAAATGTTATTACGCAGTGTTTGTATAGACCTTTCCTTGACCATATTTTTTGACTTAAGTAAAAAATGGCAAACTATAATTAGCTTAAGAGTTCCCTCTGTCACAGGTTACTTCTGCAATTGAGACATTATTTCTTTAAATTTAATGTGATACATATAATCTTTAAAACTTATTATAAGATAAGCCTGTCCAAATCAGACTAATTTTAAGATTTTGTTGATTAACTGACAAGTCAAATTAATATCTAAAAGTAACTTTTCCAGTTGTAGTTCTTTTTGAGACAAATCTGTAATCATGTAAGAAGGTTATGTGGTAAAATTACGATGATATTCCAAAATGGCTACAAGTGGGATTACTCTTTTATTGAACGAGGGTGTATTTTGCTGTTAGAACAGAACAGCATTCGAGGTATGTGTTAGCATGTCAGAGGTAGAAAAATACTACTGCTTCAAAATAGGTGTCCAGATAGGCAGTTAGGAGTGTAATGGTATCAATTCATGATTGACCTTCTAATCTGCATACCTACCTGCACACAAATACGAAGTCAGCAACGAAACAACGAATTGGAGTGTGCTGCTATGGTGTTCTTAGGACAGTGATTTGCATTCATTGAGTATTTTTTGAGTGCTTGAAAGAAAACTGAATTTTTTTCCAAGGTTCTCTCTTAGAAAAGTGCCTTTGAGCAGGCTTTTACCACAACCCAAGTAAAGTTTGATCTTTTATGACCTTTTATCCTCTTAGGTTACTTCCTGACCTTCTTGGAACCAGTAAACAATATCACTGTAGTCCAGGGGCAAACAGCAATCCTCCACTGCAAGGTAGCAGGAAATCCATCCCCGAATGTCAAATGGCTAAAAAATGATGCTCCAGTGGTTCAGGAGCCAAGACGGATCATCATCAGAAAAACAGATTATGGTTCACGTCTGAGAATCCAGGATCTGGATACCACAGACACAGGATACTACCAGTGTGTGGCTTCAAATGGGATGAAGACAATAACTGCAACAGGAGTTTTGTTTGTCAGGCTCGGTGAGTTCCTGGCTTTTATAACTACTCACACTGATTTATAGACTAGGTATTAGTTTTAACCATAGTATAATGAGAAATGAATTTAATGTTTTAAGAAAAATTCTCAACACAAAAGAAAATAAAGTCAGTGCCTGGGGCCTCTCTCCCAGCACAGAACTTCTCAGTTGAACTTGATACCCCTTTACTGGTAATAAAAGAAAGTAAATACAGATGTAGAGGTCTGTAAATACACAGTGAAGAAAAAATTGAAGAAGTGCCAGTATAAAGTATAAAAAAAAGTATAAAAAAAAAAAGGTAATATTTCATGGCCTGGAGTTTTCACTCTACTGCTGAACTCAGTCTGTGAAAAAACCAAAACCTGAAGAGAAGAATGAGAAGAGGTTTTCTGTGTGATGTTCATGGTTCTGGGCCCATCCTTGCGAATTTCAGTTCTGTACTGCTACGTGAAGCCTGGCCTCAAATTCTGTCCTTTGACACCTGAAGGTACATCACACCTTTCAAGAAGTGCTTATATTGCATATTTTAGACTTAACCATCCAATCTGGAAGTCAGCCTTTTATTTAGTTTTGTCTCTGGAGCAATGGAAGAAAAAATGGGAGATGCATTGTTTTCTAAATTTGTTTTTCTAAATTTGTTTTCTAATTTTGTAATGTAAATAATTAATTCCACAGTTTAGTTTGTAGTGATTGAGTATTGAAGTGAAGTGCTGGGTATTGAACCTTGTTTTTGCTGTGACAAAAGTTGATCATCTCCTTGCCACATCATAAATTCTGATAGTAAGGCTCAGGTGGGGCTTATTAAAAGGTAAGTGATGTGCCTAGATAACACCTTATCTAACTGCCTGTGGTATTTTGGTGGAAGATATTTTATAAACAAAAATTATTTCCATTCAAGTTGCTGCTGGAGGAAATAGTAGATTCATGTGATTTTTATTTGTGGCTTTGAAAATAACAATATATAATTATGTTCAGGAATGCAGAGGATTTTGTTTGAATCTTGAGACAAACCTTCCTTAAAGAGACAATTTCCTTTAGATTGCTATTGACTTTTTTTTATGATGTTGTCCTTGAGCTTAACTTGTCAGCAATACTTGTTTGTTTTATGTTTGCAGGTCCAACAAACAGCCCAAATCACAATCTTCAGTAAGTACTTTTCGTAAAATTAATGTACTCTGACTACTTTTTTTCTGTCAGAATTTAGTTAATAAACTCAATAAACACTGCCTGCAACCACAGTGTTCTTGCTAAAAATATCTTAATTTGATCAAAAATTCACAGAATGGATGCAACCTTTTCAAAGGTAGCATTGTGTTACAGTGGGTTTTGATTTGATTGACTGTTCTTGAGCAAATTCTGCCTGCTTATTTCATATTTTTAACAAGTAAATTACTACAAAGTCACGTTGGAACAGTAATTGTTTATAGGGCAAGTATGGGCTGGAACAATGTTTAAAAATGAGTGGGTAAAATGCTTAGGTTACTGTGGTTGCAAATTTACCCATGTTATATTATTATAAGTTGAAAAGTCAGGTAAAACAAGACTAGAATCCTGTCGTTGAGTAGCTAGGCAAAACCTCTGTTTGTTAGTGTCATTTTGACTTGAGTGGTGATCTGATGATTTTTGTTATATGCCTGGGCTCACTTGCTGGTTCAGTCATAAGGATGAAAAGAGAATCATAGAATGGTCTGGATTGGAAGGGACTGTAAAAATCACCCAGTTCCAACCCCCCTGCCATGGGCAGAGACACTTTACACTATTTCGGGTTGTTCAAAGTCCCACCCAGCCTGGCCTGGAACACTTGCAGGGGTGAAGTATCCACAGCTTCTCAGGGAAAACTGTTGCAGCTCTTCAGCACCCTCTAAGAATTTCTTTTTAACATCTAATTGAAACCTGCCCTTTTCCAGTTTAAAGCCATTGTCCTTAGTCCTGCACTATCTGCCAGTATAAAAAGTGCCCCTCCTTCCTTTTTATGAGAACCCTTTAGGGCTACAGTGGGATCTCCCCAAAGCCTTCTCTTTCTCCGGGCTTAATAACCCCAGCTCTCTCAGCCTGTCTTCACAGGAGAGGTGCTCCAGCCCGCTGATCATCTTCATGGCCTCCTCTGGACCCACTCTAAGAAGTGTACATTTTTGTTGTGCTGAGCACCCCAGAGCTGGACCCAGGACTCTAGGTGGAGTCTCGTGAGGGCCATATAGAGTGGTAGAATCCCCTCCCTCGTTCTGCTGGACATGCTGCTTTGGATGCAGCCCAGGATGCAATTGTCCTGGGATGAGAGCTCACACTGCTGGGTCACATCGAGATTTTCATCCACAAGAACTGCCAAGTCCTTCTTCAAGGGGTGTTCTTAATGACTTGAACTCCCAGTCTGTTCATGTCTGGGATTTCTCCAACCTGCTGCAGCACTTGGCACTTGGATTTGTAGGATTTTGTGAGGTTCTTGTGGGCCCGTTTCTCAAGTTTGCCCAGGTCCATTTGTAGTGCCAATGGCACTGCTCATCTTCGTGTCACCTTCAAACTTGCTGAGGGTGCTCTTGATCCCACTGTTTGTGTCATTGATGAGGATATTGAAGAACACCAGTGCCAAGAGAAATCCCTGAGGGCACCACTCATCACTGGCCTCCATCTGGACACAAAGCCTTAGACCACAACTCTCTGGCTGCATCCATCCAGCCAGTCTCCTATCTACTGAATAGTCCATCAAATCCATGTCTCTCCAATTTGCAGATAAGGATGTCATGTGAGATGGTATCAAGGCCTACAGAAATCTAGATAGATGATGTCTGTTGTCTTCTCTTACTGGCCGTTGCTGTCACTCCATCACAAAAGGCCCCCCAATTGGTCAGGCACAATTTGCCCTTAGTAAAGTTATGCTGACTGCCTTGAGTGACTTCATTGTCTTTTATATGCTGTGGCATAACTTCCAGGAGGATCTGCTTCATGATCTTCCCAGACACAAAGGTAAGGCTCACCGGTGTGTGGTTCCTCAGATTTTCCTTTCTCCTCTTTTTAAAAATGGGAGTGATTTTTCCTTTTTCCAGTCAGCAGGGAGTTTGCCTGACTGCCTTGACTTTTCAAATATGATGGAGATTGTCTTGGCAAGAATATCAGCCAGACCCCTCAGGACTCTGGAATGTATCTCATCAGGTCCCATAGACTTGTGGCTATTCAGCTTCATCAAGTGATCCCAAACCTCCTCTTCACGTATAGTGGGAGGGAATTTGCTCCCCCATACCCACACCAAGGAGCAAGGATTTGAGACTACTGGGAAGGGTGACTGCCGTGAAGACTGAGGCAAAGAAGTAAAATACCTCACCTTTCTCCGTATCAGTCTCACCACCAGTTTGTCCTTCTTGTTCATCATGGGATACATTCTCCTTGGCCTTTCTCTTCTGGCCTATGTCAGACCAACAAACCTGGGAACCAAGTTTTACATTGATTCACTTTTGTTATGGAACAAGTAATTAATTATATTTCTTTTGGCTTCCCTAGTATTTTCCAAGTGCTTCTCCTGTACTGAGAATGATCTTGTTAATATTTCACAAATACCAACATAAACAAAATATTTCAACTGACAGAGTGAAAAAAAAAAAATACTGTGTATGTGATGTGTAGTTCTTAATTATATTCCCTCCCTGAAGTGGAAGTAAATTAGGGCTCCCAAGACATCTTCCATCCTGGTTTTTCCTAGGTTTTTAATGCTTTGCTATGCAACCTTTGCTGGTTTGTGACCCTAAGTTAAAATAAAGAAAGAAATAACTAAAAAAAAAAATTAAGAAGTCCTGTCATTTGGCTTATGACTCTTCACAATGGGTCTTGTGCCTTTGGTCTTGGAAGCAGTAGTGTGATGTCATTGTTCTGGACCTTCCATTAAAAGGTGAAGAATACACTGCTGGTAGATTTTTTTTTTTTTTAATATCCACTAGATTGAAGAGTAACCTGAAACTTGAGAAAAACAGGGTCAGGTCAAAGGTCTAGTGAGAAGTCATGAGGGTCTTATCATATGAGGCCCAAGAGCTTTCAGGGATTAGAAATCTTTGCCTCATTGCACGCATATTTCTGTTTTGATTTTTTAAAAAATCAGTCCATCAAATAAAATGCCATGTTTTGGTGGTATAATTATTTTGTTTTGAGAAACTGATTAAGATTTTTTAAAAACTGAATATTTTGTATAAAACCATGCAGGTCATTTTGAAAGCCAGAAAAGAGGAAGGGTGGAAAAAGGCCAAAGAATACCTAACTGCTTGGAAGGAGCTCTCATGGAACAAAAGACTCTTTCCATTTGCTGTCTGCACAGTGCAACCTTGCACTGAGCCATGTGAGACCTATTGCTGCTGGTATTAGTGCTTCAAAAAAGACATGCTTCAGCGGAAACCTGAAACATAAAGCCATTGTAACTTGGTTTAAAATTATACCTAATGAATATTAAGGGATAAGGAACATTACCTATGTAGATACCATCTAGCAAGGTATTTTTATGCAGTTCATGCTGCGAATTTCTAGAATTAATTTGCAATTAAAGATTGCCAGAGAGAAAATGTGTGTTACGCAGTCAGACTTGCCAGTGCAAAAAAGCATCCTGACCTTCAGGTAATGAAGTTGAGATGCTTTCATAAAAATCTAAATGTAAAAACTTTCAACCAAATATGTAGTCTTAAATTGCTGCAGATTATTTGGAGACCTCTTTATTTTCTCTTAAGATCCATGTTTGTAAAAATTTCTAGGGGTTTTCCTGTAGAAATGGGGAATTACAATGTATCCTGTTTATTAAAACTATTAAAGTTATCAAAGACTTCAAAACAGATTAATTTACAAAGGAAATAAAATCAAAACACAGTCCAAAAGATATTCTCTGATTAGCCTTTGCTGCCCAGAGGACTGTGCTACCAAAGGGTTGTTTTACTAGAGTGTAGCCCAGCAATCCTTTCTTTCACTGCATTATGCTTTTACCTTTTGTATCATTATTGTTATTAGTTTTGCTTCTCAAAAGAGAGACATCCTATCTGTTCAGAAAAATACAAGCGTATGAATATAAAATAAAAGTTTGGCAAATACCAGAGAATGCTTTTTTTACCATGATTTAAAACAAAGAAATGGGCATTAATATCTTGGAGTCTAAGAGTAGAAGGGCAGAAACAGTTGTCTTTCTTTCTAGAAGTGTTGCTCTTAGAAAATAATGCCATTCTAAAAGACTGCGTGTTCTCTAGTCTAATACATTTTTCTTTTGAATTGAATGGTTAGATTAAATTTTACCCATTGGGAAAATCCCTGTTTTGAAGCAGTTTAACTGTAGTCGTGCCACCTTGAAACAAGCTTGGGATGGAAGATATCTAATATTTGAGTATTCAGTTTGTTGGCTCTTAAGGGCTTCTGGAAAAGCTGGTGAGGCCTTTGTGGAAGTGAGGAAGGCACACAGAATTCAGGCAGAAAGGAGTGCCCTTAAGCTCAGTTCTTGACAGATGTTTGGGAAACATCTCTGTTGTCACTACTACACTTTTCCCTACATGACCTTTCTGCAATCTGCTCAGGATGCCAGGAGATGAACATTTCTTTCCAGAGCCCTGTGCAGGGGATCTGCGTTTTCCAAGAAACTTTGGGAAGTCCCTGTTTTATTGAACTCTGACTAAGATCAGTTATCAGTTTGCGGCCTTTGATGCCTGTATGCTGGATGCTTAGGAGAAATGGGTGAGAAGAAACACTGCCACCAAGTAGAAATGATCATTACTCGTGGAGTAATTTTTGGGGTATTAATTATTCAGAATAAATTTGCATGTTCTCATGCCTGATTTTCAGGTAGTTTGGGACAACAGTAAGTTTTTGAAGATTCAGTCCATTGAAGAAAAATGATGAAGCAGTCGTAGTCGGGAAAAAAACATTTCTTTCAAACAGTGGAAAACAGAATGTCTAAAATCCAGTAATGTGGCTGTGTTAAAACTTCAGTGGGTAGCCCTGAGGCTGGGTTCCTGAGCAATTTATTCTCCATGGTCTACATACCCCAAAGCACACTTTTTCTGTGACCCCAGAGGGAAATTTCTGCATGATGTGAGGGGCAGTCATATATTTTTATGATGGAAACACATGTATTTTCATCATGTGATGAATCTTCATGTAATTACAAGATGGAAAAGAGAATATAAGGTCTTGGGAAAGAAGGTAGAAAGGAGTGGATCATCAGAGCACTTCACCCTCAGGCCACTTCCCTGCCCCTGACTGGGGTCTTCCAGGTAAAAGACAGTAGCTGATGGGGAAAATAGTTCTGTAAATTCAATCTCTCTGGCAAAACAAAGGTATCTAAGATCACACTAAAGAGAAAGAATGCTTTCCTTACCATCAAATAGCAGCACCACTTGTATCTTCCTCATTTCCTTAGGTGGTGTGGCAAATTTCTTTGGTCTCACTGTAGTTTAGCCACTGATAACATTGTTAATCTTGTAAATTATACAAGATTATCTTAAAATTCACATAAACAGATTTTTTTTAAAACAATACAAGGTTGTTTCAACTCAGAAGTTACCGTGTTTATTCAGGCCCATAAGGACCAGGTGTTTGATGGTGTGCTTCCTCCAGAATGACATGCATGCCTTTTGTTTCATCAAAATATTTATGTGGCTGAGACAACCATATTTGAACTATGTATGTTTTTCTAAGATGCTTGTAGTAATATGTTGAAGTTACAGAATAAGCTCATACTTGTGTTTTCATTTCCTCTTTTAATCAAGGAAAAAGAAGAATTTTGTGATTAAAACACTGGACTGTCATTTCTGAGTTCTGGATTCAATTTCTGACTGTACTCCTGTCTCTGTGTGTGATTGCAGCGAGTTGTTTAACCTTTGTCACTCCGTGTTTTGTACATCAAATGGAGATGGGGGATCTTGGGATTTTTTTGCCTTCCTCTGCTGTAGGATCAGATTATTTCAAAATGTTTCGGGTACATTCTTCTCCCCATAAAGCATGGAATGTTATCCTGTTTTATGAGTGAGGAACTGAGGCACAGATTATCTTGAGCTGGTCTACATTAAACAGCATGTGTTTGTCTTGGCAGATTTCCTGACTCCCTGACAATCCAATTTGGGGATCTGGCTGGAACATGCTGCAATTCCCTCCTAGCCTCTGTGTGTCAGTTTCCTTTTTTTCTCCCAAGGCTGAGGGGGAGGTTGTATTTCACCATCCTGTGGGTTTGGGGCTCCTTTCAGGGGATTTTGATCCACAATCTCAGATCTGCTTTTGACTTCATAATTTTAAATGTCCTTTGACAGTCTTTCAGGCCCAGACAGGAAATTTGGAGGAAGGACAGAACTAAAACCAAGGTTGCACTAATTTTTTTCTCTCTTATCTATTTTAGAGTGCAATTTTTTAGTTTTCCTCTATTTGTGTAGGATACAGCCTAGAAAGGCTCGGAAGCTTACAACATCACAAATTAACATATAACTAAAATTTATACTCTCTTCTGCCCAGAGATGTAGGGTGTACTCAGAGGAACCTGACAGTCTATCTTGTAATAAAACCGGAATTTTTCATCTTAATGTTACTCATGCATTTCAAAAAATACTTTTTTCCTCTCATTTTAAACTCCAGAATATGTGTAATTCAAGACAGAATTAAAGAGCAGTGGAAATACTGTTTTGGGTTGTTTTTCACCACACCAGATCACAACTTCTTCCCACAGGACATTATTTTTGAGCTTTGATCTTCCACTTAATGCTTTCTAATCATAAGTAAATAAATGATGAACAATCTAATGCATTTTATATTATTTAGTGATAGAAATATAAATTCAATGTACTTACAAAGCTGATGCATTTTAAAAGTCACATGTATTTAAACTAATATACATAGCATCTTGGAGTAGACACAAGTGTCTGTATTCCTGCTACTTGTTATCTGGGGAAACTATTACAAGTGGTAGGTTTTTTTCCTTTCTGTTAGAGGAAGGGAAGAACTGAAGAAAGAAACTGACAGGGAATATTTAGGAAGAAAAAAGGATGATAGTCTTTTTTGAACGGTTACGCTCACTAACCCATATTATTCAGAACCCCCCCAAAAAACAAAGGAAACCATGCATATGCATAGGGGATTAAAAATAAATCTTCAGGAAAGCTTTACCTTATTTTTGCTACTGTATAAATCAAATGCCCTTGTGTAAATTAAAGTTTAATGCAGATGCACTGCTTTACTGAGAGAGACTGGTTGCAAAGACAAAAAAAGCAACCCTGCAGGACTTGGCCTGTAGTTGGGCAAGGTTTCTAAATACTTTAGGAAAAAGTAATAATTAGTTACATTTCTTACGGTTAAGCTAACTTAAGGTTAAATGTAGGTAGCATCTTCTCACTTGTGATTAGCAGTACTGTCAAGATACTTTTAAATGGGTTGGATCAAGCATTATACTAATGTAATTCATATATGTAGGGCTACAAACATGCAGTACACCAAAGAACACAAACACTTTCTTTTCTAAGAGTTCTTTTTTCAAAATTTTGACCTTTATCTTCTATCTGAATATTTAAGGAAGTTCATGTTTTCTGTGGGTGAGAATTCACTCACAGCCTGTGTATTGGGACAGCCTGCTTCCTGGTCTGCAGAGCAGTGGTTAGGTTTTTTATAGCCAAAAAAGCCTAGGCTGTCGTATCAGGTGAGCTGTAAGGTGCGACTCATAAGCTGTGCAATACACGGCAAAGAGTGAGTTACAGCTCTTTGTAAATATGTGACCCCAACACGCCCTCTTACAGCAAATTCCAGATTAGCAGCAGGTGCCTAGGTTTTAGCAGCTCAGAGAAACAATTTGTATTAAACTACCAAAGAAGTTGCAAGCAAAGTAAGACACTTGTTATTCCCTTCAAGGATATATGTAAATTGATATTCAAAGTAGTAATGGCCCTTGCGCTTTTGGCAAGTAGCTGCTGCAGCTGTTGGACATCCCCGATATAACCAGCAATATTTAGTGTGTTTAGATTTTACTTCTTCCCTCTCTCCCTCCCCTACTCTCATTTGTTCAGTAGCTTAAATGGCTTTCAAAGTATTTATTGTATGTCTTACAAAAGGACAGTTATATGTCCCTGAGACTTCCTGTAGGCATTTGATGCCACATTGAGTTTAATTAGAGTGCCTTAGGATGCTGAATAGCCTCTAAGTGCATACAAGGAAAGGGTGAATGTTGCAGCTAGGCACAAAGATAAAGGAACACCATTCTAATGAAAAGTAGGTAATTTAACAAAATGAGATAATGCTGGAACACCGCACCATAAACCATCCTTTCCAATTTTATGGCTTTATGGTTAGTTTTTCCCTACTTTTGTATTATTATGTTCTCTATTTTAAAGAGCCAAACAAACTAGATGCAATTAATCTAGTGAAAAAGTCAAACAGATGGTAAAAACCTATAATATTTGGACAATTCTATTTAAAACTGAATATGATTAACAATGATGGAAGGGATTGCTTTTTAAAAAGAAGAAACAAAACTCAGTAAGGAAATCTGCTCTTTTAAATTGGTACTGCTCTGTTGAGTCTAAAATATGAAGTATTTGAGTTGTAAACT
This sequence comes from Corvus cornix cornix, assembly GCF_000738735.6. NCBI lineage: Eukaryota > Metazoa > Chordata > Aves > Passeriformes > Corvidae > Corvus > Corvus cornix. The sequence continues at coordinate 33,128,690 of NC_046357.1, forward strand.
CTAAAAGTAAGGCTGCAAGAAGCATGTGTCATCAGCAGTTTCTCATACTTCTCGAAAAGCTTAATCATAGGAATCCCATTTCTCATTTTGTTCACTCTGATAATGACATAGTAGAGAAAAAGGATTACTTTAGGTGTGACACAAACAACGGTATATCATCATAGTTTTTATAAATATTTATTCACATACATACACATACTTCCCCCCACCCCAAGCTTTCCTAGCTGTTCAATTTGCATTTTCACTCCTGCCTCACCGCGCTTTCCCTCAAGCTGGGAAATGTCTCCTAAGCTCAGCAGGCTGACCTGGAGATAGAAATTCTTATACTTTCATCTGACTGAGTTTTGCAAAATTATGTTGACAAACCTCCATTTTTCTGCCTGCCCAATGACAGTAAAGTAGTTCCATATTGCCAAATAATTTGTAGAGGAGTAAACACACAGAAGAGAAAAGACTAGAATAAAATACAGTACAATACAATAAAATACAATACTGTGCAATACAATACAATACAGTAGCTCCGGTTGGCAGGGACCTACAAGGATCATTTAGTCCAGCTTCCTGACCACTCCATGGGTTGACAAAAGTTAAAGCCCATTATTAAGAGCATTGTTCAAATGCCTCTTTTTAAAGCACTGACAGGCCCAGGGCATTGACCACCACTTTGGGAAGCCTGTTTAACTTTGACCACCCTCTTGGTAAGGAAATGTTTCCTAATGTCCATTCTGAACCTCCCCTGATGCAGCTTTGAACCGTTCACACCTTTACTCTAGCTGGACCCAAGGGAGAAGAGACCAGCACTTCCCTCTCCTTCTCCTCTTCTCAGGAAGCCATCGAGAGCAGTGAGGTCACCTGTCAGCCTCCTTCTCTCCAAGAGGAGCCAAGCCCAGAATCCTCAGTCACTCCTCATGGTACTGTTTCCAGCCCTTCAGCCAGTTCTGTTTCCTCCCCATGACCATTCAAGGACCTTCCCATCCTTCTCAAACTGTGGGGCCCTGCACAGCACACAGGACTCAGGGTGAGGCTGCACCACGGCGGCATCCAGCAGGATGATCCCGATCCCAGCTGGTGCTGCCGTGTCTGATGCAGCCAGGATGGGGTTTGCCCTCCTGGCTGCCCGGGCACACACTGCTGACTCACACTGAGCTGCTGCCCACCAGCACCCCCAGATCCCTTGCTGCAGAGTTGCTCCCCAGCCATAGAATCATTTAGGTAGGAAAAGACCCTTAAGTTCATTGAGTCCAGTCGTAAAATGCTACGTTGCATAAAAAAAAAAATATTCTCAGCTCAAAGATCTGCTAAATTATGCAGGAATTTGAATCTTAAAGCTAAGGCATGCTTGTAGGTGTGACATGTTCCAGAGCTGAAGCTGTAGTCACTTTTTCAGGTTGGAGCTGCTGTGGTGATGCTCATTTGTAGATAGCTGCAAAGTAGCATTTTCATACTGCACTTGGTAATTAATGTAGAAAAGACAACCTCAGTGTGTAATGAAGTTTAAATGCATATTTTTTTTATATTAGGTTGAGGAATGGAGGGCAAAGCGAAAATGTAACACAAAATCAATAGTTTCAGGACTCAGACACTCCATCAAGAATGTGCAATAGGTGACCACTGTACCTTTATAATCTCTGTGGTTGAGACTGACAGATATATCAGTATATACAGGATCTCAGTTGTTAAACATTAAGAACTAAATGCTGAAATTCTAAACTTGGGGAAGCATTTGTTCTCCTGATTGAATTTTTCACATGTTTTGATTAGTGAAGAGTTTATTAATGTTAAACTCGATTACATTAATTTACAGAGATGTAGTGTTGGTACAATTGCTACTCACAAAGTATCAAGCTAATGATGTTTGCATAGCATCATGTGTGTGGCATCTGAAAATAAATTAATTCTGACTTTGGAATGTGAGCTATTTTGCCTGTGGAACAATGCAGCATCCACTATTATATTGTGGAAAGATTTAAATGGAAAAATGTGACAATCAGGCATGAATTGGTTATACACAGGAAAAAGGAAAGTAAAAGAAGAGAGGAGTCTTTGAAAATACAGTCTGATAAACATTCGGTAATTAATTTTAAGTCCAAAGGAAGAAGTGTAAGGGGAAGTTACCTTTGGGATTATATCAAGGCTGGATGAACACCCCAGCCTCCCAGCAGTTTTGGGTGAATCAGGGTGCTCTTATCCAAGCTCCAGAAAAGGGAAATTACAGAGCCAAAGTTTGTTCACTTCTACCCTCTTCCAGTGGCTGAAGCAGAAGACTGTCTGTTAATTTTTAATTTTTGAGAACTTTAGAGGCCTTGATTGAAACTGGCATAGAATTTCCTATGGAGAAAAAGCTAATTTTCCTAATTTGGAAAAAACCAACAAACCTATTATGTGAAATTATGATGACACACCAAAATTATTTCGTGAATTCTAGATTCCTTAGCCAAGCTAGCCAGACCTCTGCCACTGGAGCCAGATGACAAACGGATAGCACTAATAATAGACTGCTGTCTCTAGAGAGTACAGACCAGCCCAGAAGCGGAGACACATACTTACTCATCCATTAACAGAAAGAAATGGTAAGACATAAAAATTATTAGGTTTTGCTGCAGATTTGAGGGAACACATGCTCCCCTGGTAGTAGCCACATCCCTGACCTGCCTCTTCATCCTGCTTCCACAGTCCCTGTCCTCCCAGGCCCTCCGCAAACTCCTCACACCAGCGCCTCACTTAACCTTAGGTGATAACCATGAGTGCCAAGCAGTTTTATTTTGTCACACACCAGTGCAAAGCCTGCAGTAGACACAGTATTTGGAGAGTATCAGGTACACTTCTAGTAGACTAGACTGATAAGTGCATTAAGGTGGAAATTACATTTAAAAACAAAGAGCTAGACAAATTCAGGCAGCGTTTCATGGGAACAGCCAAAAGTCTGTTCCAACGAGATTCTTGTCTGCTCAATAGCAAGACAATATGACAGCATCACAAACAAGTGACTGCTCCTCCCAGTAGTGTTGTTGTTTAGGGTTTTAATTTATTTCTTTTCTAAAGAGAAATGAAGTATTAAAAAATTCCCAGGACTTACTTTCTGAAACATCTAAAAATTTCCTTAAAAGTACCAAAAAAACGAGCAAAAATTATCTTTGGACTGTGAAAAATTTAATCTCAAATAAGCCCTATCAAAGAGAAGCTATGATAATAGTCTCTAATATTTGGAACTATTCACAAACTCTGCAACAATTACTTCATACTGCATCTGTAAAAAGTAGCAGAGAAACTAACAAAAGTTTCATAATGTCAGTTGTTTTTAAAGACATAATTTAGATGACGGCAAGTTTTTCAGATAGATGGAATATGCTAGTTTTTCCTTAAAACTGGAAAACTGACACTTCAGTATTATATATTCATATATACTTGATGTTTCTGTAGTTTTAGTAAAAGTGTTCTGCAAAAGACTTTGAGGATGAACACTTGTCATATAATTATGTAGCCAATTTATAACTGATGCTATGATCATTTCTAGCTGTTTTACAAAGCTCTCTGCTATCAGATATATAATCTCTCTGGTAACTGAGATAGAGAAGCCACCTTTGTTCTGTTTAAAAAATAGAAGAAAAAAGAAAAAAAAAAAATAATGCCAGTACAGTTATTTTCACTTTTTCATTTGCTCATATTCTTCCAGAAATGATCACATTATTAATGGCATGGTCAGTTAAAACATTTTTAATTCAGAAAAAAAAATTAATAATGACTTTTGACTTTATTTCTTTTTACAAAAATATTTTAACTTTTTAACCTCTAATAAAAACCCAGGAAGCACTTTGTAGAAAGCTTATATTCCCCTTCATTCAAGGAAAAGAAAAAAAAAAGAAAAAACAACCAAAATGAAAAGCTTAAGTCACTTCCATGGGATTTCATATTTTTATTTTAAATTAATCCTGTGTCCCTCTTTTAACCTCCCCTTCCCTTTGGATTTTTATAACTGGCAATTTTCAACCATGCTTTCACAGTCTTTTCTCTCAGGACTTTACTTCCTACCTGTCTTCCTGGCATACATATAAAATTATGTCAATGGATTTAAATCAACTGAACAATAATAAAAAATTCCTATTTGTGCATAAAATCTGCTTCTGTAGGGAAATCATGATTTACCTGAAAACTGAAAGTGTTTTTTAAAAGAAACAATTACCATATTGAGCTTATCCCTCGTGGCATTTACAGAGTTGGGTGAAGATGACACTAGACAAGGTCAGAGCAGCTGGTGGGAGGTGGTGGTGCAGGGTGAGAAGTGACCCCAATTCCCAGACCAGTCCCCTTGGTGAGGCCAGACATCCCTTCCCACCCCTCCCTCAGCATTGCTGCCATCAAAGTTCTTTGCTCCTTCTCCTGCATGGCTTTCCCATCTTCCCTGGTAGCCAACATGATCTCTTAGCTCTTCCCTGCCAGTCACATCCCTCCCTTGCTGAAGCCCAGCCACCCAGGTGGAGCCATCTGATCCTCTGCACTGAACTCAAGGCACGAGCAGCCCCATTGCTGAGCCCTCTCTGAGCTGCCCAGGATGGCCCCTGCCAGTTTCACTTGATGCCTGATACAGCAGCAATTATAATGACATTTTCAGCTGGTGGGATCTTCTAAGACCGTTTTGGAGCTGACCTATGTGTACTCACTCAGGGTGGCATGGCAGGATGAGGAAGGATAACAGCTAAGAATTTTGCTTTCCTCTGTCAGCAGAGGGAATAGGGAGCTGCTTGTTAGAGGCTCTTCAGAGTCTGTGGGCCCTCTGCTCACTTTCCTTGGAGATGTCAGAGAAAGACAATTTATTAGACAGCCATAACACACTGAGGGGGATAACATGCCTTTAAAAAAAGGGGTGGGGAAGAAAACTCATAATGGTTTCTTTGGTGAGTGAGAAGCTGGAATGCTGCATAGCCAGGTTCGTGTTCCCATATGTTGAAATTAGTTTTCTGAAGGTTTTTCTTTTCAAATTTTCAGCAACCGTGGTTGTAACAGACATGTTTCTGTTAAAAATATCTGACACTCAGCAAAACTCAGCCTTCCTTGGATTGCCAGCTGACCCATGTGATTTCAAGGTTTCATCCCAACCTGCTAACGCCTATGAAAGCAGAGGGAGAATTTACAAAAATGTCCTTTGAGTAAACTGAAAGAGAGAGTTTGTAGACAGAAGTTAGAATGTTGTTGGCAGAATATTAGATCATCTATTTGAAGTTACATGTGTTAATCAAGAGGATTGTGGCTGGTTGTATAGCTAGGGACAACCCTCTGTTTCTTACAGAAATTCAGAACATTGACATCCTTGTTTAGTTTTGCTTCCTTGTCTGTTTTACCCAGGTTATTGTAGTAAAAGCAATCCTGCCACCTATGTCTATGCTTCTGTATGTGCTGTACTTGGGAACGGCAGCATTTTTGGTACACTGAAAACTTCTCTAAAGATGCAAAATGATAATAAATACCTGAATGAATATGATACCAAGCAGCATTCAGTGTTGTGCAATGAGCAACCTGGCACAGTTTAATGTGTTTGTTCCTTGTAAATGTTTGCCTGTAAGGGCTGTTTTTCATGGTATAGGAGTGATGGAGGATGAATGTGTGAAAGAAAGGAAGGCAGCACCATTTTCTGTTGGTTTTATCCACCTAAATAATTGATTGTGGTATCTTTTATCAAGGACATAGCTCAGCTAAGAGTGCTGATGCCCACTTAAGGCAATGCCTACTGAGGAGGCCAATTTCGGTCCTGATTCAGTGAAGACCTATGGTTAAACCCTACTGATGTTCTCTCCCCTTCTTGTTTTCAAATGATTTTAAAATATTTTGTAGCAAAAGAATCCTCCTTCCACAGTAACATTAGAATATACGTTTAAAACATTATTTGGACTATGTTTTGGAGACGGACTTTGGAGACTGAGTTCTGTGTTTAAAAATGCTGATTTTATAATCATTCTTGGCAATATTTTCAATATCCTTAATATTAGGTTGTTGTAAAGTTTACAAGTTGCTCTTTGACAAACAATGTCTTTAGTTTCTCACAAACACTAAGCCCATTGGTAGCTGTGTTTCTACTAATGACATTTCAGTTAGTTGCTTTTTCTATTAGCAGGCTTAAAATGCTGTCTCAGGTCCAATGAGTAATATGAACAAATCCATAATCTAATAGAATCAGTAGAATAAATATCAACTGTTATTTTTTACTGGTCTTAGGCATTGAATATGGATTTTTCAGTTCACATTGTACTTTTTTAGTAACTAGTAGGTAAATATTCAAATCAAATGCAACACAACTGTTCAGTAATTGGAACTTTCAGTAAATTCTTTTAGGGATTTTGCGAGGTACTACTTCTCAGATAAAAAACAAGAAATATTTGTCCATGTAGGATGCTAAATGTAAGGGAATCTTGCTTTTTGAGTCTGTTGTTACACTCAGTAAGCATCTGGTAGCAAAAGTCACGGGCCATATCCATTGTGAGTGTAAATTGTCATAGGTCCATTAACTTCAAGTGAGCTATGACTATTTATACAAATTCCCCTGCCTGTTAGTTATTTATTTTTTAACACTAGACTCTCTTTTTTGATAATATTTCTTACATTCCTTTAGTGCAAAGGAAAAGTTTTACTCTCATATTGTAGTATTCTAAGTCTCTCTTTGAGGAGTTAAGTACATCAGTGTGGATTTCCTGGTATCCCAGGAGCACTGATCTTTAGACGCAGTTGAAGATGTGCAAACAATGATTTTAAGTGCCGGAAAGGTGGGTTATTTGCAGAAACCTTTGGTCAGAGGATGAAACTGTTTGTTCAGAGAATGGATACAGGTAGGGCAGGAAGCCTGTGCCCTTCTCCTGTGGTGTGGGTGCAGGGTAGCCTCCATCCAGCTGGGGCTTGATGCAGCAGTCGAGTTGTCCCTGCCACCATTTAGTTTGTTGGCTTCAGCAGGAAGGACACAGATGTGCATGTGTGGAATTTTGGGTGTTTTATGGTTTGTGGGTTTGGGTTTTTTTTGAGGTTTTCCTGTACACCTGGGTTTTGGAAGCTATGCTAAAACCAACAACCTATTTGTGTGTGTTACTGAATTTCTGCCCTGTGTTATGGGTGATGTCAGAAGAACCTGGCATTAACCCAGCCCTTCAATGGATAGTAAGAGTTCAAACCATACTTGCAAAAAAAATTATGTTCTTTTCCTCCATCAAATATTTATACCCCAATTCTGTTGCCTTGAATGTCAGTGGTAAAACTTCCATTGATGGTCTGTGCACAATGGGCGGCCTGTGAAAAGGAGCAATTTTAAAGCCCATTGTAACTATTACGTTAAAAGACAACCTTTCTTGAAAAATTTTACTTCATGGTGAAACAAGAAATTGAGTGTTTTATTTGATATTTTCTCTGAAGGCAAATATACAAACCTGGCCAGAAGGTACCAAGTATTTTTCTATGGTAACATTAATATATATGCACTATGTTTTTGACAGGAAGCAAATCTTATAGATGTGATATGGCATATGACAAGGGTAGTATGTTTCTCTTCTCTCAGATCTCATCTGTGGCCTGTTGAGGAAGGGAATATTTGGGGATGTTAGTCATTTTAACCACTGAAAAGTGATCCTCTTGTGAACAGATTTTGCTCCCCAGCACTATGATATGATACAATACATGTCAAGAGTAAGGGTAACAAATTACAAGGACTGTAATGCAAGATTAGAAAAGGTCCTGATTTTGAGATTAAGTATAAACAAACAATGAAAAAAAAAAATTATAAAAACCCCAGGAATACCTGATTTTTTTACTGTAGCCCTTTATAGTGCCCTTCACACAATTCAAAGAGATTTGCTTCTCTTTGGTTAAGCAAAAACCCTTTATTCCTTTATTCTTTTTGTATTGCAGGTCATTTAACTTGTGTGCTTTATGTTTATGAAGTAGCCACACACTGGGCTAAGTAAAGTCAGAATCTGAAACATGATGCCTGTCCTTTTCCCCTCTTATCTTACTGTCCATCATAATCATTCTCTTTATATAGCTTCTGACATTAGTTATCAAGTTGTAACTATCAAAAATCCTGAGACTTCCCGACAAGATGAGCAACTGTATACCAAATGTTGTATTTCTCTGTGAGTAGCAAATAGGCTGACATAAATAATTGGTCCTTTCCTTCATCTACCACAGTCTGTGGTTTTCTCTGCATTTGTCTTTGCTTTGCCGTTCCACTTGGAATGTTAGGGGGAGGTCTAGCATTCCCAGTATTTAACAGTTCTTAATTAAAAGCTAGTTAATCCGTGGACAACATGAAAGAGGTTCAAAGCTTCAGGTTTCTTATTTGTTGTGGGAAAATTTATAGGAAATTTTAATTGCATTTGGTTTGCTTGTGGGAAACTTCTGTAACAAAGTTTCTGCTACCTTTTAAAAGCTGACCTCTGGAATATTGTGTTATAGTGTATGAACTGGCTTAGTGTTGTTTACTTTGGTAAAGTGTAGGCTGAGAATGTGTCTGTCCATATAACTGCTAGGGTAGGTTGGTAGGTTATTATTAAATTAGATTTTTTTTTTCAATGTATTAAGTTGAAAAACTTTTTTTTTTCTGAGTTTTCTGGAGAATTTCTGAGTTTCTTTCTATGGCTCGTGCATGGTGTTTTGTCTCTCCTACTTTCAGGAAAATAGTTTTAACTTAGAAATTTCTGCTGTCTTTGTAAGTAAAACTTGTAGTATGCAATCAGAATAAAGGTGTCTCACTAGCAAATGAATATGTGGTACCTCTCAATTCTGCTTTCATAATTCACTTCGTGAATCCTTGCTAAAAACTGTTAGAGCTTCATGTGTTTTCTCTATTTCTGAGTAAAACCACAAGGTCTGCACTTACTGTGCTTTCAGGGGCACCAAATGCATGCTGAAAACACTCCTCAGACTTAGGTGCTTCAGAAGGTGATTTTAGTACTAAACAGCATTTTCATGGTTGCCTCTTTTTTTACTGTGACTTTTTTGTTTCATATGCCCTCCAGTCTGTTCAGGAGTGACAGTTGCAAACAATAGATGGTATTACATAGATAGCATATAGTGTATTGTGCCGAGACTTATTCTTTCAGCATTTCAAATTTTCCATGAAGAAAAGCCTCTTTGTTTCCAATGTAGTTCCTTCTGTAGTATTTTTTTTGGTGTCCTTTCTGTGTCATATGTGAAATTAAAGTAATGCCTAATGAGAGGGTGGGGGTAGTGATGTCTACTATGTTTTTTTCTAGTCACCTAGAAATCTCTTTATATATTTCTGGAGCAGACAGCTATCTTATGGAAGAGCTGCATGATCTCCATCTAGAGAGTTTTCTATTCATCATGCTACATTTTATTCCTCTTCAGAGGCACCTCATTATTCCAGTTCTTCCTTTATAGACACAGATGTTCCTGGAAGTTATGATTTCTATCAGTGGGAGTCGCACTGTGTGATTGAACCTGCATCTTTCTTCTACACTGCTTGCTTGGTTAATTCTCAATGTCATACAGACTTCTGCCCACAAACCTGAAAGCAGGCTGTATTTTATGAGGTGTTGGAGTGCATGAGTGATAAGGAACTTGTAAATGCTTATCAGCGCTTGGTTTGTCAAGATTTTTCCAGACCTGGTAAACCTGAACAAATTCCATGTTGTACATAAAAACAGTATCAGTATTTTTGTTTTATTTATGTATGCCTGAGGTAGAAGGTTCTTCTGCTTTTGCTTTTGATTAGAAAGCCTAGTTCTTAACTGAATTGTTCTGGCAGATCAGTTTGTGGGCCTGGTAAATTGATAACACTGATCCCGAGCAATGGAAATTGGAGTTTTTGGAATAGAAAGTCTGTTTAGTCACATTCTTTACAATTTTATTTTTAAATCCAAACTCCGGTCAAACATATGATGAGTAGTTGGGAGGAGAGTTCACTCAGTAAAAGAATACTTCACCTCCATTTTAACTGAGTGCTGAGAAAATTCAGTTTCCAGGTGCACTGTTTTCGATTCAGCCTTCCTGTAAAGATGCAAAAAAAGACCAACACCTAGCATGTGCCTGACTATTTTGTAAAAAAAAAATTAATTTAATAAAAATGGAAGAAAATCTCTAGTGAGAAAAGTTAATGCTGCCTTGAAGTATGTGCAAACTAAAGAGCAAAGGTAAAAAGGTACCTGTTCTGGATAGCTTGTAAGATTTCTGCAAGTGGAACAAATGTAACTCTTCTGGGTTCCTTTTGTGGAGTCAGATTTCTGCTTTCACCAGGGTTCTTGATCAGAGCAGACATTATAGCTGCAGCAGCAGGAAATTGAAGAGTCAGTATTTCTGCCTATTTTCAGCAGCTTTTAATTATTTCTCTGATCAGCAACTGAATTGCTGGCATATGGTTTGGAGCATGATTCAAAGCCTCATGTGGTTCCAGGGGCTCCTGTTTGAACTGAGCATTATGCCACTCCTACGCAGTTTCTATCAGACTCTCCCCGGGCTGCTTTTTGTTGCAGATTTTTTGCCATGTCCCAAGTGTATATGTAGTTGAAGGACAGAGTAATCTATAAGGAGACTCTTAACTGCTGCCACTTCTGCAACTTTGTTGGAATCAGCTTTTTTCCTAAGAAGACTAACATAATTTTGTTCTCTCAATACTAGTACTAGTCAAACAGCATTCACTGAGTTTCCTGACCTGACAAAGATGCATGTAGAATAACAGCCCCGCTTCTGTCAGAGTAACTGACATCAGGTTACTGTTTACTTTTGCTTGTGTCCATGGTAATGGTCATATCCAGTTTAGTATAATCAGCAGTTGACTATAACATGGGAGAGGGGAGCATATGTGTGTATTTATAGTATCTAAGCTGTGTTTAAAAGTTCTTGACAGAAATAAATAAACGGAGCTAAGTTAGAGATCACACTGCTTTTGTCACCAAAACCATGCTGTTTGGAGTGTGCTTTATTTTTTTTTTTTTTTTGGTACTGGCAAGAGAACCCTGAACTGAGACTTGAAGTGTGAGATACAGTTTCAGTAAGATACATTGCAGACTTTGTTCTGCAGGATAGGGGTATGAATTTACTCTTAAGAAAGAGGTCAAATGGAGGTTTCATATTCATTCAGCTCCTTTTGGGAATTGCTGACTTCCTACTGAGGTGGTCAAGGATCATAAAACAGGCACAGACAAAATGCTTTGATATTTTTGTCCCTTCAGGCATGATGCAATTGTTGCAAAATTACAGGTTTTGTTGTAAGAATGAAAGAATGTCACTGCAGGGAGTAGTTGGTCCTAAGACTATAATGCCTGGCAGTTGCTACCTGAAAAAAGAGATTAGAAAATATTAAGAGAATAAAAGTAGGTATTTATTTGAAGGGCCTTCAAAAGTACACCCTGGGCAGTCAAAAGGCTCCACCCAAGATGGACCTCGGGTCACGGGTTCCTCATACTTTTATAAGTTTGGTTCATTTGCATATCAGGGTTAATTGTCCAATTATATTTTCAGTTAGTGATGCAATTACCCCAAGTTTGCCCCCCCTTCAGAGGCTTTTAGTTTGCACATTTTGGGGCCTGGTGTCCTTGTTGTGGAAACCTAGAGAGGTTTGTTATGTCTAACCAGGATGAGAGAACAGCAGCTAACAGGCCACAAGAAACTTCAGAGTTGCACACTAGGCAGTGCATTGAAAAATATAAAAGTTAAAACCTAAGGCATCAACTCCTCCTTCACTTTATCCACCGTAATCAAAAACTTAGATATCTTTGCGGAAGCAGAACTTGTTTCAGAGTTTGTAGACAAAATGTTGCTTTATAAATACTTAACAATAATACTGTGATAGGAAATAAAGGCCATATCTGGATAATAACTGCATGATACACTTTGTATCCATGACTTATCAGGAGTCCTGTTAAGTCATTGTCTTTTTGGGAGGAAAAGGGGAGATGCAGCTTGAGTGGTGATTGGTGTTTCCACCTTTTGGCTACTGGTACAGTCAGTCCTGCCCAACTTTCCACTGCCAAAGAGTAAGAAATATTGGTAACATTTTCCTGAAGAGATGGGCTTTATCAGGGAGACACAGCAGAGGAAAAATGAGAAGGTTGCTAAGACAGAGTGAGGTATCATGTAAGAGGTTACAGTAGGCACAGGTAGTGTTGTCAGGCAGCTGTTGTCAGGCAGCAGGTTTCCATGCTGATTTCTCCCAGCTGAATTTGTGAGGTTTTACACGTAGTCAGACAGTTTTATCCTGCTCATGTGGTACCTGAAGGAAGGCTGGAGGTATTTGTAAGAGTTTTGGGAACATGGGTGACCAAAACAGGTGTTGGTATCCAAAGATGATGAAGTACAAAGTGCAGAGGAGTATTGAAGTAATACTTCAATAGTTGCTGGACTTTTGAACCATTTAGTTACAAAAGCTGATTAAGTTTTTAGGTGTCCTACTCTAGAGACATGTTTTTTTGGATTATGTTTATACGTAATTTTGGGCCATCATGCAGTAAATGGCACGGTGTGAATCCATCAGGTTAGTGAATCCTAGCACAGAGGCTGTGCCATTCCAGAGGAAACACGTGGCATAATGGATATTTACTCTGAGAGTGCTCGCACTCTGAAGTCCCTTTTCAGTGCTGTGACAGTTATGATCTGCAGATCAGTTCTGTATTATTTACAGGGGCTTTGGGGATGAAGTGCTGAACCACTGAGCCTTTAGGCTAGGGCTTTCGTGCCAAAATATTTATGTTGATGTAAGGGAGTGAAAGGCCCAAAGGCTCATTGAATTGAAAACTGTATTAAAATATATGTTGAAAGAGAAATTTGGCACGGACTCTCACTAGAGCGAAGAGGAAAAGAGGTTATAGCCTTGATTACTCTTATTCTGTGTTTTAATTCAAGCTTGGCAAGATCTTTTCTGCTGTCCACTACAGGAAATGAAGAGCAGGAGACAGAAGTGGGAGAAGAGAACAAACTGCCTAATTTTATGGGGTACAGCTGGATGCCAAAAATGCATGGGGACATATAGCTAGATCTATGTTGCTGTCTCAGTCTAAATGGTTTTTAAGAGATTCATCTGTCAAATTCCATTATTAGTTTATTATTTTAAATTAATGTTGGGTTTTGTTTTCTTCTTTCTGTAATAAGCTATTCAAAGGGTCCCTCATTGATACTTCTAAGGTGAGAGAGAATTGGAGAAAAAAATGGGGGAAAAATGGACCTGGGGAATGGGACAATTTCAGATTTAGAGTATTTTGAGTTTTTCCACTTTTATAAGAATATGTTTTGTAAAAATCCATTGGCAGCAGAGAGACATCTGCATATAAAATCCTAACATGTCTTTTGCAGAGAAGATTACCATGAAGATGGGTTCTGTCAGCCATATAGGGGAATTGCGTGTGCACGAATCATTGGAAACAGAACCATTTATGTGGACTCCCTCCAGATGCAAGGGGAAATTGAAAACCGAATTACTGGTAAGCTTAAACATCTCTTTTGCAGGGAGAAAGAAACATTCATACAAGTATCCAATTCAGGTATAAACAGTGCTATCATCCTTCTAGCTTTGTCAGCCAATGATGAAGACATCTTTATATTAAGGTTTAGAGCGGGTGAGCCTGTTTCTGACTTGAGCAGTTAGAACAAATTTGGAGCAAGGAAGATGAGTATCTGTGGTAACGTGTAAAGCTTCTTCCACGTCCTTAACTAAAATGTCAGACTGCTGAATTTTTTAACAGCTTCTGGTTTATACTGGAGCTTTTTGCATGATGGATTCAAAAATAAGATTTTGAATTTTTTAATGGATTTGTGATACAGTGAAAAAGTACTGATTTTTTATTTTCTTGAAAAAGTGTATGGTGTCCTTCCCTTGGGCTTCTTTCCTTTTTGCATAATTCTGGCAGAGTCTGGATTTCACATTGATTTATATAAGACAAGAGTTGACCTTCCTGTGCTCTGTCTGTGCTTAATCTTTCCCTGAATACAGTTTGTGTGCAGTCACAAACATGCATCCAAAACCTTAATGACTTTTAGTGGGCTGGACATCAACATGGGTTTTCTTCACTGGATCTCAGTTAGCTGACATTAGCAGCTGTGACCCTGATGTACACAAAGTAGAGCAAGGAAATGAACCCATGGAATAGAGCAAACTGTTTGTCATAATATATAGCAAATTAACTCAGTCCAGCAGGAGCTGATTTGCATCTGGCCAGGCACAGCTCACTAATGGACTCTCCAACTTCAGCATAGCTAGTTGCCAAAAAGAGTTTAACTTCACTTGTCAGCTCTAACTCCCTAAAGACATTACCTTAAAGATTCATCATTAAGCCAGAAATCCAGGTCCATTTTTTCATGTTCTTGAAAGGGTGACCGGATTCTGAGACTGGCAAAATCCAGGTGCTGACCTCTACTTATGGTATTACAACGCATTCTCCTCCCACCCTTCTCTTGTACTCCATTGTAATTCCAGCCTCTTTAACATTTTGTCATTAATTAATACATACTATTGATACATGTTTTTTCCCTAGCTACATAATCTCTGTCCTGTTTGGATGTTTTTCAGCAATATGGAAATGTTCAACTTTCTGAAATGATTAAATCTGTAACTCTGTGAATTAGGTTCATAATGTTCTTTTCAAAAACCAAAACCAAACCCAACAATTAAAAAACTGTAATATTATCCAGAAAATGTTAATTGATGGAGTTGTACTTGTTTCAGAAATACGGAACATGGGCATTGATTACCTGACTGCTGGTTTCCTAATGCTACCAATTATCAATCCAATTTCCGTGGCTAGGGTGGTGGAACTCTCTGTTCTGGAGTTGAGGAGAATTTCTGATGAAAATGTTCTCTTTCAGGAAGACACTGAGAACCACCATATAGAAATGCCCAGCTCCTAGCTAAGCAGTAATGGCACTCTGTTAATAATACAGCATTTTCAGACTCTGTACTTTTGAACGTCATATGAAACATCTTATGCAAAGTTACCCCGAGGATTTCATAGCATTATTGGTTCTTTTAAGTCATGTAAAACATGTAAAAGAAGTATCGCAGGACTGGGTGTTCTATACGCAAATGAGAGGGTATTTTTAAAATTGTAGTAACTTGTTAGGAAAAGGGAAAAAAACCCACCTGAATAATTGCTGCTGGGGTTTTGCTGAGTTTTGCCCATATCTCCTAAATGCAATTTTTGATGGTAGGTGTTAGTGTTCCGATGTGTGTGGGAAGTGAGGACACCTACTGTCCAACACCAGCAACATTTAGCAAGGTTACATCTTCGGGAGTTTTCACTCTGGATTTCCATCTCCCTGCTGTACTGATGTAAGAAGTACATATTCTTTGTCTGTGTGGCCCCTCATGCTGCTTGGTCCAGGCCATGTGATTAGGTGAGAATTGCGGCCTTTGATTAAAAAAAGAATGATATTTCCAGAGAAAAACTTTAGATGTGGCTTGGAACACTGAAAGGCCAACAATGAGTAGTGCCCAGACCTGATGCCTGACCTGTGTATATGTGTTTGGCTAGCAAGCTCTCTGCTGTGCTGTTTTAATATCTGTTCAATAACTAAACTATAAATTCCTTAGATGCTACCACACAGTACTGCTGGCTCTTGCACCTTCCATCAAAATAAAGATATAATTGTAAATTGTGCACCCTTCTCTCATGATGATCTAAATTCTGTAATGCAATGCCTTTCGAAAACTTAGTGTGGAGTTTCAAACAAGCAAAAGTGACTACTTCAGTCCTTCGGTTTTATTTTTTCCCTGTTAGTCTTTGGGACAAGCCTATGTCACAACTATCTTCTGAGGCCTGATGGTCTGCTTGCATGCAGTGTTCCCAACATGACTGATAAAAGTTTATATTCCTGCATTAATATTTCTGAATTAAAATAAAAAAAGGTGTAAACAGTCTAAAAGGCTGGATTTGGGGCTGCTTGTTGCATGTTTGATGTCTCAGGAAGAGACTCTAGCAGCAAGTGTCCGCAGGAAACAGATGATTGAAAGGAGAGAGCTGGACAAAAGAGAAAGAATTTATTTTTAGGTTGCAAATAGACTGCTGAATGACATTTTCTCTTTTTTTACAGTGTGAGTTTATAGAACATGTAGTCTAGCAACTCACTCACAAATGATGCTTTCCTGGGGGAGTGAATGTTCCTGCATTTAAAGGTTGATTCAGCACTAAACACATCATGCAGACGAACATTTGCCTTTCCTTTGCAATGTGCAAGAAAACCTTGAGATAAATGTTAGTGTGTAGGTGCTGAGAGCTGAAGGGGAGAATTATGTTCCTAACTCATTATGACATTCATCTGAATGTTATCAGCATGCTGAGACTGATTACATTAATTTTCCCCAAAGCTGCTGCCTGTTAGGCTTCTTATGTCTCTTACAAGCCATGGCTCCCCAAATATTAATGGTACACTTCCTTTTGCCTGACAAGACTTGAAAAACACTTCATTTATTTATCAAAATGTCTAGAGGAGCAAGAAGTTAGGTGATCCTTGTTCAGATTTTATCTAATTAGGAACTCTGGAATTACATACCGGTATCCTGGCAGGTGTATCTTGCCTTTGCTCTTGATCCTTCCAAGTTAAAATTAGCCAATTGCCTGCAGTATGAGGAATGGCAATCACATGGATTACTTCCTGGGAACTGAGGTTCTACAAGCTCTGTACAGATGTCAAAGGGACCCTGGGATGCTGAGTTTTCTTCCTGCATTTGTCAGCTCTCCTTTACAGCAGAAATTACTTCATTTACTTGTTGCTCAGTAGGCGTTCAGACCCTCAAGGAAAAATATTAAAGGCAAATGACATGAAAATTAAGTTGTTTCTTGTGTTGTTCATGAACCAATACTTATCAGTACTTTTGTTCCTTCGCAGCTGCGTTCACCATGATTGGTACTTCGACGCATTTGTCTGACCAGTGCTCACAGTTCGCTATACCCTCCTTCTGCCACTTTGTGTTTCCCCTGTGCGATGAGCGCTCTCGGACCCCTAAGCCACGGGAGCTGTGCCGGGATGAATGTGAAGTTCTGGAGAATGATCTCTGTAGGCAGGAGTATAACATTGCTAGGTCAAACCCTCTCATCCTGATGCAGCTACAGTTGCCTAAGTGTGAGGACCTCCCACGACCTGACACCTTGGAAGCTGCCAACTGCATAAGAATT
The DNA here is from genome assembly GCF_000738735.6 of Corvus cornix cornix. Taxonomy (NCBI): domain Eukaryota; kingdom Metazoa; phylum Chordata; class Aves; order Passeriformes; family Corvidae; genus Corvus; species Corvus cornix. The sequence goes on from NC_046357.1 coordinate 33,145,786, forward strand.
GGGATCCCTGTGGAGAGACTGAGCCGATGTAAGTCTGGATGTTTCATCACTGGGAAAAAGTACAGCTTGTTGCTTCCATGGAATGAGGCTGAGAGACAATGCCTCAGCCATTCTTTTTGTAAAGAAAGTGCTGAACAACTTGTTTTTATGTTGTTAATACTGTCCATAATCTTGCACTGTTGTAAGGTATAGTTGGGATGGCACGGAAACCTAAAGAATGCTGCTTGTACCAAAGTATGTTATATCAACCACCCTGGGCCATAAAACTCTGTGTTTACATGGCTGATTTGATGCAGATTTGCAGTGTGTTGCCTCCACCTGTGGCTCAGTCCTTGCCTTTTTTGGTGACCCTCCCCATACATCTATTTAAGAGTTTTGTTTACCTGTCAAGAAACTTCAGATAGTTTCTTGAAGTTTCACTGGAAGATCTGTTAGGAAACGAATGAACCTAGTGTTCATTCTTTCTATGTGGAAATCCACAAGACTATTAATCCTGAAAACTGAACAATCCTGAAAACTGGGGTGCAGTTGTCTTTCTTTACCCACACAGGATGGGCAAAAACATTGATCTTGCTTCCATTAATTTTTATTTACACCCAGGAGTAGAAGGGTTGTTCTGTTGTCACTAATTATTTGCAGAGAGTCTTTCTGACTACTCCATTTCATAGCAATTAATCACAAACCCATACATTGTTTGACAAGAAAACTCCAAGAGACCACAGATGTTTAAAGTTCAAAATGTGATAAGATTATTCTGAATATCCGTTGTCTGAATCCACAGTTAGGAGCAGGAGCCATGCCATGAAAGTCTAGCTCTGCACTTCTATGTTAATTATGTAGTGTATCTGAGAAGCAGAAGTAACCGAGAATACAATGACAGAGACAATTCAGCCAGGGAAGAGGTATCAAGCAAAAGGCATGAGAACAAAACCAGTAAAAAGTCTGGTGAAGGTTGTCCATGATCCTTAGAGCCAGTGGTGCTGCTGCTGATGGAACACCTGTAACTTGAATATTTGTGGAATTTGAGAGAGCTGGATTCCTGAGGGCTGCAGAGGGGAGTACAGAAAAATGGAGAAAGTAATATTGCAAAAATGCAGGAAAATGCATGATTCAGCTCAGATGATGCATATAGAAGACAAGCACTCAAAAAGTATGGAGAAAGGATAGCAGCAAAACAAAGAATAAAGATATGAGTCCAGCAGATAGGAAAATGATGCTTCTAAGGACAAGAAAAGCCTGAATTCTCTCTTTCTAAAGACGAAAATAAGGAAAAATAGGCAAGAGGCATTAGAAAATACAGCACTAATTTCTATAGCAAGTGAGCAGTGTGAAGAAGATGGGAAGATTATGAGAAATAAAAGTTTCCATTGTTGACATCTGAGGACTTTTCCTGAAGGGAAACTCATATCTCTAATTTAGTTTAACTTATGATGTTCTGTATCTAAAGGTCCATACATGCTCCTTAGTCTCAATTTGAATTCAGAATTGCAAGTACTCATGTGTGTACCATAGAGCTGAGGCATTCCAGGACAGAATCCAGAAATAAATGGGTGTAAATGCACAGATACCCACAGAACTGAAATTTCAAAACAAACAGCTTTCATTAAGTCTTGAAGTACCCAAATTTAAGTACTTTTTTGCATACATATTCTGTGGACTTTAACTGTTTTGGTCTTGGTGTCCCTTGATTGTTTTGTTTTTCCCAACATTTTCCCAAACCTTGTGTTTTAGATCATCAGTGCTACAACGGTTCTGGAGCTGACTACAGAGGGACTGTCAGCGTTACCAAGTCTGGCCATACTTGCCAGCTCTGGGACTCACAGAGTCCCCACAACCATGATCTGACAAGCGCACAGTTTCCAGAGCTAGGTGGAGGACATGCGTATTGTCGAAATCCTGGAGGTCAAATGGATGGTCCCTGGTGTTTTACAAAGAATAAAAACGTACGCATGGAACTGTGTGACATACCTTCTTGTAGTATGTATTACCTTTCTTTTTTCCCCTACTACTGTCCCAAATCCTGGGTAATTTTGTATGTTCCTGGTTATTACAAGTACAATTCATTTAAGAGGTTTCTGCTTTTAAATGTTTAACTTGCAGCAACTTTGTTTTGTATTGTAATTGTTTAATGCTTTCTGGAGATCAGAGCTTTTGAGATACTGTGACACTTTTCTACTATATATTGGAGGCTTAGTCTGAGGTAATAATTAATGATAATGCTGAAGTTTGTATTTTGACCTGTCAAATGACAGATTGCATATGCAAATCACCTGTATGTGTTTGGTTTGCTCATGCTGCTCAAGGGTACATTGCTCTTGCTCTGTATGACATCTTGCAGGCAGCAAGAATTTTCAAATCCTATAGAGGGAGATATAGCACCATGCGTGGTTGGAAAGAAACCATTTGAAGTGCAGAAACACAGCAGTTTGAAGGTCATATAGCAGATGATCTTATCAGAAAAGTGCTGTACTAGCTGCTAGTGGCTCTGTACTGCACAACTGTTTGCAAAAATAAAAAGTACAACTCTCATAGCTTAGTACTGTTCTTAGTACATTTTCCCTGTACTGGTACAGACTGCACACATTAACAATGGTCTTTGGAAAGACTGTCCTTGGATATGACAGTTAATACTGTGCTTCATTAGGAAGAAAAGCATGTTTCCTGAAGCAAGATATGTATGTGTCATGGAAACCATAAAAGTGGATTACGTGGATCTCTAAAACTGCTCAGAACTAATATGAGATTTCTTAGTTACTTCACTTTTTTGCAGTAACATGATTTGACATTTGTAATAAATTTCTACATTGCACGTACCAAAGGGTGAAGGTAACACTGGGATGTGGTTGTGGTGGAAGCAGTTGCCACAAATAGCAAAACCACAGGTTACAGAAGACATCCCAGGCAGTTCCAGCAAACATTTTGGACATCACTATGCTTTTCTAGAGTCTCTAGGTATTAAGTGAAAAAGTATTTTAGGAAGGTTCCAGAACTAAGTGTATTGATGGCTCTTTCATGTCTGCCTCACTCTACTATAAAAGGTCTGCCATTCTATTAAGTACAGAACAATTAATATCTCTACCAACAAGAAGTGAAATTTATTTTATTCTGGGCAGAAGTAGCACTGGAGGTAAAAAATGGGCCAGGTGCTGATGAAATGGCTGAAGCTATGAGAGTGGGTCAGACTGCGTTGTTGTGCTGGGTCATATTGAGTTCACTGGTTCATATACTGTGATAGATACTGCTCACTTGTTTTTTATACCCTGAACAGGACAATGGAATGATACTCTGGTCTGTGTTCTGCAGTTTCCTCAATGGGACGCCTCAAAAATAAAGTAAAATTAACCACATGCTGTTACAGGCCACACTTTAAATGTGGGGCTCCTAGTTTATCTTCATATTGCTAATTGCTATGTCTATTCAAACATTTTTGAAATATGTAATAGAAAATTACAAAGAAGGGGGAGAGGGTAATGTGACTTCTGTTTTCAGGGTATAGTTTCTCTTTGTTTAAAATATAGTATAAATAATCATAATAATTTGCTTTACTATCAAATACCTTAAAAATACTTATTGTAAGCAATGAGCATTTCTGTGCTTGACAGGTCCACGTGACAACAGCAAAATGGGAATCCTCTACATCCTTGTTCCCAGCATAGCCATTCCCCTGGTGATAGCCTGCCTTTTTTTCCTGGTCTGCATGTGCAGAAACAAGCAGAAGGCATCTGCTGCTACACCACAGCGCCGCCAGCTGATGGCATCTCCCAGCCAAGACATGGAAATGCCGCTCATTAATCAACACAAACAGGTATTTCTTACACAATTTGCTTAGGCCCACATATTTCCAAAGTGCCATGATTTTCAGTGTTTCAGGTTGTCTGTGACTGAATCAAGCCATGCTGTTGGGGACCTAATTTTCATACTGTGCAGGCCACCTACTTCAGGGAAAACCAGGTCTTGCACTTCGTAGCTGTATCTAGAAATCCTGGCCTGGGACAACAGCTTTCATTACACAGTATTTAATGTCATTTGTCTTTACCCATCAATCGCCATTCTGCCTCTTACCTGAGTGACTGGAAAAGTGGTTATTCCTGATCCAGTCTTCAGCCTACAGCTCATTTTTGCTCCTGGCAATCCTCTTTGTCTGTTTAAAGCATGATGCGTGGTGGGGTTTCTTGTTCTAATCCTTCAGCTCAAGACCTCTGGTGTTCTGACCCATAAGTGAATGGAGAGCTAAGATGGGGTGCAACATGTTTCCAAGGCATGTATCACAAAGGATGTTGAATGGAAAATGGCTTTGAACTCATGTCTACAGATGTCAGCTCCTGCCTAGGATTTTCTGGGTCAGCTGACTGATCTCTGCACTAAAATTGTGTTCAGAGCTAATGTTGAATTTTTAATCACAGCATTTACAAGATGCAACCTCTAAAAAACAATGCTTACTTTGGAACAATTGGCAACATCTGCTCAGGAAACTGTAGAATATTTAATGAATATTACCAGCTGTAACAAATTGCTTTTATTTTTTGTGTTAATGTGAATATTTAAAGGCTGCCTCTGAACTGTTCTAGAAATTTTCCAGCCCAGTCTACAGCCTGTTGGACACTAAAATCAGAGATTGTTCCCAAATCACCTGCTAAAACATCTTCCCAGCCTGTCCTGCTGCCTCATGCTGTGGTGCCCTGTGTGTGAAGCTGCACTTCACTTGGTCAGGGACTCCTCCATCCCATGCTGGTCAGGACAGACCCATTACATCACCATCACAAACTCCCTTGCTTCCCTTTCCAGCTGCAGGAGGAAGGTTCTGGGGATTTCTCACTCCTGGGTTTGCAACCTTTTCCTTCAAGTACCAGAGAGAAATTCCTTCTTCCTTCTGCTCCAATTCCACGCCCCTCTTTATTGAAGTGAAGTCAAGATTCCTCAGCAGGGGTACTGTGCTGCCCATGGGCAGGGGCTCTTCCTGTGGAGCATCAGAGAAGAAAAGGCATTACCTGCTACTGCAGACCTGAAAGAGAGAGGTTTTGTTCCTTCTTCTGCTGGAAAGGATGTTTCAGTTCACTCTGAGACTGCCACCTCCTCAACCACCTTGCTTTTCTGACAGACCTCCACTGGGCAGTTCAGGGCTGGTCTGCAGGGAAAGTATAGATGCAGTTAACAGATGTCATTGCTTGACAGATTTCCTCTGAACCCCATATTCATTGAGCTTGCAGGAAATGTGGCCACTCCTTTGTAAAAATAATTATATCCATTATCCTGCAGTATAATTCAATTTATGCTTCTGGTAATAGTGTAACTGATTTCAAGGTTAACTGTGAAATCAATATACTGGTGTGAGCACACACAAAAAACCTGAAAAGTCATTTTGGCCCAATTTGTCTTCCATTTGGAGATCTAACCACTGGGAGATTTTCTTTAATAAGAGATTCTGTTGCTCAGAAAATATTGTGATTTTTTTTACTTACTGTCTTTACTTCATTTCAGGCTAAGCTTAAAGAAATTAATTTGTCCACTGTGCGGTTTATGGAGGAACTAGGAGAGGAGAGGTTTGGCAAAGTCTACAAGGGGCATCTCTTTGGTACAGCACCAGGTGAACAGACACAAGCCGTTGCCATTAAGACGCTTAAAGACAAAGCAGAACTGGCTCTTCGGGAAGAATTTAAACACGAGGCAATGATGAGATCACGATTACAGCACCCAAACATAGTTTGTCTGCTGGGAATAGTGACAAAGGAACAACCTATAAGTATGATATTTAGTTATTGTTCCCACAGTGATCTCCATGAGTTCTTGGTGATGAGATCTCCCCATTCAGATGTTGGCAGCACTGATGATGACAAGACAGTAAAATCCACCCTGGAACCAGCAGACTTTTTTCACATTGTGACTCAGATAGCTGCAGGAATGGAATACCTTTCTAGCCACCATGTTGTCCACAAGGACTTGGCAACTAGAAATATACTGGTGTTCGATAAACTGAATGTGAAAATATCTGATTTGGGCCTTTTCAGGGAAGTTTATGCTGCTGATTACTACAAACTGATGGGAAATTCCCTTCTTCCTATCCGGTGGATGTCCCCTGAGGCTATTATGTATGGCAAGTTTTCTATTGATTCGGATATATGGTCATATGGAGTTGTGCTGTGGGAAGTTTTCAGCTATGGCCTACAGCCTTACTGTGGTTATTCTAACCAGGATGTCATTGAGATGATCAGGAACCGACAGGTTTTGCCATGTCCTGATGACTGCCCCACATGGATATACACTTTGATGTTGGAGTGTTGGAATGAATTTCCCAACAGAAGACCAAGATTTAAGGATATACATAATAGACTAAGAACATGGGGAAACCTTTCTAATTACAACAGCTCAGCGCAAACTTCTGGGGCAAGCAACACCACACAAACAAGTTCTCTCAGCACAAGCCCTGTTAGTAATGTCAGCAATGCTAGATACATTGGACCAAAGCAGAAAACTCCAGCCTTCCCTCAACCTCAGTTCATACAAATGAAAGGCCAGATGAGGCCAATGGTCCCACCTCCTCAGCTCTACATTCCAGTCAATGGTTACCAGCCAATGCCTGCCTATGGTGCTTACTTGCCAAATTTTTATCCCGTCCAAATTCCAATGCAAATGGCTCCTCAGCAAATACCCCCCCAGATCATTCCCAAACCAGGCTCCCACCACAGCGGGAGTGGATCTACCAGCACAGGCTATGTAACAACAGCACCTTCCAATGCGTCGGTGGCCGACAGGGCTGCTCTGCTGTCAGAAGGCACGGATGACACACACAATGGAACGGAAGATATTGCTCAGAACCCTGTCCAGGAGGAGGAGGAAGAAGAGGGCTCTGTGCCTGAAACAGAATTGTTGGGTGATAATGACACACTTCAGATGGACGAAGCAGAAATTCAATCAGAAGCCTAAGGAATTTGGCCTCATTGCTAAGAATTCCACGTCGCTTCCATGCATGGAGACGGTAGATCCTTAGGCTTAACAGAGTGATTTTGATCTGACTCAAAGAAACAAAACTAAAAAAAACAACACCCATTTAAAGTGCAGCAGTAATGATATACCAGGTTTAATGACCATTGCTGCCATCAGATTTTTCAAATATGATGGTATAGAATTGCTGGGTTTAATCTTTTTACTGTCCTACAGTTCTTGAGAGAAGCTGCTTTTCAAATATGTACTGTTGCTGTGCAACATATTGCAGAGTAGCATTGCACATCATGTATATCATGATATGTGAGTGTAATGTTAGTGAATTATGCTTAAACCAATAACACAAAAAGGAATCCAGCTGGTTGCAGAACTGCTCTAAGCATAAAGAAGTGCCCTGGATGTGATGGACAGCTTAGTTTGTAGTATTTATCTCTTCGACAAAATGGACACAAGATTGTTGTTTGCTTTTTGAGTCAGAAAAACTAAGTTGAGAATAATGATCTGTGTTTGTATTACAATAACAAGAAAAGGGAGGAAACTGAACATAAAACTGGCTGTGCTGAGTAAGACCACAGGTCTGTCCAGTCCAGCAGCATGTCTTGAAAGACCGTCGATAATGTCTGCCCAGGAACAGACTGCAAGGGCAACTTCCCTTGTGGAATTTTCCCAGGGTATTTCCCCAGCCTCCAGCAATTTGTGGCTTAAGGTCTTCCCAAGCCTGAAGTGGATTTTTTTTTCTTCTAAATAGCCCTTGATGGAATTTTCTATCGTGAATTTATCCAAATGATTTTGAGCTCACATAAAGTTAGAGTATCCACAAGAGCTTGTGGAATAACATGAGAGGAGAAAGGATGGTTTTCTTTCATCACTTCGGGTGAGTGACTGTGACAGAAGCTTCCCAATGAGATCATCTGACTGCATTTATGGATGAGAGTATTCCGCCTCTGCTGTGTATTTTCAGCAGCAAACAGCCTTAATACACTGTTAACCAAAAATGGGGATATTGTAGGGGATATTATAGGTGTGCACTAACTTAATGAATCCAACTTTAACTTCATATTGGTTATCAAGTATAGAAAAGGTCTCCACATGTATGTTCCTACATTGTAAAAGTGTTGGGTTTTGTGCGGGGTTATAGACTTACTTGATTTACCACAGTTACTGCTGGATTGCATGTGAAACCATGTTTTTTTTCCTGGCTTTTTAGTAAAAATTATCTTTGAACTTTAGAAGACCAAAATAAGCAATACTGTACAAGGTGCTGTTTTTGTGCTTCTATTTGCAGGATGAATCATGTACAGACCTTTAAATGTAATTTATGTTTTACTGCATTTTATATACATTTTTTCATTGAAATATTTGGACTTTTGAATGAATGACTTTATAACTTAACCATTTACAATATTCACATGTGGTGCAGTTTTATAGTATTGCTGTTTCATTTTGTTAAACATGCAGACAGGTCCATACATTTCATGACCCCTTTCTGTAATACAAGCAGTACACATTCTCATTGTAGCATTGTAGCCAACACACACTATAGCTATAAGCTGTACATCCAACATGGATTATTCAATAAAGTGATGCAAAAAGTATGATGAAGTATGTTATCCTACAGCTGCTGTTTTGTTATGGTACTTTGTGGAAATAGAAGTGGCCACAGTTGCTTAAGTTACAGGTTTCACACCTAAACTGCAACTTTCATTTTATTACATTGGGATTCACTTGTAAGTCGTGTATCATTGTGATCCACACCCTGTGTTCAAGGTATGGCAGCATTACTTATTTCCAGCATTTCACCTGGACTTGGAAATGCACTGGTAGGAATAAAATATGAAAGCTTTATTACTTGTGTTAATATAATGCAGCTTTGGGTGCTTTTACTAAATAAAGGACAAATTAAAAAAAAAAAAAGGTGAAATTTATTTACATGAAGTTCTTTGTTTTTTCTAGGTTTCTTGATTTCAGATAAATGAACTTGATAAATCAACTACATTGTCTTTCTTTGTTCCTTTGCTAAATTGCTTCAGAGTAGTGGAGAGTAAACTGTCCAGTTACAGCACAGATTTGTCAGTGAGAGAAAAGATGTAGTAAGCGAATGAGCGGCAGTCAATGGAAGCTTCTGTACAGCACTGCCTGAAGTTCAGCCTGTTTCTAGTAATCAAAGAACATTACAACTTTGCATGCTTTGAGTACAGTTTGGGAAACTCCTAATTGTCTTCTTTAAGCCTCATAAATTCACTACAGACAGAAAACAAAAGGTCAGATTCCTATACATCCCCACTAATGTGGATGTGCTCTCAAAGTTATAGTTGAGGAGCAATACATAATTTTCTTAGGTCAGCCTTGGTAATACACATAGTACTGCAGAGGGGTATTCCCCCTCTGTGGATGTGGGTAAACTCATCTGAGCTGCCAGGATTGGAGCCATGACAGCATGCAAACACCTCCTTTGCACTTAAGGTGAGCATTGCTGCACAAGCACCACTGCCAACATGTTAGTGGCTACTGTAAGTCATATGGATTGGCAGTAACTTCTTGTTCTGCAGCTTCCCAGACTGCTCTTGCCTGTGATACCTGCTGGACAGTCCCACCTGGTGTCAGAGTCTGCCTTTCCTCCTCAGGACTTGGAAGCAAGGCCAAGGGAAATCAGGGAAGGGAGAGGAGGTAAGTGGATAGAACAAGGTGGTAAGGTGGCAATAATGAGGGAAAGGTTGGGGCTGGAGTCAGAAAAACCCAGCACAATACTTCTCAATTGGGCTTGCAAATGTACTTCTTCCTGCCAAGTCCAGCAAAGCTGGGACTTTTCTTGAGGGTGGAACAGTTTTTCTAAGCAGCAAATACATGTCTCAATGTCCAGGAAAGGGCAAGGTGCTTTTGAGAAGACTGTGGGGTGCTTCAAAGGTTTTCTCTTGCTTCTAGTACCCTTCTCTGTCTATATGATTTTCGTAAGAAGACTGGGTTTGACCTTAGAAAAAGTGGATTGAGCATTGACACTGTCCACAGCAGCCCACTGGTGAGGCAGGAAGGTCCCTGTTTGCAAAAGCATATAGGGTAGATGGGAGATGGATTTGCAATCACAGGGCAGGAAAACTGAGTAATGGTTCCTATACTGAATGGGGAAACTGCCTATAGATGTGTCACTAGCTCCAGTTTGACTCCTGCTGTGATACTGTCTGAGATCTGCATTATTGCTGGGTCTTTTCTTCTGTTGTACCCATTGAGACTATAGGGAAGACAAAGATGTAACAACTGCAGTATAGGCAGCTGTGTAAGAACAGAGGATTCACCCACAACGCTAGGTACAAACATTATTACAAACTTTGGTAGCCAGGTTCATTCCTTCATCTAAATGTCACTACTCTTAGTTGCATCTGGTGATTTCCCTAAAGACTTATCCAGAGGAGCAAGCTCCCTGCTGAGATAAGAATCCTTTGCTTCCTGTATCTGCCATGGCTGTGAACATCGTAGTGAGTCATGGGGAATTTACTTCACAGTAACAGTACCTCAAACTTTTATTAGAGAGATGAATTTGAATTTTTTTCTCACTTCTTATCTGAGGAGTTCATCAGATTTCAGTGGCTTTTGTGTTCAGAGGAATCACCTCACTTCAGCTATGTTGGAATTAAGGGGAAACATCTGATGCTTTCTGGAAAAGAGCTCAGGAACGTTTGCTGAGTAGGAGCACTCTCAAAAGATGTCAGACCTTGAGGTGTTTGACAGAACAGATGTAAAGAGGAGGAACACCCAGTTGCAAGTACAGTAGTATCTTCAAATAAACCTTAAGTCATAGTTTCACCATGCACAGAAAGTAATTTTCTTTCTAGACAGGCAAATGATGCTGCTAACTGTTCTCCAATACAGCATTTCAGTTATCCAAATATGAAGAAAAAATCAATGGGCAAAACCATCCTCTTTTTGAGGAGGGGGACTAAATTAATATTGTACGGAACAGTGTATGTTCCTGTTCTATAAATAAATCTACAGAATGTTAGTGGAATCCATTACTAGAATCAAGTTTTGAGGATTTGCTCTAACAGTGGAAAAGTGATATTAGAAGAATAGTAGCACACAGCACAAACAATGACATGGCCCAGTGTATGATTTTAGTTCCACCTTAGCAGAAAACTGAATTTTGTTACTTGTTTTTCAAAAGGGACCCTGTATAGTCTCTGTTTTGCACAACTTCCAGATACGACAAGTTTTTGTCTCCTTCAATCACCAGTATGAATTCTAAACAATCTAAGGACTATTAGGCAATACTAAATGTGTTCACTTGGCAAGGTGTAAACCAAGTCTGTGGTATCTGGGTCAGTCAGATCTTTCTCTAGACCAAAATGTACTGTTGTCTACTGTGACAAAATATAGGAGAATTGGTTCAGCAGGATTTCCTTTCCAGAAAAATGCTGTAAAAACATTTTGCACCTACTGTTCCTGGCTTGTGCTATGATTCATGTTGTAAAGTTGGAGTGCCTGGACTCTGTAACAACAACTCCTTCTTAAAAAATAGACAGTGGGGGATCCTAACACTGGGTTGCCAGTGCAGAAGACTGGGTCACCTGGCTTGCTTTGTGACCTCAAGTAGAAGGCAGCCCCTGCATGTGTTTGTGTGCACACATGCCTGAGCTTGCAAGAAAAAAATATACTGGAATATAAGGCAACAGCTCCGTGTTCAGGGTCAAATGAAATGTATGAACACACTTGCACATTTATGCATACTCCAGCACATACAGACATGAACCTGCAGTGACCAGTGCACATTCAGGTGGTTTCAGTTCATTGGGGGGTATTTTTCTCTTTGCCTTCTGTGATGTGCTGTTGTCCCAGGGCTGTGTGAGATCTTTTGCAGCCCTCAATCCAAATCCAGATTCTCCTGGTGTGAAGTGTTTCCTGGGCACTGCTTCAAGTCAGTCACAGTCCTTGGAGCAGACTCACAGGGGAAACCTTACATGAGGAATCCTGTAGCAGTACCCATGGAGTACTGCCTCCATGTAGAACTTGCAGAGAAAGTTTTCACTCTCACAGTGTCTCTCTTTTCCTATGACACCTGTGCTGAGGGTCTTGGTTCACTCCCTGACTCAGGCCCCATCCAGGCCCCATTTTTGCTTAAAATGAAAAAATATGGTTCTAAGTCTTAGCTGAATACCTCAAGATTGCACAAGCAGGGGGAAGTAATGTAACAGAGGTTATGGCAGGAGCTGGAAATAGTATGGGGTTCTCAGGGCTGTAAATCTTCAGGAGAGTCGGAATTTAAAATAATACAATACTGAGGGAACTCAGAATCCCATGTAGCTACTTCTCATTTCTATTGATCTGAAAGAGGAACTTTACTTTATCTCGATTACAGTGTACCTGATGGTTTAACTGTCCTTTTTAAAACCTCTGTCTAAAACTGAAATAATCCATCTGTTCAGTAGGTTGTTAACTTTAAAAGCAGTGGAATTAGAGGAGGGAATTTAAATTAAAATTACCATATTCATTTAATTGAATGTTTATTCCATACAGCAAGTAATAAATAATCATCATGGAGATTTACAGAAAGTGCTTTTGTTGCTCCATATTTTATTTCTGTTACTGAAGAATAATTTTTTTGTAGGAGCCACCCTCCACCTAGACTTCTTGCAAATTTCTTTTCAAACTAATAAACTAGTCACTGGAGATGTTCAGAGCTGTTGTAGTTTTGATTCGTAACAATCAGTATTAAAAATCTTATCAAGAAGTTTAATTCTTCATCTGCTTTAGAAATAGCTATTTGATATACACCAGCAATGTCTAAAGAAATTCCTTTCAGAATGAAAAAATAATTAACAGATGGGGTGGTGGGTAGGAAAACAGGCAGCAAACTGAAGAAATAATTGGGACTGTCTCTAAGTAATTTAAAACCAGAAATATTTAAGGTACATTAATTTAATTTAGATATAATATTACTTCAGCTGAGGCTGATAACTCTCAAATGTAGTCTGAGGTATTACAGTTATGATAAAGATCATTGTCTTGCTCTGTTGTTAATCCTATGGATACTTCTTCATAACTTGATGTGGTTCTCCATTTAATTACTTTCATATCAGATTTACATTAAATATTTTTATGAGAATTAACCTGAAGTGTTGGGAGAAATATCTGGCAAAATGCTAGCAGCCATGTGCTTTTCATACCAAAGAAGGGATGCTGTGCTCCATTCTTGTTCCATCGTCTTGCGTCCACACCAAATGTCTCTCCTCAGTGAATCCTTTTCTTCCCAGCTCAGCTGATAATTTCACAACAAATTACTGAGGAAACCTTTCAAACTGTATACTGCTAACACAGAGCACTTTCTTTATGAAGGGAAGGTATTTCATGCTCTCTTTGCTTCCTCTGTTCCTTATGCCTTTAATATATCCCTCTCCCTTGTCCTCTCTTAGATATTTCTCAGAGGACAACCACAGCATTCTCTACTACATCTCCTCTACTTGAAATACTGTTCTCTTAAGACTAAAAGACAACATTTATGTATTTATAAATAGATATATTCACAAATAGACTCAGTCTTGGCATTTTGAGAAGCCAGTGAAAGAGTAAGAATTTTGCTGTTCACTAACTTGCAGACTCAAACATTCCCAAATGAAAGGGTGTGTGGAAGAAAGATCTTTGGTTTTCAGCACAAGTTCACTCCTGACTTTGCTGTGGCCTACAATTTTGCATCCTATAAAATGTAAGTGCTGGATGTGCATTGACATTTTTCCGTGTCTTTGCTTATAATTAGGAAATATATTTGTGATTTCTTTACCTGTTCTTCTATCCAGATATCTGCTGTAACAGTCCTCTGCTGTTGGTGTCTGCTACTTTTGTGGAGATACCTTCCCCACTTTAGAAGAAGCAAATCCAACCAAACCAGTGAGGAATTCACCTCCAAAACAGACAGGATGCTTTGAGCTCAAGCCTCCTCCTTGCTCTGGGACACCCAGCAAAAGCCACAGCAGGGAATGGTGCGGACACTCCTTACCCCCCTCAGCCTCAAGCCAATTTTTTTGGCGGACTGTGTTGGAGGTGCTAAGACACTGAGATAGTGCTGGATGAGGGCAGGAAGCTGGGACTGAGTATTTTTCCTAATCATGTTTGTTTGAGAAATGGGGTTAATTCTGCGCTGAATGCCCATGTCTGTCACTTGGCGCCGTGTGGGACCTCATGTAAGATGTTTAGGTTTCTGTTACTGTTTCTCCCGTAAAAAACAAACTTGCAGGTGCTCCTACAGGCATTGTGAAGGGAAATGCATAGGATACAAATTCTTACTGCCGGCAAGATTAGCATCCTGATGGTGGGTGAGGCTTTATGCAAGACATGGCATAAAGGCATTACAGAAAGGCATCCTCTGTTCCCCAGGAGATCAGTGGATTAAGAGGCTGCTGGGACCCCTGGCCTTGGTGCAGGCTGCCTGACCATAGATACACCATGTGCAGATGTAGCACTTCCTCTGGGGTGAGCTGGTCTGAAATGAGTGGGTACATCTTATCATGACAAATGGTTTTGAGGCCTGAACTAAAGCCAGTTGAAGTTACTGAGAAAAACTCTTCAGCTTCAAAGGGGTTTGGATTAAGGCCATAAGAAATTTTCACCTTGTTTTTTTAAACACTTCCCAACTTGTAATTGACATTGTGCTCAAAGCATGGTTTAAAAATCTAATTTTTCTTTTAAAGCTTCTCTATCAGACGGTAAAGAGAGTATGGTTTTTTGAATAAATTTTAAACTCTGCGTTTTTTTCTTTCTTTTTTTTCCATGTGGCAGTGTGACATTATAATGCCTTAAATTGTTTTGTGCATACCAAAAAGTACTCATGGTACATACTGTAATTTCTTGTAATCATTTTGTTCGCTAGCCTATGCCCTTGGGAAAAATAGTTGCCAAAATAACATTCATGAAAACCTCTTTTTTTTTTCGACTTTGCTTGGAAATCCACATACTTATTTGCAATTTTCTGATTTTAGTAAGTGGGAGTTAATATACCTACCTTGTTCATGCATTTTAAAGTGTGCTAACATACAAGGGTCTTTTGGGGGAAGGGGAGGGAGAGTTCGAATTCTGCCTCTTTGGAAGAGGTCCACCTCCACTCTGAGGTGCATATCTGACAGACTATGCCTGAGCAAGAAAGGTTTTCTTTGTCCCATGGCAACATTTATTGAAAACAGACAACATCGCAGGAGTCTGTGGACCCAGGAGCATGGGGGATAAAACAGGGGCCACATCCCACCCGAGTACCTCCTGGCCAATCTGGACCCTCCCCTGCTGGCCCCTGGCTATAGAGTCTTTATTCCTTTCTTCCAAGGGCCTGATATCTGCTGTGTGTCCCATGGCACTGAGCACTGCGGACCACTGTGGAACACCATGTGGCTCCAGGGAATGTGGTGGTGGACACTAACAGCTGCCCAGCACCACAGCAAAACATCACGTTGGGTGGGGATACAGACCCCATCTCGGAGGTTGGTGAGATTTCACCTGGCCTGCTCCAGAAAATGCACCCAAAGGTGAGGAGATGCTTGTCTTCATCCTGCCAGGGATCTGCTCTCCCAGCAAATTTCAGGCAGGGTTGTTAGTGCTGCCTCTCTCCAGGACAGAAGGACAGTCCTGCAAACCCTCTCCTGCTGCTGCAGCACTTCTGCTTCTGAATGGCTCCTGAAACATGCCACAGTGAGGCAGGAAGACACTTTCTGGGGTAGCAGAAGACATTTTGTGCAAGTAAAATGCAGGGTTTCAATGAACTGATGAATTTTTTATAAAAATCAGTTTACTTGATCTTTTTGTGTGTTTAATACACACGGTCATTATGCTAGTGCTTAATGTGGACCTTTGATAACATTACTTTCACGTTTACCTAGGTTATTTTCTTTGAGTTGCAGCTTTCCAAGACACTGTTACCAGTGTGTGTTCTTGCGTGCACACTTTCACCTAGTGTTGCTTCCTGATTGGTTTTGCTGGTGTAATATTTCTGCTAGGCCTCTGAGGAAGTGCTAAACCTCTTCAAAATTTTTTCACAGAAATTTTGCTAAAACCAGGGTAATTTTAAACTTGACCTTGACGTGAATTGCACATACATGAAATTCTTACTTATTTAGATTCCTGCTGTACACACATGTGCATACCTCTGTACTTTCACAGGGCTGAGCAGACTATTGAATGAATACATACTTGCAAAACTGGCCAATATTTTCTACTGTTTTAGAAGCTGTATTAAAAAAACTGAATGTCATTCTCACGTAACACAGTCAAATACAATTTTGTTTTGGCAAAGGGTGCACTGTCAGCACTTTTTAAAAGGGATTTTAAAACTAATGCTTTTTAAAATTTGTATAAAAATTAAACAATGTCCCTGGAAAAGTTTCAAGGAAAAGACTGAGCAGTAAGTTTCAGGAATGGAATCCAGTGAGCTATTGGGAAAAAATTTCTTGTGTTTTGAGCTGTACATTGACATTTCACCTGGCATTATAAATTCTTATGAATTAAGGAAATTGTAAATTATTAACTTGTCCTTTTGCTTTTATATATCATAGCCTCTCTTTTCAGTGTAGTCTTCTGCACTGATGTTGATTAGAAGATACAAATTCAGGTAGCAACCTCAAGAATTTTCTTTTGTATTGCATTGTTTTGCTTATGCCACAGTCTTATTCTTGTAGGGAGATCCCAGTCACATTTGACAAAGCAAAGTGAGAAGCAGCAGTGAACTCAGCTGATGAACTCCGACGTAACTATTCTGTTTTGTTGAACTCAGGAAGAGAGTGCTCTATCACCGGTTCTTTAGGCTGAATCCTGACTGTCACAAGGTTTGGCATTTCTGATCAATCATATATAGTTTGAAAATCTTCCAATTTTGACAGCTGGCTAAACAGGAAAGAAGTTGGCATATTGGAAATAAAATAACACTAAAAGATGTGATAGACAACCCTTTAAAGAGTTAACGCTGATGCTCCACCAAAACCATGTGTAGGTCTCATTTCTTCAAGAAAAAAGATAAGGAGGAAGGAGATTCCTTGTAATATTTTATATTTATTCTTTGCTATTCTTTTACATATAAGCCCAGATCTTATAAGACTTGTAAATACATTTTTAACAGAAGACACAAAATTAATTCCTGGGGCTAATTCTTGCCACTAATGCTAAACACAATCTTCAGAATTGAGACCTGTGATGTAATAAGAGGGGACAATGTCCTAAGAGTCATGTTTAAAAAATTCATTTTCTCCATTACTTTGGAATGCTACTGAGAATGTATTACTGAACACTGCTGCCAGTGCAGAAATTACGTCTCATTAAAGGTAATGGCCATGCTTTCTTGGTCCTCGCTGTTTATTGTGCCACAGGTGGCAGCAGGGGCCATTGGTCACATAAGCAAACTGGAGGAAAGAGATGTGTAGCTAGAGACAGTGACAGCCTTTGTAGCAACATTTTATTTTTCTGCAGGCATCACTAGAGGTTGTGATGTATTTCAAGATGTACTGCAATAAGTGCAGCTTTGACCTGTGACTTTTTGGTTGGAGAGGATAAGAATTTTTTGCCCAAAAATTACCCTTCATTATCAAATGAAGTAGGAGTGCAGTTGTAGGAACAAGGGGGAAGTTTCACTGAAACTATTTTTCATGGAAATACAGAGATGTTTTGAACATTGTTATATGTCTGCAGTGGCAGACTTTTGGAAGTATGCGTGCAATAGGACAGTGTTAAGTAACTGTAGAAGCAATGAAGAAAATGCAATTATAGAAATCATAAATCACAGAAACTTCTAAGAAATATGCCAGCTGTATTTGCAAGTGCAAGATAGGATAAGAGAGATACATCGTGAGATGTTTCATGGTTGTACTTTTGAAATCAGTTTGCACATGTGCTTCCATATAATTGAGGACTTACAGACTTCTGCATTACAGTATTCCATAATAGGATGAAACCACTTACATAACTGTGCATCACTATGCCTTGATTTACCAGCAGACCCTCAACAAATTTTTTAACAGACCAAAGGTCACGCATTTTTCTCTGAAGCTTAAACCTATTATCAGTAATCCTGAAACTAGGCACTGTTGTTAAAAACAATTGAAGCAATATTTATATGTTGTCAACTGATTTCCCAATCTTTGAAATAAAGAATGTTTGAAACCACTAGGATTTAATAAAATGAAGGGCACTGAACAAGGCAGATGCTTTTTGGAATATCCCAGAGTTGTGATAGTAAGACAGATTTGCCCATATGTTTCATTTCACACTTTCTCAAAGGTTTTTATTGATTTGGTTAAAGTGTTGTATGAGCATAGCATTGCCAATAGCAGAGTATTAAGATGTGTTACCCATGATGGCACTGTAACTATGAGTTTATTTGGAATCTTTTGTTATGTAACAAAACATCTTGTGTTGACAATTGTATGACAGCCTTATGGAAAACTAGGTGATTGAGTTGATCGTTTACTGCCTAGTTTATCTCCTTTAAAATGAAGCTCTTTACTTGGGTAAAACAGTTGCTAGAGCAGTAATTTTGATTTACCTGTACACCAGTCTTCTCAGCCTCCCCCTTTGCACCTTGTCTCTCATTCTACTGAGAGTGGTCTGTTATTGCAGATGACACTTCGGTATAGGTCCACCTTTATTGCTAGTCCCATAAATTTTATTTGCAGCTATGTACATATTTTTGGAATCCACACATAATCTATTATACTTCATGTTTCTTCCGCAGTTTTCCTTGTATCTCCAGTAGGTTTACTTATAAGACATTGTTTTTACCATTTACCTCTCTTTAATTAAAGAATTTGTGTTTCTGCATCTTGATGATACACTTTCTCTGGTGACAAAGGAACATTCTATTAAACAGTTTCAGTAGACAAGGCAAATATAAATACAATGAAAACATGATCCAAAAGAATACACAGAGATATCAATAGCCATATACCTATACAGCTTATATCTGTAGTTTCTATTTTTTATAAATTGAAGTACACTTACAGCAGTGTCATATTCACTTGTAACTCTCGGTTTAGATCAGCCTTCTTGCTGAAATACTGTGAAATAAGTGGAATATGTTGCTCCTTCTTTATATTCATGTCCTTTTTAGTTTTAGAAAATGTCACATTTACATTCACATCAGAGATAAGTGTGTGATGCTCCATTTTTTCAACATAATAATTAAATACCATATAATCACCTTGGTGACACTATTGCACAGAAACATTCCCCTTCAGCATTATCATGGTCAGAAACAGTAACGGTGCTATGTTTGTCAACTTCCACAGATGGAGGCTTTAATTAAAGTACTTATCTATTACACCAAATAAATCTTCCAAATAAATAGATATTGACTCATCAGTGTTTTCTGAAAGTATAAGAATTTTTCATGCCTACATTTACAAAGCTTTTATTTTTCCCATTATCTGTAAATGGGTCTTGCATTTAAATGAGGTAATTCTCTAGGGAGGGACAAAGGAACTTAACAAACTTTGTTTTCTTTTATGCTCCATTAAGTCAGTGTTTTCCTTCCCTCCTCCCTCTCTCCTTTAAAAAGCAAGTAAATGTTTATTTTGGAGCAAAATGAAGGCAGCCCCTCTACCACACTTTTTTTACTTCTTTTTCTCTGGTGCATAGGGTCAGGGGCTGCAAAGTTGCCTTTTGGTTTTTGGTCTGGGGTCGTAAAATACTCATTTGGTAGACCTTTGCCTCATCAAGTAGGCATAAAACAGCTAAGAAAAACAAACCATTTAAGACTGTGCTGTCTGGACTCTGTACATAAGTATTTTGTGCTTTCAGCTGTTGACCATGAAATGTCTGCTCATGTGTAAAAAATAAGGGTGCAGAAGAATTAACTCCACTTTTTCCCAAACCTTTTTAAAATGAGGATACTTTAGTGAGTTCACTCAAACTGAGGAAGCTTTTTGGCTTTTTTGTGGAAAGGCTGGCAGTAATTCAAAAACGTCCCTGAAATTTCAAAAACCAGCTAGATAAAAATTTAAACATTATGGAGTCTAAAACCTTATTGAAGTCTAAGAATTATCTTGCATATTAAGTTTAAATCTAGTTAGTGTGGGTCTAGATAATTTTTGTTTTACATTCTGTTCCCTGTATGTTCAATAGATCTGCAACCCCCTTGATTAACCTTAGCAAACCTTTTTAGAAACAAGACACTGAAGCTCCATTAAAAAAACCCTCAAATTTGCAGTTGCAGGTTTAAATCTGTGTAGTGTATATCAATTTCTTTAAAATAATTCTGAAGGCATGAGTAGTGTCTGAAATTTAATTTGTGTTGGTTTCCAACATTTCAGTGTAGCATTTCATTCTCAGCACTTGTTTGTTATTTTGAAAAAATTTTCCAAAGTTTTTACAAACTTAGCTTTTCAGGCTTATATTTTCCATTCTTATTCTTTGTGTTAAAAACCAAACCAAACCAAAACAAAAAAACCCAACAGCCTAGCAGGTGCTAGAAAAAATGGATGAGTAAAGCAGAGGCAAGTTCCCAAACTAATCATAATTGTGGTCTCCTGAGTTTAGTGTAGGCCACTGGGTAGTACCTCTAGCTGGTTGAGCATTTAGCAGAAAGACTAACACAAGAACCCTCCTACTCAAGTTCAAACCCTCTGCACTTTGTTTAAAGATAATTTAAAACTGTATTTGAAAAAAAAAGTTATGTTTTCTTAATTTGTAATTTCCTGTTTCAGGATGAATATTCTGCATGGCTGCTGCAGCTAAATAGCTTGGATATTTAGCCTGTTGCCTTTGCTTAGTGACATTGCAGTAAAGACTTGCAAATATCCATATGGCTATAAAAAATTGTCAGTCCCATATTCAGAAGAAGTTTGTTCCTTTTTCTTTCTCTATTCAAAGGATTGGATTTTACCAGAAGACCAACCAAGCTACAGTTATAAACTGTAGCTTCTGATATGTACTTCATATTTCATCTTACAGTGTCTCTTTAAATTTTGTACATTTTTTTTACGAGAAGTGAGCTTAATGACCATTTGCTAGTAAGTTTAATAATTATATTTCATGTGTTTGGTGTTTTTCTTTTCAATATGAAGATGTCATGGTTTTACATAGAAAGTGCAATATATTTGCTTTTATTCATGCATGACTTCTTTTGTCTTCTTAAATGTAATTACTGGAAGAATTGTCAGTGGCATAAGACTGAGACTGTAGGTTACTGCTCAGATCTATAATGCTTTTTGAAATTTTTTTAATAATATGAACTTAATGCATAAGTTTAAACTTCACAGGTGTTACAAACACATGTGCTCTTACTACGTATAAACTTGGGTTTTATATAACTCTGATAGAGGAGTTCCCCACAAAAATCCACAATTTCAATACATACCTAATATTTCTCAATTAATTCTGAAATGCATTTTCTGTTTAAATGAAGTCTTGAGAATCCTGCTTTGATGCATTAATTTCTTTCAGTGCCTGATTTTGAGAGTCATGTAAGGATGATGATTTATAATGATGTTCATTTAATGTGATTAATTTCTTAGTAGTCTCAGAGCACTTTATAGTTGGAGAATTATACTTCAAATTAATTTAAAAATTAAACAGTAAAGTAGTGAAAATCATCTGCTATTCATCAAGTATAAAAAGTTCTCATCTAAGAAATAATTTATAACTGTCTGAGAAAGGATCCCTAAAACACTCAGTAAATATGCATTACTGTCCTGTCATTGCATCAGCTTATAATAACAAGAATCTTGAACTTTGAAGCTGACACCATTTCCACTGCAACAGATGAGGGCATTGTGGCAATGTCATGTCCATGGGGGCATAGATGGTCATAGCCTCTTCTTTATTCACACAGGTTAGGCACCAAAGTGAGTTGTGGTTCCTTGTGGAAGGACTAGAGGAACTGTAAGTCACCTCCATGTTCTCTCTGAGGCAAGTGATGACATACCACCACTGCTTTATATACAAGGAGATTAAATAGAAGAAACAAAACACGTCAAGAAGCATTGCAGGAATGAATTGAAAAAAAAAATCCTGACAGCAAGTAAGAGAGTAGTGAGGAAGAGTTTAGGCATTGTCCATAAAAGAATATGGAAAATTGGCAGGCTTTACAGTGGCAAAATTAAATTTGTACTGCTTTCCACTCTGTTAACCTTATACAACCAACACAGCTGTGAGGGCGCAATCCAGCTCTCCTCCCTTTCTTCACTAACAAAACAGTTTGGCAATTTCCATTTAGGTCTGTGTGTGCGTTCCTTCTGACGACATTGCAGTTGCACAGCTATTACTAATGACATAATCTGAATACTGTGGTTCTATTTACATGTTATTAACCATCTAATTTGTCTTGCAGAATTGTTATTACTGCTGATTATGTACTTCGGTTCCTTGAGTATGGGTCCATTAACATAGTTATCAAATTGTCCTTTGATTCCAGCTGACCTCAGAAAACTTCATTGACTTCACTATGTTAAGGGTACTTAGATTTAATTTTTAATGGGCTGTGGGAGCTACAGCTTTACCATGTCTCATACATAATATCTGGCAGAAATCTGAAACCTGGAGAAAAGAAACTATCAGTACTTAATCTTTCAAAGACAGCTTGGAAAACAAGATTTAACAGCATTCTGAAACCTCAAACCCAAGAAAGTTCCCTAGAATCAACTTCGTTTGTTCAAATCTTGAAATTTTCAGTGGTTAGTGTTTCTGTATGCTTAGAGCTGGCAACACAAGAAACTCCAGGTAGCCAGTTCTCTTACCCAATCCTTAAGCCATTTAAGTCCATGTGGTCAAAAGAATGAATCTGGTGTCAGGAAACTATGCTGAGTGTTGTAGGAATCCTCAGCAGGTACAGAGATCTGAGGCAAGGCAGGAAAGTTTCTTGAGGAGTTATCAGGGATAACGTTTTGACAGCAGATTTAACTGTAGTAATTGAATAATGGAGTGAGAGATTTTGACCAGAAAACAATGCTATTTGCAACAGACGTACAGTAGCAGCAAAATATACAAATGGGAAAGCATGGTTATGTGAACCCTTGCTACAAAATACATTACACATTCTGAAAGGAAAAGAGTATAATCTTTTGTACTTGGTCAGCACCTAATTTTATAATCTCATTAATTTTCATGTAACTGGAATATGACTTCACTTCTCCTATTAAAAAAAGTCAACAATAACCACCTACAACAGGTCCAGTTTTGGTAGTGACGTGAAAGATGGTACTGGAGGAAATCTTTCCATAGGCTTATGGTATGGAGAACAGTATGTAAGCTGTGACCCCTGTTAAGAAGCAAATTATTTGTGTCAGAGTAAAACTGACTCATGTCAGCTCTTGAATTAGTGTGACTTGGACAAGGCTTATACTGATAGATCGTAACTCAACACTTTGCTATTTGTAACCTTGCTATTGAGATTGCAAAGCCACTGAAAACAAGGGCATGCAATAAAGGTGGTGAGAGCACTCAGGTAGGAACTTAGGGCTGTATAGTCTCCTAATGTACCACATGCTTGACACCAGGATAACGGGGTCTGGGACTGCACCTTGTTTCTTGTCTGAGACCACTCACAGCAGTGGGTTAACTGTTGATGCTTCTGTGTTTCTTCATACTGCGATTGACCCATATGTAATGAGAGCTTGACACAATCAGAATAACTGCTCTCTTCCACAAGAACTGACACCCCTGTGAAAGGTCCAGTGTGTTTTTTAGCACAGATATTGCAGCAGCATCAAAGCATAAAGGGGTGTTTAAGAGGCCAGAGGAATTTAAATAGTACAATTTGAAGGAGGTCTGTGCAGCGCTATGTTAGCACAGTAGCTTGCCATGTCAAGTGGCTTTTATTTAGCTAACTGCTCAATTTGTTGGTCTTGAAATTGTCTGTAGAGGAGTCTTTACCAAGTGAAATAAAATGCAGTGGTGTAAGAGAGCAATATCTGCTCTAGAAAGAATCAGAAATGTAGCAAAACCTCCTGTTACTTCTGAGAGTGGGATGGAACAGATCCTGAAACGTTTGCTGGATTAGATTGCATCCAGGGAATTCTATTTCATTTCTTTTGCAATGAGTAAATGATGCTGAACTCCACTGTCAACTTGTTTCTTAGCATTCACATGCTGAAGGATATCAAAGGATAACCCTAAAAAAAGGAAATAATTCAAACACTTGCACACGTAGTTTCAAAGTGGAATATAGAGATTAACTTTATTGACTCACATTAATGCTAAAAAGAGCTGCATGGTTAAATCCTCAAGTATTACTGTTATTCTACCACTCACCCACGGGGGTTTCCTGGAGCTTATCACCTGTATTCTTCTGTGAATGTAGTTTAGCGAGTGGTCACAGATTAAAGACATGGGATCTAGAAAATTGTTTATGTTTCCTACTGCCAAAATATCACGGCTGGAGGGGAGAGGACAGAAAGAAGATTTAGGTTGTGTTTCAAATTCTCATGAACTGCAAGTGGACTTGAACACAAAAGTATCTAACCCCCCTTGCAAAATAACACACTACTGTCTTCTTCTGAGCTATGTATGAGGTAACTCATTCCTGGCTAAGTTTCTGTGGCAAAAGCTGTTTTTAGACTTTTTTTGTGCTTTCTCATTTTCCAATTATACTTAATTGACATTATATTGGATAATGGAAAAAGTTAAATCTGATCTTTCATCCTTGTGGTAATGTGTTCCTGTTTAATTATTGTCATTAGTTTGGGATTTTAATTTGCATTTTAATAAGTTTAATTAAGCAATCAGTGAATATTTATTTTCAGAACAATCAGTTTGTGATTTTGAAAAAAGTACTGGGGAAAAAAAATAGATTCCATCCAGCAGTCCAGGTGAAAATATATGCTTCTGTTGTGCAATGAATTTTAAAAGAAACGCAGTATCATTCCATATAAATCTGAACATGAAGATCTAAAAATAGTTTGTAGGAAAGAAATATAAATCAAAGAAAATTAATCAAAGCTTTTTGAAGTACAGTCCTCACAGCATACAGAAAGATAAGACACTGAGTTTAGGTTGACTAATTGAAAATATTTGACTATAAGACATAATCAAATGAGATTACTACCTCATAAGCAGCAGATTTTTTGTGTTGGAAAAAAAGCTGTCTTGAACCACGTTCCTCAGATTTCTTCATATACGTAACCATGTGAAATAGTGTAAGATTGTCTTGCAATTAATAACTTTTCCACGAGATGGCACAAGAAATCAATATTTCTCTATCCATACCCGGAGTCTTAATTCCTGTATTTTGATTCTGACAGACAGGTATGCCCTAATAGCCTACTAAGCAATTACAATATAATGTTCCCAGCTGAGAGCTTGGAATTTGTTATTGTATATTAATAACTGAGAGATAAGCATGTGGCAAGGGGAGCACTTCTTATTTGTTGACTAGGGAACACAGAATAGTATTGCTGTAGCTGAATTGTTTTAACTAATATACATAAATATTCATGGAACTTACATGAATTAAAACACAAAGGCATCTGTTACACCATGAGGGACTTAGTGCTACAATGGGCACTTAATGCTCAATTAGAAAATGACATCTGAAAAAGCCCTCTCAAACCAATCCCTCTTCATGTGGCTAAGATACTAAAATTTGTAATAAAGCCCTGGTGGAGTCTGTTGAAATATTAAGCATAATGAGTTTATGAGGGAACAACAAAAAAAAAAAATTACGGGATAGGTAGAGGCAGTTTCCATCCAAATTCTTGGCAAGTTCCACTGAAAGATACTTTCTTAACTGGCTACAGTGAAATGTCTCAGTTTTCCCTGGTCAGATGAGAACGGTTTGAAGGAATAGTAAAGATTATGATAAGAGTACAGTTTTTAACCGGCAAACTGCAAGCATGGCCTAAATGGCATCTGTGAGAAATAACAGTGTGTTGTGACCAAGCTTTGCCCAATCTTTCTGCAGTGGACAGTCTGAGGCTTCTCTTTAGAGATATATAATCATAGGGCTATTTGCAGACATCGGTACCTGGCAAGTTGGTTCTGATGCCTTGAGAGGCCTCCCAGAAACAGAGACTGGACAGGAGTAAGAGAATAAAAGTAGGCACTTATTTGAAAGGCCTTCAAAGGTACCCCCTGGGGACCCTGAAGCTATTCTCGAAAATGGACCCCAAGATGGACCCCAGGTCACGAGTTCTTCACTCTTTTATAGGTTTGGTTCATTTGCATAGCAGGGTTAATTTTCCAATTAAAGCTTCAGTTTTCCCCTCAGCTTACCCAACCTTAGCTGCTCTTTGGTTTATACTTTTGGCCTAGGACAGTCTTGGTGTCCTTGGAAAGCAGGGCCAGAGAGACTTTGTTATGTCTACCTAGTATGAGAGAGTAGAAATTTACAGGCTACAAAAAACTTCAGAGTCACACACCAAGCAGTACAGAATTTGAAAAATATAAAAGCTAAAACCTAAGGAATCAGTTTCCCCCTCTGCATATTCCAGGTTGTGAAAGGACTTTTTTTTTCTTACAGAAAACACTAGAACATTAATATTTTTATTGCAACTGTTCTGACAAATAAAAATGGTCATATTGGCAATGGAAGAAATCAGCCTCCCTTTTGTTCTGTGATCCAGGAGCAAGCTATTTTATTCTTTTCCAGTCCTGCTGGTATTGCTGGTCTGATTGCAGAGTCTGAATGGGACATGAGCCCATACCATACCAGCTCATACCAAAAATACATGCCTCTCTAGAAATTAATTTTGTTGTGGCTTGTATTTGACCACCATGGTGTCATACTTTGAGGTGCATGAGTAAAACTTAAAAGCTTCATCTTCTGAAGTGCAATAAATCATTTATTGTTCTTTTTTTGAAATAAGGAAATTTAGGCTTTAGTCTCCTAGTGAGAACCATTACCATGTGTATTACTACAAATAAGCTCAATTATGTTAGTTTTAAGTAAATTGCCAGTCTAAAGAGGATTTATGAGAAAGTAAATGCAGGACATGCCTGAACAAAAGCAAATGCAGTGAAGTGTTTCAGTTTATTAAAATCTCTAGATCTTTTGAAATCCCGAATTACATTACAGTAATTACAGAGTCATTAGAAAGGTTTTGTTTTATTACAAATCCTGAAATTCTTTCAGTTCTTTAGACATAGTCTTTTTGTTCTGATAAATATACACTAAGTAAATATCAGCCCTGGACAAAAAACCAAGACAAAACCACCTTGCCACAAGAATGGCATTCAGTGCTTAAATTTAAATTATAATAGTGGTGAAATTCATTTTCACTGCAGTTTAATAATATTGTAGTGCTTTGGACTTGGATGCCATACCCTATCTCCTGAGATCTCAAGAAACTTTACAATTAAACCTTGGGATTGGGAAGTGAAATGACAAGAGTCAAAATAAATGTAGATGTATTAATTTGCCTTGCTTTTAAAGAAAACAACTCTCTCTGTGTGCCTTCCCATAATATTTACTGTCTTCTCCTGTGAAGGTGATGACTTGAAAATGCCTTTTATTTTAGCCTTATTCCACAGAATCATAGTTAGCTGTCTTACTCTTCATTTCAGTATTGTGAAGATTTCCAAGTCCAATTTATAACTTTAAAATCAGGATTTTTATAACCCATTAAACAGATAACATTTATTACATACTGCAGTGACTGACAGAGATTCTAATGCTTCAGAGCCTCTAGATACCCAATAATATAGTCTTAGTGAACACCAGTTGTCCTCAGAACATACCAATTGCGTTTAAAATACAGATTGCTTAAGTGAGTGGTTGACTGCAGCTCAGGCCCACCCCAGATCTCATTCTTCCACCAAATTGGTTTTTTGCTATGCTTTCTCAGGTTGTTTAGATTTTCCTCCCTTTCACCAACTCTATTCTTCAGTAAGGAAGGCATGTCACTACCTCTCAGACCTTCCCCACTACATTTATTACACTGAGAGCCGTCTTTCTCCAGCCACCAGCTTCTGACTTCTTTTAGTTTGAAGATGTGGGGGGGTTGGGGGGCTGTTTTTTCCCTCTTTGTTCACAGTAATAGGTAGTTGCTGTGGTGGCTGAGCTTTGGTGCATTCATGCTGAACTCTACTTATAAGTGGTTTGTTTACAAGAGAGTGTAGCTAGACTATAGATGTGAGATCCTTCAATGGTGAAGACTGGCCCAGGTTTATGGAATGATTTCACCACATTTCTGAACACTTTTCTTTACTAGAACCTGACCAAATTTTGTCCAAATCCTTCCTTCCCCCTCCACAGATTTTGCCTTTTTTGACAACGATGAGATAAAAAACCTGACATTTTATTGCGACAGATCTTTTTTTTCCCTCTTCACTAAAGAGAAACAAGATAGAGAGAGAAATGAATTTTGGGGAAATGATGTGAAGTGAAAGCAGCAGGTTTTGCATAGTTAGGGTAGGAGCTATGTTTCTCAGGCAAAAATCAAAAAAGGGGAACTCAAAGTGAGACAGAGCAAGCCTGCTGGAGTTGTGAGTTACACTTTCTGAGAATAAAAATATCCTCAAATTAACCAGTTCAGCTTACATGAACAAGGGTATGCGTGTGTGTGTGTGTGTGTGTGTGTGTGTGTGTGTGTTTGTGTGCGTGTGTAAACCCACATTCATTTCTTCTTTGTATTTGGAATGTGTAACCAAATACACCTTTTCAGTGTGTTCCAGAGATAAGGAGTTTTTCTGGGACCTGCTTTCAGGGGCACAATAGAGCACAAGGGTACTTCAGAAGTCTCCAAATATTTGAAGACTTTAACCAAGCTTGAACTAGACTGTCTGGAATATGTCCATGACCAGTTAAAGCTGTAGTGAAAGTGATTAGAAAAAATATGTCTGCTTTCTTTGTATTTTCAAATGAAAATACTCTCTAGCTTTCTTTTGTGCAGGAGTGTTTGGCCAGAATCCTTAGGGGATAACTGAGCAGCCAAACCACATGGTAGTTTACTGAGATACTACTAGGTGAATGAATAAATAATGGGTAGATAAATAATTGAGTAATATGTTTTTGGAGCTTTTTTGGTGACATTGTAAACAAAGATTGAAGGTAGTCATTGGGGAAATCTTATTCATCTTATCTAGTACTTGGGATTCATTCCATTAAAATGGAATTCTGAAGTGACTATATGAATAAGAACATACAAGCTTTGTTAATTCCATCTGTATTTCACACATGTAGATCCTGCAAGCTGGGTGTTGTTTTGGCTGGGTACAGAATATCCTGGGCTCAGGGCACTTATGAACATAAACCTTTCATCCAGTCTTCCTACATGCCCTTATTAAGGGTTTATAAAAAGTAAATAAGACTAAGATTCTACTGTGCTCCAATACAGATTACTATGAAATTGGTTACTTGTGTTACATTCCAAGATGAACATTCTCTGCTCTGAGAGCAGAGCTGGCAGGAAGGAAGCGCTGTGTGTTAGTGCTTGCACTGATGTGAATGCCCTTAGCAGGGTGAAAGGAAGCAAGGGTTTGCTCTCCTCTGGCCTTTCTCCTCCTCATTATGACAAAACTGAACTCCTTTGTGCTCCTTCCCTTTCCACTATGAAGGACAGCAGTACTGAGACCTGCTCCACCTGAGATGAAGTTGCTCCCCTGCCTGTTGTCACCCAAAGACTGACATTCATCTCCCATAGCCCAGTGGGGAGCTTTAACCTAAAGTCTACTCTGAACTGATATTTTTCTCCAGATGCTGCAAGAAAGGTACCAATAAATAATAATAAAAAGGTACCAATATTCTTGGGCTCTTTGTGTTATAACACATTTGAGGTCTGTTAGGCCAGTTTCTTTGCACTTTTAATTTTATCAGCTGGCAAAATGAAGATTAGATCTTTGGGAGCAGCTTTGATTGGAGTGTTGGCCCATCCTATGAGAAGGGAACCATAATTGTAGTGGTGACAAGATGTGGTCTGACCTGGTTGCTGCCCAGGTGACTCTCCAACACCCTGTCTTTAATCTGTGTGTCACATCACAAGACAGAGGTAAACCTGTAGCCCTTGGCATTGTGTGGGAAGAGATTTTACAGGCACATTAGCTCATGATCTCTGGCACCCGTGCTACAACCTTGGCACCCTGAGCACTGCCCACGTTCCTCTGCTGCTCCCCGAGCCCTGCAGAATCTTGTAGTGCTCTGGGAGGACCTCCCAGGGCTCGGCTCTTGTATTGACACATGGTCTTCCCTTGTTGAGATACTGCGCACTTCCATTTCCAGTTTGGAAATTTACAGAAAGGGTCCAAGGGAAGAGCATTTGAAAGTGAGGAAGCACACTCATACCTACAGTCTATGTAGCTAGTAGACAATATCATAGCTTCCTAGTCCTTTAATTAATGACAGGTCATTTAATGATGGCAAGAGGAAACATACTCTTCAGTTTCAGAGTTTGCAATGGACTCCGTGCTCAAAGATTGTGACTTCTGTTTCTTAGATGAAAATGTGGAAGTAAGAGTGAAAATAAAAAAGTTTGAAGCAGTAAACCATAAACTGCATTCAGTGGGAAGCACATAAATATACACTGATATACAGCACATATATGTGTGTGTGCTTTGACATGTATATATATTTATATAAATATACACTTATATAGTGTGTTTCAAGCTAGCCAATTGCTCACCTAGAAGATACAGTGTGTCCTTTTTAGACAAAACATTCTGAAGCAGAATACTGCTCTTTTTAACTAGAAAGAAAACAAAATTCTATTTTGGAACAGGTTTGCCTTCTTTTCTCAATAACTTCAGAGTCATTGCTGTCCTTTCTGTGTAGTATTTGCTATTCCTATTTCCATCAAGTATTCCTCATCCCATCACAACACAATTTGGAAAAACTTGGAGGAAAGCCACCAAACAGAAATACACTTTGAGGAAAAGAGAACATTAAAAGTGTTATAGTTTCATCCTCTTTGAATAAAAGGCTTATAACATTGTGTTTGGAAAAGCTATTGGGCTTTTCGGCACTCACTGTCAGGAAAGAGACAATGTCTCTTCTGTTACTCATGTTTATCTGCCAAGAATCTTTTATGAGAGATCACAGGAGACCTTTTTTTTCAAGGCTATAAATTACACAAATAGACTGTTTTATGTAATTTTAGAGGTGAACTAAATGGGAGCTGAAACTGCTGAATGTCTCTGAAAATCAGGCCAATTTTGCTTAAGTACTTCACTTCCATTTCTTCACGTCTGAAACTTTAGTTTGAATCTTAAATATCTTGTGAACATTTAGGCAAATCTGAATCTGCATCAGAATATTATTTTCTGGAGTTTTCTCAGCAGCCCATCTCAGGTTATTTCATCATTATTTTAGCATTTCTTGAGAAGTCAGGTAGTAACAGCATGTAGCATGTGGATTGTAGGGTGCTGCTGGTTTTACATCTGTCTTTGAAGCGAGTTAGACTGACCACAGTGGATATAAGGAGATGAGGTGTGTTTCAGCAAGTGCAAAAAACATTCCTTCCTGATTGTACTCTTCTCCCTCAGTATGCAGGTCATGTACAATGCATGGTGCAGAGTCATTGATGTAATTGTCAATTCCAACATCATGTTATGATGATCTATAAAGGTTCAGTTATCAGAAAAAAATCCAAATAATAGCCCTGTTTTAGACCACTCTAAGACATAGGAGATTCAACATCATTTTGTTACACCTTCAGAACAAAAAATCTGCATGGTTGTAGTTTCTCTGAAAATTAATATCTTACTTTGCAGAAAGAAAGGGATCAACTCACAAGACCTTAAAGTAGTCCAATCCATTATTTTTGCAGATAGATTGATTTACATCCGTAACCAAGCACACTTGATATAAGTAGTTTTGGTGGTTTTTTGGTTTTGCTTTAGTTTGTTTGTTTTTTGTAGTAGTAATATTAGTTTCTTAAAGAATATTATATTGTTATTATTTGGTAAGAACCAAAACATCTAGATTATCAAATTATTAATGAACTTAGTTTTGAGATTTATACATAAGGCTAACAAAAACCTAATTATGTACCTGTACATATTTATTAAACAGTTTGTAGCTAATTTTTTTTTAAATGGTCAATGATGCATTTCTAAGTTACTCTGTGATTATTCTTTTCTTTATGGTTGATGACAAATTGTTTCTGAATAGAGCAGGAATTCAATTTAAATGAATGCAAATGGCATTTATAAAAGTACTTCTATTAAGCAGTAGCACTATCATAAATGTACTGGCTATGTAATCCATTCTCTAAAGTTAAAATATGATTTAGACACTAAATGAATGCATCTAGTCAAGCAATTAAGTCGTGTGTACAGAAATGAAAATGAAAGAATTGTGCTCATCACCAAGACCTTCTATTGGCTGGAAGATGTCATGTTCTATAGTCTATGTTCATACAAACTGAAAAAGTTCTAGATTGTGGTGTTCCTTTTTCTCTTAATATCTCATTCAGGCTATCCGTAGTATTGAGCATTGGTCTGAGTTAGTTGGATAAACTGAAAAATATGTTGTCTCTTTATTGGAAAAAAATTCCTCACCATCCCAGTATTACTAGGGGAGCTGCCTGGCTCTGCAATTTGGTTTTAAAACCTTGGCAGAAAACAGGTATATTTTCTTACTTGAAAAATGAAATTTAGTGAGCTTAAAGATTTTGTGTTTTAATTTGCAATTCTTTGTAGGATATCCATACAATTCTGATATTCTCTTGATATTATTTTACTTTTGCAATACATAAAAGATGCCTTTCTGAATATAGACGTGCAAGAAATTAGTTGTTTGATCTAATGTCAACTTGAGAGCAATCTGTATTAGGTAAAGTTTAAAATTACTTCATATGCTCTGAGTTTCGTGCATGTATAAATCAGTAAAATTAAAGATACCTGAGGAAATAATGAAGTTGCATATATTTTTGGACAGGTATAAGTACCTTCTCTAGGCATACATACCATGTATGTCCACTTTTAAGTAAATCAGTGAATGTTAGGTAAGATTTAGGCTTTTACAGAAGTAAATTTGAAGTATTTTTTGAATAAGTGTGGCCTTAGAAATTTATGTTGGTAATAGTCAGGTTGTAATGAAGTCAGTCCTATGTAGTTTTATGCAAATGTCCCCTTTCAACTTCACCTATATAAGCTGAACCCTGCAGATAATTTTTGAGTCAATTTTACATCTGGACAAGAAAATAAAATTGATTCTTATTAAACTGAAACATTGTTTTTGACAATAATTTTTATTTAAAACTTAATTGAAATTATAAAAGCTTTTCTTCTTTTCTCTCCAGATAAAACAGTGAAATGTTGCATTCATTTAAAAATGTTCAAAATCCCTTGTATTTGGTATTCCTTATGCTGGAGGTCATTTGCACACTCATCATCAATGTGAAATGGCATTTTTCAGCAAAATTCATCTGAAAAACACTCCCTTATTTCTTCCTGTGAAGTTCATTGTATTATGCCACATTTATTTGCCTGAACATAGTTTACTGTGTGCAAAAAAGTTATGTGCATAGGGCGTTTCTCATATTTATAGATTCACACTTAACTAGAATGCTTCAAATCAAGGACAACCTAAGTGCATTTAATTTGGGAAAGGGTCTCATTTTTGCAACATAGGAACAGCATGGGAACTTTCTTGAAAATACAGACAGAACATTTTCTATTAAACAGGCAACGAGATATAAATAGGAGGCCTCTGTTTTAGAGCAAATAGAAGATTGGCCTTTTGCATTTCCCCCTTATCAAGAAAATATATAACCTACTTGGCATCTGTTCATGATGATTAATTTATAAAGCGTTAGTGTGAAAGGGCTGTGCGAAGCCATATTTAAGGAATGAAATATGTTCTGATGAAAAAATGCTATTGATGCCTTCTGACTGCTGTGTTTTCAGCAGTTACAGAAGTGCTAACTTTTATAAGGAAGTATACATAAGAACTTCTGAGGTAGGTCTTCTGAAAATGAACAAGGTAAAATACTTCTTTCATATAAAATAGCTAATTAAAAGTGATGTACCATGTCTCAGTATGGCATGAGGACTGGGGCCACTCTTTCATAGAACACTCAGCTTACAAGGATCCAAGAACTGTTTTGAACCTAAAAGTCTCTTTCCCCCCAATTCTGCTTGCTTGCTAAAATTTGACATATGGACAGCCACAACAGTCTGAATGTTTCCCATGCTCCAGTGACAAGTAGCTATCAGGGTGTGGTCTTAACCACACAGCATGGGAGAAGAGAGGACGCTGCTGCTGTGTATAGTGTCTGGGATGCTTCACAGATATACGCAACTGCACAGATACTTGGCTGAATAAAATCCTGTTTCTTCACACAACAAAGAAACAAAATAAATGTTGGTCAATGGCAAATGCCCATGAAATGGATAATTTTCCAGAATAATTTGTGGCTTGCAGAGCATTAGTGGTTTTGTCAGTTTGTCTGATAGCATCTTCAATCATCTCCAGAGAGAACTTCAACCACTGAACTCATATGTATTGTATGAAGAAACATCTTCTCCTCTTTGCTTTGAAATTGCTACCTACTAGCTTCTTATGAAGTTCACCAGTTTTTCAACAGGGAATAATTATTCAATACATTTCCACTGCTTGTGATAATGTAAAACTATGATATGCCCTATCTGATCTGTTACATGCCTTATCATAAGCAGGCAATATAGTTTTTAGTACCTGGACAAATATAAGACCCTTAAACTGAGAATCTGAGTAGCAATCTGTCTATAACCAATATATATGTGATATATATTTGCCATACAAATATCTTTGTGTGAATTAAGGAGACCAAGACCATATCCAGAATTTGAAATTTCCAGCAGAATACTTGGGCATGTGACAAGTATCATCCAGCATATTGGTTAAAGACATAAATATAGAAAGCTTGCTAATTTTTGCCTTCAGATTTGAAAACTGGATCTCCATGTTCCGTGACTTGCAATTGCCTCAGATTTAATTCTTTTTTAAATGACTGAAAAAGGGTGTAATCCACTGAAAATTCCAAAGGTTATTTGTATTTAGCGAGTTAATGCTGGTAGAAATGTGTATTATGCTGTAATGACTGTAATTATTACATCCAAGGACTCAGGAACCTGTTTTTAACATAGTTTCCTGAAGAAATTATCATTATGCAATCTCTACATGTCTGTTTTTCTTTTTGCTTAAGAAATTTAAATCTGTTGACCAATTTTTATCAGCTCTGGAATAGACGTCTCGAAGGAATTTTCCTTTAGTGTCAGTTGAAATTAGTGTCTAAAACAATGTAGAGGGAAGGAAGTGAGAGACCTGAGTCCCCGTAATAGGTAAGTTTTCCCTCACTGATTAACAACCTTAAAGGCCTAATAGCTATGTTGTAAAGGTCATTGTGAGGCACAGAAAGAAGAAGTGTTAGAAAAATTCCAACAACAAAACAACAACAAGAAAACTCACCTGCATCAGCAGGGAAACCTGTAGGAGAATTCTGGTGGAGCATCTCAAGAGCAACATTTGTTTTAGTGAAGATAATGTTCGGGTTCCACATACTCTATGTGCCCATGCTGCAGAATTCATAAGTGTTTTCACAAAGCTGTTTCGTAAATATCAAACCACATCACAAAAATTTCAGCTTCTCAGCAAAGTAAGTTCACTAAACTGATCTGCAGCAGTATGCTGCATGTATGTGAAATCTAATACTTACTTTGCAGAGCAATAGCCATAAACCCACATTTCGCTAGGAAAAGATCTATTTTGATAGATATTCCATCCAAGCACCTACGCTACTTTCTTTGGAGTGTGGACTGATGCTATGTGAAAGGTAGGCAGGGTCTAACCCAGAGTGTGAGTATAGCTCACCACAAGTTTATTCAG
The DNA here is from genome assembly GCF_000738735.6 of Corvus cornix cornix. NCBI lineage: Eukaryota > Metazoa > Chordata > Aves > Passeriformes > Corvidae > Corvus > Corvus cornix. The sequence continues at coordinate 33,181,415 of NC_046357.1, forward strand.
TAATTCTTTAAGCATAAACATGACCAGGTGACAAGTTTGCACTAGGATTAGGCCTTAGTTTTCAGCATAAAAGACGCTGGAAATACTCAACTTTCCCTTCCTCAATAAATCAGGATAACAAGGAAATATGCTGAAATGGTCCCTGTCTCAGCTGATGAGAGGTGTGCACACATGTACAACAAAATGATGAGTCAGGGACATGACAGGCACCTCCTTGGTCTTCTGACTGCTGGTGTCATCTGTGTGGCTCAGATGAGATCTTTCACAGCTCTGCTGAAAGACGGAGCAATTTGTCATCACACCATAAAAATGATCTTTCTTCAGTGACTGTGATCCTGGGCTGCTGACTCTGTGTGTCTTAGTGTACACTTTTGAGGTTACGTCCACTATTTCAATTTGTAAGAAAATTATCTTTGGTCTCCTTTTAGAGAAGGGCTTTTGGAGCCTGGCCCAGACCAGGGCTGTGCAGCCTGGTGATGCTACAAGTGGCAGAGGGCTGTCCACTTCTGGGGGAAGAGCTGCCAAGCCTGCTGCCACCCTAAGCATCACCCCTGCTGCTGTGGACATGCTGCATCCTGCACCAGGGCTCATGAGACAAGTCCGTTGCCTTGCGCATGAAACGTTAGAGTGTTTAATGAAGACATAATGGAGTTGGACAGAAAGTCTCTTGGGATTACATTATAGACACCTAATCTGTTGCTAAATTACTTTGTAGTTCATCTCTTACTGGATATGGCCTATAAGCACAATAAGCTCTTTTGGTGCATCCTGAAATACAGAGAGAATGAAGATGATCATATTTTTCTACATCCTGTCTTATCCTTCCCTTTTAGACTTTCTTAAGATTTTCTTGAAAAGCTTTTCAAGGGCAAGTGAAAGAAGACTAAAATTATACTTTGAATAGAATGGCATGAATCACACACACAACTATTCAGATGAAATTTTAGCTGTATAAGCAATTTTTTCCAGTCATGTCATCTTCAGCTCTGGAGCCAGATGAGAAAATATTTGCACATCCTGTGTTTTTGATATATAAAGCAATGTCACTGCAGTGTAAAACAGGTTAAAAATGCAGTTTCAATTTTTTTTGTATGGTCTGCCTTCTTTACAACGTGTTTAACTTTCCCAGACATTACTGTGTGCATTGTGGAAAGTGAAGGCAAAAACCTACGATGTATCTCTTTACACAAATAATCATTCTACAAAACCGATACCTTTCAGAAAATGTTCCAGGAATCCCCATGTTCTAAGTGCTTCAGAAACAGAGTCATGGGCAATTGATAGCAGCTGAAAATAGTTCCACATATCCTCTTACAATTCTAGAGTTAATGCCTCAGTTATGTGTTATAGATTTGAATTTCAAGAGGGCACTTACTTTTTCATGATAAAAACATTTCTGGACAGCATTTTGGAACATATAATTCAGTGCAGGATTGTGTTGATATATGATGTGTATAAAAAAGCAAGTCAGGTTGATCATTTCTTTTCAACATAAATTGTATAGAAAAAAGGAGAAATATTTTGCTGGAAAAGACAAAACAGACCACATTTCTACCTTTCATTCTTCAACATGGAATGCTGAAAAAATAAAATGTGATTTCATAATGTTATATTCACTACTTTTGGAAATGCTCAGACACTTCACAATATTTGTAACCATGAAAAAACTCCATGCCTGTGCATCCCAGCTGTACTTCAGTACATCCAGCTGCATTTTATAGAGTGAATTAGATTTAAGTCTGTCTCATTTTCAGCCATGTGCTAAATTGTAGTCTGCAGACCAAAACTAATCCACAAACATTTATTTTGAAAATTAAATTCACACACCAAAACCTAAAGGGTGAAAATCTACACCACAAAATGTTTAAACATCTAGGATGCATGTGCTTAGTCAAAGTATTTCTGACAAGATATGGTCAGAGCTGGTTTCCAGCTATGTGCCTGGATAGATACATAGACTTTAGTGTATGCAATCCACAGTGCACTTTAATATGTATGATCTGCTTTGCCACATCTTGGTATGCTTGAATTTTTAAAAACATGTTCAGACTTCAGGGCGTGTATGAAATATGAATTCTAGCAAGAATGCAAAACCTTTTTTTATTCACATTTCCTTTGAAAACCAGCAAGGTCACTGATGTAGCATTTAATATAAAAGAAGGGATAATTAAAACTGGACTAGGAAATGCTGTTTCTCCATGGAGGTATGCTGCTTGAGACACTTACTGGGTTTCTAGTAAGCACTGGATACTAAGGCTCTGTAAAGGTCTTTTCCATTTAGTACCTTCTTTGCCTAGTCTGTCTCTAACAAGATACCGTTCTGCTCTCCTGATGCCTGTGTTTCAAAGAAGTGGCCTAGGGATAGCTTTCAATTCTAAGTACTAATCAAAGTCAGATTTTTTTTGGCTTATATTAAAAATGTTTCATGCTTCTGCCATGTAAATCCTTGAACAAAATTTTTGGTTATGAGACATTTTAAAAACATAGTCTTTATGCCATGTCTTCGCTCAACCAGCCTCTGTGGAAGAGCAGTGCAAATATCATGCTTGAAGTACTTTGTGCACCATGTAGCGAGCCAAGAGTGACTTTCATGAGTTCTCTCCCATAGCCATGTAATATCACCAGCTTTAAAAAACAGCTTTATTTTATGCTAAAAAGTTAGTAAGACCAAAGGAACTCAAAAGTTGGAATTTTTTAAAAAAATCAGGTCTGAACTCTATGGGTTGCTGCTACCCCTTTCTCTGGGTTCTTTGTCAATAAAGCAATGCCAGTGAACATCATGGGTCCCTGGGGGCTGGGGACATCCACCAGCCAAAAAACACTGCACTGCTGCAACACAGAGGTCATTTTGTAGGGTCTTGCAACATTAAACACTGAGTCTCTTGCAGCCAGCAGTATCTTGAGAAGAAATACTGATGAGACAATACTGACAAGCATGGCAGGGACACAACCTTTTGCCAAGCATCCTCACAAAGGACATGGCTGCTGTCCCTTCCCTGAACCCTCCTTCCACATCTCAGAGGAAAATCTGGAAAAGCTGGAAGGCACTGGCTGGAAAAGCAATGTCTGGTGTAGCTGGCCATGTGTAATCAGGAGTCAGACACAGGAAGGGGTGGGGAGAGGATGGACTGTAGGTAAGCCAGGGAGCTCAGCTTAGGCTGACGTGTGGGAGGAAGAAAAGCTGCAGCAGATGTGAAGCACAGTCAGTGAGAAAAATAGGCAGGTCAGAAGGAACAGCTGTGAATGAACGTGGAAGGTGTGTTGCAGTATTTGTCAAGGGCCATGAGAAAGATCTGTCAATAGCTGAGCTATAAAAAACAGGCTAGACGTAATTTTTAAGACTGGATGGGTAGGAGGAAAATGTTTCTATGTAATAATAATGTCATGTAGAAAAAACTGAAGCCAAACTGTAGATGTGATTAATTGGAACCAGATTTCTTGCCGGTCATCTTACTTTGTAATACAAATGTTAGGTTGTCTCCACATGAAGCTGACTGAATTTGAATATGTTTCTGTATTGAAACAAAATGGAACAATTATTATGAAAATGAAGGTATCTGTATAAGGGGTATTGCTGCTAATGAATGTGTTGTGTAAAAGCTCAAAGATATCTTAAATTTTTTGTCTATTAACAGTTTAAATGTATACTTCAGCATGTTATTTGCCATTTGTATGCCATATCACATTCCCATAATTTTTTTTTAAAAGAGAAATTAGTTCAAAGAATTGATCTTTTGCAATATAGGATCTGCTCCTCTAAACTGTTTGACTAGCACTTCATTTAGAAAGTATGCAACACCTGTACAGCTGGAACAGCTTCGAAAATATTTGTATTTTTGTTTTTCTCTTCTGGAGCACAAGAGGAATCAATTCTACTGGAACCTCTGTGGGACTGCCAACAGAGAATGGCATAGTTCTTTGTTACAGCCAGTATCCTAGCATACAGCTGTAATTCTATTATTTCCCTGTCACTTAGCAGCTTTTGTTTGGATTTGAATCCCAGTGAATTTTTAAAAGGTATAAATTTGTTATGGAGCTTTAATATTGACTTGTGCTGTGTAGTTCTAATTAAGTATTCCCAGAAATGCACTAAAATGGCATTGTGTTTGTTGTGTTCCTGGGTGTTCTTGTTAGTTTTTTTTAAGTGATGAAAAAAAACCACGGCTGCTATTTTCCACTCACCTAAAAGCTCTTTTGTGATTATAATTCATATTATTCAGGCTCATACTGACCACACAGTAAATAATGTTTAATTGCCTTTGATTACAAAGAAGAAAAAAATAACTCTGGCAATTATGTATTTTGTTAGCACTGCTGCAAAATACAAGAAGAGTACTTGCTGATTCCCTAATGACTTGGGATCCCACAAAATGTGTGATTCTTCACCATGTTTATCAGATTTAAACTCAGTGTTGGACAGGGAGGAGGAGTGGCTTACTGGGAAAAAGAATATTTCGGGCAGGAGCAATTGTATTTATTTTTCCTGTAATGGGGAATAAAGAATGTGATGCAGTCTAATACATTAGTTTTTATGAGGTGAGGAAAAATGACTGAAGTCTGGAATCACAGGTCTGGAGAAATGTGACAAGCTAGGAAAAACACTTGAGAGCTTGAAAAATTATTTTCATTTTGCAGATATTAATGTCTCTACATAAATTTCAAGATCTCCAGGCACTTCTATTCAAATATCCAGAGGAAGGACTTTTGGACTATTCTGTGAATATCTAAGGCAGTTTGTAGCTTTGGTGACATTTTAAAACAGACAGGTCATAGAAAATTCTGTAGGAAAAATCCAACGCTTTTCAACCACCCCTTTTCTGTGGGAGACAAACTCCAAAAAGAATTAATGGTGTCTTCTCTTTCTGAACACCGTTACAGCCTTTCTGTAGGTGAAGTCCAGTATACAGGTATGGAGAATATCCATCTGTCCATCTTTCTTTCATGCTGAATCCTTTTCATTTGGTATTCATCATGATGCGGAGAAGGTGACCAAAGATTCCTTTGGTGGGGAGCTCAGCCTTACAAGTACAGAGTAAAATTCTTCTGAAAAGGGAAATATTTTACCTGTTTCTCTATTCTGGTACAAGAATGCTACAGTACAAGCATCTGTACCACAAACTATAGTGTCCACAAGGCAGCTACACAGACAGTTCAATATATAATATAGAGAAAAGGGCAGTGTTTGTATGTTCTTTCCATTTCCTTTTTTCTATTTCATTTTCAGACCAAATTAAGCCTTTTCAATTTTCCTTTCCAAATAAAGATGAAAAATCTGTAGGGGCAGAACTTATGAGGCAAAGAAGAAAACATCAACCCAGGACATTATCCAGAAAAATTAATCCTTGAAAAACCCTCCCAGCAATAGATATGACAAACAAAAATCAGTTGGCAGCAAAGACAGACTTTAGAGACCAATGAAGTTAACTGGTTTGATGTTGTTATCCATTTAAAGAAGTTCTCCTAATGATAATTATTAAGAAAGGCAGATCAGAAGTCAACACTTTCAGATTCCCATAAAATAAAAGAGTAGGATCATATGGTTGCATGGTTCCATCTTCACTGGCCCAGTCAGAGGAAAGTATGCTTATTTATGCTAGTTGACCATTTGAGCCTTAGCTCAAATAGTCATGTTCCCATTTCAAGGTCCTGAAAGAATCATGAACACCCAAAACAGGAGCAGTTACAGCTGGAGAGAGTTCTCTCTTAGATGTAAATCATTACAAGTTCCTCTTGCAAGAAGCTGCTGTCTTGATTTTTTCATCAGTAAAATGGGATGATGAAAAGAGTACCATTCCCCAATACCTAAGAGGATATATTTAAGATTATGTGTTTGCAGTGGCTAGAAATATGTACCACTGCATTTTTATTAAGATATAGACCACTTGAATAAACACATTATTTTCTCCTAATATGCTATAAGACAAAATTTCTAGGTACCCAGTAGTCTGTGAATACACATCCTCTGTAACAAATCTTTGTGCTTGCTTTTAGCTGCAATGCTTAGAGTTGCCCTTTTGTATATATGAAAAACAATCAAATTTCATGCAGCTGTCCAAGACTTGCTTATTCAAAAGCATAAACCCTGAGCATTTCAGCTAGATCTGACAGCTTGTGTAGGAAGTCATAATTCTGGGAACAGAAAATTAAACTGCTGCTGAACTTGCCTGGCCAAGAACTTGTGGATGCTCCAGGAGCAGGTTCAACATGCAGAGGCAGGGCTTCTTGCTCCCATTAAGCATTTCAAATATCTGTCCCCAGTGCTGAAAGCTCTGTGCTGGCACCTGTCGAATAGCAGATCATTTGCAGGGTTGTACGTCATGGGCTGAGTTCATCCCAGTTCTGATAATCTCTTTATTCCCTGCATGCCTGACATGATTTGAGATCTGCTGACATGGGATTGCTGTGGTTCATCTATGTCAAGATACAGAATGTGGCTTTAGGGTTTGTACTTCTTAATACTTTCCTGTTTTGAAATTCATTCCCACCTGATGAGGCTAGAGCTTGACAGTTGTTTTGATTTTAAGAACTTTCTGGCAAAGGCTTATTAATACTGCTTACTCTTCAGTGTAGGGACATAAGTTACCAAATGCCATTGTGGGACTGGGTCCCAGGAATGCCTAACATATAATCCCAGGTACCATCAATGCTATCTATGGCTTGGGCATGAAATGTCATGTCATTATATAAATTCTACGCCTTCTGTTTCCTTCTTAGCAAAATAGGCATTGCACCTCATGAGCATTTCAATGATGTGATTTGTCATTTTTGACATAAAATGCTTTTTACCTCTACTGGACAATAAATGTCACTTTTATAGTTAGATAGCATCAGACCTCTGATCTTCAAATTCACATGCTTGTTAAATATTTTGATTGTTTTCCTTGTATTGGTTGCCCAGAGATGCATGAGAATGTGTCTTTTAATAAATACTACTATCTTTATAACCCTGCTTGAAATCTTTGTACATTCTTATCTGATTTTGTAATCTTTACTGCATTCTTAAGCAACCTTTTTGTTAGTAGATTCATAAACCTGAGCAAAAGACTCTCATATAAGCATAAGTTTTCTTAATTGTCCCCTTGCCCAGCGTGCAGCCTTTTCATGCGGCTTAGCTGTATAACCTATTTGGTGAGGGAACTTTCTGATCTTATATATACGTATACATACACATATACATATACATATATTTATACTTTTCTTGGCCGATGACGCTTTATGGTATACATTCCAGGACAACAAAAAGTGTCACTGCAAGGCTGGGGCAGAACACGTTTCCTTATACTCACGTTTCAGTGTCAAGTTATCTTGCAGGGTGTTTCCCAAGCCAGCACATAGGGAACACATATCCATGACTGAGACTCCTAGGACAATGCAAAAAGTAATGGGAATTAAGAGCATGAAAGAGGCATGACTATCAGCTACAGTCTGAACACTACGAATTCCAGAAAATCAGGGTTGCTCTTTAGATGTCCTGTAGCAATATCCTAGGGTTGTGATCTGTCTGAAAAGCTGGAACACTACTGTGTATTTAAAAGCTTACTGTTTCAAAGCGTACAAAGACCTTCACATTTGCAACCTACCCTGTAACTGCTCTAAGAAAAAACTAAGTTAAAAGAATATAAAATAGTTTGTCTGGCAGAATTCAAACATAGGTCATGAAATGCCAATGGTTACAGAAGCAAGTGAGCAAAAAGAGGATGAAATTGACCTACTACTAGATTAGATCCAAAAGTGTCCTTTACTTGTTATTGTCTGACCAATTTCTGGTTATGATGCTCTGCACCTGCATGACTTATTTGGTGGTTCTGAGGTCAGTGCTTAATCTATTTTCCATTTACAAATGGTAGAAGAAATTTGGGAGATCACAGTTTTTTGGTAGTGACCCAAAAGTATGCTATGTGCCTGTAACCAATCCCTAGTCCTTTACCAGGTAAAAGTTTCAGAAATCCAAACTATTTTATGCTCCTTCCAGGGAAATGTTAAGGACTCTCATCATCGATAGGTGTGGCTATCACCTGCCCATTTAGTAAACAGAGTCAGATAACAACTACTCTGGTGTTGGGCTAATGGTTAATGTATTGCAAGGCACAGAAGCAGAAAACCTTTTTTTCTGGGTGTGGAAGTGTTTCAATGCCAAAATGAAGCATTTTATACGTTGCATAAATGTACACTTCCTAAACGTTGTTTTCACCATAAACTGATCTCGTTAACCAAGTGGATGAATATAACATATCATGTGGTCTTATGCAGTAGGAACCAGTGCTTACCTTAGGAGTAAAACAAATTTTCCCTACCTACTTCTCGCCTTTTTTTGAAGGATATTATGACAATACCTGCTTAGAGTCTGCCATTTCTGGCTAAAAAACCAGTTTTTTTCAAATATGCAAGTGTTTTGTTTATGTCTTTGCCATTCTAAGAATACTGTCTCCTTTATCTTTCTCAGCAAACAATGAAATATGGGAGAGAGGAGGGAAATGCAACAAGATGAAATAGATCAACTGAGGGACTGGCACTAAGCATAAATACAGTGGAATTAAAAAGAATTTGAAAGCTGGACTGCAGTATAAGTAAGCAATTTGAAGGAAGCGGGAGCAGGATGAAAATGAAAGGTAACAGAAATTCGAAGACTAGATACCACTTTGAAGAGCTACATAAGAAAGAAAACAAAGAATATGAGAAAGTGGAATAAGGCTGGAAAAGAAAACAATCCAGTAGGTAAAATCAGAATAAAACAGGGAGATGGAAGAAAATGAGCATAACGAGATGGGGGGTTGGGGGGGGGGGAAGAGAAAACCAGCAGCATTGAGTTTACATGACTTTAATTCCTTTCTACAGAATGTTAAATGTTTTCAGAAGTTCATGGCAGTAAGGTCAACAGAGGAATCAAGACAATTTTATCTGAACAGTGAAAACTCACATGGGGTCCCAAAAAGCCTGGGACTTCCATCTGCTGTTGCATTTAAGGGTCTGACTTCAGAACGCAAAGTGGAGATCCTGAAGGTACGTATGGCAAGTTCTAAGTAGCTCAGATGACAGAGCAAAGGAAAGTCTTCCCTGAGAGACTTTGACCAATCCCATGCTCTGCTCCCTATCACCAATGGAAATTGTTGTTATTTCATTTCTGTTCACCGGCTATGCCTTATTGAAGTGCCGTTTCTCCAGCAGGAAGAACTGCAGAAGGGTGTCTGAATGAGGGACCCTCCCATCCCACGTTTTCTAGCAGAAGAGACAGGACCATGTTTCTTGTGCTGAAAGTTGAGGTGATAGAGCTGGGGGGAGTGGAAGAAATCAGTTCTCCCAACTCATGGGGGTTCTGGGCTGCCTTTTTCTTACAAGAACATGAGAGATACCCTTCCTTCCTCCATCACCCAGGTCTTTGGTAACTCCTCCACTGCTCGAGGAGTGACCACATAGGAGCCGGCTCTTTGCTCTAAACATTGATCTTCTTTAACCACCATGGCATTCACCTAAAGCCACCAGTTTGTAATGAATTGAGTAGTCACAACCTTTCTCACTCCACATAACCCACTAGGATGTGGAAATCTTATGCAGGAGCTGGTCATTTCTGTGTGGCAAATACTGACTCTTCTCATCTATTGCTTCTTTCTAAGCCCACACAAGCAGAGTCCAGGTTTGAAAGCTGGTTTGTTGAAGAGGTCAAGGATGCTACATAAATGAGCCTCATGTTGGTATTGCAACATTGGGCAGTGATGTTCTCCATTTTGCAGATGAGACACCATGTATATGTCTGCCCACTGCTAGGACACATAGAAAATGTAAGACACATGGTGAGGAGAGAGGCTGGAATAGGATCCTGGGGCCTGTCAGGGCAGGTTTTCCCTTCACATATGGCCATAGCTGGGACCAAGGCACTACCAGGTTGCTGTGGTACCTAGATGTGAGCACGTTTCTGAGAGATGTGAAGGATAGAGTTTGGATGGGGAACCTTGAAGGTCTTGCTAATGATGGAGTCACTTCTGCTAAGGATTAGTTAATTTCTGGATTTAAATATCCTGCTAAATTAATTCAAATAAGAAAACATTTTCTAAAACCAAAATTAACTTGTGTCTGTCCTATAGTTGTCTGACGGCTGAGAAATGTCAAATCATTCTCTGTCTGAGACTAAAATATACCAATCAGCCTTTTTTTTTACTGTTCATTCCATACCACAAACTATTTAGCAAAAAAGGGTGAAAATGACATTGGAAACTGAGATCTAAACTTGGTAATTTTGTAGTTTAGGAGGAGAAACAGCGGGGGTGATTTTTATATAAGCCGCCTTCCCCTCCTCAACATAGCTTCATCAAAGTGCTTTATTATATTATCGCTCATGCTTTTGTACTGTTTTCTAATATTGTACTGACTTGTCTGAATCACTTTGAAAATTAGGGCTGCCTCCTTCTGAGACAAATCCAGGCCTCATTAAAATTCATAAACAGGCAGCCAAAAGCTTTGAGCACTTTTCCATTGATGCTGAGAAATGGAAGCGTCCTTACTTATCCTGATACCATATAATTTCAAAGGGTGTCCACATCCATAGAAACTGGATTTTGATTGATAACATTTAGGACTCACTGTGAAAGAAACTGATTTTCATTGAAGACTTCTGTGACACAAACTAGTCAATGGTATCTCAAATCAGCACTGTTTTAGTGTTTAATTGCCATCTTTTGGTTCAAAAAAACTTCATGTTCATATTAATAGCAAATCTGTGCTCTCACATAGCAGTGGTGTGATCTTTCCAGGTAGCATGTGTATATACCTGGAACTCTGTTGTATATTGTCACTGCTGATTGCATGAACTGTCCCCATTTTTGAGGAGCAGTGGGGGAAGAAGGGATGTAATCACTTGTCTCAGCTTTTGAGTCCAGCTGAGCCCATGTGACAAAACTGAATACTAGTTGTGAAGTACATTTGGGCACTGCAATGTTTTTCTTTGTCCTTCTGCCAAAAACACACTAAGAATAACGATATTTCTCAAAAATCTTTCTCAAATTTAATTAGAAAAAGGAAAAAATCATATGCTTTAGACAAAGATAAAAATTTAAAAATTTTGACACGGTATAATCTCAGAAATATAAGAATTTCAATGTAACAATTGTCAAGCACACCAATGATAATCAATCAGTAAGCTTTTGCAGGGCTTTGATATGGAAAGCATCTAAAACTGATAAAATCAACTGGGGTAGCATGTTTACTTAGTAGTTTGTGTAAATGTCTGTATGATACACTTCATTAAAAAAAAAGACTCCATTAGAGAAACCTAGCACTTATGGCTACACTATATGAACCATTAGTAATTGACATATTGGCCTTCAGTTTAGAGAGGTCTCTAGCAGCATCACACAAATATGACATACTGTAGATATCAATGTAACCTTTACTTTGACAAAACCTGACATTTTTCTGAAGCTTAAGGTTATCCTAGAAGTAGTGCCTTAAAATTAAAATAATTATTGTGCTTAATCAGATTTTTTTTATCCAGAGAGTTGTGCTTTTTTGTGCAATGGGAGAATTTCTTTCTGCTATTCACTTAAACTAGAGCAGATTCTGGTGAGAACCAGAATACTTGTACTTATCTAGAGTGGGATATCTTTCTGGACAGATCTTTTTTTAAAACATGACAAAAATTTAAGATCAACTATTTTTCTGAGATTGCCACACTTTCAAGTAATATGATTCACATTAAAAAAAATGAAATTATATATATTCACATTTAGTTTCAGCAGCATAATTCCAAAGCACAGGTCTAAATGCTACTTCTACACTAGTTCATCAGATCTCAGGAGTCTGCCTTGGCCTTCCATAAGGCATTGTATACACACAAAATGTTTCTTGCACACCCTTCTTTTTATGAAATCTAAGCGGTAACAAGTAAAAATTGTTAAAGTTGTAAGCAGTTAAAATCACTGATATTCACAGCAACTTTGCTGTTTATTACAACTGAGAAAATACAAAGTATAAATGGGGAATTTTAGATGCACTATTAAATTACTCTTTGTAACGAGACTCAGAGCAATCCTATTATAGGAGTAGATTCGATGGTGGCTTGCTTTTATAAAAAACCTAATAAACATGTTACTGATGAATTCTATTACATGTGTCTTCAAAACAACAGTAAATACATGACAAGCACTTTGTATTTGGAATGTGTACATTTTCTGGATTTGATGTACGAATTCCAACCCACACAACCGAATTTTTGTAAACTTCTGTTTTGTAAATCAACATAAAGACAGTAACAGGTATTAGTGAATGGGCTTCCAACAACAGTTGGTCATACAGCAATGTTTGTACTTACTTATCATCTCTTGTAGCCAAATGTGTTCTGGTTCTCTGACACAAAGTTGTGATTTCACAAGGAAATACTCCCATAGTCTATGCACCATTAGTAATATGTGATTTTGATTTTCAATATTAAATTTTTAAAATTAAATCTTTAAAAATTTTTAGCATTTTACCTGAATTTTTCTAGTCCATTCACTGAAATACTGGAATGCATTCAGAAGTCAAAATAGAGGAACTCATTTCAGAAGTTCTGGACCTGACTCAGACCCATTACTCTTAAAAATACATTGTCTGTTAAGGAACACCTTCTCTCAGTATTTGTCACATTGACAAATGTCAATGCTCAAAAATGCTCAGAGATCTTCTGCTTTGATATCTGGGTTGAATAAAACCCATCTTGGACCACATAAGTTGCACATTTTCCATGTAATACAGCCTTGTAAACATAAGTTATTTTAAGTCAATTGTATATTAGCTCTATGAAGTCAGTGAGTACTTGATGAAATGCTTTTTCCATACTGAAATATTCATGAAGCTAATTTTCAACAATCAACAAAATCGAGTCATGTTTTTGAAAAAGAAAACAACATCTTTCCATATCTGCTTGTTGAATGCAAATCAAAAAAACTCCTAAAATAGAAGTGATCAAATTCACTTTTTGTATTTGCTCCTGATTTGATGAGAATTTGGAGTCCCAATCAGATCACAAGTGAATAGCTCCTTTATTATTATTATGATTTCAGTTATCAGCCATCCTCTTTTGGGAGTCAGTACAAAGTACTGAATTTGATAATGAATCTGGAACACAACCTCGACCATAGTGGGCACTAGTATTTCAGTGAAGGATTTAATTTAATCTAATTCTCTCACTCTCAAAATCTTATTTATGTTTCCTATTTCTCTCTCTCTCACACACACACACACACGGACACATACACAGAGACACAGAGACACACGCACACACACAAAGTTTAGCTGCTACTTTCGACACAGTGGTCTGCCTAATATTTTCTGCTGTCTAGGGTAAAACCTGAACTAGTATTTACCAGTATTAAGTCCACTGAAATCTATCAAATCACTGCAATTTTGCCTAATCACTATTTTAGGGGTGGTGGCTTTAATTGTGTGATATATCAAATTCAGTCTGTGGAGAAGTTTAACTTGTAAAGGATTCTTTCTGTATGTTGTTTTTAGCTTGGAACTTAAAAATGTATTTTGAACTTTCCTAATAGCGGGATTCACAAATGCCTTGAGGATAAGCCTCTCATTTTAGCTGAGCAACTTAGAGATTGACACAGCTGCAGTTCTAACAGAGAAGGATGCACAGCTGCAACTGCATGGCTTGGCGTGGAAAAATGCATAATGGTAGCCAGGCAAATGGGTGGAGATGGAAGAGACATGGGATGGTGATCTCCTTGTCCACCCAGCAGTGCAGATTGTCTGGCCTAGGAAAACAACCCAAGACCTTACATAATGCATGTAAGCTCTCTAAAGGCATCATGCTGAGATGTAGGCATTTGGAAGAACCACATGGGGAAAATTACAGCCTTCCTACTGAGTGAGTTACCTCCTAGAACTACCAGAAAGATTCACAAAAAGCAAGATGCTGGAAATCCTAACCAGGCAAGGAGCAAAGGCATGCTATTTAAGCACCTACTTCTTCAATTCCCCTCAGATTCACAGGTTAGGGCTCTCTTCAGATTCAAGAGAAAAGTGACTGTTTAAAAGGACTTGAAACTGGTATGGAGAAGAAGGAAGATGGTAGCTGGGCTTGCCATAAGGATAGTAGTCAAGTGGTTGGACTGTTCTCTTAGGAGACAGGAGAGTGTATGTACTTACCCTACTCAGCCTGAGGCTGTCAAAAACCTTATCTCCTACCTCTCTTCTAGGAAAGTGCTGTCAGCATCAGACTAGCTCTGAAGTTGTCTAGAGGCAATCCCCACCCTTCCTGTGTAAGCTTTTCTCCTGCAAAACCAGAAATACAAGAAGAATTAGGAACAAGAGACACACTGTAAGAAGATACTGTAATGTGACTTGTTGCCAAAGGTTAGGTGAGCTCCAGGAACGCCTACTGTAATGTACATCTCACAGAAGGCCTGGGCAGAAACAGAGCTTATTCTTAATTTCTTATTACTTTGGTCAGCTAAATTTGGCATCAAAAACATGGGTAGTTTTAGCCATAAACAGTGTTACTGCTGTAGGTGCCTGGGAATACGGGAATTAGAGAATGCACCAGGCAGCTCCTGGTTTTGCTGGCACCTGAGCTTGAGGGGTTCAGAGCTGAAGCCCCAAACTCTGGTGTCTTGGATGTTCTGCCTAAATCCTGAGGCAGTTTTCCAGTGGTCTAGCTTCTTAAAAACTGTTTGATTATAAAATCGTTTAAGTAACGGTGTATTTTAAAGAAAGGGCACTTCACCTCCCTTGGATTCAAACCATTTTGCTTGTAGAAAAAGCTAAGTTAGAATAGGAAATGCCTTGGGAAATAAGAATGAAATACGCCCACTTCACAATGAGCCCCCATTAAAAACAAAAAGCTGTGAAATGGTTACATTCTACATGTCAAGGGTAATGCTAGCTTGTCCCTCTTCAGATGCACAGTTCACACATGATAGATATCAGTTCACACATGATAGATCTGAACAGGCCTCTGTGAGGCGGGCACTACTTGTTAACTTCACTGTTTGTTTAAATAGATGACCTTTTTCTCACTTGGCAGGATTTCCAGGTATCATTTCTTTGTGTAGATAAACTGTTCTTTTGGCAAACTTGTCTCTTCTTTAACAACTGAAATATTTTGGAACAGATCCTGAGCACAACATAAACCTGGGCATGTCATAAATATAAGTGTAATTTATGAAAGGCACTCCTGGTCAGACTGAGTCAGCTGCCTTTCAGTTTGTTGACTGTGTTAGTTTTAGTGGAAACAAGCAGAAAACACTGGCATGCTAACACAGAGTGAGGAGAAGGAATAATTTGTGTCTTTCAGTGGCAGTGAAAGTGAAGTAAGGCAAGAATCTTTCAACACATTCCTAAAAGGCAAGCGCTCTCTTCCATGGAGAAGACTGGGGGTTCTGGGGTGTGCTTTGTCTATTACAGATCCACAATTGTTCTGTAATTGTTTAATTGTATTTTACTGAGCTCACATCTGCAGTGCAAGATGTAACCTGTGTTCCACAGCCAGACAAACCTGTTTTTGTTCACTAACAGAGCAGTGAATCACTTCTTCTTTAAGCATGTTTTGGGGTTTTTTTGTTTGATCCTGTGTTTTGTTGGCATGCTTTTCTGGTACTGTTGTTACAAATGTGTACAAATGTCCTTATTTCCAGAATTAATGTAGGTAACATGCAGAAGTTAAGGAATACATTAATGGGGTGATATACTGCCTTGAAACTATTTTGTGTGTCTCTATATAGACATACTCATCTGTCCTGCTTCCAGCTAGAAGAGGGTTAATTTTTGCAGGTACCAGGACGGGGGCCATGGCTATGACTTGGAGGTAATTCTGTACCACTTCATGTAATTGCTGGGGGTCAGGGAGAAGGGGATAAGGGGTTCTAGTCTAGGCAAGTAAATGTGGTGGGGGGAGACACCCAATATTGCCTATTGTTGAGAGGTTTGTGTGAATCATTCCTTTTCTTGTACCCTCTGTCATAAGTATTGCTTCTGTTACTGTTCATTTTCTTATCTCATTGCTGTTTCCAGTAAATTGTTCTTACCTCATCCTATGATCTTTGCCTTCTGTGCCGCCAGTTCCCCTCTCCAGGGTGCTGCAGGGGAAGCAGAGGGTGTGAGCGAGCATGGTTTTAGTGGGATACTAAATTGAATACCATTCCTTAACTACTATAACCTTATTTGGCACATGTGTGGCACAAAGGGTTGAGATAACAACACATCTGGTGTCTTTGACCTAAGCGTTTTTTGCCTTAGATGAGGAGCCACTGGTCACAATGTTGACCAGTCTGTTCATGTGGGTGTTCTACCTAACCCTGTATATATTCTTGTTTGTGCTCCTCACAGTGTTCTTTTTGAGAGCATGGAGAGGGATCAGGATTTCTTTGTTGCTGTAGTGTGTGATACCAGCTTACAACATGATAACATCAAAGGCAGTGAGGGTTATTTGGGATGTGTATTCAATGTTGCTCTCCTACCTTTACCTCAGGTGTTACTTTCAGGAGTCCAGACTATACTCAGTCTATAGGGGGAACAGGGGTGGATTATTTTCCCCGGCTTTTCACCCCTTTTTTGTCCCTCAGGCCTGTTACAACACCTGTTGAGAACCTGCTGAGAACTTTTTATTTCCCCTGGATGTAGGGAAAGCATGTTCTTGTTGCTAGGTCTACCAGGTCTCCTTAGTGCAGTCCACAGCAGGTTTAGAGCTACAGAAGAGATTTTTAGCGAAGCCTTTCAGAGATCTCTCTTGAGGGTTGGTAGTCATGAGTGGCATGGAATATGAGAGTACATGGGCCAGTATTTGGAAGTCTTCTCTCCTCCAGTGGTTTGGAAATTCACCCCTGAAAATCTGTCTCAGAGCATGGAGGGATTGATGTCATGAGACATTTTGGGATGCCTGTGAGTGGGGGAGAGGGCAGGTTGCGCCCTGCTCTGGTTAGACAGTGAACTGTCCCACACCCCCACCTCAGAGCCTGTATACCAGCCCAGCAGAGCTGCCAATCACTTGCACACTGGAGTCGGGGCTCCACTCTTCCCTAACCCAGCTCCTGAGTGGCCAAATGACTGGAAGTCCCACCTAGGGGGACAGGCCACTAAGGCCCAGGGTTATTTAAGGCTGAACATGAGGCCAGCATGTGACTTGACCCTACTTTCCTCTTGGACTTTGTTTCTGAGCACTGCTGGAACCCAAGAGCTGGTAGCTATATGTGTTCTTTCCTATATATTTTCTGTCTTTCTCTCCTTCTAATTCCTTCTCCTTGAAACATTTTGAATAACTTGGCATTGAATAGGTTTAAAGTTTCCTAAGTTGAATGGGCCAAATTAATGCTGTGAGAAGTGTTTTATGTTGAGTGGATGTTGTAGTAAACCTTTTGCCAAAGTTCCTTGATTTTTCAATAGTTTGTCAGTGCACTTCTGTCTTGTTTTGATCTCTTGAGAATATCTAGTCAGTATTTCTCCTGTGTGTTTAACCCAGAGTACAGGAGCCACTGTAAGCCCCTTTTGAGCAAGTCATTTGGGGCCTTACATCCTGTTAGAGTGATAAAAAATGTGAAAGAAAAATGCTGTGGTAGATCCAGAGAGGCTCAAAGTTATGCAACATGCTGTGCCCTGGCTACTATATATTGGACACTGCTCATCACTAGACAGCACCCTCACAGGGAGAAGGAATAAAGCAGACCAGCAGGCACCATGGCCACTCAAACTGCAGCTGAACCAGAGGAACAACCCATGCCAGTAGCAGCTGCCCCTACACAGAAGAAGAAATCCAAGAACAAATCAGTTTGCTTAGTGATGAAGGAAGAGGAAGCAGAGCCCTCAGAACAGGAAGAAGAGGCTGGGCCAGAGGTTATCACTTGATCTCTATCCCTGGGTGATCTCCAAGGTATGAAAGTGGATTTCAGCTGCCAATTGAATGAGCCCTGAGTGACCTGGCTGCTCTGATACTGGGATATCGTGGCCCACTATATGAAACTAGATGGTAGTGAAGCCAAGTGACGGATCCCTGTCCTGGGATGTGGGCATTGACAAGGGGATTGGCTAGAGGACACAAACTTTCAGCCTCTTGAGGTGACTCCTGTCAAGCATGAAGGAAAGAGGTGATCAAGGGATGATCTAATAATGCACCCAAGCAGTTGGAACACAGTGGAGAAAGGTACCCAGTACCTGAGAGAATTAGCTGTGCTGGAGGTAAGCTATAAGGACTCAAATAATGAGCAGTTCCCTTTAGATCCAGATGAGGTCCAGTGTACACAATCCATGTGGCAGAACTTTATAAGGAGTGCACCATTCTTGTATGCCAACTCATTGGCAATGATGTCAATGAAAGAAGAACAAACAGTACTTGACATAGCTACTCAACTCTGGGAATATGAACATCATCTTTTCTCCTCCCTAATGAGATGCCCCTTAACTGTGGAAAAACTTTCCAACACTGAAGACAGATTCAAAAGACTCAAGCAAGTTAGAGAGAAAATGTCCTGCCAGTATGGACCAGTGACTCTGCTATTGGGACCAGGCACCCCATGCTTGAGAGTATCCATGACACGAGATAACCTGTGGTTTCACCTGCATGACCCTGGAGAGGACATGAGGAAGTGGAATGGAAAACCCACCTCTGCTCTGGCAGCATGGGTATGTGAGTTGAAAGGAAGAGCCACCACAGGAAATTCTGGATAAATGCTGCTTCCGTTTCCAGTGGACAGATCCTCAGACAGAATAGGAGGGCTGGTGTTGCTTACAATCCTGTTGAAGGGACAATCAGTTCATAGTTAAAGGCGTGAGCAATGAGTGCTATGACCAGGGCTACAGGGGCCCTGCCTCTAGCCGGGTTTCAGAAGAAAGGGACACTTGGATCTTTTGGACTGTGTGGATCCAGTGCCCTGGCACATCAGACACACAAGAGTGTAAGGCTTTAATTCACGTGGGCACATGATGTACCCTGATGCCATCAAAATATGCGGGGACAGAAGCCATTTCTTTCTGGGGTGCCAGTGGGATCCCAACAGCTCACTGTACTGGAAGCTGGAGACAGCATGATTGGAAATGAATGGCAAAAGCACCCCATTGTGACTGGCTCAGAGGCCCTGTGCATCCTTAGCATAGGTTACCTCAAAAGTGGGTATTTCAAGGACTCAAAAAGTCATTGCTAGGATTTTTGGGATAGCTGCTGTGGAGACAGGAAATTAGACACCTTGCCTGATGTCTCAGAGGTCTGCCTGTTTTGGGACTGCTGAGGGTCAAAGAGCAACAGGTACCAGTCGCTACCACATCGCTGTGCCATCAATACTGCACCACCTGGGACTCTGTGACCCCCATCCATGAGATGATTTGTGAACTGGAGAGCCAGGGAGTGGTCAGCAAGACTCATTCACCCTTTACAGTCCTATATGGCCAGTGTGTAAGCCCACTAGAAAGTGGGGACTGACAGACTGTCACGGCCCGAATGAAGTCACACCACCACTGAGTGCCACTGTGCCCAGCATGCTGGGACTTCAGTACAAGCTGGAGTCCAAAGCAGCGAAGTGGTGCTACCATTGACATTGCTGATGTGTTTTTCTCTTCCTTTAGCAGTAGAGTGCAGGCCACAGTTTGCTTTCACGTAGAGGGATATGCAGTACACTTGGAACTGACTGCCTCACGGGTGGAAACACAGTCCCACCGTTTGCCATGGGCTAATCCAGACTGCACTGGAAAAGGGTGGGGCTCCAGAACAGTTGAAATACATTGTTGGCATCATCATGTGGGAGAACACAGAAGAGGAAGTTTTTGTGAAAGGGCAAATCCTCCTGAAGGCTGGTTTTGCCATAAAGCAAAGTAAGGCCAAAGGACCTGCCCAGAAAATTCAGTTTTTAGGAGTAGAATGGCAAGATGGACATTTTCAGATTCTAATGGACATGGTCAACAAAATAGCAGCTATGTCCCCACCAACCAGCAAGAAGGAAACACAGGCTTTTCTAGAAGATGTCGTTTTTTGGAGGATGCATATTCCACATTGTAAGCTTTACCATGTGACACGGAAGAAGAATGATTTTAAGTGTGTTCCTGAACAACAACAAGCTTTTGAACAAATTAAAAAGGAGATTATTCATGCACCTGCCCTTGGGCCAGTCAGGATGGGACAAAATATTAAAAATGCACTGTACGTTGCAGCCAGGAAGAATGGTCCTTCTTGGAATCCTTGGCAAAATGTACCCAGGGAGGATGACCCAGGAAATACTTGAGGATGACCCTAGGAGTTCTGGCGTCAGAGATACAAAGGAGCCAAAGTGTGCTACGTGCCAACTGAAAAGGAAATACTGGCAGCTTGTGAAGGGATTCAAGCTGTCTCAGAAGTGATTGTGACTGAAGCACAGCTCCTCCTGGTGCCCCATCTGCCAGTGCTAGGCTGGATATTCAAAAATAAAGTCCTTTCCAGATGTCATGTCACTGGTGCTACCTGGAGTAAGTGGGTTATGTTGATCACACAGAAAGCTCGAATAGGAAACCCCGGTTGCCCAGGGGTCTTGGAAGTCATCACTAACTGGCCTTAAGGTGAAAATTTTGGACTATCATCAGAGGAGAAGGAGGAGAAAGTGACAGATGCTGAGGAGGCCCCACTATACAATCAGCTACCTGAAAATGAAAGCAATACCTCTCTTTACTGACAGTTCCTTTTGTATCACAGGGACAAATCAAAAATGGAAAGCGGCTGTATGGAGCCCTCTGTGACGAGTCAGAGAAGGTACTGAAGGACAAGGTGGATCAAGTCCGGTTGCAGAGCTGAAAGCCGTCCAGCTGGCTTTAGGTATCACTGAATGAGAAAAGCAGCCAGCAATCTACCTCTACACTGACTCATGGGTGGTGGCAAATGCTGTGCTGGGGTGGCTGGGCTGACAGAGACAGGTCAGTCGGTAGTACAGAGGGAAACACACCTGGGCTGATGAATCGTGGCAGGAAATTGCTGCCCTGGTAGAGAAGTTGGCTGTAGAAGTACATCATGAGATACACATGTGCCCAAGACTCAGGCTGCTGAAGAACATTGCAACAATGGAGAGGTGGCCAGGCCACCAAGATTAAAGTGTCTCAGGTTAATCTGGACTGGCAACGTACGAGTGAATTATTTCTGGTTCATTGGGCTCAAGGCACCTCAGGTCATCAGAGAAGAGATGCAACACACATGCAGGCTTGTGATCAAGCCATGGACACTGTCTCCCAGTTATCCGTAACTGTGGAACATGAGCTGCGATCAAGCAGGCCAAGCAGGCAAAGCCTCTTTGTTGTGGTGGATGATGGTCGAAACACAAACATGGGGTGGCCTGGCAGATCAGTTACATCACACTGCTGCAAACCCGCCAAGGCAAGCACTGTGTGCTTACAGCAGTGGAAAGAACCACTGGATGTCTGGAGACGAACCCCATGCTTCACACCCCTGCCCAGAACACCATCCTGGGCCTCAAGACGCAACTCCTGGGGCAACATGGTGCCCCAGAGAGAACTGAGTCAGAGAGTGGGACTCATTTCAAAAACAGCCCCACAGACACACCGACCAGAGAGCACAGTAGTGAGTGGGTGTATCATATTCCCTGTTGTCCTGCTTTCAGCCAAGGACAGGGTTACTTTTTTGCTGTAGCCGAGTGGGGGTGTGGCTGAGAGGGCATGGCGAGAACCCAGATGTTATTTGATACCACTTCAGGTCATTGCTGAAGGTGGGTGGAAGGGACTGTTTGGCTTCTGAGAAGAAGGACGTGGCTTCCAGTGAGGAAAAAACATGGCAGTATTGAAGGCATTACAGAATTCTAGATAGAAGACATTTGTTGGCCTTTCCATGTCCACTGTTGCCATCACTCCGTCATAGAAGGTCACCAGATTGGTCAGGCACAATTTGCCCTTAGTAAAGGTATGCTGGCTGCCCCAGGTCACCTCTTTGTCTTTTATGTGCCATAGTACAGCTTCTAGGAGGATCTGATCCATGATCATCCCAGGCCCAGAGGTGAGGCTCAGTGATCTGTAGTTCTCCAAATCTTCCTTTCTCCTCTTTTTAAAAATGGGAGTGATGTTTCCTTTTTCCTTGTCACTGGTGACTTTGCATGACTGCCTTGACTTTTCAAATATGATGGAGATTGTCTTGGCAACAACATCAGCCAGTTTCTTTAGGACTCTGGAATGTATCTCATTAGGTCCCATAGACTTGTGGCTATTCAGCTTCATCAAGTGATCCCAAACCTCCTCTTCACATATAGTGGGAGGGACTTTGCTCCCCCATAGCCACACAGAGGAGCAAGGACTTGAGGCAACTGGGAAGCGTGACTGCCAGTGAAGACTAAGACAAGGAACTCATTGAGTACCTCAGCTTTCTCTGTATCAGTTGCCACCAGTTCATCCTTCAAGCTTATCAGAGGGGTAAACTCTCCTTGGCCTTTCTTTTGTCACTTGTGGACTCACAGATTCTTGATATTCTTCAAGTCCCTTTCCAAGTCCTGTTCCAACTTTGCCTTGTCTTTCCTGACCTTATCCTTACACATTCAAACTGTATCCCTGGACTCTCCCTAGGTCATGTTCTCTGCTTCCACTGGCTGTGCATTTCTTTCTTACTCCTCAATTTGAGAAGCAGATCCTTGCTCCACCATGCCAGTTTCCAGCCTGCCTTGCTCTATTTCCTACACACTGGAATAGAGAGAGGGCTCTTGTGCTCTAAGAAAAGTGTCCTTAAAGAGCTGCTAGCTCTGGTCAACCTCTCTGTCCTTGAGGACAATTTCCCAGGCGATGTCATTCACCAGTTCATTAAATAGCTGGAATTTCACTCTTCTAAGTTCAGGGTTCTGACTTTGCTCCTCTCCAGGCTCCCGCTCTTTGAGATCCCAAACTCAACCAGGGCTCAGTCACTACAGCTTAGGCTGCCTTCAGTCTCAGTTCCTTTAATAAGCTCATCTGCACTGGCAACCACCAGCTCCAATTTCACCTCACCTCTGGTTGGTTTCTCTAATACCTGGACCAGGAAGTTGTTCTCCAAGAGTCTCCTGGATCACTTGCAGCCAGCTGTATTGTTTTCTTAGCAGATGTCCAGGCGACTGAAATCCCCCATTGGGATGAAAGCTTGGGAGTGCAATGGCTCTTGTATCCAAAGCAAAAGGTTTCTTCCGCAGGCTTCCTCTGGTCAGGTAGCCTGTAGTAGACCCCCACTACAAGATGTCCAGTTTTGGTCTTGTCTTTGATTTTCACCCACAGGCTCTCAGCCTGTTCCTGTCTGGTTTTTAGAGGCAGCTCTTCACAGTCCACTCTTTCCTAAACTTAGAGTGCAATGACCCTGCATCTCCTTCCTAGCCTATCCTGAAAAGTTTGTAGCCCTCAATTGCTGTCCTCCAGTCCTGTAACTCTCACCATGTTTCTGTGATAGCAATTAGGTCCTAATTTTCTAATTGTACCATGGTTTCCAGTTCCTCTTGCTTGTAACCCATGCTGCAAGAGGCACTTCATTTGGGATGGCAACCTCTTCACCTTTTGGGAGGAGCCCTCTCTAATTCCTTTGGGACGATCTACGGGTGTTTCCCTGCTGTTCTCTAACACGCTGGTGTTTTCTGGTTCCTTACTGACACCCAGTAGAGCTCCCCCTTCCCCTGATAAACCTAGTTTAACACCCTGTTAATAAGTCCTGCCAGCTTGCTCCCCAGAACACTCATGCCCAACTTGTTCAAGTGTGCTCCATCTGCTAACATACCTGGTCTCTCAAAGGTGTGTCCCAGATCAAAGAACCCAAAGCCCTGAACAGGTACTGGTTTTGTCATTCACCCTATCCACTTGTCTAGCTCTGCCTGGGTCCCAGTACCCACTTGGGAAGACAGAAGATAATACTCTGTGCTCCAGATTCTTTCAACATCTTTCTTAGACCCATGAAGAACCTTTTTGGTATTTGGAATCTCTTTGTCACAGCATCATTTGATCCTACATGAAAGAGTAGGAGTGAGTGATAGTCCTCATCTTTTAGCAGGCTTGGTAGCCTCTTTATGACACCCCAAATGCCAGCTCAAGCTGCATTCTATAGGCAGCAAACCACTGTAGAGAGGTTATCTGGACGAAAAATGGCCACTTCCATGCCTCTTAGTGAGGAATCAACAATAACTAACAACCTCCATGATTTTTTGGTGGCACTTGTTCTAACTTTATGTAGGATGTTGTAGGGTGGAATAAAATATTCTGGTTTATGTATTTTAATCTAGACTACTTCTCACATTAAAAAAAAAAAATAGGTGGTTTGGCTCAACTTTGCCCCATTCGCCTATAAAAATGATGTCAGGAAGCCAAATTACTGGTGTAAATCTGATAGATGACATCTATCTGCTGGTAGACTGGTTTCTGCAAGGCATGCCTGATTCTGTTCCTGTCATCCTGATTCTGACAAGATCTCTTGGTATAACCCAGGGTAGCTTTACCTGTGTGACATGTCAGGATTAGGTTCTGCTAATAAGTGCATCTCCAAGCTGCCTGCCTGAATCCAGTTTGTATTCCATTGTTGGCTTGACCCTGCAGCTACAGAACACTATAAAGCACAAATTTCATCCTTTGGTTGATTGTTTCATGAACCTTTGTTAAAAATTAGCCATTTATGTCCTGATTTAGAGTCTAGTCCATATTCTGCATATCTTCTGCATAACTCATGCAGAGGATGTACTGTAGCATTGCAAAGAATGACTAATTCTTTCTCTATTGTGATGACTCACTATTTGTTGTTCTAAGAAACAGGCTTCTCAAATAATGTCTCTCAAAGTTCTTTTTCATTCTTTTTATTGTTTTAAATCTTTTCATATTTACTATTTATCAGTCTAGGCAGATAAGAGACTTCTAAAATTTTCATATAAATTTTCCTACAGTATCTTCCCTTAAGTATTGTCTGTAGAATTTTTACCTCCTACATGAACATTTAAGAAAAGATCATTCAAGTATGTAACACGATGAATAATTTAACATTTGAAAGACATATTCTCTCAATGCTACAATTAAAGCACAGTTGCTCCTTACATTTATATGCAAAGAAATTTTCTATCTAATCCTGTTGATTAATCACGTCTTCCTTTTTTTCCACTGACTAGATGTCTAAATTTACCTGCCTTTTGCAATTACCTTAAGCACAGACCTATAAACTTCTGCTCTTCTAGCTGTCTGTAGGTAATTAATCATAGAAACAAACAACTGGGTGTTGATCCTTTAGTAAAATTTGGGTAATTTATTTCTGTATTTTGCATTTCCTTTGAACTTTTTCATGGCTGAGACCTGCAACAAAGATGTTTTAGTATGCAGATTTTTCTTCCTTTCAAAACCCTGCAGTTTCTCTTCCATTTTGTAGTAGACAGAGAAGTTTACTGTTCACTAAGAAAATGTAATAAAATTACTGTATCTTTTGGCGATGTCAGCTACTTTGAACAATAGAACTCTTTTGAAAACAACAGCCAGCAGAACATTCTTGTGGCGCATGCTTCAGTTTTGTGAAATGATTGGTTTTGTTTGCTTTGTGTTGGATCGGTGATTGTAAGTTCATTTTTAAAATTGCCTTGTCATAACTTATTTTCTTTAAATCATTATATTTTTAATGTATGTGTGCCTTGTGATGCTCAAATTGTCTGCATCATTAACTCCTGGTGAAAAGAACTACAGATTTAAAATGTACTATGTCTTTCCGTTAGATGGATGTTGGCATGTACTTAACTTTGAAAATCTACCCCCTTGGTAGCTATGACAACTTGTGACAGATTCTGGTGTATTACAAGCAAATATGAAAGGTGGTGAATAACACAGAGGCTTAGAAGAATTTCTCTTCAAGGTTAGCTGCTGTCTGTTACCCCACTGAATTCCTTTGCAGCCTGGATAGTGAAGGCACTTTACAAATATCTCAAGCTTGCTCACATCCCAGATGCTATGTGTTTATGTGCAAGAGACTGAAAAGAAACAAAAGAAGTTAAAGAACATAAGCTTTATTTTTGCTATTTAGAGACTTACTTGTCAGGCAGTGTGGAGATTGAGGGCAGTGCTTTAAGAGACAGGAGGACCAATTTAACCTTGAAATACGAAAACTTTATTTCATGTGTTTCTGCTGGATGTCTTATGGAAAACCAGAAAGCAGTGCCCAACAGGATGGAATCCACTAAAGAAAGGAGAGGCGGAGGAGAGAAGAGAAGAAAAAGGCATGGACTGGCTTCTTTGAATAAGTTGCTAGTCTGTAAGCCGTGTTTATCAGCTGAAGAAAAATAACTCTGTGTGCTAGCTTTCTTGATAAGGCGAGACCGTTATCAAGTGTGTCTTCATTAACTGGAGCTTCTTAGACACCCTAGTACCAAGCCAGGCAAAATAAAATGGGCCAAGTAGTCTCAGTCTGTGGAGTCAGCCACAAGGTGAAGGAGTTGTCCTAGCCATAGGGAATCACCTGATGAAATGGAACCAGAAATACCAAAAGCAGGCGGGCCCTGTAGGTGTGTACAGCGGATTGGGACCAGGGATCAGGGAGGTGCAAGGTAGCACTGAATAGCATGATACATGGTATTTATTGCTGCAAGCTGAGCAGTGTTAGCATGGTAAAGGGAAAGTTTAAGGAGGGGGCTGATTAGGATAATGAGGGTGCTTAGTAATAATTCCAGAGCCTCCTCTTGTGCTTCAAGGGCTACAGTGCTTATTAAAAAGTTGCATAGAGAAATTGGCGCAGTTTGTATCATGGTTTGTAAAGTTTGTTACTGGTTGTGAGCATTCCTAGCATACTGGCAGCAAAGCTGCATGGCTGAAGTGCTTGCTGCCTGTATGCTCCTGTCTTTCCAATCCACTCTTCCTAAAGGAGCATAATAACAAAATAAAATTTTTAAAAGTCTATAAAAAGAATCTCGTATATCACTCTCAAGTGTGATCTGTACAAACAGAAGCTTGTACTTCTTGGTAACATACTAAGCTGTATGGATGACAGAGTGACTTTGTCAGGAAAATTTCTTGAGATTGGCTTCTGCTTTTCATGTTGTCTTCTACATTTTAAAATATTTTGTGAGCTGAGGAGGGTGAAAACATTGAATAGGGCCAAGGGTACGAGCACTTCAAAATATTTCAGTGGTGAAAGTACAAGCTGTAGACGTGCCTGGTGAATGCATTTTAGTTCTTTGAGTGCACATCAAATTGGCTCTCAAAAGTGAAACAAACACCAATAATCTTATTTGGAAGACAAAGGTGTGAACCACAGAGGGAAAACCAGTAACTATCTTACAAGACCAGTAGTTATTTTTAAAACAGATGTGTCTGTTCTATATTTAATCTCTTTTATTGTTTTCCCTGGACCTTTCAAATTTCATTAATGAAATCATAAGATAGAAAGATAGAAGCAAAATAACAAAATATTACCACTTGTGCCATTAATAATTCTTTTTTTGTAGCATGTACCAAATTCTAAGATTTTGCTTCTGTGTTTGGTATCTTCTTGTCACCCCATTTTCAGTTGAGTTTAGGATATTCTAACATAGCTGTGGTTTACAATCTTTGCTCTCCTCTGAGTCAGCTCAATCTGAGTCTCAGTACTTGTTTAGGTTTTGGGTACTGTGGATGTCCTCATGATATCTGATGTGTTTATGTGCACTGCAGGATAAATCAATTCCCAGGGTACTGCACGTATTTCTTCTGTTAATGCAAACTAATTCCATATGCCCACAACAAAACCCCACTTACTACCATCTCATCAAAATACTTGAGTGAGTCTGCATTGCTCTAATATTTTTTCTTCTCTGGAAGAGAGCTTTGAAATTGCCATCTATGTATCCAGGTTTTCAACATGCATGCTAACTGTCCAGAATTATTAAAATTTGGCTTATTACTCACATTTTGTTGCTAAAGGCATTTCTTTTTATGGCATATACTCATGAGTCTTATTATAGCACTAAATGCAGGAAGTGATAATTTTACCTTTTATCCAATATTGCATCATTTTATCATCCAATTAAAGTCCATATGTTCTGGTTGAATCTACCATATCTGCATAAAAGTTACCTATCTTTCAGCCCACACTCTCTCTGATAGCCAGTGATACACATCTTTGTGAATTATCTTGAAGGAAGAATTTTTTTTGGTGCTTCTGAATTAATAACTTTTAATTATTTTCTTTTACTGCTAGGAAAAAATTTGTAGAGAAAGCCACCCTTCTTCACTTCAGGGGTCCAAAACACAAGGGGAATTTTCTTATCAGAAGTCTTTCCCCTACTTAAGCCTATAATTAACTTTCATCTCCTGTATCAGGCTTATTAGGTTCACTGCTGTGTTTTGAAATTATGTCCGTGGTCCTTTCACAGAATTAATTATCACCTCTTTGCCTCTGTATGTGGTCTGCAAACTCTACCCTTTCTCTGAGGTTTGAAATAACAGCATTTTCAAATTAATTTTATATAAATGCTTTTGTGATATCTTAAAATCCAATGATTTATCTTCCTTTATTAATTCTCTTGTGCTTTGGAGTCCTGCTTTTTTCCATTTATGAAAAAAAAGAAGGCTTAGTATTGTTTGGGAACTGGGAGTTCTTGAAGAGGTGGCTGGACCCTGTGGCCAAAGTAAAAAGAATTTGTATTAGAATTTGGATTCTGTCTTTGCCTCGTTCTTGGTCCTCAAAATGTTGTTTGGTTGCATTTTTTGTGGGTTTTTTGTTTGTTTGTTTGGGGGTGTTTTGGTTTTTTTTAATATGAAGAACAACACGAAAACAATCCCTCCAACCATAACCATAAAAAAATAAGGGAAAATATTTTACTCCTAAGGTTTTTCTTCCCTTGTCTTTGATAAAAATTTCTGGATACCTTTATTATATCATACTAGTACTTTTCTAGTACTAGTACTTTTCTTTAGTAAAGAACTAAAGTGTAACTAATATAATTTTGTGTTTTAACTTTAAATCTTGGTGAAAATGAAATTCTTAATGAATGTCTTTCAGCAAAGTTGTTAACTTTGAGGAGAATTTCAACTGAAATGCAACATAATTTTAAATGAAATTGGGAAAACAGAGTAATTTTTATCTCTCTGTACAAAGTGATGGAATTTTTAGAGCTTATTGGAGTTAGGCAGAAAATTTAATGGGATCTGGACACTTCAGTTCATTTGGCTCCTCTGAAAATGCCAGTTAATACTGTTTGTCCTGTATGAAATACTTAAGGACTTTCTGGTATGGGTTCAGTTGGTATCTCAGCTCACCTCTCTCCCTCTAACAGATTCTGGGGACATCTTGAAAATCCCATAGGGTGAATTCTCTTGCTTCTTAAAGCAAGGTAATAAAAAACTCCTTGGTATCTTAGCAAGTGTTTGGCATTTTCTTTCACCAATTCTGCATTTATTTTTGCCTCTTAAAAATACTGGAAATATGAACAGGCAAAAGATGTGGTCATGGAGACAACACTGGCTGCATCCAGACAAGATATACTTGCCAGATAGTTGGTAAGTTAGTCACCCGTGCAGTTTTTTATCTTGGATAACATCAGCCTAAAACAATTTGGAGCAGTTTAGCCATGTCAGGTGTTAGGGTTAGAGACATACTTGCGTCCTTTGCCAGTACTCTAAAAAAGGCAGCTTGCTTATTATTCGGTGTTAACCAGCTATCAGTCAGCTATTGGTAGATATTTGCCAGTAGATTTTTCAAAACTTTAATTTGACACACCTGTTACGCCTGCATTGGTGCAGTTATCCATTCATCTGGCTTAGCTAATTATTGCTGTTTCATTATTTATCACTCTCTGTATCTGCTGTACTTGTCCTTTTCTAATACATTGAAAATCAGAGGGGGAAGGGAGAGGTCACTTTTGCTTACACATTCCTTCCAAAGTGTACAATTCTTCCTTCAGGCAAAATGGTTAGCCTCATCTTACTGCTGTCCAGCTGTTTAGATCTGCTCTTTCTCCATTATCTGTCATGCTTATAATAATTATCCCCATAGACTGTAACAAAAATTTTTACAGCATTTGTGTCACTTTTATTTCTTTAATGACTCAATCTGTAAGCTGCCAGATGTTATCCACCTGCCAGAACTTAAACTAACCTGATCTCTGCCAACCAAGTGCTTTATGCAGTTTTCCAATCTGTTTGCCAAATTATTTTTAGGTATTTTATATATTGAAATAACTTGGCAAATGGAAACAGACTCACTGGTTTATCTTCATTAAAGGTGACAGTATTTCCATCAGATTCATTCAGTTTTAACTGCCCTTGACTTCAAAAACATCATTAAAGATTCTAAACAGCTTAGAAGATGATATTAATTCCAAAAGCTTAAGAATCTCAGTTGAGAATCCATCTGTGCCTGTAGCCTTTTTTCCTGTTGACAAATACTTAATTAACTGGCTAATTTCCTGATGCAGAATTTCTGTCTCCTGTCTACAGGAGCTGCTACATGTAACTTGGAAGGGATTCTCCCATCAAGAGTGATGCAGAGAGGTATTTCTACTAGTGGAGAAAATATAATCTTTGTGCAGTGTGTAAGTTTAGTCTGATGGCCTCAACATTAGCCCAATTGTTTCCTGTGCTGTAGTTTTATTGTTTCATTTTAAAGTTCTTAACTGCAATTATTTTTCTAATCTGTCAAATCTGCTTTATTATTTTTCCAAAGAAATGTCTCCATGTGAATAGAATGAGAGGCTTGCTTTCAGTATTTTTTGATTTTGCTGATCAGTTTAGCTCTCTTTTTTTTTTTTTTTAGATTAATTAGTCACATCAAATAGTAAAGAGCCATTTTAAATGACAGCTGTGATGGAATACTTGAAACACATTGCTTGGGGTCTAAAGATAATATCACAGGCTTTATTCAGAAGTAGGGAGAAACTGAGCATGGATAAACTGAGATGGAGCCATATCTAGATTTATAAGTCTAGTTTACAACCTGTGTGCAAGTGGTAACTATCAGGAATAAGTTAAAATTAATTCAGGAACAAGTGAGTGTGAGCTATGGTACCTGGAGCATAGGGCTCTATTGCCGTTTTTGGTGATGTTTCTTCATAGGCAACATTCCACTGTTCTGGGCTGCAAAAGCTGGTCAAATTGCTTGTAACTACAGTGTCTCTTCTTCATGAGGAAAGGAAGGATCAGAAAAGGTAAGAGTGAATCCTATTACGTTCCAAGGACTCTTGTGAATCTTGGCTATTTCATTAGTGCTTAGCAAAGTGGTTTGAAGTCTTTGACTAGAAGGTGGGACTAGATGAAAACTATTCAGGGTGAGTTTTGGTTGCAACGTTTGCACATCCTATACTGAGAGAACAGTTGTATTAACTCCTAGTGACCTTATTGAAAATAAACCCAAATGCTTAGGTTTTAAAACAAAGGCCAAAGGCAACGTTAGAAATCAGTGGTTGAAATATAGTCTTCTAGGATTTTTGCAGATTGCACTAAATCTCTGGGGATTTTGATTGTGCAAAGTGCAATGTAGGAAGGCTGGCAGTGATCTGATCATTGCTGCTACAGTCTCTGCCAAGAGTACAGAAACTAGAGAAGAGCTTCAAGTATTAATCATATCTTCCTTCATTTCTCCCATATCTAAGAACTGATTTGTACTTGGAAGGTTGGATGAAGAGAATGGAAGCTGACAACTGCCTGCACACCGGGGGATATAGAATTCTTGCATTAACCTTTTGTGTCTAAAGAATTGTGGATGCAATTAAGGTATTAAATTCAAGGAAACAGTATACTGTAGCTGGGAGAATTCAGTAAATACTTCACAGGTCAGCTAATCTTTCTTTTATTGCTGACTTCAGTTATCTCTTTACATACAGGTACTTTCTGCATGCTTTTTCTTTCAAACAAACACCACTGTTTTCTATAGTGGATTAAATTGGCTTTGAGCAGTAACTGCAACAAAACTTTTGCCTTTTCTAATCGTTCTAACTTTCCAGGCTTGTGGTTGGACTACAGCATTGAGAAAGAGCCCCATGGCAGGAAGGCTGAAGGATCCAGCTGTGTGAGAAAGAGAATGGAGGTCACTGGGCAACCTTCACCTGCTGGGAGAGTGTGCGCTCATTGCAGTACCAAACTTGCTTCTTCACTTCTCTTGACCTGCACAGATCATGGACAGTCCTTGGGTACTCTACCTGGGACACTGCAGTTGGAGCCACACATCTGTAAACACAGCATGTGTGTGCATGCATGCAGGTGCACAGAGATCATATGGAAATTACAGTCTTTCCTCATCCTCATTTTTTACTCAGGTTCCACTTCAGGAGAGACTGCCACTGCATTTGAAATAATTACAAACCAAACAAAACCAAGTGTGGAATTAGACCTTTGTCTTTGACTTTGTTTCAAAATGATGAACTGGAAAGCTTTTGTCCCAACATCTGTGTGAACTTCTGGCTTTTCAAGTTGTTCTGAACATACTGCTGTTGCCCTTGATTTCCAGAAAATGTCATAAATTGTTTAAAGAAGAAAAAGAGAGACATTTCCCAAGAAAAGTATAAACATTCAGCAGAAATATGCTGTGGCCTCTTTCCACAGTGAAGTCAGAGGAAACTGGGATTTCACCCCTCTGACCTCTTCCAAGGAAAAAATGTGCCCAACCCGTATAACTACATTTTGGCGTCAGCCTTCAAGAAAGTTTCAAAAAAAAAAAAAAAAAAAAAGAGATGAAGATTCTGAAGATTCCCTTCCCCTCCTTCTGGGCATGAGTTTCAATTCAGAACAGGAAAAGAAATCTGGTATCGTGTCATCATCGTATGAGAGAGAACTATTTTTAATTTTTTGAAGCTCCTTCTTAGAGGCATGTAAATACAACAGCCTATTTTAAAAAGTCCAGCAGGGAATTTTCTGAATCCACACACCACAGTTAGTTCACAGGAAAACATGTATTTCTTCTAATGCACCCATAGCTGTATTTCAAAATCCATATGCTAAGCAGTCATGTGTGTTCAACCAGGCATCTTGTCCATGCTGCTTGCTCTTAAGGTACAAATGGCACAAGCCACAACTCAATGAGATTCCACATGAACAACTGGTTTCTGCCAAAATAGAAATATGCTGTTAATTTTCCTCTGTGACAGCATTGCTACACTGTCATCCCACTTGACATCCGATACATATCCAGGCAGACTTAATGCTTTAAAGTACTAGACATCAGTGAAAACAAAGACAGGGTGGCAGGGGGGGTGTGTTTGACAGCAGGATGGCAATACTCCAAGATCTTAAGGCAGTCCTGGGCAAACAATGAGCAGTTTTGTTACAAGACCAAGCAGGACAGCCCTAAGGCATGCATTAGTCTCCTGGAGGGGCATTGTAGCAAGTCAGGTGAGGGGCTGTTTGGGTCAGGAGGAGATTCTACTGGCATCTAACATGAAGACACCAAATTTCCTAAGTTACAGAGGAGCAGGACAATGCCGAGGCCAGCACTGGTGGGACAAGGAGCAGGCTAGAGAAATGAGAAGGAGAGCAGCAGTTCTCTAATGCAGACCAGTGTGCTGCTACGGGGCTCCATCTCCACAGAGATGCCATCTCTCTAATGTGCCACTGTGACTTGGTGTTGTCTCAAAAGGTGGTCAGGGACAAAAGATGTCCGTGCCAGAACTAGTATGGTACTGAGCAAGAGTCCAAAACATTGGGACCTCCTCCATGGCCTTGGGATGGGGTTGCACTAATGAAGTGAATCTGCTGGCATACGGCAAGGTGTATGCCCAGCCTTTTCCTGCAGGTCTCCTCTGTGATTTGAGAGCAGAGCCTATTTCACTAGAGTTGCCAGCAAGTTTATTAGTGTAAATAAGGTCAAATTTTGAAGGATCAGTCAGAATTCTGTGGCTCAATTGTCCCTGCTGTATTTGATGATATGCAACTATAGGTGCTTTAGAAGTACATGAGAATTACAGGCATGTGTTCTGGAGTCTGCTCTCCATTAGTAAAGATGCCATTTGCTTCCTGACTTGCCTTTAAACTTCAGAATCATCTATAAAGGGTGTGGAAAAGCCACAAATCTCAGGATCTTTGCTGAAAATAGAATCCTTATGTCTTTTCCTGATAAGGACATCTTAAAAAAAAAATCCAGTGGCAGAGCTTACAACTGAAATGCTGTGTCCCAAGTGCGATGGTACCGCAAACCACAAATATTAATCCTAGAGAATAAGGGAGGATAATAATACTTTCCATGCATTTCTTTCTGCTTTCCCTTTGTAGGCTGATGTCATCATTATGAATTGTCAGTTCCTGGGATCACAGTTAACGCTCTGGTGGTTTTGTTAGAAAGATAATTCATGTAGTGGCAGAAGCTAATTGTTCTTTGGATTTGTCCTTCATTGTAGAATTTTATGAATAAGTTTGTAAGTGAATTTGAACCTTATCTGAGTCACTTGGGTTTGTGCCCTGGTGCTGCTAGCTTTATTCCCAGGTTGAAACCAGTCATCTAATAAAAGTCCCTGCTTCCAAAATTAGCTAAGGGGCACTAAGAAAAGCATTTGACACTGTAAAATGGAGAAGGAAAAGTACAGCAGAGACAGCTTTAGGTTTCAGAAATGCTTTCATTGTATTATCGTCAGCTTTTCCAAAAGCTGCAGTAGCCTCTGATGACCTGTCTGCAAACAGTTCCATTGCAAAGAATAATAGGTGAGGCCATCCTTTGACAGTTCTCTTTCAACATGCACTTAGAAAAATAGCAGAATGTCTCATCAGACAAAATAAAAGCGAGGAGAAGTATAAAGGAATGTTACCAATAGGCACTAGTGTAATTGTTGGATAGGGATGATACTGCTTATAATTCTGATTTTCCTGCAGTTGCCTTCAATCCCAGCAGCCTCATTTTCAGCAGGATCCAAACCTAGTGCTATTCAACACTTTTCCCTTTAGTATACAAGGTAATTTACCATTTCAGTTGGCCTTGCAGTGACTGAAATATTTAGGGGATTTGTGTAGTGACAGAAATAAATAAGATGTTTGAAGCAAATGGCTTAGCTCTGTTTAGGAAAATCTCCATGGGATTTAAGAGGATGCACTGATGTAATACAATTGGTGGTTTTATTAAAATTCTTTCTGTATAACATCTAGGGTAAAAGTATAGCCTATTCCCATTGCAAAGTCCCCCCCAACTCCTAACCCTCCCCTGTAATATCCTTCCTGAATGAATTAGAAACCTGTCTAGAGAAGTAAATAATACGACAGAAATGTATATGAAAATCTATTTGTTGTGTGTGTATCATTGTTCATAGCTGTGAAAACTGCTAACAACCTGATTCTACAGTGTAAGCTAAAGCTTGAGGCACTGTCACAGAAACTTAGAATCATTTAAGTTGGGAAAGACCTTTCAGATCATTGAGTGCAACTGTTAACCCAGCACTGCCAAGTCCGCCACTAAATCATATTCCTAAGTGACTTGTCTGCTGTTGCTTAAAAAAATGCCAGAAGTAGCAGAGTATCTTCCTGCTTATATACTGTTTCTATCTTGCTTAATCACACTACGCAAATGAAAGTACGAATGCTGACAGTCAGTGTAGTACCATGTCCCAGCACATCTGTGTCTATGTGCAGTTGTCTGCATTCACTGGTATGGAACCAGATTGCTCACACACGAAGGTACATTATTCATATTATTATTACGGATGCGCTCTAAAGCACTCAAAAGCTAAGAAATACCAAAAAGTGAATGTTTCTGGAACAACCTTAATTTGGTTTCTTGGTGTGTCTTCACTGCAAAGGGAACTGTTTGGGAATTTTTCTACACAGTGTTTTTGTGACAAACTCCAGTCTATCAAAACCAAGACACTCATGGACAGATTCCAGTTTTGACATAACTTTTCTAAAGGCCAGACTGGAACCTTTATGATTAGGAATTCAATTTATGGCTGCTTCAGACCAGTTTTGCAAACCTGGCTTGTTCCAGAAGAAAGCCCTAACTAGGCAACATCTAAGTGACTTCCCAGGCCTGGCCATTTTGTTTCCCCATTTTGTTTCTTGGTCTTCTGACTTGAGGTTGTAAGATGATGCTGCAGAAATGCTGAATGCTCACAGCTGTAGCTGTAGTTAGTGGAAGATGAGCTTTGAAAATACAGTGCTAAATAATTGTAAGAAAGGTTGCAGACATTTGAAATTGCTTACCAACTCGTAGTGTCTCTGCCTCACTTCTTAACCTGTGAAATGATTCATTAACATTTGTGTATCATTGCAGTGCTGTTATGGTAAGCACCACAGAAAAGCCCTTGAGGAAATTTTATGTGGTTTTTTTCAGAGTAGGCTTGAACAGTGTTAAATAAATAACATGTTAGACAACAGTGTACTGAATGAGGAAAGAATTAAATATTGAAAACCTACAGGGCACTGTCCTTCCTAAGTAATTGAAAGAGGCAGAGGTCTTGTAAGAAAAAACCTCTGTGTGACTGTATCACCATACATGATGACAATACATCTGTACCACAGAGGTTGAATTAAGGTTGCACATTAAGGAGCCTTAATTGCTGGGATTTCCTAAATCCTGAATGCTTAACATTGTTGTCTTTTAGAATAACAGTATTAAGGTGGGCTTTAATATAGCAGATATATAATCTATAGAGAAAAGACATAGCAAATGTTTGACAGAAAGATTTTATTGGGATGAGTTTGGTTGACCTTGTTATTTCTGAGTAGTAACTGGAATTACATTTCATTAGTACGCTTATTGAAGTTAAGTACATTGATCTATGCAGGAGTTGGAGGAACAATTTTTTTTTAAATTAGTATGTTTTCCAAGTCCCAAATCAAGTTAAGATCTTTCTTGTACACAAGCATAGTCCTTACCGAGCTACAACGACTGTCTATTACCTGCTTGCTGAAAATTTTCACCAGCTGTTGCTTGCTTTGAACCTACAAAACCGCAGTGGAATTCAGAGTTGAGGCATACAGATGTGAAAGAGGTAAGGGTAGTCCAGGAAGTGAAGGTGCCTTTTAAATTCAGGACTCAGTGGCTCAGTCTCTAAAGTTTGATACCTATCTGGGAATATCACATCACCGATGACTTAAACATATACGTGTTTCACTGATGGAAACTTCTGGATCTGCAACCAAATTTTTTGACGTCTTTTGTGAGATCTGGCATTCTCTATTCTTCTTAGGACTAACAAATAAAAATTTCCCTTCGTGTCAGTAATGAGGAATGACGAATCAAATCCTAAATGCAACTCTTTGGTGCTCTGATGAGACAGAAAGAAAAAAATACTTAAATCCTCCTGTTCTGAATAGTAAGATTCACTCAGCACTATAGCAAAAGTCTTTCCTTTTTTTCCAAAGTGTGCAGCCAGAGATTCATTTGAAACTCTAGCAATGGAGTTCCATACAGATAGTTTTTCTGCACTATGTCCAGGTTCCCTTCAACCAGTGGATCTAAAAAATGGATGCTGGGATTTTTCTCAAAGGACACAGCCTTTTGCCAGCCAACCCCAGACTAATATTCCTTCTTCTGTTTATTTAGAAGAAACACGTTCCAGAAGATGGGGAATCAGTGTTTAGGCATTTCGGGGGAAGTGAAAACAGACAAGAAAGAGAAATGGTGTTACAAGCAGCATTAGCTCCCGTACTGCAGCAAAAGCTCTCTTGAGTAAATGGATACTTTTATGAAACTGCTATCACAGGCTATGAAATGCCCCTGTCACCTCAAAGTAAATATGTTTAAGAATGAATTGTCTTTATTCAGTGGAGATCCATTACAGGAGATGAGCAGGGATTTCTTTGTCTTATGTGAAGGCATAGATCACACATTACCCTCTCTGGAATGTCCATGAGAAAGTTACTTAATACTCTGAGCAGTGCTTACAAGGGAAAGGGAAGGCAACTGTTATCACTTGGGCTGCCCCCTTGGGGATGCTGTGATGATAACTTTCTTGTTTAAATTTGGGAAATACATAGTGTACAAATGAATGAACTTCATTGTCTTTGAAGTTTCCTATGTGACTCATGGTGAAGACTTTACATAATTACGTTAACATTATGGGGACAGGAATCAGCATGCAAACAGGTCACGGGCAAACATATAGTTACATGATTCTATCAGCTATACAAATGAAAACTAGCTCCCTTTCCATACTTCTTGCCATGCTTTCTGTAAGTGTTACATAAGTTAGTGATAATATCTAAATAAGTTTTCAGAGCTTAGAAAAATCTTGCCAGGAGAATAAATCAGTGTAAAAGCCTTACAGGAAATTTGCTGAAAGGCAGTATTAGTAATTCATTTAATATCAAACCTGCCAAGTATGCCTATTTTGGGGAGCCAAATACAGATGCTTGAGCCGAATACTGTAGCAAGAGCACCTTTCCATCACTGCTCAGACAACTTGCATTGGCTCTCAACCTTGTTTTCACATTTCCAGATTAGCATGGGGGCACATTAAACAGACAGTGGTGAAAGAGATTGTGGAGTGACTGGGATGTCAGGAGGCACTAGAAAGGGCTTGCTAAAGGTACAGAGGTACGAATATCTCTTAACAGAGTTTGTCTAATTCAAACTCAGGTTGCGCTGTACACTTTCACTGCTGGCTAATCTGACTGTTAGATGACTGTTAAGTGTTATTGATGGCAAACAAGAGCTTCCATTCAATTGGCTGGAGTTTGAAGGGGAATGCAAAATTTTCATTACTATCAGAACGTTTCTGAATCCTGTTGCTACCTATCACCCCAAGCCTTTCTCCCTGTTGAGGGTACAAAAGGAGGGGGCAGACTGAAGGAAGTCTTGCAGAACAACCTGAGAACAAGTTTCAACACTGACCGTTGCCTCCTAGTTCTTTTATTTATTGCTGTTTTCTTTTCTTTGTTATGAAAAGAAGTCCAAGTCTTTCCCTCTGGTAAAGTACATTGTGTTTTGGGATGGGCAAGTGGAATGTATACTGAATTAACAGTTTTTCCAAATCAGTTCCTGGTGTTCTGCAACTTCTCTCAAAGTGCAAGCAAAATGGCAAGTAGTGAAGTATGAAGTACATGTGCATTCTTATTTTATCTTACAGATGATTATGAATAAATAACACAGGAATTTCAATTTCATTTCTTCATGTCAGCAGACCGGACAGATTTTCCAAGTGCAGTCATGTTCCTTTTCTAGAATGACTTCTAACTCTGCTCAGCTTAATTGGGGTTGCCTCTGCTGCAGAAATAGCATGACCAGAATTTGTAAGTTGGAGTGGCTAGAGCCAGCATCCCCAAGCCCATATTTAGGCATCCAAAGAAATAGTCTGATTTCCAAAACTGCTGAGCAGCCAGCAGCCCTAATTGGAGTCCATGGGAACTGTTGGATGTTCAGCGCATTTGAAAAATCAGGTCACTTATGTAAGCAACTAATTGTTGCAGTAAGAGTCCAACTTCAGCACCTAGTTTTACAAGAGCTCAATGTTGCTTTGCCCAGAGACCTTTCAAAACTGGGCATCTGTGTTGCGCTCACTGCTGACCTGAGTGGAGGCCCTGTCTGCTGTTTCCTTACCAGCAAACCCCCTCCAGCAGGCTGGGGTTCATCTCCTCTACCTTTTTAATACATCTCGGGGATGTGTGCATTCTGGGGTTGTGGGTTTGCAACTGCTGTCTGTGATTTGGAGGCAGTGGCTCCTCCAGGCTGCAGTGAGTGTACTGAGAGCTTCCTGCACCTAGGTCACCTCCATGGACCCCACTGACTGCCTCTGAGAGACCAGGAGCAGCCAGATTCCAGTCCCAGAGCCCCCCTGAGCCTCTGACATGAGAGAGGGGATGCTTCAAAGTGTTTGCCTCATTTAAACAGTAGTCCTGGAAATTCTAAGTCTTTACAGGCTTTCTTCTGTTACCTTTGCAAAGGGGAAAAAAAAAAAACAAACCCAAACAACAACTTTTTCTGTGGAAAACTCCTGCAGAAAAAGAACCTTGCTCTTGACTGAAAACCATCCCCTGTATGTCAGCAGGGATCAGCCTCCAGGCCTGCATGACATGCTGCTTGCTGAAGGGTGTGAAGCAAGTATGGGACAAAGAGTGCCATGAACTATTTCAGGGCTAGAATGAACTTTGTGTAGCAAACATGGGGAGGCTTAAGTTCATTTAGTACCTAAGAGGGTAAGTTTGCAGAAGTTCTTGTAAATCCCTATTGCACAACAAACTCAGCACGACTGTCATCCTGAAGTAATAGATATTCCTCAGCATTGTGAAATATAAATAGGTGTCTTAGTCTGACTTTCCACATCAGCAAGGATCAGTGCAGAGTGTTTTCCTCTTTGTTCTTATGTTTAAAATAGTACACAACAAATGTAAGCAAGTTTCTTAACTCCTGGGTAGGGTCTGGTTTCCTAACTCCTGGCGCTGGGCCAAGCTCTAATCTTGGGCACACAGCATACATAAACATGTATCTCAGCAGACATTTCCAGATACATGGGGCTGCTTACAATTCACCCAAGATTACAATCTGACCTGTCAGTGGAGGATACGGGCCAAACAGGTCATGCAAAGGAGCAGAGGCAGCAGAGGTGTTCCTCGGGCTGTGAGCCCCAAGTGCTGCTAGCAATAACAGGCCCCAAGTGATGATTGGTAATTTTCAGAAATAGAGTCTTTATGAGTTTCTGCTGGTATTATGAAATATTTGCATCCCTTTCATTACAGCACCCTCACAACCTTCAGAAAGTAGGGCAGGCTGACAGGCAGCATTCAAAGAAAAGACGCACTGGGTGTAATGTCAGCATGGTCACTTTAAATTACAAAATAAGCTGTCTTTGTTTAACTTTATTTAGCAGGGGCTGGGAATAGCTGATTGATTGTCAGCCGCACAGATTCAAGTCACAGCATTACAAGGTGCTTCACATGGTGGGTCTGAGATACAGCCAGAGATGGCTACAGCACTGGTGCAAACACTGGCCTAAGAAGTAAGCAGATCCGGTGATCTTTCTGCCAAATGGAGCATTGGATCAGCTCACTGAACCAGCAGAGGGTCTAATCCACCATCTATCTGAGCTGCTCACTGGCCAGCCCTGCAACTCCTGAGAGCAAAATGGGATATGAGTGGGAGCAAGTGAAAAATGCAGGAGAGAGGACAAGAGGTAGGAGCTCATTTGAAGTAATCTCCCTGATGCATTCAGCTGGCTGTGTTGCGAAACTGCACATTGAGCAAAGCATGTGTACATGTGGAGCCAGATATCCTCCCTGTTTCTCCTGCACAAACCCCTTCTCGTTTGTGAGGCATGCTCTTCTCCATAGGTAGGAACACTGCATCTTTCTAATCCAGATCCCATGTTTTGATTAGAACATTATTTCTAATTGCATGAGTTTGTTATATCTATTATTAAACACTCAAAAAGACATTGTATTTGCAGTGCTGTATTGTAACTCAGTAGACTAATATGCCAGTATGGAAGAAGGGGGGCAGTAAATGACGTAGGATTTGTCCAGTCAGCTCTATAGGCTGAATCACATTTGTTGACATTTTGATACAAAGTTAAAATGTAAATTAAAGTACAGTTAAAGTACAGGTTCGTTCCTGTGGTTTATGGGTAGTTGTTGGTAAGAAACTATCCTCCTTTAACGCCTTAAAATTTTAGATGTAGGAGTTAAAATCTGATATTAATCACTGTTCACCTTTTTTTCTTTCCCATCCCAAAACCCAGCCTCACCCAGCTGGTTTTATTGACTGTTTTACAGTGTTGCAGTCTGTTATCTGACGGAGTGTTGTGGATGCATTTTTTTCACAGGAATGAAGACAGAAATGTGTGTTTGTGCTTTCTGATAAATGCAGACATAAGCCTACTCCCCCTTCCTTTTCTTTTTCATGGAACATACTGTCATTTTGAGATGACGCAGATGTGCATCATCACAGAATATCGTGACTTGTTAGGACAGGCATCGCCTCTAGCTTCGTTTTAATGTCTGGGCTACAACTGAAATGAAACTTAAAAGCTGCCATACTGAAGGTAGCTAGCAAATATTACTGGTAGTCAAAGTTACAGATAGAAAGCTGGCAAGGAAAATCATTTACCTACTCAATATCAAAGAGCTGTGTGTGTGCCAGCAGCAGTGAGACAGTGCCAGAGAAAATGTGTTGCAGTAACATTACACATTGCCTTTCTGTGCAAAAATACTGGACGGAATTCAGCCTTTGGTGTAAGCAAAAGCAGTTCCACAAACACTTCTGATGCCATGCCTACCTCTTTATACTCATGTGGCCCATAGTTATATGTATAAATTACATTAAGTGATTAAGAGGAATTTGCCTAAATGGCTGCAAACAAAGGAAATAACAGTGCTAGGGCCAGTGGCATAACTTCAACTCACATTGCTGGGGCTTGGGTGTTAAGGGAGAAGATTTGACAGGCTGGATTCCAAAAGAGAGAGAAAGGTCAGAGCAACACACACAATCTGGAAAAGGGTCCTTTTCCAGCCAAAGTCTCCCCCCAAGTGCCAGGTTATGGGGGAAGCTCCTGGTTCCTTTCAGCTGATGTTTCCATTACCAGTAGGACCCAGAAGGGAGATCATACACAGCTTCTCAAAACATGCTGCCAAGCATAAGTGACTGCTGGCCCTCCTTCTCCCCAGATAGCAGCTCTCACCCTTTCTGCCTGAGTCTGATGGGCTACAGGCTCCTCCCTTGTACCTGTGTGCTGCCTCATGATGCCACTGCCCTCAGTGCTGTTTATTTCCAGCCTTATTTTGTACCACAGCTTTTTTTTTCCTTAAAATGTGGTTTTCTTAAACCAGATAAAACCATTATCATGGAAAATAATGTGGTAAGCCAGCTGGGCTGCAAACTGGTTATACCTGAATGTAAACTGTTCTCTAACGAATATTGCTGGTATGTGGGCAATAACCCTGAATAATATTCATTAATTAGTTATATGCCAGTAACTGTTTTTAAGGGGCATATGATTTACACTATAGGGAGTTGAACATGTAATTACATGCTAAGGATGTGTGCTGTTTTACTGTCATGCACTCTGTGGATGCAAGTCAAAATATACATTATAAAAGCAGGTGA
Source organism: Corvus cornix cornix (assembly GCF_000738735.6). Lineage (NCBI taxonomy): Eukaryota > Metazoa > Chordata > Aves > Passeriformes > Corvidae > Corvus > Corvus cornix. The sequence goes on from NC_046357.1 coordinate 33,224,232, forward strand.
TGCAATTTACATCAGGGCTAAGACTCTCTCTGGAGACTCTTAGCATTAAGACACATGGGTTTTGATCAAGGCTGTTTCTGTGTCCAACATAAATACATTTTTCTTGTATTTTCCACTCTATTTTACAAGAAGGTCATTCTACATGCTAAAAAATAATGCATGTATTTGCTGTTCATGTATGAGTTCACTGCAAAGACAGCATATGAGAAAGAAAGAATTAGTTTTAAACTGTAGAAATATTTGATGCTACTGCAGTTGTTGGTATTATAAGACTAACATGCTTATTTATTGCAGGCTGTCACTACTTGTCACAGTTGAGGTCGTTTCGATGACCTTACTGTGAATTTCTGTTAGTATAAATTGAACTTTGAATCATAAGGGGTTTTAATATTTGTTTTGGGGATAATTGCAGTATTCTTGCAATGGTTATTTTGTCCACATTTTTAATCTGTGCTCTCTGTCCTAACTCTGTTGTTAATATAGTCTTGGCTTGGGAATACTATACAGTGGGTATAATGTAGTAAACAGTTGACAGCTTTGCATTAAGATAATATATTGTTGTTTGATGTCTGCACTGAGAGAGCTAATGGCAGCGCTGGAGCTGGAATTGTTAATACTACACTGAGCACACCTTGGGTATGTATTTGCACAGCAAGTGCCAAAATATGTTGATATTGGCCTTTCAAATTAATGAAGAGCCAGAAGAAGGAAACAGTGAAAATTAACACAGCAAAGGAAAAAGTATTAAATAAGATGAAGAAGAAGAACATTGCCTGAGACCTAGGCTTTGTGGGATGTTTCTAGAGAGCACCAAAGGGAGCCACTGACGTAGCAGACAGTCTCTGCACTAGTTGGAGAAAATCTGTGCTGCATTCATCTTACTTTAGTTCATTATTCCAGAGAATGTGTTGTAAGACATTCAGTTTGTTCTGCCAGTAGTAATTTGTACTGGGGTGTTATCGTCACTCTGGTATCCTCTCAGACAGGCTTTCCATCTAGGTGAGAGTGTGATGCCCTTGCTCACTGAAGGGTGTATCAGAACCTGGTCCTTCATCAAACATGCTAGAAGTTGTTGGCCCTTTATGACCTTCCCATTTTACTCATGTGTCTTAGCTCACCTGCAACAGGTGCTCATCCACTTACTTTAGCTAACCTGTACTTTCCTGTACTTTCTCTGACTTAAGGGAGAAAGGGTAATGAAACACAAGTCGGGAAACTGCAGCTTTTTAAGGCAGCTTCTTGTGTTCCTGGCCACTTAATGATCTTGCCAATCAATGGATCCTGCTCCAGAACAGAAAACCAACAGCTGTTCATCTATTTTACAGTTAGATTACAGAGGGGCTTAAAAAGTTATTTCTCAAGCATTCTAGGCTTCATTCTCCCCTGCTTTGTCATGCTGCCTTTCCGAGTAAGGAACCAAGCTCATGGTGCAGGACATGTCTTTATCCTTGAGCAGGTTAGGTGATGCATAGCTTTTCATAAGGCTCCATTTTAATGTACATGATCTTTTCAAGTGATGAAATCTATGGATTGAAGAGAATTGTCCTGAATTTAGTTTCCTGCAGTCAACCCAAACCTCAAAGCATCTCTGACTCTTAACTACTTACAGTCTACCCTGGGAGTAAGGGAAGAACTCAGAAAATCCTGTAATCTGTGTTGCACTCCCAAACATTGTTGCACTCAGAAGGCTGTTCTCCACCACACAGTGGCATGATTTTTACCACCCCTTCCTGTGCAGAAAGTATACAAGAGGACTATGCAATGCCTTCCCAGTTTGCAATTCCAAAGCCACATCAAAGAAAAACGTGTAAATGTCAGCATCCCAACATACACTCGTCTGAGTAAACACTACATTAGAGAAGTGAATTTGCATGTGCAGTCTACCAACAATGAGTTGATGAGAGCTGACTTTAGGAACTGGGTGGGGTAGAGCAACTGAAATAACGTGTGCCTGCATACTGGTGGCTACCAAATCTCAGCCATCGCTTTTGCAGAGGTACCTTCCCAGGAACCCCTAGTAACTCTCTTGTGAAGGTTACTAGCATTCTGTTAGAAGACTAAATACCTGGGAGCATGGTTGGTTATAATCTTTTGACCAAAGTTCACCAGCATAAATCTCAGCTGGATCTGTAGAGTTAAACCTGCTCACATGTAATTGATGTTTTGTGGCTGCTCTGACACAGGATTTTGGGGCAGGATTGGAGAGGCGAGGACTCTCAGTCGCAGTCCTCAGACACAAATTCCTTGCCACCATTTTTAGTTACTAGAAGATGCAGTGTAATCTCTCAGTCATAGGTAAGGAACTACAGAACATGAGTGGCTGTAAAAACCTCCACCACTTTTTACGTGCTCAGTAGTTAAGCTGAGGGTTTTGTGGAGCAAGGCTGCTTTCCACCCCCACATACTAGAGTGTAGAGGCTTTCAAAAAAGGAAGTTGGTTATATGCAAATTAGATGCAAATACCTAATAAGCTTGTTAAATAGAATATCACACATGGTGCAGCATCAAACTTGGCAGCTACAATCGTCCCTACTGTACTGCTAGTACTTCAGTGGTGCTAAACTGGTTTGTACCAGCTGAGGATCTGGCCCACATAGCATATGGAATTTCCTGGATAAGCTACTACTCCCTGTCATACTTAATCACTGATAAATACAGGCCAGATTTATATTGTATGTATATGCTGAATTTATAGGATGATCTTTCTTATTTCTGCCATCAGTTCGAGCAGTCCATTAAAACACTTATTGCAAATGACTGTGTACTGGAATCAGAGCTGATCACATGCTGGCATTTAGTTTTCTTGATAAAGAATGGAGGAAATAACATAAACAAGTATGCTTGATTACTTTCCCACCCCCGTTCATCCATTTCTGAATCATGTTGGATTAACAACACATTTGAGACAAAGATGCTGAATTTTATTAGCATTGCTTGCTCACTGATGTCATTATTAAATGCTACATTATTAGCTACTCGGGTATAGTATACATTCTTCCTGTACCATTCCTCAGAAAACAAGCAAAAGCCAAATTGTTTTGTGGCATACTGAAACCAGTGCTGACTTTATGCAGCAGATGTTCATCTAGCCACGCATGTAGATGATTTCATAGATGGGGCGAGTGTGCTCACCAATCACACACATTGCTTTTTTTTTTTTTTCCCTCCAGCACTGAATCATCATCTCTCCTTAACTGCTTTTTTTTTGGTTTGGGTTTTTTTTTTTTTGGTTGGTTTTTTTTTTTTTTTTTTTAAACTGAGAAAGTAGAGCACTGTGCAAACAGTCATGACCTTTCCTGTCTTTAACCAACATTTTTTTTAATGTCCCAATTCCAGGCTGACCTCCTTTTTCAGAGCTATCTTTGGAACTCAAATAATACTATGAAAATACATTTGTCAGCTTCACAATTAGTGCTTTAATGGTGATGTTCTTTCATTGCTTATTTTCCCCCTGCTGTTCGTATTATGGCAATTTTATTTTTATGTATACAGAAAATGGTAAAAGAAAATCCAATTTATTTCCTTAAATTTACTTCTGTTTTGAAGTAATTTCTGAGGGCTGCACTTTGTATGTGCTTAAAACTAGAGAACTTGCAAGACTACTTGAAGCTTTTGTTTGGTCTAAAGAGAAGAGTAGGAGTTACTTGCTTAGCTGTCACTATCTTAAGCAGCATCAGCAGCTGCAGCATCTAATCTAGCTGCAGAACTAATGCTAATACCACATGGTTCACAAAAAATCACCATCAGCAATATGGCTACATTTAAGACACACAGACATCTAGAAGTATTAGGCAGCTTGTGGCGTAAAGGTCAAAACTACTGGCACGCCCCTTGTTGTGGAGGTGGGAGAACACGCTGTGTCTGGTATGCTGTGATATTGAGCTATCACAAAACATAACTTTATACAAATCTTTTTCAAGTTTCAAACCTCACCTCTGTCATCTCATGGTGCTTTCCCCCACTACAGTGGAAATAGCAGTGTGTAAAAATGGCAGTTGGTCATTGCAGGGGGTTCCTGAATCATGCACACCCTTACAGTGTCCTCCCACTGAAACTGGCTCCAGGATGTTGCTCACCAGCCAGGTGGTTAGGTTTGCAGAAAGCATGCTCAACTGAAGCAGGCTGCGTACGCTCGAAGCTCCTCTGTACAGGTATCAAGTACTTTGCAAGTTTGCTGTAGACCAAATAGAACCGGTGAAGTTTGTATATGCGTGCTTGGCCTCAGCAAGGCTTCATTTGGACAGGGTGTGTCACCTGTGCAGCCAGATGCAGAAATCTCTTTACACCCTCACAGATGTTTCTTGACTCCACCTTTTTACTTATTTTTCTCTCCATCATATTACTCTTTTCAGTTTTTTCAACAATCTAATTAGGCCCTTTATTTAATCTTATATCAAACCCACATTTTTTGCAATGTAAAATATTTTTTTAAAGTAAAACCAGTGCAACAATCCTTATTCTTTAAACACTTTGCTGAAGGACAGGAGGAGAGATAATTGGATGAGTGAAGAAGCGAAGCAACCTATGAAGAAGCAAAGTAGAGACAGCGGCATAAGTGGCTCTTCAGGATTCAGTAGCTCCAGCCCAGTGGTGAGGACCACACACTGGCTTTTCCTAGCTGGGCATCTCCTTGCAGTGCTTAATACTGCCTGGGATGTGCCTTTTTAAAATCCAGAGCCGTGCTGAGGCTGCTGCTTGGTGACATCCCATCTTGCTGGGTGCCTGACACGCCGCATCCTAACCACAGTGTGGCACTGGGCAGGAAGCCATTTGACCCCAGTACTGCACACCACTCAGGCTCTGCATGCACCTTGGGCTTCAGAAAATACAAATCTTCCGGCTGGCTCTCCTTGCACATGCCAGAGTAGGCATCCTCATTAAATTGTGCCCAGCACAATGCTGAGCTTTGTCAGTGCAGTAGCAATTCTGATACTGCTCAGTAACAGCAGCAAAATGCTTTGAAAGTGAATCCTGTATGATTTTAAGAAACATATCTCAGTCCTTGACAAAGAGAAACCTTTTTCTTGGAGATTTTTTCCAGTAATGTTCATTTGTGTTACTGCAGCTTCAGCAACAAACACAGACGGCTGGTAATGACCTGATTTGTTTAAGCATCTTGCAAAAGGAAATAGAAACTTTTGGCATCTGTGCATGGGTGATGATCAGATACTTAAACAGAGCCTGGAAAAGGAAATACACACCTGATACTGCTCTAGAGAGCAAGTAAAATTTTTGAAAGGGTCTTAAACCCATGTCATTCAAAACTATGCATGTACTGTATCAAGAGACAGGATGTAGAAATGTGTCAGACAAAGAATCTGCCAGGGAATGCATGTTGCTCACCCTAGGTACTATGGAGGTTTGTATAGCTGTAAGTCAGAGGCTAATCTGCTTCACTCCTCAAGTCAAGGACTGTCTCACAGGTTCCAGACATTGCAAAGTTCGATGTGAACCTGACAGGAAGCTGGATACTAATAACTCTCTTCATTTTGGAGCAGCATACGGATATTTATATGATGACTGGACAAGCTTCATATTCCTTGACAGTCCCTTTCCCTGAAAATCCTGCTGATGAGCCATGACAATAACTGTAGACAGATCACCTTCAGACACATCAAAAAGATGAGTAGACATTAAATTTGGGGTAAGAGATATGAGATAGAAAAATAAGAAAGTAAGAAAACTTGTTTCCTAAAAAGAAAGTACTAACACCAAATTTGCTCTGTTCCGAAGTCCAGTTGCAGTAAAAACACCAACAACTTACTAAAAGTGAGGTAACACTAATCAAGAACTATTTTATGGCTGCACAACCCACAGAGCATTTGCTCTAGTGAGCCTGTAATAAAAGCCTTGGTGCTTCACAATGGGAATCTTGAGCTCACTCTGTTCTGCTGTGAAACCTACCTGCTCAGCACGTAGCCAGCAGTGAATACACGTCATTTTCGGTTGGGAGAGGCATGACCCTGTGTGCAGTGTGGCAATTTCAAGCAGTAACATGGAGCCGCGCTGCTTGCTTTTAGCCAAGTTTGGAGGAGTAGAAAACACTCTGTGCTGGTGCAGTGGCCACTGCATAATTCCCTGTTAGCAGTTAAAGCATGAAAACTGCGAGTATCACAATGTGTCTGAAGGTAGGCACATAGAGTGCAGTTAAAACCCCATCCAATTTACATAAAGTTAGCTTTCATGGGCTGTGTTTGACCATGATCTACAGAGAAGCGTGCAAATCTCAAAAAAACCTCATTTTTGCTCTTTATCTGTGAGGTGTCCTTGGAGTTAAACCTTGACATATGCTGTGATATAGAGGAGCCTGCCCTCATTTCTTCCACTGAGAAGGGGGGGTTGTTGCTCTGTAGAGGCGAGGAATTAAACAAAAGCTACTGACAAGCATGAGAGGTGTTCTGCACTCAGAAAGGGTAATAGTGAACTAAAGATTAGCAGAGCGTGTTCCTGGATAACAGATGATGAATCAATCACTGGGGTACCTGGGCATACCCTAGTCAAAAAGATTTGTACTTTCTGCAAAAAGGAAGTTTTCTCTAGTGTGTACTTCTGAGCCATCAGGCTCTGCAAAGAGGATCATAAGACCCTCTTTCTCTCTTGCTGCTGCATCCTGTGTAGAATAAGGTTCAGCAAAAAGACTCCATAGGAACAGTCAGTTAAATATTGGCTTTGTTGGTAGAGTCAGTCAGGGCAGAAGTGTCAACACTGGTAGCTCATTTAGTTTGTTGCAGAAAACTGTTGTGTGAGAAGCATTTGGGGCTTATTGATGAAAATAGGTGTATTTCTATTTATTGCAAATAGAGAAAGAAGGAAGGAGGTTGAATAGAATGGCAGCAAAAATGATTTTATGTTTCTGATAATCTTCAAGTTGAAGTAGAATATTAATATAACAAATTATATTTCTCTATCCAGTGATACGGTTTATTACTAAAACACTTGGGGTTTTTTTCTTTTTTTCAGAATGACTATGGCTAATTCTTTTCAAATTACAGAAGGATATTTAGGTAGAATTTATGATTGGAATAGACTGGGTCAATTTAAGTCATGAAACAGAGCTGTGAAGAGAGAACATGTAAAGAATATCTCAGTTCTATACTGAGAAAATTTAATTGAAAACTAGATTATTGTGTCCCATCATCTGAGGTCAGGTGTTACAATAAACATCTGTAGTCCATGCTTGGCCACTGTTTGGTGGCATACAGTTCTCCTGTACCATGTCTTTGATATTTTCACTCCAGGCTCTTCTTGCACTCTGAAGACTGGACTGGTTCTCACAGTCAAACTCTCTGTCTTCTGTAGCTTACCCAAAGTAGTGGCATTAGTCAGTGTCATCTAGTCCAACCCCATTAATCTGTGCATTCAGTTTTCTTCTGACATCTTTACTGACCTCCCTAACCTCTGTTTACTCATGCTCATTCTGTGGCTACTTCCTTGTTTTACTACAATTACTTTGCTACTTCCTCTGGTTTATTATTTTTATTATTTTTATTTTTATTTTTATTTTTTGAAGATTACCTCTTGGCTGTGTCATCTATGTGCAGGATTTCCTGCCTCCTTTTTCCATTAGGTTCTTGATGTGGGCCACCAACCGACAATTGATTATAATACATGGTATAATTGTTTACTTCAAAGTATGTTTCTGTTTGAGTCACAATCTGCATATTGATACTATGCATTTACTAAAGACATCAATCTTTACGCTCATAGTTTCTCTTATACCTAGCAACCTTATTCTGCTACCATTAGCCAAAAAAATCAAGTTGGTATTTCTCTGTTAAAGCTAAATATCAAGCATAACATGTTCTTTAGCCCTTTACTAAACTAAATTTCTTCTGAGTTATCAGAATCAACTATTCTCTTGATTTGAACAAGTGTGTTTCATTCCACACAGTTCCACTTCTTCCCTCTTAAACTTCATTTACCACTATTTTCCTTCTTATGTAGTAGGGGCAAGTTTTATATTGCCATAAAATGTATTTTCCACCAACTTGTGAAAAAACAAATGAAGAAGGTTTTGAGCCTGAAGATGTTCATTCCATATTTCTAAAGTATGCATGCAAATACGTGATTTTAAATAGACAGGACTGCAGAGGGTATTACATAGTAACATGCAGAAAATGAAGTAGAAAGGTCAAAGAGCTAGAAACACTTGCACATTGTATGGTAAATTAGGATTCTGCAGCAAGAGATTAGAAAGAGCTGAAGAAAACAAAAACTAGAGACAACCAGAGAAAAATTACCCCTGCATCAAAAAATCAGGCTTTGATGAATTTGAAGTCCAAGATAAACACTGATGAACTAGGGACAAAATGTTACGTAACCTCAGTAGAGAAGATGAGAAAACACTGAGACTGATAGTCTTCAGAAACAGGAACAATTCTCTACATTAAAAAGCCTTTATATCATAAATGTTTACTTTCAGATATATATTTTAATTGTCAAACTAATAGGTTCGTCACTGCCCCCAAAAAGAGATATTTGACCTCAAAAATAAGAGCCTGAAAATCCTTGGTCATTAAATCCATTAGGGATTTTTTCACTGCCACTGATGTTACCTCTGAGTCACTCAGCTGTTACTGACAACTAGTTAGCCATAGATGACTGTGGATGTGGACCTAGATGAGTGTGGAAAGTAGTATTACCATCCAGTGGAACATTTCTGTTACTTCTTCCTTCTAATCCCAGCAGAAGGATATTGTAATGGTGCTAACTTTTTTGTTCATTTTTCCAATCACGGCAAGCACAATCGCTGAAATAAAATCCAAAGTGGTAGGAATGGAAGGGAAAGGAAAAAGAAATTTTTCACAACTAATTGGACAGGAACTGAATACTTGTATGTTCCTGAGATGACCTGAATGCAAACCCTCAAATCTGAACTTCCTCAGACCTTGGAAAAATAAAATCTGTATGTGAACTTTGTGACTTGGCCCTCTCTTAGACCCAGCCTACCTCATGACTCACAGATGCAAAAAAGTGCAGTAGAATCATTACATGCTCTATGATATCTTAAAAAAAAAAAGATAATCAGTTAAACCAAAACCAAGTGCAACAGGCTTATCCTCCTCTGGGTTTCCTATGTGTCAAATCCTGCTTTGAAATACAGGGCCTGAGAATAAGTTCAGTTTGTCAGAGCAAGGAGAACTTTGTTGTTATTCTAAAAGAACAAGGATGAAAACAAATAACATTGTTTTTTAAAATGTATACCAGACACATTGAGGGGGAGGGAGGGCAGGGCGGGGGCAGGAAGGCAGGGTGGTAATGTGAAGCGAGAACACATAAAGAAGAGCAGAGAATGGTATGAGTTTCTTTTCTTTAACCTGCAGGTTTTCTTTGCTTTTCTAATTCAGCAGATCTAGTGCCTGTAATTCATAACATTAAATTGCAAACTGAGAACGGGTTTGTGTGAGATGAACTAACCTGAGCAATGCAATTCATATTTATGAATATTTGTGAGGTACTTTAATGCATGGGAAGGACATTTTCTCTGTGTTTGCCTGCAAAATATTGCTCTAATACCAAACAGCTCAGGCCTGGAGTCCTTGACTGCGTCACATTCTGCCCTTGTTCATGACAGACATGGTGGAGCTTAGCATTCCTGCAGAGAAGCACTCAGACAATTGTCAGCACGAGCATTTTGAGTGGAAGACACTGAAGGATCATTGCAATTGGGAATGCTGCAAATGTGCGGCTTATTGTCGGCAAAGATGGTCAGAAATCTTCCAGGGGAACACTTTACCAACTCTGAAATGCTGATTAATCAAAATCACAACATTCTGTGGGAATGTGTCTGTTTTAACAAATCTTCTGACAAAACACAGGCACATTTCCAAACTTGCCTGCCAGGCAGGTTTCAGTCAAAAGCCTGCCCAGCTTCATGCCAGCTTGCCAACCTAGCTCCTTAGCAGTCTGCCCAGCAGTCTGCTGGGGAGAAAAAATGCCAGGCCTTCAGATTTCCCAGTGCAGGAGCATCCCACTGAATTACGTACCTCAGTGTTGGGTGACCCTGGGCTTGCAGGTTGTTCATTACAAAGCTAGAATGATCATCAGCCTTGAAGGCAGGCAAGACCAGAGGTGCCTGCCCTGAGAAGGGCAAGAAAGAGGTTTGACTAGGAGTCCTGTAATGGGAGCAGTAAATGAAGGGTGAGGAGGAGTCAGGCTGCATGAAGGACAGTGAAACATCCATATCCTTCTGCTCTAATTAGTGAGCAGACCTGCAACGGACCCTATTTTAGGGGAGTTTCTGTTCTGGATCCAGTACCCATTGAGAAGGTGAGCACTAAATTGGCTCAGTTACTGGAAGACCCCTATCAATTAAAGTGTCTGTGCATGTAAAGAAGTGGTTTGAATTTTTTTTCTCTCTAGTTTCAGTTTAAGTCCTTCCTTTGCTGAGGAAGATGGCAGAGTCCCCTTTTTGTCATGTGGTGTGCTTGTACCAAGCCCAGTTCTCTGATGCGTACTGCGGAGTGACTTCATACATGTGGATAGTAGGCCAAGTTCTTCCAGCAGCAAAGAACTCACCATGTCCACAGATCTGTGATTGCCCCAAGAACCATACAGAGTGTCAGTGGAAATTCAAGCAAGCTGTCCTAATTGCCCCTTTTTCTGTTTTGTTTTGTGAGGGTTTTTTGTTTGTTTGTTTTGTTGGGGTTTTGTTTGTTTGTTTGTGTTAAATTTTGTGCTTTGTTTTTTGTTTTGTTTTTGTTTTCCTCAAGAACAACTCAGAAACATAAAAGAGAATAGGAAATGCATTCGGTAAGGCATTCTGGTAGTGGTAGTCATAGTGGTATCGTTACTTGCAACTTTGGAGTCTCTTACTGTCCTCTTCATCCTTTAAAGGACATGCTCTTGTCCTGTAATGGAAGAGAGTATGAAGGACCTCTACAAAGGCTGGTGAGTATCAGTGTACTTCTGTCAATTCTCAAACTACGTGTCTTCTCATCATGTGCTGCTCACTTGATCTCAAATTTCCTGTAGAAAACCAGTTCACAAGTTGTGTGAGCATGTTACCTATAGCCTGGGATAAGAATGAAGGCTAAGGCCTTGTGGCTGAGAAAATGGTCTTGCTAAACACTTCTTTAAACAGTATATTTTAGTAGGTGTTATTGTTTTCTTTGTATTTATGAGGCAATAGATTTTATTCTAAGAATAACAGTTGAGGAACAGTAAACAAAAATGGCAAATTGGGGCTTTGGATGACAAGTGTTCTTCACCACTTTATTGCATTCATGTTACTGGGCACTGGGCTTAACTAACACCAATTCATCTCCATGAGAATTGTTGACAGAAAAATAAAACAGCTTTGTGTTAGAGAATAATATGTCAGTCTGGAAGGAATTGTCCATGCTTATTCTTCTGAGACTTGACAATGTTCTTTCACGGCTAATTAGCCCAAGCAGAATTTAGCTTAGGTACATAGGGCAGGAGTACAGCTGCATCAACTACCACTTAGTTGGCGTTTGTAACAAAACAGTGTTTCTAAGCTCCCACAGCTTAAGGTGGTGTGTGTTGTGCCTTCTAGAAATATACTCAGTTTAAAAGAGAAAAGGCTCATGTTTGAGAAGACTATTTGAACCAAGTAAGTAACATTTTACTTCTCAAATGTGTTTAGAGCCAAACACAAGTAGAATCAAAATAAAAGTGTAGCATTACAGAGGCAAATTCTATGCTTATTTTCACCAATTGCATGGACAGCATTTGGGACTTGGCCTAGATAAAGGTGTTTCCTTTTCCTGGTCTTAAAATTAAGAGCCAGACATGGTTAAGGGGAAGAGGAGTTTTTACCTCAGCATTTATTTAAGGATCCTTAAGGTGCACCACTTCATCCAGGTGGAATGCTCCAAAATGCACACCAAAAGGCACACACACAATAGATCACATATACAGTTTATAGACCTTGCAAATTAGCATATCTATCAAAGATTCCCCAATGAGAAGCTTAAATGAATAGTGTGGTATCCTCCTATCCCAAGGAATTCCCCCCTGGATGGCTTATCTTAGTTTATAGGATGTGTTCTAGAGAAGACCTTGGTTTCTCAGGATAGTGTGGGACTTTCTGGCGCAGACTGCGAGGCCTCCTGCGAGGATGTTTGGTCTCCTGGCTTAACGGAATATTAGGACTATGCTAAATTTTCAGGCTTAAGGAATTACAGGTATGCATGCTAAAAGCCCTGAGGATACATAAAAGCTATATAAAAGGGTATATAGAAGGTATATATAAAAAAGGCAAAAAATCATCATGGCGTCAAAGGAACAGTCTCTTACTCTTTCCATAAAGTTGGCTCACTGTTAAATATTTTCAGGAAGTCTTGCTTTGCTGATCCCTCATTTTCCTCAGACTTTTTTCTGGGGATATTTGAGAGAATATTTAGTTTATGGATCTTTTTGTACTCATCACCACCAGCAGTGGAAGTCTGGTTCCCTTGACTTAATTCTGGACCATGGCTCTCTCGCTGCTCAGTAAGAAGTTCAGAGCTAATATTTCACACCTCAACTCAAACCAATGCAGCTGCAACAGTTTTTGCCCATGGACAAATACCAACACTTCCCAGCTCTGTCATTCTTTCTTTCTGGTGTCTCATTTGTTTGAACATGAGGAAAAGCACCTCAGAAGCTAACTTGACAAATCTCAAGAAAAATTTCCTCCAGGATGTGTCATCACTAGCAGACATAAGGAACAGATTCTGCCAAGTTCTGAGGGGAGGTTGGGTGGATTGCAAGGGTGTGTGCCATGTGCAGGCAACAATAATGGGATGGCAGGGAAAAAACCTCCATCCCTTCAGTTTGTTGCCTCATTCCTTCTTGGCATTCCACATCTCAGCTTTTAGAGCTAATTCAAAGAACTTTTCTAGTTGCTCTAACGTAAAAATATTTCACTGGAATACTGGTTGGCTAGGTAGCTTGCCACTAACACTGCAGACATTTTGAACCATTACTTAACTTAGTACACTTTCAAGCCTTTGTCCTGTGTTTAAGACAGCTCAATGTAAAAGCAAGATTACAGTCAAGCTTAATGTCTTCTTGTGTGTTTTCTTCTTTTCACATATTACTCTTGTTAGCAGCAGGTCTGAAGTCTTAAGTGAATTAATTTTTTTGTAGAGAAGACACTTTTAACTTTGAAGTGTTGCAGACACATAAGTATACGCAACGCTAAAGCAGGATTTCCTTTTCTCTAGTTCCAGTTTAATTTAATGATAAATTTTATCCATGCCTATCTGTTCTAACATAAGAGCTTTGCACTGAATATTCTTGAGGTACTGGTGTTTATGCATGAAGAGCCAGAGTTTACAAGAATGATAGTCAAAATAGATTAACACACTATGTTTCCATTTCCTATCTAAAGGAAAGACACAGGCATTGAGACATAAGGTACGTCTGAAATAGCTTTGTTTAAAGACTTCTGAGCCTGAATGGCTTCACTGGACTACATATTCTCCAACCCCACTCTCTTACTACATTTAACTATTTTTTGCATTTGACACTTGTTTCTTTCATGAAACACAATGAAGAAAACTATGTATACATTATTGTGTAAGTCTCTATCATACTTATTTTTAGAGAACTACCTTTTAGCCAGCTAGTAAGTTTTTCCCTGTAGTGCTCTATGAAGGAACAGGAGTGGTTCGGGACATGTTTGGACAAATGTGTGAGGGTTGGACCTAGATGATCCTTAAGGTCCCTTCCAACCCAAACCATTTGTGTTGGGTTTGTGTGGCCAGGTGTTGGGGCTTCAGGGGTGGTTTCTGTGAGAAGCTGCCAGAAGCTTCCCCCATGTCAGACAGAGCCAGTGCCAGCTGGCTCCAGGACAGCACCACTGCTGGTCAGGGCCAAGCCAATCAGGAGTGGGTAAGGCCTCTGTGATAACATATTTAAGATGGAAAAAGCTCCTTAATGGGCGTATTATGTAATTGTGGCCAGAGAATACATGAGAACAACTCTGCAGACACCAAGGTCAGTGGAGAAGGAGAGACAGGAGGTGCTCCAGGCGCCAGAGCTGAGATTCCCCTGCAGCCCTGGTGCAGTCCATGGTGAGGCAGCTGTGCCCTGCAGCCCCTGGAGGTTCATGGGGGTGCAGACATCCACCTGCAGCCCATGGAGGAGCCCCGTGCTGGAGCAGGAGGCTGTGACTCCATGGGAGGCCTGTGCTGGGATCTGCAGACCCATGGAGACAGGGGCCCATGCTGGAGCAGATCTCCTGGCAGGACTTGGGACCCTGTGGAGGGCCCACGCTGGAGCAGGCTGTGCCTGAAGGACAGCACCCCGTGGAAGAGTGATCCACATTGGAGCAGTTCACGGAGAACTGTTGTCCATGGGATGGACTCACACTGGAGAAGTTAAAGGAGGACTATCTCCTGTGGGAGGGATCCCACACTGGAGAGGAAAAAGACTCTTTTCCCTGAGCAGCAGTAGGAATACCATGTGATGTACTGACTGTAAGCCCCATTCCCCATCTCTGTGTCCCCTCTCTCACTGGGAGGAAGGACATAGAGCTGGGAATGAGGAGGAGTGGAGGGAAGACGTCTTTAAGATTTATTTTACTTTTCATTATCCTGCTCTGATTTTGTTAGCAGTAAATTCAATTACTATCCCCAGTCTGAGTTTTGAGTTCTGCCTATGATGGTGAGTGATCTCTCCCTATCCTTATCTCAACCCAGGAACCCATTTTATATTTTCTTTCCTATGCCCAGTTACAGAGGGGAGTGATAGAGGGAGAAGGGGCTTCAGTGGGTGCCTGGCATCCACCCAGGGTCACCCACAATACCATTTTATGAATCCATGGCTCAAAATCCATGATGACTATCTGTTTATTACCACAGGTACATTTATTAAAACAGGACGTTCTTCAGGGTAGGGTCCATCCAGCTCAGCGCATAAACTGTCCTGTAAGTATTTAAACACAGATACCCTTCTCCCATGGTGTCTTGACGGCTATGCTACAAAAGGCAAGCTCACTTTTGCTCTTTTTGTCTTTTTCTGCATATTAGACCACTTTCTATCCACCCTTCTGGATGCCAGATTTACAACTCTGCAGGACAAAAAGTAGGAAGCCACCAGTGCAAAAGAGGCTTATACCAGCAGTGGTTGGTAGAGATTTCTCAAAATGTCTATCAGACAAATCCCTGCTCTGGACTTGAGCAGTAGCGGTCCCAGTTTCCCACATTTCTGGGTCCCAGTCAGACTCATGGATAAGAAAGATACTTCCCTTCTGCATTCATAGAAGGAAAAACTTCTGTCACCTGAGCATGTTGAGGGTGAAAAGGAATTATGGCAATGTAATGTCTGGTCCTCCAAGGTTACCAAGCAGCAGAGCAAAGAATTTCAGGAGCAAAACTCACCACGCAACAACAGCTGTTGAACAACCAAGAGCATGCTTCTCAGTGATCTCTGCTAAGGGTGTTTTGCAGGCTCTCCTTTAGAGCAAGGGTCTAAGGCTCCATTTTCTCCAAAAGGCTATAATTAACCCTGTCCAGTGCTTGCACAGCTTTAGTGTACAATAACCACAAAACAGTAGCAGAAACATCCCCTGCACAGAACAAAGGCTTCTTCTTGTCTTTCTGATAATCATTGCTGTGTAACAAACTTTTTATAGCTCTTCATGTATTTAAGTTTACTATTCAATTTTTGCTTCAATAGAACACATTTCCAACTATTTTGCAAAGTATAGTGGCTTCACCAAATGACTCACTGATAATTACTGTCATAGGAGAGCCAACTGCTCAGTATATTAATATGCATTTTACTATTCTTAGTTATTGTGGTGGCTGTAAAAATCCATTGTGAGATATTTGCTCTCAGTCTCCTATCTCAAAACACATCATAGGAAATACCTGTTCTCAGTGTCTTTCTGCCTGCAGTGGTCAAGCACACAGGCTTCCAAACATTTTGGTAAATCAAATGAGGTATATTTCTTAAAGATTTAATGCTGTGACTTAAGTCAGGATTAATCACAAATCATCAAAGTCAGTGGGATGACTAATGTGAACAAAGATTAAATGGCAAGACCAAGTCTCAATTGTGTTGAAGAAATGACTGCCAAAAACCCCCATCCCACTGGTTTCTTTACACATTTCTCACTTCGGAGTATGACGAATGAAGCAGAAAAGTAGATGACTAGAAAAGTAGCAGCTAATAGTGTTAGGTCATATTGAAAAGACTCTGACTAAGAATTTTGACTTTCCATTGTCTTGGCTCTGCTGGATACCAGGCAGTGAATTTTGTGACTTGTATTATCATTTTTGCGTAATTTCATTTAGATGACTAACTGAATGAGGTTTGTGTTAACTCTGTCATTTGGGGAACTTTTATTCAAGAAAATTTTATTTTGTTTTGGAGATAAGATTGCTCATATCCACATGGACATAAAACTGTTCAAAGGGAAAGTGTGAAAAGGTGCTGGGGGGAGTTGTTTGTGTCTCTGTCAGAAAATTTCATTTGCTGGGGCTTTAGAAAAGATTCCAACAGCAGTTGCTTCAGTTGCTGCAGACTGGGAGAGCCTCTGGACATGAAGGACCTTTAGGCCCCTTCTAGAAGAGCTAGTCTTACTTCTCAAGAAATCCTCACTTCAGATCAAAATCCTCCAAGTTATTGGCCTGTCTCGTTTAATCTGAGTGATTCAAATGTCAACAGCGAGGCAGCTCTGCGTAAGTACACATGTCAAACCCCACTGGTCCTTGGCAATTTCTGAGCAAGGTGCTGCAAATAGAACTTAGCATGGTGAGCTTGTTTCGCCATACTGAAACAGTTCCTAATGGCAATGACTTGTCACTTGTCTCCCTCCTGTGTTGTTGGCCATGAGAAATTGCTGTTCTTCCTACCTGTGTCATCTCCACCTTCCTTTCAAATTAATGTGGGTGTAAGGTGTACCTTGCCATCTCAGTCACTCAGGGTGCCTGCTGGCTTTCCTTCTCCAGTGTTTTTATGTGGTGCTCTCCAGATTTCCTACTCATCATGTCTGCTGCTCAGTTATAGGAGGAGGGAAGCTAGGGCTCATCTCTTTTTAAAATTTGTCTTTTCAGTGATATTCCTAGCATTTCCTGCTTTCTATATGCATACTATACACTCCATAAAATGGTGCATTTTCACATTCTTGAGGGCTTTCCAGTGATTTTATTTCCAGTCCAATATTGAAAATGAATGGTGCTACATGTTTCTACTTTCCACAACATTGGCAGCACTATCTCAGGAGTTTCAGAAAGGGCAATGTTGTACACATTAGCAGCAAATGTGTTCATTAATGAAAAGAGCCTTTTTGAAAATGCTTCTTTTTGTGTTTAAAATATTCAGGTGAAATCTGATACTTCCATCAGTCCTGAAGATATTGCTGTTCTCCATAGTGTCTCTCAATCTAAGTGGGTAATATGCCATTGGCTCTGTGGGCAGAACTGGTGCTTGTGACCTAAAAACCAGGACATTTTTGTTTGCTTTTAGACTGTCTAAAATGCTCAAACACCATAACCTTCTTAGTTTGTCATATGAATAGCCATGAAGGCTTAAGTTGGCTGTTGCAGTGCAAAAGTATCATGTAAATTTTCTTTATTTAGTCCATGCACTTATTGTGCAATTTTTGGTGTTTCTTCACACTTAACAGTTCCAGTAAACATTGCCTCACTTATGTCTGCCTAAGTTACAACGTGAACATCTATTTCTCTTGGGTTTGCTTTTAGCAAGAGTACATTACAGCACAAATATTTTTCCAGAACAGTTTCCACAAATGTTCCCAGATGCATGGAAATATTTTGATTAATACTTTGAACTGTAGTCAAATGACTTGCCTTTTTCTTTCATGCATTTTATTTCTGCCTTTGATCTTTATAAAATCACAATATCATCTATTTTATGGAACTTTCACTACTGTTCTTCTTGAGCAGGAAGCCCTGGAGGACTTGGTTAGTCTTAAACATTTTTGAGCATTGATCACATTAAATATATAAAAAGATTGGTGAATATAGTTTTCTGTAATTCCATTACTATGCAGTAAACCTCCTACAGATATAAAGAAAGCAATGCAAGGGAACCAAGGATAATAGCAGAAGTCACCATCTCTTCAGTTAATTTCAGAAAGTATGTGTGTGTGTATATACATATAAATAAATCATTAAACTGTTTAGTAGAGCATAACCTTATGAAACATTCTTATTTTGCTCCAGATTTATTTCAATTATTACATTGTACTATATGTGGACTATAATAAACATGAGGAGTTAAAGCTTTTTTTCTTTGGAGGCACTGGAACTTTTACTTTCATCTGATTCTAAATTTCAGGTTGGGTCATATTCAAAGCTGATATTATGGAAAGCCCAAGAGGCATTGACACAACTGAATGCCAAGGAGTCAACCAATGTTAGAGATGACAAGCATTACTTCTGTTATATTTCTGTTACTTACTACTCAAATGCCTTTTCTAGACCTTGTGTGTAGTACTATGACTCAGTGTAGCCTTAACAATACTCATTAAGCCAAAATCAGAGGTAGTGTTAAGAGAGTTTAAGTCATGTAGCAATAAATACCAATGAATCTAAAGGAGTTGAAGTTAATATTGTGCTGTCCAAAAGCAGGTGTAAGTCATGCCATGCCATAGTCAGCTGAGAATTTATCTAAAGATCTTCATGACCTACTTCATCCCTCCAATAGGAAAATCAGCAGAGGTGGATAATCATAGAATGATTGTCTTTTTTACAGTTTTCCCAAAAGCCTTAGACTCCTTTTGTGCAGAATGCACAGAGCTATGGCTTTCATCCATGCTATTTTTTTCTGTACTTCAGGGGAGGTGGAAAAATGGTGAATATGTTCCTTCAGCCAAACCAGCATTTGGCCCCATATCCACTTTATCCCTGAATCTGTCAAGCTCCCACTGTAAGATTTGGAGAGTAAGACCAGGTTTTGCTGTAAAAGGTTTTGACTCTCCTGACCTCCACTGAGTAGAAGCAGCGTAAAATATAGGAAACATCTTTGTTACTAATCTGGGAGAAAGATCAGGTCTGTTTTTATGGCTGATTATAATTAGTGACAAACATATAAGCAAATAGGCGACCAAACTCCATCTGGAATATTATTTCCAAGACTGTCCACCCACATAGGAAGGATATTATTTGCCTTGGAGACTTCTTTCTAGAATTCTAGAATTTCAAGAACCTGAGTCATGAAGGCAAATTTGCATTAGTGCTTTTTCTTTTTTTTCCTAGATACGAGACTTAAAGTTTTGAAAAGTGTATGCCCAGGATTCCTCAGAAACCATTTGTCATGGTGAAAACAATATGCACCATTTAATTTTAAAAACTGCCTGAAATTTCAGGATTTACTTTGGCTTTTGACAGTCCTGTGAACTCAGTGCATCGGATTGGTACAAAATGTGTGGTACACAATGTGTGCTGCACAAGATTCCTCACATAGGTTCTTCAGTGTGCCTAAGACCTTAAGTAAGTCACCAATATTTATGAGCAAGCAGGTCTTCAAGCTTATTGCTGGATCTCATGTCTGATATTTCCAGTAGCATGCCAACTGTCTCTGCATGTCTGTTATCCACCAGCAAGTGGAAGCATGGCAAAAAAAAAAAAAAAAAAAAGGACTGTGCAGCCTCCAGGTGGAGGCAGTGGTTGATCTCTCAGACTTGGGCTGCTTTTGAGTCCCCTTTCTAGTCACGGTGGGCTCCATAGTCTGTTACCTTTAACAAGGCTGCATATACTAGATATTAGAAACAGGAAAGGAAGAGGGGTAAACCAATGTCAGTAAAGGTTATTAGATCTTTCATATTAAATAATCCAGGGAGATAGATAGAAATGGATTCAAGACACTTAGATTTTATTGTGGAGGGATATTATGGGTCCATGTGATAAAAGACTGAGGACTGAGATAAACAAAAATATACTCTGAAGTTGCTTTCTGTTAGGTTTGCTTTACTCCAGAGGGCTATCTCTGTTGACATATAAATACAGGATGACAGAGTAATATAACAGGATGGTGTTGGTGAGGACTATACTATTTCGGCAAGTGCTTAACAGAATGAAATCAGGAATCGTTTATGTTCTGGAACTAGGATTTAATAAAAAAAAATTTCTCTTGTCTCCCTAAATTTTACTTGTGAAAGGAAAAAAAGAAGAGATGGAGATACAAACCTTCTGTGAGGATAAAAATGAGGAAGATGCATATCTCACACCTAATCAAACGTGTGCACATTCAAACACGTTCTGGGATGAGAACTGAATTTCTTGATGGCCATGTGTCACTTTCTAAAACGGAGGTTAAACAGGGGGCAAACCAGCACCAGACTCCCCATGGCATCTCCGCTCATCGGGAAGCAAGGCTCGGGGTGCGGGGACGGGGGGCTGCGGGCGGGGACCGCCCCGGGAGGGCCAGCGGGACCGACCTTCTCCAACGTGCGTCTCCGCTTCTGCGCAGCCCTTCAGCGCTGCCGGCTCAGGGGCGCGGGCGGAGATGAAGCAACACTGCTGAAATCCTTCAGCCTTGACGGCCACGAAGGCCGGCGGACAAGCCTTGGCGCCGGCGGAGCCCAGGGCCAGGCGGCGCCCCGGCAAGGCCGCCAGCGGGCTCCTTCCCCCCTGCTATTTCTCTCCTCCTCGTCCTTCTACGATTAGCACGACTGCTTTCCGCGAGTGACAGCAGCCGCAGCGCGATCCACCGGCGGACCGCCCGTGTGCGTGGCGAGGCGGCGGGTACGCGCCTCGGGAGCGCGGCTCCCGGATCCTTGTTCATAGCGGGGACGGCGGGGCCGAGGGCTCGGTTCCCACACGCCGCGCAGACACGCCCCGCTAACGCCGCGCGCCCCGGCACCGCGGCGGGAGCCGAGGCGGCAGCACGGGGCGGGGAGGCGGAGCTAGGGCCCCGCCGCGCCGGAGCGGAGCCGCCGCGCCCCAGCGGGCGGAGGCTGCGCGGGCCGAGCGCCCCCCAGCGCGCTGCCGCCGCGCCGGTTACGTAAGCGCGGGCACCCCCCGCGCCGCCCCCCCGCCCCCGCCGGCGGTTATGCAATCGCAGCACACAGACCTACTGTACCGCGCGCCGCCCCGCGCACCGCCCCGCCCCGCCCCCGAGCGCTCCCATTGGCCGCCCTCCGGCGGCGCCCGGCGCCGATTGGCCGGACGCGCCCGCCAGTCACGGCGCGGCGCGGCCGGCATGCGGGCTATGAGCCCCGCGCCGCGCAGCCCTGACCTACTAACACACATCCCTCCGCGCCGCCGCCGCGCGCTCCCGCCCGCCGCTCCGCTGCGCCCGCACGGCGCGGCACAGCACTGCGCCCGCTCCGCTCCGCGTCGCACCGCCGCCCGCCTCGCCCGAGCGGGGCGGGGGATGCTCGGCGCTCCGCGGTGCGCTGCAGGTAGGAAGGAAGGCGCGCGTACAAAGTTGGGGTGCCCGCCCGGTGCTTCGCTGTAGCTTCGGGCGGGGGTCGGCTGTTGCTTAAGGCGAGCCCAGCCGGCTCCGGCCGCCCCGGGCGGGGAGGGGTCCGCGCTCTGCGCGGCGGCGGGCGGCTCGGCGGAGTGGTGGCGGCGCGGGAGGCAGCCCGGGAGATGCCGGCCGACGGCTTTCCCTGGCAGAGCGTGCTCGTTCCTAGCGTGCCGCGCTGCCCCCCGCGAGTCCCCGCAGCGAACCCCGGGCAGAGCCGCCGGAGCGGCTCTCCACGCGTTGCATAATGTGCTGGCGGGGAGCGGAGCTGCCGCGGCGGACGCCGTGCGGGGCGGAGGGCTGGGTCCCGGGCAGCGCCAGCCGTGCCTCGGCCACAAAACCACCGGGAGTTGCTGCCGGAGCCCGCCGGCCAGACCCAGCCGTCTCTCGGGCGTCGTGGGGGCATGTTGCCCGCGGGCAATCGGGATCAATGGCAGCGGCCCGGGACCGGGGCTGCGGTTGTGTCAGCCAGCCCTTTCCGTCACTTTTTGTCGCTGTTTTTTAGGCGCTGCGGGACCGAGCGCATAATAGTTCCTGGAAATGTTGCATTATGTAACCACAAAATTTGCTGGCAGCCGGGCTGGGAAGAGGGAGCTAATTATGCGATTTTATAATCTCCCTACAAAGAAACTAGGACAATCTCTCCCCGAAAAAAAAAAAAAAAAAGCCCCCCAAACCCGTAACTGTAACAGGTTTTGTTAAAGTGTGTTTATTAAGGGAAGTAGACAACTGGGTAAGTGGGGAGGCGAGGCGCGCTCGCCGGCTGCGTGCCGGGTGCCTTAAAACGAGATTTGTGTTGGGTCTATATTTAGCCCCTTCGCGTTTTAGCAATTGTGGCTTCATGTGCTATTTCTGGTCTTTTCTCCAGAGCCGTGCGTGTGTAAGACGTTCGAGGCATTTGCTCGGATTTTTAACTCCACGCCTTCAGAGGCGTTTTAGATCAGGCTGTATTTTTAGGGAAGGCGTTTCGCCCAGACGCCGTGCCATCTCTCCGGTACGGTATCTCAGTGGGGGGGAAAAAAAAAAAAAAAAAGAAAAAGAATTCAAAAAAATAAAACGACAAACCAAAACAAACGGGAACAGCTTAATTTAAGGAAGATAGGCGTTTACAGGATATCTCAGCCGCGCTGGACGGGAGCGGAACAACCGTCCCGGCCGTGCCCTGACGGCCGCGGCGGGCTGGGGGCCAGGTGCCGCCGTCCCCCCCTGGGGCAGCGGAGCCGGGCTCCGGGGGCGGCCGCCGGTAGTAGGTCAGTGTGACAGACCCGGCGGGCGGGGGAGCGGAGCCCGACGATTCCTCCTCGCCCACCTTCCCCTCCCTGAGGCTCGCGGGGGTCGTCGCTGCCTCCCTTCCCCGGCGGCCGGCGGGGCGCGGCGGCGGCGGGCGAGCGAGGGCTGGGGGCGCTGGCGCTCCCCTTCAGCCCTTTGTTCTGGGCTGGGGCGGCGGCGGCGGGGGGGGCGGCGGGCTGATAGCGCGGGGCCGAGCGGGCCGGGGCCATGCGCCGCCGGTCACGTAGGGGGCCGCGGGGCCGAGCCGGGCAGCCTTTGTGGCGGGGCGCGGTGTGGGGCCGAGCTGCGGGGAGGCGGCGGACGCCGCCTCCCCGCAGCTCGGCCCCGCACCGCGCCCCGCGGAGCTTCCCCACCCCGCTGCCCATCACCCCCCTAGTCCCACCGTCGCCTGCAGGCAGGGATCGTCAGACAAAGGCCCTCGCAGGTAGGCACGAGATGGGCGTTTTCGTTCGTTTCTTACGTAACGAGCGACAACAACATCATAAAGGGGGGGGAAAAAAAAAAAAAAAAAAAAAAAGAAGAAAGAAGGAAATAATCATCATTGCCCAATTCTGTAATTTTTTTCCCAAGTCACTTCGGCGTCGCAGTGGCTGTATGTTTTGTATTCCGGGGCCAGCTTGTGCTGTGTCCTCGACGGGAGTGTAGCTTGAAAGTTGCTAGCTATAACTTATCTTTCAATATGAGGTGATTTTTATTTTTTTAATTTTTTAAAAAAATTTTTTGGTGGCTAAAACGGTTCTCGAATAGATCAAATCAACATCCCTGTGCTTCTGACCAAAAACCTCCCAGCTAAGTACCCCAACCACGGGCTTTATGTTCGTTGTACCAGCTGCAGGAAGTCGCAGCAAAGTATTTAAAAAATGTAATATTCTTGGTAACTGCATAAACTTTTCTGCTACTTGATTGTTGGGGCCAAGTACAGCCTTGATAGTGGGCTCTTTTGGAGTTACTGGTGTGCTAAAAACAACCCTATTTTTTTTCATTGTCCTTGTAACGTGAATGATTGCACTCAGTTTCGTTATGTTTGCTCCGTGTGTACACAACCTACTTTGAGTTATCATTGCCCTCCTCAGTAATTAATTAAATCCAGAGCCTCGTTTAAAATATTGCACGTGCATCGCTTTTATGGTCCTTATTCAACCAAAATGTTGACTTTGATGGGAAACTTGAATGAATAAGGATTTGGTTTTTTGGCCCAAAGACATGATTTAAACCAATAAGATCAAGGACTACTGATTAGGGATCGTTAATAACATTGGCAGTAACAGTTATTGTTACAAAAGTTCTCAAATTACAGATGTCTTTGACTGTTAAAGTGCTAACATGCTTTGAAATATTCTGCCTCCACTTTCATTTACTTTATATTTTTAACTCATGCTCCAAAGGACTCTTAACTAGCTTTTAAAATATCCCGCTTCCTGGATTTGTATGCAAAGCCTCAAGTTTCTGCTGTTTTGGTGGGAGTTGTTTTGCATTTTCTTTTGGGGTTTGGGGAGGGCTTTTTTTGTTTGTTTGTTTGTTTGGGTTTTTTGTTTGTTTGTTTTTAAGAAACTGATGTGAAGGTGTCAAAAAGCTAAGAGTCTTTGCATGGGCAGTATGAACTTACATGACCTCCACACAGATTATCTCATCTTAAGAAGGAACAGTATTTGCCTTATTTTGGATGAAATTTGTAGAACATACAGACATTCTTTCTGTTGAAATAGAGTCTAAGGAAGATATCAGTACCATGCTGCTTTTTCCCAATCCTTTATCTTGAAATAAAACTCTTAAATGAAATAAACCTTTAACTCATTTTAAATTGACTTATTTTAACAAATAGTTATGCAAACTATCCTTATGCAATAGTTTTTTTCCAGCCGGCAATCTTGCTGCTGTTATAACATCACTGTGATGCAATAATATGAACAATAAAATCCTCTGTTTGAGTCTTATTACACACTGTTAAGCAATGTATCTGACTCATCAGCTTAATTGACTCTTCTAGGTGACCTTGCCATGATCATTATAGCCAGTTATGAGATATAAATGTGCTTAGGCTATGTAATAGAAAAAAAATGCAAATAGATGGCCAGTTCCTGCAGTCCATTCTAAAAGAAAATGACAATTGATTTCTGTGTTAGTATTTTACAGTATTAAATCATTACCTTACTGTATTTGAAAATATTTTTTTAGTAGCTACAAGATAATGTAACTGTCTAATACTGATGATAAGCATGACTGTCAAAAATAAGATTGTGTAAGCAAGGGAATACTTGGTCTTGACTAAAAATGTGATAGAAGCAACATTACTAAAAAACTGTATTAGAAGGTAGATCTGAAATTAATCTAAAGCCACCTTAGATACCCTGTTTTTTCCTGATACACTTGTTGAATTGGTCCATGTCCAAAATAGCATACTATGAGACTGAATTTCATTACAGATATTAAGTAAATCTATATTCTATCAGGAGGAATGCCTTATTTAGGACATGGCTTTTTTCCCTCTCTTGAGTTGCTCCACCTTGGTGTAATTTTCAGTCTGTCCTGCAATATTTGAATGATTAACCAGTTTTTGCTACAGAGGTGTCTGCACAACAGCTGACAATATAGGTGCCAGTGCTGCAAGACATCTTTTTACAAGTGGAATGCAACCCACCAAAAAAAATAATGCTCAGCATGGGCAGTGGTCTGGACCATCTCACAGAATTGGAGCTCTAAAGATTGCTATTCCTCTGCTCTGTTTGCAGTGAGTGGTAGATAACATTTTACAGCCAGTGTTTTTTTTAATATTTACTTCAGTTGTTATATAACAAGATGCATGTTTAGAGCATCAGCTGGGATTAATTGACATAATTCTGCTGCCTTTAAATAGAGCCATATAAATTTAGGTCAGCTGAAGGTCTGCTCCATGCTTGGCATTTTAAGAACACAGTTCAATAATAGAAAGCTATTTGTTGTCAGAATAATTAATATTTGATTTTGTGGGCCTTTTTTTTTTATGGTTTGTAACTAAGGGAAACATGAGGTTGTATTTCCAGAACATGGTTGCTATTAAGTTATAGCTTTTTGCAGTCTAGTTCTTCCTGCTGTCAAGTAGCTACTGAAATGAGAAACATACTGTCATAGAACTGTAACTTCAGTAACAGTTGTTTCTCTTGAGGTTTTATTAAAAATACTGGAAAGTGATGATATTTATTAAATTGCATATTTACATGTGCATACTATACATATTATATATATGAAATTAAATATTTACTATATATATATATATATATATATTTCCTTCTCAGTTTTAAATTTTTTCCTGGTGCAATTAGTAATATACTTAGATCTTGTTTTTCACCATTTAAACCAGACCTTGTTTTGGGAAAAATGAACAGATCTAGCAGAATCATACTGGCTTCATAAGGAAATGGAAGAAAATATGGGGCAAATTTGCACCTATTGAGCTTGACTGACTTTTTTTGAACAACAGCTACCCTTAACATATGTTTTGTGCTCTCCAAATACTAATTGTATTTGTGTCATTTACCTTTGGTAAGCAGGCTGCACTTTAAAGAGTTAATTTGTAGTTAAGATAAACAGTAACTTAAGTAATTTTTCTAACAATGAAAGCCTTTTGTAAAAATTAGATATGACATCAGCTTTGTGGCTACAACGTGGAGTCAGATAATATGAATTTGCAATAGTATTTCAAGTTCCATGATAATCCTACTCATCTTTTCTTAAATTTGATTGAACAGTGTCATAATAAATGATTTCTGATGGGCCCAATGGAATATATTTTGTGGACATATTCCATTTTTTTCTTTCAATAACACGATCAACATTTTAGCAAAAGTGGGTCATCTTGTACAAAGCTATCATCATCAGTGTTCCACTGACCTAATTACACATTGGTCCTGAAACAGTAAGCACTTAAGATGTCCATGAAGTTGTAGGAAAAAGACACTGTGTACAGGATCAATAGTTGTGCATTGTTACATGTTATTGTAGCATATTAATGGTCCTTACGTGTGTTACTATGTAACAGCAGAAATTGGTGGTAATGTTTGTATTGTAAATGCTTTTCCCCTTTGTGACCGTGGATAAGCATAGCATCGTAGCATAAAATGCAGTCACCTAGGTTTTTTCAAGAAGTTTTAACTTCATTTGTTCTACCCTCTGGCCCACAAATCTGTCCGAGGAATATCACTCTTCCAGAGTAGTCAGCATTCCTTTTCTTTAACAGGAACATAAACTTACGAACTGTTGTCAGTAAAGGGCAAGAAGAAGTATGTTGAAGGATTTCAGTGGAGATTGGAAATCCTCTCTGTTGGAGAGGATTTCTGAATTATAATAGACCTAATCATAGGTGCAGAATTTTGTGGCATAATTTTTGTCTGTGGAAAGTAGTAGAGGTAGAGTAACTCCAAAATTTTTCAGCAGTGTTTAGGGAGGCTGTGCATGCACCACCTGAGCTTAAACTCAGCTTCCTGTCCCACATGTGCAATGAGAATGATGTTTTTTCTGTGCCTCATAAAAGTAGTGAGATAGATAGCAACTGTTTTTAGAACACTTCAGAAGATAAAAGTGCAAAGTGTATCTTTCAGTTTTTCAAAATTTGGAATGCAAACTGGTGGAATCTATAAAGAACTTCTATAGCAGCTCATCTGGTATGTAGCCAGATTTTCAAAATTGATAAACTGGCAGAATGGTGGCAGTAATATAATTAATGATACCTATTCAAAACATGGACAACAGCAACTAAAAGTAAGCAGAGACATCAATACGAGCACAATTGTTTTTCTAGAGTGTGCCAAATAGTGGTGGTGATGATAGAGGCATCTGGTTTTTTTTCTAAAACAAGAAGCTATACCTAATTTTTATTCCGTTTTTTAAAGGACTGATATATATTTTTTTCATAGACACAATGATACAAAATTGAATTGTGTTTGAGCATCCAATGCTAGAAATGGGATTTCATTTAGTTTGATAGAATCACTGTCAAAACGCTAGAGCTGTAGAATTAAACAGTCATTTTATCCTAGGATATGTTTGAAAGATTATGCTTAGAAATGGCATGAATTATTTTGCTAAGTATAAATAAAAACGTGCAGTTATTCTATGGGGAAGCTTAGGTACATGACGAAGTCCACATGCATTCCCTAAAGCAGACATGACTTATGTAATTAAATTACACAGAAGAAAGACTGTGGCCCTGTCCTGCAACCTTTGAGACCTTTCAGTTATTATTACAGTGAGAATACAAAAATCCCCGGGATCAGATCTTGAATGTGCTATGTTGTCACTTCAGTATTTTTTTTAAGTCCCACAAATAAATTAATTTTTTGTGATTTCTGCATACATAATTTTTTGCTTCAATAGCATGAGTCCTATATAACAGTCTCATTAATACTTGGATCTGGGATTGTATTCTGCTTCTGTTGAAGCCAATGGCAAAATTGCTGTGGGAGCAAGACTGGCTCTGTAATTAAGTTAATAGGGTCGAGTGTTATTACATTGTAGAATTGGCACTCAATGCCATTAACATCAACCAACCAAATGTTGGTTTTATTACACTTTATGAGGGAGTGATAAAGCAATTGAAAAATTAGTCATAAGGGAAAATATTGGAATTTGAAATGTAGTCAGAGGAATCATTACAGTTCATTAATTTATGTGTAAATACTCATGTTTTCCAGTGGAATTATAAAATGCAAGTAAAGTGAAGTGAAATGGCTGGTTCCATTGAAGGCATGTTGCCATTTTCATCAGATGGAATTTAATTTGTTTACAGACTCAGCATTGGGCTGATCCACATGTAGAAGTATTCATAAACAAGGGTTTTGACTCCTGTTTGTAAATTCCAGTTTACCATAATATTCCAGTTACCATAATAAAAGTGCTCGAGCAATATAGAAAGAGTTAAAGATCTATTGTTGTTTTGTTAATTCACTAAAGTAATGGCATTAGGTCTAACTGCATGGAGAGCAAACCCATATGACTATGTCAGTGGGTTACATGTCTGTCTCGACAGCTTTACTGATGGACTCTGGCAGAGAGCAAAGTTGAATATTGCGTGCAAAAACACGGTCATTTTGGTACATGCTTAATATTTGCTGTAGATTGCATGCTACTTAAGTTCTGTTTGTTTGTGCCAGGAACAATGTGTACAGGAGGGAGACTGGCCAAAAAGGGAGTTAATAGTGCTACAGTGAGCAGATTGGCCATTCCAGTGTACAGTCTGCAGATGTCCTATGGAACAAGGCGCATGAACTCTGCAGGTTATTGGGCTAAGTGCAGCTCAGTACCAGTGTTAGGTTTGCTGGTGGATATTTGGACATGCAGCCGAGTTTTTATCCATCAGTATGGTCCTATTGATGAACTATGTCATTAGTCGACACTCATTTAGGAAAAAAATCAATCCGCAATCCAAAAACTTTTTGCTAATTATTATTACCATTTATTAGTATTTTTCCTAGACCACAATGTTGGACAAACACTGAAGTGGAATAACTTTGAGCTGGGCACCATACAGGAAGACACAGTCTGAATTCTCATCCTAATAGAGTCTTGTTCAAGACTAAACATTGCTTTTATATCATGTTGAAATAAAAGATGGGAATCTTATAGGGAGAAAAAAGGTATTAAATCTGTGTAGGCATGGGTTTTTTTCTTCTAAAATATCCAGTGGTTCTATAAGTACTTCCTTGCTGTTGCTACCAATTCAAGCAAGTATAGATGTTCTAGGGTATATGGAATATACATACATATATAGTGTAATAATAGTGATGATGTATGCGTATTCATGAGTGTTTTCTGGGAGAACAAACATTTGGGTTTAAGTGTAGCTCTCTAGTATTGTTCCATAAGAGCTCTGAATTGGTCAGGACATGAAATTTCACAGAAGTTGTTTTGAACACTTTTTGCTTAGGTGAGAGTTGGCAGAGATACAGATGCTAAGAGACGAGTGATGATTTCATACGTATTCAGTACATGATACACTGTTTCCTGCTGTGTGCCATGGAAGGTGTTTGCTACTGGTACAACTGAATAGAGTGATTGCAGTGTATCAAGATATTAGGGATCGGCAAATGTGTGCTCCCAGTTCCACAGGATAATGAAATAAAGTCACAGTATTCTGTTAATGTAAAATGATGTTACGGAGACTGAATATTCTACTCATATGACAAAAGGTCAAGTGGTCTTTTTTTTGTTTGTTTGTTTTACACTTTCAGCAATGATTTTTGAAGTGTTGAGTTGCACTAGGGTTAAAATTGTATACCTATCAATTAAATAATTGATTACATGTATCAGTAAAATGGACAAAATATCTATACATGTACTTCAGCAAATCAAACTGTACTGAAAGTTTGGACACACAGATGTTGCTTTGTTGTAGAGTTCATTTTTTTTGTTTTGAACCTGATCCAGCTCTTGTCTATCTTGACAGAAAGCTCCCTTTTGACTCCACTTAGAATTTTGGATCAGGGTCTAACTATGTAACTGCTTGTGTATTAGAGGTATATTTCTTCTTTTCAAGCATGGCAATTTGTGGTGCTGCTTTTCCACTAAAATATTAGAAGCTGTCTTTGGTGTGGCTGACTTCTAACTATTTTTCATTAGGTCTGTATTATCGAAGACAAATAGTTACATGTCAGTAATTAACCATGAATTTTAGGAAATTCTACTTAGTTGTTCTATTAAATGTGTTAATTTTTTCATGACAGAAGAGTTGGCATGGTTTGATGGCACAGAACCCAGCTTGAAACCTTGGTCTTTATGACCCTGCTTAATTGTTACTACATCACTCATTCCACTTCGCCTTCTGGAAAAGACAAGAGAAACTGGCAGAATACAATTCATTAATTCTTTTATAACTTTCTTGACTGCTAATGTTAAAATTAGTTTCATTAGTCATTGTAAAAACAGTCCCAGTAAATAGAGACATTAATCTGAAGTGGCTGATTATTTAATTTTTTTTTCTTTTTTTTTTTGGGTTGTACAGACAAGAATGATTGCTGACTCAATAGTCAGTTCTATAAAAGCACTTGGCATACTACATTCATTTTACCAGGAACATAACTGACTGTGGAAAATGATATACTGAGAAGCTGTGTCTAAGATCAAGACCAAATGATCTTAGGAGAAAAAATATTTTTGCATTAAAAGGGGCTAAATAAAACAAAGGCCAATTTAAACTCCTAAGTTCAAATTTAATGATTAAAATCTCTGAAGCTAAAGGTTAAGCTAGTTTTTCTTTGTTAATGGTAAGACTTCTGGGTCTAAACTTTTACTTCAATGAAAATACTGTTTAGTGGAGGTGCCCATGCCTCAATGGTATTAAACTTTGACATAATAAGACTATTTGTCAAATGCAAGTTTCTAATTAAATGTTTTTTTCAATACTGTTTTTAAAGGTTTTTTTGTAAGATGTAAGAGAAAATTACAATTTTTTGTCAATATTTTTTAATCATTAGGTACTTGCCCAAATGATGTGTGTGAACTTGCTAGTTTGAATTACTATGATGGATACAATGCTTAATAGATATAATGGATAGTGGTGGTATTTTAAGACAATAGAAAGCCATCCAGCTTCTCAAAATCAGCTTATGTTATTTTTAATCCATGAAGGATCCAAATATATTGCATTTCTAAGTCATACACCACACCTGTTTTCAGAAGAGATGCTTTAATGTGGAACAGGATACTTTGCAGTGCTGCTCATCAACGTGCTTGGTGTTCTAGAGTGTTAAGTGTTGGTGGTTTTAGTTTGGCTGGCAATATCATGTAAGGTTCTGTGACAGCATTACTGTAGGGTCAAAACTCAAATATTTTTGAATTGATTTTTCCTTGGATCATATAATATTTGTTTTGGAAGCAAATCTGCTACCTCTAGGTATATCATGAAATTTAGAATATCAGTTGTTTCAGTGTTGAGCGGTCTTCATATTGCAGCAGGTTTAATGAACCAAATGCTGGATTTAAACTATTGTCAAAAGCTACTTTTGCGTGTCTAGCAATTCCTAAATAGTAATAAAATTCTCTCTCTATTTCAGGTTTTTAAGAAGATTCCCATTGAATCTACTAAGAAATTTTGTTCTAGACGGAACTTCTGTCTGATATTATGAAAGAAAAGGAAGAATGTGCGTGGATTTAAAATTACTGTATTTATCGAGTTGTGGAGTGAGAAGTACTGCGGAGATAGCTTGCTCCGTTGCATACTGTAGATCTTCTGCAAATTGTTTCTGATGCAGCTGAGAAAAATGCAGACCCTTAAAAAGGAGCATGGACCTGTTGACACAAGCAGCAGCGTGGACAAAATCATGGTACTTAAGTCGACCTTAGCAGAAGTATCTGAAGAATTGTCTACAAATGAAGATATACTTCTTACTGAAGCAAGTAGTGGAAAGAGCAAATCTTCAGCTTGCCGGAGAAAGCGAGAATTCATTCCAGATGAAAAGAAAGATGCTATGTATTGGGAGAAAAGGCGGAAAAATAATGAAGCTGCCAAAAGATCTCGTGAAAAGCGACGACTGAATGACCTTGTCTTAGAGAACAAACTAATTGCACTGGGAGAAGAGAATGCCACTTTGAAGGCAGAGCTGCTTTCGTTGAAGTTAAAGTTTGGTTTAATTAGTTCTGCAGCCTATGCCCAAGAGATACAGAAACTCAGTAGCTCAACAACTGTGTATTTTCAAGATTATCAGAGTTCCAAATCAAATATTAACTCATTTGTAGATGAACATGAACCATCTATAGTTGGTAGCAGTTGTATTTCTGTCATTAAACATTCTCCTCAAAGCTCAATGTCTGATGTATCTGAAACATCAACTGTAGAGCATACCCAACCAAGTCGTATACAAAGCAACTGTAGAAGTCCCGAAAATAAGTTCCAGATTATAAAGCAGGAGCCCATGGAATTAGAGAGAGAGCCAAGAGATGACAGAGGTTCCTATAAAGCATCCATATATCCAAACTACATGGGAGCTGCCTTTAATGTGTACTCACATTCTCCTCCTCTCTTGCAAGTTAATAGGTCCTCCAGTAATTCCCCAAGAACATCAGAAACTGATGATGGTGTAGTTGGAAAGTCATCTGATGGAGAAGACGAACAGCAGGTTCCTAAGGGTCCAATTCATTCTCCAGTTGAGCATAAAAATGTTCATGCAACAGTTAAAGTTCCAGAAGTGAATTCTTCAGCTTTGCCTCACAAACTTCGAATCAAAGCCAAAGCCATGCAAGTTAAAGTGGAAGCAATGGATAATGACTATGATGCAACGCAGAAGTTGTCGTCACCCATTGACATGTCCTCAAAAAGACATTTTGAGCTTGAAAAACATGGTGCGCAAAACTTGGTGCATTCTTCTCACACTCCTTTCTCGGTTCAAGTGACTAATATCCAAGACTGGTCACTTAAACCAGAACTCTGGCATCAGAAGGAGCTCAACGTTAAAATTCAGAGCGGTTGCAAAACTGGAGTTGTTGAAATAAAAGACAATATCTACAATGTCTCTGAGTCAGAGAACCTCTATTTGAAGCAGGGCATAGCAAACTTATCTGCAGAGGTTGCTTCACTTAAAAGACTTATAACTACACAAATCTCTGCATCAGACTCTGGTTAATTTACTACTGAATAAAGGCTTATTGTTTTAAAGGATGTCATTTGCAGTAGATCAATATGTTTTGTATGATGCTGAATTTTCACTGGACTTGTGATGTCATTTCACTGTAATGTTCACATAATGTCTGATTGGTGTCTTTTTGTGCACAAATTATTATGAAGACTAGGTTGTGCTATGATCACTATGCCTTGAGTATAGTCAAGTAGCCTGTACAAAGGCTGTATATAGTGAACTTTAATTTCTTTTTGTTCTACTACAAAGCGTGCAAGTTACCAGTTACAATAAAATATTGGTGACAAATATAGAACATCTACTCCAGTTCAGTTGACTTTATGAACTTGTAAATAAGTTGTTAGTTAAAAACTGGGTTTTTTCTTACACTGTGCTCAACTTCACTTACATTTTTGGTTTTTACAGCCTAACAACCAAATTACAATTTACAACATGTGTGATCCTTCTGGCCACCTTTTTCCTTAATATGTTTTTTAGAAGAGAAGTGAATATTTATAAATGAAACAGTACCAATTTATAGCCTTAGCCTTCTTTAACTTATTTGTTAGTAGAAATTAACCAAAACCCCTGCAAATTCTAACCCAGTAACTAATATCAACAACCTTTTTTTCTCCTTCAATCTCAAATGAGACAGTAATGAGTTTCCTGAATGTTTTAGTGTGACAAACAATTTTTCAATATTATAACTTGGTGTTTTAGGTGAAATTAGTTAAGTCAGATTTGTGCATCTGCAAAGTTTTCAGAGCCTTGCAGTGACAGAATTGGACAGCACCATCTCTGCCAAGGGGTGGCTTGCATCTGCAAGGGGTGCAGGCATGGAAAGTCCACCCCTCTTGCATACCAGCATTCTGTCCATGGCAGACCGTGGGCCACCTGTAGATGAAGTATAAGGCTACTGGATTTGTAAACTCTGAGCTCAGCTAGGTAAATACTTACACAAAGGCTAGGCAATAGCAGTTGCAGAGTTAGAGGAGATCATCTGCTATTTTAGTTCCCAGAATGGGACATAATGCAATTATGCATGAAGTCTTGCCAGCAATTTGTCCCTGGTTTCAATGGCTTAATTAACTGAACTGGAATACCCTGGCTTGCTAAAGGGCATTTTGCAAGAACTTCTCAAATGTAGAATAGAGACTATGTGATGAACTACACAAGCTAGACACTGCTAGCTCCTTACAACTTATGCAGATGATGAGTTCTTCACTCAATGACTGGACAGGGCTGTGGTGCTCTTTGTCTTTCAGAAGAGCCATTGAACCATGGAGTCTAGAATTGTATCACATATCCTTGGTTTGGCTTACCAAAATCTTCCATTTTAAAATTAAAAATAATTTATAAATAGAGCATAAACTTGGCAGAGGTTCTTTTCATGATACTTCCCCCTTCTTTTAGCATACTAATAAATCAGACTAACAAATAAGCTTTTCCTGAAAAGGCTTTTTATTAATTGCCATACTG
Organism: Corvus cornix cornix; assembly: GCF_000738735.6. Taxonomy (NCBI): domain Eukaryota; kingdom Metazoa; phylum Chordata; class Aves; order Passeriformes; family Corvidae; genus Corvus; species Corvus cornix. The sequence goes on from NC_046357.1 coordinate 33,258,971, forward strand.
TATAATGAATTGAACCTTTCCATAGGCTTAAAATACTAATGAACAAAACAATATGTAGGTATTGTTTTTTTAAATTCATACTTGACTTGAGTGAGAGGAAGTTTGTCAATTTTTTGGGGATATGAAGAGGAGTCTGAGTCACTCCTGATAGCTCTGAAGCTTGGTCCAGCAGTCAAGGCAATGGCAGAACTCCCTGATGTCAGTGAGGACAGGATTTGATTCTGTGCCTTTTCAGGAGCTGATGATTTAGTTGTGTTCTGGGAGGATCTTTGCACAGAAATCACTGGTACTTTCTGAGCTTTTTTGAGCCTTCTAACTGCTGTGCTGTATTTGTGGCATTCAGAGTTGATAAACTGCTATTCTTTTTTCATGCCTTAATAATACAATAGACCCCATAGCTGGGCTCTGTATGTATTTGGTAATTAACATAGATGACATTTCAATGTTACTGAAAATAAGCTCAGGATTATTGCATGAAATGTAAAAATTTGCATTGAATGATGGGGATATGAGACATGAGGCAGTGATTGCTACTGTCTCCTTGCTTGCTAAGTATCTTCTGTAAGCAACAATAAAATTCTTTAAATATTTTGCATATTATTTATCACATGTAATGTGTTCAAAGAGAGGACTTAAAACTCTCAGTGTTGCCATCAGTGTATGCCTAGATCTATTGGTTTTCTTTTCCATTTCTTGTTAGAATTGTTTGTCATAATGGAAGAATGTTGTCCTCTTTCTAGCTCATTATATATTTTGTGTATCTGTTTTGTGCAATTAATACTTAACAGTAATGATGTAGTTAATTTGTTGAAGGATGTCATTGCAAGAAAGTTATAGCATGGAGCTTAGGAGCACAATCAGATGTTATTTATACTCCCTTTATACCTTAGTGTTATGCTTCATTTGAAGAAAGAAATAAATAATTTGTCTTTTGTTCAAAACCAGATCTAACCTACAACATGCTTTTCTATTATGTTCATCGTCATAGTTTAACACAGGGGCATTATCTTAAGATGATGACAAATCTTCCTGTGCTGAAGTTGCTGTTTCTCCATCTAACACCTGAAATATCTTTCACATACCTGTTAAAGGTACAAACTGCAGGAGTGTGGGCGGTACATGCAAAGCCCCGCTATTGGCTACAGTTGCCAACCCTGAACCCCTCAGCTGCAGTAACTGTTGTGTAGATGGCCTCCTCACCCGGAGCCCTCACTCTCCTTGCCCATCTTCAGCCTGCTTCCCCTTGGGGTGTGAAATGGGAAAGATGGAGTGTCACCCTGTGGGGCGGGGAGGGAGAGATGCAGTGGGACTGCCCTGCTCCAGCCTTCAGCTGGTACATGGTTATGTAAGTGTAGGACCAGATAGCTGTGCTCTTCCAACCTGCCTTCCTGGCACTGCAGGAAACAATCAGCCTCCATGGAAAGAGTATCCTTGGCTGGTCATCTAATCTCTCAGCTGGGCATCAGAAGGTTGGTTTTGAGCAAAAAATGGGCTTTATCTAAGTGTGTATAAACTGGCATAACATCCTCTAACTTAAAAAAACTCTTGTGAACTCAGCAAGTAACTGACAAAACAACATGAAACATGGCAAAAGGGGAATCTTTCTCGTTTTAGTCTGTCTTCCAATGCAAGTGTTAAGGAAGGCCACATGCAGAAACTGGTAACTTTGAGACTTAATATAAATTCTCATTTATGATAATTGTTAGTGTGAAGGGTTGCATAGAAAGTTTTAAGAAAAGTCTGAAAAATGACTGTTAATTAGCAAGATAAACTTTTTCCTAGTGATATCAACTAGTGGCTAATTAACACTGTGAAGTGTGAATACAGCTCCTTTGTTAAATTTGCCTAACTTAATTATGTATAAACACAGTAATATAGCCTCATGTTCTATCAATGCCAATATTTTGATAGAGAAGTGAAATTCCCATACATATACTGAGCCCAAACATGATTTTCTGAATACTCTCAACTTTCTGCCTTCAGTAAAAGTTATATATTGCATGTGATATTTAAATTTTATTAGTATTCTGTACAGCCAAATATCCCCTTGTTCATGAATAGGAGACAGGTAACTGACAATTCCTGATTATTGTTCTCTCATTATTTTCTCCCTAATGTCTATTTGAGCAGCTTATGAGACCAAAAACGCATCTGTTGAACCTAAATGCAAAATTGTGCAATAAACACATTCCTGAAGTTTGGTTAAAACACCAACTTCTAAAAATCTTTTCTACTTGCTAGTACATAAACATGCTGTTGAAAACTGTGTACAATGAATTTAGCAAGAAACTCAGAGAATCCAATTAATATGGCCTTTATTATTACCTTATTGTTTTAAAAATACTTTTATAGCTTATTGCACAATACAAGATTGGTAACTACAAAAATACAACAAAAGAATTTTTGGTATTTCTTGCATAAGAACAAGTAACACATATTGTTCCATTACAGTGACAAATCCAAAGTTAAAAACAGTAGGCAGAATCCTAGGGCTTTTAACTCAGTGTTAAGTTCTACTTCCCTTGATGAAGTAGACTTTTTCTGTGTACAACGAAGGACTCACTCAAGCGGAGTAACATCACCAGGATAGACACTTCACAGTTCCCTCCTGGCCCAGACTCCTACTGATTGTTCTATCTCTGAGGCTAACGCTCATGACAAAACAGTGTTGTATAAGTCACTTTATTCATATCACTGGAGCTGTAGAGAACTTTGTCACTACGAAAGAGAAGGCAGCCAGACTTACTCAATGATAGCTCTAGAAGGACTTAGTGAATTAGGAGCTAAAGGTCAGAATAGAGGCATACTGTTTATTTGCTTGAAAGTGTCAGAAGACGTTTCATTTCAGGACTCCAAAAAACAGTAGGAATGCATCCATGTTTTTTATGAGTTGACCAGCTATTACGTGTGTGCTGATCACAATGGCTGTCACTAGAGTTATGGTAATTCCTTCTCCTTAAACACTGTGGAGCTCCACAGGATTACAAACAGAAATGCTTGGGAAGAACAAATGCAGGACATACAACTCTGCCATGATTTGATGAGGGTTTGTCTCCTGCATGCAAGCATCCTTCCTGCTTCTAGTGCATCTGAAAGAGATTTTATCTGAAAAAGCCCACATCAGCCCAAATGTTCTGAGGAAGCTAAAAGGCCGTCTAATACTACCAGCATTCAGATAACATGGTCAATTTTTTCACCACCATCCCTCATGCCCCCTACAAATCGATGCACAACTCAAAACGTTATCCAATTGTTAGACTTTTTCATGCTATTCTCGGATGTGCAAATGCTTGAATGGGCATCTTAGTTAACAACTTACACATGTAAAACAATCAGGGTACCCCGCTACCCGTATGTGCCAGCTTCAATATCCATTACGTCTACATTCTGAGGCATGACACTAAAGTTTCTAACAATTTGGACCTACAAAAATTCTCTTAAATTTGGTATATAAATATACTGAGAACATACTGTATTCATTTCCACGGCAGTTGTGTTACGAAACCCTGAAAGCTGAGATATTAATGGTTTCTATAAAAGTCAGAAAATATCAAAGGACAATATTGTCTATCACCAAATAGCTGCAAAGATGATAAAATGCAGTGAGGGCCATTGTAGCAGAACACTGTTATCCTTTCTCTGTGTTCTTGACACTCTACACATGAATAGACAATACATGCCCTCAAAGTTCTCATTCTCAATAAAAAACTTGGTGGCATATGTTCTAAAAAAGCCTCATGGTTAAAAATGCGAACAAGCAAACATCAAAAATATATGTAAGCAAAACTATATTGCACAAGTATATAACAGACAATATATATGAACTATCAGTATTACATGGGACTGGAAGGAATTGTTTACATTTTCTCATTTTCTGTAAGTGTAATGAGATTACTTTAAGAAATGCAAACTTTAGCTTCTTTCATGAAATAAAATTTGTGTCACTGAAAATAAACAGGAGGGCAGACAGCGCCTATTTGATGGTATTGACAGGTATTAGAATAGAATATTTACAGTTATCAGGGACCTACAATGATCATCTAGTCCCACTGTCTCACCACTTCAGGGCTGACCAGAAGTTAAAGCCCATCATATAGGGCATTGTCCAAATGCCTCCTGTTAAGGCACTGACCAGGAGGGAGCCTGTTTCAGTGTCTCACCACGCTCTCAGTAAGGAAATATTTTCTTATGTCCACTCTAACCCTCCCCTGTTGCAGCTTTGAACTATTCCCACATGTCCTGTCACTGGATCCCAGGGAGATCAGCAAACCCCTCTCCACTCTTCCTCCTCAGGAAGCTGTAGAGAGCAGTGAAGTCACCCCTCAGCCTCTTTCTCTCCAGACTAGACAAACACAAAGTCCTCAGCTGCTTGGCCTCCATCTGGCACAGACAGGACCTCTCTAAGCAGAGCAGAAGAAATACCAGCACTGAGGCTGGATCTGGACAAGTGGGAGGAAAATGTGTCCTTAAGGGCAGCATGGTTGCTTTTCTCTGGCTGCTCACCACCTGGGCAGCCTGACACACGTGCCGGTCTGGCATTGTCCCTTCCCAGGGGCAGAACTTTGCACTTCTTGATGAACTTCTTGGAGCTATGGCCTTGGCAGGGTATAACCCTGGGGTGAGCAACACCAAGTTGTGACTCCAGGCAGCAGGAGGAAATTGGTTGTGGCTGTAGTGAGGCTGCACCAGGCAGCACAGGCTGGTAGGACAGCAGAGAACCAGGATGTGGGGGAAGAGGCTAGCATTGAAGAGCTCATGAGCAGCCTGGGGTGATGAGCGGTGGGGCACAATCTGGACCTGGAGAACCCCCAGCTGGAAATATCTGCCCTGGGGCCAGCTACAGGAATGGGCCTGAAGCTGGCCATCACTTGTCTGAGGGGAGAATAAGAAGGGCAGCAATGCCACCTGCCCTGTTCATAACACAGACTTTTTTCAGTTTCCATGCATTCATTTTATATGGATAGTTGGATCTGAGGGACTGGGAGACCTAGAGGTTTGGTGCATGCCCCAGCTGGTGGCCCAGTCCCAGTTTGGCTAACCCCTGAGGCATTCTCCAAAGTCACGGATGCAGGGATGCCTGAAGAGGCCCCAGGGCCACTTGCCTGCCTTTTCACGGGTCACCATGGCCCCTCAGGGGAGGGTTCACTGCCCTGTTTTGAAGTGGAGGATCCAGGAACAGACTCCTCTGGCTCCTCCTGGGGCTCTTCTTGCTCCAACAGCGATGGTAATGGGTACAGAGCAGTAGCTTCTGGAATCCCCATCCATGACAGCGGAGGAGGTGTTGGGCACCTCATCGATGGTGCATCTTGCAGCGCTGTCAAAAGGGCTAGGGCCTGGGCAGGGAGACAGGGCTGGTGGGCCAGCAGACAGCAGGCCTCCCTGCTGCACCATCGCACAGCAATACGCATAAGTTGTTGCACGAATGGTGCCGCGTGGCTTTGGAGGAAGACCCCCAGCATCTGGACCAGCTGGTCTTCATCAATTCCATGGTTGGTCAGGATGTCTATGACAATGTCCTCCACTAGGTCTGCCTCCATCCAGTTGTTCCTGAAGATCTGCCTCAGCCTTGATCGGACCCAGAGCACTAGGGTATCTAGGAGGCATGGGTGGTCTCGGAAAAGTACCACCCATTCCCCAGGATGGACACTGCCCACAGGATGCCTGGGCACTCCTTCTGCAGCCCATGTTTGGGATACTCCAGAGAAATGAAGGTCAAGGTGTCTGGGGTCTCCTCTCGCCTGGTGGATGATGACAGATGGTGTCTCAGATAGTGCAATGACATGCTCCATGTAGTCATTTTCTGTCCCCACTGAGTGCAAGATGGATAGAATCCTCCTCTTGCAGAGGGGGCACTTGGGTGTGATCTCTGCCCACTGCAAGATGCAGATGTAACAGAACTGATGCAGGCATGGCAATATATAGCTGACCTCCTTCCAGCTGTCCAGGCAGATGGGACAGCAGTTGTCCATCTCTGTGGCCGTGTTCTTCTCTGCAGTGGCCTGAGGGGAGCTGGGGTTATGAGTTGCTCCCTTTCACCAGCATTGCAGCAGCAGGTTTCACTCTACAAGTGCAAGAAGCAACATGGCCATTGCCTGGACCCAGGAGAGGTGATAGAGAGGCCCCAGTCCCTCAGGAAGGAAAACATCTCAGCTCCCCAGCAGGAGGTTTCCCCTCCCAGCTCACCTCTGCTGTTGCAAGGGCACCTTCTGGGTGTCCTGGATGCCTGAACCTGGCAGGGAGGGGGAAAATTCTCCAATGGCTCTGGAGTTGAGCACAGAGAGCTGCAACAAACAACCCTCCTTGCACAATGACAACATCGAAGGCCTCACTTGGCACTCCAAACCTTGACAAATGCCCAGCAGGAGTCAAAGAATCATAGAATGATTTGGGTTGAACAGGGACCTCAATGATCATCTGGTTCCAACCCTCCTGCCATGGTCAGGGGCACCTTCAACTAGAACAGGTTACCCAGACCCCCATCCAACCTGGTCACGAACAGCTCCAGGAACAACCACAGCATTCATGACTTCCCCAGACAACCTGTTCCAGTGCCTCACCACTCTCAGAATAAATAATTCCTTCCTAATATCTAATCTAAACCTACTCTCTTTCAATCTGAACTCATTCTACCGTGTCCTGTCGCTACGTGCTCTTGTAAATAGTCTTGCCTCATCTTTCTTGTAGGTTCCCTTCACGTACTGGAGGGCTGTAATAAAGTCACTCCAAAGCCATCTCTTTTTCAGGCTAATCAATCCCAATCCCCTCAGCCTTTTCTCATAGGTGAGGTGCTCCATCCCTCTAATCATCTTGGTGGCCTCCTCTGGACTCACTCCAACAGGTCCATGTCCTTCCTGTGCTGGGACCCCAGAGCTGGATGCAGTGTTCCAGGTGGGGTCTCACCAGAGCAGAGCAGAGGGGCAGAATCCCCTCCCTCCCCTGCTGCCCACGCTGCTTTGGATGCAGCCCAGGACACATTTGTCTCTCTGGGCTGTGAGTGCCCATGGCTGGGTCATGTCCAGCCTCTCACCCACCAGCACCCCCAAGTCCTTCTCCCCAGGGCTGCTCTCCATCTGCTCATCCCCAGCCTGTGCTGATACCAGAGCTTGCTCTGACCCAGGTGCAGCACCTTGCACTTGGTCTTGTTAAACATCATGACGCTCCCATGGGCCCACTTCAGGAGCCTGTCTAGGTCCCTATGAGCTGGCTGGGTGAAACGTGGTGCTCAGCTGTAAGCAGTGAGGGATGCTGGGTCACAATCCATCCCTCAAGGGCATCGCAATCCATCTCTAGGTGATATCACAGTGGGCCATCATAGCAAAGTAGCTACTTGAGTAGCTGAGAATTTGCTCTCTTGAAATACATAGTAGAAACTCTGTTGAACTTCTTTCTCATTACACTAAGAATTTTAAACTCAACCATTTCATCATCACTGTGGCCAAGACAACCAGCTACAATCACACGCACGAGTACTTCTCTATTCACAAATAACATGTATAGGAGGGCATCTTTTCTAGTTGGAGGATTTGTGGCAAGAAATTATCTTTCAGCAGCTCCAGGAACTGGACAGACTTGCTTGTCACATCAGTATGGTATTTCCAGTAAATTGTCTGTGAAGTTGAAGTCTCCCACAAGGACAAGGGCTAACAATCCAGAGATTTCTCTTAATTGCCTATAGAATAACTTATCAGTGCTAGTGTTAAAAGGGTATGGAAGGGAGGTACGGTCTTCTGGTTTCTACATTAATCCACATCAATTTCTCAACAATAAATTTTGCTGTCAATCCTAGCAACACAGTGATATTATACATGGAAATCAAAAAGAATGGCTTGTATCTGAGAGTCCACTAAGGAATTTTCTCTGTCTATATTGAGTACCTTGTCTGTGATTCATGTAATAACTGTGCACTGGTCTCTCTACATATAAAAAACCCGAAAGTGTGGCCTGTAGGTTACATTCAGAGGGAAGAAAACCACTTCTGCAGTCTGAATTCTTCAGAAACCACTGCTTTTTTCATGTCTCTCATCTTCTTAACAAGTGCAGGTTGAGAAGGAAACTGCCCTTGTTAAAAATGCTACAAACTTCTCTTTCATGTGTTACGTTTGATGTGAATAAACAGTTAAGTATCATGTCAGATTATACAAAAAGTCAGGTGGCTCTCAGAAGATTACAAGTAGGATGTTATACAAGGAATCTGAGTACTAAGAAAAGTCTGAGAGCCTCCTGGTGCCATTTTATCACTATCTGTTTCAATCTGTCCATGTGACATTTGAGAATCTGATGATTTCACTCACTAGCTCACTTCATGCTTTTGCTAATTTTATTTTTCTTCTGATAATCCTGCTCACCTTAAATCCATGTGATAAAGCTTCTTAAGGAAAATATTCTCTTTCTGTTCGTGTGTGGCCTCAAGAGATTACAGAAATACTCCAGAGACTACACACCAGTCTCCTCTCTCTTTATCACTTGTACATATCATGTCTTCAAAAAGTGACTGGAAGTGGCCATTTTTCTTAAAAGAACATTGGAGTCTATCAGGGTAACAGTGGACTTAAATACACTGCTGGCTTTCCAGAGTGATCTCCACATGTCCCACAATTATTGACTAAGAGGTTTTTCTCTCCTTCCCCCTCTCCAGTTCCCATGGGCAGATCTCAGAAAGTTTCTGTCCGGACCAGTAATGACCTACCTGAAGCTGTTTCACTTTCCTATCCATTGCAGTTAGTTTAGATTCCAGATGGTCAAATTTTCTGTAGGTTGCTGAAGCTATCTCCTGAAATAAGGAAACCACAGTCATTAGTTCAGTCCCATGAGCAACTGTTGATTAAAATCTCAATTTAGCCAAGGCCTATTGTCTTGATTTCAATATCCTTGCTCAGTTTGAAATGTTTCTTTCTTCCGCTATCTTTATGGCTCTTATCAGCTTCTCCTCAAAAAGCATTTATGGGTTCTAAGCATAAGTGTGTAATTCTAGTTAAATTTAAAAACTGAAATTTTTAGAGTTGATCTGAAAGAAAGTTGACCTCCTTGTTTATTCTACAGACTATATCTCTCAATATCAAGCTATTATGGTGTGTTATACGGAACGCTTTCCATCCATATTTTCTTCTAACACCTGTGAAATTAGATCATCTGAATTCTACTACCTTACTATTCCTTAATTTTGCATAAATTTTCTGGCAGCACTGTATTTACATCAGATAAAATGAAGCCTTCAATAAGAATTTCATTTTTTTTTATGGTAGAATCTTTCTGTGTGATGTAATAGGGCTGCTGGAAATGGGGAGAATGTAAAAGGCAAAGCAACAACAGTATATTCTTCATCATGTAAATGTGGTTTGACAGCTTGGAACATATTTGTTATCTATTATACAAGCCTTTCTTTGCACAATGTGGTGTAATAATTAGATTTCGGTGCTGTTTTCTTGGATTGTCTGCCTAACTTTGATAGATCTATTTTCTGCAACATCTTTGAAAACACTTGGCTCCAAGAATTGTTAGTTAATTATGTCGTAGTTATTTCATAGGAAAAACCCCAATTGAATCCTTTAGAACATGAAGCAAAATATGCTCCTTAAAGAGGCAGGTACTCTTTAGAAAGGTACTCAAGTGTTTGGACAAAAGGCAGATTTGTTTTTAGGAGGCTGCATAGACATGCTTTTTTTTACTCATTCTCTTTTCAGGTATCCCTGATTTAGCTGAAGCCACAGTCCTAAAATACCCATAGAGCAGTTGACTGCATATGGCAAATGGTGGTTTTCCTGAAGTGCAGGACTGTCTGAATTTCAGTCAGTACTATTCATGGTTATTAAAGTACTTAGGTAAAGGAAAACAGAACTAAAAGTACAGATGCCAATAGTTTTTATTTAAATTCGAGGATGACTGAAAGTCCAAGGGCAGTCTGCAAATCAGTAAAAAGATTACTAAATCTGAGATATGAAAAGAGAGACAGGTTACTGGAATAGGAGGTGTTTTTCTTGGAAAGGATACAGCGTATGTGTTTGCCTATCTGTCTATTTATAACATGAAACATGACCCAAGCACATTTTTCCTGTGCAACATTTTATTAAGTGTTGCATGGCTTTTGAATACTTGGGTAATGGTGAAATACACTCAAAAGCTGCTATTATGAACTGACCCAGTTTTCTCTCAAACTTGTCAAACCTCTTTATTAACAATAATGATAATTAATAAACCGGTTTGTTGTTCCATCAGGTTTTGAACCTGATTTGAAAAGAAAATGGTGGGGAGTAATTTTTGCTTCACTGAAAGTGCATTTCTGTAGCTCTCCAAGCTATTTTTTCAGAGTTTGATGCAGAAGCAGTGTCTGTTCAAAATTTTTGCTAAATTTATGTCTTAGTACATTTTTGAAGCATTCACTAGAGAAATGGGAGCTCTTCTGTTCTTGTCTGTGACCATTTAACCACTCAAAGGTTATGGGAAAGAACATTAATATGGGATAAAGAGCAATAGAATTTGCAATGAAATCAAAAGAATTTCCCTCAGTGTAGCTGATTAAGTACAGCATCAGGCAGAAAGTTAAGTAAACATACAGTCATATAAAAAAATTAAGATCCTACACTGGGGAAAAGACTTCTTTGGTTCTTCTTATAAAAAGAATTGCTGGATGGCAAGTCTAATTCTCTCAAGAACTTTTTTGCAAACTTTGTGCTCAACATTTGGAACTTATGCTGTCAAGTAGAAAGTCCAACTACGCGCAGCATGAGAGAAACATTTCAGTTTCTATGACAAATGCCACTTGAAAATGGGCTTTGCTTTTAATTTATAACATTGTAAACACACTAGGGGAAACTAGTTTTGATCATTTGCCAAATATTGCACAAGTATTTAGACTAATAAATAGCCTTCTATAACAGGAAGTGTACTGTATATTTTATGTGTTCCCACAATTTTTAAAAGAAAGCCTCATCCCTTCTGTTTCACAGATGTTTATAGAGAAAAATACCCTACACTAGATAAAGTCACATGTATTATTATCCAAAAAGCATTTCAATCATCAGCCAAAAAATTTAGGGAACATTAAGAGTACATTATAAATAAGAGTACATTTTAACTAGAGGATTTTGCCCACTTGCTAGTCTCTCAGACCCCAGGTTAAAGTCTTGTCTTACTGAATAAAATAAGATGTATAGTTAAGAAAATAATCATAGAGTCTAGAATCTCATTATTCTCATTGTGAAAATTACAAAATAAGGCATATTCCAGCTGTAAGGAAAACCGACTGGTCTAATTTCCTATGCCATCATTACAACATGTGGATCAGACCTATGAATATACACTGAACACTGTATTCTGTCTCATATTGCTGTCACCAAAGATATGATATGGATGTAGAGCTAAGGGTTTTGTTTTCTAAACTTTGCACCGTACTCTCCTTTTTGTACCCAAAATGTCTCAGGAAGAAAGTGAGCCCAAAAAACCTCTGTACCTTTTAGGCTTGACAAAAGCTTTCTTACTTATGTTCCCTTACCATTCATCTTGAAGGGCTGATAGTGTGGAAGAAGCAAAAATAATTCCAAACATGTGAAGAACATCTCTACTTGTAACCCTCCAAATTGTGGGGAGGGGCAGGTGGATCTGGCGATGTAGTGTGTGTGGTACATATTAGATCAAGGAATACATGATTACCTTTACTTGGGTTTTCAGAGGACAAAGATGTTCTGTGGTTAACAGAGGTAACTTCAGCTAAATTCTGCAGAAATTTGTTGTGACTTTGGGGAAGTCACAGAACAATATGCAGACTGCTCAACAAGTTCTTGGAATGCATTAGTAATAATGTTTTGGTGCAGACAGAGAAGTATGCAGTAGTGAAAGAGCTTTAAAGTTTCATTCTCACCAAGGAGTTTGAGACTGTTGAGAGTGCAAAGTAAAGTGACTTATGGACCATGACGTGACAGCTGACTTACTTTTTAAAAAGATGGTGCAATGTAGCATGAAATCAGCAAACTGAAAAAAAAGCAGAAATCAGGACATCAAGTCAAAGAAGCAGAAGTTTTAGTAGAACTGGTAAAGCGCTGATAGTAAGGACACAAGGTAGGGAAATGTAGGAAGGGAGTAATTTGCTTAATGATGGATTTCACTGGCACCAAGCAAAGCAAAACATACAGAAGGTAGAAACTAGTTTCATTTATGTAAACATATATGGAGATCTGAGGTAGAAAATGAGTGAGATACATCACTAGGAACAAGAACATCAGCACGGTAAGCCTGGGAAGAGAATTGCTGTGCTGTTACAAGAAAAAGAAGAGGAAATAATGATAGATAACACACACAAAATTCAAAGGTTTTGTATTTTTGGACTAGTATTCTCTAATAACATTAAGACAAGCATGAGGTCAAGACTATATCTGTACAGGACAGCATGAGAATACTTCAGTGAGCTTGATGCTTTCAAATTGGCAGCCACCAAAGTATTTCACCTGTGGATCAATAAAAATTCAAATTGAGGATTGATGAGATTCTTTCTCAAACAATCATCTGAAGTTATCTCAGAATCTGTAGCAGCTATTCTTGAGAAATGGGGTGAAGCCCTAGGGAAAAAAAAAAGAAATAGACTGCTTCTTTTAAAAATGGGAGGCAAACTGAAAAATTATTAATCAATCTATTTGCAAACACTACCAAGTCAGTGAGGAAAGGGGTGAAAATACACAGGAGTTCATCATGAACACATTAATCTATCATACTCTACCACAGCCCCTGTTGGCTATGGGGAAGGGAAGAATAAATAGAATATATTTTCACTATTGTAAGGGTCTTTTTTCTCATATGATAGATGCATACTAAGACAGGGATGTGTGCTCAAGATGAAATTGCTAAACTGGGGATGCAAAAGTACTTACATGAAAATACTTCACAATGAGTCATCAGTTTTTTTATCTAAACAAAACCTGGAGCAAATGGTATTTTTCAGTAGCCTGCAGCTAGTTTCCAATGTTAAATATTTTCAGTAAAACTACAAAACTGTAATAATGTGCTTATTAAATTTGCAGACAATCTGAAACTGAAAGAGACTGTCTAAAGTGAAAGATGTTTAAAACTGAAAATGGTGTTGGCAAAACTGGAAAAAGGATATACAAGTGAATGGATGATCCTCAACAATAAATGCACGACACTTTATTTGGACAAGAATGTTCAATTGCACAATTGTATGATGAGCAGCCACTGCCTCACAACAAGCCTCCATGGATCTGACCTGTGACTTGGTTCACCAGTCAATCATGAGTTAACAAGATCATGATGTTGGAAGACAAGCATATTGAGACATACAAATAGAGGAACAGTTTAAAAGATGCAGAAAGAAATTCTGCATTATTATGACTTTGGATTTTCTCAGTTTTGGACACTACTTTCAAGAAGAACACAAATCAAACCCAAACAATAGCAGAGAACCCAGAACAGGGCCATGAAAAGGAGCTCACCAAACGCAGGACTTACACAAAAAACTGGGAAAATTGAGGTTAATTAACCTGAGAAAAGAACTAAGACTAAGGAGTAATACAGACAAGAATATTCATATACATAAAATGTTGCTGCAAAGATTAAGATTATTAGTGTCCATTCAACGGCGGTAAAATGAGAAGCAATAGGCTTCAACAAAAGCAAGAAAAGCTAGAACTGCACAATATGAACAACTCATGTTAAGAATGTGTTGAAAAGTGCTGGACCAGATCACTTATGATGAGGCCTATGAAGTCTACCTTGCTAAAGGCACCTTAGACAAGGATCTGTCAGGATGTTAGTTTTTGGGAAAGGGGATAAATAGGTCTGTTTCTTGAAGTTCCTTTAGACCAACCTTTGTGCAGTTCTGTAATCTGTCTTTGCCCTAGTTGCTTATCTCAACGAACCTTCTCTGCCTCAATGCATCTATAAAAAGCAGTATTTGCAATGTACTTGGGAATAGTGCTGATCAGATTTCTGTTTTATGAGTACAATAAAAAAAACAATGTTTAGATAATTTTCAAGGAACTCATGCAGTTATCTATAGCTATACAAACTATATGTGCCCCTACTTAGGAAAACAGGCTCAGCTGTACGTGGATTTACCACTGCCAGCAGTATCATAGACTCAGAGAATCACTGAACATCTCAAGCTGGAAGATACACATAAAGATCATTAAGTCCAACTCCCTGTTCACCAGAGAATTACATAAAAATAAACATATGACCAAATGATATGTAGTAGTGGAGATGCCATGGAAGTCACTGGTATGTAAAAAAAGGAATATTCCCAGTCCTTACTAAGAGGGGCAAGATGGTTGTATTTTTGACTGTCTTTCATTAGATGTTAGCATTTTATTCTTATTCCCATCTCCAGTTCATCAAATATTTTTGGTTTTTTTTGTAGTTTATCACTAGTGTTACAAGTAAAAGCTTACAGAGTGAAGTTTAATATCATTGGATGGCATTTTTTTCATAGTGTGTAAAAATACATATAGAGCCATTATGATTTGCTCTGGGTCTGACTTCTGCCACTGCTGAAAATTTACTGTTCCCTTATAATACAGGAAAATGGCAGACAGTAGTTCAGCTATCTCTGCTCCCTGAATGCTTTTTGAATTGTGGTTCTATTCTACATGTTTATTATAATCAGACTTTTTGAAGAGAATATTAGATTTATAAATTATTTTCATTATCTTTTAGAGTTGCTATCACACTCCTACCTAATCAAACACTTATCTCACCTCATTAATTCCTGTTTGAAATGTCAAATCATTGCTACTATTATTTTATTGCAAAGCAATAAGAATTATATTGGTAAGAAAAGCCAATCTCTTTAAAAAGCTTTAGGTCACTGGATGAAAATTTGCCTACATATCTAAGAAGAAACTTGATTTACTTTAAAAATGCAGATAGATAGAAATCTGTGATATCTCATATTTATAATGTGAAAAATCTGTACAGTCTAACAAAGATGTTTTTGAAATATTAATTAGGCTGTAGTAGTAGAAATACATAGGAATTACTTTGGAAAATATAATCCTTAAGACAAGGAATTTGTAATACTTATGACTAGAGATTAATGTTTTTTCTGACCCTTTTCCTTACTTTGATTTCAGATAATGAATGACAGGCACCAGAGTTGGAAAAATCCAGTTGTCACATCTACCATCAATGCAAAAGGACACACTCTTCACTATTTTTCCAGGATAATCTAAAAACTGTCAAATTACTGGATTTTTCAGTTCATACTGTAGCAATTCCCTTACTTTTTTTCAGTGACACAAATCAGATTTTTCCTAATACAATTTAAATACAAGTTTTCTCTTTCTGACTGTACCATGTACCATTGTAAACACAGACCTGCCTAGACTCAGTATCATTCCTTGGTTTTATGAGTCATCCCTTTTCAGTTATGCTACTTTTTAAGGAGCATGGGTTTCTCAGGTTGAGGAATTTAAAATTTCTAAAATTAAGACCTTTTCATGTACTCAGATTAAAGCAGTTAAAATCCACAGTCACTTCCAAATGCAGACAATTGGAATCACATTATGTCTTTTCAGTAACATGATTAATGAGAAAATACACTTAAATTAGCTTAAAGGCAGAGGAGGCAGAAGAAATATTCATAATTCAGATTAAAATGATACACAAAAAACTGAGGAATTTTTTTCCAGGGTGAAATAAAGTAAAACCCTGCCCCTAATGTAGTCATAAGGGATATAGCCTTACAGTTCAGTGGTACCAGGATTTTCACCGTGTTAATACTTGAAACATATTCAATACTTTTAACTTCATCTGAAAACACCGTGGAGGTTTGCTACTATTTTTTTTCATAGAACTGAATGAATAAAAATGTAATCTTTTATGATTATCCAACAATAATCCAGTTTCACTTGTCTGATTTCATTCAAAAATATACGGGGTTTTGTAGAAAAAATTTCCAATGTAGATAAAAACTGAATATATATTCTTTCTGTTTAGTCAGTTAAAAGACAGATTTTTTTTTTTTTTTAGCCAATAATGTGTTGTTGTTTGTCTGCCAAATCTTGTAAAAGGAGTTACTTTCTTTTACTTTCTTTGCAAATCTTTGGAAACTCCTACATATATAAAAGAAAAAAATTCAGTAGCATTATAGCATAACAAAAGTAATAGCCAGCAATTTTAGGGCATAACTGGGGAATTGAATCTGAGCATGCTATGAAACCATTTAGGGGAAAAAAGCATTAGCAAATGCATGTAATTTTGTTTGTGTAATTTGTCATTAAGAAGAGAAAAACAAATATGTCAGAGGTGAAAGTTCAATTTTATGAAAAGTTGTTCCCATATCTTTAGTGCTTATTAGGAGGTAAAATTGCAGGTCTTACAATCAGTTTTGGAATTTTCCTGGGAGAGGGTGAGAAAGTTTCTCTCCCTTCATAATAACAGTCTTGCAGTGGTATTGGGAAATTTTGAGATCAGACTGCATTCACTTCTTTCCATTTGGCCTCATGGAAATCTTGTTACCATGATTCCTGTATACAAGGTATTGTTAGAGAGGCAGACTAAAGCAGGAAAACGTTACCTACAAATTACCTGAGAAATTTCACAAGTCCTTTATGACTGAGAATCCCGGTGCCTCAGACAATTAATTGATCTTACAGATCAACAGAAATTGAGAGTCTGAGTAAGTTTCCTAATTATTTTCCCTCCATCCTTGATGTCTGTCATATAGGTGGCTGTGCCACCTCGAAGCAAAAGGTATTTTCCCCATTTATGTCTGAACTCAGGCAACCTTTCTATGTGAGGACGTGACCTGAACTGATGCTAACAAATCATACTATGTTATTCATATTATTTTTGAGAATCTTGCATAGCTGGAATGAGTAACTTCTTACTTTAGAACACTTCATTGTTCCACCAAGGGGAAGAAAGCATAAATGAATACAGTCTGTACCTTGCTTTGGTCCTCATAGTCAATATATGGAAAATGTAGCTTTAAAAGAGGTTCCAAATATATTTAGCAGATATTTGCATGGATTTAATTACTGCTATGATACTGCCTCAATATTACCATATGGCACCACTTTTCTTGACACACTTGTGTTTTAATATGGCTTATTTCTAAATTTTAGGTCCTTCAAGATGGAAATACTGCAATTTATCCATCTTTTCTTTGACAGAAAGATGAAAAGTCAGAAAAGGCACATCCTTGGCATTCCAGTGATGTCACTAACGAAGTGTAGTACTCTGTAACAAGACATGGAGATGATAACAAGGCTAGCTGGCGTATCTTTCAAGACAATTCATTTCCCACAAAATCAACCTTAGAAATGACTGGGCCATTCAGGTTTCAAATTAGACAAAGTCTGAGGCAGGTATTCACCATGGCAAATCTTAGTCTGAATGGCTACATTTATTACAATTGTAAACTGTTTTATAATGTGTAAACTCTTTTATAATGTGGACAGGGGGACAAATGTAGGCAGCACTGTTGTATAGCATGAAATAGTTTTCTGCTTTTGCTCTTCAAATATGGAAAAGAAACAGTGTGTCTGGATGAATAGCTCTGTGCCAAAGTCAGCCTCCAAGTAGTCAAATGTCTCTCATCTACTCCGCATCCCACACACATGTGTGTGTGGGAATGCTTGTAAATTTAATGAAGTGCTGACTGAAAGAAGTTTATACCTGGCTTCCAATTAAATGCTAATAAGATAAGCTTAGGTAGCATAAACTCGTTGTTATTATGAAGATGGATTATGTTAGCTATCAGCAACCTCTGACTTCACAACTTTATAACATTGCCAATATTTTTTTTCAGTGAGACCCTCCATTGATTCCAGTAGGCTTTGGATTGGTATCTTAGACATGCAGCTGTTGCTAATATAGGGTAAGTATTCAAATACCACGCAAAATGAGTACAAGAAGGGGTTTATAAATTTATCTTGTACAAAAAATCCAACCTCGAGACAGAACAGAAAACGAGGATATCTAGTCCTTTTTGTTAGATCTCCCAGGTCATATGCAGCTGGTTGTTCTCTGTCTATTCAGACCAAATTGCACATTCCAACTATCTCCTGGCTCCACGTTTAGGCAAGATCTGGGCATTTGTACCTCTACTAGAAAAGGGACAGAACAGAAAGGGTCTACATTCTACATCTCCACCTACACCTTTTATGAGGCCTGCCTGTATGATGTATCTTTAATGTAAGCACTTTGCCTCTGTTACTCTGTACAAACAGTATGTTCATCAGTTATCTTAGATGCAAAAAGTGAACTTTACTGCTAAATTTTTCAAGAAGTGAGCTGGGTATCATGATAGAGAATATTTCAACACCCAATTTTTATGACACCTAGGTGCACTGCTGGGCTCTGCAGGCTTTTGGAACCTCCATGAGGAAAGGTGGACATTTTTAGACTGGGATAGCCAAAAAAAGCAATGTGAGCAGCAAACAATCTAAGCTAGCCAATAGAGGAATTCTGAGGGAAACAATGTATTTTAAACACTTTATCCTATCCACAAAGCTGTTTAGTCCTATTATGAATAAACAAATTGCTTTGCCACTTACTGGTATTTGAACAACTATATTCAGAAGGCTGCAGCAAATCCTTAATTTTTTTTTTTTCAAAATTGCTGTCTTCAAATTGTTAGCAATTATCTGTTTCTCACCTTTGTTGCTAGTTTTCTATTAGCAAAAGCATAACAGCTGGTTACATTCTATGGTGGGAATGGGAATGTAGCTCACTTGGTGCCATTGAGCATCTTGTAAGTGCATTTTTACTCAAAGACATACTGTAACTGACAAGTCTGACAGACCACATAATACAGCCAGTAAGAAGTTTCAGCCAACACATGTAATTGAAGACTTGGATACAGTAAAAATGACTAAAAAGAGATGCAAAATCGGATCTCAGAGAAATGTCATTTCGTGAACATACCAACATTAATTGGAATAAATCTTTAAATGGTACTTCAATTAACTTTTTCAGTAATGAATAAAGAGTATATGTACCAACTCTTAATTAAAACGTTTTTATTTTGCAATCGTTAACATTAAAAAAACTCACCAATCTTCACTTCTTGTTCACTATTGTGTCTATTTTGTGTACTTCTGCTTTGGTATATGTAATAGTTCAAGGTTGGTTTTATGATACACTTGTACACGTATTTCACACACAACTCTAAAAACATCACTCTGTACTTGAAAGAGAAACTTCCTCTAACATACTTCAGTAATAAATCAACTTAATCTTTATGTATCCCTGTGTACTTTTTCCTTTTAGCTTGTTACCTAAGCTTTGCTATTTGAACAATGATTTTCTTCTTCTCTAGTCCATTTTTTTAAAAATATTTGATCGTGTCATGAAGTTCTAACTGAATTTGTGACATCAGTCACTTCCATGGCAACAGACAGATGCTTTAAATGCAGGATTATGATGAATTCAACACAGCATTGAGTAAAAGGGAAACAAGACCATGAGCAAGAAAGATTTCATTAGATTCAATGAATGGTCTTCTGTTAAAAAAGTGAAGAAAGGAATATAAATGCTGAATACACTTCCATTTTTTAGCATTACAGTTCTGTGCGATAGTCCATATACTGTGGTTATTTTTTTCAGATGTTCACAATATTTGATGTAACCTCCGTGGAACTCAGATATTGCCAAAAATTTCAGACACATTCATTAGTCTTATTCTTGCATATTTAACTCAAGACATGGTGAGTTTTCATGACTTCTCGCAGTGCTACATACGCTCAGTAGAGGTAGTAGACTCTCATCACCTCTGAAAATCATGCTTGGAACATTTCAGACTTAACTTTAAAAAACTGGAAGACAGGCAACTGTTGGGAAATACAGCTGTAGATTAATTTGTCTTAGTAAGTTTATGTTAAGAAATTCTACATGTTTAACATAATAAGTCAAAAAAACCACTTATTTAAAAAAATATTTTTAGTCCAGCACAATCCAATTTATTTAATGGAAAAAAAAAAGCTCTGCCTTCTGTAAATGGCACTCCTTGTAACTGAATTCTGTTATTATGAAGCACCTTGAGCATAATACAGATACACACATGGATGTAGATTTCTATTGGGTCAAAATCCCAGTCTTTGTTTTCCAGACTAAAGAGCTACAAGATGCTTAAGAAATTTTACAAAAAATCTCATTCCAAGGTCAAAACCAACTTCAGTGGTTCCATCTTGTTCCCACTTCATCCTACAGTGCATACAATTTATACTGACAAGGCTCATAGTAACACTGAGGACCCAGAAACTGTGGTGGTATCAAAACAACAAAGAAAACGATATAAGTTTTATTCTGTGGTGAAGCTGTGGTATTCCAAGCTTCTGTGCTGTGGGTACTGGAAGGATTGTCTAGTCCTGCTCTGCTCAAGATGCATGAATTCAGAGAAGTATGGCATACTCCTTGTGAGCTTTACTGGCAGAGGGTGCCCAGTTGAGATAGCAGAAAGATGCCAAGGATGTTCAATACGCCCTTTTCAAAAAAATATCAATCTTAAGTCATAATTAGAGTCTGATTAATACATGGATTACAAATAATACTTCGAACTGTCTCAATATACTCCGTTGTACTAAATACATATTCCAGTCCTCACAGTTCTAGTTCTTCTGAACATTTTGGGAACTTTTTTCACTAAGTAGTTTTAAAATATTGTTTCAGAACATGGAGATGCCTCATTCTTGTTCATACTTTTACTTTTTTCACCTATTGGTAGACTGCATCTTCCACAGGAAAATAGCATGTTTGAAAGACTTTGATGAAGAGGAAAACTGTATTCTTAACTTTTTTTCAGGTACACTGTTGAAACTGTACATATGCTGCAAAGTTACTGGTTATAGGCCATTTCTGAAGCAGAAGGCTGTGGGCAATATTAGTTTAACATATTGGCCTAGTCTTGGAAATTTGATTTATATTTTTTTAAGTCTTTGACATGGTATATTGTGTTCTGCTCAGCAGGTAAAACATACTTCACCAGGCATAAGGGAACAGGATTATAATTTCACCTTCCAGACATATAGTGACATACACAAAAAGATATCTTGAAAGAAAATATTGACCATGACTTTGCAAATAGGTTATATTTTTTTTGTATATATATTCTCTTTAATTGATGTTTAATTTTAAAGAATTGCAAAAATTGATTCCTACATGAGCTCCTATTTTTAAGGATCAACAAAAACTATTCCTTAAGGATGCTAAGAAATGCTAAGAAATTAGAAGTCTGAAAAATGCTGTGTTGGAAGTAGCTGTTCACTGGCATTGGTGAATAACTCTGTATTGAGTCTGTGACCAGGCACATAAGAGCATGCTAGCCACTTAGCTCATCTTTTTCTTTTGTTTTCATATACCAATTGCCAGGTTCATTGTTCTTGATCTTAAGGATCCTGCTTTTTCACATAGACAAGTGACTTACACTGGGGTGATTAAACAGAAGTAAGGTTGTGATGAATCCATTTTGACAAAACAGAGTCCTTAGCTTATGTAGTTTCCCAATTCATCTCTTCTTGAATCCACATGAGATGTGAAGACTGTGATTATTTAACCTTTGCTTTCTCCTGGAAATTCGGGTCATAAGGACATGCAGATTCTTTGTGACATTAGAAGAATTCTATATAGGAGTGAATAGGCTTTCACTGAAAATGCTTATTCAACTTATCAGAGTACCTTAATTGCATCAGTATGTAAAGAATAAAGAAAGCAGGAAAATATAGTTAAGGCTAGAATGTAAAAGTTAATCTAGTCTCATGAAATTGAATAGAAGACCAAAAAAGATTCCAACATTTTCCCCATGAAAATCAATGTGCAGCATTTCTTAGAAAGAATGCAATATATTCAGTAAAACTTTGCACAACATACTGTTAATCATAAAAGACTGAAAGGGAAAGGTAAAGAACATAAATACATTTTACATCGTAACAGCTTACATTTCTAGAGTGACTGGTGATCATATTTTTCAAGCAGTAACTATGCAATTATCTTCTTTTAAAATGCTGCAGGTTTTAGCAAGAAAGTGAACAATACCTTAAACTTCATGTATTATCTGCAGTCCATTGACTGTAAGCTGAGTTTTGTGTTTAGACAAATGCCCCCTCCCCCCCAAAAAATAGCTGAACGGAAGGGAAATGTAATTATGCTATTCAGAAATGTAACATACATCTTAACTCTTGGCTTGCTCATGAAGAGTAACAAAGAATTGCAACTAACAGTAGCGTAGTGTTTCTCACTCTTCTGTTACATTTTTTACATTACTTGAGCATAAAAGACCAGCCTCCTCTTAGCTCCTCACAGTGAGCTGGCTTTCATGACAAATGTATTGCCTTCAAACAGAGCAGAGGTTCTTGACAACTTCTTTTCACTAGAAATCACATTAGAAGAGGACAGAAGTACTAAAATATTTTTCGTCTCCTGATTGTAATGGTAACAGAAATTCTAGATTTGTTTCATTGAGAGTTCTACTGAAATGTTCTTTATTACTTTAATTAAAAAACTTTTAAACAAAATGTTATTCAAATGAATTCGCCTTTTATTTCACCAAATGCTTGCATAGTTGAAAACCTAATTCTCTGCATTTAGATACTCTTTAGATAAAGATAGCAATTCTTTGCTCTAAAATGCTTCCTTCTGTGGGCTAATACCTAGTTCTATTTCATCCTTCTCGATATCACAGATTTGACAGGATTGTTTTACTGCCTCCTTAGCAGCAGCCCTGATGGCTTTTTACCACACAGATAAAAGTACTCTGATAAAATTGGGAAATCCATTTTCTACTAGAATTTAACGTCAAATACCTTAAATCAAATGCTGATTACATTAGTTGTGTTCTCCCTGGTTTCTGTGCTTCTTGTGCAGCTTTTACTGGCCCATCTATACCACGGGATAGCTTGCCCTGCATGTTGCCAAAGCAAAGATTCAGGCAGAGTTAACATCACTGTTGGCTCTGGAGTTCTTCAGAAGGATGCAGTTAGGGAAGGGGAGTATTGCTTCAGACAGGGTTCATTCACTGTAAGAAAAGTATTCAATGATGTTAGAGTTGGTTTGCAGTTTGCCTGAATGCATAGTTATTTAGCCGGATTGGTAAATTTCTGATGTGTTGAACTACTTTAAAAACACAAGAAAGCTTTTTAAAAGCTTTGGCAAAAGGAGACACATCAGCATGCACATACTTGGGAGTTGTAACTAGACACAAATATATCAATTTTTAAGAATCTTCACTGTCTGTAAATTCTCTGTTTTCAATATCTGTGTTTATATCTAACTTCATAAATACCTTTATTTCATGTCCTTTTGGGATAAACTGTGCACCCTGCCTGAAAATAAAGCATTCTATACATTTTATTTAATAAATATCTGCTCAATTCCAGTTTTAAGTACCTAAGGGCCTCCCTAGCCTCTGATCTTCCAGTATTACAGAGCTCTATCCCTGTGGCTGCTAGTGCCAATTTACCCATGGAAGAGGCCTTGCTCAGCATGTTTGTGTTCCTGTAATTGTTTTAGCATTATGTCTTGTTTGCAATCTGAAGAGAATGGGCAGACAGTTTTGGCAAGTAGGATTTTAAGAAGTCCCTGTAATTGGCTCACATATGCCATGCACTTTTCCACTATATCAGTCCAATGCAGCTGTCTCCATTTTCAAGATGAAGGAGTACATGCACAAATAAATGGGGCTGACATTAATTCAAAGCCAGAATCTGCTCTGTGCTCCAAGACATGAGTGACACATAGGTACAGTTCTCAATAACATGTGCTGGAGCCAGGTAACAAGTGTCAGGCAAGCAAGCTTGTAAGTGTAGCCAAGCAGACTAAGTTTAGTGAGAGAAATTCCTGAAGAGAAAAAGTAAGCTGCAAAAACATCTTGTATCTTGGCATTACAGTCTTAAAGCTGCACTGAGAAGAAAGAAAATAGACAATCTAAGGAAACAGCTGCCTGCAAAACATATTGAATAGGCTCAGCGCCAAAAAGGGAACATGCTGTGTGTGCTATATGCTTACTAATAATAAATACATAGCAACAAGGGTTATGTCTTCATCAGTACCAGTGTTAAAAGATCAAAAAGGTATTACAAAAAGTTAAAAACCAAGATTGGAAAGGCAAGTGTACTAACTGCATAACACAATAACCAGAAAAATCCTGCTGCTAATAAAAAGCAAATATGTGAAAACTAGAAGAGACAAATGCTTCTGGTGGGTGGTGTGAAATTGAAACAACCTTTACAAACCAACTTAGAGGATGGGTAGCTGATGGATCTCACTCTCAAATATCACAGTCCCTTTACAGAGGCAATTACTTTTCAATTTGCAAGAAAGACAAAGGACTTAGTTTGAAAAGCCAAAATTGGGTGCTACATCTTTCCTCTAAAATATGTTCCCTTTTCACTTTATCAATTGACACTGATATGCTCATCCAGAGAAAATGAAACTATTTGTTTCACCTCATCTACATGCATCAATGTGAGAAAATTAAAGCAACTTAGAACTAGCTGAGATTCCTTGTCCATATTCCTGCTTCACTGTATATACTGTCTGAACCCTTTCATTGTTCACTGTAAAACTGCATATTATATAAATACACATGCAATTATTTTTCTGTTTCATTTCAAACTATTTATTAGCATTTTTACTGGCACTAGATCCCTAACTGAACATCCATAAGTAGTTTCATGCCCTTTAATTTTAGGTACTTCATTTAGATCTAAAATTTAGAGACCACATGCTTCAGTTATACCTAATTAACAGTGAGATTGTTCCTCTAGAAAATGAACCATGGCAGGTGCCTTGCACCGAAGCATGCAGAATACTATTGTAAAGAAACTTCTCTCCACAAATCACATAAACAGTCTCCCAATTTATGCACCTCTGCACTGTGCTGTGTAAGTTGCAACAGTATTGTTCTAACCCCAAGCCCCAACACACCCCTTCAGACTATATTATCAAACAAAAGCTGTAAGCTAAGCTACAAAAAGGGCTGCACATTTCACCTTTCTGTTTCAGTGCTGTACACTGTGAGAACCTGCAACCTGATGTAAATGGCCTTTCCAAAGCAAGTCCAAATGTAACATTAAATAGGATGAAGGATCTTCAAGTGTTTCCCCTTGGATCAGATTATGACCGAGGTACCATATTAAAAGTTACAGCTGAGTGCAGAGAATTTGCTGAGCTACTCTCCATCTACACTGGTTCTATTTTCATTCATACTAACACTGCTTCTGTGGACAAAAGGGAAGTTGAGTCAAGGTTTATTAAAATAAATGTATTTTACCCATCACCAAGTATCAATATTTGGATTTCTGTGTGTAGCAGCAATCAGGCTACCAAGCAGTGTGATGTGTTATTTAGGTAGTAACTTACAATTGTCTTCCAGATGCTCCACTTTTTTAAAATTGGAAATATCTTTAAATAATAATCTCCATGTCAACATAGTTTACCTTTCCATGTACTACTTCGACCCCAAAGCTGTGTTCTAGAAGTAAACAACATTGAAAAAAGCAGAGAACAAGAGAACATGGAAAACTTTGCTTTAATCTGAGTCCTGAATTATGCTTTCATGTCAGGGAATGGGAGGAATTGAATATACAGTATTACAAAATGCAGTGTAGTATTAAATGACCACAATAAAACACACATATATGCATAACATATCATGCAGTTTTACACATTAATAGAGGAAAAAGAAGTAGAAATTAAACTTTCTTTTCACTTCTTACACAAAGAAAGTAAAATCAGACAGTGGCATGTAAAAGAAAATTGCATTTCTAAAATTCTTCATTTTAAAAATGACTGGGTGTTTCTACAATGGAAATGAATCTCTTGGCTTGACTGCACTTACTGACCTCTGCTCAGAAAAGTGTTCGCTAGACCTTCAGTCTGGGAACCACTGCATATGACCAAACATCTGCCTTCAGCTTCAAGGCAACATTGCAATGCTGCAGTGAATCCAGTTCTGCTTTTAATGCCTTTTTATCTTCTCCTGTGTCTTTTAGAATAGTGCTGCCTCTCTGTTTCTATTGATGCAATTGGATATGATGTTTCAAAATTCCTTCTCATAAACTAAAATGTTCTTCAACTGCAAACAAAATTTCTTTATTTCTTTCTACTGGAAGTCTTTAGCATACTGCGGGCTCTACTGGAAAGGCCTGTGAATCACAAGCTATCACCCTGTTTAAATAGTAAAACATAATAAATGCAAAGCGATAGTCTGCCTATTCCTCCCCCTGCACACACATATGCCCTTCATGGTGCTCCAAAGGAACAAATAGGACATTATTTTTAGACTTTCGTTTCTCCAGAAGGAAGGTATGGAGGAGCTGCTGAGCAACCGCATGAAGGAATGCAGCAGCTAGTTTTCCAAAACAACAACCAAAACGGCTCCATCTGAGTCTCTGCTCAGAAGCAGTACAGTTTTATTCCCCTGATTAACTAACACTGAATTATGAAAATGACAGGGGGTGGCTCAAAGGCATGCTTTCAGGTCTCAAGGCCTAATTTGAAGGAAAAAACCTTGAAGAAGACAAAGTTCACAGCTTTTAAGAGCCTCATTACTGACCTACATTAACTACAGTTATAACAACCTTTCCCAGGTCCTGGGTAAAGAATCAAGTCAACTTCTTCTATATCTAATGCATATACTGTCTCAACTAAATTGTTAGGGTATTGACACATGGATTGCTAAAATTTCAACGGTTTTGAAACAGGTCATAGCAGTCTTGAATCATGTGAATTTAGAACAAAACATAGCAATTACCTCCTACGTCCATTGTTACTGCTTTTATTGTTTGACTTGTTTCATGCTGGTATGTCTGTTGGTGTGCATGGAGGGCAAGCAGACACCATGGCGGTGTTGCTTGACCTAAACCCAGCTCTAAACACCAAGGCATATTAATTTGATCCTTAGTTTTGCAACACAACGGTAATTCTGAGTGCCCCAAAATAGTAGGATGGCCAATCCAAGCAGCCTTTTATTGCAGCATACAGAACCATGTGCTGCCTGGTTTCTGTTATTGACCATAGCTCCTTTATTTGTTCAGTACCAATGCCACGACAAGGCCTGGCCACGGCTGTGATGTGGGGGAAGAAGCAAGTGCTGCAGAGTTCATGAGTGTTCATTCTGGTGCCACCACACACAGCACAACAGAGCCTGAGCATGTTGCCTTTAAGGTGGGATGTTCTCAAGTTCACTGCAAATAAACATGTTGCACAACTTCCACCAGTATCATGAAGCCCTGATGAAGCTAAACATCTGCTTTTACCAGTGAGAAATTTGTCCATGTAACTCATGTATTTCAAGCTGTGTGAGAGAATCACAGAATCATAAAATGTCAGCAGGTTGGAATGGACTTTTAAAGATCCTCCTGTCCCAACCCCCTTCCCATGCTACAGGCAGAGACATCTCCCGCTAGACCAGGTTACTCAAGGCCTTATTCAACTTCAACATTGTGAGGGCTGGGGCACCCACAGCTTCTCTGGGCAATCTATTCCAGTGTCTCATCCACTGTCACAGTAAAGAATTTCTTCCCAAAATCTCGCCTAAATTTCCCATCTTAATTTGTACCCATTACTGCTTGTCCTATCACCACAGTTCCGGATGAACTTCCCTTCAGATACTGGAAGGTTGCTATGGGGTCTCTACACAACGTTCTCTTCTTCAGGCTGAACAGCCTCAACTTCGTCAGCCTGTCTTTGTAGAGAAGGTGCTCCAGCCCCCTTATCAACTTCATGGCCTCCTCTGGACCTCCTCCATCAGTTTCACGTCCTTCTTCTGTTGGGGACCCCAGAGCTGGATGCAGTGTTCCAGGTGGGGTCTCACCAGAGCAGAGCAGAGGGGCAGAATCCCCTCTCTCGCCCTGCTGCCCACGCTGCTTTGGATGCGGCCCAAGGATGTGGCTGGTTTCCTGTCAAGTCTCAATCTCCCGTGGCGAGCCTTTTCTTGACACGAGCATCAGCCGCGATGGGGCCGCCGCAGGAGCCGAGCCCGGCCGGGCCGAGCCGTCCCCTCCCCGCGGCCCCGGGCGGCGGCGGCGGCGGCGCGGGGAGGGGGGAGCGGCGCCCCGTGCGTGCCGCAGCCGGTCACGTGGGCGGCGGCACCGGAGCCGGGGCCGCGAGAGGCTGAAGCGGCGCCGGCAGCAGCCATGGCGGCGGCGGCGCTGGGCGGGCTCGGCCTCCTGCGCGCCCGGCTCAGGCTCGCAGCCGCAGCCGCCACGACCTCCGCCGCCCTCGGCCGAACTGGCCACTGCGCGCCCCCGCTGTGGAGGGGCGCCACCGCCGCCGCTCTCCCCTCGGCCGGGAGGAGCTACGGCTCCCAGGCGAAGGAAGAGGAGGAGCTGCGCGTCCGGTACCTGGATGATGAGCACAAAGGTAACGAGGGGAAGGAGGCTCTGCACTCGGTGTCCCGGCCTGGCCGGGGTGACCCCTGCGGGGCAGGGAGAGGGCGTCCCTCGGGGAGCAGCCCGGCTGCGATGGGCGGGAAGAGAGCGGCGGCTCCTCCTTCTCCTTGTCACCGCGGCCGAGGTTGCGTCGCGGGGTGCTGGGAGCTGCCGGTGTGGCAGTGGCAGAACTGGGTCAGCTTGGTCCCTCTTGGCTCTTCAGAGGATCGTAGAACGGTTTGGGTTGCGACCTTGAAGACTGCCTGGTTCCAACTCCTCTGCCATGAGCAGGGACACCTCGTACTAGACTAGGTTTGCTGAGAGCCCTGTCCAACCTGTCCTTGAACACCTCCAGGGATGGGGCATCCATAGCTTCTCTGGGCAACCTATTCCAGTGCCTCACCACTCTCACAGTAAAGCTTTTCCTCCTATTATCTAATCTAGACCTACTCTCTTTCAATTTGAACCCATTCCACCGTGTCCTGTAACTACATACCCTTGTAAATAGTCTTGCCTCATCTTTCTTGTAGGTTCCCTTCACGTACTGGAAGGCTGCAATTAGGTCACTTCAAAGCCTTGTCTTTTCTACACTGAAGAGTTCCAGTTCTGTCAGCGTTTCTTTATAGTAGAGGTGTGCCATTCTTTGTAGGAGAGGTGGCCTCCTCTGGACTCTCTCCAACAGGTCCCTGTCCTTCCTGTGCTGGGACCCCAGAGCTGGATGCAGTGTTCCAGGTGGGGTCTCACCAGAGCAGAGCAGAGGGGCAGAATCCCCTCCCTCCCCTGCTGCCCACGCTGCTTTGGATGCAGCCCAGGACACGTTTGGCTCTCTGGGCTGTGAGTGCACATGGCTGGGTCATGTCCATCCTCTCATCCACCAGCACCCCCAAGTCCTTCTCCCCAGGGCTGCTCTCCATTTGTTCATCCTCCTGCCTCTGTTGGTACCAGAGGTACCCAACCCAATTGCAGCACCTTGCACTTGATCTTGTTAAAGCTCATGAGGTTCACACAGGCCCACTTCATGAGCTTGTCTAGGTTGCTGTGGGTGACATCCTGTCCTCGAGGTGTTTCAACAGCATCATGCCTGTTTTCCAGAGTACTGCAGCATATGTACTGTGTTTGTGAGGTACACCTCTCTGAGTTGGCATCTGTTGGCCACTCTGATTTGAGAAAATGAAGTTTAGCAACAAATTGCTAGAGTCATGCTGCTTCCCACATCAGTTTTGTGCTTGTGTGCAGGGGGCAGAGAAAGGCACAGAACTTATACCGACGTTTTCTGTGCTGGAAGGTATGGCTTCAGTATTCTCTGATCACATGCCACTTTCCTAATAACCATTTCATCCTCCTCCTTGCTTCTAGTGTTGTCAACTACTACTCACCTTGACTCGACTATACCAAGAGTCTTATTTTAACTCACCTGGTTAAAAAAAGAAAGAAAATCTGTCGCCCTTAATGACTTGCAGTTAGTGTATCACAGCACAGACACTTTGTACTTCCTCTTCTGATCTGGTGCTCACCAGATTTGGAGGTGTTCCACTTCCTTTGGTGTTTGTCACTTCCTTGCCAGGAAGGGAATGCAGCAGGGCTAGGAATGGTGGAGAATTGCGTGCAAGCTCTGTTCCTGAGGATTTACTTTATAGCCATGATGTTAAACCTGCTTTTATGGAGAGGGCCATAGCATAGAGTTTTGACCATCTGCAGCACATGAATCTCTTTATATGGAGAATATATCTTGGAACCAAGATGCACAGTTTAGTTTATGTCTTTGAGCATCTTAACTCAGCTATTTCAGACCTGTTGCCAGTTCAGGCAAATGCCCATGAGTTGAGTTTGTCTGTACATAGATTTGTATACATGTACAGAGAGGTAACTTTAAAACTTCGAATTTTAGTATGAGGCTTAGAAGATGATTCCTTTTTTTCAAGGACTGTTGCTGTGCTTTCATCTGAGGGCAGGTTTTTGTCATTATTTAGGGTTGATAGTAAAGATGATCTAATCTGATCCTGAAATCATCTTCTTCTGTCTTAGTTGTAGTTCTGTTCCCAAGTCTTTCCACTTCGTTTAAAATGTACTACTTTAGTCCTGTTTTTCCAGCCAACTGTGGAACTTCTTATTAGTTCTAAACTTCCGTTCAGATTTTTTTGGGGATTATTTTAAGTCAAGGAAGAGACAAGACAGGAGCAATAAAGAGTTTTTAAAATGTTAGAAGAGCGTTTTTCCTTGTTTCTTTTGTGCTCTACCAAAAAGTTGTAGAAAATATCATGATCTTATATAGTACTCAACTTTTATTTCTGTTATTACACAACAAACATAGAATTAGACAGTGTGTTCCAGCTGTTGAATCAGCTAGGAGTCATTGTTTTTGTAATGTTATGAAGGTGTTTTGTACTGAATATGCAGCCAAACATGGAGAAAGTATTTGTAATGTTAAAGCAACTGTCACTATCGTAAGAAAGGATTCTATCGGTGTATTTTTAATTAATGTATTCTCTTCAGCAGAAGGAATTTTCTTTGGTATTGACTTTCAGGAGGACACAGAAGCAAACACTGTTCGTTACAAAAAGATAATAACAAGGATCTAGAAGTAGGCCAGAAGGAGACATAAACTTCATATGCCTTCTTCAGCAGCACAAAGAGCAGGCAACATTTCCACAAAAGAAACATGGCTCTGCTTCCTCCCTGTAGTGCTACCACACACCCTTCTCCTCGCCTTGTATGCCAAGTTCATTTATATTTATCATCTTACAGTATGTAATATCCCTGCTGAATGAGTCCACCAGCTCTATAAACACCCCTGCTGTCTTTCTTGCTCTTTTCTACCCTGCCACTGACCTACCATTTCATGTTACAGACTTTCCCACATGGTACTCTGGTGTCCCCGTGGCCTCAAAACGCTCTCCCATTACATTCTTCTTGACTCCACGCACGGTCAGACCCTGTTCTCTGACTACCTTTTGCAGCACACGCGTGCTTGTTGATGCTGTGGTTGTGCTCCTGCACATGCCTAGTGTTTCCATGTAGCTCAGAGAAGGATGTATTGTGAATACTGGGGAGGAAGGAAAACTGGCTGTACCTGCCTCATGTACAGGCACATGTCTTGTAGCACTAGACAAATCTTTGCCTGTAGGCAAAGTAGCAAACTGTTCTGCTTCATATAACTTCCATGTGATCTGTATACCCCAGGTCTTGGGAAGTTGCTAAACATAAACTAAAATAAGATTATATTTGCAAAGGCTAGTTATTGAAATTTTAATTCAAGTCTTTCCGGCTTCCAAATTTGACCTGAACTAGAATACAAATGGAGTGAGATTTTTGAAGAATGTGATTGAAAAATACCTGTATATGCTGCACATGTTGCAACTTGTGAAGCTCTTAGTGTCAGTTTTCTGTGAGTAAAGGTGACTGTCAGTGTCTTAGTATTTTTTAATTAAGTATATATCTTTTACTTTATTTGAGATTCTATTTGATCATCACTAGGGCTGAATTGTTTTATAGCTGTTGACATTTCAGAATTCTTAGCCAAGTTGCATTAGTGATCCCATTACAAATTTAAATGAACTTAATGCTTTTGATTTTTAAGTTATAGGTGCAATTGGGAGAAATACCTTTCTAGTCTTGACTCCAGTGTTGCAATGTCACGTGCTGAAATGTGATATAAATATTTATAAAATTTAGATTTTACACTAGAATGACTTCTTATGATCAAATTTCTCAGCTGTTTTTAGTTCAGTTTAGAGGAAGACAGCTTTGGTCTTCATCGGTTAGAATTTTAATGTACATGGAATGGGCAAAAGCAAATATGGTTTTGGTTGAAGTTCGCTCAGAGGTTGGAAACTGATAGCTAGCTGATAAATAGGAAAAAACTTTCCCTTCTTTTGCTATGTTTAAAGCGGGGCTGACTAGGTGACATCTACTAATTTAAGAAGTTCAGAAAAGAGTTAAAGCAGAATTTAGAGATGAAACAGGTGCAGATAGGGGATTTTGAAGAGTGTTTTGGTACTTTTATAAAGTACTGGTTAGTGCACATCTGTGTAATTTTTCACTTAAATACTTCTTGATAAGATGATTAATGAAAGCCAGCAGAATTGTGCATGATATATTCACCATATGTTCTTGTTTTGCTTAAGAAACTACTCTAGAATAATAAACTTCTAAGTCCAATTGTCTGCCTTGGTTTATCTGAGTAGTTAAGTGAAACAAGTTAAAAATAACTTACTTTGATTCTCCTTCCATTTTTCAAAGCCTAATTCAGACTTTTTAAAATGTTTTTTTTAATTATGGAAAATTACATTTGTGTGAGTGTGTATTTAATGCAAATAAATAATAGTAAAATAAAAATAAATGTTAAAAAATTCTGCAAGTACTTTATTTGCAGATGTAGTGACTCTTCTGAACACTTGACAAAATTACTGATATGGGTTTAAAAACAAGATTTGTTTTTAAGTAACCATTTAAATGGGTTTCTACCAAACATTGAGGATGAATGTTTTGATCCCTAAAAAGTACAACATGAAAGAGATAACAACCATTATAGAAAGTAAGATTTCCTGTGTGCTGGTCCAAGCAGTAGTTAAACCAGTATCTAACCTCTTTACTATATTCAAGTATTAAATTTAGTGGATGCTATGAAATCAGTATGTTTCTGGGAATTTACAGATATTTTGAAGCTATCTTCCAGATACGTATGTATCTTTATTTCACTAAAAGGCATTTTTTGCTTTTATTATGCATGACTTTCTTTTTTTTTCCTCTTGAACATTGAGAATTATACCACAGGCAGCTTTCTCTTTTAACATGGGCAACTTGCAAGTAGAGAACATATTGTACATTTGTATATGCTTTGCCTCTAATGGTGGGCTGGGAAAGTAGTATATAGGAATATTGCTGCTTACATTAGACAACACTGGGAATCATTGTCTCTTGGAGATCCTAGCCAGTTAAGATGAAGTTAGTTTTCAGTATGCAGATGCAGATTTTAATGGATGCACATTATGTGCTGAAGTGTGTCCCAGAAATAATGTGGGGATGACTTCCAGGAAAAACTATCAGATTAATATTGAGTTTAGCATATGTGAATGCTTATTCCTTCTTAGTATATCTGTCATGTTTTTGATACCATACAGATACACCAGCAAAGCTACTACTACTACTACCACTAATTTCTACTTATTTTTATTAATGACTACTTTTTAATACCTTTTCTTTTACAAGTAGATTTTTCCAACAGTTTATTTTAAAGCATTTGGGAAAGCACGTGTGTGTGTGTGTGTGTGCTTCAGCAAGAACGAACCATGGCTAAATGCTTCAGATGACAATGTAACAAGTGTTACTGAAAAGTTGCATCAGTCAGGTCAAGTCCCAGGTGACTGGAAAAGGGGAAACATTGTACCTATCTTTAAAAGGGGCAGAAAGCTGGGGCCTGGGAACTACTGACCCATCAGCCTCACCTCACCTCTGTGCCTGGAAGAGTTACGGTACAGATCATCTTGGAAGCTCTGCTAAGGCACATGGAGGACAGGGAAGTGATTCAAGACAGCCAGCATGGCTTCACCGAGGACAAGTCCTGCCTGACCAGCCCAGTGGCCTTCTATGATAGAGTGACTCCATCAGTGGTCAAGGGAATGGCTACAGATGTCATTTATCTGGACTTCTGGAAAGCCTTTTACAGAGTTCCCCACAACATCCTTTTTTCTAAACTGGAGAGAGATGGATTCAGTGGGTGAACTGTTCAGTGGATGAGAAATTGGTTGGTTGGTGACATCCAGAGTGCAGTGGTCAATGGCTCAGGTCCTGATGGATGCCAGTGACAAGTGATGTGCCTCAGGGGCCTGTACTGGGACCAGTGTGATTTAGTATGTTCACTGATGACATAGATGAAGGGATTGAGTTCACCTTCAGCAAATTTTTAGATGACACCAAGCAGGGTGCAGTTGACACACCTGATGGATGGAATGGCATCCAGAGGGATGTGAACAGGTTCAAGAACTGGATCCTTGGGAATCTCATGAGATTTAACAAAAGATCAAGTGCAAGGTGCTGCACCAAGGTGCTGCACCAAGGTGCTGCAGAGCAAGCTCCGGTATCAGCACAGGCTGGGGGATGAACAGATGGAGAGCAGCCCTGGGGAGAAGGACTTGGGGGTGCTGGTGGGTGAGAGGCTGGACATGACCCAGCCATGTGCACTCACAGCCCAGAGAGCCAAACGTGTCCTGGGCTGCATCCAAAGCAGCGTGGGCAGCAGGGGAGGGAGGGGATTCTGCCCCACTGCTCTGCTCTGGTGAGACCCCACCTGGAACACTGCATCCAGCTCTGGGGTCCCAGTACAGGAAGGACAGGGACCTGTTGGAGTGGGTACAGAGGAATCATGAATATGATTAGAGGGATGGAGCACCTCTCCTGTGAGAAAAGTCTGAGGGAACTGGGATTGTTCAGCCTGAAGATTAGGCTTTGGGGTGGCCTTACTGTCACATTCCAGTACGTGAAGGGAACCTAGAAGAAATCTGGAGAGGAACTTTTTACAATGCCTTATAGTGATGGGACAAGGTCTTTAAACTGAAAGAGAGCAGGTTTAGATTAGATATTAAGATTAAATTCTTTACTGTTAGGGACTGAAACTGGTTGCCCAGAGAAGCTGTGGATATCCCATCCCTGGAGGTGTTCAAGGCCAGGTTAGATGGTGCTCTGGACAACCTGGTCTAGTGCAAGGTGTCCCTGCAGGGGGCTTGGAACTAGATGATCTTTAATGTCCCTTCCATCCTCAGGATGCTCAGGTCCTGTAGTAATGGCATATCAGAACAAAACTGATTCAAATGTGATTGCAAGGAATGTCTTTTGTATATGTCACTGCAATATGTTGGTGTTCCTTGCAAACCATTTATACTTTCCTCTTGCAATTCTTAATATTTTTTTTCTTACTTAAAAGAGAACAGCTGCGTGGGTGCCATCTTTATCTTTTACTTCTGTAGAAAGAAGCAGAAGTGGTGGTTTTATGTCTTGATACAGCACTGCTAAGATAAATCGACTTGTATGATCCGTCTTCAGGGATCATTTATTTGTGGCAAAGATATTTAAAGTGCTTTAATGTTAACTGGAACTTCCTTCTGAATACACTATTGGTGGTGGTGGAGTAGCAGTCTTTGGGCTCCAGTGGGGAGAAGAAAAATTCAAGTGTCATCAAGTGTCGTTGCCATTAAGTATAACATGCTTCTGAAAAGGACTCTATTTCCTGACTGAAGTATGGTTTGGGATAATAGCATCTCTAGTTTATTCAAGCATGGTATTTGTAGTGCCTGAAAATCTAAGTGAAGTCAGGGTGAAGGGTCTTTTTGTTGCTTTAACGTGGGATGTTGCTTTTGCCTAATCTACTTGTGTTGAACATATGGAATATTTGAATATGGAGCGATCCTCCTCCTAGAGAAGAAGTTGTAACAGCTGAAGAAAAGTGCTACAGCACCACTCCTTTTTTGCTTAACAGAACATAAACAGATTCCTATGTAAGTGCTGAATAATGACCTTTGCAGGCGGTCCTGTATACCTCCAGCCATAGGGATAAACATGTGGGAATTCAGGCTTGTAGAATAAGGGAGTGAAGGTCATTTGGGTTGTCCTGGCTCCTCTCCACTTTTAGGAGGTATCTATACTTAGCAATTGACTGTACCTTAGGAGCAAGAAAGGGAGGTATACTTTATTACTTGCATTCGACGCCATTTTTATTTGAATCTTGAGAGTGGCAGCTGGCAAATGGAAGACTTTGTCTTCAAATTGGTAACTGCAGAAGGAACAGGAACTCTTTTCCATCTTGTCTTGTGTGCGTGTGCATGCACATACATGCAGAAGGAAGCAGAGGAAGGGAGCTCAAATGGGTCAGTCCTTAGGGAGGACAGGTTTTCCAGAAATAGAAGAAGCAGTATGCACTGATGTGACAGGGAAGGCTATGAGAGCAAGATTATGTATAGATTGCACATTCAAAGCTGAGTGGTGAAGTAGTAATCACCTGGGAAAATAGTGAGTTTCTGGAATTTGTTTTTTCATCCTGTAGGTTGATGGCAATATTGTGAGCATTTTTGTTTGAGATAGAGCTCCCTTTCTGCCTTTCATTCCTGGTCCATGCCCTAGTCCTTTTTCTCCCCTTTTACTTGTGTTCTCTGCATAAAAGGTCCTGATTGATAAAATGTTACCAGGGCAGGGTCAGGGCTGTGTGCTGGTGTTTTGAACTTGGGCGGTTGTGTTGGGTTCAGGCAGTAATTGTCTAAAAGATTGCTATAGCCATGGTAAACTCAGGCATTACCAAAGTAAACTTTTCAGAATTTTCCTGTTTGATAATCATGCCTGTTAAGGCGAGGGGGGCAAAATAAAGACAATTTTTGTTTCTGCTGCAACATTTGAACCAATGCACAGGTAATCAGTCAGTGAGACAATTGATTTGTAACTGGACTGAGGGAGCTGTGAATGTGTCTTTGGAGCCATGTACCAAGCATTCAGCTTGATTTTTGTGTTCCAGGAGAGAATTTTTGTGTGAATTTTTTCCTTTTTAAACAAAAATACAAGTTTCCCATTGGTGGCATTCTTTCTTTGTTTATGACTTCCTTTTACCTGTATAGGAGTTGCTAGTCTTTGCTGTGATAGCACTTCATTTTTTAAGAAGTCTCTGGAGACAGGCTCTCTAAATATGGAAATAATGCTTTCCAAATAAGCATCTTTCCTGATTACATGTCAGCACTTCATGTACAAACATAAAATGTGTAATTCTACTTTCAACCTTTGTAAGGACTGCTTCCACATAAAGGTGTTAGGGCCATATTTTTGTTCCTCAAGTAACTGTAATTTCTGTTGAGTGTTGAAAAGTATAGATCAGTTTATTTTCTTTCAGAAACTCAATAGTGATTACACTAGCATTTTTTTGCAGTCCTCAATGCCTTTTGCATAATTTCAAAATAATAATAACTTACACAGATGAGACATATTTTACTACATTCTAACGATGATATTATTTTTCTTCCCCTCCAGGAATTGTGGTGCTTGGATTAAACAGATCTCATGCCAAGAATGCACTTAGCAAAAATCTTGTAAAAATGGTAAGTGAAAAGAACAGTTTTTAGTATAAAGGTGAAGTATTGGAATGAAGCACTTTAAAAAGTGTTTGGTTATTGCCCTTCCTCCTTTTCTCTGTAGATGTCAAAAGCTGTGGATGCTTTGAAATCTGATAAGAAAGTACGAACTGTTATATTCCGGAGTGAAGTCCCGGGGATATTCTGTGCTGGTATGCAAACTTAATTTTCCTGAGAAGCTGGAAATCTGTATTCTCTTATTGCACTAAAAATAAAAAAAAAAATTAAAAAAAAAAAAAAGGCCCAGATTCCAAGGAAACATGTTTTTTTTGTGTATTGATCTCAGTATCTCAGTAGCAAACAAAACATTTTTGTATGATTTTCCTCAATTGCTAACATGAATCAAATATTGGGTTTATTCTTTCTGTGTCATAAAGTATTTCAGAATATATAATAGTTTATCCATGATGGTGAAAAATAATTTCATTTATCTAGAAGCTCTTGTAGGTATGTCAGAGTAAGGTGCAAATAATTTTAGAGGCCATATAAAGAGGCTTTGTAGAAAGCTGTATCAAACCTGTATTTAAATGCATTAACTTGAACTTTTAATGAAAGAAACATATGTAAACATAAAATTTCATTATGAATATGCATGTTACTGCAGGCTGAATGTATTCTCAAATTAAAAACAAATCCAAACAAAAAGCACACACCACAGCCTACATATCCAACAGTTACATGCATCTTGCCAAAGTGCTCAGAAAAGCAAAAGCTCTCAACTACCAGATGCTGGGAAACAGAATTCGCTGACATGTCAAGATCAGTTCATACAGCAGTATGTTTTGTGAATACCAAGTGAATAGTCTTCTTATTTAAAAATGTTTCAACCAGTCTTACTTTATTCAAATTTAATTTAAATTCATTTGAAACTGAAAACAGGAAATAGAAGTAAAACAGTTTGTTGTTTCTAATATATTAATAGAACTGTCAAGAAATAGATCAGTTCTGAAATTTTACTTTTCTGATCATTTCTTTAGTTATGCTTGATAGACCCAAATAACATAATTATTTTAGTTTTAGATGCAAAACAGTTTTTCCAATCTTTAAAATATGTAACATACCTAAGCACTCTTAGTTGCATTTAAAATTCTTTTTTGTTGCTTTTAGTAAGTCTGTTCTCACACAGATACAGTTTGTCACTTACAAGACTTGTGAAAATACTGGTCTTGGGAGAAAGGGAATAATCAATTCAGTACTTAGTAATACATATACATAGGTTAAATGTATATATATTAATCAGCATATTTAATTTAAAGGTTGTATGTTGTTTTAAATCAAGAAGTTTTAAGTTTGAGTCATCTCAGTAAAAAAAGGTTTAAAAACTGTAGTTTTTAAACTGATGAAGAATGTAGTATCAGAGCAACACATGCAAATGGTGTTTCAAGTTAAATGTTATGTACTTGAAATAAAAACATGGCTGTTGGGTTTTTTTAACGATTTTTTTATTTGACATGCTTGAATTTTGTAGTAGTGTTGTATCAGAAATAGGGGAGCAGAAATACTGATTTTGAGGGAGACTATCTCAGGTATGCTACTATTACTGTACATGTGAGCTCCAAGTACATCTCCAGTATTCTTTGTTAGCTGTCTCTTCGGAGCTCTTTTGGTATTAAGATTTAACATAGTCATTGGTATTTGTTTGTCTGGCTTAAAAAATCAAGCAATTCAGAGTATGTATTAGCACATAACAATAAAGAAGATATAAGGACATTAGGAAAGAAAATTAATCCTGAAAAGAAGACTGTGAAAGACAAGGGCTGGGTAGCTATATATGAATCTTAAACCAGACAGTTGAGATAGGGTGTGAGCTAGGTGTCTGTAATTTTAAAATAGTGATGGGTGAAACGAGGTTCCTAAGAGAGGAGATTCCTGTAGCTGAACAAGTGAAATAATGAATGTTCCAACAGTGGTAACCAGAATACTTGAGGCAGAGTTTGTTAATGAAAATAGGCAAAAAGTGCACAGTGGATGGATGGATTGCTTCATTAGGTGACTTTAATGGGTGTCTCTAAAGAGAATAATAATAGAGGAAGCATAGTGAGATCTGGAAAAAACAGGTTAACAGCTTAGGGAAGTAAGATGAAGAGAGGAACATACTGGATGTAAAGAAGGCATTTTCTGGAGGGGACTCAGAAAATTCAGTAGAACAGAAGAAAGTGTTTTCAAACTTAAATGTTAAAGGAGAATGTGTTGCTTCAAGAACATTTAATTTCCTTAAAAAATGCAAGGATCATCTTGTGAAATGTCACATTTTCGTATGCCTTATAGTGCTATTTAGTTAGGCTAAACCTGGGATGTTTTTATTTCTTTGTATTTCCTCAGTAATGTTTTCTTGCTAACATGTAAGGGAATGTATGCTTTTAAAAATACACTTTTATGATTATTTTTTGGACCACCATCTGATGTTTTACAGACCACATATTGGGAAACTTTGTCCTAGAATGTAGTTCCCTTTTATGTGTGGAATGAAGTCTAAGATTGTTAAATCCTGACATTCCTTAGCTATCAACAAATATCTGTGAAAGCCACAAGCCAAGTGTCTTGTTTCCTTCTAAGGCCTAGTCCACAAAACATGACATCCAACCATTTTTCACAAAGTAACAGTGTGGATGATTAAAAGATTTGAACTCTGTTGATGCCTGATGTAGATTTGGGTGATTTCAAGTTACGGAATTTTCACGTGGTGAAATGGGAGTGGGACAAAACTGGAGTTGTATAAAAGTATGTAGAGATGTGCCAGAAAACCTACTCCTTCATTTCTGCACAAAAATTCACTTTGAGTCTTCACCTACTCTTTTCTTTGTGTCTCCTTTTTAATACTTCATACATCCATGGGTGCAGAAAATTCCTCATTAATGCTCTAGCACTGATCAAAAGGGACACCCAGAAGTCAAAGACTTGCGTGTCTGGTGTTAAGGATGTCTATGATTATGCGTAGACTATGTCTGTGAGTAATTACGTCTATCATGGCTTCTTGTGCTTCCATTAGAAATGCTCTGGCACTGAGTCACTTCTTGGCTCCTTTCTTTCTCCATCTGAAACCAAATAAGTAAGGTATTGGCTTTTCTGGAGTGAACATGTTAGACCAGTCCTAGCTTATGTAAGTTGTGGCTGAGTGCTTGCCCCATTCTGCAGCTAAAGCAGGTGAATACTCTGTACAGGGATCTTTTTATTTCCCGACAGTGTTCCATTCTTGAGGAGGGCATAGGCTTATGCATGGAATAAAGCAGGTGTGCTATGGGTAAAGTGTCTGTGATCAAGTAGTCATGGGCTGTGCTGTGTTCACACAAGGGGCCAAATTACATTCACATAGGCAGTTTGAATAGCTTGATTTTTCATTATTAATATAATTTTAACATATGTATATTAGTGATATTACTGAGGCACTTTTTGTGAGCAGATTTTTAGGCTTTTTCATCTTCAAGATATTTCTAGAAGTAAGAATGCACAGTTGTGTTGGGTGATATGGTACTGTGAGGAAGAGAGGAGGCAGTATCCACAAGTTGTTGCAAAACCTAATTTTGTGTCAGTATGTTCACAGAATGGATAAGGTTGGAAGAGACTTCAGTGAGGTCATCTGGTCCAACCTCCCTGCTCAATCAAGGTAATTCTGGAGACAATCTTAGAGCTTCTTCTGATTTTAACTACATGGGGTCAAAAAAAAGGTACAAATAAAATACACTGCTTAAGAGTACTTCTTTTGGTTTTTCAGATAGTGTTTGATTATGATTTTGGTCCGAAGAGTTGAACAGGCTAATACTGCACCTTAAAGCTTTTGTTGTTCAATTTTCTAAGGCTTTGAATAAAAGCTAAAATAATATTTATAGAACTTCTAGTTGTAATAGAATTTACCTTGGGAAATGTTTTGGCTGAAACTGAAGACTGCTGCATGGTTCTAGGTCTCCTGTTTTCTCCTACTTTTTCCCACCTCACCCACTCTTGTCAGTGTATTTGATGGCATGAAATAGGGATTATGCTATATGTTGCAATTGAAAACTATGGATGTTTGAGATCAGGTAATATTCTTCCCTTTTTAAACAGTTTTATATGTTGATGGTTATAGTGATTAAAGAAAGATGCTTTTTATATTCTTTTCCTTCCAACTTTTCGCTTGCTGTTCATTGCATTGTTGTTTTTCTTGGTACTGTCATGTTCCTCCAGCCCTCTTTTCATGTCCTGTCAAGAAGGCATTGAAAAAACATACTCCTCATGTATTTGTCTCAGGCAGTAACTTACTGGCCCATAGTCCGTTGGTTCAGTTTACAACTCATGCTATTAAATAAAATCCCTTGCTACTGATTTACCATTCAGGGTAGTTCCTCTGGTGCCTGAACAACCAGGACAGTTGCTTAACCCTCACTGTCCAAATCCAGTCAGGGATCATTTCTCTTAATAATTCATGTGTGAGTTGTTGTCAGTTTCCCTGCATCCATCACTCATCTGTTGATACAAGAAAAAATCCTAGTATCTCATAAAGGAGAAGAAGGACTAGAGGAACACACTGCTCCTGGATTTTGATTTGCATGAGAGAGTTGGGAGAGCTTTCTGGGGAAAGATCTTGTAACTTTTTGAGACTTTTGTAGTGACTTTGTTTAGAGTGTGTTTAGAACAGTCTCTCTTCAGTATTGTTTTTTCAAAGTGATCTGGACTGTATGAAATAGAGGTTGTGAGGTTGATGGGTTATTTGCTTTGTATATGTGTGCCTACAAAGAGAGCTTTGGAAAAATTTTTACTTGACATATTTGAAAAATGTTCTTTGGAGACCTTATTTCAAAAATCTTTGAGACATATCAGAATACAGACAGTTAACTCTTTGCTGTTGTTGTAACAGGCTTTCAAGTCAGTTTGAAAAATTTGGGTATTTGAGCTCTTTAAACCACTTTGACCTAAAAGTTGCTGCAGCTTGGCCAATTCCCTTCTTGGAAAAGCAGAAGTAATCTCTCTGCCAGAAAAAATTCACCATTTGAATCTGTGGTGTGAGTAAAGCCAACCCAAAGGCTTTTCCTGTTGGCATAAATTGTCTGCATCAGAATTTTGTTTCCAGGGTTAAATTGGCTGTACGGAGTCTAATTCCCAGCTGCCACTTCCAGCTGGTGCAGTTTTTCTGGCAGAAGTTTATGAAGCAGACAAGCCGGGTAGAGCAGATCCTTGAAGACTTCTTTGTTTATGGGGTTTTGATGTGGAAGAGTAGAGGAGTTTCATAACAGGTCTCAAGTACTTGACCTACTCTTATTTTTATAGAACTAGCAGGAGTAGTAGGGAGGTATTACTGTGGGTGTAGTCTCCTTTTTTCTTGCAGTCTCTGTTAAACAAGCAAGGAGAAAGTGTGTACTTTCCCGGAACATACTTGGTTGTCCAGATTCCAGCGCCTGCACCAGAAACTGAGAAGAGAGTTTGTGTATTACTCTGCTCTTCCCTTTTGAGCATTCAGATCACACATGAAAATGTGTTAGTGTCTTCTGAATTTCTGTTGCTATATGTACTTTTCATTCTCCCAAATAAATGCCTTTTGATGAAGGCTGTAGCTAGGTTCTTTTCTCTTTCTCATTCCAAGCTTTCACCAGTGTTCAGACTCCAAGTGATGTTAGCTGCCTGTAGACTATTAGGCTCAGTGAGAGTTGCATTTTTCCTAGAGCAACATCAGTGACGTGAAATGCGTCAGGTTGGTCAGCCATGCAGCCGCCCTGTCTTGAGTGTGTGCACAGTCATCTGTTACCTTTGGATTCTACAGCTTGCATTTGTTCGACAGATGATTTTGCGTCTTAATTTTGTTGTTGTCTTTCTGGAATGACTAATTCCTGTCATGATTATCTAGAGCACAAGTTGAACAACTGAGCCAGTAAAGAGTGCAATTAGGATTGTGGTTTGATCCTCTAGTCTATATACAGAAAAAAATCCCTGTAAGAAAAACTGGTTTAAAAATCTTTCTTTTGGAATTACCTCAGTAAGCTAACTCCAAATGCTCCTCTACCTTCTACCCTGACAACACATACTAAATCCCAGAAGAAATTGGAATGACAGTGGATTTTTCAGTGCTAAAAAATGCAAATAAGAGTTTTCCAGGAAGTTTTTCAGTAAGAATATGAAAATCTAGCTATGTTCATTTTTTTTAATTTCCAAAAGACTGATCCATTCCTGATGAGGAAGCAGGTACAAGGAACGTGATAGGAAATTGGGTGGGACTGTACTTAACAGTGCAGTCTTCAAATCAGCATCTAATCAACTGTAAAATTTTAAGCTAAGAATCACTTGTCTGTCTTCTCATTGGTCATTGCAATACCTTACTTGAGAAAATTATAGACCTTGGTTTTCATTTGTTCAACTTTCTGAGAGTTGTTCTCTAGTTGGGAATAGAGCTTTTAAACCAATGTATTCAGTTCACATGGGCCTTTCTGAGAAGAGACCAGGAGTTGTCCTGGTACTCAACAGAGCAAGCTGCAGCCATTTTGAAAACAGACCCTTGACTGCCCGATGCTGAGTCTTTAAGTGATGCTGGTGGCACCTCTGTGATAACATATATATTAGAAATTGTAAAGAACCATGTGCAGCAGCCATGAGGGCAGAGTGAGAAAAAAACTGCAAGAGGAACAGCCATGCAGACACCCAGATCAGTAGCAAGGAAGGGGAGGAGGTGCTCCAAGTGCCAAAGCAGAGATTCTCTTGCAGCCCAAGGACAAGACCATGTCAAAGCAGGTTGTCACCCTGGAGCTCATGGGAGACCAATCTGGAGCAGATATCCACACTGCAGGCCATGAGGAATGCCATGCTGAAGCGGGTGGACACGCCTGATGGAAGCTGCAGCTCATGAAGAGCCCAGTCAGGAGCAGGTTCCTTGCAAGAGCTGTGACCTATGGAGAGCAGCCTATACAGGACCAGATGTTCTGGCAGTTGTGGCCCATGAGGGACCTATGCTGGAGAAGTCTGTTTCTAAAGGACTGTGCCCTGTGGAAAGGACCATGCT
The DNA here is from genome assembly GCF_000738735.6 of Corvus cornix cornix. NCBI lineage: Eukaryota > Metazoa > Chordata > Aves > Passeriformes > Corvidae > Corvus > Corvus cornix. The sequence goes on from NC_046357.1 coordinate 33,303,349, forward strand.
GAGGAAGTTCTTGAAGAACTGTCTCCCGTGGGAAGTCCTGGGAAAGTCTGTTCTGTTTTGGAGGGATCCTGTGCTGGAACAGGGAAAAAGAGTGAGGAGGAAGGAGTGGCAGGGATGAAGTGTTATGGTCTAATTGCAAGCCCCATTCCCCCCTCCCTTTTGCTCTGCACAGCAGTGGGAAGAGATGGGGGAGTTAGTAATCAAGTTAAGCCAGGAAAAAAGGAAGAAGGAACAGTGGGGAGAAGATGGATTTATTTTGGTTTTTGTTTCTCACTATCTATCTTTTATTGGCAATAAATTAAATTTATCTTTCCTAAGTCCATTCTGTTTTGTGCATGATGGTAGCAAGTAAGTGATCTCCCCGTCTTTATCTTGATCCATGAGCTTTTAATTATATTTTCTTACCTATCTTACTGAGGAAGGGAACTGGCAGAGAGCCTGAGTTAACCTACCACATCCAGTTATTATGGATTTTTCAAAGTAAGATTGAGGCAAGACCTTTATTCTTAAAGAGCTGTGAAATTGAGAGTGGATTGGTTATATAAAGTCTCAGAGGTTCTTGTATAAAAAATGGTCTAAAATAAAAGTAGTCAGAAAGATTTCTCTCCAATTGAGTGAGTAGTGACCAGAGCTGTATAATAAGTACGGTACAGAAGCTAAAGTGGAATAACTTCAGCAGAAACGACTAAGTATGTAACTGCTTTGTTCTTTTTCCATCCCTTACTTGAGGTGCAGGATTTTTTTCTTAAGGCTTGTGCATGACATATGTTTAGATGACTCTCTCTTCCTATATTGTGTGCTCTGAAGAGTTGTGTATGAAATACTGTGTGTCCTCTAGTTTTGAAGTTCTCTAATGACAACTTCAGTTTAGTTACTCTTTTAGTACCAGGAGCAATTTATAAAAACATTACATTTCTGTCTCAGAGGGATTCCATTCTTTCACTGAATACAGACAGTTTGAATTGAAAGTACTTCCAACCACCGTGTACTTATCTCCTGTGTCAAATATTTCTAAGGGTCTAGTGGAAGTAGAGACAACTTTATTCGTAGCTAATATTGCGATAGCATAAAACTTAAAAAAAAAAAAAAAGTTTCTGTTAATTGGATGTATTCAGCTGTGATGCTAGTTGTGGATATTTCCATGCCATTTTTCTTCCTTTTTTGGTCTTGAATGAGCTGTAGACCGTAGCTTACTGTGATTTGTGAGCACAAAATAAAAACCAAATTTTAGATCAGGCCATAAGTGGAAGGATAAATTATGAGCTCCAGCTAGAGAGTCATCTTTTTTAGCAGTATTTTTCCTTGATTGATGCAATTTTGAGATTTGCTTTTTGAAGTTGATGAAACAGAATATCTGACCATTCCTTCTCTTTTGTGGCTTGTGACATCTGATAAAAAATGGAAATGTAAAGGTTTATTTATTCCAATAATACAAGCATTCTTCTTTTTCCTTCCTCAGGAGAGTTGAAGCCATCTTGAAGTTGAGATCCATGCTATTACTTAAAGTTTATTAAAAAGATCTGAACCTGTCTGAGTTGGTCCTCTGGTTGTGTAGTGAGCTTTGCCAAACAGATTCAACATTTTGTAGAGAGTTACCTAATTTGATTGATCAGGCTGGTGTTTTACTAGTATAATATTTACCAAAGGCTGGACTCTAATACAGTTACATGGAAATACAGCACCTACTTCAGGTACTTGAAATCTGGGATTATTTTATGTGATGGATATCTTTCTTTAGAACTAATTTTGAGGAACAGAAGACTATACTATATTTGGTGTCATTCAGCTGGCTTATGTGTTCTGGGAAGTACACAAGCAGAATTAAGGTGTATCTTTGGCTATTGGAGAACACAGTGAGGGTGTTGTAAGTTTTACTTACTGATTACAAAATAATATTTTAAAAATGTTTTCTGTTTTAATAGTTTAACAAATTGTTCTAGGCTTTTAGTCCATTGCAACAAATGCACGCAACAAATGTGGTATTTTCTGGAAATATTTTTTCCAGTGAAAGCCACCTAAAATATTTGCTAAATTCTAGGTAAAATATATATTTCTGAGGTAGTGGTATTAGGTTAGCTCTTTATCCAGAGGAGGGTAACAAGAAAAGGAATGACTTTACCAAAGCCATTAAAAATTATAAAAGCATGGGGAAAATTGATCAATTTGAATGTCTAAAATTGTTAAATTGAAATATTAGATACAAAGTAATTTGTTATGTCTGGAGAAGTAGTTATAAAGCATAAATATATTGGTGATAAGAGAAATTTATTTGTTTGGATTCTGTATATGGCAGTCAGAGTTGTGCTCAGGGTATCCTCTGAGTAGCTGTGTAGAAAACCTAGGGAGACAAATGTCTGAAGGAAACAGTTGGCCATATTTGAGTTCCCTTCCTACATCTTGTTTATATTATGTGGAGTAAAAATTTTGGAGGTGCAGCTTGGTTTTTATAATGGTAAATAGTGGGTTGGAGTCTAACTTCACAGCTAAGACTTTTATAACCAAATGACTAAAGTCATTTAATGAATGAAAATAAATATAACCATATAGCTTACAAATAAGTAAATCAAGTAGGATCCTGAACAACTGGAGAACTTCTGAAGTTTCTTGAGATGCTTGAAATTGACACAATGCTCATCTTTTGGATTGTTACAGAAATGATACAGAAGTCTCCAGAGTAGACATTTGTAGTGACTTGCTGTCCAAACTTGACACAGGCAGGAACGGTGAATATCTGCGATATGCACCTTCAGCACATCCCAGGATTTAAATAAAAGTGACATCTTGATGATTATGAATCAATGAAAGGTACCTCACTGGGGTACCTCACCTGAGTACCCAGAAGAGAGAAACACACATACAGACCTTACTTATAATGTTATAATGAGTTTTCAAATAGTGAAATCTTTTCTGGAGTTGATTTACAGACTAAATTAATATGAAAAAAATACTGGATGGATGCAGAACATTTATGTTGGGAGAACTGTGTTCTGCAGTGGTTGTCTCTAGGTTGTTGAACAACTTGTCTTCTCATTTTCTCTAATAAAGAGGCTCTGCTTTCTGGATATAAAATATATAAAATCTTTTACATAAGTATTTAGAGAATAATCAGAAATGCTTTTCCTCTGTACTTGTTTGTCGTTTTTTTAATATGCTTCTCAAGGGTTTGGTCCACAGATGTCTTTGGTGATGTTGCTGGCTTGTTGCAGCTTTTGCTGCTTGGAAATGTATCTTTAATGGCTATGTATGTGCTGCAAGTGCAATGCTTTTAATTTTTGGTTTAAAAACAATTGTTCTATACTATTTCTATCAGGTTTATCCAAAGCCATATTTTCTAGGTTGCATAAGTAGATGAATTCCTGTATTTCATATCCTTGTTACAGTTGGATTTGACTTTTGGTATGTAGTCCTTGTGGTACTGCTTAGGACTGCTTGGGAGTTGTATTGAATTTCATGTATAGGTACTGATATGCATCACACTTTTTTTTCCCCTCCTTTTTTATCTTGTATCATTGAAGCATGTAATTAGAAGATTATTGACATACATGACACCATGTAAAAAATTCCCATAATTGCTTACATGTTAGAGATATGTAGATGACTGTCATAAAGAAAGATTTAACTGGAAACTTGCATAACTGTCACCAGACTGCTTCTGATGTTTGTGTGTGGATCAAAATGAGAGGACTGTGGAATTCAGTGCTGCTGAAGTCTTTGATTTGGTAGGGTAGACTAGTGGGGAGGCTGCTGTATCTGATCAGTTTTGTTTCCGTGGAAGTGAGTAAAGTCTTCTTGAGATTCTCCTGTTCAGAAATAATATTAGTGTGGTATAATTTGTCATCTTTGAGCAAGCTATAGTCTGTGTCCTGCAGGTGTATTAAAACTAGATAACTGTTGACTGAATATCTAAACTTTAAGCTCTTTGAAGCCACAGGGCAGTTCAAATGAGTCCTCTGATAACCTTGTATATATCAGCTTTCAGATTTCTGTACCTCTCTGTAGCTATTTTGAAGTATTTGAGTTTTTTTTTCTGTGGTTGATGTGTGTACTAACAAATGTATTAATTACTAGTGGTCTTATCTTTAAAACTTGTACTGGGCATGTCTGGTTTAGAGTTCATTTTCATGTAGCAGCCCATATGGTGCTGTGTTACAGATTGGTGACCAGAACAGTGTTGAAAAGACACCAGTGTTTTAGTTGTCACTGTACAGTGCTTGCACAACATCAAGGTCCCCTATGCTTCTCACTGTGCCAGTCAGTCAGCTGAGGGTAAGCAAGAGGCTGGGGCGCGACACAGCTGGCACAGCCAAGTTGAATTGAGCAGGGGAATATTCCGTAACATATGACATCACATTCAGCAGTAAAATTGGGTAGTTGTTTTTCCAAAATAGACCTTGCTCAGGACTGGAGAGACATTGTTCTGCTGGTGGGGAATGACTGCTTTTGCATCATTTGTTTTCTTCTTTTTTCTCCTTGTACTTATTAAACTGCTTTTATCTCAACGTGCAAGGTGGGTCCCCCTCCCCACTGCTTTTGCCGTTCTTTTCATTTCTCCATCCTGCTGTGCAGTGAGAAGGCAACTGGGTGGGGGCTTACCTGTTATCCACAGTCAAGCAGTGCAAAACTATGGCTTTGTATGACATGAAAAATGAAATCTGGAGTCATTAGCTGGATTAGTTCCAAAAATGTCCTGTATGGTAATGAATACCAACATTGCTATATTGCTACTGTACTCCTTTTTAGCTTTGCTACAGGGATGCTTGAAGTCACTTTAAGCCTGTTCTGACAGGTGTTCCAGCCCTAGAGGGTTATTCTTTTTCCCCATTTTATTTTCAGAATACAGTGGTGAATTCTTAATTAAGAACTTGGTATTTAGGGAGCTGCTCCTTAGCTATTTTTAATCCAAAAGTACCTTTATCCCTCTTCTGGTAGAAACCCAGGTTTTGGAAAAAGATTCTTTCAGTACCTCTAACTCATCATGGTTAGCAGTTACACAAACTTTGAGAGATGATTTATGGGTGTTGTTATTCTCAATGCTTCACATGCTGCATTTTTTTCTTGGAGTCTGGAATTGCAGCACCTTAGAATATTAGGTATTAGATTATGAATTTGAGATATATTCCTGAATTATGAAATATTGTTTGACTGTCTTTCTTTATAGACCTGCATCAGCAAAGTGGTTTTGCTTTAAGCCTTTAATTTCAAATTTTGGAGTGGAGAAAAAGTTGTTTAAGAATGAAAACCTTTAATTTTTCACTTTTTTTTTTTTTAGATGTCTTGAGAGCTGGGTTAATATCATAACTGGCATTAACACAATTCAGGAACTTTATCTTTTCAAATTAATTTCGCTCTTGGTAATAAATACATTTTTAGATTTCCAAGACAACTTTGCATATTTTAAATAGAGTTTTAAGTAATTGATTGGAAAGCACAGAGGACTGTATTAGGTAGAAATCTGTCTTTTTGTAATAGCAAGTTATTCATGGTTTGGTGGTTGTAATGGGTTAGTAGGGGTGTTGAACAAATTGGTTGAGTCCAGCAAGATCCCTGGAGGTATTTAAAAGATGTGTAGATATGGCACTTAGGGACAAGGACTAGGTGAATGATTGGATTTGATGATCTGAAAGGTCTTTTCCAGCCTAAACAATACTTTGATTTCATGATACAAGACCTGTTTTAACATGACTATGGTGGAGTCTAGCTATTTTAGTTCATGTAATTTTCACTCTTCAAATCTTAGTTGAAAGAAAGCAAAGTGTGCTCATGGATCCATTTTTTTGTCAGAACTTACACTCACTCATCTATGATCCACGTAAAATGGTTTAAAACTTTGTGGTTTTAAAGGGACTAAAACCATGTGAAGATCACTTTAACAGGAAGTTATGGATTATTGATTAGCCCTGATCATACTAAATTGGTAAGATAAATTTGGCTAGGCCCTGGTAAATGCATTTGTTCTTAGATGAGGAACTTAAATCCTTTCAATTTCTGTTACGTACCTCTGAACATTTGACTTTCCACTGCAGTGTCTAAGGCCCAGATCTCTTCCATAAATATTAAGTCAAATTGAGTAGTCTCTTCCATTTGAAATGCTCATTTCACGTCTGTGGGTATTTGTCATATTGATTTGTGAAGAAAGGATGCTAGTTTTCCTCATGGTTTTCTGGGGTAGATTGTCACAGTGTACGGTATGAGTTAACGCGTTTCTCTGGAGTACTAAGTGCCTGTGGCACCTGATTTCTTTATTGGTGAGGGAACTGAGCTTGCTTAGCCATTTATATCCTTGGCAGAGAAAACCTGCTGGCAAAAATAATCTGATGTCATGTGCTTGGTGGTAGTGTGCTGGAAATAGAATACATGTGCGCAACACATGGCAAAAATAGTCATTACATGGTAAATAATTCTTTCCCATTTGCTTTTGAAAAGAATAAAACTGTTATGTAGTAGAGATACTTAGACATGTCTGAATCTATAAAATTTTCGCCTTAAGATGTTTGCAACAGTTAGTTTCACATCTGCTTTTATAAATGGCTTAGAATTGGGTATAATGCAGCTATATATGTGTGTTAATTGTCAAAAATACAAAGAAAAGCTTCCAATAATTAAAATATTTTACTCTCTTCTCTTGTCTTTGCCTGCAGCTGACACTGGTTTACTTTAAGAATACCTTTGTTGTATATTTACTTCAATAAAAGATTTTTTTCGGTGGCATCTAAATTGAATGTGCAGCTTGAAAGCTGAAGGAGAAAAAAGTAACTGAATTTACATAAATGTAGCATAGAGTTGCTTATATATATGCATGTGTAACATTACCTTTGTAATATGTTCGTGAAGTGATGTAGGAAAATTTAGATACCTGTCTGCAGTGAAAATGGTTTGAATTTTGTACGTAGATTTTTTTTCAATGTGCAATCTGTGCACATTTGTTTGAACATTTAAAAATTTATTAAAACAGAGAATTTATTTGCAAAAGTAGTATAGATAATATGAAAATGAAGAAATTCTGAACTTTCTGCTTTGATTTTTTTCCTTGTAAAATTTTTACTTTTTTTCCTAGTTAAGCACTGATTCCATGTGTGTGATTTAATAAATAGAAGTACATGGGTACTTCTGTTTATACAGATCAGGCAACTCCTCTTTTGTCTTGCACCAAATTAATAAGTAAAAGAAAAGCTGTGACTTTTAGTCAGATCATGCCTGTTGTAACAAAATGCAGTTTCTCCAAAATTAGTAAATGATAAAAAGCTTTAGCGATACTGAAATTGGCTAAGAATGAACTTTGTAACACAATTTGAAGTATTAGAAAGCAGGCATTCTTTATTGCAGGTCTGGACACATTCAGAGGATTTTTCCTCTAATTGAATGTGTGTCATGAAACTTTACAGCAGGGTATTTATTCCATCGTGATCATACATATTCATTACAGCATACTTCCTAGGTAATATATAAACATCACTTTTCCTAGAACTGGTTTACATGCATCCACCTCCTACTGGAAGTCCTTTTATGATCCTAGAGGGTTGTCTAGAGGGGTCTCTGGTTGTTGTATTCACTGGGTGCCCCCAAGATTGTAATGACTTTGCCATGAACTTCTCTTAGGGTATGCGCTTTTCTTTCTTGTTACATAACTTTGCCACAAAAACCACTTATGCTCCTCATCATCTGTTTATCCACTGGTTCCAGTTACCAGTTTAGCATCCTGTATGTCTGCTTTTGCAGTCTTTTATCTAATTTTTAGTTAGAATTTGAGCTTTTTTTTGCAACTTCAAGGAACTGAAAATTTCTGTTGTCTGTTGCCTGTCAACAGATAGGTAATTAATTGTCTACAATTTCCCTCAGCATCTTCCAATCTAATGTATGTAGTTTATATTAATAGTGAAGCATCAGGGTTTTGTAGGGTATAAGAAATTTAGATCTAAATTAATATTTTTTTATTTTAATATTTCTTTATGGGGTTCCTGTTACCAGCTGGAACTTACTGAATGCAAGTGGATGGACATGCTTTTTAAGTGATTGAGCTCTGGGTGCAAATATCACCAATCTGTTTAATTTGGTAAACCCCTCCAGATGGCAGGTAACACTCCTGTGTTGGCTCTCCTTTCCCTTCCTTTCTTTCTCTAGGGTAATTTTGCTGCCAAGTCTATTGGATGGTCTTTAAAAATAGAGGAGATCAAATATCTCTGAAGTATTTTAAAATAGCAAGTCCTTAGAAGATAGAATTGAGTTTGCAATATTGGTGCTGAAAATATATTCAATGGATGGAAAATTTTGCTATTTGCAAGCTCTTTGGTTTATTTTTCTGAGTCAGTTTGAAGCCTTTGGGGACACTGGGAGTAAGGGGAAGTACTGCTTTTGAACTGTGTAACTTGGTATACTGACAAATAGAATTGCAGCTGCTGTTTGCATCTCTGAGTTTTGTGTGAACAAAGAATAATCAGGAGATGTTCCTGTTCATGGCTCAAATACTTACTTGTCCTTAGTTTCACATGGAGGAGGAACACATTCTACTGTGTAGAAAGGCAAGACTTTGGCCTTGAGTGCTGTCCCAGTATCAATGTGAGCCAGAGATGTTGGTGCAGGAATGGCAGCCGTTTTAATGGTGGTGTTCCATTGGTTTTTTGTTCGTTTGTTTTTTTGCGTTTTTTTTGGCCTAAGTTTTTTGAGTAGACCTAGAATGGCCAATGCTGAGCTCTATATCTTTAACCAGGAAGGTGCTTCTTCTCCAGTTTGGGTTTTCCCACAAAAATCCTTGTTCTTCTTACCTAGTGTATCTTGAAAAGGTTTCTAGTCAAACTCAGTTTTCGCCTCATAATCTTTCTAAGGCCATTACTTCAAGACTTTCTTCAAGTTTGTTTGAAGTCTGATGTATGTAGAGAATGGTAATTCTGTAATTTGGAGGCAACAGAATGTGACTATTGTTGCAGATATTCCTTACAATGTGTCTGTAGTTTCATATACTGCATGTATTATTTACCAGCTTCTTTAAAAGTTCCACCGAAAGTATCAGTTGCTGTGTAGCAGCACGGAATTCAGTTTCATTGAATCTTGACCTGTGGGAAGTTTACAGCTACTATACCATCATGACTAATACAGACCATTGGAAAAAAAAAAAAAAAAGCCAAAGAGATACTGGGTGATGCCTGTGAAATCAAGGGAAAGAATGAAGGGTAGTGAAAAAGAAGAAAAAGACTTTCACCCATGTGAAATGCATTCAAGTGATCTAGCAGTTCAAATAGTGGTTTTTCTCAAGAAAAACTCCTCCTTTCTTTAATAGGATTTATGCTTGAATAATGACTTCAGGACTTCTTTAGAAGAAATTCTGACTTTCTCTTTTTTACCACATAGCACACTTCCTCCTTTTCTGTTTACAGCTCATAAAACTGGGTGTGCTGTTAGTTAACTATTTTTGTACTTACTGCTAATCAAAAAAGATAACCCCATCAGTATCGATTTCTTTTAATCTTAAACCCCCATATCTGCCATGGTCAGATATACAGTATATGCAAAATATTTGAGTCAGTCATCTGTGATAGTGCTATGAAATGTCTTTTTTTGATTACTGAATTTACTAGAAATCAAAGTGGAGCAAACAGGTTGCTGAGAATTTTGGGTGTGTTCATATTTTTTTTGTGTTGAAAGGCTTAGTACTACTTACTAAGAATATTTGGTCTGAATATTCCTTAAAGGTTTGAGAAGAAGGATGAAGAGTCTCACCACTAGCAAGTTTTGGGAATGCTTTCTAATGAATCAGAAGATAGAAAACTGTGTGTCAGTTGTTATTATAGGGATTTGATGTTAGCAGACTTTACTGCAAAGCTATTGCAATTGATACAAATGAGATATGGTACTACATTAATGCTATCTTTTTCAGTAGTAGTGGTGTTAGAATAGCCATATGTGATTATTCTAGTAAGTAAATTAGTTTTAGTTTTGGTGCTGATTTGTTCAGAGGATTTTGTTATGGAAGATGTAGAATAAATAGAAGTCACAATTAATAATTCCACAATTAGGTTGGAGATAAATAATAGGGCAAAAATACAGCTGTTGTGGCTGTCAGACTTTAACTTTGCTATTCTGTATAAGAATTCAGTTATGTTTAATGTAGAAGTTCTCCTAGTGAAGGTTGAATTTGAAAATGAAGAGTTGTTTGGGGAAGTTGAAGTTGAATTTTCAGACTACCAGAATGACTAAAGAAGTACTTCTGTAATGCTTGTTGTGGAAATAACATAATAACACAGAAATACAAGTTGTATAGGAAAAAGCCTTTTTGCTGTTGTTGTGGTTTTGTTAAAAGAAAAAGCTCTGTGCTGAATAATAATTGCAACATACATTGTTTTTTATTAAATGCTGATACTTATCTTTACCATGATGTGTGTTGTAAGCTCACAATCTTGTCCTTTAGCTGGGATATTTTATGAGAAATTATTCTAAGCTTGGAGCACACAGGTTTGTCATGATTTGATTGTTTTAAAGGCCCGTGGTTGTGGTTCCCAGCCACTTACCAGCTGACCTTCACTACTGCTACCACCATTCTCTCTTTCTGGATCTTCTCCATTGATTCTGTATCTGAGATTCAAAAATTATGCAACCTTTGTGCTGGTCTTCTGGGGTTCCTGATTTGTTAGCTTGACAGAACTCAGCAGAACTGTCACATAGCAGAGAATCAAAAATAATGTCGTAATTTACTATTTGGTAACGTGTAACTGTCCCATCCTTGTACTTTTCCACCAGTACTGGTGTTGTGGTTTAACCCCAGCTGGCAACTAAGCACACACAGCTGCTTGCTCATTCCCTCACCAGTGGAATTTTAGGGAGTGAATAGGAAGAGTCAAAGGTAGAAAACCTATGAATTGAGATAAAGACAGTTTAAGAGGGAAATCAAAAGCTTTGGACACAAGAAAAGTAAAAAAGGAATTTGTTTACCACTTCCCATGGACAGGCAGGTGTTCAGCCCTTGCCAGGCCACATCAAGTATAACTGTGGCTTGGAAAAAAAAATGACATCACTCCAAATGTCCTTGCCTTCCTCCTTCTTCCACTACACTCTATATCCTGAGCATGATGTCACATGGTCTGGAGTACCCCCTTGGTCAGTTGGAGTCCCCTGTCCTGTCTGTGTCCCATCCCAATCTCTGATGCACCCCCAGTCTCCTCGCCATCATGCAGTGCAAAAAGCAGACAAGACTGTGGCTGTGTGTAAACCCTGCTCAGGAATAACAAAAAACCTCTCTATATTATCAACCCTGTGCTCAGCACAAATCCAAAACACAGCCCCATACCAGCCGAAAAGAAAAAAAAATTACTCTACCCCAGCCAAGACCAGCACAACTGGTCTATTTCATGTTTCATGGAGGAAACTGCAAGAAGTCTTGTTGTAATATGGCTGTAAGAGGATAGGGACTAGGGAGTGACTGAGGCAGTTACTGGATGATGGAAATTTCATAAAGAAAACTGGTTGGTGTTTGGGAAAAAATTGACTTTAAAGAGGTGGGGTTTGTAGCTTTATAATGGTTCTTTTTTTCCCTGCTTCTGCAAGTGAAGATGAATTCAGGAAACACATGTGAGGTGTAAGCTGCCTTTTTTTTTTTTTTTTTTTCAGCTGAAGAGGTTAAAGGGAGGAATATTGTTGTGTGTGTCTAAATTTAGACGGGATGGAAAAAAAAGCCAGCTGACTTTAATCTGTATCTGGTCTGAATTTGCATAGGCATTGGAAGAAGATTGTAGACCCTTTGTATATGAAGTTAGTTGTTTATATTCAGGATTCCTGTATTTTAGGTGGAAACCTGTGTGAATTAGCACCTGGACCTTTCACAAAGTCTCAGAATTCAAAAGCTTAAAGAAAAAAAAATTAGGCAACCCTCCCCCCCTCTATCCCTGAACTTGTACTTTCTGAAATATCCTATTTATGAGAACTGATATAGCAGATAGTGCTTTAAATATGCTGATCTGTGTGTAAATTATTGCAAGATATGTAAGATAACTTATAGTGGACCTATAGTGCTGCCATCTTACCAGAGGGAATGTTTAGGACTGGCATCTTGCCACAGGCTTAAATATATAGGATTGCAGACATTTTGTTTGTTTTTCACAGTTTGGTTCTCAGGAATGCTTCTGTGACACAGAGGGCATATGTGCAAAAACTGCAGGTATCAAGTCATGCTAATAGCTGATCTTATATGGAAGAATATCAATATCCATTTTGGCTTAAAAATCAGATATCCACATTTAGATAACTTCAGGAATATATAGTATACATGAAAAAAAAAGGGTTTTATTAATTTATATAGGAAATATACATAGCAGCCTTCAAGCCAAATTGTTTTTCTGTCAACCAAAATGACTGCAGTGAGCATCCTTCTCATTTTGTTTTGAAATTTAGAATACATCTGTCTTTTTATTATCATTATATGTAAATGCATTTTCCTTTGTACTCAGTTCAGGTGGTGTTTGCAAAGATTTGTGTGTACAGGTGTGCAACAGGATTGATGGTTGCTGTTTAGTAAAGCAAATGGCTACAATTGAAAGTAGATGGTTACTCTTTAGTTATGAAAGGTGCTTTAGCCATATATTGTGAACTGATTTCTTAGATAAAGTGATATTTAACAGGCAATTATGAAAAATATGTCGTAATCTCCTTAGTATGTTTGTGTAACAGTACCAAAGCCTGAGAGATAACCCAATTAGATAGGCGTAAGGCCAAGGTCTGTGTTTTCAGCCAGTGACTCTTTGTTTATAGCTCTTTGGCACTTTAGAGCCTGCTCTTAGTATATTAATTCACTGTTATAGCTGGGTCTCGTGATAATGCTCTGGTATTACTTTTTTGGTTCCTTATGTTGCATACTCAGGTATCTTCCTAATGCCCATGAACATATGTGCACTTCCTTATACTACTTTTCAATCATTTTGGATTTTTGCAGATGCTGACTTTCTAAGCATTTTGTGCATCTGGAAAGTTGAGTTCCGAATACTTATATGTAACTTTTGAACTTCTCCATTTTATATGAGAAGATTTTACGCACTTGCTTAGTATTTCTTTACCTTTGTGTTTTTTGTTTCCTGTCTTTGTTGAAATCATTACATGGTTTTTGTTTTGGGTGGGACAGAGTTAATTTTCTTCCCTAGTAGCTGGTACAATGCCATTGTTTGGATTCAGTATGAGAATAATGTTGATAACACACTGATGTTTTGGTTGTTGCTAAGTAGTGCTTACCGTAATCCAAAGGCTTTGCAGGTGCACAAGAAGCTGAGAGGGAGCATAGCCAGGACAGCTGGCCCAAACTGGCCAAAGGGGTGTTTCATACCATGGAATATTATGCCCAGTTTATAAACTGGGGGCAGTTGCTGGGAGCTGCTGATTGCTGTTGGGGGGGGGCAGGCTGGGTGAGTGGTGAGCCATTGCACGTCATGTGGCTTTTCTCCTTGGCCTTCATTTCTCTGTCTTTTTGTTACATCTGTTGCTGTTGTTGTTTTTATGAAGATGATTATTCTTATTTTACTCTGGTTATTAACTTGTCATTATCTCAGCTCTCTTTCTGAGTCTCATTCCCATCCCACTGGCAAGGGAGGTGCAGTGAGCAAGTGTCTGTGTGGTATACTTAGTTGCCAGCTTGGGTTACACCACAACAGAACTGCACAAAAATATAGCCATCCAAGTTATGTTTGCCACATAGAAGTGATGATCATGTCTGTTTACCTTCAAATTAAGAAATAATTAGAAAGGAAAAATATGTATGTATGAAAAAGGAAATATGTATGAGAACATGAGAGAGTTTGAATAAACTTAGAATAAATTTTGTGGGATTCTTTCCTCATTGAAAAGTTTCCAGGTATTCTGCAGCATGGGCAAAGTTAATGTGAATCTTAGTTTTTTTAATCTATCCTTAAGGAATTAGAAAACTAAAAAAAAAAAAGAAGAAGGGGGGGGGTGGTATGCAAAGCCATGTTTTACCAACAGTACATTATTCTTTTACAGGTTATTCTTTGAGGACATGGTCTTTTGATATATTTTACCTGTTACATGCATGTGTGATTTAAAACCTAAATATAAAATCTCAGAGCACAGAAAATGTAGAGGAAGTTGTACTGGCTTGTAAGATCTTCCTTTTCAGTAGTACTCATAAAAGAAGCTGATCCTCAGAAGCAAGTTGCTAGCAGTTCTTTGTTTAGTAGCTATTTTGGTACTATTTTTTCCCTTTTTATCCTTAACTTTCAGATCTCCTGTATCTCACTAGCAAAATACATGATCCTTGAAGAGACAATGTTTCATTTCTTAATGTTCTGAATTAGTAACTGATTCATAAGTATTGATAGAGTCAGTTTGAATCTAAAATCTTGAAAATATTTAGGAATACAGTATAGCATATTCAGTACATTCTAAATTTATTTTGTGTATTCTGTACCTTTTAAACATTAGATTTGAATATTCATTTTTATTCTGGAAAAAAAAAATTCTGTTTTTTAATCTCTTGAATATCCTTTTTATATTTTTGTTTATTCGACCTTGAAAAATGGGACAGAATTCCAAAGCATTCAGTTACGCAGAGATATGCTTAGGATGGAAGAAGCTCAGCTGGAGTTTGAACTGGCAAAAGGTGTCAAGAGTAACAAGAAAAACTCCTGTAGGTATGTTAGTACCAAACATAAGGTCAAGGAAAATGTAGGTCTACCGCTGCTCGGGTCTGACAGCTTAGTCATGGACAACACGGTAAAGGTAGAAGTATTCCATTTTCTCTTTGCCTTGGTCTGCATGGGAAAGGTCAGCTCCCAAGTCTCTATGCCAAGAAGCAACAACAAATTTAACAGCAAAGCAGTGATAGAGTAGGACTGAATTAAGGTCCGGCTGTAGCAGTTGGACACATACCCGTGAACAGGATTTGGTGGGATGCATCCGAATTGGTCCACCATCTGTCTAATTTGAAAGATCATGGAAGGCCTAAGTGACTGGAAAGGGCAAATATTATACCTATCTACAAAAATGAAAATTTGGGAAACTGCAGAGCCGTCAGTCTCACTACATTTTTGGGGGAAGTCATGGAACAAGTGTTTGTTGAAGTTTTTTCCAAGCATGTGAAAGACAAGAAAGAAAATGGCTAGGAAAACCCAGCTCAGATTTACCAAGTGTAAATTGTGGTTGACCAATATGATGCTTTCTGTGACAAAACCACTTGTTCAATGGATGAAAGAAGTGTTACGGATGCTCTGTACCTTGACTTTAACAAAGCACTTGACATGATCACCCCAGTATTCCTGTAGACAAGTTGGTAAGATACAATTTGGACATACAGACTGTGAAAAGTGTCTCATCTCTAAAGATCAAAGGACAATGTGATGTTAGTGGCTCAAAGTCAAACTGTTAATGGTCCTTGGAATGGCATTCCGTGAAAGTTGGTCTGCTGGGTCCGGTAGTGCTATTCAATATCTTTGTAAATATTCTAATGATAGGACTGAACCATCCCTGAATTTGCAGGTGACTTCAAAGTGGAAGGAGAGGGAGATGTCTGGGAAGAAGGAGCCACCATTCATTCAGAGAAACCTTGAGAGGCTGAAAAATTGGACCAACAAGAATTGCATGAGTTTTAACAAAGATAAATAGGAACTGCATCTGGAATGGAATAAACTTAAGTGACAGAACAAGCTGGGAGCACACTGGCTGCAGGTCTGCTGCAGAGCACTTGTGGGTTCTGGGGGACAGCAAACTTAACATGGGCTAGTGTTGTAATAGGGCATAAAGAAGACAAACAGTGTCATGAACTGCATCAGGAAGAGAATCATCAGCCGATCAAGGCATATGCTCATTCTACTCAGCACTTCATAGGCTAGCATAAGGTGATTAGAGGTTTGGAGGTTGGTGAGAGGGGAGAGAATATTGGTCTTCCTGTGCCAGGTAGATTCAGAGAAAAGTACTCTATTTACAGTTTATACAGTGACAGAAGAAGCAGTAGGCGCCGGTTGCTCTAGGGGAATACTGTCCAAATAAAAAGAAAAATTCAAGTGTGAGAAGATTAATTAAGAATTAGTCATATAATAAAATAGCTTTCCCAGAGAAATGGTGGAATGTCCCTTGCCAACAGTATTAAAGACTTGGAAGGACCCTGGACAACCTAATCTAGGGCTGTGCATTTGATAGAAGTTTGGACTAGGTCATCCCTATAGAGATTTTATATGGGAAGATAAAACAGAATATCCAGGCTAGACTTGTCTATTATTCTATCAAATAGGTGGGGTTATTTTTGTTACTTCGTGGAATGTGGTCCAGAGTGTCAATAGTTGTGATGCATTCTGCCTGTTCTTGATTGAGCAGACTGAACTCATTTGTGTTCAAGATTATAGTCAGTAATAGCTCTAATGGTTACAGATTGATGATCTGAGTATCCTGGGTCTGGCTGAGCTGGAGGTGCAATGGAATTATTACTGGTATGCATGCATATATTGTCTGCAAAGCATAAAGTGTTTTACATGGGCAAGAGATTTCGGTAGTGACTGGCATTGTTTTGTGCTGTGATTTGTTAAGCATGTATCTTTACATGCAGAAAAATGTTAGTTGAAAGCAAAGTAAAAATCATTAATCTACATGGTAACATTATTATGATCAAATTTAAATTATGCTTTCGTGGATTTTTAAAAGGATTTTAAGGATATAAATCAGAAGTATATATCAACAGAATAATACTCATAACTTATTACTGTGTTAACAAAGTTCTACTTGTGTTAGACTTGACACTATCTTTAAATAAATATATTTATTTCATGAGATATTTTAGTTTTAAAATTTGGAGCTAAGTTGTCCTGAATAGATTTCAGGCTGTAAAAGCTTTATTAATGAAATTTTTGAAATTTGGAGAAAAATAAATATTGATAAATCTTTCGCATTTTGAATGTAAGTTGACTATAGTGTTGTCCTCATAAATGTACGTACAGCTTCCTTTTGGGGTATTCCTAACTTCATAGAAGTTTATTGGTGTTTTGCTAATGGATTTCTTGCAATGGCTTCTCCAGAAGTTTGACACATTTGCTTTTAAATAAAGATATTTCCATGTACCTTAATGGATGGGTTTTTTTAGTGGTTACAAGTTAATCTATAATGTATGTAAAAGTTGGCCCTTTGCTCTCTATTTTATTTCATTCAGTATGTGTGGAGAAGGGTGGATATTAATTCATAGTCTGCTTAAATGCATTGTGTGGGAATAAGATGTGGGTTCATAGGAATTCTTAGCATTTTCGTTGATGAGGAAGTACATATTTTGTAGTTCTGGCTGAAAGCGTTTTAAGTTTCCTTCATAAATTCCTTAACCTGTTTGATTGGATAGGTGGTGCATTTGTGTTTTGCTGTTTCCAGTTCTTGTTCTTACTGACAAGATGCAGAAGAATTGGATATAGTATGCAAGAGAGCATCTTCTGATACTCCCCAGTATCACCTCCTTATTGAAATTTTGGTGTGTTGACAAAATTGGTCGATCTGTGTTTGGTAAAATCAAAGGGCAAGCTCACAATAACACTGCTGCACTAAGAATTTAATACTTTATTCTACCTCAAATGCCTGTGCATGTGTCACTTCCTTTCCACTTCTCAGACAAAAGACACATCGAGGACCTTTTGGCTCTTGGTAGAATAACTTCACTGTTTAATTTTGGTGTGCCAGCATTCTAAAATACCTGCTTTTTAATACAAACTATTTATTGAATGAAGGTAATTTTTTAAATGTCATATATAAACCATTATGTTTTATGCTTTTTTAGTTTAAAGATTTTGTGATGTGTTTTGGTCACATAGAATAGTCTATACAAGAAGATTTCTAGGCATTTATATTATTCGGAAAGTGAGGCTTATAGTTGGAACATATTTTACAAACACAACATATAGCTTTTCAACAGGACATGAATTCTGATTAGCAAGTTTGTGAAAATATCCAAATAAGGCAGGAGGCATGGGGTCAGAGTAACCACTGTAAAGGCTGGTTTCCTTTGGTGTGTTCTCTGAGTTAAAAGCTGTCCTTGTCATACATATGTGTAGGTGGAAAAATTCTGGTGAATAACAGCAATACCCCTATCTTGCTGGACTGCCCTTGGCTTTCCCAAATAAACATTTTCTCTGGCATCATCGTGAAGTGGAAGTCAGGCACATGCTTCAATAATTCTCTCAACTGACAGTGTACTACAGCCAACCATTGAATAGCCAAATCTTTGCAAAAGAGAATTATTACAACAGGGTTTTCATATTTAGGGGAAGTAAGGTAAAAAAGGCAACAAAGTAACCTTCCTATTTTCTTCCAATATTGGAGGAGGAAAATGAGAAAGTGGTGGATCAAAATCAAACAGAGATTTTCTTTTGGATTGACAAACATCAATACTAGTGTAGGTAGTATTTAAACTGCATGCATGTTCCTTACATCTGTTTCGAGAATTGATCTGGAAAGACCAGATCACAGCTGACCTCTAAAAGCCTGCTGTTTATACTGGTATTTTTCAAACATATGTGTTCATTGAAAGTCATCAGTAAAGTTCTGTCCAGCCAGTTTGCTGTGTAAATTTTGAAGTGATACTTCTGTGAATTAAGTTAATTCAAGAAGAGTTTACTCACAAATGGAGAGTACCTGACCGAATCCTAATACAGCTGTAGGAGGAAGTGGTTGATGTACTGTCAATGTAGTCTTTCACTATGGGACTTCTCTTTTGTCCTGCAGTAGCAGCTAGTAATTTGAAAATGGCATTTTACAATCTTCAAAAGGTAGTTCGTAAAATGTTGGGAGCGGTGAGATGAGAACTGGAGAGCATAACTTCTAAAATCACAGCTTCTGTTATTGTTCTGAGTGGATGAAAAGCAGTTAGTGGGACAAAGCACTGACATCAGGAAGCTTAATATGGAGAAAACAATGATTCATGTTCCAGTACAAACCAGATAGATGTGGTGGTATAATTACAGTGTACTGTCAAAACTTCAGCAGTTCATTTGCCTCAGCCCCCTGGTAGCTTGGGTTTGCCCTTTTCCTTCTTGGGTAGGAGGTCTTAGAGAGTTCTGTGTTCAGTGTGGTGGGGAAGAATGGACCCACAGTAGAGCCTCTGTAGTCTGCTGGGAGTGGATATGGGTGAGCAGATAGGTCAAACTGTCCACAGATTTCAGCTGTGGCCCATAGAAAAATTGCAGAGTTTTGTTGTGTCAGACATTTTGTGGTTTGAAACCTTAGCTACTTTGTTGCTCTCAGCAGTTAAGCAAATACTATTTTCAGCTACTTTGAAGTAGAAAACCTGGGGTGAGAGGAGGGGTCTTTGATTTCAGTAGCTGAGAGAGCAGAACTCTCTGATTGAACCTGCAATCTCCTTCATGGTTAGCTTCAGAAAGGTAACCTTTTCTCCTGACTTGAGAACAGATTTTGAAGAAATATATGAACAGTTCTTTGCTATATGGGTCAGAATTCTTCAATAATTTTTTGACGAGTAGTCGAATCTTGTAACAGGAACAAAAGTATTAAGTTGGTGGCAGTTCCATCTCCTGTGACCCAGAGGATGCCAAGGCATATGTTCTTCTGGAGTGCAGTGAATGGCTTCTGACTAAAATTCTTTCCTCTGAGGAAGGGAACTTCGGTTACTATTATTATTCTTTGGAAAACTAAAATAGAAAAAGGGCTACCAAAAGGGCTCTTTCAGTTTTCTTGACATTTGTGAGGGAGAAACACTTAAAAAAAGGAAATGTTAGTTTACAAAAGTTGGTTAAGGCACTAAGATCAGCTATGTATTTGAAATTTCTTTACAATATTCAATATCATTAATTTTAAATTAGCAGCTATATTTTAATCCATTCCTAAACAGGGTTTTTGCTAAATATTTAATAGATTTATGTAAATGTCTTCAAGGAAATGTATATTCTAACTGAAGGAAGAAGTCTGCAGTGTATTTTTTATTTTAGAAGGGTTGGGGTTTCTTTTGGTTGAGTCCCTTTTTCTATTCATGTATTCTAGTCTGAATAAATCAAACCCTAAAAATTGCTTTAATCTTATACTGACAGAAGATTTTCTTACCAGTAATGCTAGTTGTTTTCTTTATAATGCTTTTCAAGGGGATGCCCAGTGATTTCAGTGTGTGGAAGTTTTGAGTCAGTTTGCATAGCCAAAGAGGTTTTTGTTCATAAAGCATACGGTTTCTTACATAGGCAGTGATTTGAACAGAGTTGAAGAAGCTAGATCCAGACTTTAACTGATATCAAGTAAATTATATTTTTTTATTTGCATGCTTGCTGATGTGACTTCTAAAGCAATTTACCGTTTAACTTCTTAAATGTGACATTTCAAAAGCTCCTTTTAGCTCCAGAACTGTACACATAAATGGATTTGTGAAAATTGCTCGCAGTTTTATATGATTTAGAGTTCTATCCAGATTCATGGATGCAAATTTTGTTTGTTTTTTGGGTTCCTGGCAAGATTTCTTCATGCACTGATTATGAATTACTAAGGTAGCAGTTGCAATTTTGCTGCAGTGCAGGCTTGACTGTAGTAATTCCTGTTTTATACTGTCTGGTCAACTGGCCTATCCTACTGTCTCAGCTGGGGCACATTCTAGAAGGTTGTTTGGCAGTTTTTGGCAAAGTGCCTCATAGTGTAAATTAAGCTTAACATTATTTAGCAGGCGATATGCAAGTGTAGCCAGGACTGATGCTTCATTGTTTTTATATTGACATACACAGAAGGAGAACAGAATGAGGAGCTTTGCTATGACAGAAGTAGAAGGAAAGATGTAGAGCTGCATTATTTGGCATGGTACTTTAAAGCAACAACTGGATGTCCATCAGAAAATGTCAGATTAAGATCCTGATTTTCACAGAGCTAACCTAGAGTTGTTTAGCATTACAACTAACGCTGTCAACAAAAGTATGTCTAAAACTATGTTTGATGAAGAGAGTCAGGAGGCCTACTGTGAGTTAAGTCCAGAAAGTTAAAAGGTGAAACGAAGCCTATGACTGCATAATTTAAAATTCTGAGCTACAGTCTTAACTTAATCTGAGTTCAGTGCATTTTCCTGAATGGATAGTATTCTCAGGGTAGAGAAATATAAACCTTTTTTTTCCATTTTAAAAAATTGTCTTGTTTAGCCTTTTCAGTCATGCAAAGAGACTAGCTCAATAGGTTAGTTTTTACCAAATGGAAAAAATACATGCTAAGTTGTTGCCTTGTGACTGTTTCACTTCTTTGGAGAACAAATGTGTCTATGCAAGTTTTACCTGTTTTATGTATTGTTCCTCTATAAGAAAGATAGGCTTCTATATTTAGCTATTATGATGATGATGATGATGATGTTAGTTTCTCTTTTTTTTTACATACTCATGAGAGAAAATGTCAGTTTTTCCTATAAGTGAGTTTTTAAAAACACATTTGTATCCATGCCTAGCTATAGTATGCTTATTAAACAAAATAATTTTTTTATACTCATGAAGAAATAGGTAAAAATTTTCAAGTTGTGGCTTTTTTTTTGATGAACAAAAAAATGATTGTATGTAACTTATTCCAAAATAAATTTAAATAAATGGGTGAAAAGTGAGCTGAAAAATTGGTCCACTGCAGCATTTTTATTTAGATATATATAGTCTGTTAATGTAAACCATGCAACATATGTACTGTATGATCTACCAGTAAGAGAATAACAAGAGTACATTATGAAAAACACATATTTATCAGACTTTGTGACACAGTTGGGAAAATAAAGTAGTACTACAGGTGAACTATAAGCATAAATGCTACTGTTCATAAACTATTTTAATAAAAGAAAATGTCACTGGGAAGAATATACGTAGTGAAAATCTCATTATGGATAATTTCTTTTTTTGTTTGTTTGTTTTGGGCTTTTTGGTTTTGTCTTTCCTTGATAAATAGTTCATGTTTTCCTTGAAATCTGTGGAGAATTTATGTAACCAATTTAAACTCCTTGTCTAGAAGTAGATTTAAAATTTTTCTGAGTGAAGAAATATTTAACTTTTGAAAATGTATTTACAATACATTACAGCTTGCTAACGTATATATGAAATGTCACTTACAGGTGCTGACCTTAAAGAAAGGGCAAAAATGCACTCAAGTGAAGTTAGTTCTTTTGTCTCCAGAGCAAGAGCAACTATTAATGAATTGGGTAAGTAACCTCTCCCTCGAAAAATGTTATTATAACTTTAACCTGAGAATGTTAGATCAGATGAATGATGTAAACATGCATAGTTAATTCTTGACAGGTAGTAGAGAATCCCTAACTATGTACTATCACATCACAGATCTTTAATTGGAAGGAACCCATAAGGATTATTGAGTATATTGATAAATGCATTCATTCTTTTAAAGTGTTCCAAGTTGAGTTGGACTTTTTTTAAGAATGCTAGAAAAGTAAAATATCAATTGTAATAGAGGTGATTTTCCCTGCTGTTTGCATAAAGGATGGATTTTTCCGTGACATAAAGAAGCTTTAGTTTTTCCTCTTGCATTCTTGTGGTTGGTATAATTATTACAGTCTAATACATTCTAGAAAAATGTTAAACATCAGATGCTGATAGAAATTTAGCTACTAAGGTCTTTTAAAACTTTGTTTAATATGTTTTGGTGTAGTAAAACCTGTTAATAGTTTCAGATTTTAATCAACTTGTACCAGTTTTTAAGGATAGTAATTTCTCTAAGTTTTACTTTACGAATTCACCATCAAATAATTATATTTCTACATCTCTGCTGATCAGTTTAAATATAACTACTTTTCAACAGGTTGTTGCCAATGTGATAGTGTAGTGTTCCAAGTTTGAAGGAATTAATTTTCTACATTTAACTTCTATATAAAACATATTCTGTCACTTGAAATTTTGGCACACAACTCTGAGGAATAAATAATTACTCAGAAAATTTATTTAGATGCATTTCCTTAAGAACACTATCTCAGATTTTGGTTTGGCAGAATGTTATGAATGGATACTAGTTTTTTTTTTTTTTAGGTAAATGACAAACTGCTGAAGTATGAAACTTTGATTAGGTAATTCATGGAGATACTTATGTCCTGAAATGAATGTCATGTCTTTGAAGTGAAGAGACACTCAAGGTTGTTTAAATAAGTGAAATCTGAAAAATATCTAGAAGTGAATGGATCATTAATTTCCTGCATCTGATACTGTATGTCATGCTGGTATTTCTCCTTTTATTGGAATGCCAAGCAAGTGGCAACAAGTTGCTCCATTAATTTACTTTGTAAGAATTTTGGGAGGCTTTCTGAGCATTAAGTTATAATTTTTCAGCCTTCCTTGGCTTGAAGTTACTGGAAATATTCTAAGCTGGTATTAGTGTTTAAATATGGGCAACTGATTTCAAGATTTTCCTATGATTAGTAAATAGGTCTTTTTATTTTAAATTGATTATTTTCAAATTTTTAAGTGAGAAAATTTGTAAAGTCTGAAGGAATATTTGGATTTGGCATTCTTCACTGAATGACTGGAAAATATTCACAGTCATTTGATGCTTTGTTTTGCCTTAGGGTTGAAAAAACTTTGAGAAAAATGTTTAATTGTTGTCATCTTCATTAAGATTCCTGTGAGAGTATTTAACTACTGAGTATGTAAGCAAATTTTCAGTGTTATCTAAAAGGCTTACAGTGAATTACTTGAAGTTTAGGAAACCAGTGTGAGTGCTTTCATTCCTTGATCTCTAGTCACTTGAGAAAGAAGCATGGAATTGTGAGCAAGTGGAATTAATATCTGAGAATCAAGGTTACTGAAGTACTGAGATACAAAAGTTTGTGTGGGAATGTACTAGCAATTTGATATGCATGACATTGGTTGGAAAAGAGAAAGAATTTGAAGATATAGCCTTTGCCTGATAGTTAAAACTTTTTGCTGAAGTTGACCAAGTGTTTCTGTGCTCACTCATCTTTGCCTCCTCCTCCCCCTTCTCTCTCTCTTTCCCTCCCTTTTCCTCCCTTTGCCTCCTTCCTTTCCTCCCTCCCTCCCTCCCTCCCTCATTCCCTTTTCCTCCCTCCCTCCTTCTTTCCCTCCATCCCTCTCTCTCTCCATTTCCATCCTTCCCTCCCTCCCTCCCTCCCTCCTTCCACAGTAGATGTAGTTATAGGATGGATTAAACATTTTTTTGGGTCTTTGTAGGTCAGTTTGAAAATCATAGAACCACAGAATGGTTTGGGTTGGAAGGGACCTTAAGGATCATCTTGTTCCATCCCGCTTACAACAATCAGGTTCACTAGACCATTCTCAGAGCTCCATCCAGCCTGGCCTTGAACACTTCCATGGATGGGGCGTCCACAGGTCTCTGGGCAGCCTGTTCCAGTGCCTCACCACCCTCACAGTAAAGAATATCTTCCTAAAACCTACTTTCTTCCTGTTTGAATCCATTCATCTTGTCCTGTTGCTACATGGTCTTGTAAAAACTCCCTCTTCATCTTTCTTCTAGGCTCCCTTCAGGTACTGGAAGGCTTCAATTATGTCACTCCAAAGCTTTCTGTTTTTTAGGCTGAACAATCCCAATTCTGTCAGCCTTTCCTCATAGGAGAGGTGTTCCATCCCTCTGATGAACTTGGTGTCCCTCCTCTGGAATCACTCCAGAGTTCACTAACACCAGCAGGTCAATGTCCATCCTGTGATAAGGACTCCAGAGCTGGATGCGTTACCCCTGGTGGGGCTCTCGTTATGTCATTCCCTACATCAGACAATGGTAGACAGTATTGAAAAAATATGTATATGAGGTTAGATTAGATGGGTGCATGAGATGTCCCGTTGATGATGCCCTTATGAATAGAAATTAATATTAATTTTATGGCAAGTCAGATGTTCTTAGTTCCTTTTTTTTTAATTCTTCTGAAGAAGTGATCTGTCATTACAAAGTGTAATTTATGTAGAACTATAGGGACATTGTATTTGCATTTGGTCACTGCAATTAAGCTGTATATTGAAAATAATAATGGTATTTTTCTTGCCAGGCAACAACTAGAATGCTGTGAGATAGTTAAAGAGGGGAAACAGTTTTCAAATTAATACTTACCACTGCAGAATGTTACGTAGCTAGGGAACAATATTTCCAATCTCCTATTTTGTTCTTTTTTCTATCCGAGTTTAATACTATAATCTCATTTAAAATATATTCTACTTTTTGCTTTTCAGAACTAGGTCATGTTTTGATAATTGCATTTGTATTCGGATGTGTGACCTAGTAAGGAGTTACGTCTTTTTAGCTATATTTTCAGAAAGAAGACCATTACGTTACCTTTACAGATGAAATACAATAAAGGTTAATTACGTCTTGAACAACCAGATAAACTTAGCTTTTTAGAAATGACAGCCTTTGGCTTTAAGTAGTTTCTGTCTTCATTACATTTAAAATCCTTACAGTGGTGGTTTTGTAGAAAACTGTAGTATCATTTTGAAATATAGCTACAAAAGAGAATTTTCTGGAAATTAAAAGCATACTGCACTTGTTTATATGGTAATAATTTATAACTTCTTACTAAATTTGGGTGAAGAAGTAAGACTGCAGTAAATATGACTTTGTTTAAAAATAAATGCATAAAAAAAGAGCTGGAAAAATTGAACTGAGCCATTAGTTGCGGCACTTAGAGCTTTAAGTTGGGGAGGGGAAAATCAAAACAGTCTCTATTTTTAGCAGTAGTTGCTTTTGCTAAAATTATACCAGAATTGTGGAGGTGGGTTTGGGCTTGTGTGTGTGTGTCTGGGGGTTTTTGTACTTTTTTCTGTGTTGTTTTTTTTTTTTTTATAGTAAGAATTATAAGACTACTTGTGTGTTACTATGTTCTGCCTTGAAGCACTTCGTTACTGATGTAAGTCTGTCTTTACCCTCAAGAAATTAGGAGAGAAAAGCTTTAATAGATCTCTTGTAACCATGCACACAAGACAGGCCTGGCTAAATTAAGTCAAATTATAATGATTTCCAGAAGCCTTGTTTTTGAGGCTTTTGGGGGGGAAAAGCCCCATCATTGTGGGTTAGATCTTCAGTATGTATTTTATAGTATGCCTCCCATTAAGTCCATGTTGTTATTTATACTGACTATGGGATCAGGGCTGTGATAGTGTATATATGTTATATTTTGGGATTGCAGTTGCAAAACAGGCTGAGGCTACGTATGGAGCTGAATGCAATAACCACACTCCTCAATAAAAACACCATGTTTAATAAAAATAAAACCTGAAGCTGTAGAAAGAATTTCAATTCAGCAAACACATGTAATTATTCCAATTGACGTTTGGCCCCAACCTCTATTAAGTGGGAAACACCATTGATTAGCAAAGCTCTTCCAAAGAATGTAGGCATAAGTGCCCAAATCCCATAAACGGGGAATAAAAATTGGAGACTGACTTTCTTGGTTACTTTTTAAAATTAATGTGTGGTCAGGCTTGTTTTTTATTTCACATTTGGAGACAAAACACCTTACGCGTGGCGTGATGGAACCTAGATCTGAACTAAGTTAAGAATGAATTTTTTATTAAAATACTGAAGTTACTTGTTTTCTGTTGGTCTTGTTGAATTATAAAAAATCTTAAAGGTCTTTATTAAAAACATTTGATAAGTTTTGATGCATAAGCTGTGATACAACTTTAAGAAGTGGTGATATTTAGTAACTTTGTATATGTAGTTCTATCAGATATGATTAGTTTTAACATAGTCCACTTTGAATGAGATCATCTCAGTGAAAGCACCTTGTGGTCAGTTGCTTGTGTTTGTGGTTTTTATTGTGTGCTTTTTATTTTATTCAGAGCAGGTACAGTTCTGTATTAACAGATTTTGTTTTTCCTTCTTCAGCATTTTTTCTGTCCGTCTGGCTTTCAGTCATCACCAAACTTTTAATTTACTTAAAAGAGTGCACTTGTTCATCCTTCAGACAAACACCCTCTTTTCAAAAAAGTTCCTAGTTTGACTACTGAAGATCATGCATACATGCATTTTTTGGTGCCACATTATATGCTATGGTTTGGTTTTGGATGCAAGCTGTCAAAAATTGGTTTCAGAGGTCCCAAGAATGGTATCAGGATTATAAAAATTTTCACTTGATTGCTGGTCTGGTAACTGCTACCACACCTTCCCATTGTGAAGGCTTAAAAATAAGCAAGAGATATCACTGATGAGGTCGGTGCTGTGCCTTGTTTTACTCTTTGAATTTCTGAGGCTTCTGTGGAGCTGTAGTTAGCATTTTGAATCCTGGTTTAGTAGTGAACACTCAGAATTTACCAAATTTAGTAAATCCGTCTGTGTCTGCTGGAAGTAGATCTGGCCATCAAAGCTAGAGTACTCTAGTTTGGAAATCCTTTGATAAGAACTGTGGATTTCTCTCTTAGGGAAGAGAGATACAGGCTATGAGTTGCATTTACTGGGAAGCTGAATGAAATTTCAGATAGCTATCAAATTTGAAAAAAGACAAATTACAGGTAGCAGAACCATGCTTAGCAGCTGGCCTCAGGCATCGTGGTCTTTCTGTGTTGCTGACACTGTGAAAGGTAGATTTTAGCACAGCATTCCGCTTACTGTATTATGATGTTGCCTGTTTGATTAAGTGTGCAGCATAACTAATAGTCCTTGTGCACTAGCATTCTGAGTGGGTTGCTGGGCTCTTGGTTGTTTTCCAATGATAGATTTATTTCTTCTCTTGATATTGAATTAATTTAAGATAGCCTTTGACTAAGTGTTGTCTGATCCTGGTGCTGCTGTGCAGCCACGACAATTAATATAGCCTCAGCAGTAGTTTAGTTTTCCTTCTGGTGGTAATTCCAAATGTTGTTCTGTGAGGACAAGAGACTATGCTCTGAACATGGCTCTTTAAGTTTCCTTCCACGAAGGTAACGGTACCAAAAAGTGGGTGCTGCTTGCTCAAATGGTTTATTGAGATCAGCATAGCCAGTTTGCACTGTGTTAAAACAGGCCTCCCAGTATCACTTGCTGTCGAGGGCTTCCATTCCTTCTCTAGAGAGCCACACTGTGCACGTTTGATGCATTGGGAACACTATCCTTTCCTCAATGGAAAATAACAAACCCTGTTCAGGTTTGAAATTGCATGTTTCAATCACTGACTGAGAAAGAATAGTTTGTTAGCTGTTTGCTTTGCCTGTCTTGGTCTCTGGCTCTGTTCCTTGAACGAATTTGTATTCAAAGAGTAGCAACTCCTGACATGGTACTGAAAGTATGATGTTGCTCTTCTGCCAAAGAAATCCTGAGCTCACTGCTTGGGCCAAGTACGAGGCTTTAACTGCAGACTAGCATTGTCAAGTCTTGTATTGAATACACCTTTTGCTTAGGTAGGCACTGGCTTGATGATATTACTAAACTAGCTTATTAAAAAAAAGAAATTTATGCTTACTGTGAAATGTTAGGGAGTGTTTCTTCTGTAGTGTTCTGTGAATGAACTGGCTTGAAACTATTACTTGGTACATTATGCTAATTTAGAAAGAAAAATCTTTTAGCACTGGACTGGGGAATGTATCGTGTCAAACAGCAATGCTAGTAATAATAGAGTATGTGTCATCTTCATTCTGTAAATCAGACAAGTAGACAATAAAAAAAATGAAAACCGTATCCAATTTGATTCTCTTAACAACTGGAGATTATATTAGAGACTATATAGTTGTGTGTGTACATTATATAGAGATTATAGTTTGAGTTTTATTTTGTGTGCTCTTTAAGAAAGAAAAAACTTTCATGGAAGTAGAATGGAAAAATGTAACTGAATTCATTTAACTCCTTTTTGTTTTGTAACTTCACTGCTTGATTACATGCTGTGCTGTTTTTGTGTAGTAAGTTCTTAAATGTACTTAGTAAGAGTAAAAAATGCAAAAAATAATTTTCATTTTTCTTTTGTCCAGAGCTTTCATTCATTTGCACAGAAAGTAGATTCTGTCATCTAGGTTTTACTTCATTATTGTCTTACTGAGGGCAGAATGAAACTACAAGATGAAACATTAGTAAATATGAAAGAACTGAAGAATCTGTTTATCAAACTGAAGTGTGTGAGATGATTGAAATATCCAAATGATTTTTATATAGTACAAGAAAATCAGGGAAAAGTTGGATACAGAAAACTGTAGCTAAAGGGTTTGATTAAACCATCCCTTTCATTCCCATTAGTTTCCCAGTTTCTGTTCTCAAGAATGTGAAACACACTGTCTCTCCCACTTGTCCATAATAAAGTAGCAAATAGAAATTTTTAAAATAAAGAATGTAATATTCCTCTATTGAAGTTTAAATGGGTTTTTTCAATTCAAAAATATATTATTTCTAGATCATATATAAGAGTGAGTGATTAATGGAGGACACTGGGAAATTAATAGGATTGAGTGAGGTGTTTTAGCCATTGTCAATATAAATGGAAGAAAAACTTTATTAATACCTTTTGCTTAATAATCATCTGTAGGCAATGTGCAGTAACCATTTTCATTAAAAAGCAAAATTTCTTTACAAATACTAAAATATACATATTTTTATGCAACTCTTTATTGTTATTGTCTGCCTGAACTTTGAAGGTATTAAAGCAAAGACAGTAATGTTCAAACAAGTCTATCAACAGTTGTAGACTAGTAAGCTTCTTATGTAAAGCACAGGAATTAGAGTGTATCTAAAAGCCTTTCACAGTTGTAACTGGCAAATGTATGGCACAGAATTGCATATCCAGACTTTAAAGTGTGGTCGTTTATGCAGCTGAATATATTTTTGAAACATACGGCAATACAGAAATTAATTGAATAATCATTTTGCCATTATTTTTGCACTTATGAAAGGTAAAGCTTTGTAACATTTAATTACTTGCCATGTGCAGAAATGGTTTGACCAATCTTCTTTACCCCGAAGTCCGTGTAGGAAGATTTGACAGTCTCTCTCAGCCACTTTCATATGTTGCTGCATACACTGGTTGGTTTTCTGAGTGTTACAGAATGGATGAAAGTACTTGTTGAAGTATTTTGTTTCTGTTAACCTTTTTCCCCATAGGAGAATCTTTTTTTGATGGTAGTAGCTTGCAACTGAAAATGAAAGCAAACTGTTGTAGCCACTGACTTGATTACAGATTTTGCATGGCAAGGTAACTGCCTGAATAAAACTGTCGTTGCAAAGGTTGTATTGCCATCGCAATGTTGTTTCAGGAAAAGGTCCCCAAAACTGAAATCAAGATACAGTGCTATGTTGCAATTATTTTTCTGATTTCCTGTGATATAAATTATTTAATATGTTAAATGTAATTTTGTGACTATAATGTTCCTAGTATAAAGAATATTCCAATTACCAGAATTGCACATGGGCTGCCTCTACTTGCCACTCAAGTAGCATAGTTTATGCCCTTTTTTCCTACGTTAAAAGATATTAGTTTTTGTAATCAGGAGCCACATCACCAAGAGACATCAAGAATCTGGGTAGTGAAGAGGTGGAAGAGAAATCTATTCTGAGTTACAAAATAAGAATATTTAGGTATAAAAGTATTTTAAAAACAAAGTAAAAATCCATTCCCAGTTATTATGCAAGCTAGGATGTAATTTCAAATAATAATTACTGCTGATTCAAAGTTCCTATTTGTGTCTGGGACCTTTTGAAAATTCTTTTATAACTGGTAACCAGACAACTGGGAGATTTTGGGTTCCTAAAGAAACTCTGTAAAGTAACAGATCTCAAACCTGTCAACACTGGTGTAGGAATCATCCCATAGACCTGCAATATTATATAGGTTTAAACTATTGTTAATTGAAATATACACTAAATATAAATACTATGTAAATAAGTGCATTTCTTTGTAATAATAAGACTAAAATTTGTAATTCTATATTTGACATTCTCAGTATTAAGATACGACTCTTTTTTCCTCTTTCTTGCTTTCCTAATGGGTGACCTTCAATTATGGGGTTTATCTACACATATGCACTTAGAGGTATTTAAACATTTTGGGGGCATGTGACCATTCTTTTTATTAATTTGAAGCCCCCGTTGTTAATACATTTAAATAAATTTACTAAGAAGTGGGAAGAGACCTTTCTTATCTGTAGATTAAATTTTGTTCTTGGAAAGGTTCTGGGACAACTAATCGTGGAAACTAAACTACTAGTGGGCACACAAGGGACAAGAAAATCGTAAGGTGTAGTCAGCATGGAGTCAGAAGAGGGAAATGTTGCTTAACCAGTTTTACAACCTATGGTGAAATGATTAGTTTGTTAGATGAGAAGAAAGCAGTGGATATTGTCTACCTTGACTGTAAGGCTTTTGACAGTATCTCTTGTAAAATTTTTGTAGAGTAACTGGTGAGTATGGACTGGATGAAAAGGCAGTGAAATGGATTGAAAACTGGCTAAATGAATGGGTGCAGACTGCATTAGCAGCATGAAGTCTGCTTGGAGGCCTCTAGCCAGTGTGTATCCCAGGGGCAGTGCTGGGTTCAATCATGTTTCACATCTTTAATGGTGTGGATGGTGGGATAGAGTGTAGCCTCCGCAAGTTTATTGATGTAAAATCATAAGCAAAGGGTTGTGCTGCCATTCAGAGGGAACTCAACAAGCTGGAGAAATAGACTAACAGGAATCTCTTTAATTTCTACAAAGGAAGATGCAAGTAACCTCATGCACCGGGTATATGATGGGGGTAATGATATGAAAAGCAGCAGCACAAAAAAGCCCTGCAGGTCTCAGTGGGACACCAAGTTGAATGTAAGACAGCACTGTGCCCTTGTGGCAAGGAAGGACAGTGGTATCCTGGGCTGCGTTAGGATGAATATTGCCAGGAGTTGAGGGAGGTGATCCTTTGCCCCTCATCAGCACATCTGAGGCCGCTGCTGGAGTACTATGGCCAGTTCTAGGCTTCCCAGTGAGAGACACAGAGCTACTGGAAAGTCCAGTGAAAGGCCCTGAAGGTGATGAATGCTCCAGAGCATCTCTTCTGTTAGAAAAGGTTGAGCAAGCTAGGGCTGTTCAGCCTAGAGAAGAGAAGGCTTGGGAGGTGATCTCAGCAGCACATATAAGTATCTAAAGGGGAGGGTGCTAGAAGATGAAGCTAGGCTCTCTCTGGTGGTGTCTAGTCTCAGGACCAGAGGCAATGGGCACAAACAGGAACAGAAGAGATTCTCCCTGAGCATTAGGAAGTCCTTATTCACTGTGAAGGGGACTAAGCATTGATACGGTTTACCCAGTCGGGTTGTGGAGTCTCCCTCCTTAGAGATCTTCAAAAGCTATCTGGACATGAGCTCGAGCAACCTGTTCAAGGTGATGCTGGTTGAGCAGACAGGCTGGACAAGGTGAGTTCCAGAAGTCTCTTTCAGCCTCAACCATCTGTGATTTAAGGGTTTCTCATGTGCTGCAGACCTATATAGGCAGATACTTGCCACACTTCCTTAATCTGCCAGAGTTAGATAACAAATTGTGGAACTGTTAATCTATTCCTCAATTTATAGCATACTTTCCTCTAGTAATCCATGTAATACTGACAGTATGCAGGGTATTTTTATACAATTCATCCTCTTGGCTTTATGTTTTATGAAACCCATTATTCAAAAGGAAAAATGAGCTGCTGGAAATGCCCCCTGAAGTTGCTTGTTCTAGTAAGCTGTTCACTGAACAACCTTACTTGTCAAATAATCAAAAATGCAATTGTGGAATAAATAGCTTGGACAATCTATTTCTTTGTTCTGTGGCAACTCAGTTGTGTTGTCATTTAAAATTGAATTCTGTAGCTACTTTGGTCTTAGATGGATGGTCACAGTTTTTGAGGTAAGTAGAGTATGCTTACCTACTTTCTTTTCAGTTTCATTCTGGGAAACAATAATTCTTCCATTCATAATTAAAGACAAGTCAGGGTTATGTATCTGGTTCAGTAGGTACTAGAGGTAGTGACCAGCTTCTGATTTGTATCTGAATAGCTGTTTTTTCTGGAGATTGGTTGCCAGAGGTCACTGAGTTAGGATGAGAAAGGAACAGTAAGAACCATTTTGAACATTGTCCAGGTGTAGGACAACACCGGAAGTTAAGGTGACTGTCTTTCATTTCAATGTTTCATATCAAATGCATAAAAAGGCAGGCTTTAAACTGGGTCTTCATTTGAATGTTTGTAGATACCAAATTCTGACTGCTATAATTAGTTGAATTGAAAATATTTGTCCTAAACTACCTAAAAAAGTACTTCAAAAATAGAAGTTAATTATATCTAAGGAACTGGATAGAATTTGTGCATTGTTAGGTCTTGAGGAGGCTTTCATGGAATTTTCTTTTCTGATTCATGGGAATCATGAAGTGTTACTGCAGTAGTAGTGCAGACTTTTTACTTGAAGAGAAACTGAATTCTATGTCTGCTGGACTTCAGTTCTTTAATGATGACTCCTGTATTCTAGGGAAAGAAAGAGAATACTGCAGGTATTCTTCAGATTGATTGTAACAGCTGGCAATCTACAAATAGGTGATTCTCATACACTTCATTGTCACTTGAATAGTCTAAATCTCAAAATCTTTTGTCTAGCTCAGGAATAGTTTTTTTTTTTTCCTTTTATGTGAGTATGTGGTACAGTTGCTTACAGAAAATATTACAGGTATAAATTTATTGAGCAAGCAAGGAGGACACTCGTAGGAGGTTGGTCTTTTTGAATTTGATATATTCTGAATTAGTAATTTTTTTTCCTGGATGTTAAATATTTAAAGTTAACCAGTTTGGGCAAGTCCATGCAAGTTGACAGGAACTCAAATCACAAAGTCTGGAATTCTGGATAACCGTATTATTCTTCCTCTGCCTGTTTCAGGAACTCACAGTAAGGGATCAGCATTTGTGATAGGCCTTCCTTTGAGTAATTGGACACCATCTAAAGAAAGTGGTTTTTTGCCTGTTATGTAAAATCTACTGTATGTAATATTTCATAAAAACAAGGCTACTTTCATATGTACTTTCAAATTGTTGCCATTATGGTTTTACTACATGTGTTCATTCTTCATACTTCCTTCTTCCTCGCTAACTGTGGAAAGTAGATTTTTCCTAGTTGATCAGGCCACTTATTTTTTGTCAATAATGAGAAACTGAGGTTGTGCAGGAATAGAAAAAGGCTGCTTGAGGGTTATGAAGAATGTGTCATATGCAATCCAGTTTCCACCCAGCAATTATGTAACATATCTGTAATGTTATAAGAACTTTTTTAATAAAGTAGCCAGAAGACTAAATAGTCATTTATGATTCAGGTCGCTAGACTCCAGGCAATTTCTGCTTTCTATTTGGGGAATGTCGGTGTCCGCAATAATATGAATCAGCTTGTGTGGGTGTTAAGGCACACATCTGAGAAACTATTTAGTGGTCAAGTCCTTCAGACCAGGTGCCTGTATTCATATGCTGGCCTGTTGTTTGTCGTATCATGGTCTCTAAGCAGAAAGGAAATCCCTTGTTAGTCACCAGCAGTAGACATCATGTGGAAAGTCACTTGAGGATGAAATAACAATTACCTGCTTCAGAACAACTGTGATTCTTTGAAATTGCTTCCAACACATTACATGTGTTTTTGTATGCTTAATTGCAAAGTACTCCTCCTGTGACATTGTGTACTCATGGCAGAATTGTGGCAGAGTTTAGCTTACTCCATTCTACATCTTTCAGTAATGAAGATTCACAGGAGAGCAGGAGGTATCCCAAGACTACAAGATGCTGCTGGTCAGCCTAATCTAAAACTACATGTGACATGTCTGTTTACCCGGGATGTATTCCTGAAGTTGAGCTGAAGGTTCCCAGTTACTGCAGAGTAGGAAGCAGGTCCATTTCTTTATACTGCTGTATATTTCTATTTTCTCTGAGCTGTTTATGGGTTTAGTTTAGCTTTCTAATCTTACTAAGTTTATTTTCTCTTATTGAAGTTCTTCAGTTTACCTGTTGGTCACTCTACCTGTATCATGTCTTGAATGGCCTGTAAACATCCTTTTTTACAGGTTTTGTCAGCTTCTGTGCTAACAGATCATTCCTCAAACAACCTAATACATAAAATGTATTTTGTTCTGCTTGTTCACATTTGTCTTCTCTTCAGTTAGAAGTCTCTACTCCTGGGATCTCAAATGTAGGGATGTGTTTTTGTCTTATATGTGGCTCTGTTGCTGACATAACATAAACTGAATTGGACCCTTCTATTTCTTTACTGTACTTAGAACCGTACTTTTCTGTAATATAATTAAGCACTGATGTTACATTAGGATGTGACTATTGGCGTTTGCTTAGGATGTCTTATATATGCAGAATAGGAGTGTATTTACAGAATAAGCAGCATGTTTCACATTAGATGTGTGAAGTAATACTTTCTGAATTCATTGTGTGAACTACCTTACTATTTTGTGTCCTTCATATTCCACACTGTGATGTACTAGGGTAACTCAGTGAAATTCTCTAACTAAGGTTTAATGCTGGTCATTACTTAGCCTTTTTAACTACTTCTAACAACATTAATCTCTCTATGTATGTGGTCAACTCTTGTCTCTGTGTTGTACTCGCTCATTTAATTTAGTTACTCTGTTTCTTTTACGTATATTAAATTCCTTTTTGATTTCACTATGCAGCTCATGATTGCACCCTGATAAACCAGTATCACATCTAGAATTTAGCATGTACTAATGAGTCGTAGTACAACAATTACCTGAAATTTATATCTTGTTATTTGAACTGTGGCTAAAATATGGAATGTCAAAGTATAGAGCCACTAGGCTTCTTGGCAAAGCTTTAAATATTTTTTTGTCACTCATACCAAATGAGCCTTGTCATGTAGAATCATTGTGGAGATTGACCTGTCTCTATGTGTAATTTATGGTTCCTAAAATTTGAGTGCATACAACTCAATTAAGTCTACAGGGCATTATTTGTCAAACATCATCTCTGTTTTTGTTATGGGCTCAACGGTTTTGGCATTTGTATATTAAAGTCATGCAGATAAATGTGATCAGGTGCCTCTTATGCTACAAAATACTTATACTCCAAGAAGCTTTACCCTTGTTAACAAGTTTTAGTAGCCTAGAAACTCAGTTAACAATCGCAAGTGATTACTAACTTTTTGCTTTGCTAGTTTTTCTGATGCTTCACACTAACATATTAAAATGATTAATTTCTTAAATTCATTTAATAGATACACACAAGGCCATTACAAGGAATTAGTATTTTGCCTTTCATTCATTGTCAACTCTTATGCCAGGTGATCCTTTCACATTAATATCCTTGGGAAGTGATGATTCTAACATACATTATGAAACTGCTTTTTCTCTCCTTGAATTATGAATTTTTATTATTTCATGATAGGAATGCTGCCTGTAATTCTTGAAACCAAGCTGTTTTGTAATACTCATTCTGTAACTTTCATTTCCGTGTGTAATAGTCTACTTGAATTGCACCATAGCTAATTCTGGAAGTTGCTTATCTTAGGAAAGTATTCTGCCTAGGACTACTGCAAAAGCCATGCAAATAGTGCTCAAGATACTGTTTGTTAGTCTCTGATAAATGGAACATTCATACAGGCAGTAACTGCTGGAAACTGCAGTTAACAATGACCTTGCCTTCGTGTTCAGGCAAACTGTTTTTTATTTACCAATGGCAAAGGCATATTTCTTTAAGAGAAAGGCTAGCTGTGTCAGCTAGCAAAATTGCAAGACTGTTTGGCAAATTGGTTGTGTTGACAGGGTTATAAGTTTCTGTCAGCAACCTGGCCCTGCTGGAAATGAGAGTTGCCTTTCCATATAATGAAGAAGTAAATAGAGAAAGAGCTGATTTTTCTACTATTCCTCAGTCTCCTATGCCTTCTGTGGCAGATGGCAGGTAAAATGGATACCTTGAGCTCTTTTAAGTCACTGAAAGAGCTCTTGCAAACAGTAATCAGTAGCCTCTTTTGAAACTGAAATTGATTCAGATAATCACTTTTAATCATGACCTAAAACAGCAACCTAGGGGCTTTGTTTTAAAGCATCTGTTAGAATCTTGAAAAGCATTGCTAAGTTTTTGTTCTTTTTTTAAAGACAATTGGATTTTCATTAGTTGTTAGTCATAAAAGCAGGTCAATTTGCAGATAAAATAACCTTTGTTTAATTATGTATTTTGTTACCCAGTGAGAGACTTCAGGCTTGTATAATAATTGTCATACTGATGTGCACCAATATTTAATTGATTCTTTTGTTAAATGAAGTTATCTGAACTGTATCTGTCAGGAAAAAGGTAAGCTAGGTAGCACAGTTTCTAAATTTAGAACTAGCTAGTTCACTAGGAAAAGTTGTAATTAATACATGAAATTAATAATTTTTTGTCATATTACCCATCTAGATTTTAAAAGGAAGTAAGTCTCTCACTTGCATTTATATGTTGAGAGAAGAGTTTTTTCTTTTCTATTTCTGGCTAAGACTGAATGAACTGGTCAATGAATTCAGTTAGTTGAAACATTAAAACAATGAAAATTTTTTTAACATCTGGAGAAAAAGCTGTTACTGTCAAGAGCTGGTTTAACATTTCAACAAGCTGTACGTCCAAGTGTCCAGCTGATGAATTGCTTTTGACTGTTTTTGAAACTTCAGTAGCAACAATGTACTACTGGAATACTGTTTAAGTATATTTTAAAATGGAAAGCTTGTGGTAACTCTTACATTAAATACAATTAACTCCATAATATACAAGTTTATTTCTAAAATGAAAATGCATTTTTCTATCAAACTTTGTGGTGAAGAGGGATGAAGAGAACTTGAATTTGCAGAAGCTGAAAAGCAGTGCTTTAGGCTGATTTTTTAAATGACTTTCCTGTGTCAGAACACTGATGATAAATTACATACAAACCATGCCATGGTTGCACAGGCCTCTGGAGCCGTGCTACCTGTCATGTGTGTTGGCAGCATGTGCATCTATTTGTCAAACTGAAGACTTTTCTGAGGAAGTAAACTTACAGCTTTTACCGGCTAGGCTTGTAGTTCAATGCCTTAGAAAGCCTCGGGCAACCTAGAGAGGTAGCACGGGCAATCCAGCATTTCAGTAGCTCTAAAAGCAGCAAAATGGTAGCTGCAAATCTAATACCACCAGCAGAAGCAAAGAGGGAGAAATACAGCTCTTAGCTTGCCTAATTCCCGCAATTAGAAGCTTTCAAAGAAACAGAAGCACACAGATGTTTGCAGAAAGGGTGCAAAGCCAAAGAGGGCAGACCCCCCCTTGGTCCTCTCTTTTACTTGGAGAAGGGGAAAGGGGAGGACTGGGGGTGACCCGGGGTGACCGGCCAATCAGACACTGCTAAAGAGTTTGAGTTACATTTGGTTTTGCCTGCGCTTTGGAACAAAGGGGTTCAGCTTGGGGAGGGGGAGGGGAAGCTCAGAACAGGCAGCAACACTTTCCCACTTCTATTAAGCTGTTAACTGCTGCTTTGCAGGAGAAAAGGGGCAATAGTGGTGGCCACTATTGCCAGTGGTGGTCTAGAAATGTCAAGACACAGAGAGCTTCTAGTTGTGAATGCATCACAGGCACATCATACATACATACACCTCTATTTCATCTGGGACTGTTCGTATAAGGCTTTGTCTAGCTCTGATTCTCTGTGTTCTTGAAGTTCACTTTTCAGATTTATGTCGAAAGTTAGCAGAAGCCAGAGAAAGACACGCAAACCTATTCAGCCGCAGAGGGATAGGGAGAGTCATTTTTTTTGCCGAAGTGTTGCTGATCAATCAATCAGTTTTTAGTCACAGTTTATTTTATGAAACTTTATTCCCATAGTATGACTGTGCAATGAGCAAAATGTAATGAAATCACATTCCGGAGATGTTCTTTATGAGGTTGGTGTTAATTGGTACTTTCTTTTTCAGCTAATCTGCCTGTACCTACTATTGCTGCAATAGATGGAACTGCCTTAGGTGGTGGCCTAGAACTTGCGTTAGCCTGTGATATACG
Source organism: Corvus cornix cornix (assembly GCF_000738735.6). Lineage (NCBI taxonomy): Eukaryota > Metazoa > Chordata > Aves > Passeriformes > Corvidae > Corvus > Corvus cornix. The sequence goes on from NC_046357.1 coordinate 33,342,175, forward strand.
GGTGGCAGGTAGGTCTGAATCCTGCTGTGGAATATAGAATTATTAGTGTTGTACCTGGCTTGAGTAATCCATCTGTTGGCAACAGTCTTATAAAACTTACATTGTACTTGATATTGTTTATAACCCATTATTTTAAAGGACTTTAGTGGAAACCTGTCTAAGTACTTGCTAATGTTTCATTTAAAGCAACTTAACCCAGTTAGCTGGACTGGTTTTGTTAAATGTTTATTTGATTCTTCTGACCCTAATTTTATCAGTATTGCCTGAAGGGTTATGTAATTATTTTCATTTTTTTTTTGATTCTTGTGCATTTGAAGTGCTCTAGATGGAGATATGATTTTATGTAAACAGGGTGCAGGGAAAGAACAAAAGTTTCTAGTGAATGTATTATTACGCAAGAAATTAAATTATAAAAGTGACAACAACTCTTGAAAAGAGGAACCTTGAGCTAATAAACTGTTAGAACTGTAAAAGAAGTTGATGGAAAGTAAATGGAAACTTGGTCCTGAGCAATTGCCAGTAACTTAGGATTTATAAAATTATTTGACCTTAGAGAATATGCTGTCACCTAAAGAATTCAAATAATCAGATACAGAATTCTACCCCATTCTAAGATGTTAAGCAATAACAGCCATTCTGTTTTAGTACTTTCCATTTGGAAGCAAGTCTCTGTTACTCACAGATTTGCTTACTTCCTACGTGAAAATTAATAAGGTACTGAATTTACCTTGATGGAAGTAGTTGGATCTTTTACTAAAAGCAGATCAGAATCTATTTGAAGTTTTTTAAATAAACAAATGCTTTAAAAAGTGATTTATTTAGTTTTGTGAAGAAAATTTAATTAGTAAACTTCAAGGTCATCATTACGTATTTTTCATTGGTTTTTTTTCCCTCTACATTAGAGTAAGAACTCCTTTGCATTCTGTTTTTTAGCCTCTTCTGCTAAAATGGGCCTAGTTGAAACAAAGTTGGCAATCATTCCAGGTGCAGGTATGAATGTTTTGCTTTTGCTACAACAGATAACTAAGTAACATATATACTTAGTATTAAATTTTGAATTTTTTATGGATTTCTGCCTATTTTTATATTTCTATTAAGAATTATAGCATGTTTTATGGCTTATTGCTTGTATTATTTACCAAAATTAATTTAAAAGTGTTTTTCTTATTTTCAGGGAGGGTCACCTGTATATTATATTTTTAAAAAAGTTTTCATTAACTAAGTCAACATTGAGGGATTCTGTAAATGGCATTTTATGCCTTGATCTGAAGGTGTAAATATAATTTTGCTAAGGGTCAGGCAAGGATAAAGGATTAACTGTCAGTGTACAAAACCAGTTATTTGAATTAAGATCCACTTTTATATGACATTTGGTACTTTAGGATTCAAATTCTGCTTTCAAGCTGCTTGTTTATTGGTTGTAAAGAGTTTAAGAACTGAAAGTGTAGCTGTGAAAAAATGTATTCTCTTGCCAAGATTTTTTGAGTCAAAAACTTCTTTTATGTTTGAAAGGTCAGTTGACCTGCTTTTCCTAGACTCAAGGTAAATGAAAGTTATGTAATAAATAATGTTCAAGGAGATGTTGCAAAACCTTTTGTTTTTATTTTTTGTATAAATCATTGCTACCTTAGGTAAGTTTGCTGCTCTGGGAGAAGGGCAATAACTTGGAAAAAAGTGCATCCTTGTGATTTTTTGCTTTAATTTCTGAAAGTTCTAGGGAACTTCATACTGTTTCTTTTCTCCTGTTTTCTTTCTAATGGGTGGAACCTGTTTTGAAAGCACTATATCCAATTCTAATGGATACCACTGCAGGTCACACAGAAAAAACAGTAAAAACAATCATAATGGGAGTAGTGGTATGAACTTTGTGTATAAAACTGTCCCATCCTGTGACCAATCTGGACAATTATTGTACAATTTCAACTGCTGTATTATTATGGTTATTGTTGAGATGTAATTTCAGTCAGTGCTTTCTGTGGTCAGAGCTACATTTTACATGAGGAAAACAGTTATGATTGATGCCTGGTTTCTTTTTAGTGGCAGATAAAGATAATAATGCAGATGATTTTAAAGATGTATTTACTTGTACTGGTGTTGTCAGGAAATCATGTGCCTTGGCAATAAGTCCTAGTGAAGAAAAAGGCAGAAATTGGTGTTGTTTACCTTTGTCAGTTTTAACTCTTTGTTCTCCCATCCCCTCCTTTCCTAAGAAATTCTGTAGGACAGTATTGGAAACATACTCTGCAGTTCAAGAAATTCAGGTCAAGTTCTCCGTATATTCTCAGTATTCAATCTTTTGTCTCATTTCCTTGTCTTCAGTTAATTATAGATATTTCAAACTTGTGTGCTCTTACATTAAAATGCTAGTTAAGTGGCTCATTATAAGTTTCTTTCAGAATATTTTACTGCTATTCAAAGACTGAGGTTTGAAAAATCCTTTTTTTTTCGTCTCCTCTTAAAATAATTGTTCGGGTGCATGTCTTCAGCTCCTTGAAAATATGACAGATTTAATCTTGTTACACTGACTTTTCAATTTACAACAGTTTGGGGTACGTTCAGTGATGATTTTTTTCCCCTATTCCTATCAGCCTTTCTGACAACTATTTTTGTTGAATGTATTTGAGCTAATCACAACTTTTTCCTGATCAGCCTGTACTTGGACCAGTCCTGTTGAGCAGTGACAATGTTTCAGCCCTTTTTGCTTCTTGTCATCCAAATAGTAACTGATGATGTTTTTTGTCATCAGAAAGTGAAGAATGAGTGAAGGAATTTTGCATACATCATTTAAGTAGGGAAGACAGATGTACGCACTTGAACCATAGCTTCATGGGTTAATGGAGTATTTTCTGAGTTTATTTCAAGCCACTCTGAGCCAAAACAGAACTGGGGAGTGGAGCTGAAGTGAGTGAGCTGTAGCTCTTAAGAGGCCTACAAAGATTTCTCATGCCATCTAGTACACCTGAAATCTGCTGACAAACTGAGTTGCTTCTTTGAACTATAACATGGCAAACCACTGTTTTTATTCTGCTCTGTCAGCTGCCAGGAGTATGTGATAAATGTAAAATTGTAACTTGGGTGATAATTAATGTGGGTGTTTGAGGCTTTATGAAAAACATATTTGTACTGTGAGGGTTTGCTTTTTTAAAACCCCAGAAAGTTATAATCAAAGAGCTGTGTTAGAAGAATGTTAGAATTTAATAGTATTAAAATATAGATCCAGGGTATATCAACTGTTAGGTTTTGGACCTTGTTGTATGTTATGGTTTATTCCATTCTTAATGAAATGTGGTTGTCAAAAGACCCAGTGAGATGCTGTCTATTGACCAAACAGTATTAACACAGATTCCCCAGGTGCAAGAAATTTTGCTTTTGAATATGCACAGATGTACGGCAACTGTCTAAAGGCTAAGTTTGAGCAGCAGTTAGTTGAGCTAACCAAAATGAATTGTTCCTTCTAAGTCTGCTGAGGGTCTTGACCAAGTAGGCATTTATAGAGTATGCTGTATTGTAGCAAGTTGAATCTCCTCAGAAAATTCATCCATGGCAGACAGCATAGCAAGACCAAGCGGGGTGACAGCAGTGCCTCCTTTTATACAATAGCTGTGTTCACAGACCTGCTGTTCGCGTTGTGAGGGAGCAGGATTATTCTTCTGCATTTGGGAATCTAAACCCAGTTTTCTGCATTGTGGAAGAAGCTTAACTGCTAGAATGTGAACTAGGAAAAGTAGAAAATCTTTCTGGTTTTCCTCTTAAGTACATCCCACTTTCTAGTAAGGAAGTCAAGATTAAGAGAACTAGTGTAAATGTGCAACAGAGAGGAAAGCGTGGTAACTTAGTGATGGGAAAGTCACTTGAGTAGAAATATTACTGATGATTTTTGTTTTATAAGGTGAGTCTGCCAGTCATCATTGCACAAGTGGTCCTATGCCAACACGGAAAACGTGTCATAAAATCATTTAGGATGGAAAAGACCTTTCAGCTCATAAAGTCCAACAGTCAAGTAAGGACTGCCAAGTTCATCACTAAACCATGTCGCTAAGTGCCACATCTACATGTAACTCAACCACTTCCCTGGACAGCCTGTTCCAGTGCTTGACAACCCTTCCATGAAGAAATTTTTCCTGATATCCAGTGTAAACCTACCTTGGCACAACTTGAAGTATTTGTTACTTGGTAAAAGAGATTGACCCCAACCTCCTTTCAGGTGGTTGTAAGGAGCAATAACATCTCCCTTGAGCCTCATTTTCTCCAGGCTTAACAATCCCAGCTCCTTCAGCAGTTCCTCACAGGACTTGTGCTCCCTTTACTGGCTCTATTGCCCTTCTCTGGACATGCTCCAGCACTTTAATGTCTTTTTGTAGGGATCCAGAACTGGACACAGGATTCGAGGTGTGGCCTCACCAGTGCTGAGTACAGAGGAACAATCACTGCCCTGGTCCTGCTGGTCAGACTGTTGCTGATACAGGCCAAGATGCCATTGGCCTCCTTAGCCACCTGGGCACAGCATGTTCAGCTGTTGTCAGCCAGCACCCCCAGGTCCTTTTCTGCTAGGCATCTTTCCAGCCACTCTGCCTTAAGCCTGAAGCATTGCATGGGGTTGTCTCCTAAGTATTTCTGCGTTTTTTATGGAGTTCCAGCAAAACACTCTGCTCAGTCAGGCTGGTCTTCTTTCCCACTGACTCTTCTTTTGCCACCGAGGGATGGTCTGCTCCTCTGCCTTTAGGATTTTCTTCTTGAAGAATGTCCAGCCTTCCTGAGAGCCTTGGCCCTTCTGGACTGCCTCCTAAAGGATTGTATCAACTAGTCTCCTAAACAAACAGAAGTCTGTCTTCTGGAAGTCTGAGGTGGCAGTTCTGCTGACCCCCTTCCTTACTGCTCTGAGAACCGAAAACTATCATTTCATGGTTGCCTGTACCCTAGATGGCTTCTGAGCATCACATCATCCTTCTGTTCACAAATAGCAGTAGGGCACCTGGCCTCTTGGCTCACTCACCAGCTCTGTCAGGAAATTATCTTCCACATAGTCCAGGAATCTCTTAGACTGTTTCTTTTTGCTGTGTTGTATTTCAGAGTGTGTATGGGTATGTTCATCCCCTCTCTTCTTCATGTTTCTTCACTGTGAACTTGGTGTCTGTTAGCCTGTTGTGGTATAACTTGTGGTTTACAGGGTAGAGGTTGCAAAAACAAACAGTCCCTAGAATTTTATTAAAAGTAGGTGGCCAGATGAAGGGAAAATTTTATTGGCCTCAGATGAAAAGGTTTCAGCATGAACTAACCTATTCTTGGGCATGAAAGAAAGCGCACAGGAGGGAGTTGTTGTGTATGCCTTAGCTGTGGATAATGTTTCAGTCAGAATACTCATCTCAGTGGACAGCAATGAGTTTGTATGAGACAGGATTTCATGAGAAACTAGACTTCATTAGCTTTGCAGTTTAAGGAGATGCTTGTTACCAGTCAGAGTGACTTTTCTCAAAGCTATTCATTGCTAAAAGGAGTTACTACTTTTTGATCTCTTAGTTAAAAAGCTGTTTAAACAACTTATTTTCTGTGTAATCCTGTGTCTGTAAGGAACTCAAAATAATGTGGGAAGAGTCTTTTTACACAAGAAAATTGTGTTTGTTCTCTTTGTTTTGTTTCCCAAGCTGACATTAAAAAAAGTGCAAATATCTGTCACTAATTAAATGTAGTTCTTGATGTCTCTCAACTTGCAAAGGAAGTGTTTTTCAGTGACAACTTTCTCCTTAGCCAAAAATTTTTTTGGAGCATTTGTTTGTTGAAGTAGTTTGTTTTTCTGGTTTGTAACTTTTTAAAACTCTCTCACTTCATGGTGTAATTCGGTTGTTTATCTCTAGATTCTCACAATGGATGTCATATTAAGCCTGGAATTGATAGATGATACGTTGCTGGCAGATCTGCTTTTATTTGTTAGTATCATATATATATATACCACTCAGTATTAGATCTGTTGTGAGAACATAAAATGCTTGTAAACAATCTACATAAACTTTCTACTCTGTTAACAGAATGAGATATATTAGTTGCACACCGGTGAGTATTCTGTGATAGCAAGAAGTGGAAAAGACAGGGATAAATATAAAAGATAATTTGCATTTTCTTTATGCAATTTATTTCCACAAAAGATTTAGGTGTAAGGTAGAGGTATTGGTATACATAAACAATTACGCTTCCACCAAAAAAAAAAAATAGAACTCCATTGAAATTAATACGCTTGTGTAAGCAGGTAATTTGATCTTGCTAGATAAAAACTGTGTCTATTGGCCTGCATATAGGCCAATACGTGCAGGCTGCCACTCTTTTTTTGGTTTGTTTTGTTTATAAAGGCATTTTAATTAGCAAGGCTTTGTTAATTTCATCATCATTTTCCCTTTATTCTTCCATGCTCCTCCCAGAAATCCCACTACTTCATTACCAAACTGTTTTCCACTGTTTAATATTAAAATAAAAAGCAAGCGCATAAATCCTGGGATCATGCTTTCCTTGAGAGCATTCAGTTGAAAAGTATATTTTATGAAGAAGACTTCTAAAAAAAAGAAAGGAAACAAAAAGAAACTGTTAAGTCTCTAAGAAAGTCTTTGTATATAAGCTGTATATTCTTTCTACATCTAAAAGTTGCTTTGAGCTGTTTTTCCAAAGGTGAAGCTGAAGCTTCAAGATGTATGAGACTGGACTGGTTTTGTCTTTAAAATATAGAAAAAAATGGAGAGATTAAATTACAGCATTTCTGTGTTCTCCCCTTACTTTGGTAACAGTATTGTTTTGATGGTTTTTCTAGACTTAAGTTGTATTTGAAGAAATTATAGTGCTTGGAGATAACAAGACTATAAAATAAGAGATAGGAACGCTGAAATATTAGGGTTTTTTTTGCATAGGAAGAAAACCAGTGTAAGAATGAAAAGTGGATTTAGGTAATCATAGTGTATTTTCCTTATCTATGAAAGTATTAATTCTCTGCTTTTAAAAACATCGTCATGGTCTCTGTTGCAGTATTTGTTTTAAAACTGAAAAAAAATTTCTATTTTGGATGAGAAAGATGTCAAGGGAATTTCCAAATGTGAAAAACTCACACAGAATGTGTTCTTGTTAGCAGCAGTAGTTGTCCAATTCAGCCAAGTGTAAAGGTTAAATTGAACATCAGACATTTCAAGTTGAAATCCAATGCACATTACAATGGACTGCTAGGATATTCTTTAGAATTCTATATTTCAGTTTCACCGGTAATAGGAATAGCATTTGACAAATGCTGAAAAAGTTAAGAGTGTTACTGTTTGTGGTAGTGTCTGAAGTAGAACTTGAAAGCTTCTCCACATTTAGTGTGGTTTTCCTGCATATAGGTGCTTCTTGACAGTACATCATCACAGACATACTTGGAATGAAAAATCTGCTTATTTTGTATGACTTTATATATCCTACCTGGGTAATACTGTACCTTTCTTTTGCCCATCTTTATTCCTACCTTCACTAGCCTATTCTTTTCTCCGTCTTTAATTTTTTCATATAGTATCCCGAGGTTTTACATACACTCTTTTTTTTTTTAAATTACGTAAGGAAACCTATATAGGAGTCTTCTTAAATTTTTAAAGTTCGGCTCTTAGTCCTGTGACAATTGACTGACTGATTGGGAAAAAAACGTGAAGTGAAGAGTTAGGTCTGAGTCTGGGGATTTTTTTCAGTTAGCCTGTAATGTCTCTTGTGACTTCTATTACTTTTCCTATTTCTTTATCTCCATCCTGTGTCAGAGTTTTAATACTGTAAAGTGCACAAATTAAATACTAGTAGAAGACAGTTTTAAATAAGCTCCTGAATCAGCATCTTCAGCATTTCATCAATACTGTGCCTTAAATTTTTTTACCGTGGAACAACCAAGAAGATGCATTTTCTTCTTCTTGACTTACAATTAAGAGAAGCTTTTAATTTTTTTTCACTGTGGTCCAATAGTGGCTATTGAGCATTTAACAATTCTATTATGATCTGATAAATTAGTTACCCTAAATTAGTTACTCTAACAATATTTATCTATTTTTCTTCACTCATCTGAAGTCTCAATACCTCTAGCTGCAATTAATTTTTTTAATGTTTGTTTTGTGTGTTGTATTTAATAAATGGCCTGAAATACAAAATTGGTAATAGCATTGAAAACAGATGTCTTAACATCCATGTTTTCTTCAAAGTAATTAAACACAATATATAGAATATTTCTAGAGGGGCAGTAAATTTGTTCTGCTTCTGTAAGCTAAAGAGAATTGTGGTTCTTAGAGTTTCCTTTTCTCAAATAAAAACAAGCTGATATTCATCAAGTGACTCATTTTGTCCCTGGCTTTGGGATCAGTTGTAATGGTGATGTTGAGGTAAAACTGCAAAATTTCTTGCAATAGTAACACTGCAAAAGCTCCATACATAAAACTGATGTCTTGCAAATTTTATATACAAAATTATTTCATTTTTATAAATAGAATACTTCCCAAGTAGTAGCAGCATCCAACAAAAGAGATAATAGAGCTCCATGTCATCCGAACTGTCCCCTGTACCTTCATGATACAGGTGTCTCCAATACTTAACTTTGCAGAGGGATCCTCAGAGCAACCTTTTCCCCTTGCTTGCTAGCCATAGAACAAATCCATATTAAGAACTCAGCCATTTCCAAATCCATATTAAAAACTCAACTAGTACTTCCTACAGAAAAAGGAGGTATCCAAGGCTATCATGTGTGTCCTAGATGACTGGAGTTGTTTAGAATAGTATTTGAAATGTCAAATTCAGTGTAAGAAATGGACCACTTCTGACATTCTGGTTTATTCTGCTAGCAGAGATTGCAGGACATTTCTTCCTGACCTAAATTTGGAGATGTCCTGTTTACAAAGCAGAATTAACAGTCAGGCATTTGAGAAATTTCAGTATCTTAAGTAGCAGCACTGCATGTGCAATATACTGTGTTTAGTTAAGGTTTGTCCCCTGATGCTGCAGAGGAAGAAGGAAGTAAAACAAGGACAAAAGAAAGCCCCAGAAGCCAAGGTGAGCATTAGAGGAAGTGCAAGAGCAGAGACGGGAAATTTTCTTGATCTTGGAATGCAAGGTATAGAAGTTCTGAGATCAGTATGATATTCCAATGGAGAAATCAAATCTTACCTTACCAATGATTGAATGTTCCTTAGATTTTTGTCATGTCTTGGGAGAATAAAACCATTGTTCTTTATATCAAGATTGAATTTTGGAATACTGTTTTTATTAAAAGTCATTGTTACAATGAATTGAACAATGTTATGAATTGCTTTTCTAATTATCATGGGTATATAAGAAAGCTTTTGTGAGTTGGAAAATCGTTTTGTGAGATTGATGGATTGCTCATTTTTGAATGACAGCCAGAAAAAATGAAAAAAATGCAAAAAGTTGTTTGGTCTTCCATCCTCCTTAAATAATGTAGACTTAAGCCCCATTCAGGTACCATTTCAGTGAGCATGGGTTGTACTGTCACATTTGTATCTTTTCCAGACCATCTCGGTGCTGTGGGGAACTGTGGAGTGAAGCTTTGAAAAGAAAGCAAACCCAAACTTTGTTTTTGCAGCTTGGTTTTTCTCACCACATATTTAGAATATTATGAACCTGAATAGAAATTATGGTCTAGGCCAACTGTAACAATATGAATAGAATTCCCATTAGGTTTCATAACATAGATGCAAAGTAGGTTATTGAGCACTTGGGGTGCTCAAGGGAAGAGGACGTGAAAAGAATAAAATAAGTAGAGAAAAGAATGATCTAAGATGCTTCTAGGTAAGGAACTTCATATTTCTTCAAAGCCAGTTAAAATAAAAAAGTTATCAGCGTACAGACTTGCACCTAATCAGTTAAACGAGTTTTCTATTCACTCATATGGATCTATCAGAGTTCATGAATGCCTTTGATGAAATGATTTTCCCCTTGCACAAAGTTTGGACTTACTTTAAAAAGTTGTACAAAGCATTTGTACAAGACCACCCTTTTTTACTTTGTAAAAGACGACCCTTTTGTTTTTCAAACATGTCCTGAAACCAAAACCTAGTGTCTATCTCAAGCGCTCTTGTCCACTGAAAATCATAATAGAAACTTCCAATGGCACACTTTCATGTGAAGTTTTTTTATTCTTTCAATATCTTATTTCTAAGCTTATGCAAAACCAAGTAATAATAGCTGGTGTTTCTGGGGAAAAATAGGGCCTGAGAAAAATAAAAATTTTCTGGATATGGAAAACAGAATTCCATGAAATTTTCTGTTAAAAATTGGTGGTTTGGTTGTTTTGGTCTTTTTTTAAATTAAAAAAAATTTGCATTTTGGAAATAAATATTGGACAAATTAAGGACTTAACTCCTTCTGTTGGCCTAGGGGCTGAAACAAAAATCCTGAGCTTACATTTCTAATGAGGAGGCTCAGCTTCTTCCATAGTCAGCATTTCTGAATTTTAAGGTTCTCTACCTTTTCTGTCTAACTTTCCAAGCTCCTCTATTAAAGAGCCTCATTTCTACTTCAGCTCATTGTCAGAGATTAAATATTGTCTCAGTAGTGTCCTTTCTTCCTGCAGCTTCACTTACTTTATTTGACAAACTAATGCAGCTTTTTCTCTCTTCTTCCTATCTCTACGGTAGCAGAAGGGGTAAGGAGAAAGAACTCTTTAGGAGTTTTAGGAGAGGCAGAGAAAATAGGCAGGTGAAATACAGAAAATTATTAACCTTAAAGAATCAATGAAGAACGAAGATGAAAATGCATAAGCAACTCAGTCTGGGCTGGGAATTTATTTTCTAATACCTTGAGGTGGTGGGGAAAAAAATCTAATTTTACCTTTTAGTATATAATCAAGCAGAAGTATATTATTACCAAACTACCAGTCTATATGCACGAAAAACATAGCAGGGCAGTGGAACACAACAAAATAAAAGGAATAAAGAAGATTATTCATACCATCTAAGCAATTTTGAAAGACTTAGTTCCTATCCTCTCTCTGCATTGACAGCCCAAGAAACATAGACTCCTTATTTTAGTTCTTGGTTTGTCACTAAATGAGATGTGTAAGAAGGGTGATGAAAATACTCCTTGTAGTGTTAAGAAGCTTGTTAATCTGCACAGTGATAGACACCATTTAGTACAAGATGGTGAAGATGAGACATTGGATGCAAACCCATGTAGCTGATCATGTTACATATCACTTGGGAGTTTTCAGCAGTCATGTAAAAGTGGTGACCAAATGTGCATTTTAGTTGTGAGATAAAAGTATGTGTAGTAGACTTGCATGATTTTCATGGGTGAGATTAGCAACCTTCATAAATTGGAATCAAACAGCTCATAAGCCACTTTTAAGTGGTTTAAAGTGGCTCAGCTTCTGTGTTGCATCCCCCTATGCCCATGCCTGCCCTTTGTTAAGTCTACAGTTGACAGCACCTGGTTATGATACTGCCGCAGCCTGTACATGTAGTTGGGATGGTAGTCTACAAAGAGATTGTGCATGAACACAGAGACAGAAGGTGTAGGAGACAAAAAGGAGTGCAAAAATATGCACTCTGATCAGGAGATTACTGATAGATAAACAAGACGGGTTGGAGATACAAACATAAGGACTTCTAAAAGTTTTTAATAACTCAGGAGAAAGAAATAAGATGCTAAAACTTTCTATTGATTCTCTTAAATGGTTTATTAGGGAGAAAGTAATTAGTATGGAGTTTCTTTTCTGTTTATTTTTTCCCATATACTTCCACAGCACTTTTGAAATTTAAATGATGGGTATGTCCTTCCAAACTTAGTCACCAGTCTTTATGACATTATTTGCTTAAAATTTCCATTGACACGAGTGTTTGCCACCGTAAAGCCTGCAAAAGCTATGATCATCCTTTAGAATTTTTTTGGTAGCCATGAATCCAGAGGGAATTCAGAGGATAAAAGAAAACCCAACATTTTGAGGAGATTAAATGATCAGGGATTTTTCATCCTTTTAAATTCTAGACCTTTTGTGTAAGTCATTGCACAAGTGATCGTCACTGCGCATAGCACACAGAGAACAGTTGCAGTTTTGTCATTGGCACGTGTTAGTAAGGACTTGTAAGCAGTAACCAGGATTGCTGGGTGAAATTAATTGAATTGCATTAGTTATGTCATGTTCAAGTCTGACTTATGAAAGAATGTTCTGGGATTTTTAACAATGCTATAATAGTTTTCTTACAGTATTTCAGTTTACCTTCTGCACTTTGCTGGATTAGTGAATGGAAAGCAATTTACAGAAAGCAACAGGCTTTGGAAAGTTGAAAAGAAGATGAAGTGTCTTTGTGTTGTTATTAAGATTCCCTCTTCAAAATGTCTTCATCTCAATATAGATGTTACTGGAGGCGAAGGATTGGGAGTGGGGCTCTGGTGGACCAGCTGGAGTGTATAAATGGGGGCTAGTATAGACGCAACAATACTTGGTAAGTTCCTAAAAATTATGTTGACAGCTGTTGAGCTCATCTATACTCAGTGTGTTTTTTGAAGAGAAGCCAAGGAATTTTTAATCAAGGAAGATTACTGAGCAGATTACTGTGTGCTTAAAAATAGACTTACTTTTATTAGTAAAACTTTTTGTTTAAGCCTGAAGTGTTACATTTTTCACTGAAAATGCAAAAGCTGTTTTGATTTAAAACAGTATTAAATTATTACGAATGAGATGGAAAGAGATAATGAGATGGAAAGAAGATAATATTTATTCTACTTAACTGAAATGTATAGGGATGTTAACATGAGTAATATAAGTGCATTTTAACTTTAGAATTTAATGGATCTCAGACTGATTTCAAGGAAGAGAGTATTTTCAGTGACTTGTTAGATTGGAAAATGTCTGATTTAAAGAAAATTCTTTATGGAATGTTTTTGTGTGAAGTTATTTTGATAATCTGCTCTCTTAGGACCAATTGCTAGCCTTTTCCCACACTAATGAAACTAGGTCACTAGTTTTTGGCACTCATCCAAGTTGTGAGATTTATTTGGTGTTCAAGCACACTGTCTAGAAATAGTGATGCAATGTCAGCAAGGCCACTTTTCATTTCATGAGCATCATTTTCAGTGCCCTGGAATTAATTTATTCACTGACCTGTTAATAACTGCAATCTGTCACTGGTTTAACAGAGGCTGAGGAAGTGTCTGGAAATAGTCGTGGTCACCCTACCAGGTGATCAATTACAGGATTTCTGTTCAATATAATGTTTCTTGGTTTTGATCATGTAGAAGAGTCTGACTTTAATGAAAACAAACCAGAAACTTAATCAAAAGGTAAATATGTATAATTAGTAAATATTGGAGAGAGAACTGATTGAAATGGTGGTTTTACCCCACATTAAACTACAATGTATCTGAGAATTAGTCTGGTTACCTCTGAAAAAGTACAGAAATTCAGCATCTATAGATGATAAATAATTTTTTGAAAAAGCACATTCTAATATTACTGTTAAATAAAAAGAAGCTTAGTAATTTGAACTTGCTGGTGTTTCAGGTTTGTTCTCATCCCCAACTCTACAATGTTTTTGTTGAAATCAGGATTGTCTTTTGCCACAGGCACAGCAAGCAGTCGCTTGCGGCAGTGGGTTGCTCTGGAGAGCGAAATAGCTGTTAGCCCTTTCCTATTTTGCATGAGGCAGAGCCCTGGAGAGAAAAGCTTGCTGCTGCCATTGAGGGAGAAGGGTTCAATGGTCAGAAAACAGTTCTTGATGCACAGTGACACAGCTGGCTGTTCCTAGCAATGCTGCTGCTATGTTCAAGTTTTATGTTTCTGCTGTAGAGAAGCATCAAACCCAGCTCTACAGGGATCCCCCCCACTCTGTGTGCATCCTAGCTCTGAGCCTTTTACTTTACTTTAGATCTGAATATTTCTCTTGTTCCTCATTTACCATTCCCCATGGTACAAGCTGCACAGCATCCTGTCCCTTAATCCACGATCTTGAAAAATTAAATTTTGCCTATAGCAGTAAGCTGGCTCTGATTAAAGTATCAGGCATCATCACTGCAAGTAGTAAACCCTACTCTTGGGTATATATGGGGACAAGCTTTTCTGTACTTGTACAAAACTGTTCTTTAGGCACAGATTAAAGCTTAATAATGAAAAAGGTTTTTATGGGATTTTTTTGTTTGGTTGGTTTGTTTTTGTTATGGGGCGATTTTTTTGTCTTTTTGAGGGATTCTGAGGTATAATTTAATATAGCTGAGGAGCTTCTGAGTTTGGGTACTTCTTGTGATATTTGAAATACTAAATTTCTGATGGAACTTACAGCAGAGCATAGTGCTGATCTGCTGTCGGTGCTGTTGCAAACATGGAAAGAGTTGCCATTTTTTTGGTCTCAGGTTTCATGATCAGCAGTGGTTTTTCTGAAGTTTTAGTTTCAGATGAAACTTGTGGCCTGAACTTCCAAGGCTGAGCAATGACAGTTGAAAACATGTTCCTTCTTCATAGTGCCTTGGAAGGGTGGTGTAAGTGAATGGCTGTTTTTATTTCTTAGTATCATTTTCTCTTGAGTCTTGCTTAAATGTCTTAACAGCATTTGAGGATGGAAAAACACTAGAGATCTTTTTTAGCAGGAACTTTTATGTTAAAGTGGAGTATCTTTGACAATTCCACCTTTATATGGTGTACCTGAACTCTGTAGAGGGGCCAAACATCTTGTTGTAATGTCCAAAGAAGTATTATTGTACACCTCTGTAGTTCTTGAAGAGAATTTATGAAGTCCATTTTGAAGGCTACTTGTTTTTCTGGAATTTAATAGGAAATGCATTTTTTAAGTTAAAAAAATGGCAAAATGGGACAAAAAAATAGGAGCTTTCTCACTGACCCTTGCTAAAACCAGTATTTTCAATGGAGACTTGTATAAAGGGCAGTAGCTACTGCATATTCCTCTGTTTTGTGGTATTTATTTTATCAGACTTCTAACTATATGATTTCCCTGCATGGAACAAAGAAAGGTCTGGCTGCTTTGTAAAATATCCAGTCTTTTAGTATATGGAATGGTAGCAAATTTTGATGACTTGGTCCAATGCATCTTTTGATGTCTCCTTTGTTTTCAGGTTCCTTCAAGGGACAGTAAATTAAACTGTTCTCAATTCTCTGCATCTGCTGACTGTTCCCCAAAGTCTTTGTAATAAAAAAGAGTAAAATCAAAGTAAATTATTAGTGATTAATTTTCTAATGTGATAAAACATAAAACTAAAACTGGAGATGAACAATGTGAAAGAATATTCTGATCTAGTAAATTACGTAGGTGCAGGACATACTTGGTTTTTCATGCCAGGTAATTGAAATGAAAATTATTTGGATACATCTTCTTGTGTTTGAGATGTGTTTTTCTTAAAAACATACTATTGAAATCTATCTGGTTGTACTAATTTTTAAGCTAGTTTTAGGAAAATTCTGTTGGTAGTTTATAATGTTCTTATGCTATTATATTATTAGTACATAGTGTGGTCATGAATCATGTGATTGTTTTTTGGGGGAGGGGTTGTTTATTTTTATGTTTCAGCAAGAAATAGAGAAATATGTTAATGCTTTGTGGCTTTTTAAACTCATAGTTGTTTTGGCACGTTGAAACTGGTGTGTTTGGAAAATCCCTCAGCCTGAGTCACTAGTTCACCTGTATTGTAAGATGCATAAAATAGAGCAGTTCAACCATCTAAACATTTGTGTGACTTTTTCTTGAAAATATCAGTACGGTAAGGGTTTGCTGGTTTTTTTTTTTGTCATTACTGTGACACTGTTTTTTACATTTTGCTGAGCTTGGCATCTGCTTTATTGACTGTTTCAAATATGTTTCTTTCACACTTTTGCCAAAGGTTAGCATTTACCAAGAACATATGCTAAGTGCAGTTCTCCTCTTGTGTCATGAGGTCCCTTTTTTACCTGTTTTTACTGGGGAAAGTTCTTTGGAAAATATCTGTCTTAACTTTCTGTTTCTTGCAAAGAGTCAGTAGGTGATACTTCTCCCAGCCGAGCTGGGATAAAAGTAGGTCTTGCAGAAAGCAGATGAATTATAACCAATTAAAAATACTGAAAGTGTTCACAGGTTTGAACATTTCATGTGTTGAATTTTCACTGTACACTACAAGACTTTATTGCTGTAACTCTTGCCTTCAAAATCATCAAGCCATTCTCAGGTGCCTTAATCTCAATTCCATCTAAAATTTCAGTGAATTCACATGTCTTCTAAACAGAAGGAAAAATTAAAACATCTCTCAAGTCACTTCTTCTAGGGTGTATGAATGAGTGAGGTGCTCGGTGGATATTAGGGGAATTAGAAGAAAAAAATTCTGGTAAATTCATCTTAGATTACAGACTTCCCCACTGTTTTTCTTGTAGTGGAAGTCTGTCTCAGTGTAGCAATGAACATGGAGAAGATTTCCTCTTAGAAAAAGGATAGCTGCTTTGATTGGGAAGCTGATATTTTCTGTATAATTTCTACCAACCCCTTTCTGGATGAGTCTTAGAGTGCTACCACACCTGGAGTCAAACAGAGGCAAGGCAAGCCAAAGTTAAAGTTTCTCTCTGTGTACCCTGCTAACTGGTTGGACAATTCTCAATTCATACATCTAGTAACTAGGTTAATCTTAATTGTCAGGACAAAGGCGTACAGTAGCAAAAGGACCCAAGTGTTTCTGAGTTTTCATACCTTGAAGCAAAAGGCAACCTTTCCCTTCAGGCAGTTCCTAGAAGGCTGTTCTTGCCAGCAGAAGACAGCATGTGGAATTCAGTTCCCTAGACATGGTGTCCTTATGCCCTGGAATGTCTGGCTGGGGCTCTGATTACTTCTGTGGGCTTGCTGTCAGTGCAGGAGCTGTACAGATACTGTGACATCCAAAAGCACTTTTCAAACTTAGGTGTATTAAGTTGAATCCCATGCATAATCTCGGTGTTACAAGACTTCAGGCACAGAAGGCTTTAAGGGGAGTTTCTTGTGAAATACAGAACATAAGAGCAAGTTGGTTTTATGTTCTTTCAAATGGATGTGTCTGGGTTTGGATTTTTTGTTGGTTTTTTGTTTGTTTTTTCTTTCTTTCTTTAACTTCAAAGGAACAGGCAATTTACAATTATGTGGTTATAATTTGTTCTGATAACAAACTCATGCAGGTACAGAGGTACACCATAGGTCTGCACATAGCCATTGTAAATATGCCAAATAAAATCTGAGAGGAAAGGTGAGCTTCAGAATAAATATTTAGTAAATGTATGTTGAATGGCTGTAGCCAGTAATTTCCTTTGAATTTTGGTATATAAAAGCTCACACTGTAGCAACTCTTTTGTAAGTAATTAAGTCATAAAAATAAATGTTCATATATTTATTCTTTTGTTTTCCATTTCAGTCTTCATTTTACATAAAATTTAAAAAAGGTCAGAAAGAAAAAGTTGACACAGAATTGACTGCTGCCAGTATGGAAGAGAAATGTGGTCATTTGAAGACCATATGCTCTCTGCTATAATAATTCTGCCTGAAAATTAGCTGATAGCTATTGATTTTTTATTGAAATTCCTGAAGTTTGATGCTAGATTCGTGTACTAATTGCCATGAGTTTGAACAAGGCAATATATAGCCTGTACATTAAAGTTCTTTCAGTGGAAGAAATTAATAGACAATTTTAACCCAGTTGTATTGGGCTATCACTTCCTACAGGACTGAACCCATAGCAGTGAAAGATTCCTTACTGCTCTCTAAGATTTGCTAATAGAGGCAGAAATGAGTGTCTGAATTTTGATAGTTAAGTTGCTCAAAAGGATGTTATACCTAGCCAGCTTTATAACCACTACAGATGATCAAAAGTCTTCATGCTGAATACTTTAGACGTGCCAGATTTCTGGATATCCATCTCTTCAACAGAATAGGAGGTCACCCAGAGCACAACACTGTTGCCATTAAAAAGCTTTCTTTTCTTCAATCTTGAAGTGAGAAATAGAGAGGAAGAAAGAAACACTGGGAGTACAAAAATAATAGTACATGCAGCATAGGAAGCAGCTATTGTTATCCTTACTCATTCTTCATATGGAAAAAAAAAAAAAAGCCTTTATGAATTAAGAAGGATTTAAGGTAGTCTTGGAAATGTCAAAGGTCCATATAGTGGAAAAGGCTGATATGTTGTCAGTTCTGATGCTTCTCCATTTTAAAATGGGTTAAACCCCAAGTAAGTTGTTTCCATGTTCTGTAAAAGAGGTGTCCTAAATCAGAGTATGGAATGTAACTACAGATTATATTGTAGGTACAGATTTTCTGATACTCTGAGATTCCCTGCAATACATACATAATGTCTCTAGGCAAGACCTTTGTTCTAGATCAGAGAGCTCTATTCTTTACTTTGGCCTTTACTGAAAGTTTATCTTTACAATACCTTTTTTTAAATTTTTGAAACCTGAATTTAGTTTGGTATGGTTGAATGTCTGCAAAGACACATGCTTTTCTGTTCCTAGAGAAGAAGTGATTATATGTAATAGAACCAATGATAGTGACAAAATGTCTCTATTGTTTCTTTTTGAAAAAACCCACCCCAACACTCCTCAAAAAAAGCCCCCCAAGTGCCCAACATTTATTCCTCTAGGAAAATAAGTGTTTATTTAAAAAACAAGGACAGAATATCAGTGAAAGCTATGTTTTTCATTTCTTGTTCTGGTGGGCCAAATAAAATAATTGTTAGACTATTACATGTTTCAGGGTTTTCAGGTGCCATAAGTGCTAAGCATGTTTGTGTAGATCTCTTTTAGCTCATCCTGTCATCCAGGAGCTAGCTACTGCATTAGAAAAATTGGTCTTCAGAATTCCTTGATCTGTACATGGTCCTGCACTTTTCCTAGGTGACCTTTCATGGGTATTGGATAAGGTGATCACCAGAGGTCCCTTCCAACTTAGCATTCAGTGATTCTGTGATGTTAGCAGTTCAGTGAAGTATCAAAAAACAGTGAAAAATATGTTCTTTTGATTTTTGATTTTTTTGCTTCTCAGAAGCAACATCTTGTCATACACAAGAAATGTGTATGTGAGTCTAAGTCTGGTTGTTTTTTTTTTCCTTTCCCCTGCCCCTTACATAGAAAAGGGAAGTAGTGCTTCACAGTTGTGAAGTATGATGTGTCAATGGAAAAATCGTTGAATTTCCTGAAAACACTGCTCAAAGAACAAAATATTATTGCAGTCTCATGCTATTTTTCTGGTATGTTTTTTTCTCATTCTCTTGTTTCCTGATGTAATAGGACTTCATATCACTTCTGAAATAACCTCCACTCCAAAGTTTTCGTTACATGTATGATTTGTACTTTAGTCTTTAAAAGGAAGGTATTTTAATCTTTTAAACAAGAGTATTTTGTGATTTCTACCTTCTTATTCTGTGTGGTGTGGATAGTAAACTCACTTTCATGTTCTTCTATTTATTGTAATAGCCTTGCTGCAGGTCTTTAGTGCTCTCCTGCTTAATCAAGGATAAGGTATGTAAGATGTGTGCAGTTACTGAGTTGCTGCGAAAGGGAGTTTGGCTTAAGCTGTCACATCAGGAAGCCAGCTTGAGTAACAGGAAGCAAAATGAAGTTATCCTTAGAAATAGATGCAGAGCAGTGAAGTACTGCTACAGCTAAGGTCGGGATGCATTTGGCTGTTTAGTTGAAGATCTTTTCCTCTCTAAAAGTAAAATATGTTTTGAGATTATTTTAAAAGTGTCTGTATCTTACTGAAAATGGGATTATTGTGAACAGTCACATTTAAGGAACAAGAGATCCGCAAGATCCAGTGATTCTTGACCCAGAGGGTGGCAGGACAGAAGATATAAAAAGGAATGGGGAGACATCGTAGTACAGCACTGTATCCAGTTCTGATTTGAGTGTGTGTGAGGGTATAGATGTAAGGATCAAATTGTAGTAGTTAATTTCAAAGTGTATCACACAACTGTAGAGAGACTATGCTAAGAAGCACTCTGAGATTGGTGATGAATTTCTAGAGTCAAAGGTTTTGTATATGGCTGAAGAAGTGTTTATCTGAACTGAACATTACTGTACTCTTGCGTGTCTGACATTACTGACTGAGTTGCCTTGGGGTGTTTGTTCTAGGTTGGGTTGGTTGTTCTAGGGTTTGTTTCTAACTAGGACCAAACACCAAGTAGGAATCTTTCTTTCAGCACATGTCTAGTGTCTCTGCAGATGCAAAGACTATATGGAATGATCTTAACTAAATGGTTATCTTTTGAAAATAATATTGAGATAATTGCTTTGTTTTGATATTCAGGATAAAAATTAGAGGGGTTTTTTGCTTCACTTGTTTATTCTTATCGAGGATGTAGCTGCTGCAGAGTTTTCATTCTCTGAAGTAGCCATTGATAAAGGTAAGGTTCTGCATTGGCTGAAGAATTGTGACTGAAATCCGTCAAGAATGCCTAAGTAAACAGTTATGAAAAAACCCGCAACTAATGCAAGTGTCAAATTTTCTTTGCTTAAAGGAATGATATCTCTTATTTATATGTACATAGTCTAATTCTGTCAGGGACAGTGTTACTGTTAGGCATTTACATAAACAGATCAATAAGCACTTAGCTTTGGGGAAGTGCATTTTCAAAATCATAGATCCATCATTTCTCTGCGTGATGATGTAGATTTTTTTCTCACAGAGAGAAATGAATGCTTATTAATATAATGAATACTTCTTTTACTCCTGTAACATCATTATAAGATCACAGGTTTCTGAAAGGATGAATGTAGATAGCATTTTACAGTGAATCTTTAGTGTACAGCTGAATAGATTGTAAAGTGACACTAATGATACATTTTTAGTAGAATAGATAATAGAATAATAATCACAGACAAAGTGTGGAGTTTGGTTGGCTGACTACATGACCAAACATGACTTTTGACATTTACTGAAAAAGAGGTCTGGCAGTTTCCACAGCTGTATACATAGTCTTTACTGTCCCTTTCCTCGACAAAGTAGTGATGCCCACTAAAATGGAAGTAATTTCTGGGGAAAAGTTGAGATTATGTTGATTTTTCTGCCTGGTACTTCCCTTGTATTAGAGATTTGAGCAGGTGAACATAATATCTTTGAAGAATTTAAGCCATGACAAGTCAGCTTTAGCAAAGTATAATGACATAGCTATTTCGTTTTAAATAATCATAGGTTATGAAAAATGTTGTTGGGAAAAGTATTTTTAAATAACTTGAAAATTTGTTTTGCATAAAAAATGTTACTGATTCATTTTTGATCTTCAGATATGTGTGAGTTAAAGTATGAGTAGGGATTTTTTCGCCTATTCTTGGAAATGTAAAATAACTCCAGACTAACCTGCACTGCCACAGAAGTGGGATATTGGAACGTAAACTATTCACAGTGTAGCTCATGGATTTTCAAATGTCTGATTAAACTAAGTTACATCAGTCACTGGGATGGCAATGTAGAAATATGGAAATGGTGTAATAGTAGTAATCATTTCCACAATGAAAAAGTCAGCTTTAAGAATGTGTGTAGGAGGAAATTTTTTCCCAAGAATTAACTGCATTTGAATATCATTTCATCTAAATAGAACACACCACCATATGACTGATATTTTCATTTTTAGTAATCATTGACATTTTTTGTGAGAAGTTGCTTTTGATTCTGCCTCTTGAACATTGACCTGCTAAGTTTTGTTTCTCTACACAAAAAAATAAAAATAATACACTTTATTCTGATTTTCATTGCATCATATGATGAGTCAAATATTTTCAGCACTTGTTTGTTAGTTATTTCCATGGTCAGTCTGGCAGTTTTCTCTGTCATCTTTTATTGTGATTTACTAAGTTCTTTTAATGGTTGGTGAAAAAGGCTGATTTGCATGTTTCTTAGCCTCATAATCAAGTATGTGTCTGATTAGGTCAAAACCTTAAAATCTGCTACTTCTGAACACAGTCAGAGTTAAGCAAGGTACTTATTTCTACAAAATAATTTTCTTAAGATGTTAGGAAGATTTTTTTAATATGACTTATTTATTGTATTGTAGACTCCAAATACTTTGAAAAAGTTACAAACCTCTACTTAACTAAGTCAATCTTTTACAGTGTGTGATTAAGGAAAATCCAGATTGATTCAATAATGTGCAACTCTCCTTTTTGTGTCTTTCTGGGGAAGAAAAAAGATGCTGAGTGTAAAACTAGGTGGAATCTGGCTTCATACGGTAGGCAACGTTTCGTTGTTGCAAAGGCTATTTCATAATGTTTTGCATCATGTGTAGTTTATTAGTGCAGAAGCAGAAAGTAACCAAAGAAATAATTCATCAGTCTGAAAATCCTACAGCTTGGAGAAAATGGAGAAGCTTGCTAGAAGTCATCTACTTATTTAATTATTCTAGCTCAAGTTCATGTTTACAACACTAAAAAATACGTACTTTTAGTCTTCAGTGTACTTTTAATCTCCTACTTTCAGTCTGCTTAGAAAGCAGACATCTGAAGCTTCATTAAAACTTGTCAATAGAACTTTGCAGGTAAAATAAACAAGAATATATATCTCTACTATGAAGTCCATACTGTTTATCTGTGCTTAGTATCATTGGCCTTGCCTTGTGATGCTAGGCAAATACAAATTATTCCAAATAATTAGAATGGAATTTCACACAACTAAGGACTCTATCATCTACCTGGAGCTGAGGTTTTAATGGACTATTTAACCGAGGTTAAACTTGTAGAATCTGATACCATAGTTGTTGTATTTTCATGAATCTAACCAAATGTAGATTTACAGGAGAAGTTAGTAAAGAAGATGTATACATAATGTTACACTGTATCTAAGTAATTTTAGTTGTTCGATACTTAGATTTACTCTAACTTCAAGTGTTCCCTGACTTAGGGTCATGACCTAGGATGCCTAGCTCTTTCTACAGATTACTGCTTATTGTACTTGCTCTTTTGAATTACTTTAAGTAGAGGTGGTGAAAAGTAGTTCAGTGACTGTGTAGTGAAAGCTAGAATACAGAATCCTTTAGGTTGGAAGAGATTTTTAAGATCAAGTCTAATGGTTATTTACTTGACTGTAGTAAAGACTTATATAAAGGTAACATGTGCAGAAAAGAAAGTGTAATATATTGTGATTTAGTTAGAAATAGTATTCACTTTTAAGGACAGATTGTATAAAAAAATCTACTGTATTTTTCTTTGATATGTGAAAGTTTAAATTTGTAATGCCTCTGAATAAAGTTATGTTTTGCTATTCCCTTAGACTTCATATTCTGCAACAGCTCATGTAATATTCTAAATGTGAATAAAGGATAGTGTTGAAGGGGTTGGTACTATACCAAAAACATTTTAATTAATTGTAAATGTAAGAATTAAGCGTTTAAAAGAACTTCTGTTTTTAGGTGAACGTAGCTAGTTAATTCACTAGCTACAATTTTATCTTTTTTTTCCTTAAATTTAAGTTTTGTGGATTAATTTAGCATAATTCCAGCTTGAATTTTTTATTTTACAAACAGTTTGTGGAAATGTTCTGAAAAATCTAAATGACAATGGCTCCAAAATTCTCATTAAGTGCTTTGGAAAAGGGTAAGCTACCAAAGTATCTGTTTGCTAGGAAAGAAAATAGATTCAGGCAACAGAGGCTTGTAGTGACCAGTATCAGCTTCTATTGACATTGATGGAGTATAAATAATGACTTTGTTCAATTCTTGAGAGTTAAACATTCATAAAGATTAGCAAAGTGCCTGTTTTGACTAGTGCTGTGTGCTATTTGTATTTCTTTAAATGTTTACCTGTGAACATTTCAAACCTAAAATAGGTGTGAAAGTGACACTGCTGGTGGTCGTTAAACATCATTCTTTATCTTTTTCTTTTTTTTTTTTTTTAGACCACTAATTATAGTAAAAGTATTTGCTTTCATTGCATGCAGGATGTTAGTAGTGGTATTCCTTCCCATTGTTACAACGTGCATCTGGTTCTTTTTCATTTTAGCTGTAATAAATGTTCATGCTACTGATCAGTCTAAGCCAGTGATGTTACATTTTTGCACTAGCTTCATGATTGAGACATTTTATTCAATATTTAATGATATGAAGGAGAAACAATTGCCTGGTCTCTACAGGCAGCACCAGTTACCTTACAACAGTTATCACACTGAAAAGATAAAATATGAATTTTTGAAGACTGTTAAGGATGAAGCTCAAAGGGATTTATAGTAATCTCCTAAACAACAGAAGTGTTTTCTCATGTTTCAGAACACCTAATAGGTGAAACCTTGTATATTGAAATGGAGGAGCTGAAAAACTCTGTAAAGCTTGTGAAAAATGAAACACTGTCGGTGACGTGGCCATCAGTAAAACATAGCCAATGTGACTGTGTAACCCAAATAGCTCTTACTACAATCCCAGTTTCTTTTTATCTTCATATTAAAAAAAAAAAGGCAAAGGTCTTTTAATGACTGACAGAATGAGAAGTGATAAAGTGTTTAGATTTTACTAAATACCTTTTGTGTTAGAGCACTTCTTTGACCCTAGCAAGCGTCTGTGTATCAAGTCTTCTGGGCAGTTAGGGCTTTGTGTCATACTTTAATCCTTCTTTTATGGAAGAGTTAATGTGGCATAGTTTCTCAGAAGTTTAGAAAATGTCTATTATATGAATCACTTTGTCTCAGTGGAATAAAAGCTCATTGAACTGTGATCCACATCAGCCTCTTGTTTTATAGTCATATGAATCAGTGTTTGGGTATTATATTATTCATACCATGAAGCCAGTGCTGTAGAATTAGTCTGTTGTGTTACATATTGGAAAAATATTACGTATTTGTACCTGGACAATTGTTCTGCAATGATGTAATGGCAGCAGTCTGTTAATTTGCCATTTACTTTAAAGTTCATTAAGTCACTTCAATTTTGATTATGATTTTTTTTTTTAAATCATCCACCCCAAACCCAAATCATTGTCCTACTTTATCTCTGTGGTATTTAGATGAGTGATTTAAATGAGTTTTCCAATTGTTTTCTATTAAAAAAAAAAGGTTTTCTTCTGATAACTGTAAATCTAACACACTAATAATAGAACTAAGTAATTTTGAATATTTTCTAAAATCTTTAATAACAAAGAATACTTTCAGAATTACTTGGTATCATTCATTTTTACTATTGTAATACAATAATAAAGTGAAGGAAGGTGATTGTTCCTGATGGAAAATATTTACAATATAAGTGTAAGTATAAATGTAGAAAAGATGCAATATATTGTTTCAAAATATAAGGAACCCATGAGACCATCGTCTTTGTGATACAGACAATTCTATGTGAGAGGTAGTGGTTTGAGTAATGATAACAGTCTCTTCAGATTTCTTTAAGCCTCAGAGTAAAAGAAAGCTTAAGACCTGAGTTGAAGAGTTCCACAAGACTGATCTCCAGCATGAGGTGTGTGAGGGAAGAAGGCACAATGATGCTTGTTTCACAGCATGAGAAGTGAATGGTGGAGGCTGGAATTACTCCTGTAGTTCAAAGAACAGATTAAATCTCTCAGAACACAATGAGGCTTCATGGATAGATAAAACAAAAGCCTAAAAGCATTACACTGATATTTCTACCAAATAGAAGCAGTGTAGAGTCAACAAGAAATGCAGAGAGAGGAATGTCAGGACCAGAAACAGAGCAGAGACACTGACATTTAGAGAATGAAGAATTGGCTGAAGTTTTGTCCTCATACACTGATCAGCAGAAGTGTTAAAGATAATTGTATATACTGTGATCTAAACCCGTTGTTTCTTTCAACAGGACTAGGAAAGAATGCCTCTGACACTCCCAAGATATTCTAGGTGGAGAAAAAAAACCCCTGTTTTCAGTAGTCTCTCAGTACATTACTTCTGATCTTTATGACAAACCTTTTTTGACCTGAAGAATATTTGTTTAATGCTACAAATGAAGCTCAGTGGGGATAGTGTGGAAAAAGGGTTTTGAACTGGCAAAGGAGTTGTAGGCGACTACTAAAGGAAATAAGAGTACATTTGGTTGAGTAAATACAGCTGGAACTATGAATCTCTACTGGTTGAGGTTATTGTGCAAACCATTTCATGGCCTACTTTTTCTGTCTGATCCCTTAATGATTCCCTTAAGGCATAGATGAAGATGTTATTAGGACTTTTGTTTCTGATACAGTTTTACAATTCTATAAATGTGTCTTTTTTCTTTATATTGAAACAAGAATAAAATTTTTAATCAAACAAAATTTAAACTGCATTGCTAGTGAAACTGCGATAGACTAAATGTTTTTGAGCTAATTATTTTATCTCCTGATGTTCACACAGTCTAGTATTCCTCAATAGTTGATTGGTCCACAGAGAAGTTTAAGAACTGGTTGAAGTCTATAAGCTCAAATTTAAACTTTCAAGTACAAGGATGAGTAGAGGCTGTTGTTTCCACATATGATTCTCTAGCTTATGAATGGGGCTTATTTGAGCAAGTGAGGCTTTAGAACCAAAGAACTTGTATTGCATACCCCAGAGGTCTGTCTAGTCTCATGTCTTGTCTCCCACAGGGCAAGTGTCTATAAATGAAACTTCACTTTATTACTTTCCCAGTCTCTGTTTTTGTGATTAAGGGTTTTCTGAGCTGGATGAGGTTTATATATTTTTAATAACTCTTGTGGGATTTTGCTTCCATGAATTTGTCTGATCTTTCCTCCCCTTAAGCCCCTGCTTTGTTACAAGCTTTGTTCAGAACTTGTGCCACTGAGCTGATTTTGCACAGAGGAATCTGTAGATTCTAATGTAACAGTGACCTGATAGTTAAATGATTGAATGATCTAAGTACCATTTTTTAAAAATGACCATTACATCATTGCCAGTGCTTGTAACTGTGGATTCTCTGGGCAGTAAGGGAAGTGCTGACAAAACTCATGGATTTTTTTGATTTTCTGCTCCCTTGGTCCTTGCTCCTTACCTCATTCACACTAGCTTATTTGAGTATCTGTGTTACCTGACAAAGAACAGTTGCTTTGTTGAATGCTAGCTCTGGCAGCCTAGTCATGATGCACTTTTTCCTGATGTGGTTGGTTAACAATTTAAGTAGTTACATGGAAGGATGTCAGCATATTACAAGCAGCGTGTCAAGAGATTACTGCTTACTACCATACCCTCAGCTCCATGTCTCGCCCTCCTGCCAGAAGTCATCACCCGTTTAGATCTACTTGTAGAACAGCCTGTTCAAATTCTTCTTTATTACAGGAAAAAAACCCCCAACCTGTCTTCAAATGAGCTACAATTTAAGCTGTCCAAGCTAATTTTGACTACAGCAGACTTGGAGAACCTGGTTCTGAGTCCAGGGATCAGTTGTAGAAGCAACCTCATGGATGTTGGGAGAAGTAATAACCTTTTTTATTGGAACAGCTGGACCTGTTAGGTTGACTAAGGTTGATACCACGTAAGATGAACTTCTCTTGTGTATTCTAGAATGATAGAGTAACTTAGGTTGGGCAGGCATTTTTGAGGACATATACTTCAGTTCCCTGTTAAAAGTTTGATCAGGTTAGTCAAGGCCTTGTTCTGCCATTTTGTATATCCTAAAGATTAGTAATTTCTTAGCCTCTCAGACAAACCAGTTCTGTGGTTTGATCCCCCTCCTTGTGAAGACCTTTTTCCTTCTATTTTATTAGAATTTCATTTGCTGCCGCTTGTGCTTTTTCCATCTGAGACTTTTGCTTTGTATCTCTGAGATGAGTTGTTTTCTGTCTTTTCTATAATTCTCATTTATACCTAGTTGAGGATAACAACAAGGACACTGAGGTAGACTGCCAAAAACTCCCTAAATTTGTGGTAAATTAGAGTCTTTGCTCTCCCCTCATCTTTTGAGTCAACCATCTTACTGTCAGGTTGGTCAGGCGCTTCCTCTCCTGTGGATACAAATTACTTCCAGGATACTTTACTTGATTGCTGTGACCTTCAGAAGAAGAGACTTGTATTGCAATGACATTAGTCAACTTCCTTAGCACCCTTGAACACATCCTATCTTGTCTCTGTAGACTTGGAAATGTCCAGTTATGCTCATCTGGTCCCTGACCCAGTCATCCACTACTGTGTGCAGTACTTCAGTCTCACAGACACCACCATGATGCTCAGGAACTCTGGTGGGCCAGGGAGCAGATCTTGATGATGAAAAACAAGGCAAAGAAAGCACTGAATAATATTTAAGGCTTTCTGTGTCCTTTGCCATACATTTATCTGTCATTTATTGCTTGGTCTCATGCCTTATTCACCCCCGCATTTACTTTGTTCCATTTTGGTGCTAACATACTTAGAGAAGCTTTTCTTCTTCTTCCAACTGCAGCTCTTCCCCTTCCACTTGTGCTCATGTGGGTGGCGTTTCTGTATTGTTCTTAAGTGGACTGTTCCCACTTTCACTTTACATACACTTTCTGACAGTCTGGTGTTTTTCCTGATTTTCCTTTGAGACATTGTATTTGCTGCATTTATATTTGCGGAGGGAATTTATCATGAGGCTTTTTGCATGCCCAGTTTTTTTACTTGATGACTTGCTGAAATTTCATCTGCATTCAGTTGGAGAAATACCTATCTTTGAACAAATAGTTCAATAACCTGAAGTCTCTTCTCTTGAGTAATTGACTGTGTTCCAGAATTGAATTGCAGCTCCTGCTAACTCATGTGGGAATGTGATACTAGAAGTATGTTCTGAAATATGAGAGCTACAGTGCAGTCCAAAACCATATAATAATTATCAATTTATATAGAAGAGTGTACAGTAAAATGAGATTAACCTTTTTCTGATTTTTAGAGTGGTTGTTTCTGTTTAGTCTGTTCATAAAATGGAGAAAGGCAATTGTTAAGGTAAGTCTTCTTGTTCAAACCTTATGAGCGGCATTCAGGTATTTCAAGTGTGTATTTAAGCAGCTTCCCTTCTCTTTTCTTTTGTCATTATTGGAGACATTCCACTAAAAAATAGGCAGCTCTGAATACCAGTTCAGCTACCTGTTTTGTAGCTTTTTTTTTTTAAAGAATCAGTAAATCATTTTGTGATGAGTAAATTTACTTTTAGCAGCAATTCAGAGAATTAGAGAGATTGCTGTTAATGTCCTTATTATAGTGGCTTTATTAGCAAATGTATATTCAATTTTATTTCACTGAAGAAATTTATAAAATGTTTTACTGTTCATGAAGAGTTATTTTATGGCAATAAAATGTAGAAAGCTTAATTACTGCAATTTGTAGATGTAATGGATATGTGTTTAACACAGTTCAGGGCTCACTAACCAGTTTAATGGGCTGATCACAATTTTCTCATAACGTTATTGTGGTTGCAGCACTTATCATGTGCAATAATTGTGTATTTACATTTTGTGTGATGTATGAAGGAGTACAGAGCTTTTTTTTATCGATGTTTTAAATTGGGCAAGTCCAGTGGTTTTTAAATTGAGTGTAACTGCATCCAAAGCCATTTAATCATGCCCTTCCTAAAAAGAACACTTTCCCTAATATTGTCTTATGAGATGATGACTTGTCTGAAAAGGCAAATTGCTTTGTTGGTGTAAAGCAGTTTAGAAGGCACAGATCATAGCTTTCAAATGGTTTGATTTAATAGTTCACAGACATGTAGGATGTTCAGTGACAGTTCCAAGTTTTATGTGGTGAAGGAAAATGAGTTTTACACTCTGATTGCTTCCTGTTGAACAAAGTAAAATTTTAGCTTTGATCCTCAGTGTTGGAATGTGTATGATTACTCACTTGTGGTTCAGAATATTATGGTTTTAGTAACTTGTTGAATGGTGCTACATGTTGGGAAGTCTGTAGGAATAAGTGAAATTACTTTTGTACTGTATTTGCAGTTCAAGTAATTAATTTTTTAATGGTTAACCTTATCCTCATAATCAGCC
The DNA here is from genome assembly GCF_000738735.6 of Corvus cornix cornix. Classification (NCBI taxonomy): domain Eukaryota; kingdom Metazoa; phylum Chordata; class Aves; order Passeriformes; family Corvidae; genus Corvus; species Corvus cornix. The sequence goes on from NC_046357.1 coordinate 33,371,999, forward strand.
CGAACTGAAAAATATTATATTTTTTTAATTAAAAGCAGATATATTATATTTCAAAGCTTTTAAAATACATGTTCTTTCTGTAATCTACTTAAAGCACAGGTGTGTTAGACTAATTATCGAAATCCCTTCCTGATGATCTTTCAGTGATAAAAGAACAAAACATAGTCTCAGTGTAATTATTGTGAAAATTGCATTTGACATGTAACAAGAGCAAAAGAAAAATTTCAGTATGCTCTTTCATTCTTCAGCTTCTGGTTGAACCCAGGGTATAATTATTTGTATGCAGGTCAAAAGCCTCTTGTACTAGTTTTTTTTTTTTTTAAGTACCACAAAAATCTTTTTTTGGAAAGTTAATTTTAGAGATGAAATAAGAAGCTGGTGACGAAAATCTTACTGTTCAGTCACCTCGTCAGGGACTTCTGAATTAGGAGGTAAATAAATTGAATGATAAAGTACTGATGTCTGCTGCTATGGAATTCCAGTTGGTGTTTCTGTATTTCTAGTCCTGTCACTTTTGAAAAGCTATCCTTTTTCAATTCAGTTTCATCTGTGAGTTATAGAAATAGTTTTAGAAGTTACATTCAGATATATAAAATACACTACAGCAAGGATAGTAATGACCAGAAGAAAAGTCTTGGACAGATAGAGAATGCAAATAATATACAGCTATCTAAAATACCCTCTCAGTTGTTGATTTTCTATAGGAACTGCTTTTACGTAATTAGTAGATGAATATGTGCAGTGTATCTGTTAAAAATCTTAAATGATTGTGGGGAAAGTAATGATGTGTCAGAAGTAAAATTAGGATTTCAGAAATTATCTGTGCCATTGGAAAAAACTGCAGCAAGTTTATCAGAGAATTGAAAACTGGTACTGGACCTGATGCATCAATGTTTAGACTTCTCAGCACAGCTCTGAGTTCTGGATTCTCACAATTCCCAGCCTGAACATCGGTGCAAACAGGGTCTCAGTTGTGTGGCTTGAGCATCCTGACCTACGCTGTGCTACTAAGGGAGCACTCTTGTACAATTTCACTGACCTCTGAGATGAGCAATGACATGCAAGGCTGATGTGAGTAAAAATAGTTAATTCCTAATCAGAATTGGATTGAAATATTTTAGACCATCAAAGATGCTGGTTCACAGATTGGTTTTTTTGTTGTTGTTTTGGTTTGGGGGTTTTTTGGGTTTTTTTTTTGTTTTGTTTTGTTTTAATTTCTTTTTTTTTTTTTCTGGTGAGAGCTAATACCCACCATTATTTGTTTAGGTGTCCTAGCTGCTTGGCTAAGATCTTTTCCTTCTAAAGTCTATATGCTTCTTAAATTCATAGTAGAGTCTGTAAGATTTCTTAGTTCTGCAGCAGGGGGTTTGGATTAATTTGACGTCTCAGCCTAAAAATCATATGCCACGGCTTTGCAAAGGAATGGATTTTGGAGGCCTTAAAGTCATTAATTCAGCCATGTCATCAATACATGAATTACTAGGAGACTAGCAAGGCTCTAGCATGCTCATTGAATTGACATTGTGGGCTTCTGTGTTATTCAAGTGTACAAAAACTAGAGTTAAAATATGTAAGATAAACTTCATATCCCAAACCAAGAGAGAATTGCTAAAAGCCTTCCAGAGACTCTGTGTTTCAAAATGCATATATTTCAAATCAAAGGGATTTTCAAAATGTTTCCTAATGAAGTGTCAACAGAAGCTAAAGTTTGAAGAGAAGGTGTTTGACATGCAGGAGGGTACTGGAGCATTTAGAAGCATGCAGATGGATGACATTTTATCATCAAACTGTGTTGCTGCAGATTGTACTGAATAGGAAAATACACTTTGTATAGTTTGTTCTGGAAGATATTTAGTATCTCCTGTTAATGTATGCATCACTGTGCCCACAGTTATGTCGAGCTTGCCCTTTTAAGTTTCCATTTCCATTTGCTTTAATAATAAAATAACTGGAAAGCCCCCAGTGCTGACAAAGTCTATGACACATACAGAATGCAAGCATGAAAGGTTATCATACCAGTAGGTACATGGGTTTTTTACATAAATATATGTCAAGATTGTGCTAGGGGCATGATATATTTAAGTATGACGTTAGCATGTGTTATTTTTGTCTTGACTGAGAGAGCAAAGCTTTGGAGCATATTGCTATATCTCAGCTTCAGAAATGAAAGTGAAACACTTAGATGGACACAAATCTCTACGTGGTAAAGAGTGAACCTTTAATTAAGGTTTTTGAGGAAGCTCTTTGAGGGATTGCTCAGGACAGAAAAGGAATTGCTCATTATATTCAGGATTTGTTGCCATATTTTCAGTTTTCCAGTTGGAATTTCGTCATTTTGCATTTGAGAATTTTTATGATTTTGTGGTCTAAAAAGTTCACATTTTGAAGCAGTCTGTCAGTTTAACTGTAGTGCTGTTGAGGGTGAGAAGTTGTAAAGCTTCAATTCAACAAGTTGCTAAGGCAAGTGATTGTTTTGAATATAAGGTACCAACTGATTTCCTGGAGATGTAGATCTGTGCATCTCTAACATCTCATGTCAAACACTGATGTACTTTGCAAATACAAAGGGTAATAGCTCTTAACAAGTGCAAACATGATGTTACATTTCTCTGTGTAGTGTTCACTAATTTGCTTTGAACATAAGCCATTGTTTGTTTATGAATGTCAATAAAAATTATAATTTCGTCTTGGCAAAAAGAGTTTCAGAAAGCCAGAAGGAACTCTGTACAAAACTAATTGGTAATGCTATCTTAAAGTGACTCAAATATGTGTATATGCATAATGTGTGTATATATTTGTTCCAGCTGTCATTTTCTAAATTTGGAAAGACAGACACATAGTTAGAAAACAAAGTAGATTTTCTAATGTTTCAGTGGCATGGGTGTTTCAAAATTGATTTTGAAAAGTACACTACAAGTTAAGTAATCTCCTGTTTAAATTTAATAAATTAAAGAAATACTTATTATTCACTCTGCTTTAACTTTTTCTATCTGACACTATTAAAATGGTATGATGAAATAAGTATATATATGAGTTGAGGTGTTTGACAGAATAGTGTCTGTGACACTGATTCTGGTTGCAGTGCTGTGTGTGATGAAGAGAGATTGCTGTGTGGTTCAGTTTCTTCTCTAAAGAAGTCAGATTATTGCAAGAAACAACACTGTGGGTGTATGATAGAGAGGAATGTATATACTGTGTAAGGAAGGAAAACCACAAAGAACAGTTTGAGTGGACTTTGAAGAGAGATTGCTGTGTGGTTCAGTTTCTTCTCTAAAGAAGTCAGATTGTTGCAAGAAACAACACTGTGGGTGTATGATAGAGAGGAATGTATATACTGTATAGGGAAGGAAAAACACAAAGAATAGTTTGAGTGGACTTTACCTCTCTCTGAATGCTTTAAGATATTCAGAGGAGGACATGAGATTCCTTGGAAAGTTTGCAAGGACACCTTCCACTAAAACAGATAACTCAGACTTCATCCAGCCTGGCTTTGGACACCGTCAATGGTAGGGCATTGACAGCTTCCCTGGGCAACCTGTTCCAGTACCTCACCATCCTCGCTGTAAAAAAAAATAAATTCTTCCTTGTATCTAGTATCAATCGGCTCTCTTTTTGTTTAAAGCCATTAACTCTTGTTCTATTGCAGCAGGCCCTACTAAATCTCTCTTTCTTATAATCCCGCCGCAATAAAGTCACCCTGGAGCCTTCCAACCCCAACTTTCTCGGCCTTTCTTCATAAGAGGGGTATTCCAGCCCTGGGATCATTCCTGTGTTCCTCCTCTGGACTCACTCCTACAGGTCCCTGTCCTTCCTGTGCTGGGACCCCAGAGCTGGATGCAGTGTTCCAGGTGGGGTCTCACCAGGGCAGAGCAGAGGGGGAGAATCCCCTCCCTCCCCTGCTGCCCACACTGCTTTGGATGCAGCCCAGGACACGTTTGGCTCTCTGGGCTGTGAGTGCCCATGGCTGGGTCATGTCCATCCTCTCACCCACCAGCACCCCCAAGTCCTTCTCCCCAGGGCTGCTCTCCATCTGTTCATCCCCAGCCTGTGCTGATACTGGAGCTTGCTCTGACTCAGGTGCAGCACCTTGCACTTGATCTTGTTAAATCTCATGAGATTCCCATGGGTCCAGTTCTTGAGCTTGTCCAGGTCCCTCTGGATGCCATCCCATCCTTCAGGTGTGTCAACTACACCACTCTGCTTAGTGTCATCTGCATATTTGCTGAGGGTGTACTCAGTCCTGATGTCTGTGTAATTGCTGAAGATAATAAACAGCACTGGTCCTAACAGAGACCCCCTGAGGGACATCACTTGGCACTGATGTCCATCTGGACATTGAACTGTTAACCAGTGTCCTCAGGATGTGACTGTCCAACCAATTTCTCATCCACCAATGGTCCACCCATCAAATCCATCTCTCCAATTTAGAGAGAAGGATGTTTAAGGGGAGTGTGTCAAATTCTTTACGGAAGTCCAGATAAAGCTGTAGCCCTTTCCTTGTCCACTGATGGAGTCATTCCATCATTCAAGGCCACTGGGTTGGTCAGACAGGACTTGCCTTTGATGAAGCTGTGCTGGCTATCTCAAATAACCTCCTTGTCTCACAGGTGCTTCAGAGCTTTTAAGAGAATCCATTCCATGACCTTCCCAGGCACAGAAATGAGGCTGTCCGGTCAGTAGTTCCCAGATAGGTACATTGTTTCCCCTTTTCCCATCCACCTGGGAATTCACCTGACTGACGTGACTTTTTGAATATCATGGAGAGTGGTTTGGCAACTACAGAATTAGAGAATTACGGAATATTCTGAGTTGGAAGGGACCCGCTAGCATCATCAAGACCAATTCTTAAGTGAATGGCCCGTATGAGCATTGAACCCACAATCTTGGTGTTAATAGCACCAGACTCTGACCAACTGATCTCATCTCAGGGTCTCATCAGCCAAATGCCTCAGGACTCTGTAATGCATCTCATAAGGTCCCACAGACGTATGTCTGTTCAGGTTCCTCAGGTGGTCATGAACCTGATCTCTTACAGTGGAGGAACTTTGGCCCCCCAGTCCCTGTCTTGTGGTTTTTCCACTTAGGTGTGGGAGGAGAGGCTGCCACTGAAGACTGAAACAAAAAAATTGAGTCTTCACGTACTATTTATTGATTTATCTGCTGCGTCCCCATGACATTTATTTGTTTCTGTTCAGGCCTGAGCACTACTTTCCTTGTATTGAGAGGCTGAAGTCAGGCTCCAGGGCAGAAATCTCAGGCTTTTTCCTGTGCTCTTGGTCACCCTTTTGCAATGCTCACCATATTACAGTGTGTGGATGGATGCAGAGCAGCCCAACAGACATTCACAGCTCAAGGGGACTGTATGGAAGGAAGAGGCAGCTCAGGACTTTTTTAGCAGGAAACTGTACTTCAACAGGAAGCAAAATTGGGGAAGAAATGGGAATTCAGGAGGAGTTACATTTGGTTTTTTAGGTGGGGAAAGAAGGTGATCCTGGAACTTAAAGGATAAAGTTTTAAGGAACCAGTAGCTAAGAGAGAGAAAAGCCTGTTAAAAAGCCGTAACACTGAGGAGGGGACTGGGGCTGATAAGTCAGCAAGCAAATGGGAAAAAGGACAGGGCACAGGGCATCCAAATGGACAAAAGGTATATCAAAAACCTTTGGATGGGAACATACTGAAATGATTGTGTCTGCTAAAACACAGTCCCTTACAGACTTTGGAATGGAGCTAGTGTTTTTTAAAGGCTTATGTATGCTGAAAGAGGGGAGTCACTTCAAAATTTATTTGTTTATTATTTAAGCTATGTTGATTTCGGGGTGAACACAAATGATTCTGTTAGAATGTACTTAACTTGCTTTGTTTAATTAATTTTGAATTTCCTTACTTCAATATAAATCAGTCTAATATTTTAAAATGCTCCCATACAGTCATCCTGCAAAGTATATTACTTTTCTGTCATCAGCAGTCCTAACTGCAGTATGTACTGTGCTCTACATGGCATTTGATGTTGCTGTTGGAAAATTTTACTGTTCTCTTTAGTAGCAGAGAAATCCAGGACCTTGCAGCTGAAAATAATATGCCTTATATGGTTCCTCAAAAAGTCTACCTTATATAGTTCCTTATATACAGATCCTGAAAAAACAGGAACAGGGGCAGCGCCTTGAAGATTATACAAATATATGTAAGATGTATTTTGGCAGAAAGTGGTTGAAAATTGAAGCACCGAAAAATTAGCTACTTAGATGCAATTTTGCATAAAAGTATTCAATATATCTTGTAAAGTTTTAATCCAGCTCTTCATGCTTTATTTTGTATATTCTTTCATTTCATGGGCATAAATACTGGTGCAGTTCATAATGAGAATTTTTTGAAGACTGAAACTTCCCCGAATATGTTGTGTCAATTGCAAATGACACTGCTACCAATGTCAAGCCAAATTTAACTCTGTATTCCAAAGTAAAAATGTTAAGAGTGACTCAAAACAAGGCTTTCTTGTTCATCCCCCCATTCCACTCCCTTCTCTTCTCCTTTCTTTTTCTTTACTCTCCTTTCTTTTTTGAGCAAGTCACATTTTTCCATGACTTTCATTCTTAGGTACAGCTGAACTTTTTTGATGGAATTAAGAAAACAACAACCTATGACCAGCCTAGCAATATGAACTGATTGCTGGGCTGTTTATAATACTTTGAAGGGGAAGAGCTATTTAAAAACTTGAGAGGTTATGCTCAAATAAAAACAACATTTTATATTGGAAAATTTTATATGATAATAATAAAGGTGATACTACTGGCACTGCCTGAAATAGCAATATAAATGTATCATATTGCTAAGACTTTTTATATTAAGTGTTAGCTTTTAGATGGATTTGAACTTTTTTAGCACTTGATTTAAGAAAAATGAGACCTGTAATAATCTGCTTACTCTATTGTTTCATACAAAGGAAATTAATATGGATGTGAAATGAAAACTGATTGCACAATAATATAAAGTGCAAGATTGTTAGACAATGCAATAAAAAATGAAAAATATAACACTGTAATTCAGAGAATTCACAAAGTTCTGTATTTTTGAATCCTGAATTTATCTTAGAAAGATTTCTTTGCACTTGAAGTTGCTAAAATAAATGAACCCCCAATTTTATCTCCCTGACCAGAGGAGTGTGAGTAGTCCAGATAACTTGGTATGTAAGTGAGGAAACTGAAAACAAGGAAGACTATTAAATATAATCCCAACAATAATAGTGGGTACTATGGTATTGTGCAGAAGATACTATCATTTCCTCAAATTGAGGAGATGGGTGAAATACAGTCAGAACTCCCTTTGGTATTCCCTTCACACAGAAGCATAGAAATATTTTATTAAATATTAATAACAACATAAAAGACCTTTGGTCTTATTTTCATTTTAATTAGGCAGGATATATATGCCATTCACTTTGAAGCCAAATGCTACTCCTTTGTATTAACCTGCAGGGGGTACTAGAAAATTGAACCAAGTAGCATTTAGCTATTTCTCCTCCTGCCAGAGATAATTAACATCTACTCTTGTGCAGACTCTTACTGTTACCTGATCCTCATATACAGGTTTCATACTCTCTTCCAGAGTTTGAGCAGTAGGGTGTGAAATGCTGCCTCAGCCCGTTTCTTACAAATCTGCAGAAATCAGGAAAGTTATTAACCTTCAACTTTAACCTGCTAAACTTAGAAGGGAAACTTAATCTCCCAATGAAATCAGATTGGAGAGACAAAATGGACAATAATTCCAGGAGGGAAACAAAGCTATGTGTAATGCACTGAACCTGTTTCATTTTGTGGTGCATGACAAAGACAACTGAAGAGCCGAAGAATGATAGCTGGTATGACAGAAGAGAGTAGGAAATTTTTTTTTTTGACACGTAAAGCTAAGGCAGGAATTAGTAAGAAGCAAATGAAATAAAATGGTAAGAAAATAATTGTAAGAAGTCTGTGGGTTTCTAGACTTTTGGCTAGCTGTTTATGCAACCTTTCTACCTCATACACAGATTTTCCAGACCACCTCTAAAGCCTGAGAATTGTCTTAAATGGGGCCTTGGAGCTGCTGATGTAGCAGCCATTGATTCTGGGGCCTCAACTGGGAAGAACCTTGAAGAGCTGCCAGGCTTCTTGGCCAGCTTTTGCCTTTGGCTAATGGCCTTGGGCATTCACTTTGGCCAGAGCTTGGTATACTTTAGCCAACTGTCCAGGTAGCCTAGTACTTCTTTTTTCTTAAACATAGCATAATTAGCTTGGTCATTCCACTGCAGAACTGTTCTCTTGCCAATCCTTCAGTGTGGGACTGGACAGTTGTCTTGGCTAAGCTTCCTCAGAGTGAAAAGTCTGATGAACTTAAATGAGTTACACACATTAACTGATAGGAAACGGAGCTGCTTTGAGAGGAAACCCGCCTGGGTTCTGCTCAATGAAAACAAGTATGTTTGAATACTCCGCTTACTGATGAATTCACATTTTTCTAATGATTATCAGAGAAAATGTAACAAGTTTGACTCTCACTATAATGCCTTTTGACTGAAATTATCTCCTTTGTACATAAGCATTATGAAACATGGCGCATTTTTTCACTAACCCTCTCTTTCATAAAATATATGGTTCTTCTTTGATCATCCAATTCTCAGTATTTTGTATATTTTGTTTCCTGCTCATGTAAAATTAACATCATTCCCTGTTTCCTTTACAATTTTTAGCCTGGTCTGGGGACATAATTATTCATTTCTCCATATAAAAGTACATGAAGGGGATAATGCTTCATCTTACAGGAATGTTATGAAAATAGATTTCAGTAGTATATCTGTGAGGAAACTGGGTAGTGGTGATGATAAAACGTTTGCTTTTTCCAAAACTTCTGTGCAGTGAAGGAGTATGAATAGCTTTGTTTTGTCAATAAGGTGAAAATCAAGCAAACAACAGCTTCCTTCATCTTCTAATTGTCCTGACTTTTTAGACAAAATGTTAAGTGATCAATGTTAATATCTACTTTTTCTAAATAAACTCACATTAGTCTGTTTGTGATACATTGATGTATTTTCCTGTGGAGTTTGTAAATTGTAACAGGTGTAATCAGATTTTTAAATTTAAAACTTCCACATCTGCTGTTCCTATCATCTTAGGTTTCACCCCTCTGCTGTTAGAAAAGCCAATGTAGCCTGTTACATGGTGGTTAGTGCACTTGGATTAGTAATGACCACAGAGGTTGCAAAACAGATTCTGATGTATCTCACTTCCCTTGTTCACAGATATAGGGGGGAGGAATGGGTAGGAAGCAAGCTTTTGTTAGTGCATACAAGTTTTTAGTGCTTTTTTGTTTAAATAAATACATTAAAATAGCAACCCTCCTAACCACTCATTTATGGATATTACAAGTGGACATTTTCTGTGTATAAGAAGTATTACTACTCAAGAGTTTTGAGGCATAGAAGATAGAAAATATTAGGCTAAACTTTTGTTTTTAAGAAATAATAAATTACTTAAGGGTTTTGATGAACAGAAAATCAAACGTGATAATCTTTTGTTTCTACTAAAAAGAATAAACAAAATCACCTGATAAAGCTTAAAAGATAATCAAATGTATTTGTTTCAGAGGTACAGTAACTGAATTTAGGATACTCCTACAAAATACAGTTATGCATCATTTATCCTGTAACATATAAAATGCAATTGTTCAGAAATACTTGAATTATATTGTATGATTGCCATCATGACATTATAGAACACAGAAGAATACTTGGAAAACACAACTAATCCATCTCCTGATTTCTCAGTTAGGATAATGTAAAGATAGAATGGAATATCTGACATCTCTGATTTTGAAGCACAGCTTTCTAGTTTGTTTTGGCCCCATTTTCAGCTGCCGCAAGGCTGATGATTGTGGAGTAAGTCACGTCAATGTACCAGGCCAACGTAAGACAAAACACGAAATTTGGTGTACCTATGGTCAATGTTAAATTTGAAGGAAATGAAGAATATATCTTTTATATCAGTATGAATCGTGTAACTTTGTTTTTAATTGAGTAGTTTACTTATTTGGAGATCTGTCATTACTGAATAAGAGTACAGAATCTAATTATTTCCATTTCATATTCATTTATGACTGTATTATATGAGAAAGAAAAATAGTTTCCAAACTCATAACGAATTTACTCTATGTCTGGCATTTTTCTTCAGCATTCAGAAAATTCAACAAATGAAATGGCAATTGTGTAGTCTGCCTCAGAAGAACAGCTGCACAAGTTAGTTCACCACAAAGCAAGCTGAACAAAATGATTTATGGAGTACTGTTTCCTTAATTATTTCACAGAACCTTTCTGGCTCTGGAGATTTGTTTGAGCCAAGTATTGCAAATCTGTGAATTCTAGAAATAGTGGATTTCTGTTCTTCCTTCTTTACCTCCATTTTTCATCATGAAAGCAAAAGCTGTTAATCTATTGTAACTTTATGCTAACAACTCTATATTAATGTTCTTTATATTTTAATAAGAAAGTGAGATCTGGGAAGCCAGTGTTAATCAGATGACTGAATTAATCTAAGTTTTCTCTTACCTAATTCTAAGCTAATTCTTGCTCTGACAGTTTTGTGAAACTGTAAAGCAAACTGGAACAGAGTGCAATGAACTTGACATGGATATGAAGAATTAAGAATTTTATTTTACTTCTAAGAATTTAGTTTCTCAGAAGCCTACCCTGATGCATATTTTGACATTATGTTGCATATGAGCATCAAGAAATGTGAATGACTGCACTGAAACTTGATTTATCCGAACTAAAAGGATGAAGGAAGTCAGTTTAATTTTGACATTTTAGTTCAGTATGCTAATATCAAGAGTACCTGACAGAAGGAATTTCTTAGTTCATTATGAATAGAGTGAAATTCTCCTCCTATCCTGGGCCCTATGAGGTCCTCATAGCTTCTTGGCTTTGTGATTATGCAGAATGATGAAACATACTTATTGGCCAGAGACATTTGGATGGTCCTAAGAGTTTTTTCTAGACATTTCTAGAAAATAATCAATTGAAAGGAAGTCCTTATTTGCCCAGTTTCTGGGAAATACAGTGATGATCTTGCAAAAAAAAGAAAGAGTTTAGGTGCTTTACACAGGGTCACTTAGAACTTTGCTTCCAATTACAGTCATTTATTCTAATTCCCTGCAATTGCAGGCTTACTCCCTACACTCAATTGCCCAGTTTTTTTTCTTTAAAAATGTCTTTCTCCCCATACCTTCCCTTCCTTTATGTGTGCCTTGAGCATCAGCTGTAGTTAGTTTATATTGGCAGAAAACATTTCTTAATTTTTGATGGGGAAGTAGTTGTTTCTTTCCCATTCAGCATGTTTGCAGGAAACCACCACTGCTCTCATATTTAGAGAGCTAAAATGACCTCAGGCAGAGTACTGTGAGGGATCATGACTGTGTTTAGTCAAATAAGGAGGATGAGGCTGTCTGTGGGACTCAAACCCAGCAGCCTGAGCTCACAGCTGCACCTGACCCTCTGTTCTGTTCTGAACCAGTAAGGAGAGGATGTTCTTATTACCAACGCTGGGGAGTTATCTGTGCAAAACAACTAAAATTGCTTCTGTTCAAGGATACTCCATACATTCAGTGTGAGTACCATGTAAGATCACTGTTGCATTAATGGCCTAATTTTTATTGGTTGTATTTTATTTTTATCTGTTCAAGCAACCAGAGTTTTCTTTCACACAGGTTCTCACTGCTATGAAATAGTACATGGCTTGAGTACAAGCAACAGGCTAGAAGGGAGGGATAAATTTACTTTAATAAGACTTTTTCAGGTGTAAGTAGGACTGTTAAAATTCTGAGGATTCAGCTCAATGGCTGAACTTAATTGTCAACCAAAATCAAGGTGTAAAACTAAAATGTTTTGTTTCAGATTAATTTTGTTTTTTTGTTTCACCAGAAATGTTCTAGAATCTTAAGAACACCTAAGGAAATAGAGATGTATGACAAGGAAACAGATGAGAGAGACTGAGATAGCAAAGTAGACTGTCTCAAATCATATTTATGTTTTGTAACATAAAAAGGCATAAGGGCCATGCTAACACATTGCAAGCTTATCTTGCTTTTGGTATTCCACCAGACATCTCCACAGAACACCTACAGCTCTCTGTGTGACCTTCAATTACATGTGCATGGTAAGATACAAACCCTGTTTGACTAGGATTAAAAATGGAGGTGTGATAAATGCTTTCTATTTCTGAGCTGTTTCAGTGGTGTACTTCCAAGAAGAATAAATGTTACAACAGAGTCTGGATAGGGAAGAAGGCTGGCAGTAACTAGGGTGAAACACATCCCAGGCTTAAGATGAAACAGAAGTAGTAAGTCTGTTAAAAAATATGATTTTATCTGAGAAAGAAAGAGAAAAGAGACTGAGGCCAAGAAGGTGATGTGGATTCATGCTTGCTCATCAAATTTCTGACCTTGCAGGCAAATGGACTCTTACAAGGCTTGTCATTCAGCACTTTTTCTTAAAGATTCCATGATTCTCTTCAGATTTCAAGAGTAAAGTGTCCTTTATTTAAAGATTTTTTTTTTTCTTTTTTTTTAGTTTCTTGCTCAAATGCCATGTGTTCTCTGAAGGACTTAGGCAGTAATAGAGCTTTTGATGGCTCCAGGCTCCAATAAAATGTTCCTAACCTGCTGAGGATTTGGGAGAGCACTAGCACTGAATCTTTAGTCAAGCAGATGGACTGCTGCCAGAGAAGAGTCAAAGGATCTGCATGTAGGAGTGCCCTAAGAGATCCAGAAAGTAGGAGCAGCGCCCAGGATGTAGCCACAAGTAGAAGCACAAAGTGTTCAGCAGTAGGCTCTGGTCACTTCAGAATAGTCGTGCCGGAAGAGCAGGATGAGGCCAGCTAGTGAGAAGTGAGTGGTGCTTCCTATCTTGTTGAACCTTAGCATTTGTTATACAAACTATTCTTAATGACTTACGTTAATTAAAATATATTTGTTATTTTTTTAGTAAGTGCAGTGCAGGGCCCCACAGATGCATGGCAGCTATTCTAGCTCTTCCTATTGATGTGGGCTCATTTCTTCATTACCTCATGTGGGTATAGCTCCTAATGTCTTTCTTCCTGGAATCTGGATGTAGGATGTAAGGAAAACAAAATTAGTGTCTAATTTCTTTGACCCTTTAAACTTTAAAGGTCCGTGAAATCCAACTCGTATGCGCCTGATTAGGTGACAGAAGAATATAATTAGCACTAGTTTCTCCATCTATGGGGAAAGACTTGCCATTGCATACAGCCATGTTGCATTGCATGCTGAAAACAGTGACTTCGGTCCTGTATTGCTATGTCGCAGCAGCAGGCAAGAGGAACATAAAAGATGTTTTCTTAATGTATTTCATTTCCTTACTGTTCTAACTGTCTGACAGCTGAAGACTGGGAATAATCACTTATTTAGTCTCTTTCTTTGTTGTTGTCCTCTCACATATTGATTTCTGGGGTTTTTTTCAGGAATGAAAAAATGGCAAGAAGGTGATGCAAGAGCTGTAGTTAAGGAAAAATGTCTGAGTAGTCCGAGACAATGAAGTGTTAAAATACCAGTTTGTGCTTATTGGGGTAGGTCCACTGTTGCACAGGAATTGGCTTTATACAGAAATGTTTATACTAATGTATCTTAAGTTCCAATTTATGGACGGGTTTCCTTTTTGCTTTGCATATATTATATTAATGCATGCCAGCATTGAAGGGTTTGGCCCTTTTACTGCCCCACAAATGGTTGTAGACATTATGTTATAGCCTAAGTACCAGGCTAGGTACAGTATAGCTACAGTGTATGCTTCCTTGGCTGGGAGGACATTTTACTTCAGATGAAAAATGTGCTTTGTATGTACAAGTTCATTTTGCATTTATTTTTCAGTAGAGAGAGTGCTCTGCCTTCTCAGGATTTGGTAGCTGGGCTAGGTGAGATTGTGTTTTCCTACTGTCTTGTTGAGTTTGACGTTTTCCCTGTGCTCCCATCATAATTGCCACCAATTGTCCTTTCTTTAGTGCTGCTCAAGTCACAGAATTTCAGGGATGAATAATTTCAGACATAAATTCTTAAAAACCCATTACTCTGGAGGAGTTGAAACCAGATTAATTTGATAGTAGTGAGGATAGGAGAAAGAATAGGGTTAAGGAAGAGGAATTGGTTTGGGAGGTTTAGCAGATTTCTTTGCTGTGTGGAAGGATAAAAGGGTAGATTTCCATAAGGAGAGCACTGAAGTGAGGAAAACATTCAAGTCACTTGCTTTTAAGCAGTGAAGACTTCAGATATATTAGTCAGTTTTTTGCTTTGCTTGTTGTTTCATCATTTCAATTCTGTCCACTGAAAACTGTAGTAATTGACCCAATTTCAGACTGTGATCTCATTAAAAATATAAGTAAAAATAGGATACTACCATGGTAATTATTTTTTTTCTTTCACTTGCCCTAGGTAGTGACAAAAGTTTTTCTTGTGTCTGTTTTTTTCTTGTCTTGATTTTCACATTAAATGAAGTTTAGCGGTCATAGTCAAATGAAAAGTGTAAGAATATGGACTAGAAAAACTATTTATTTAAAATACAAGTTAAATAAAAGTTCTCACTCAATATTACACATAAATCCCACATGATTTGTGAAGTATGATCGTACAGAGCAGTACTGGTCTAAACCTCCTACCTGTTGTTACAGCTGAGTAATGATTTCATAAATGTGTGGGTGTAATTTTGAAACTGGAAAATGCCTTCTTGTGGGCCATTAATATCTATCTGCAGCAAGAAGACTTATGTTTTAATCTGTATCTACTTCTGAATTTCATTTAAGGTGACTTAATGCATCCTCAAATGAAATACCAAGTTCCTATATGGAGTAATAGGAAGGCACATGGTTTTACTGAATATCTGTGTGCTCATGCTAGTTGCACTTGTGAACACTAAAGTAAAAGTTAATAAGTAGATTACAGTTGTTGGCATTTCTGGTTTTTTTTCCACAAATAATTTCAGTTTAAAACCAAATAAGACATATTGTCAGTGGCATTAGTAATACCGCAAGTCCTGGGAGTCCATGGGGGGGTAATGCAGGTCTGTGCTTCTGAAACAGTATTTTGTCTGACAGTGGAGTTGTTTGTACTGTGTTTGTGAGTGAAATGTGGAGTGAACTCCTTACACCAGGTGCAGAATCCCTTTTGAAGTGGAGTCCATTTTATAAACTTTGGGTTCCAGATGCATTTCTTTGGTCCCATCCATTTCACATACGCAGCCATCTGCTAGGAAACCATCTTCTATTTTCTCAATCTACAAGACAATTACTTATTTTGAAAATAAATTAGTTTTTCTAAATTACATGGCCATTTAATCTTTCAGTACAAAAGCTGTAATTATTTAACTGCTAGTGAATTCTTAAAGTGTATTTACACTTCCTCTCATGCATCTTAAGCATTCGTGCATCTTCAAGCCAAGTACTATATTCTTCTGATTCAAGCTGTCACCTTCAAGCCACCCACGCATGGCGGTTTGGTATAGGCGTTTTCAAGAGAGATTTTTAAATAAACCAATCCACAGATGCAGATGAATAGAACGGATTGTGAAAGTTAAGGACTGATTTGCAAATTAAGTGGGCTGTTTTGGAGATGGGGTTTGCCACAGCCAGGCTGGCACAGATAGCAAGTCGTCCTGCCTCTTGGACCTCAGCTAGGGAGATTGTGTCTGGTGTGCCTGTGGGGCTTTCTTTGGCTTGACTGACAAGCCAGACTTCTATGAGCACTTTGGGCAACCTAATATGAAATTTTGCTCAAAAAACTTCTTTTCTCAGTCATTACAGACCCTGGGGCAACCTCAGGCCACTGTCTCAGGCTTTCCTCAGATCTTCAGTCTTTTTCCAGACAATGACTTACGTGGCTATGTAAGAGTGGCTTTACCTACTGCCCACTCTTTGTCATCTCAGTGCTTTTTTTTCCTCTTGCAGAGATAATGTTTTGTTTCTTTTCTTCTTCATCACATTTTCACCGTCTTCTTTTTGCATCTGTATTGGTGTCTTTCCCAGTCTAAGCTGGTTTTGGTTGTTAGTCAGCTCTCTGGTTTGTGCTGGGCAAGTACTCTTCATGTTTCTTCTGAGACAAAATTGGGGAAGCCTGAGCCCATAAAGATTTATATCTGGATTTAAGTTAACTAAAACACGTACAACTTCTCAGAATCAAGGCCTAATCTTGGAAATAGTCTCTTGGAAAATTGGTGTTAAGTATTATCTAGGTAAAGTGTTTAGACATTTAGCATGTTTTATATTTTGAAAATTGCTTAACTTAGCAACAGATGGCAGGTACTTTAAAAGTGGAAGCTATGTTTGTTACAGAGACTTTTTAAATACAACATAACATGACTGAAAAATGTTATACTAAAATAATCATTTTATCCATATTAGTTTTTTCATGGACTTATGTTGTTGAAGATTCATTATTATGAACAGCAGCTTTCTGCACTCCATATTTTTATGAGTTTCAATGGAAGAGTGAAAAATATACTTAGAGTTTCCTGCAAAAAAATCACAAGCATACATTTTACTTGAATAATTAGAAGGTTTGTGGATGACAGGCTTTGGTTTCACCACTAATTATTAATAAAATGTCAGACGTGCACAGTACTCTTTAAAAGAAGAAAGCTAGAAACCTGTTGGTTAAATTAATCTACTGAGAACCAAGGGATAGGGTAGGATAGGAAAGGATAGGATAGGAAAGGATAGGATAGGATAGGATAGGATAGGATAGGATAGGATAGGATAGGAAAGGAAGACTGGTTTTTACTTGACTTAATAAACAGGATTATTACTGAATTAAAGTTTGGATTTTTTTTGTCAGAACACGATTTTTTCCAATATGTTTTGACAGTGCTGTCAGCTATGAGAAACTACTGACTGTAGATATTCTCTGCCAGAATGATGAATCTATTTCCAGTAAGCTCGTTGCTTCATCTTGTTGGATATACTCTTGGGCATTTATCACGTAATTCCCTTAATTCAAACCAGTTGTGTACATATTTTGTAATTGATGAATTACTGACAGTAAATAAATATTCATGCAAAATCAACTATTTGTTAAATTGTAAAAAATACTGTTTAACAGTTTTTGTACCAGAAATTAGCAGTCTTTTGTTAACTGTGTCTTTTCACTGTAAACAAACTTTAAATATTAATTAGTGTCATCTAAAAATGCTATTTACAAGTATTACGACATTGAGTATATACCATTTCAGGTAAGAACACATTACCATTGTAACTGTGTGTTAAACACTTTTATCAACACAATGAGTAATACCAGATCACTAGTCCTTGAAATAACATGTCATTAAATTTGTGAAGATGAAACAACTATTCTCGCATCAAATTCTGCACTAAATTTAGATGAAATGCCTTGGTTAAGTAACGTCTTTGAAGACCGGGTGTTACTTCCTTTATTTCTGATTATAGTTGGCAGATATTATGTGTTCTTTGTGTATTACCAAAACAGAGCATCTATCTGCAGTGTACTCTATCTTTTCTTCATAAATGGATGCAACTTTGGTGTGTTGGATGTATTTTAGTGTGTTGTTTGTGTTTGATTAATTTGGTCTTACAGCTTTTGTGTGTGCATATATCTTACCCCTACTACTGAATATATATAATTGATGCAGTGAACTGTTGGCTTCTGTTCTGTAAATATTAATCAAAGAGTATGCTCCTCTGCTTAATGGCTTCTCAGTGTAGGAGGCAGCCAAACAACTATAGTCTGCTTTTTTTTGCTCTTTAATCATTATTGTGTAAGACACTGACAAGAACAGGTTTTTTTAATCTATAAACACTATTTCATGCTTAAACATATCCATTGTTTGGTCAAAGTTATGAAATATTGTTGCTCAATGAAACTTTGTTTTCAGCATTTCCTGGTAAAGCAGTAATAGAAGAGATAAAGCAGTAAAGGAAGGGGCAGATAATTAAGTAAAGAAAAATATTAGGAATACGTGCAAGAAAGAAGCAGATGAAGAGTCAGTAAATTCAGCCTTGTATGGTTTCAGATCTTACGATTTAGACAAATAGGTTTCTTTAATCAAAAGCCAAACTGGATGCATTTCTGGATTCCATGGCTGTGGTGAAAGGAATAATTTGTGACTAAAATATTCCTAAGGAGAATAAGGTAGACATTTTTTATGTTCCAATGTGTGCATAAAATGTGTGCAAGAATAGATGTTGATTAGTGTGACAGGTTATTTGGGTGAGAAATTAAAAGATGTTCAATATTTAAATAAAAAATGCAATAAATGTATGTTTGTGGTGATGGTACAGCTCAGTATCAGAAGCGGTGAGTTTCTTGAAAACACAGCTCACATTTTTCTGGCATGTAGGTCTGGTTTAAATTTGATAGATAGAGCTTTAGTCATTCTCCATGAATGTCACTAGTGAGGCAAGCCAAGGCTGAAGGGAAGGCTTATACTTCAGGGTTTGTACTGTTTTTTGGGTTATGGTGTGGGGTTACTTTGGTGTATGAGCATCCCTTGCCCCTTTCAGAAAAATGTCTCTAAATTGTGCTGTTAGCAAAATTTTACCCCTAGCACTATCACTGGTTTAGCTTTAGAAAATTAGCAGAATTAGCAGAATGTACTGAATAGGAATTCCTCTTGCTGTTGCCTGTTGCCCTTGACCATTAGGACAGTCTTGCTAAAATCCTCTCAAGCATTGTAGGATCATAGAAAACATCACATTATTTGTTTTTACTAATGTTTTTGTTCTATAAATTTTATTTGAATTGTTATAATAATTTCTTTCATTCTTCCAGTTTTTGCCTGGAAAATATATCTGTTTTTGTTATAGATCATCATCTTCTAATATTCTGGACAGGCATAAGGCAGAAACAAACCTTCTGCAATTTTGTATTATATAAGGTGTTTAAAGGCAGATCTGGTTTTTTGGAAAGGAATATAGTAGTACTGAGGCTTGTGGTTTGGAAAAAAAGAGTAGTAGAAAGCTGAATCATTAAATCACAAAAGCTTTTAATTTGTTTGCTGTCAGTTTATTTATCTCAGAAATGTATTGGAAGTATTTTCAGGAAACATCAGTAAGAGAACTGAATGGCTTGAATAAAATACTGGTGGCTTAATCTACCATTATTTAGTAGAAATTAATATATTTTGTTAGTCGGGCACACATTTGCACAGTGTTATGAACAACTCCTATAAATATTCCTCTTGCATATATACATGTATTTTTATATGAATATATATATAATATATATATATTTATATTTTAATATATTAGCATGCTCTTGCAGAAATAACTATTTGGAAAGAAATTTTTGCTTTCAGACTGTTTGTATAAATTGAGTATTTGTTTCAGATCCATATTAAAATGGTAGACCTTGTGATTTTCAAAACCTTTCTCCTGGATAAAGGCCATTTCCATTGTTTTAATTCATAAACGTGCTTCTGTGATTTGAATCTACCTCTTCCATTTTGATAATGATTATTCCTACATTCTCGTTGTTTATTAGTTCTCAAAAGTTAATTGTTAGTCCAGCTAAGCAATCTTCTTGTCTGGTTAATGTAGTTACTGCTTAATGACCTTCTGAAAATGCTGCTAAGTCAAAGAAGTTTTTAATGTGCTAAGGACAGCTAACTGTTATAAAGTTAAATGCCTTTCTCTGCTGATCTGAACCTGCCATTGTTCTTCCCTAGCTTTTGTAATCGTGCTTTAAGGTTGCAACAATAATGCAGGAGTAAGACAAGACACAGCCATGGCTTCTTAGAGACCTTGTCTAGTAGTGGTTTTAGTTTAGTTTACATATAAATATGGTCCCTAAGGTGCAAGTATTAGAATGGACTACAGTCTTGTTAAGGTATATATTATTTTTAAGTATAGTTCTTTGAAAGTGGTGACTTATATCATAAAAATATATAGTGTTGAAAAGAAGCAGAGGGTTTGGATAAGTTAATTACTGTCAAGTAGTTTTTGTTGGGCTTTTGGCTGATATGAGTAAGGTAACTTCTCTGTAATAGAACAGAATCTCTATTAATAGTACCTCTTTTCAGTTATTTACATGTCTTTCTAAGAAACAGGGCAATTGATTTCAATTTAGATGTAGTCTGAAAAACTGAAGAAGGTATTTAATAATGCCTTTGTACTAGTTGAATTTCTGTATGTTTATGTAATTGTTTATGGAATTTAAAATGAAAGTACTTGAAATGAACAAGGAATCTACATTTGTGGTATAGATACATGGGAAACTAATTGTTGCATTTTCTCTTTTTACAAACTCTAGGCGGGACACAAAGATTACCTCGCACAATTGGAGTGTCATTGGCAAAAGAACTAATCTTCTCTGCACGCATTGTAGATGGTGAGGAAGCAAAATCAATAGGATTGATTAGCCATGTGGTAGAACAGAATGAAGCAGGGGATGCTGCATACAGAAGAGCACTAGCTTTGGCGAAAGAATTCTTACCTCAGGTATAACAAATAACTTTGATTTTGGTTTTTAGTTTTTACCAAATAAGAAGACTGAAAAAGAAACAGCTTTATTAAAGAGAACTGTCACAAAATTATGTATCAAAAAGCCATGCTAGTTATGTGGCAAGCAATCAGAAGTTTTCTCTCTTGTATTGAATGGTGTTTGTCAATTATTTCATAGAGAAGAAGAAACCTCCATCAATCTTCATCTTGCCATGATCTGGTCGGTGTTTTCATTTTGTGTTCTGGCTTTCAACTTTTAAACAAGAAAAAAAAATCGTCTACAGGTTTTATTTTTTAGTATAGCAATTATTGTAGTGGATTACTTTGTTGCTGTTGAACACCTCAGAAGAGAAGCAAAAGGTCCTAGGTAGAAAATTCATAAGAAGCAGAAAAATAAAATAATTAGTGAACCACTTTATTGGATCACAAGTGTAACAGCTAAAATTTTTCATTGGAAATGTAAAATGTCATATCTGAGGTATGGCATTTAATGGTGGTTATTGAAAGACAAAAATGAAAAGTACAGTAAAAATTTCAACATACAGTGGTTCTGGAAGGTTGATTTATGGTTACAACTTCTTATTGGAACTGCCTCATAAGCATTTGGCTTTTCCCAAATCAGCAGGCCAGCAGGCCTGAAAATCTAGAAGCTGATGCTGAAGGATAGGCACAGGACTGAGATGATTCCCAAAGATGTCTTGCTGTTCTGCAGCACATTGGGAGGGAGTGTGGAAATCCCTCTGCTCACTGGGGATCTCAGTCACTCCCAGGAGAGTGTCATCACTTGACCAGTGCAGGCTTTGCAATAGTGTACTGTAGGTTTGAAGCTTGCCTCAATTAATTTTATTTCATGATCACATATTTTCATGTGTCTCCATTGTGTGATAGTAGGGACATAGGATTGACCTTGAAAAGACCTATAATGATGTATCTTAAGGTGGCCATTCTGAGCCTTGTTTTGAAGGAAATTGATAAAGCTTAACAAATGTGGTTGCACTCAGCACCTTTGAAACATAAACCAAATACATTAATTAGGTTCTTTTGAAAATAGTATACTTTTATTTTTTCTCAATATTCAAACTATCAGTTTGGATGTAAATGTCTACTATCTGACTTATATACTATAAATTTAGTGAAAATCCAAAGTCTAGATGGTCCAAATATAAGAATATTGATGTGCAGACTCTTCAACTACAAATCTTGCAGATTTTGATGCTATATGAATAAACTTTTTCTCTCATTTTAGGGACCCGTAGCAATGAGAGTGGCAAAACTAGCTATCAATCAGGGAATGGAGGTAAGGATCTGTACTTTCCTTGAGAGTAGGCCAGAAGTCAGGTTGGCAGCAGTTGTACTGTGGTAAAATTATTTTTCTAGAACTGTTTTTCGCTTGTCATAGTCTTTCGAAGTCTATTTGGTGAAAACTTTCTAAAGAATGAGAATGAAATGTAAATTTTTTGTATCTCAGACTCCTGAGATGCTGATTTCTGTAAAAAGGCTTAGTAACCTCAGAAGTGCACTCTGCTAATTAAGTAGAAAGTAAACAGAAACTACTATGAACAAATTGTGTTTCAAATCTCAGGTGGGAAAAACGATCAAAGTCATACTCTGTCAAGTTTGTCAAGCTCTCAGTGTTTAGTAACTAATAAAGTTAAAAGCTGAAGGGCATATTATTTATTTTTAATAATTAAATAATGGTTAGCATTAAAATTGTACCTGGAGCTTGATTTCATGTTTAATTCTAATTGCCACTCCATTTTGTACACTATTGACCTAGCTCTAAAGCTCATTTAAAATCCCATCTGGATATGTATTTTACTGTAGGTGTACAGATCCTAAGACTGAGTTCATCAAGTTGGTCATACTTAAAGTTAGGCTCTGCACCAGTCCACCTGGTAGCTCAATCTGGTGCAAGGAAAAGGGGATCACATCACGTGTAGCATCTGAATCCAAGAAGATTAATTTGTCCTTTTTTCTTAAAAGTCACAAAAGCCACTAGTGATATATTTGAGTTCAGCAAAGCATAACACCAGTAAGTGGTGGCCTGAGAACCAAACTCAGATGCCATTGCACGAAGAGTATGTTTGTTAGGTCTCCACAGCAAGTAATGGTGGAATTCGAGATTTAGTTCAATACCCAAGGTTCAAAATGCTACAGGCTATGTTATCTGGCTACCAGATATAGTGGATTTAAAGGTCAAAATAATGGTGTTTATAGGATTAAGAATGATAGGATTAGATGGATTCTGAATGCTCATTTCTAGTTCAGTCTTGAGGCCCAAGACAAGATCTATTGTATCAAAACCAACCAAGCCAAATGGTCATCCAAGCTGTTGTTACAAAACTTCCATGGCACAGATTTCATGGCTTCCCTTGGTAACCTATCCTATAGCTTATCTCCCTTTGAAAATTGCTTGTGATGCATAGCCATAGTCCTTCCAGTGGTCAAGTGGAGAGCTAGTGAATCCTGCAGCATATGGTGCTTAAGACAGATGGAGAAATAGTGAGGGCAAAAATCAGCCTTTTCAACTGTTCAGAGCGGCTCACAAAGAAACTAAATGTCTTAAAAATAGATGATGATGATGATGTAGGATAGACATTGGGTTCTTTTTTTTCTTCTATTTTAAATCCTTTTTAAAGCTGAGTTTGTTCATACTGTTCTCGTATGGCATTTTGAAGATACGTTGTTTCAGAAAAAATTTTAAATAATCCTGCAGTTCATCTTTTCCCCTGTAGTAAATGAAATTATTATAAATGTGCAGGTAACTGATGGTTTTTCCCTAACCAGATGACTTGTAGTAAAGAGCAGACATTTTTTGAGTATATTACATGCTAGCTGTATTACCAAATCAGGATTCTGTTGCAGAAATACTAACCACTCTCACCACGTCAGTGTAGCATTGCTATGTTAAAATAGTGTAGAAGAACTTTGCAGAAGTATTTTAGTATGTGGCATATACAAACACAGTATTTCTGTTAGCTGTGAGGAAATAATTAATAAATTTTTAAAAAATCTTCTAAAAACCATTGTATTCTTTTCCCCAGGTCGACTTAGTAACAGGTTTAGCAATTGAAGAAGCTTGTTATGCTCAGGTATGTAAATATGATTACATGGAAAAAACACAGAAAACAGGCTTTGTTGGTACCTGTTATGAAACATGCAGAAATTCATCTCGAAATGGCTCTGTGATTTCTTCTGCAAACTTTTTGGCATTTTATTTAAACCTTCCATCTACTTGGTCTGATCTGTAAGGAATTTAAGGAGGGCGGTGTAGT
Source organism: Corvus cornix cornix (assembly GCF_000738735.6). Lineage (NCBI taxonomy): Eukaryota > Metazoa > Chordata > Aves > Passeriformes > Corvidae > Corvus > Corvus cornix. The sequence continues at coordinate 33,395,751 of NC_046357.1, forward strand.
TCAGGACAATAACATGTCCCCTACCAGTACTGTTATGGTGAAGGTAGTGATGCAGTACCAGCCATACCCCTAGCCAGTCATACACTACCATGCTGGTCCAAGGACTGCCTTGCTTTTGCTTTGTTTTGGTTTAACATGAAATAACACAAAGGACACTTAGCTGACATGTGCCACTAATGGCATATGTGCTAACCAATAAAAAATTGAGACAAACCTCTTTGCCTGTGAAACATGGGAATGATGTGTCTGAGTGTATGTTCGTGGACTTTGAGACAAGTTTTTTATGATGGAAATAGGAGCGTCAGCATTATATGCTTATTTAAGACATTTGGTAATCAGATTAATAACCTTCTTCCCTCCCAAAAACCCAAAATGAACCCAACCAAAAAAACCCCAAGAAACTCAAACGATGCAATCCCCCCACCCTCAAAAACAAACCCTAGAGAATTTCTTGCACTCATCTGTTTGGAGAAAAGGTGCTCCTTCTCTACCTAAATTGTTTATCAACCTTATGTCATGCCCTTGAAGTGTGTGATACATTCCTATATCTGACTAAATAGTTTTAATTTTTCTGTTGTGTTATAATTTTTCTGATGCATCCTGGATGCATTGAAGAACTAGGATTTGTATGCAAATATTTTCCTTGGTATTGTTTTTTGGTGTCAATAATGACTTGTTCCTCTGCTCATTGCAGACTATTCCAACAAAAGATAGAATTGAAGGCCTTCTTGCATTTAAGGAGAAGAGACCTCCTCGCTACAAGGGAGAATAAAAGAATCTGATGCCTTTAAAATACAGGGGGATAAAAGTACTTCTATGAGGACCATTAAGGTGCACTTTCCATCTGCACCTGGAATATCACAATCACCAAAGTAACAGCAAATCATACAGATGTTACAACATTTTGAATGTGTCCATGCCTGTACGAAGCCGAGATAGGAATGTGTGTCAGCTCATGCTCATTACAGTTTCTGATGGTTGATCTGCGTATTGGCAAAGTCACAGGTTCATGCAGCATTTTTAAAATTTCACGTGTATGAAACATACCATTCCACAATTGAAAAAGCTCTGTAAATTCTTTACATAGACAAAATGTATCTGTGATGTTAAACATAAATCTGCTGTATCATTTTATCAAAACAAAAGCAACTACTGAACACCAAAAATAAGAAATTGTACCAAATATGCATTAAAATGATTCTGTATATCACTAAAAATTATACTTTAGTATTCTACTGGAATATCTATATTATTAAGCTAGGGGAAATGAAAAGGATTATCATTTAGAAAATATTAAGCTTTGTTTGTCTTACACTATTCTAAGCAAAATTAAATTCACTTTAGCACTTAATGGTGTCCTTTTGATAAAGTTGTTGCCATTATATTAATTCAATTCTATTAAATGAAGACATTTTTGAGGCCTTTAATTATACGTTCTTGTATGTTAAAACTGCCACTGTCTTGCATTTTCTAACATATCATCTGATCAGCACTGCCGGCTATGAAGGAACTTTATTTCACTTGCCCCAGTTATTTTAAATTTTTGGTGATTGTATTAAAGATGTTGTGCAGGGATATGTCTAATATGCTGTAATAGAACCTAGAATTATCTTAATCTCCAGAATATTCCTTTTGCAAATTTTATCAATGTATATTTATATACAACTGGGATGATATTGAAGGGTTCTTTATTTTGTGGTGGCCTCAGAGTTCTTTTCATACATTGAAAGAGAAATGTGCTAGGTTACAAGGTAAGAAAACTTGTGATTCATACTGTGTATTTGCAGTGGACACAGCATATACAGCAAATGCCTGGAAATAACTCATAGAAAGAATTTTTGTTAATTTGATTGGAAAATAAATATGGCTTAGCAGTCCAAGGCTGTCTTTTTACATGAAAACAAATTTATTCATGCTGGGTTACCATTGGCTCATGAAACTTGTGCATGCTTTGCTGTTTCTGCAACATTAGCTATGGTCACTGTCCATCTCTATGATGATAAAGCAGCTCATCAACATGAAATGACAAAAACTCATTTAAATTCATATTTAGACATATCATTACATGTAAATTGATTATAACTGGTAGAGCTCACACTTTGTTGACTGGTAAACTTGCTGAGTCGATCATTTCTTGCACAATAATTTGCAAATAAAGTACTGGTACTTGTTTTGATAGTCATATAAAGCCTAGAGGGTCATTTTCTCGTGTTTTTGAAATGCTAACATGTCATTTTCATTTTTACTGACTAGGAAATAATTATGTTAATAGGAAAAAAAAATATTAAGTGTATGCTGATGAGTTTCTGTTGCATAACTTTGATATACAGTCTGGTTATTGAGCTACTTCTTTTTCTACCAAACACTGATTAAATAGTTTCTGTGAATGTCTTTTTAAAAACATCTAATAACTTTAAATACCGTGGCATATGACTGTGTAGATTCATGCCTTTAACTAGTAGTTTTGATCACAGAAAATAATTTTGCTGTCACAGTGGTCTCTGCATTCCTTTTCTCAGGAGGAGATGGTGTCATATCATAGCAATTTGAGTTCCTTCTTTGAAGTCAACAGTTTGAATATTATTACAAAGTGAGTATCAGTAGGAAAATTTTTAAAGGTACTTTGGAGTGATGTTGAAGTAGTTCTGGAAAAACAATATTTTAGCAAAAAATGTGGTAATCACTTACTGTCTTGTTTATTAAGTGACATGTTATGATGGCTGCAGTGCTCATAATAAATAGCAGTTTAGAACTCTGCTTCCACAAGAGGGTTACTTGTAACAGAAATGCTCATGTAGAGGCTGACTTTTCCTTATGAAAGGTATAATCTGGCAAATCCTCCTTCAAGCATTTAGGCACAACTCTTTCAGTTCCTGGTAAAGCCAAGCTTTTCTCCACAATACCTCATGGATGAGTGAGCCCTGGCCTCCGCTGGTTTTCTGAATGGCTGTCTCATGGTCCCTACACATCAGCTTTTTCTCCTGTTGCTGCTGAGCTCAAGTGTATAGTGAACTCTTCTTCACTTCACAGAGTTGGATATTGAAAAGTTATAACACAGGTAGGTTCATTACCTTCAGCTGATAACTTCTCAGCATTTGTACGTTCAACTTACTAAATTGCCTGGAGGGTTTCATGCAGAAATTAATGTGTGACTTTATATAACACATATAATTTTAGCCGTTAATCTAGTAAACTGTTGGTATTTTCAAGATTACTGAAATAACTCACATTATTAGTAGTTTTACTAAATTACTGGATGAAGTTTTCATGCTTTTCTGCATGGCTCTGGTCAGTTCAATGCTTTTGAGTAGCTCACCTGTAATGAAAAAAAGGTGTTTTATTTATTCCAAGGTTATGTAATGATACAGTTAAGTGCTCTTGGTGATGTCTTCTATTGGACCTTTTTATGACATTTGCAGTTGTTGGTGCCCAGTTATTGTTGAAATTCTGTCAGTCTATGTGAAATTAGTCACAGTCCTACACCAAGATTCATATCAATGCTTTTCTAGAACTGCTTTTAACCAGCTGCATTTAGACTAGTAAACATCAGGATGTATCATTCTCAGCTGCTTCATATTCTACTTAGTCATTGCTCTTTAATGCATTTAATCATAGTCACAGTTGCTGAAGAGATTACCACAGGAGAGGGCAGAATATCATGCTACTTGGAATCTGGTTTTGGGAGACTTAGGGAGTAAAGTAAGGTGTTTTGGCACTAGTGCCACTTCACATACCAAACCCAACTGATAGATGAGAAGTGAAAAGAGTAATTGAAATCTTAATTTATCACTGCATAGTCTACTTACTACTTTTTCATGCAAGAAAATTGCTGAAATGGTGTCTGCTGAGATTATAGAGGGGATTTATTTGCAATTTTTAAAAATGTACTTAAAAAATAATTGTTCATTTGAGTGGTGTGCATTGAATAAGATGTGCTTTCATGTCTCATTTGTGGAATGTTCTTGAACCTAATGACACTGCTGAAAAGCTGTAGGGCTTCAGTGTCTGCTGAAGCTGATGCAGTCTGTGTACTCGAGGTGTGATAAAGTTCATGGTGATGTGTTTAAGATGTTCTTTTTCTGCACACTTTTAGAAAGAGATCTATCTCCAGAAATGAGAAAAAGAAAAATTGCAAGCAAATAAGCCAAAAGATGAGTTGTTTTCAGCTAAAGGTAATACAGTTTCTGTTGTCTACTTTGTGGGATTACAATGACTTTTTTTTCTATTCGTCCTTTTTTTTTTTTCTGTTGGCTTTTTCTTCCTCCAAGTCTTGGACATGAATGTGCAGGGAACACTTCTAAAAATTTGTATGGGTTGTCTTCACTTTAAGAACATTGTTATTTTATAAACGAAGTTAGTAGAGTTTAAAAAATTTTCCCAAAAGATCTTTGAAAGATGTAATCAGAAATTACTGTGTTATCACTAAGGATTAGGTAATATACCTTTTTTATTAGAGATCTAAATCATGTTCCATTTCAAGCTTGGAACAGAGTTGAATAGAAGTTTCTGTAGTTATGCAGAATGTGCTGTGTTTACACAATGTGTTCATTATGCTTTATAATATATGTGTGTGTATACTGGCATGTCATATGCATGCATATGTATGTATATGTGCCTATATGTGTGTGTACATGTAAATAAAATTATCCAGACTGTCAGGCAAGACCAGATCAATACCTCAGGATGTCATACTACTATTCTGCTTCAGGAAGTTTTGAATTTGTTTGTGCAAGAGCACAACAAGCAAAACAGTGGACCCTGCACAGCGCATACCATGACTGCTGCAAGTGGGCATACTTACCATGTGTTCTGTAGCACAGGAATTCTGCTGTAGAAGTAGCAGGCAAGTAGTGAGGGTGTGCATGTGTGTTACCATATATCTGGTCATGTACATGTGGTAGTTCAAGGCTAGAATAAATGTAGTAGGAGTCAAAGTGAGTTCTTAAGTTTCAACAAAGGTGTGGCATCCAGATAGCACATTCCTCCCAGTCCTATAGTATCATTTGCTCCTGCAGTTTGGAGAGGCCTGCAGCAATCATGAGCAGCTCATTAATCAGCCAGTGTCATAGATTATAAGATCAGTGTCTACCCCCTTTAAATAAGTCTAGACTTAGATTTCATCTTCAGCTTTTATCTAGTAGATAATTCTTCCAAGGACATTCATTCACATGGGAAGAAATATGAAGTATGTTAAAAGAATTTATTACAGAGGGTGTGAACATTCTGTGCCAAAGCTAACTCCTATTGCAATACTTCAAAATAGTACATTAACCCTCTAAGGCATAGTCTGTACATGTATGTTTATAAACTCTTCAAAGTTCTGGCTAGTGAGTACAATCCTTTGATTATAATTTCTGTGTGTATGCTAATAAAGCTTTTGAAACATTAAAGAGCTGAGAATATGGTGCAGTTTTCTTGTTGCATAATATAACCACTTTGAGAAGAACATGGAAAGTTTGTTATTTTTGTAAGGAACTTATACATCAAATTGTTGCTTCTTTATTCTGGCAGCTGCTAATTGATTTAACATTTTCCCTTAAGCATAAGGGACTTTGTGATATCATCTTTGGCTCAATTCTTTTTAGTATGTTAAAGATTCTGATGCCAATTGTAGAATTTTTTTTTAAATGTGTCTCTTCCATGCAGCTTAGAAAGACAGTTAAAAAATATAATCGTAAGGATAGAGTTGTGAAGGTTGTGTTTTCGTGACATATAAATGTTAGTAATACATCTGTAGGCTTGTGTGGAAGGGTTTGACTCTGCATCTTTTGTGTAATAAGTCTTTACTGCTGGGACTGTTGCCTTCAAAGCTGAAGTATTTTTGTAAATGCATGTGAGTATTCCCAGCTAGTGACCCCTCAGGGTGTGTGGTTCATGTTGTCCTGTAGTTATCATCTTTTGGCCACCCCATCCAGGCAGGGGTGAAGGGAGAAGAGAGCCAGGGAGCATGCTTCTAAGAAGCACTGGGTCTTGAGAGTGTATATGAAAGAGGTTTTGTAGGGTGGGTTCAGTGACATTCTTAAGTCACAGTTCATTTCAACAGTCATTTCTAGTATCTTCATGAGCAGCTGCACAAAATAGATCTTTCTCTATTGGTTGGTTACAGCACCTGAGTTCTGTACCCAAAAGACTAGTAGAGATCGTAACCTCCAAACATGATTCGTAGAGTGTCTGTATAACATATGAAGGGAAGTAGGAGCCACAAAAATGGCATAACAAGAAGGATTCTAAGTTACTAGTTTGTAAATGAACACTTGGACATGGGTTTTTTCCACCTTGGGTGCAGTGAAATTCCTGTCTTCATTTTGGATTTTACAAATCTTACCTGACATCAGTCCTTCGTTGAAAAAGTGAAGAGGATAGCTATGGCCCTTCCATCTGTATAACTGCTCAGTAGTTGAAGGACCCATGAAACACCAAAACAACTCAGTTTCTGCCCTCTCCTTTCACTTAATTGACCTGAGCCATACTTTACTACAGTAGTGATCTGTCCCCTGGGTTCTCTGAAGTTACTCATGATGAAATTTCTCTGCTTTAATTACTTATTCTACAAGTTAATTTATTGGGATGTAGAGATAATGACATCCACCTAATAGTTTACAGAGGGAAGGCCTGTCTTGCAGTTCCCTCATGCAGCAAGTATCACAATAGTTTTATAATAGATGCTGTAGCAAGGATGAGAGACCTACTCACTTTCCTCTTGTCCCCAGCATCTCCTTTGTACAGTCTCCTGTCTGCTAAACATGAAGATGCTTAACGAGTCAGACTCCTTAGGGTGGATCCCAAAAGGCCTTGGATACAGTACTTTCTAAGTGCCGTTGCTTAATATCATCATTTCCTGCTGCAAAATCTCAGCAGGAATTTTGAGAATCTAAATCTTGGACGAGAACACCTATTTCTCTGTATAGAGATAGTCTTAGTTTTGTGATTGTGCCTCTAGTCTGCTTTACTCTTTAGGACTCTTAGTTAAGCTTGAAAATACTTCCTCAGTGTAAGCAAGGAATATCAGAAATCACTTTTCAGCCATTGGTACCATATCATAGATCACATGATGGAACTGAATTGCTGTTAACAGGTGATGATACTCATGGATACTGGCTACCGCCAAAATAGAAAAAACTGTCATCAGTGAGAGAGAAGGAAACACTGGCAAGTTAAAGGGGAGGTGATATTGGAGCAACAGTGGCATAGCTACAGTTGGCTGTGCTAAAAAAGTTGTATGAAGCTGGTTATTCCAGCTCAGTAGCCTGATTCTGCCAACAGACACAAAGTAGCTGTGTACAGGATGAGCTTTTGATCACAGTCTCTGCGTGTGTGTGTGTGTGTGTGTGCATAGTATATAAAATGTATGTCCATGTGTCCACTCTTCTTCCAGCATATAGTTTAAAGGTTATGCATAGAAGCTTTTAAAGCATTGATTCAATTTTTAAAATAGTTCACTAAACCACATCTCCACAGGTATGTGTGTTTAGAGTTACAAAAACATTTTGCCCTATACATGTTTTTATATTTCATATAATTACAGCATATTCATCTGAAGTATTTTGCAAGTATAGTTTTGTGTAATACTGGTAGGAGATTAAGTAATAGCTGCTTACTAGCACTATTGCACAAGAACATCAAATGTTATTATGATCTTCTGAGATTTGAGGTACCAAGCATGCTTTTGACTGCTTTGCTCCTGTGACCTTTATGCTCTTCTGGTTAATACAGCAGTCCTGTAACGATGCACATGTTTTCCTTTACACAAATGCCAGTAACCACTTGAGCAGGGCACTTGATTCCAGTTTTGATGGGCGGTGCCTATAATGGACAACGGTAGTGTTTCCAAGCCAAGTTGGCTATCTTTGTGCTTTACAGTGCCAAAAACTTCAAAGCTTCTTCCTTTTAGAACTCTAAAGCAATACAAGTTTGTGTTTCTTCATATCATCAAACTTAATTATTGGCAATAAGCAAATGCTGGCAGGAGTGGCACATCACATGGCTCCATTTCTGCTTTAGAAAAGGTCAGCATATGGCATAAACACTTTGCTGTATTATGCAGCCTTGTACTCTGATCACATAACACATGCTTCAGAAAGCATTATGCAATGTTAGACTCACTGATTAATGACTGCTTGCACAAGAAGTTTTTCATTACCCCGAATGCTAGCATCCTGGGAATGATTAACTTTGTGACATAACTCTCATCACATAAATATGGAAGATTCAAACACAGCCTCAAAATAACGTGTTTCAGAAATAACTGAACACTTTCCTGCTTAGTACTGTGTACAGTATTTGATTAACAACTGCTTTAAACCTTCAGAGTTGAATAGAAAAGCCTATTTGTGAGAACTGAAAACAAGATTTATTTCTAGGGTTTAAAGTTTTACCCAAGATGAATTTTTTGCACACAGCAGCATCTCATTTGCAATGTTTTTCCTCTGCTTGTGTAAGTTTGAATTTCCTGAGAAAAATCTGTGCCAACTATTTTCAGTGTTCAGCCAGTGAGTTAAACAGAACAAGTCAAATCTAGCCCTTATTTAGACCAGCAACTGCATGTATATAAAATGACTCAGTCCAGTGTGTGTTCAGTAGTACAGTACATACAGTTGTATGCTTAAATCAGCAGAGTTATAGCACATTAAATTCACAATAATTGCCAATGTTTCTGCAGGCAGAGCAAAATGTGGTCCTGAATGAAACATCTTACAAACTTACATTGTAACACTGAACATTGCTACACATTCACATTTAACATTTTCATATTCTGTTGATTAATCATTCCATGCTCAAATTATGCAGATTCCTGCGTTAAAAAGCATCATGACAGTACATCACTCATATTATCATCTTCAGGATGTACAGAAGAGGAAAAGCCTATAAAAAGAAATGTTCCTTACCATATTCCCTCACATATGAAGATTCATCCCCGGTTTTGAAGTAATTGCTAGAAGTTATCTATGTTTCAACAGCTTTATTAAGGAGAAAAGTCGGTTTGCCTGCTTGGAAATTCAAGATCAATGTTCACAAGGAAATATCTATATTAAACTCCCACTTACTAATTTGCCTTTAAATGTCAGACTAAAAAAAAAAAAAGACATCTGCTTTTTTATGATTCTCTCTCTTGTAAGTAATTCTGCTCATGAACTGCCACATTAAATAAAGCTACTTAAAGTCCCTGTAATAGAGGGGATGGTTTAGGATGTCACCACATTAATGCATGTGTGCTATTTCTTCAGAATTAATCTTCATTGGGAAAAAGTAGAGAAAGAAGGTAAACATTGACCTTCAGTATGTTCACTTTAGTTTTTGCCTTTTACTGCATTACAACTCCTACAAGCAGTAGCAAAGGCTGAAGGAAATGGCCTCTGACTAAGCATTAGCTACCAGCATGCCCTCATTATAGCTGAGGGCTCTTATTCTCGCCTAGCCTACGTGCAGAGCCAGCTACTCTTTCAGCTGTGATGACGAAATGCCATGCATTTCTTCCTGGAATAGTACGCAGATAAGAGGCCGCTTGTTATGCTGAGGTTTCAGATGAACTTCACTAAGGGTTTCAAAACACTCTGTCACAATTATATCAGGTTTCTTTAGCAACCAATTCATTTCAGACACTTTTGAGATAAAAAGGGAAGAGATGTTAGTTTATTTTCCCTTGTGGTTTCACTGTTTAAAATTTTACAGGATATGACTGGATAGTTTATACATGGCCTGAATTTATTAATTTTAAAGAAAAATAGATCAAATTGGATCCATTTCTCTCTTGAAATTCACATTATTTGTAGTCCCCTATGTGTACCTATAACTTCAGAGAAGAAACAAGTCTCGTGCCTGTGATATGCTTCCAGAACAGTTCTGCTGTGACTGAGTGCCTTGAATTTATTCCAAGTCCAGCAAAAGTCGAGAGTTTTGAGAACCTTGCAGCACAAAAGGTTAATCGTTTATCCTGGAGTTGGGTTCAGATTCTAGGACATGTGTGCAGAGTACGAGCCCAGTTGGCCTAAGTGTTACTAAGCAGTGGTGGGAGAACCTGTTTGTGAGATCATCTTGCAGTCTTGGCACCCATTTAGGTGATTCTATGCACTAACAGAAGCAACTTTAGTGGAATCAAACAAATCACGAAAGTGTCCCAACTGTAAAAGAAAGGGGAATCTATGAAGTGTTTGTTTCAAACCAAGTAATACCATTAGAACTAGCAATAACTGTATGCTATTGAAGAAAGGAATAAATTGTCTGGAATAAGCAATGGATCCTGTGCAGGTTAAACAGGTTTCTTTGCTCACCCATAGACTCTAATGAAACATTTGGAATCTGTGGTATGCCCCATTTCCATTGTATCTGAATGCCACTTAAAACAGATGTAGTCAGTAGGAGGGAGAGTCTTATGATGACAAATCTTGAGTAAATTGCAAACTAAATAAGTATTTAATATGAAAAAAACTAACCCAACCCAAAATGGCATCACTCCTTATCACTTCCCCTGCAATTCTCAACATTTTCTATATCTCATTAACTGGGAACTAAAAGCTCAATTCAATTTCCTTTTAAGACAACAAAATTTTCTTTTTCCATTTACATAATGGAATTTGGATCAGGTCTTGCTTCTGTAATCTTATTCCTTTAATGCTTTCCAAATAAATGTGTAATTCCCAGTGAGATCACTAGGAATCTTGGCTATTCATAGTCTGTTCTTTTTTTTCTGCAACTGTTCTTCAGTAAAGAGGGTCCCCTTTGAAAATTTCCAAGGAACACTAAAGTTTTTTAAAACTCTCTGCTTCCCTTAATTACTTTTTTCTTCCCTTTCTTGCAAAAGCTCCTTTCTTTAGTTACTGACTACTGACTCAGAAAAAAATAAGAATGAATTTCCCTCACAAATAAAATATTTCTTAATTGTTTACTAGAAATAGATGACTCTTGCACATTACTTTGAGGAATTCTTGTCCCTGCCAAAGCAGGATATACCAACAAAGCATATGTTTCTCCATTATTTTCCTGCTCTGTTTTTGTCAAAAAGTTAGCCTAAATACTGTTGCTCAGCGGTCACTAGCAGGTCTTTTAATGCTAGACAATTAATTTTGCAAAAATTCTGATCCACCAAGTATAAATATGGATTATGGACATCTCCTTTTCTGAACTGCTGCTGTTGTGAACTTTGATTTTAAATAACCACAATATTACAAAAAAGAGACAAACCTGTTAGAAATGGTACTTGTTAAATACTACTACTTCCAAAATGTCTTCATTTTGTAAACTTGTTTGTTTATAACTTATCCTATGTGTCATTTGAAGTATCTTGCAGTGTATTATCAAATTTTCTATTTTAGAAGACTTAGTCTTACTCTCTGAAAAAGACATTGTTTTTTAATGGAATATTGTGGGGAAAAAACCCCAAACCGCTTGAAAATGATACTAAAATGATAAATGCTCTTCTGTGGTTCAAAACATGGAAATGTTTTAAACTGAAATTACTGCCATTGAAAATTTGTCATCTTTACTGAAATCACAGAACTAGCAAACACTGTCCCACCAGAACACATACTAGTGAAACTGGTTCTCTCCTCCTCTTTGGCCTTTGCCACCTTCTGACAATTCTTCTATACAGTCCCTGCTCCCACTTCCCCAATATTCCCTGCTGAGGAGAGGGGATGTGTGCCATCTAACCTTGGGTACGTGCTGTTTGTGTCTGAAGCCATCACAAAAAGTGTGATGACCAAGTTGCAGGAGTTTTAATTCAGGAAGGAAGTGGGACATGGACTTTAGCCTTAGCCTTCTTTCTTTCATCAAACCACTTTTTGTGGAAAACTAATGGATTCTCCTTTTCCACCTTTTTCAAGCTCAGTTTACATTGTGTGAGGTTCAAAAGATACAAGGGTGAGGACTGGCTGATACCAATGGTACCATGTTATTTTCTAAGGCTATTGATGCTCTTGTTGAGCAGTCAGTCATCCAAGCTTTCAGAGGCACACACAGAGGCTGAGGACGGGGAAACTGCTGACAGGCTTCAGCCAGCAAACAAGCGTACAGGTCCTGGGCCATTCATTGTTAGCAGGATCCAAACTAGCTGGATGCAAACAAGCTCAGATCTCTTTACATGCATTTGCAAATAATGCTAACATGCTAATTGCAGAATAGCTCTAATGGGCATTAAAAATAAAAATTAGAATCTTTCCCACCTCAACTAAATCAAAGATAAAGAAAGAAATAGGGAGAGTCTTTATTGTGCTGTAAATATCAGCAGCTTTATTCTAAGTCATAAAAGCAATAGCACTTGCCAGTCAATCATTCATTACTAGAATGTAAACAGTTTATGCTGGTGATAACCGATAAATAGGTATATTGAACACTTACAGGTGTGTTGTGACCCTGCAGTATTGTTTGATGAAATAAATAATGTTTACACATAATATATAATTGTGAATTTCAGTCTTGCTGTGAAAGATCCAAGAGCTGGGGGTAGGCTTTTTATGCCTATTATCTGTTCTTCAGAGAATTATTTCATTTCTAGAAGCAGATGGTGATTTTTAAGCCCACTGCTATTTTGGTGTACTTTAAAAAAAGAAAAAAAGCCCTAAAAATAGACCTAAGTTACCATATCCAGAAAAAAAAAAAAAAAAATGTTGCCAGCTCTTTACTCTGCTGGGCTGAAAACAAATCTGTCAGCAATTTCTTTGGGTTAAAGTATCTGAGCACTGTGGGGAAGCAATTTTTGTATGATTCTGGTGGGTTTTGGTTTGGTTGGTTGGTGGTTTTTTTAAAGAAAGCATGTAAAGTGGTTTTGTAACAGAGTCCATTTAAAGCTTTATGTATCAAAAAATTACCATCTGTTCTTATAAAAGACACTTTATCAAATTCATGAAACCTACACGCCAGTTAATGTTGTGGATCAACTGCATGAATTAGACTTTAAAGTCTGAATCAGTCTGAAATCAACATCATCAGCTCTGCTGGAACAGACATTAAAAATCAGCCCATTTTCTGTAATTACCAAAATGAAAATGAGAGTGACAGTTATTCATGCAGAAAAAAAAAGAGCACTGGTAATGCATTTGAGTCAAATAGGGCTCTTATGTGTGCCTTATAATTTAATACATTTCTTTTATTAAAAGTGTGGTTTGACAAAGTTTCTGAATGGGAAAGGAATAAGACTTTTGGATTCCCTGTGCACCTACGGGTGACTGACAGTACAGTATTTTCAGAAGTATTTTCAGTATTGGATGATTTTGGCATAACTCTTAACATAAGGACGAAGTATAAGGGTTCAGGTAAAAGAATATGATATCTGTTATCTCTATAGAACATGAATGAATGTATTCTAAAATGATGGATGCAGAAAGCTGAATCAAAACCAGCTCTTTAAGGTAGGTATTTCATTTTAGTGATCTCAGTGCAAAATACTTCGTCTGGCAGCATTTTTGTCCGAGGTACAACTCCTTAGAGTCAAATCCTGTGAAGTATTAAGAATTACTATTTTTTGGAGATTGGCAAGGTCAATAATTCCCCTGATTAATACTTTATCTTACTACTTAAATGCTGTGAATGCTCACTTCCTATCTGGAGATGCTCAGATAGATGTAATCATGCTAGGTCATCCCTGCTGACAGCATCAACTGCTTTCCATTGACTCCTGAGGAGGGTCCATAGTTTGGTCTTCATTCACACATAAGTTACATGCTTACCACAAGCAGTGTGGCACTTCTTGTCAGAGTTCAGCATATGCTCCATAGAAGACCTTCCTTCAGGGCCCCTGAACTTCACTTGCAATGTTCAGTTGCAAAAGCTGTCTCTCTGTAGGTATATTATCAGTAGTGTTGGCAGCCATTGCACTGCTATGTAGAATCCATTGGTCTGGAAACCAAACTGAGTGAAGTGCTCACTTGAGCACTCGAGTGGAGAGAAGCTCTAGAGCATGCAAGCTGTCGCGTAAAGGAAAGGTGGGAGAGGAGCCTCTGATACACATTCTGTTGTAGTGCACTGAAGAGTACACCTACCTCCTGTGTGCTGAAGACCCTGAACTCTGCCCTGACCTATGGCTCCAGCTTTCAGATCCATCTTACAATGCCCAGCACTGAGTGTACAGTGCAGTATGAGATCGTATCTGCGGGAGCCTAATGCTGCTTGCTACTAGGACAGGTAGATTTTACATGCATGACATTGGCAAAGTATGCTAGTGTCATGGAAGTGCTGTAGATTACAGACCATTTCAAGGTCATATCTGGTAAGGTATATATATAGATACTCTGGTGTCAGTTTGTTGCTCTGTGTTTCAGATTTATAACTGTGCAGTAATTGGTGCCACACACATCTGTGTGCTTGCTCATGCGGTAGAATCACACTGTGGCCTGACCTGGATCTGGCCCTGCACAGAACCCTAAGTCTGGGTGGGACAGAGTGTGAGTTAGAGGAGAAAAAGGAAACCACATGGAAACAGTCTAATTTATTTTCAGAGTGGTGAACTAGTAAAATTTTGTTTTAAGAAAACCCTTCTGTACCTCTTAATCTTGCACAGGCTTGACACTTTTTTACCCCAATTCTCACTGTCTCAGTATTATCTTCCAAGACTGAACCTGAACCTTCTTATCATCTTCCTTATCCCCCAAACACTGATATTTCTGTTGTCTTTGCCTGCAGTAACAAATTAATTCCCTTCTCACACCAACCCTTTGGTGAGTATTAAAAGCTTACCTTTCCTACACAGATTTGCTATCCCACAATCCTGAGATGAGAGAATCTGTGGGATGATGGAAAGTGTGAAAAAATGCCTGATGCTTCCACGACAGGCATGTGATTTACTGTGATGCTTGTGCTGAGGCAACCAGCAGACTGATGCTTAACTCCCCTGAGGGTTAAGTTCCCTAGGCACAACCACATGGTCTGTGATGATTTTGAGATAAACTCTTGGTTATGCAGTCAGCCACTGTCTTTGTTGGAATTAAAGAAAGAGGAAGGTGAAGTGTGAAACTGTTTTTCACTCAAATATTGTCATTCACATCACCTTAACCCGATCATGATCTTAAAAGAGAAGGAGGAAAGAAGTCACTAAACAAACAAATTATTATGTTCTTGGCAGTAGGATTTGCTCTGCAAGCATGAACATTTGGCGAGTTCCTACGTTTTTCTCTTCAAGCTGATTTGAAAGCTGAGGAAAATAATCAAAATCAAAGTTGAGGATATTGAGTTGTCTTGGCCTAGCTGAAGTCAACAAGGTTTACATGTCTCAGCAGAAGAGAAGGCAGGAGATCTACCTCCCTAAAAAAGAGGAACAGACATTGGGTTTTAAGGTTTACTGAGGGGTATTCATTTGAAGAGAACAGGAAATGAGCAGAAATTAAACTACACAGACCTTATTGTACCTAGTATTTTTTGTAAAAGGATGTAGACTGATGATGTTGTTTTGTGTGTTTATCTGTTTATATATCATATATAAGCACAAGGATATGTAAGTGCTTTTCAACAGCTCCAAGTCTCTGGCATCTGTCAGTATCTCCAGGTGCATGTAAGTCATCTGAATCCTACAGCCTTAATTGCATAACACAGACATATTACAAAATATTACCACACCAAGATCATTTACATTATTTCATAACAAAAAGAAACACTATTACAGAACATTTTTACCCTTAAGGGTAAATTACTAATTATTTAAAACATTGTCTGTATGTGTGTTTTTATTTGTTGTGTAGGGGTATATGAACCTTATTATGGAAAAATGTAGGGGTGGATTAAAGCAGGATCTGTGGGATACAGCCCCAAGGTCAGAGGAGTTTCAACAGACAAGAATGTCAGAAGCTATGCAGGAAGTACCAGTGTGGTTGATTATAATGAGCTTATTGGGCTGATGTTGACCATTTGAGTTGAGGGGAAAGCAGCTCTTTTGGAGGTAAGGCAGCTGTGTGAAAGGTTGTTATAGGTGTGGTCAGAGGACTTTGGTGAACAGCAGATATTTGGGTCTCCAAGTGGAGTCCAGACACTGGTGTTAAACTTCTGCATTCTCTACACTGCAGAGGGATTGCTGGCCTGATACAAATTAATTCAGTTACCCATCTCCTCTGTTCAAATCCGTATTTGTTTCTTGGCTGCTGCCTATGCCTTTCCATGCTGGAGATTTTTTCAGTGTATAAAATTTTGGTGGGTTTTTTTTTTTTTCATGACTGGTGAGAAGAAGGCCTGTGTTCTTGTTCCTACTTGTATGATTGCTTCCATACTTCATTTAGTGACCAAAATGGAGAACTCCCCACCCTCAGTTTCCTGCCCATGTAGGCTCATTTTTTTCCACATGTGTTCATGCATATCCTGCATCCATACCAGTAATTTGCTGGTCAGTAGTGCAATTTCAGTGGTTTTGAAGATTCAGCTCTCTAGGCTGAGGCACCAGCCAGGATGGTTTCCTGCGAGATGAAGACCTGTAGCTTTTCAGGAAAAGAGGCGGTGACTTATGATTGTCCTATATCCAGGGTAAAACCCATATCACTTGCAGCTGTGCTGAAAAAGAAAGTGAAGAAAGTGGTGGCTATTATTTTTTCACATCAGCCTGACCCAATGAGTGGAGGAGATGTACCACTGACATATGTGTCAGACTCAACCTCTTCAGGGGTTGATAGGAGGAACACCTAGTTTCAATATTTTAAGACAGGGGCTTGGCATGAATGAGGTGTCTAATTAGCTTGATCAAGACAGTTTTTAAGTTATTCTGGAGTGCAGAATCCTACACAATCTTATAAGGGTTCAGGTGCTTTCATGGACAGACTAGAACTGAGCATTTTGGGTTTTTTAGTTCTGAGGATTGTAATGTGGATACATAGTTCTTTTGTTGTCTCTGAGAGTCAGAATTTGCTTGAGCTTAGGATTTTCAACATACTGGGCTTTATACACACTTAGGCCTGATTCTTTTATAGAATAGGGCTTATTTCTTGGTATCCTGGCTTCCCAGAGAAGTGGTCACAGCACCAAACTGGTCCGAGTTCAAGAAGTTTTTGGACAACGCTTTCAGGCACATGGTGTGATTTATTACTGGGGTATCCTACACAGGGCCAGGAGCTGGACTCAATGATCCTGATGGATACCTTCCAACTCAGCATATTTTATGAGTCTATGATCCTAATGGGATGAAGTATGAAATACAAAAGACTATTTGCAAAGTGCAATAAACTCTGCAAGAATACGACAGCGATGGCTGGTGTACTGGTGGGAGATGTAGCACATTGTGGCAATGGACTCTCAAGATTTTTAAGTTAAAATATGCATCTGGTCTGAAAAATAATTTTTCAAAGTGCCTTTTAGGGCTTTTTATTCTTTTCTCCATAATTCTAGATTAATACAATGAAACTAAAAAATAAAACCCCAAAAAACCAACCAAACAAAAAAAAACCCTACACATGCTACTTGGGATCTTCTATCCCTCTGTCCTCCCTGGGACCCTTTATCCTCTGCCATTCTTGGGACCTTCTTTCCCTTTCATGGAACACTAGCAGGAGGGAGTGTTCTCAGAGGACAAACCAGACTCTGGATGTCAGACAAGAGGATGCTATCTGCAATCTCCTTTTCATAGTTCCACTGCCTTAAATTCTCACCTGCTGAGCTGGAACGGGGGAGTTAGCTTGATGGAATGGAAACTTCACTGTTAGTTGGAGGAATTCCCCTTGCAGGTCAGGAAGTCCCTTCTTGGTTGGGTGTTATAAGGTGACTTGGGAGCAAATGTGTGCTTTGCTGCCATCTTTCTCCTCCAGCTGAACTCTATTGAGAAAGGGGTCTTATGGTATGTAGATTTGGCCTAGAGCTTAACAGGTGACACTAGCAATCAGGATACACAAGATGTTTCTCAGCTTGCTGTTGCATTGCATATGCAAAAAAGACTGATACTTCACCTCGGAATGACAGGACTTGATTCCTGTTTGCCTCCTAGGGCTTTCTAATTCAAAGAAATGTAGTAAGTACTGCTTTTGCACGGCAGTGCTGGGAAATAGTTTGTGCTCGTGCTCATTCAGCTGTTTCCACATAACACAGGCTTCTTGTGAAATGCATCAGAAGATGTTATTGTCGAAATGCACAGCTAAAAGTTCTGCATGATTTTGTGGCAGCTAGTACCATCCAACTATTTCCCACACCTCTGATCTGTATCCTACAACTATTGCTGCCTTGTCAGTCCCCATATACCCTTCTTCCCATAGCTCCTTCCAGGTGCCTCCACATCTCAGCTACTTGTACAACAATATTTGACTGACTGTCCACTCGGAAGACCGGGGGCTTCCATCTGACCATGCAGGACATGTTTTCACTTGGTAGAGGTGGATCAAAGTTGCAACTTGGTGTACCATGTCTGTACCTGTTTGTCTTTCAAACCTGGTATATCACATCTTTTGTCACTTACCCTAAACACAAGCATACCCCTGCAGATAGGAGAGAAGACAATGCTCCAGGACTGGTCAGGTTACCCAGAGCTGCTAACAGAGAAGTCTTTATAAAGAACTTGCAATTGCAACTGCAGCTGGTAGTCAGCTGGACTTAATTTGTGAGTGATTGAAGGGAGCTAGAGAGGCAGCAGCTGAGAGAGGTCTTGCTTATATAGCACATATGGTGTGCCAGCACATGCCCACTTTATTACCATTCCTCTGAGTAGGCTTCGCTTACAGTATTCTTTGAACTGACTTGTAGGGCTGTACTTGTCGACTATTTCAATAATCAAATAGATGATGCCTTTTCATACAATTGTTTATATTATCAGAGTTTTCATCCTTGAGAATAAAATATTTGTGTATATTAAAAAATGTCATGTAATATGCTGGCTGTCTGTGGGGCAATGCTTAAATGCCTGTGTCTATTTAATAGCTGTAAAGTCAGAACTGGCACAAACTGTTGCTCTTCTTTTGTTATCCAAGTCCTTTTATATTGGAATTATGATGAACTCACAGCTGAAGTTTACTCCCGAGATTATAAAAAGGGTCAAAATATTTCTTGTGCCAGTTTGTAGCTGTATGCTACTAGACTTCTATTACTGGCTTAGGGTAGCACAGCAAAAATAGACCCATCTGTGCTTATATGCTAAGCGAACACTGTTTCACAGAAAATTTTTATTAAGTTATAGATGGGTTCTCTGTTGTCGTTGTTCCTCCAGTTGCAGCCTCTCTGCACAACTCACACCACAAGCAGCTCTAGGTGGTATGGCATTGCTTAAGCTGCTAGCAGTACTCTGAAGAAGAGCATCCTGTGCAGTGCACTTGGGTACTTGAGTACATGGATGTCATTTATGCCTCTTCATCTTAGATAAAGGGTCTGTTTAAACAGTATAAATGCTCTGGGGGACACAGTGTTTGATAGTTTTAGCAGATATCAGTGGCTTTAATGTCTGGAATGGCATAATTAACATTAAAAATTAAGTATACCTTAAACTTAGCACTAAAATTTTCAAAAGAACTGGCACAAGCATTCTTCAGGTGTGCACTGAGTATGTAACTGAGGTGATGATTACAGAAGGGAGTGATGTGTAATCCTGTGAAATACATGTGCAAAACATACTACATTAATGTATGTTTAGTATGTCTCTATTACATATAGACATTAACATGTAATTAATGTAGTCACATAGATACACCTGTGTGCTCATCCTACCCTCATGCATGCAGCATACTTAAATGTTTTTTTATGAAAAGAAGACAGCCTCTGTATCTGACTTTTCAACTCTCATTAGGACCAGGAAGTGAATTTGGACATTATATGTGACCTGTCTAGTATAATTGCTGAGCCCAGCATCTTCTGTCAACACCAAGGCTGGCAGCACTGGAGTCATTCTAGCTTTGAAGAGCAGTTCTGCCAGTGTGGCACAGCCCTACCTCTGGGGCTGGAAGAACAGTTTAATTCCCATCATTACCCTTTTGGGCTTGTCTGCTTGAGAAGGGTGCCCAGCAGTGATGCTTTTCAGTCAGGAGTTTATTTACCTAATTTGGCTGGATTGGAACAGCAGAGACCTTGTGTGTGTGAGTTACTAAGTTCCAGTTATCGGGCTTCACTTAGACTGACATTTCTCAGGGCTAGGGCATCTGTCTTCTGACTTGGGCCAATCATTTAACATTTAGCATTTGTAATTGTTATGTCAGCTCATTTTTACTCAAATTACAGCCTCAGCAAAACCCCAGTGCATAATCTGGAAGCTGGACTGTCATTTTCAAAGAAAGTGTGCTTTTGTCCATGGTAAATATGTAATACAAAATTTCTGAGTTGTTGTCAGCTTCGTTTTTCAGTCATCATTGCATCTTTGCAGTCATGTAGTCTCACAGTGAATAAAATGTTACTCCTGTTCTTTATCCTCCTGCTCAGAAGGAAGGAAGATCAGGAAGTTGGGAAGAACTGGTGAAGAACACAGGGAAAAAATCCCTGCCTTTGCCTTGAATCAGTGGCGTAACTGTCTGGTTTGAATTTGTAGATTCTTGCCTGTCCCTAAAAATAGAACCTGGGTGTAGTGATAGTGGTACTTTCTGAAAGTAGAGTCTGTACTTCCTAAAAATAAAGTTAATTTATCAGTGTAAGCATGTAATCTTCTCCGTCTCCAGTGGAATTCAGAACTCCTTGTCATTGGTCAGGGTGAAGTTGTGAAACCCAAGTAGATATTTTTAGCAGATTTCAGTAAAATAGATTCTTGTAAAACTGAATTTTGCCCTGTCTGACAGGGCATTTTGTCTTTGTCCTCTGTCATGTTGTTTGAAAGACAGAATGCAGGAAATAAGCTGGTTTGGTTATTTGTGGCATTTTTGAAAGACAAAAGTTGAATGGAAATCCAAATATACTGAAATAGTATTAATTGTACATGCACAATATTCTGGCTTGTATTAGTTGTTCAAAATGTTTCCTTCTCTGGAAAGGCTAACATGGAAAAATTTGCATTATGCAAAAATTTATGCATGATTTGACTTTATGTGACTTGTCAAACTGTGGAAATAAAGTTAACCACCCACTTGGTAGGACTGGAACTGTCTTCTCCTTTGCCTTATTCCCCAGAACTAAAAAGCATCTTAAGTTCTGAAAGTTAATTTATATGTCTTCTGAGAGGACATTAGAGAATAGGTCTTAGATTTGTGTCACATTATTTCTTTCAGCTCCTCCTTGTGTCTTTCTCAACCAAGTATTGTTCATATCAGTCAAGCTGGATTTATCTGTGCTTATGCACTTAAGTTCCATTAATACAAAGATTTATGTTTGTTTGTTCTAGCTGACAAGATTATATAATTTTTGGACCTGGTCTGTGTGGCACAGTATCGTAAATGACCCATACAAAACTGTGTTGCATTGGTAGCAGTTTCTGATACTCGCAGAAACTTGCTTAAAGCATGTTAAAGCAGTCAGCAGTACAAACTGTCCTTCATCTGGTTCCTCAGAATGGAGTATTTTGCAGTGGTTTTGTTGTTGAAACATATTTCATCAGGATTTTACTGATAGATCTTAAGCAAGACACTGGCTTGGTGTTGCTGCTGCCTGGCATGGCTTACTGCCCGTCTCAACCTGACCCTGCACTGACCCAAAGTGTCTTGAAGTGGAAGGCAGAGCCATGCAGCAGCTGACACAGTGTGGTACCTGGAAGTCTTTTCTGAAACCAAACCTAGGCTACTTTTCAGTTTTGAAGGACATTCCACTCTAGCACCAGAAACATCTTGGGAACAGTGGAGACCATGAATGTAGTTGTTCTTGGCCTTCCTAGTGTTAAGTGAGATTAACTTGAAGTCAGGGGAACTGCTGATTCTGCCTTAGGCTGTCTTCCAGAGCAGACAGAACTATGTCTGTCTCTGTGGCTGAGGCAGTAGTGCAGGCAGATTTTTGGGTTACCAGTGTGCTGGAAACATGTACTTCAAAGCTGATGTACTGGCAACAGTTTAAAACTGAAGTCTGGTCATCCATGAGCTTTCTGAAAATCAGGATTGCTTTGATTGCTCTTGTGACAGAGAGCAAGATTTTTTTTTTTTATTTCCAACTCTGTAGTTCGAAAAATCAATATTTTCTTCAAATAGAAGCTCTTAATTTACCACAACACAGAAAATGGTATTTTTCTAAAGATATCTTACAAAACCATTGAGCTGTGGCTTGTGGCCTTAAAGTCTAGGCTTTTATTTCCTCTAAATGTACTCTGTTCTGTTTTCTATGTGTCTGTCATGTTGAATAAATAACAGGCAGTGGGCACAGAACCAGGACTCATGTCCCATACATCGTGTAAAACAAAACAGGCAGCTCTTTCAATTGTGAGACTAGGATGCCATCAGGGGCTTCTGCAGTCACAGAGCTGGAATGGAGGTGATGGAATCCTGAGACAGAGCTGCAACTTCTAACACAAGATGTGCTAAGAGTTTTCTTCCTACATATATACAATATGTACTACTCTAGTCCTTGCTCAGTATCCTCTGTAAAGCAGTCTCACCTTTAAAATTTCTTGTTACCCTGCCTCAGGTTCCTCCTGAGCCATTCTGCAGTCCTCCTTCTCTGATCGCTTTGTTCTTTACCAGTGCAGCATTCCCTTCCATCATGTCCAGGGTTCTCCTGGTCTGCCTGCCCTGGTGCTACAGCTCTGCTCAGCATTGGCACAGGCACTGGTACACTTGGGTCTGCCACCTGCCCTCTGAGCAGTGCTTCAGCCTCTGAGCAGTGACACAGACTTGACATTGAGCGCTCCCTCACCAAGTTTGCCAGTGATACTAAGCTGTGTGGTGCAGTCACATGGGAGGGAAGGGATGTCATCCACAGGGACCTGGACATTCTTCAGAGCTGGGCCTGCCTGAACGTCATGAAGTTTAACAAAGCAAAGTGCAAGGTCCTATGCGTGGGTTGTGGCAATCCCAGACACAGCTACAGGTTGAACAAAGTGATTGAGAGCAGCCTGGAGGAGAAGGACTTGGGGTGGTGGTTGATGAAACCAACCACATCCTGGACTGTATCAAAAGACGTGTGACCAGCAGGTCAAGGGAGGTGATTATTCTCTGCTCCTGTGGGATCCCACCTGGAGTACTGCGTGCAGTTCTAGTGCCCCCAAGTTAAGAAGGACGTGGAACTGTTGGAACAAGTCCAGAAGAGGTCACAAAGTTGATAATGGGAATGGAGCACCTTCCCTATGAAGACAGGCTGAGAAGATGAGGCTGTTCACCCCGGAGAAGAGAAGGTTGCAAGGAGACTTCATAGCAACATTCCAGTATCTGAAGGGGGCCTACAGGAAAGCCAAAGAGGGATCCTTCTTCAGGAACTGTAGTGACAGGACAAGGTGGGATGGCTTCTCACTGACAGGGAGTAGGTTTAGTTTAGATATTAGGAAGAAAGTCTTTACTGTGAGGGGGGTGAGACTCTAGAACAGGTTGTCCAGAGAAGCTGCAGATGCCCCATCCCTGGAAGTTATCACAGCCTGGACAAGACTCTGAGCAACCTAGTCTAATGAGAGTCATCCCTGTTCATGTCAGAGAGGTTGGAACTAGATGTTAAAGTCCCTTCCAATCCAAGCCATTCTATGATTCTATGACATTCAGGTGCTCGTGGGAGCCAATGGCTAGCATGCCCCACTTGTGTGCTATGTGTCTGTGTACTGTGTGTGAGAGAGAGAGAGAGAGAACAGAATCCTGTGAGAGTAAGTTAGCTGACTCATACAGTTTTCTAGGCTGACATCTTCTCATCAGCAGTAGATTTGAATAATTCACCAAAGTAATGCTACTACTGCAATTAAAAGGATTATTTGCAAATGCTCTCTCAGATTATTTTGAATCACACTTCTGAGAATACCTTAGAAGGTTCATTTCATGACACACCTTCCTTAATTCAGGGCTTATTTTATCTAAATGTTGTGGCCTATCTGTTCAAAAGCATGATATGGCAGCTCTCAAGGTTGGTGTGCCAAACTTTTCCAAATCTGCAATTGAACAGCTATTGCTTTGTGGGCTCATCAGGGATACCTTGCGCGTCAGACAGGTAATGGTTATTGAACCCCCGAACAGTGACCCATGTGCTCCTGTCCCGCCTCTACCATTCATGCTGTCAGCTGCTAGTTCTGGCAGCTCTTTGCAAGAAAAATGCATTTTGTACATGTATAAAGAAACCAAGTCCTGTGATGTCAGGACTGCCAACAACAGGTTGAATGTAATGGTTTAGAGGAAAATCTGCAAGATTTTTTAAAAAGATTAAATTCTTTTCGGGTTGCATTAAAATTAACTACCTGTTGAAGAAGTACAGTTGGTTATTTTCTTTCTAGCTTGTTCTTGCTAAGTACCTAGAGGGTAGTATTTCAGTGAGAGTTAACTGGATCCCTTTCAAAATGCAGCTGTTGATCTTTCCCTCTTTAAGTTTCTTGTGCCTGACAAGTGAATGCCACTTCTCAGATGGTTTCTGTTTTGATTCTTAAATACTGTGATAAATGTTAGGGTCTGTTAAGTTTCAACTTTCTATTTTTATCCGTTGGTAAACACTATACCAGATGTGGGTGTGAAGGACCCTGAGAAGCTGAGGGAGTTCTGCTTTTATTCAAAAATTTTAGCTTTCATAACTGAGCATTTCAGCTCATTTTGTAGGGTTGTGTATGTGCTGCTTTGGGGTTTTTTAAGAGTTGAGAAAAACAGGCTTACGCAACTTAGTTTGCATAAGTGCAGTGAGTCATTCATATTTTATTTTTGTGTGCCTCTGTGTGTGTGTGTTGTATTGCTTTATATAACCTGTGTTTGAAAAAGTACTACTGTGAATGCTAAGAATATATTTCTCCTAGAAAACAAAAAAAGAAATATGCCTGTTAGGAAGGTAGCTACTTCTTGGTGATGTCTCCTAATAGATACTGTTCTTCAGAAGGACAGTTTGATGATTCTTCTTCAGGCTATGGTTCTCCAGTGGCAAAGTTTATGATGTGTAAAGAGAAGGCCAGGTAACTCTACACTTCCCTTTTTGTGAGCAGAGCTGAGAGTAACTCCACATGATAATGGTGGTTTTGCATGGATATATGTATGTGTGTGTATATGTATGTATATATACATCTATATATATCTATGTGAGTTTCAAGTGTGCGTAGTCCTTTCAGCATACTGTAGCTTCTGCTTCCTACCATCTAGGGAAGAGTGGAGCTTCCACAGCAGTGTACCTCTGTGCATTGCTGAAATAAATTTGAGGCTTAAATCCTTCACATCAGACAGGCATCCTTCCTCAGGCTTGCTTACAATAAGTCCTCTGGAAGGCTTCATCTTTTTTGACACTGCTTCTCTGCTCTTCATGATCAAGTGTGCCATGAGTGTCTGGCTGCACAGAGTCTATTGCTTGGAATGCAGTTACAGGTATTAAGTGTCAGTACTCTTTAAGTGCTATTTTATTTTATTTTGTGGTTATATGTTTCAGTTATATTTTTCTTTGACGTCTGATGGATGATGCTGTGGGATGGAAATCACTGTTAGTTTTCCCAGAAAGGAGGAATGTGGTTCATGGTGCAGAGGTGAGTGCACAGGTCTTCTTGCCCCGTGGCTCTTCTGAGCATTGCCACATTTCTCCCCAGCTCTCTGGTTTACCATCATGTTTCCTGATCTGATGTGCATCCTTTCTGTCCATGATGCCCTGCTGGCATCGAAAGTTCTCCACAACAGCTTCATGCTGATTACTTCCGTGCACACTCAGAAATCCCTCCACACTGCTCTACTGTCCTGTGTTTTACCAAATCAGATTGAGGACTTCTTCCTTTCTATAACCCAGTCTTTATTTCCATTAACACACATCACAGTTTTTATTTTATTTCAGTGCTATCCTACATTTGATGCAAGTAGCATTGTTCATTCTTATGGCAACATTTTAATGGTTCCAGAGAAACTCTGCTGTCCAGTGCAGAGATATTTGCTGTGCAAAATAAGGCAGTTGCAAAATAAGTGTTCTTCTACCACCTAGCTAGCAGATAAGAAGTGTCTGGGGTCCTCAGAAGTGCCATGAAACATTCAGGTACTGTTTTGAATTGTCTGTGGCTGGGTAGTTAAATGAACATTAAACATGGGAATAAAAATTTAATTAGAGTCATAGAATGGTTACAGTTGGAAGGGATGATAAGATCATCTGGTTCCAATTCCCCCTTCCATGGGCAGGGACACCCTCCAGTAGACTAGGTTGCTCAGAGCCCAATCCAGCCTACTCTTGAACATTTGTAGGGATGGATAACTCACAGCTTCTCTGGGTGACCGTTCCAATGCCTCACCACTTTCATAGTAAAGGATTTCTTCCTAATATCTAATCTCAGCCTACCTTCCTTCACCTTAAGGCCAGTCCTCCTTGTACTTTTACTAAATGCCTTTGTGAAAAGTCCTTCACCAGCCTTCCAGTAAGCCCTCTTGAGGTACCTGAAGGCTGATGTAAGGTCTTCCCAGAGTGTTCTCTTCTCTCTGGTAGGAGAGGTGCTCCAGACATCTGAACAAATTAGTGGCTCTTGTCTAGATCAATTCTAATGGGACCATATCTTTCTTCTGTTGGAGGCCCCAGAGCTGGATGCAGTGTTCCAGGTGGGGTCTCACCACAGCAGAGCAGAGGGGCAGAATCCCCTCTCTCACCCTGCTACCCACGCTGCTTTGGATGCAGCCCAAGCTGCAGTTGGTTTTCTGGGCTGCAAGTGCATGTTGTTGAATCATACTGAGTTTTTCATCCACAAACACCCCCAAGTCTTTCTTCTAAGGTCTAGTCTCAGTCCGTCATCATTAAGAAATTGGTTTCACGTAAGTAATTGTAGTACCTGTCTAGCTTCAAAAATATGAGCAGATTTCATCAATATGCTTATATGTGTAAAATCAGCTATACACTTAGATTTCTTGTTCGATTGATATTCAGAAGAGCAACTCAACTGGTTTGGTCTCTGATCCAATTAACATGATCAAAGACAAAAGTACTGGGTAGAAGTCACGTAGATATAACTATTTCCTTCGACAGCTCTTGAAAATAAGACATCTCCTTCGCTTAGCCGATCATAATTGGCATGATGTCTGGAAATTTGTGGAACCCTCTGCAAGCTAGAAAAAAGTTCCTACTCACACACACAAAAGCTATAATTGAGAGTAACTCTAGAAATACCCTTTTGCACTACTACTCCATGGGCGTAGTAGTTATTCTCAGCACTGCTTGATTGCTTCAAATGACCCCTTGTACAAGCAGGCAACTAAATTGCCTCTGCCTTTGTATTAAACTGACCTCAAATGTTAGATGTGAGAAATGGGAGGCTCTTAAAAATAAAATTACATCCATTTTTTTAACATTTATTCCTCCATTTCTCATCAGTCCATCGTCCCTAATGGGTATTATCCTCGTGCACATTTTTATACCCATGCTGCATTAAGTCTGTTACAGAGTCACAGAATGGGTCAGGTTGGAAGGGACCACAGTGGGTCATCTGGTCCTACCTCCCTGCTCAAACAGGGTCATCCCAGAGCACATGGCACAGGATTGTGTCCGGATGGTTGAGTATCTTGAATGTCTTCAGTAAGGGTGACTCTGCACCCTCTCTGGCCAAACTATGCCAGTGATTTGTCACCTGCACAGTAAGGAAGTTCTTCCTCAGGTTCAGGTGTAACTTCCCATGCATCAGTTTCTGCCTCTTGTCCTATTGCTTGACACCATTGAGAAGAGCCTGGGTCCATCCTCTGACACTCTCCCTTCAGATACTCATACACATTGATGAGATCCCCTCTCACTTTTCTCAAGACTGAACAGGCCCAACTCCCTCAGCCTTTCCTCATGAGAAAGATGGTCCAGTCCCTTGATCATCTTTGTCATCCACTGGCCCTGCTCCAGGAGCTCCCTGTCTCTCTCGGTCTGAGGAGCCCAGACCTGGACACAGCACTCCAGATGTGCCTCACCAGAGCTGAGTAAAGGGTCAGGGTCACCTCACTCAGCCTCCTGGCACTGCTCTACCTACTGCACCCCAGGATCCCATTGGCCTTCTTGGCCCCCAGGACACTGCTGGCTCATGGACAGCTTGTTGTCCACCAGGACCCCCTGGTCCTTCTCCCCAGAGCTGCTTTCCAGCAGATCAACCTGCAGCCTGTGCTGGGGCCCTGGGGTTATTCCTTGCAGGACCCTGCATTTACCTTTGTTGAATTTCAGATGTTTCTTCTCTTCCCATCCCTCCAGCCTGTTGAGGTCCCTCTGAAGGGCTGCACAGCCCTCAGGAGTATCAGCCACTGCTCCCAGCTTTGTGTCATCAGTGAACTCGCTGAGGAGGCATCTGCCCCTTCATCCAAGTCATTGATGAATACATTAAACAATACTGTATAGCTCAGTGTGGAACCTGGGAGGACACCACTGATGACGGGCCTTCAGCTAGACCCTGTGTCACTGATTTCGACCCTCTGAGATCTGCTATGCAGCTAGTTCTCAATATACATTGTCCATAGAAGTCAATAATCTGTGCCAGCCATCTGAATGTACTACATACAGTATCAGGAATTTTAAAAATATTGCTAGAAGGTGAATATCCACTTGCATGAAAGGATGGTCCTGTAAGACTCTGTGTAGAGGGCACTTGTGTGCATTTGTGTGCACTCTAGACACATAGATAAGAGACTAGAGAATTGGGGTGGGCTAAGCACACAAGAGATCATATGGTTTATTCAGGGAAATATACCCTCTGTTCTTAAAAGTCATTGAAGCTTGAGTTGAAATTAAACATTTGCTTCCTGCTAATGCCATTTTGCAGATTTTTTCACATACTTTAGTGAAGAATCAAGGATTTTATTACTTACAGAAAGAAATAATTAACAGGCAGAGCATTAAAGGAAAGAATAAAAGCTTTACATGGCTCAAATTAATCTTTCTCAGTTTTTCCTCTTGCATGCTTATCTGACTGCTTAAAAACCAGTCTCTAAAGCTAAATTTTTAGCAACAGGGTTTTAGAAATTTCACAGAAGTTCATACAAAGCAAGTTAACTTTCTATAACCGTGATAAAGTAGGAATAATTACACTTTAAGTGACCCTTATGATAAGTTTCCAGATGCCTGGAGTAAAAATCTGGGTCACAAATTCATTGAGCAATGATGTAAGACATCAGTACACTGCTGTATTCCAGATAAAGTAAATTGCTCTTGTCCTACTGAAGTCAAAGGAGTGATCCTGCTCATGGCCATGAGTTCTGAGCTTGTCTGAACTTTGTCAGTGGTATGTTTTCTATGCATAAACTAGAAGGCTTGTTAAGCTTTTTAATATGTTCTTTACTTACTGACTTGCCTTTGCCTTCTCTTCATTTTAATGGATTTTTTTAAGATTGCCTTTTATATGGCCAGAAAACCGACTCAATCTATTTTGGGTATCAGTGAGTTGAAATTTATATGAAACAGTATGTCCTTCATCTTAACCAACTACCTTGAGCAAGTCATTGCTACTGTTTCTAAAAGTACATGGCCAACAAGTCATAGTAGCAGAATAGTATGGGTATCAGCTCATTGATAAAGTTTACTTATAGAGCTGCTTCTGAAAAATTCCAGACAACCATGGAGAATTTCCCATCAGAATTGAGGAGAAGAGCATTGTTTTCCATATTCTTTGGGTGGATTTTTGGCACTAATGTAGCCTAGGATGCAGAAGCCACCCCCCGGCAAGCTCCTGCAAGGTTATCAGACTACATCAACAACACACTGGGAAGCTGGTGTTCAACCTTACCAGCTTTGCTCTGGGTCGCAGGAATGGGCTTGAAATAAGGCATACAAAAAATCCTTTTTAGAGGTATGTGGGAGGGGAAAAATAAGCTTCATCAACCTATTATTGGAGACTTCTTCTTGAACCATTTTTTTAATTTGTGAGCCAAATACTGCAGTAATTAAGCTGCAAAATGAAGGGAATGTGCTTTGCTTTCAGTGGAAATTAACATTGGTTTTCTCCAGGCATTCAATCACTTAACTCAGTTGTCTTTTTATATTATTCAAATGTGATACACATTAGTTAAACATAAGTGGTTGAAGAATCTTGTTGCAGAATGCCTCTTGAGAGAGAAGTATGTTATAAACATTTCTACTAATGGAATATTTATGTTAATGTAAATTAACTCCATAAGGGTGCAAACCCTTTGAAAGGTGAATGTGTTCCTGCTGCACAGTGATGCTTTTATTATTTTTTTACTTGTACAGCACAAAGAGTGGTGTACAGGCTTCTGCTGTAGCCATCAAGGAATTTGCAAATGCAGATTTGGTGACCCTCAAGAATGAAGGCCTGCCACACAACGAAAATATAATGCAGAGTTGTGTGATGCTGCAGACAGGAAGGACATTTTCCAGAAATAATTGTAAGAACTGTGGTCTGAGAAAAAATGCAAAATTAACTGAATCTGTAGGAGAGTAGAGCAAAACAAAGAGCTACAGCTAGCAGGTAGCAGATTTACTGAGATTGATAGAGATAGTGATCATTTTGAAGTGATCAGTTGCCAAGAATATTAGGGATAAGGACCTAAGAATGACAAGAAAGACTACAGTCATAGTCATCTCTGCTTCCTGTAATTCAGGGTATGAGCATTTGCTTAGAGATATGAAATCTGACAAAAGCTGGAGGGACGCAGGGGACTGGTAACAGCTCTTGCCTGGAAAGCGTTTCCATTGTTATAGCTGAATTCAAGACCCAAACACTTTTTAGGGAGTGGAAGCGACGGCTTTGTAATCCACTCTGGATAACCTGTCTGCAGTGACCGAGCTTTTGTATTTTCATATGTATATATACATAAACATATATGCAATATACGTGGTGCACACCTGAATCCTCCCATGAGGGAGGGGTTGGGCACAACAGCTCTAGGGATGGTGAAATGGAAGAGATGGTGGCACCATCCTTTGGAAGACAGTGCAGGAGGCAAAAGAGCCATGGCTGTTTTAATAGGCTCCAGCACTCCCCCTCTGCTCTTGTGCATAAGAGGAATCAGAAGCCCTGGAGGTTAGGGGCAGACAAAATCCAGTGAAGTTGTGCCCAGGGTCTCTGAGCACATGGGGATTTATCCAGCTGCCTGTTTTGAAGTTCCCTATCAAATGCAAGAACAACATGATAAAAAACCTTAGATTCTTCAGAGATTTTGTTTGCTTGTTTGTTTTTGCTACATACAAATTTGTTATTAAAATTATTTATATTGCACAAAGTGCTCTATCAACGGTGTTTTATTAATTCAGGAATGGCAGTGATAAGATCTAGTTCTTTCCAAAGAATTTGGTATGCCACATGTCCCAGATGGGATCAGATTACAAAGACAGTTCAGCTCCCAGTTAGGATCTTCAGTGAAGTGGTTAGATTTTTGACAGCACTCAGCATCCAGTGGATCTGGTGTTCATTTTCAGGAATGAGAGCTGTTCTGAAAATGTAACCTTTTGTACTTAAGTATTTGTGTGTTTTCTCCCAATCCCATTTTCCATAAAGTTATGCGATTTTTTTTATTGTTGTTTTCAGAGTTTGTTTCCTTGCTTAATAAACAAAACTAAATAGTTCTGCAAGAGTCCTACTGTATTTCTGTGCAATGGGATTTTCATATTTTTGTGATTATTTGTTCATATTTTTGTGATTTTCATTATATTTAAACCCCAAGTGTTCATAAATAAGTACACAAAAGAAACCACAAATACCATGATGAGTTATACAGTAGTGATAACTCCAAGTACAAATACTAAATTTAAAATGTAAGTTGTTATTTGTATAGCCAATTAACATGAATGACTGATGAATCACAGTAAATCCACAAACACATGCTGAACTGGGATTTTTGCACATGTAAATCCATTTGCCTTAACGCCTTGGTCCTTGGATAAATATGGCGGTTTTATGTGACTTACATCTTTCCAAGAACTACAGATGACTTTATTGCAATGGAAATCAGTATGGTGGCCTAACCCACATTAAATATTCCTCTCTTCCAGATTTTTGTTGAAAGATCCTCTCAGTTTCAGGTGTTACAGAAGTTGTTAGCTTCCAATTCCTGATGAATAGCTGTGAATACTTTAAAAAAAAAGACATCTTACAGCCAAACTGGTATGCTGGTGATGCCAGATAACTCCAAGATACATCTAAATCATTGTCAACAGTGTCATCTTACTTATCAGTCTCTCTTGTTGTCTTTCCACACAACTCTATCTTCACCCTGACAGCTCTGCTTCCAGTCTTCATGGTGGAGACCATGCCTCTGGTATTGATGCTGTGCCTCTCTCAGGTTCTTCCTACACATTGATGCCATTGGTGAGATTCTCATTCCAGCACTTCCCAAAGACCTGCTTTCTATACTCTGCAAAAAAGGCACTCATTTCTGCATTAAATGTTCTCAGCAAGAAAAGCCAGTCATGATTTCTCTTGTTCCATTCTCCTTCGTCATGTCAGCTGTCTGACTTTTATCACATTACTTTTGTCCTCCCTCTGTGTGTCAAGTTGACTTCTGCAGTTTGGATGTGTTCCTGAGCAAGTAGCAACTCTTTTCCTTGCCACTGTAGCATGGCTGGCATGTTCTGGAGTCTTAGTTTTGATATAGGTAGTGATTAATAGTTGCAACATGAACTTCATGAACTGCTACTGCTCTATGTCAGCTGTCTTAGTGGTCTCCATTTAAGTCTTAGAAATCACTACCTAGGCAAAATAAGCATGGTCATCCTGCAAGCAAAGTGAAGGTGAGCAATGAGCTGTGACTTCTTTTCTCTACATTATTTTTTAAGTGTTACCGCATCCTCCCATGCCATCCCCTTCATGCATTCACATACTGATTGCCTTCTTGGTCTGACTCTGAGCTTGGTGTTCCAGGGACTCTGTATGCTTGTATTTACTGCTACACACTACACAGAACACCATTAGGACAGTGTTCTGTAGCTTGTGTCCTCACCTTATTCCTGATTGTTATGTTAATGGATTGCTATTCAGAATATAATAATGGCAAAGGTGGCATGAGATGGAGAGGCATGGAAGCATTATGCTGATCTTTGTTCCCTGGGACTGGTCCCTGGTATAATCAACATAAAGGGGTGGCTGGGATACAGGTGGGACAGGGGTCTTCAGTTGCCCCCTTCTCAGCTGAGCTCTGTCTGTTTCATGTCTGTGCAAAGGGTTTCATTCCTCAGGACAGGCTGTCTGGCCCCTTTTGCAAATGCTCAGATCAGTTTCAGCACTTGAAAAAAGCAAAGGTCTGGTTGCATGGATCTGGGGGAGAGGCAGCACTGCATAG
Source organism: Corvus cornix cornix (assembly GCF_000738735.6). NCBI lineage: Eukaryota > Metazoa > Chordata > Aves > Passeriformes > Corvidae > Corvus > Corvus cornix. Next base: position 33,428,855 of record NC_046357.1, read on the forward strand.
CTCCAGCAGAAAGCGAACCTTTCCTTCCACTGTTCTGCCTTTCCTCTTCCTCCTACTGAGCCCTGCACAGAGATTAGTGATCAGACTGTAAATTCCCCAAGTACAGAAAGTAGTAAACCTCCCATCCCCTCCCCAAGAGGGCCTGTATGTTGACAACAGCCTCATTCAATCTGACACCTGTTTCACTTTAAACCAGGCCCCTATAAATAGAGTGAATGTAACCCTAGGTGGCATTGCAAAATATTATGGAAAACATGGCTTAAAACCCTGAGAAAAAGGGGGAGTAGAGAGAGTGGGGGTGGGCAAAAAGACACTATCTACCATAAAAACCTGGCAGCTTCATGCAAGTGCTGTTGCTTTTAATTTAAATGCTCATTTCTTATTCTATTTTCAGATCCTCTCTGGGATTTTAGGAATGTTGAGACGTGCTGGTTATAAAGCCCTAAGTACAAAATGGTCACGGATGGCTGGAATGAGGCATGTTCTAATGGAAACAAATCACTTGTCAGTAAGCAGCCTTCAAACTTTTGAACAAAAGCTCAAAAGGGTCAGGGAAAAGACATGTTTGTTGATTTAAAATGGCTGGATGCAGGTCATCAGGAAGGCATAGGCTTCAACATTGTTGAGGTAACTCTTCAGTTCTGTGAGTTTTAAATGAGGTTAAATACTTTGATGGCAACCACAAATGGAATGAGCAACTTACATTAAACAGAAAGCTCACACTTTATAAAGTGAAGTGTGCATAATACCAAAATGTAAAGCTTGTACACCACTGCAAAACAGCTCCAGAATGGAGCTCAGCTGTGGGAACTACACTTAGGTATATAGACATGAATGTTTGTGAGGAAGACTATGCTATATCTACTGAAATTTAGAAGGGTGACCAGTATTCCTGTAGATGTCTGTGATTCATTGATATTCTTGTTAGTTAAAATAGTGTCGCTTAGCTTTATAGTGATTTGATGATAAATCCAAATCCTGATTCTGTTTATTCACCGTTCTGTAGGTTTTAACTCTAAGTTAAATTCTTCAATGCAGTCTTTATTTTTTTATATTTGCTTGGAAAACCCATAATGAGGTTCATGACCCCTAGAGCAATTATAATGAGGGATCAGCTCTTCTTTTTCCTGTATAATATTTTGTGTTGCTCTGTGAAATGAATAATGTTGGTCTATAATAAATTGTATAAAGTGGACGAATTACAGTCCTTGTGGAACATCATGTTGAATCTCTTAATTCTACTGTAGCTTGGTTTCATAAGAAAATGATGCTTATGCAATCTTTATTTATGATCAGTCTGTCTGTCTGCTATTTGCCCTCACAAGCAGCTTCTGAGCTTGTTCAATATTCAGCTGGATTTGAAGAGTGTTTGCAGTTAATTATATTTTGACTAGATTCGTGGAAACTGCTTTCTGTCTAGAAGAGAGGCAGAGGCAGTACCTCTGCAGAGGGGAAGGCAGGTAAAGAAATTGTCAGGTCAGCAGTCAACATAGGGCTCCTTGGAACAGTACACGCAGTTTTGTGTGTAAAGGAACACAGTGAGGACTGATGAGGCTGGTTTGGGCACAGGTGACTGGAGAAAGATATCTGAAGGGAGAAAGGTTTGACCTCCATTAGTAACCAGGTTTCATTTCAGTGTTCATGGAATAATTTCATTTTCATATGGAAAACCGCAGCAGAAGAAAAGGGAATGACTCCGTGTTGTAAAATGATATCTGTGAGCTTCAAAGTCTTTTGGTGTTTCTGAGGTTTACTCTGCTAAGTAAACATCATTCATTATTTCAAAGGAAAGAAACTGAGACACTTTCTTCACAGAGTTTTGACTTGCTCAAAGGCACCAAATGACTCAGCAGCAGCCAGGTACAGCATACAGATGTTTAGGTAGCTTAGAATCATAGAATCTTTTAGGTTGGAAAACACCCTTCATATCATCAAGTCCAAACGTACCCCTAACACTGCTAAGCCCACCAGTAGATCATACCACATCCATCTTTTCAATACATCCAGGGGTGGTGGTGATTTAACCACTTCCTGGACAGCCAGTTCCAACTTTGATAGCCCTTCTGCTGAAGGCATTTTTTCCCATATCAAATGCCTCTCCAAACTGAGGTGCAAATTGAAGCTATTTCCTCTCATCCTGCCACTTATATTCTGTGAAAGTGGCGGACCCCCACCTTGCCACAACCTCCTTTTAGGCATTTGTAGACAGCATAAAGTCTTCCCTGAGGCTCCTTTTCTTCAGGCTAAACAACCCCAACCCTCTCAGCTGCTCCTCACAGAACTTGTGCTCCAGACCCTTCACCAGCTCCATTGCCCTTCTGGACAATCGTCAGCATCTCAATGTCCTTCCTGTAGTGAGTGGTCCAAAACTGAACACAGGATTCAAAGTGTGGCCTCACCAGTGCTGAGTACAAGAGGACAGTCACTGCCCTGGTCCTGGCCAATGTGGCCAGCAGCTTACACAGATCTTCACCCACCATAGCCATGCCAAATATTGTCCTTCCTCAAGGCCCTGGCGCTCATCAGTGCTCCCCATTCCTGCTTTTTGTGTTGCTCTTTGGGTCCTTTAAATCTTCATCTGTTAGTATTGCAAGAGGAGAGTGTTGCCTGTTCAAGACCAGCAATCTCTTGCCATCCACAAAGGCTGTTGTATGTGTTGCCATGACAAGGAAAACATTTTTCAAATGCCACTGGTTGTTTTGCTTTTCTGCCAGAAATGAGCCCGTGCTGCTGAAGAAGGATTGCAAAGTGGCCTGCAGAGAGCTCCAGGTGGTACAGACCAAAGCAGCCTGATACCTGAGTTGGCTTTGCTTGAAGTTAACTGGGGTTGTCATAGTATCCTGCTCTGCTCACCTGCCTTAGATACGGCAGCTGATAGTTAATGCTTTTTCATACTGCTCTTCTTTCCTGGCCTATTCATCACGTGAAGGACACTCTGAGACCATGGGGAGGAGTAATTGTGGGAGCCACTCCATGTCTTCTCTTCAGATGCTACCCTGCCTGGATGAAAGCTTATCAGCAGTTTGGGTTTCTCAGCATTGGTGCAGATGGGTTTGCAAACACCTTATATTGCATTAGAAATGGCATTACCCTTACGTACAGATCACTGCCTCAGTCCTGCTGCACCTCTGAAACTCTGTGTTGAAGCCCAGTGATCCATCGTAGACTACTCTGGGTCCTGGGGTAGAGGAGGCAGGAGGAAAGGACTGAGATTTGCTTCCAGTACCGTGGTTAGTTTGTATATAGGAGTGCAGCAGCACTGGGAAAATGCTAAAGGTTGGGGTGAGAGGGAAGGCAGCTGTACTACTGCAAGTTGCTGTTGTGTCTTCCAGCAAGACAAGCTGATTTCTCTTTGCCCAAATAAGCATCAGATAGGAAAAAACACTTTTAGAAAACTTAAACCTTGATACTACATTCATTTCTGGGACAGAATTATGCCTGCTGGTCATGTGAATTGAATCTAATGTATTTGTGCACGCACGCACACACACACACAGTGTTTTTGGATTTTATCATGTGGCTGCCAAAAATAACACTGAAACGTGTAAGTTAAGCATGCTGTTATAACACAATGGCACTTCATTACTGTTCAGGGCAGCTCAGGTTTCCTTCTGAGTGTATCACCAGCAGGCAGTAATGGAGGAGCACAGAGGGCAAATGAAAAGAACAGTGCAACCTCATGGCATTTTATCCTAAATGTCAGGCACAGTCAGTCTTCCCTAGTGAGTTCCCCAGTGTATGCATTTAGCATGTTCAGGAATTATCTCTCATGGTGTTCAATTCAACATAAATAAGGTAATATCACATTGTCTGCTCCTGGACGGTTTTTTATCCAAATTACAGCAGTTGGCCTTATAAATAATTTCTCTTCAATCATCAGAGTCTCTCTTTCCTCTGTAACTCTTACTATCTTATTTTCATAACTTGCTACTTCTCTGACTTCCAATTAACACTTCATTTATGTTCTTTACTTAGACACCGTAGGTGTAGCCTTTTGAAATTCTTCTCTAATGTGATTTTAGTGCTGTCACTTCAATTAGGGACATGGTAATGACTAACCTCTGCTCCTGTACCTCTGTTGCTATGTTGCATAATGACTTTTCAGAAGTTCTGAATTAATGCAGGTCAGTTGATAATTTGGGGCTACATGGCAATATGGTGCCTAGAAAAAAAATCCATTTGTAATCTGAAAAATCTTATGGGAGTGTTGCATGACTTGAGGAATATAATAGCTCGTTAGCTAGAAGTCTGTAGTGTGAAAATGGTAAACATGATTAGTATCACTAAAAAGACACCAACCACCTGTATTTCTTAAGTACTGTTCTCACAATGCAACGTCGTAGTAGCTCCAGGTAATGGTAGATGTTACAAGGAAACCCTTCTGCTCAGGAGTCCTGTCACTAACACTCATTGTACATGCTGGTGAGGCGCAACCTCTGCTCTGAGTTTCCTTGCTGAATGTGCCGTGTATGGTGCTGCTGTAGAAATTCTTGCTGTGCCATTTGCTCCATTCTGGCCCATTCTAGCCTCTATGCCACCCAGCAGCTGTCAACAGGCAAAAAAGAAAATTTAAATCACATGAGGTCATTAGCAAGTAGGGTATTAGGAAGTTGATGGAAGAAAACACAGCAACTAATATCTATACATTGTGAGTGCATTTTCTGTTTAGAAATATCTGTTAGAATACAAAGGGTTTTTCCACACTGATAACAAGACACTATTTTTTTTAGCTCATTATGTAATGACAATTCAAGATGAGATCATGGTAGCAAGACCACAGCAGTTACCAGGGAGTGGTAGCCTGAAGCACTGAGTAGCTGGCATGGTGGAGAGGGTTGTTGTGAAATTGTTTTTAAAAATAATTCTGGAATTCTACCCTTCTTTTTGCTTATTTTAAGGTTTGTATGCAATGTCTTGAATGTCTATGTCCTGAATTATGCTGCTAGTAGATCCCTCCAGCTGGTCTGTCCAGTAGTAGTATCGTGTTAAAACTTTAAAAATAATTTAATGATAGCTATGTTTAGTGACATCATTTTAGCACCCATATGACTTGATTCTCCCTTGCACTCTGCCTGAAACCATACAACAGCTGCGTTGTACCCATGTATGTCACATCACTTCAGGCACAGTCAAATTTTTAGAAAGAGGGAATTATACTGTCACTGATTACTGCATCTCCCTCAGCTGTATAGGCTCTGGATTCACTACACAGGTGCTTGAGCCTTCTTTAGTCTTCATAATTCTTTGAAGAAAAAGCATTAAAAGTTTCCTAAAGGAAAGTCTGTACTGATTATTTTTAATAATATTATTCCTTTTAGGGTGGAAAACACAAATTTGGGGACAGAGGATTTCTTCTTAAAATACTGTATTGCCTTTATTGTCACTTAAGTGCTCCAGGGAAATAATAATAGGTTTATTCTATTAAGGAAGAATAATGTTATTGAAATAGTAGTTGAAAGATACTGATCTTCCCACTAGAAAGCTTTTGCACAGAGAACCTCTATTGTTCAGGGACAATTATTTCTGGAAAAATTCCTATAACTTGTCTTCCCTACCTACCTGCTTTGCTATTTTCATGCTGCTGTGATTTGGTGTCACTTTGATGCTAGTAATTCTTTTTATAGTAAGATAAAATGCACCATAGTTAGTGGTCAGAATTTGCTCTTAGTTACATTGCTGACAATTCAGAGTAAGTTGGTCATTATCATTGACAGCTGCAGAGCTGTGAACAGAATTTGTTTGCCTTTTTCTATCTATCAGAGATTTCTTTTTGTCCATTTAAGAATATATTCTTTTCATTTTCCTATGTAGTAAAATGGTGTTTTTCTTGGCCAACATCAGAATATTTTTCCATGAGTTAAGAAAAGCTCTTGCTGCAGATAACAGTGTAATCTCCTGATGTGGGTAGAAGGGTACCCTAAAAAATGAATATTGGGTGTGATACCTCATGTGTCTCTAATGGCATGTAAAGTCTTATGTTTGTATTTCACAGGACAGCTAGTTCAGAGGATGCTGTTGGAAGTTTTACACTATCTTTACCATGGGAGAGATAGGAGGACTACTTTGCCCATTCCGGTTCCAGTTCAGGTATAAAGCTGTCATATTCTAGCCTTGAAGCCTGTGTAGCAAAGAGCTGTCTGAGCAAAGTCCACTCAGGGCCATGTATGGATTTAATGGTCCCTGCTGTCTCTCCTTTTGAAGTCCAGGTTGCAGAGTAATTTGGTAGGTAAACCTGACTGTGCTATCAGTTTCACACTGGAGAGGGGGATTTTTTTAAAAATCTGATTTACATTACAGGCATACTTAGAAAACCTGTCCTGAGGTCTCTGGTGGCAGGTGACAAAACTGAGGTATTAATAAAGAGAAGAGCTGATAGTGCAACCTGTGTGATCGATCCTGTGCTGTGATCTGTGTCCTCGGATAAGCAGCAGCCAGGCAGCTAGGAAGGCTGTGTGGTCTGCCACAGCTGCCTGCTGGCTACTCTTCCCATCTTGTTATAAAATTCATTCTGGTTAATAATAAATTCAGTTAAAAACTATTTAAGTAAAACAGCCTGACATGGCTTGTCAGATACAGTATTGTGTCAGGAAGCCAAAAGATGCTTTTTCTCCCAGTTTTCTGTCTTGTTTTGTAACAGTAGGCAAATTGCCCATGCCTCTACTCAAAACAAATCCATTGTCAGTCCTGCTTGCTAGGCAGACAAATTGCTTTGGGAAGAGGCTGTATTTCAGGGTGTGCTTCTACGATGTCCAGATAGGCCATGGCCAAGACAGGAACTCCTAATGCATGTGAGCATGTGTACCACATGTCACTGTTACAATGGAGAATGAACCAATGTGCCCTTGGATGATGACTCCCTTGCTCTCTGCAACCTGCAACAGGTTTGGGAGGTGGCTCACTAAAACCAATTTTCATAGAAGAAAACAGGTCTTCAGGGAAGAGAGAGTGAAATGAGAAGGACAAGAAGATTGATGGTGTTGCCTGAGTTAAGAGGATGAAATATGAGATGTGGGATGTAGGGTACATCCTACATCTCTGGTTTGAGAGCAAAGGCACAATGTTTGCAGCTGACATAACATAAGACAGCAAATCTGTGAGGCGGCTCAAGTAAAGGTCCCAAATGTTTTTGCCTGTCCTACATACCCATGGCAAGTTCAAGCACAGCTATCTGGGCTGAGCTTCCAGGGCTTAGGAATCATTGTGCATGGGGGCTTTTCACTCTCTCCAGTTTGTGACTGACCATGAACACAGAAGTGATTTCCTCTCCTGCTGGAATTGAATGCTCCATACCTTGATCCCAAGCCTCACGGGAGAAAATTGGAAAGCAGATAATTATTTTTTTTTCCTCGTGTTTACTGTGTTGTGAGTGTAAAGAAAGGCAGCTGCAACTGGAGATGAAATATTGCAAAAATGGTGTTAGTGAGAAGAAAATAAGACCAATATATTTTCAGTCTAAGCTAGAAGAAAAGCTGGGCAACGTCATGAGGGCATTTGTTCAGTTTGTTTTAAAAATGTAAAGAAGGTTCAAGAGAAGAGTGAAGAAAATATTTGAATAATATTAGCACTTTATTTCATAGCTACCTTGTTCTGTTGTTGATCCTTCACTAAAACTTTGGGAACTGATGGAGTTCAGAAAGTAACAATGAAAATTGTTAATGGGATGTCATTTTCTTTACTATGAAAGTGGTTGTGGCTGACCTATACAAAGTGCTGTGAAAGGACCAGTTACATTATGGATGGAAGTGAAATACTGATTAACATGATTAAGATTATTAAATTGCCAGACGAAACAAAAACTTAAGATGTGTCATATATTAGAAGGTAGAGTAGAGAAGTGAGGATTTAGTCACATTTATTAACTTTTCTCTAACAAAATCACTTCATTACATACCATGATTTATAAAGGCAATGTTTCCAAAAGGTAGGTAAAAAGAGAGATTCTTCTAATGTAGTGCATAATGGTGATATAGGGCATCAAAGTTAGCATAAAGCACAAGTAAAAAAGATTAGATATGTCCAAACAAACTGAAGCAGGCATTTGAGTTCCATAAAGCAAATGGGCACTGCAGACATTTACCTGCATTTGTAAATTTTGGCCCCCTGATTGATACTAAAAGAGTAATTTCACACAGTAAGAAAAATCAGATGCTTTAGTTACTTCATTCCCTCACCTGATTTGTCTGTGCAACTGTAGCTACCTTGCCAGTTGGCTGAGCAGCAATTCTAGGTAAGTAACACTCAGAGAAGAAACTCTTAAAATGTGGCAGCATGGCAGCTGTGCTATCCAAGCAAGCATTGTTTCATGGCTTTAGTGGATCACCTACAGACTTCTTCCCTCATATTTGAAGACAGGTTACCTCATGAAATAGGATACTAGGGATTGTGCACATATCCAAAAGCAACATAAATGCACTGCAGATTGGTTTTGCTGTTTCAGAAAGTGTGTTCACATACACAGTCTTGAAAGAAGGTGGGAGTGAAGCCAACATAGAATTAACCACACTGAATAACTTGCACATTTTCAATGAAGTCTTTCATGTATTCTCTGCTTTTCAAAAGTGAACAAGGGCCAAAACCAGCCACATCACTTGGATTTGTTATAATGAACTCCTGCTTCTCTGCAGTCTGAATCTAAGCCGCTATCCTACACTTAAACCACATCATAAGAAACCACTAACCCTAACTATGAGACCAGTACATTCATGTCTCTACAATATGTTCGTTACACTCACATTAATAAATGAATATAATGTTACAATGCCTGTGCCATTAAACAACACCTGTTCCATACAATGGAAACAAGGCACTCCATCATTAAATATATTATCTTCTTAACAAAGAACTGCACAACTGTTTGGCTAGAACTGTGAAGCAAATGGTCTATTTACATATGAAAAGAAATTTGTGTACATTTGATGAATGACAGAATAATTGCTATATATGGCAAGGAAAAGGGAAGTAAAATATTTCATATATTCATTATACTGCTATTGCAAGTAAGTTGGAAAGGCCTTGATATAGCTGTGAATGTACCTTTCTTGACCACTGCAGCTAGGCAAAGCTTACACAGGCTGCTGGCAAGGTCACAAGAGTAAGCTTTAATTCTAGGAATCTTAGCCGGAAAAGGCCTGGTACAATGTGTTCAAATCATCCCCTACAAACACACATTAAATGAGTTTTGTCCAGTTGATTTCACACCTCTGAGATGTGGGTCTTCCATCATTGCACTTAGAAGCCTGGTCTGGATTTAAATAAACTCCTGAGTGTTATAATTCTTTCCTTTTTATTCAGCGAACATTCTTCTTTTGTCTTGTTTTCGTTCATGTTATTCTCACTATACCTTTTAAACCCCTTACAATTATGGCTCTTGGCCCTAGATAAGCAACCCCAGCCCAAACCTCTGTGGAAGCAGTGTGGGGAAAGGTTAAAGGGGTAGAGCACCCCCAACTGGGTTCTATAGCTTCAGCAACAAGCTGCAGGATAGAAAAGGAGATGTGATCAAAGTGTTTTAGACAAGATACTAGATAAAGATAAGGGAAAATGATAATTTTCTACTTCTGTCACCTCTGCTACACACACATCATACACATACATACACGTACACAAATATGAGTAGAGACTTTTCATTGCAAATTTCCCTTGAAATTGCTGCTGTCAGCAGTTATCTGGAGCTAAAAACTAGACACAAGAGGAAATATGCTGCCCTTGCTACAATCCAAATCTTACTGGCCTGGTAGGAGGGGGAAGATGGCAGCTTTGGTGCAATGCAGTCAGTGAAAAGGTGAGAAATAGCAGGTGAAGAGAAGGATCCTGGATGGGTGAGGAAGAACAGTAGGTTCTTCATTTAGGAATATCCATGTTTAGAGGTGTTGATCTGATATGCAGAAATAATAAACCCTTACAGCAGAAACTGATGGCAGTGAGAATCATATTCAGCAAATATAGAGTGCTCTTGAGTACTGAGAATTGTAGCTGGCAACTCAAACTGGCCACACAAATTAGCTTACAGTATAGACAAATTTAACTTTTTTCTCACTGAAACTCATCTTTTTGTGCATCTAAAAATGCTAGTAATGACATCACACTTTTAGTAAATGTATTCAGGTTTATTTAAAGGGAAAAAAAGAAAACCAAAACAGGAAACATATTATGATGTAGAAACCAGATAAAAGCCCAAGAAAAAGAAAAGTTCTCTTTTGCTTGTAGGGTTTAAATAGCATGCAGCAAATGACACCCGAGATCTCATGCTGAATGAGTAGGATAAACATAAGTATTGAGTAGCTGCCCCTTCACTGAAAGAAGGCAAGGTTCCAGCAGAAGAATATCTGGCCATGTTTTATATTATGTACTTGTCTATAGGTATGAGATGTGTAACTGAACCTGGCCATGGGAACTGAGCTTGGGGAGCATGGTGGGGGGGGCTCAATTAAGAGGCAGAGAAAAACCTTAATCCTATTGCTTAATTTACCCAGATTCAAGGGCTTGATTTTGTGAGTCTAATTTTTCTTTTCACAGTTTTCTTCTCCAGTGCAGTTCATGGGTATGGAAAACAACAAGAACACTTTCTGAAAGACAGCTGGCACAGCTGGTTCCTCAGCACACAAGACCACAAACCAAAGCTCATACTCTCAGCTTAATCTTTGCTTTGGCTTCTTTAGGCTAGTGACCCATCAAAATGTGTCAGTGTATACCAACCTTTTCTTCCATAAACACTTCTTCCATCTTGTAGCTGATTTTGATATGCGTAGCATACTGCAAGCTGCGTAAGTATCAAGCTCCTTGCGGTTCATAAGCATACCCAGGAAATAGTGATTGCCTGGTAAAGCATTTTAGGCTGGCAACTTGGGATCTCTGTAATGAAATCTTGCACAATGTTTGTTCACTCTTGGAAGATCAGGACGTTCCTTGCCAAACCCTCAACCTTTAAGTGGAAGTAGGACATATTGCCCTTCCAAGAAGACACAGATAGGATGGCACAACTCTTCTGACATAGGCAGAGACAGAGAGACCTAAAAGAAGCAGGTCCTCTCATCTAAGAAGGACATCTAAAACCACAATTCTCCTCTTTTTACTGACTCTTGCCAGCAGGTTTGTGCATTTGTGTTTTGGAACATTATGCATAGCAACCATGTGTGGGCAAGCAAGAAGAGCTACAACTACTAGAGCTTTCATACCTGCTGAATAGAACTACAGCTCATAATAATGTGATTTGATCTTTTTTCAATCATTCCTCACATTATTTTTAACAAAGTACAGTCTCTGCAATCACAATGATAAATCTGATATTTAAAACCACAGCATTTTATCAAAACTAGAAACTATTGTATACCAAGCAAATGCCCTAAATATGAGAAACTACTGAACTGACTTCTTTTCTTTTTTTTTTGGTGGTGTTTTATTTCTACCTCCATTTAACTTTTCAAGAATATTTACAGTTGATAAAGCTGGTAATGGCACAAAAGTGAAGGGCAGCTATTCTTCCTTCTTTGATTATCCCCAAATTCTGATCATCACATGATTTGTTGGAGCAAAAGACCCTAGGAGAAGAAACAGGTAAAAGAAAGAGTTTTTGAAACAAATAATCATTAAAAAAGTAATTTTTCAAAGTGTCAAATTATAAATTGGCCCATTGGATTTTTCAAAAATGCCTCAGGTCATTTTGGAACAATCAAGTTTTAGTTTATGGTCATGGGTTAAGTAATGTTACATTGCATTGAGATTAGCATCAGACTCAGTATAATATGTATACTAAACTCCCACTGTCATTTATGAGTGTTTATCACTGTCAAGAATAAGAGTAATTTGAAAGAAGGAAATACTCAGTAACTGTTTTAACTTTAAATGAGATCCACTGCCAGAAAAAGTTACCAGGATAATACAGTTTCTCCTGCAAATGTTATTCTTCTTTTCTGTCCTCAGTTAAACAAACTTTGTGGACCTAGTGAAAATACATGGTTTTATTCCATGGGAAAAGGGTTGGGTATTTTGTTTAACAATAGAGGACGTTGTGTTTATTTCCCGAGATTGATGCAGAGATGCAATATCACAAAGTAAGCAAACTCTTATTGCATTCTGGCATCTTTGGCCAGTTTTGCCTTAAGCACACAGTTATTAGGAGGTGATGAGGTAACTGTTAATAAACAAATGAACAGAAAGGATGTTAATGCTAAGATATGCCAAGGAGGCCAGCTAGAGCACAGAAGAGGCACTTTTGTCCTACTTCTACTTAGGCCAGTCAAAACTGAAATCCCAAGATTTACATAGTGTAATATCAGATATGTTCAATGCATAGCATGGTCATAGCACAGTAAGACAGCAGATGTTATGACAGACAGCCTTCAGCTGAGGTTGTCAGAAATTTATGTGGCATCAAAGCATCCCCATCTCACCAGATGTCCTACTCCATGAGCCAGTTAGGCACCTACAAGCTGGCTCCCTGGCTGGCTTTTTCTCTGAGGCGCTGAGCAAAAGACAAAGCTGATTAGCTTGAGATCCAAGCAGAATGCAGTACTAAGCAGAACTGATAAATTAAACTCATTTACATTCTTCTCATAAAGATTCTTTCTTGCAAAGAAAAAGTTTCAGATGTGTTGTCTACTCCAGACATATTATTATATATTCCCCCCTCTCCCCACCCCAGTTTAGGTTTTCTGTTGAAGAAGAGGTATGTAGCTGGAAAAAGCTAGATCTATACATTGAATTACAGTGCATAATGTTGCTTTCACAAGTAATAAAGACTGGGCACACCAAATTTGGAATGGAAACGACAGCGAGTTTCAACCTCTTACGACTCTTACCCAGCAACAGCCCACTTACAAGGCTGGCAGAAGGGAGCACAGAGGATGACTGCTATAGAGCAGCATGCATGTGTCTGTCATTTGTAGAAAGTTATGTGTCTTATGTGGCATTGTCATGTACTATATTTTTCAGTCTTTCCCCCCATCATTTTTTTACTTGAAAAGGCAGATGACTATTTACTTCATATTTTCCATTGGACGGATGTAGTTTCTTTTCCCTTCCTGTTTCTCAAGGTTATTTGAATAAGATTCTAGTGATTTTAACAGATGTGAGAGATGTTGTATGGAAAACCCTGACAACGAAGTCCTGCATTAGCTTCATTTATGAAATGATGACACAACAGTGTTTTACACAGGCTGCAGCCAGCCGACCTTCTGAACAGGTCAAGGGCAGGTTCTGTGCATTTGAAACTAACTCAGTTTTTTTATTTCCTTTTGAACTCTCTTCTAAAGCTGTGTCATGGTTTTGATGCTAATGATGCTAATGATGGCACTATTTGTACTACCCTGATACCACAAACATGTCTTGGTAGGGCATATGCTGTACTCTGGCAATTATAATGCCAGTTGCTAATGACCGAAGATAGTTTAGTGCACTAGCTAGTACCTTTAAAATTATGTGTTAATTAGATTAATGAGATCATTTCCCAAAAAGTAGCCACAAATAAAATCATAAAAACATAAGAATTTCCTTAGCCCCACATGTACTTATGCACAGATATGTACTTTTGTATTCATACAGTTCCCAGTGATATGGTGATTCTTCCAGTGGGCAAAGTGGTGGGATAATTGCTTAGATACTCATTTTCAGTTCCAGTAAATGATAGTCTGTCTCTTTAAGTATGGCAAGTAAACAGCATTGAAAGATTTTTATCCACATTTTTTAAAAATAATTTATTAGGTTTTTCAACTAAGGAATTAAAAATCCTGACTGTTTTAATGTCACTTTAAAAAGGGTTAGGAAAGCTGCAAATAGTATGTGCAGTAAATCTGTGCCATGGCAGAAACAATCAGAAGAGTAAAGAGTAATGATTAAACATTTAATCAGAAGCATTATACTTTGTTGTGTTCTCATTGTAGCTGCAGGAAAAGATGGTGTAACAGATCTTTAAATAGAAAACCTGAGGCTAAATTCTACTTCATCCATCAAAAGCAGCTGCTAGGAGATGACCTAATTTTAGTGGCTTATCAATTCCTTAGTGCTTGTTGGTTGATGTAACTTTGATCCTCTGATGCTAGATGACTTTTGTGCTGAATATAGCTAGAATTTAATGTGAATCTTTTGGATGGCTGCCCAGCCAAGCTGCATAATCCAAACAAAGAGAGCGAGCAGTACATGATTCAAGCTACTCACGTGTACAATAATACAAATATATGTATCCTGATTCCTTTGGGCAATCAGCTCCATGTCACCAAGCACATATTTCAAATGCAATGTCCTTGTGGGGCTTTTTTGGTCTGATTTTTTTTTTCAGTTTCTGTTTTTGTGGGGATTTTTTTCCCAAACAATGCTCTGCTTTTCATTGGAAAAACAACACAAGATGCAGTGAGACTCAGCTGCTGCCAAGAAATAATGATAGAGTCAATAATTGCAGGACGTTTTTAATGAATGTTTTCCAAGCAAATCATTGCCATTTCAAAGGGCTGTTATTTCTATTTATGTAGAGATTAGCCTACACGTTATCAAGGAGAGGGAATAGTGGGGTTTTTTTTATCATTAGTTTTTGTAGCATTTTTAAGGGATTTTTTTAATAACACAGAATGTCTTTGTCTCTCTTTCTAGCTTACTCTTTATGTGGACTTGTTTTCCTTTTCTTTTCTCTCCTCTTTTTGGCTCTTCACTAAAACCATCTGTGACACACATGCAAGTTGATGGGTGTGTGAGCAATGCTTCACACATATTTACTTGCCCTACTTGGCATTATTTGCTAGTCATTAAAGATTATGCAGGAGTTTTTCATGTCCTATTTTTTTTATTCTCTTAGCAAATTGAGATAGGAATAAGAGTGTGGTCAGGCTATTGTACAGATTTTTTTTTTTCTTTTTTTTCTTATTTCTTGGAGAGACTGTGTCTAGAGTTTAGACTGGGAAGGATTTAGACTGGGAGGATTAGACTGGAAGGATTTCTGGGTTTTCTTCCTGGCACTGACAATCATGCATTGTGTGAGCTTGAGCCAGTCACTTAGGGCCTGTTTTTCACACTCCAGTTGAAATAAATGGAAACTGCATGTGCTCAGCACCTCCGCAAACCAGGTCATTTATCTCTTCTTTCATTTATGCACTGATAAATATAACAATCTTCGCCTTTGCATATGCAAACTGGATAGAAGGATACAGATATGGGCAGTTAAACATGCAAATCCCTCATTTTGATGCACAACCATCCATTTATACAACCAGGGATTTCTACATTTGCCTTGGGTCCTTTTTGAAAAAATGGACCATAAATAACAAAATCTATACAGACTTGTCAGGGAGGCACAGCTGAAATCAATATGTTTCTGTAGCTTCTTTTCTGTAGTTTCACTTCTGTTAAAAATACTATTAGCTATAATAATCATTTTAGCCTACTTTATTAATGGATTAAACCATGTTGTCAATGTGCAAATGCCTTGGGCATTACATGCTAATTGTAGGTTATTACACAAGACTCAGTGTTAGCTGTTTGACACACTTTGGGATTCTTAGGTGGGCTTAATTATCCTTTCATGGTACCTGCATTTCTTCAGTGACAGTAAGGATGTCCAAACTACTACACAGCAACTCAGGACTGCCCCGGTGAAATGCCTATAGTGTCTCAGTATGCCTTCTGGACATATAGTAAGGGCCAAACCTGGTACAAAACGCAGGAGGAAGTTTGTAATAAGCAGTCAGATTGACATCCATTTTCACTCTGCCTACCTACCACTGCTCAAAAAAGAAAAAATAATAAGGACAAATTTCTTCAATGGAAATTAACATGATTATTTAAATGTTACTGTTCCTGATATACAATGTCAGTGGCTCCTGGCTTCTCTGTCCTGCTTGTGCAGGAACTCAATGGCAGTCAAAAGTGCTTTCTTGCAGTCACAAGATATTGTCCACCAGCTTCAATGCAATTCTGCTGCTTTAAAATTATCAAGTTTTGGTGAACATAGTATTAAAAAAAAAAAAAAGAAATTAGTATCCTTAGCTTTGTTGTGGAAAAAAGTTGAAATGTTCATGTTTTGCCCAAGGTCTCACAAGGAGACTAGAGCATAATAAGGATATCCTACCTGCAGCTTCAAATCTGTATCCTGCTTTGCTGAGACAATTCTCCTCTCTATACCCCCTTTTTAGCCACTTTCCCTAGGACCCCACAACGCCGCCTTTGTCATGGGAGGGTCAAGCCAATCACACAACTGAAATGCAGATGGATGCCCATATATCTTAAAGGAAGCCCTTTTGCCCAAGGTATTGTGCCTTCACGTCTCTGGTGCATGCATTGGTCATAGGCTGGGGAAATGTTTGGATTTTCCTTCAGAAGGTACACACCTCTAGTGATGGCATAGGAGGATACACAGAGTGCATGCAACCTCAGCTTCATTTCAGGCTGCAGGAATTGCCCTGGCCAGAAGACTGGCCATGCTTGTGGCAGAACAAAGAGCTGAGTGCACAGCTTTTGTGTTATTGCCCCAGCCTTCCGCATGTGCCAGTCAGCTTCCCAAACTGAACATGATAATTACAGAGTTGTGTGTAATCATGAGTTTACCAGGAGTCTTCAGTGAAACTGGATCAGTTTAAACATCTATGACCCAATTTTGTTCTCACTGAACTGCACAGATTATTAACTTCAATGGAAATAATCTTAGATGCTCTATAAGTGTCAGAGAACAAGCAGCTGCTGCCTCTAGAAAGGAATGATGTATTTTGAGAATGGGGCTGGCAGCCAGGCATTCCAGACTTCTCATGCTGGCCTTGGGCAGATTCTGTATTCTTGCTGCCTCGTCATCCCCATGTAGCACAGACAGAATTGTTTTTGCCTTCCTTCATTGTGGGTGTGTGTGAAGATTAAATAAATCACCTGAAAATTATAAGCATTAAAGTTACTATTACTTCATACAAAAATCAGTAGCCTCTTGCTTCTTATCAGCCCCCTGGCTTCTGATGTTCCAGTTAAAAATTAATACTGGTAGGATGTTTTTCACTGCATTTATGGCTCTGTACTTCGTTGAGGAGTTTGTGATCCTTGTTACTAATTAAGAAAGCTCCTACGTTATGTGATGTTCTAAAGATTAATTTCATACTTCATGGCAGCAAGTCGATATTGTGAAATGCCAGGCTTTACAATTGTCAAGGCTGCATAAGCAGTTGGGGCTAACAGCGAAAGTGCCCTGCTTGCAGAGTGAGCTGCTAAGCAGCATCACCAACTGGCGCAGTTGCCTGGTTTACAGAGGAAACCAGCTGAGGCAAGGATGGGCTGAGAACCCAGATGCATCTCATTGACCTGGATGTGGCAGCTGGACTCTTCTACCTCCTCCACCTGAACGTAACCCACATTCTGGATGTCTCTGGATGTGGGTTAACCTAGCTGTTGAATATCCCTGTGCATTTTTCAACCCACTCGCTAAGTTTGTGAATACAATGCAAATGAGGCCGCAGTACTGTGTATTACGTGGGTGAAAACAAGCTTTTAAATCCAGGAATGTCATAAGACCAGATGCAATCAAACATGTGAAATGACCCTGAAATGTTTTTAGGAGGCAAACTTGTTCTACCAGCATGCTTGAACTTTTACATTTCAGCCAGTTTAGACATGAACTACTTGTTATAGAAACATCATCACCAAGTGTTACTAAATGATCACAAATGAGCAGTTAGCAATTTGAAGCACTCAAATTCTGAAATGTTTATTTAATGGAAGAGATATCCTAGCTAATGCTTGCTACAGGTCAAGTGAAAAAATGCAGATACAAAATCAGATATAATAAAAATACATGCCAAATTCTACCCTGCTTTTAGATTTTTATGCTTATTTTCACTTTACCCATGAAGTGCCATGTACAAAGGCTCATCTTTGTAAACACATGTTTTGCACCACTGTAGTTTCTGTGGTGTGCTAAAACTGAAAACTGAGTTTCCCTGTCCAAAATATTATTTATTACTGCAATCAGACACTTGTGCCTGCAACAAAAGCATAAAAATACCAGTCTGCCTTTTAACAAGTGAACAGAGACTTTAGGGCATTTCAGCACCTTCTGAGGGAAAGGTCTCATATATTCAAGAACCATCTGGACACAATCCCATGCCATGTGCTCTGGGATGGCCCTTCTTGAGCAGGAAAGTTGGACCAGATAACCTGCTGGGGTCCCTTCCAGCCGGACCCATTCTGTGACTGTGTGATGTGTGATTAAAGTACCAAACACCGATCACAAGTGTGCAGTCCCTGTGCTCGTAGTCCATAAATTTCCACCTGTCTAACTAGATTTTTGGGTAAAAAATTGTGTTTGGTAGTCAAAAATGGGACTCCAAAAAACACCTGATCTTGACATTCTGCAACACATGAAACCCATGGCACTGGAAATAAGTTTCGGTGATGATCCTGACTTCATTGGAACTTTAGAAGCAAACTAGTTCATGGCTTTTGCTGTAAAGGGTGTAACAAACATTACCAGCACTGGTTTGGGCCAAAAACCTAGAAGCCCATGGTTCTTCCTGCTGTAATAGGGTGAAATCAAAGAGGGGCAACTGCGCACTGCAAGAGCCAATAGAGCTCCGGAGGCGCCTGACTGAGGCTGCAAGACCCCTGGACGGATGCATCAAAGTTGTGCCTCAGTTTGTTGCTGGAAACAGCTCTGTATGGCTTGTACAGGTTGACACACCATGACCATGAGTAGCAGGGAGTAAGCCCAGGCAAGGTCCTTGGGAAGGACCTTAGGTAATGCACCAGTTTTCTTACCTTTCTCTGATGTTTTAAGGCCCAGAAGAAACTGGGACTGAAGAAACAGTGAATCTGCTATAGCCAGGGTGACTCAGACAACTGTGAATCTTTTTGCTGTTCTGGTGATCTGCTGTGTAAAAAGAAATATAAAAATTAAAAGTGCTGCAATTATGAGGGTTGTAACAGAGTTAGTTACCAGGTCTAGGTTTTCAAAAGGAAGTTTTTTATTTTACGTTTTTATTTTCTTGCCACTTGAGAAAATTCAGGACACTAGACCTGTGTTATTCAAGAATGCTCAGTGTCTTTTTTGGAAGGAAGACACAGACTGTGCTACAATACCATCAATGGAAATGTGAGCTGGGAGCCTAATTCTTTTGCAGCAGGGGAGATTAGAGAATATTGTGAATATCATTTCAGTATATATACTGAGTTTCCCAAGGGTATCTCATCAACAACAACTTCAAAAGTTACTTTTATGCCACTTCCACTCAGCTGACAAGAACACTTGACATTTTGAGAAGGTTTAGAATAGAAAACATTAGCAGTTCGTGTTGATCATGCAACTCACTGGCAAAAACACTACTGTTTAAATATCATGTTCAGTCATCGCTGGATTGCAATCTAATGAGCATAAAAGATGAGTACTTCTCAAAAGTGACTTGTTTTGTAACATTTATGGTTACAAACTTGCAAAATGAAAACCATGGACATTTACTTCCACCCAAATACTATTTTCAAGGTCAGTGTCCTTTTGTGCCTTGGAAGTGCATTCCAAAGAGCTGTTAATAAATAGTCAGGATACTGTACTTTCTGCTTAGTGAAATCTCAATGGGAAATTTTCATTATTACGATTACGAATTTTCATTATTACTCACGAAGGGTGAGTAATCTTGCTAATGGTATAGTGACCAAGTGTGCTCTAGCTTGTCTTTGAACACCTCTAGCTTTATGGATATATTTAGCCATTTTCAAGGACTAGCATTCCAGGTGAGTCCTCAAATAAAAGGAAATGCAATGTCCTCTCTCTTCAAACTGTCATAATCACTGCTTGACTTTTCCTCCAATTTAACCAACTAGTGTTTAAAATGCAGTTTCGCATGGATCAAGGAGTGGGATTGTTGATGTCTTTAACTTGCTTGTTTATTTAACTTCCCAGTACATAATAATTTGTATAAAAATGACCTTCCCCTAAATACATCTGAGTGGCTATGTTATATTATACTAATGACTGCAACATGCAGAAAGCCAAAACAAGCACTTTGCCAGTATCAACAGAAATTATGAAAATACAGTTTGCAGCAATATATGAGTTATTGCTGCCAGCTTGCAGTTCCCAAGTTAACTCCTGATGAAGTTATAAATTGTGACAATGAGTGCTGTTTCTATCTTGAGTAACAGTGTGGCCCAATTTCTGCTGTCATAAATGGAGACTAAAACCATTACAATTGGGTGGTTCTATTTCTGTCCAACTAAACCCAGAGTTATCCTTCCAACAATCAAATAATGATGGTGTGAGATGGACACAGGCACACACAGTAATTTCTTCTGTGTGGTTTCAGCCAGTTCAGGTACAGAGGTGGAAGATAATTCAGTGATTGAGTCTGGGAGTTAACTTTCACTGAAATGTGTGGTTCAGAGCTTCGTTCACTAACAAGTAGGTAAAGGAAATCTAATTTCAAGCTCCATTGGAAATTGAGAGGAAGCAAACAATAACTGAAAGATAGAAAGCAAGGAAGGGATAAGATAAAAATTAATGAGAAATATAAGGGGTGGGGAGAGGAATGGAATTGTTTATCTGAATCCTCCCTAAATGTCTTCAGAGACTTCATTGCAGACCATACTAGTTTTAGCTTTTTAAAAACACATCCTCCCTCTTGTTTTAAATAGGGGTATGCTAGAATTAGAAGCACTTATCCAAACCATCCAGGCTTTAGCTTTCAGGGTTCAGAAAAAATGGGACCTGGCACTAAAACAGCTTTGGTTTGGCTTTTGCAAAGACTAAACATCCCTTCCCTTTCCCCCTGTAGTTAGGCTAAAGCCTCAATCTGAGAACTAGCACTGAATGTATAAAAACAGCACACACCAGGAGAACGCAATACTAAATACTAAAACAACTGCAATTCAGCTACTCCACTCTATGCAATGCTGACTTATGGGCTACTGAAAAGATAGTAGAAATGTTTCCACCCAGAAGTAGCTATGAAAGGAAGCAGAATAATTTGGGAAACATGGTATTGTATTGATGTAGCAGCAAGGTTGTATCCACAGACTTCAACCGATGTTACATCCCAAATGTATCTGTGACAGATAGCTCGCATCTTGGTTGAGAATATCTGAAAGTCTGAAACATTTTCAAGCATAGTATGTGTACCCTGTTTTACTTCATCACTTTGCTTCATTACTGGGGTAATCTTCACTGCGTGTGTTTATAGAAAGCTTGTTCTCCAGGTTAGAAAACAAGAATTGCTTTCATTGTTGGGCTTCTTCCAAGCACCATCATTGATATATATCTTCTTCAAATCTTTTTTACACAATCTTTTGTTTGGAAATTTCACTATTTAAAGACCTGGATAACATCACAGTTTGCCAAAGGCCATATTGTCTAAGGGGAAAGAGTATCCAGGATTGTTGTACGTTGCACAGGATGAAATGCTCTTCTTCTTTTTCCTCTTGTGCAATAATGCCTCATTACTGTTATTATTTGCAAAAGGGATGATTTTTCTATTATCAGCATATCTCCTTTACTGCACTTTCAACATTCAATAGCTATTAAAAGAAATAAATTTTAAACATGTTTTGCTACAGATGAGTTTTAATTAACACCCTGTCAACCTCTAAAATCTTCAGGACTTTTTTAACAGTAATTTCCCATTTTTTTTTAAAGTTTCTGGAGCACAGAAAGCTTGGCTATTCCAATCATAATAGAAGCATTCTAAAATTAGTATATTCCTTCTGAAAATATGTCAACTAACAAAAAAATTTATATGGAAAAAATGAAAAATATCTCAGAAAAAATCCTAGTGCATTTGTCATGAGATAAATCTCCATTTTTTTGAGCATTCCACTGATCCTTTTCAGTTCTTTCATCTTCTCTTCTGTATATTTTGTTAGAGAATAGTTGCAAATTATTTGTCTTTTCCAGGTAGAATATGGAAGGGCTGTTGCATCTATCCTTGGACTGTGTTGGTCAGAGTTTTTACTGGAGAGAATAGAAATCATAAATACTTCAGATACTTTCCTGCTCAAGGAAAACTGGATGCTCTAGGACACATTTTAAAATAAAATAATTGCATAAAATTGTAAAACCTACCTAACAACAACTTCCTCACCATGGAAAACATCTGTACAGGACGATGATGTGTACAGAACTCTGATTCAGTATTAGTGTAATTTCCTGTGACAGAGAGCCAAATTTTAGGACTCTGCATAGAAGACAAACGTCTTTTGCTGACTCACCCTCATCTTGCTCCATATTAATGTACTACAGTATTTCTGGTGAGTATCACCCTTGGGTCAATGCTGCTGCTGACACATCTGTCCTGCTTTTTTTCTGTTCTATGGAAGGAGCTTAGACCCAACTTAAGCAAGATGTGGAAACAGGTGAAATTTCCACCTGCTCTTTTATACAGTTTTTCCTGTGCAGGAAAGTCTGGGGTCTGGGTCGGGTTGGTTTTGGGAGTTTTTTATAATTTGAGTTAATGTCACAGATAAACTCATGGGTGGGTATATATCCAATATATATATTGCTCTAAGAACAGGTGGGAATAGCTGTGGGGACTCATTAGTTTTACTGTTCCAGTGTTGCTGCCAGAAAATTACATGCTGCTTTTCCCCAGCCCATTTTAAAGAGGAAGAGCTGCCAGAAGCTTACCCACTGTTTTCACATTAGTAGTATATGATCTGAGAGGTGGGAGTTTTGGGGTGGCACATCCATTCACTCATCTCTGAGACAAAACCAGAGCCATTTGGTTTAACCTGGAGAGAGAGGCTGTTCAGACTGACTGGGGGAGGAGTTAACTGCTACCAGTAACAGACATGGGTATCCTTCTCTGCAGATACACATTTGCTGGAGCCTGAGGGATGGGTCTGTTCGTTCCTTGCTGGTGAATGCAAGGGCAATGCACAAATGCTGTGTGAGACTACACAGTAGCTGTGGTGGTAGGCAGACAGTAAAGTATAGGATTACCCGATGTCTTGCCTTCTTGAGAAACTAGGACCACTAAAATTGGAAAACAGTTACTTCAATCTACAAGAGAATTGGCATAGAGAAGAATTGTGAGATGTTTATATTCCAAACAGAAGCAAAAGAAGGGTCCTCAGACATCTCTGCTATTTCTGCCTATCCTCTTTTTCTGCAGTGAGTGTTGGAGCATGGTGTCCTTCTGGCTTACAATGAAATTTCCTCTCAAGTGAAGCATTTAAATATGTGGTGGTGTCGGGGAACAGAATGTTTCGTGGGAGCTCAGTGTCATCCTAAGTGAAAAGAGTGAAGTATTGGGTTTGGGGACAGGTGCTTCTACTGTTGCTGACATGTCTTGGTGATTTGAAACCTTCAGGCATGACCATTCTCAGGGAGTGGAGCAGATCCAGCAGCTTGCTGGGGAGCATGCTCTATCCTCTACTGTGCCGTTCTACCGGCAGACAGGCTGGGAGTTCTGCCTTAGAACAACACTCAGTGACTGGTTTGTTCCTAGAAAGAAGAACACCTTGTCCGGGAAGGATACAAGAGTTTTTTGATCCTGTAGTAATTTGTGGACTGAGATTACGCACACCAGAGCACGGGGTGAGAAAAGACGAAATGCAAGATGCTGTTGAATCTTGGCCTAAGAGAGGAAGAGTATGTAGCAATGTTAAATCTAGTTCGTTGCTGTGTGTAATGTTCTTTGTTGTGTTAGATAATTTAAAGAATTACAAACTGCACTTATGAATAAACAAATCATAGGGTTGCTGCAGGCACATTGAGAGCACAATATGCACATGAGATGTTATGTAGTAAATAATGGGATGTTGTCCTCGTGATATTGCAGCCCCATGATTTGCATGGAGGACTTAAACATTTACTAGAAGTAAATCCATTAGGAAAGACAATTGTTCCCTCATACTGACTTTGTCCAAGCCACCACATTGAAAATAGGCTGTTTCCTTCTCCAGACATCCCTTTAGAGATCACAGGAACTCCCCCACCACAACCTTAGCGCAGGAACAAGTTCTGCTAGTGTTTTCTTTTTACTAAGAATTCTGTACTTTGTTGATGTACTTCTGCTGCCATCTTAATGCAGATCCCAATATGATCTTGAATTTAGGGAATGGAAAATCCTGATAAACATCCGGGCTGCTGTGAATGCAAAGGACAAAGCCTTTGTAGTAAAATGCCTCTGACATACGCCCATGAGAAGTGTTTGATGTGCTGTAAAAGACATCTGTCTGAAAAAAAAAAAGTTTTTCCTCTTTGGCTTGGTTGAGTAGACTGTAGAAGTAAATGACACAAAGTAACCCTTCTTTTCCTGTCCTACTGCCCCCCTCTTTGTTTGATCTTGCAGTGATGTGATAATGGTGAGTCTGTAACTTGAAAGTAATTTCTGTAAAGACTTATACCATGAACAGAGGGGGTTTATTTTCTGCTGCTAAAGGGAGATCAAAGTATGATCTAGAGATTAGACCTGTTTTGAGAGAGAAAACTGAGTGGCCTATTTCTACCTCTGTCACTGAATTGCTGCATCAAACTGAGGAAGTTACTTAACTTCTCTGTGCCCTGGACCTTTGCTGTGTAGTGTAGCGTTCAGCTCTTGTGCTAATAACAAACATTTTGCATGGCTTAATCATAAATGATTGCCTGTGTGCTAATTAGCCACAGTCAGTGCAAAGTTTATTATGCTTATTTTCAACCTTTACACCAATTCAGGGAACGTGATGGTTGGTTTTGATTTAATTTTGGTCACAGCTTGCAGGAGGCAAAGGAAGAAAGCACTGAGATCCACAGAGAAGCTGGAGGCAATGGCACAGACTGCAGGCTGATGGGAATTTCTGGGCTCAGGGCTGTACTCTACAAAGGATGCTGGCATCAGAGAAGCATTATTACAGTGTTTTATATTGGCCTGGATGAGTTTAAACAACCACCTGAAGTACTAGTAGCAGTGCACACAGTGCAGGCAAACCTTCCAAATAAGTCCTGTGTCTCACACTGACTGCACTTTTGGTCACCAGGTTTTTTTCTGTTGCTCAAACTAGTAACACTAGCTGAGGTATGTTGGCCTCCTCTCACAGCTGCAGTCTGGAGGTACTGCTTTCTTGTGAGCTCGGACTGGCAAATGAAAAAGTCAGGTCTGTATTCTGCCAGTGTGCTTGCATCTGCACGAATGCACAATCTGCTGAAAAGCACTCAACTGCCCAAGCCCTTCAAATACCAGGGTAAAGCTGTGTCAACAGTTGTCTCCCTGACAACCTTCTGAGCACTCTTACACATGGAAGAAATCAGTCAAAATCAGTCTAGAAGGAAAAAACTTGTGGAAATCCCTCTGCTCTAGACAAGGCTGCAGTTTTACCATTTGTAAAGAGAGAAAGATGTCAGGAGTGTCCCGTTCTGTGGCAATACTGGAAATCTAACCTGCAAAGGCAGTGTGATTAATTCAGAGGTACAGGAGCAATACAGTGCTATTCTGTGTGCAAAAGCAGGCTCACATCAGTTCTGCATTTTGTGCCCGGGCAGCCTAAGAGAAGAGATTCCATGATTCAAAATGTCTGCAGTCCGTGTCCCTGGAGAATCAGTAGGAGTTGAAGAAAACTTCCAAATGTTTTATGCATTTATGAGGGAAACAAGAAAGCAGCCTTCTCCCAAGGTATCAACAGGGAACCTGAGGAATAGAAGGACTAACAAGTTCTATGCATGGTGCAATGTGTTTGGGTTTGTTTGGTTTTTATTTCTTGTTTGTTTGGTTTTTTTTTATTTTGATGCATCTGAGAAAGAAGCAAATTCCCTGAATTTTCCAGTATGACATGGCAAAGCAAACCCCATGAATTCCTGCAGCAGTTGCAACAGTGTCTTCATGCCCTCTGCCCTTTGTCCTTCTAAGGGGAAATGTTGGGTGGCATACAACATTGAAAAAGTTAATAATAGGCTAGCCAGTAAAAGCGAAGACTTGCAGCTTTGGATTGCAGCAGAGAAACAGGAGGGCAGCCTGTTCATACCAAATGTCTGAGAGTACCTTATTCACGGGAAGCACTGGCAGACTATAAAGTACTCTGTTAATTATTGTTGACATTGCATAGAGAGCTTCATGCTGTTCTTTCTCTGCCTGCTTTGACTTAATTTGTTTGAGAAAGTACTTTTTCTGTGCTGCAGATTATGTAAATTCATATACTCTACTGCACTGACAGATGTGTCTTTGTTTTAGAAGAAGCCATTATTTTTTTCAGTGCCGAATGTGAATGGAGCATTTCACACTGGTGGCTTCCAAAAATATTTATAAAGTGAAGCTGAGCAGCTCAAAATATTTTGCCCTCCTACACTGACATTCACAAGCCTTTATAGCAGCATTATCAAAAGCATTTGCAGTGGAACGTGCATGAGTTGGCCACAAAGACTGGGTTAGTCAACAAATGACTGAAGGCGCACATTTTAGTTAGCTCTGCCCCACACAGTTACAACTGTAACTAACAGGGCAATTATTCTATATTGTGGGTCAAAGACTATCTTATAATGATCCCTTGCTCTTGTAACTCCTGCATATCTGAGGAAACAGGATGAAGAAATAGAAAGTGAAAAAATTCTCCTTTCTTACTTTTTCAGCTGGTAAAATGTGGTCTGACTGTTTATTGACTACCACAGGTAGTGCTTATTCTGAGGGTTGATAGCTGCTTATGGGTCTGATATCTGGCTGTGGGTGGTGGCAATGTTTGCCTTCCACGTTTACATTCCTCTTCCACTGACCAGTGTGCCTAGGTATCCTTTGGCTCGCTCTCCCACTCTTTGATTCTTCCTGAACATGCTGCTAAGAAATGAAGTACACTGCAGCCACTTGGGCAGAGAGAAAGGCTCCCTACAAGCACATCAGTGCATCAGACTTACTCTTAGATTTAACTATAAATTAAAATGACCTCTCTGCCAATTGACTGTAGCGATTTCCACAGTCTTCACCACTTTATTGAAACCAGGGCTTCCCACACATTTCTTCCAACAAGGAGTTATCCAAGAGAACTACACCTGCAATCAGTGCCCTCCAGCTGCACATAGAAGAGCGTGTCTGACTAACTTCATTAGTATGGACACGATAATTGACACACAATGTTTCAATGATAAGACCAGATATACTCCGTGTCTGTTCTCAGCTTTGTGCATTTCCATTTTTGAAGTTTTAAAATATATAATGAACAGCAGTGAGTCCAAGGAATCCCACTTATAAACCCACTAACTAATGGTAGCTCCATTGACTTCGATCAGGCCATCCCAGGAGTTGGGGCAATGCACCAGAATTAAACACTCTGATTATCCTCAGCAGGCAAATGGATAGGACAGACATTTTAAGCAGGGGAAGTGTTCCTGCCTGAATTAGTATAGTAATGAGCTCAACAGCAGGGAAAGGCAGTATTTGTCATACACTATCCTGTCTTCCTAAACACAAGTTTGCATTGATGAAAAAACGGTGAGCAGTTTTACTCAGCAATGA
This sequence comes from Corvus cornix cornix, assembly GCF_000738735.6. Taxonomy (NCBI): domain Eukaryota; kingdom Metazoa; phylum Chordata; class Aves; order Passeriformes; family Corvidae; genus Corvus; species Corvus cornix. The sequence goes on from NC_046357.1 coordinate 33,456,214, forward strand.
AGAGGGACTCCAACTAATCCCCCTTCTTCATTATTTAGGAGATAAAATATCTCTCTAGTATATCCAATGATTGCACTCTGCATAGGATGCCACTTCCCTTCAGTGGGCATAGAAGTTTCTTTCCTCATAATCCTTGCATTGTTTGGACACAATCCCTTTTTGTACATTTGCATTTTTCCATTGATAGATGATTTTTTTTTAATTGCTGATGAGTGTGTAACCCTTTTGTTGTCTATATGCAGTGTTAATTCTGTGGTATTTAAGCATGTCTAAATGAAAAGTATCTCAGCTGAAGATCATTTTCAGTGTTTTTTTTTTTTTTCTGGTAAAGAGCCAGTTATTTTGGGTTTCTTGGTGCATTTTGGAGGCATGTGCAGTAAAGTTACTCCTAAAACCTTGAAACAGGAAAGAATAGCACACTTTAAAGCATGTGTTGCCATGTGTTTGCTACCCTCTTGCTACCCTCTTGCAGGTAAAAACGAAGTAATGCGTGACTAAGAATGCAATAAAGGAAAGAAGTCTGGAGAACAGTAACAGCAAACACGTGTGGTCTTTTGTATTCTTTTGTATCCTGTGAAGTATTAATTTCCTTTAGTGAATTTGTAGCTAAATTAAAAAAACCCCAAACAAAACCAAAACAACAAACAAGCTGAATTTTCCCTTTTGCCCAGCACAAAGTAAGAGAATACTAACAATTTTTATTAAAATATTACTGAAGAAGCTATGCCTCTAGTATTTGTGGACTTGTTCAGAACAGAAATGAGATACAGAGATTACCTCTAATGCAACCATGCCAAGGAAAGTGGGAATGAAAAAGATATGACAGATCACTTCAGACTATATGAAGAACTGGGTTATAGGATGAAGGTTGATAGGGATGTTCTTCTAGCATGAGGTAGCCCTCCAGATGAAGGATTATGTGTGTCTGTGCAGAAGGCATTTGTTTTCGATGGCCAAGCCATGACTGTGAAGTAGGCTTCCTTTCCTCTGGGACTTTATCTCAGATTACACCAGCTCCTACTGCAAGTGAAGAACACCTTTCTTTGACCTTGACATTACTGGAATAAATGTTTAGGGGCATGTAAAATCTCAAAACAAACACTCTTCTCCTTGGGGAACAGATAAGTGAACAAGCACGTGACAGATGATAGTGACGTTACTTAATGAGTGACCGATTCGCACGTATATTCTGCTCTCACTGGAGTGGTAAGTGGCCACAAAGGAAGAACAGGTCATGTAACCGGTGTGCCTGGTGCATTAGTGAGCAGGTCTGTAGGCGTATGCCCCGACATAGATGCAATGTTCGAAGATACTGGATTTCCCAAGGAACCCCTGAACTGGATGCAGAAGTCTTGCCAGAGCTTTCGAACTTTGTAAAAATTCAGTTTCAAAATTCACCTCCCACCCAAAAAGTACAAATGAATTTTTGCAAACCAGCTCATAAAATCTTCCTTGCAACATGGTGACTCAGTCTTGAGAAAAACTTTTTTGGAAAATTTTACTTGGGATTGCATGCTTAGGATTGGTATGTGTACAGTCCTTATGTGAACCACCTTTTATCGAGAACAGCCTTGCCACTGCCCCTCATCGGGTGGAGAAAACAGATGCCCAGCAGCAGCTACAGGTGTGTAATGCTCGCTGAGACATCCAACCTCATGGAGAGATAGGAGAAACAGGAACTGGTCAAACTGGTTCTGGAGGCCCCGTTAGGGGCTCCCTGATGCAGGGTCTTGTTCAGGCAGGCTGTGAAGCCCAGTGTGACAGGGTGGCCTCCATTGGAAAGAGCCTTGCACTTCCATTTTTTTAATCCTCTCTCACTCCCATTTTTGTCCTAATTTTTCTCCCCTTTCTATAGCGTTCTGTGTGAAAGAATACACTGGCAATGCTGAGTGCTGCATTGGAGGGAGGCCCCAGTTAAACTGGCTCCAGATGTGCTCGAACTGGCCTGGCTGTGTGCGCTGAAGAGCAAAGCCTGCCTCTTCGGTTGGGAGCAGGCACCCATGTGCCAGGCGATGCACGTGGCTGGCTGCCACAGTTACTAACCTAGTATTAACTGCATTAATTGTGGACATAAACAGTGTTTAGTGCCAAGCATGTCACAAGCTGATTATAAAAGCTGTGGTATAGGCAGAGTTTCAAACTGTGCTTCACTTCTAATTTCCAGTGCCCTTCCCACCCCTCCTCCCCCCCCCCTCCCCCTGCTTCCCTTCCCCCTCCGAAATTCCTTGAATGTGTCCGTGTATTTACCAAAATACAAATGTGTACCGAGCGGTAGAGCTATCGAGTTGTAAATGCTATGAGTACCTGCTAATGGCTGGGAGCAAATTGTCTGCAGACGCCTGGAGTCAGGGCGGGAGCGCCTGCAGCCCCCGGCCAGGGAGCGCCCCCCGCCAGCCCCTGCTCCCCTGGCCTGGCCCGTCCCATCCCGTCCCGCTCCGCCGCTGGCCGCAGCTGACCTACTTTTTCTGCATTTCTCCCCACACCGCCCCGACCCCTCCCACGCATGGGGCTCGAAGGCTTTTAACCCTTCGAAGCGCAGCACAGCAGCCGCGGCTCCCCGATCCCGGCCGGCCCCGGGGCTTGGAGCCGGGGACGCGGCGGCCGCGGAGCGGGGCTCGTCGGGCTGGGCCGCCAACCAAGCTGTGCCCGCAGCACCACCCACTGGGCAGTGTGCGGACACGGACACTGGGCTGAGACACCGCTGCTGGCAGCTCGGCTATTGCACTAAGCTTCCCCGGGGCTGACGTCGACTCGGCCATCCGCCATTCTCCCCTATTTCTCCCATTAACGAACCTTTAACAAAACAAACAATAACCGTAATGAAATACGAAGTGCCTAGAATTCACAGAAATGGTGCTCTTGGCATTTCTGTACAGTGCAGCCCCACCTTCCTGCAAGGGACAGGTCATCAAAGCGTTTTGGAGAGGCTGTGCCCTTTGTGGCTCATGCTCTGATACTTGGTCTGGGAAGGGCTGTATAATTATGGTGACAAAATTCGTCTGACACAGCATACACTGTATACTGGCTTGATGTGAAGAGCACATGTAAGTGCCTTGTATTTGATGTGCTTAATGTGGTCAAATAGTGCTATGATATTCAGCTGATTAATCGTAACCCACTTTTGGATTGCGCTTTGCCTTTCTGTGTTTTTGGTAGGACAGTGGATTATTTTTTGCTCTTTTTAGAAGAATATTAGAGGAAAAGCCCTTTAGTTGCACAAAAGTCTGGAAAGGGGGAAGATGATACTCTCACATTTTTAAATACAAGACTCTTTCTAGAAAGGCCAGAAGTAAAATGTTCTGAAATTTAAAAATTGTCTTGGGCGCACACCTTTTAACGTGCAAAAATCTTTGCTTGCATTGAAAACTGCCTGCTGGGTTTTAATGAAGATTATTAGACAACTGTGGAACTTGTCAGCAAAGCATTTCCTCAAGTATGTAAACACTGCTGAATATATAAACAAATTGCATTCAAGTACATGAAGATAATGGAATGGTCAATTTGTTCGAAAAAGTTGAAGTTTCCCTGGTGCAGCTGGTGAAACTTGGAACAAAAGTAATACTTGCCTGGAAAGGAGTTTCCCAGCAGCATGAATTTCATAGGTTCAGGACCAATGGGCGTCCATGGAGTAATCAAGTTCTGTGGTCACTGTGACCGGGGAGTAACAGCTGCGGGTCACTCTTTTGGCTGCTGTTGAAGGATGGTGTGGATGGGCAATGGGCCTTGTTTCTGTTCTAGGGGAAGGCCACTTGCACCTTTGGTGAGAGCATCATCTGTGTTTTGAGAATGTGCTTAGCTGTGCTCCATTGATTTAACACATTTCTGCTGAGTCGCCACTGACCTACTTGTAATCTGTTTCGCAGAAGTTTTATTTTGAGAGTGGTAAGTGGTGAGGTGCAGGGACATCTGGGCATGATCTTCCTCCTCCCATAAAGGAGGCACCTTCAGTCAAGCTTTGGGCTATCTAACGGTGTTGGATTTTCCTTAGCTAATGTCATACTGTCCTGCTGTTAAGGGTATTAAATAAATCAAACCCCTCTAGACTGTCAGATCTTTCAGCAGCCTTGATAAGAATAACTACCAGGTGTCAGTGATAAGGCTGTGATCCTTGGCAGCGCTTTAGGGTACTGTCCATGGGATACTGGGGTAGTTCCTGGAAAAGCAGGATTTTATAGAGGAATTATAGGTATTTGTTCATCTAAATGTGTCTGAGTGCTGCTGCTTCCCCTATGTCTTTCTCAAAATGCAGTATGAATATTGGGTTGCAGATGGCTGTCACTCAGAAGTATAAATAAGAATGACTACAGGATACAGCCGGTGAAACTCTCTACCTCCTTTGCAGTTGTCTCTGGGTAACTATCCAATCAGTCGGAGTTCAGTCGGGCCTTGTTTCTTTTGTTTGTTTTCAAAGAGCTGTGTGCAAGTTGCAATGAATAGTGATGTTAAGGGACAAATAATTTGCATTTTACACAGGGAATAAATTTTAGGTACCCATCAAAGCTGAAACATGAAGATTCTGCAAAATAATTGGTAGGCAAAAGCATCTCAGCTAAAATTTAGTCATCAGTTTACTATTACAAAGTGATCTTTAGTTGTTTGGTTTTTTTTTTTCAAAAAAATGAATTATTTCTTTACGTCATTAATGATTAAGTAAAAACGTGAGTAATGACTGCTAAAGTTTGTCTTAGTTACAGAGTTCATAGGAAAAACTTACTAAGGGGAATTTTTTGCATGTTTTTAGGTTAACCAAGAGAATCTGTGGTATGGGAAGTAAAAATTATGTTGAATGAGTGCCACCAAGTGTCTTTCTGCAGTATATGAAAGCCCAGGTCTTAAGTGGGAGCAAAACCAACACTGCACCACAGAGTTCTGTAATTTTAAGTGGGACATCTCAGTGGCAGCGAATTCTGTTAGAGTGAGAGGAGTTATAATTATTATTCCACTGAAGTGCAAGAGCAGCCTCTGGAAATCTGATAAAGGTGAAATGTCTGTGGTAGGGGCAGAAAAAAAGACATAATGCTGGATATCCATCCAGTTTGTCTCTCTGTTCCATTTTGCTTATCTTCTGAGTGAGTGCTCAACGCTGACACTGCTCTATCTGTGTCTGTGCTGTGCTGTGTCAGATGATGGTATGATACCCCTTATCTCTCTGTAGCAGGGCTGGTGTGTGTCACGGGACCTCCTAACAGGTAACAGATCTGGCTGTTAACAACTCCATTTTCGCCCTCCTTCTATTGATCCCAATGCTGACCATATCAATAGCTGCCCTGGGGGCAAGGCCGAGACTTGTGTGTATGAACATCAGAGATTCAACAGAAAAAAAAGCTAGGTGTTGTCAAATGTCCTCCAAGATGGTTTCTTCCTGGCTTCCCTGCAGATTAGATGTTCCTGACGGATCTTTAGATTTGCAGTTTATACACGAGTGTGACTAAAGAAGGAGGATTTGTATCAGTCTTACAACTTTCTGAATTTCAGTTGATTCAAGAAATAGATAGCCAAGTGTGTTGAAATTCCAGCTGCATTTCTCTACGCTTGATGTTGAGGCAAAAGAGGGATGCCAAAAACCCATCTCACATTGCACACAATAATAACTGCTGCTTGTCCTGCTGGAGTTCGTTGCCTGAATTTCCACACTGCAGCCAGTGAGTGAATTTCCAAAGCAGCTACACAAAGAGTTGCGGTGGGTAGCAAACAGATTATGTCTCCTCAGGAATGTGAAGTGCCTTTTGTTCTGTTTAAACAGCAGAAGGGGAGTAGACTAGGACAAGGGTCTAGCCAAAGAGACTGTTTATTGCAGGGTTTTGGTAATGTACATATGTGGACAGAAATAGTTTCATTCATGAAATGTGCTGAAGCCTGCATAGAGAAATTGAGCATTTTTTTTCTGAAATATATTTATATATAGATGAACTGATAAGTCTGTGGTAAATGGCACCCATAACACTTGGAGGAGTGCCAGGGAGCAAAGAGAGCACCATACATTTTGGGGACTCTGGGCAGTGAGTGAGCAGGCGCAGTCTCTGTTTAATCAGCAGCTCATTGTATGTCTCAGGGCCTTTCCACAGAAGTTAATGGGTGAACAGACTTCTGCTGGCACAAATTTTCCATTGTAGCACTCTTTGTTCTGCTCTGTTTTATTATTTCACTATAAATTAACTTAAAAGAGTCAGGCTTACCATTGTCTGAGCATGCTGTGAAAAAACTCACCTTTGAAACTGTGTGATGAAGGGCGGAACTGCAAAGTACAGAGACAGGCATCAATGTATTGACCTTGAGCTACTTGGAAGGACTTTCATTATTTGTATGGGTGATGTATATTTCTTGGTACCTATTGTGTCCAAAGGAGGCAACTCTCAGGTGATTTGGTCTCACTACTTGTAAAATTCATGCTACTGATTTGGTATTTACCAGTGTGCAGGGTGGTCTGCTGGATAAGTAGACTACCCTCTGTGTGTGGGTAGGCAAAGCAAACTGCTAGACGTATATGAACACTGTAAGAAGTACCTGTGTAGGCTCAGATAAATGTCTAAGCTTTTGTTTAGTCAAAATTAACTTTCTATACAGAACATTAAGTAATTAGCTGTCCTTTTCCTCTTGTGCCCTTGCCAAGCACAATAGACAAAGTTATCAGTATTCTTGCCAGTAATTCACCTATTATCTCAGTTTAAAAGTATTTCATTGTTTCAAGGACAGTTTTTAATATACTGAAAAATGTTTCTGTCAGACTGTGATATCTGGGCATGATCTCACCATTCATTCAAGACGAAAAATAAAAGCTTCTTCTCTGAAATGGCCAGCCTTACTACAGCTTTAAAAGCATTCTTTGGGGAGCTGAATAAAAGCAAATGGCAAACTAAAAAGTGTTGCTAAGGAACAAATCCAGATGCTTCCAGATTTTATGGGAAAAAAAAAAAAAGACACAAGGACACACCCACTAAATTGGACTAATGGTTTCCAAAAGGAAACTGTTGGAGAGATATTCTATTATCCAACAATGCTAGTTTACTAAATAAGGAGATAATAATAAAATAAGAGCTTTGAGAGCCAGTATAATTAACAAACATAAATGAGGAGGCTCTCCAGAGGAAAAGATTTGCACAGGACCTGAATTTATAGTAAACATTCTACTTCAATAACGTCTGTGGAAAACCACTTAAACAAGTTGCACAGTTGATTGGACATGTTGCACTGGCAAGAATCAGGTGGAAAACCCACAGTAATGGTCTACTTTGACGCAAGGAGAGATCACGTTGTCATGACGACTAATGTGTGATATGTGCAGACATGCCCTGCTAGACAGTCCAACACTCCCAGCCACTTACCTGTAGCAAAAGATGTTCTCAGCTTCCACTTTTCAGCTATTCAACAGTTGTAAGAGAATGACCTCACAGCTGTAGCTGTTCCCAGATAAGCTCCTCCTTAATGCACACAGCTTCAGGTGTTTGGTTTTCTGTGTTACCTGTCAGAATTTCTTCATGTGTCTACTGAGCTTAGCTGGCTGACAAGGTTTGGTTTTCCTTTGATTTTTAGTCTTCTAACAGTGTAGGTTTTCTCATTGCATGTATGAAGGACCATGTTAATGTATCTTAATATCTGGCTGAAAAAGGTCAGAAAGTATACAAAACAGTTCATGAATAGCTGATGTTCAAATCAGTTCTATTTTTTTTTTTTTTTTTTTTAGATGTGAAATCTTGTACTCATCACAACTTGTTACAAGAAATGTTAACTGTGAACAAGTAAATTACCAAAGTGCAGATCACTGGGCACAATATGCCAGAGTAGAAATCTATGGAATACCTCTCAAAATGAAATGACCAGTATACTTTTGGTCTTGGAAAAAACTATGGTTACCTTAGGTTTTATTTAACTAAATAACATAGGAATATCTATTGATTTTGTGACTCTATTCTCTCAGGTTTTTCTTAATGAAATTATACCTTTATATGTCTTTGTCAAATCTCTTTTTTTTTCCCAAGACAAATAGTTCATATTTTTTATTACACAGAATTATGTTAAAACATAAAAATTATTTTAAATAATTACATGACACCTAATTTTCCTCCTTCAACAATGAAAATATTTCCATTTCTAGCTAACAGCAACAATAAAAATTTTCATTTTGTTGAGGACACCTTTACTAAAACCATGCTAATTGATGCTTAATCCAACTTCTTTTGAAGTATTTCTGCTAAAGGCATTTGAAATGGACTCTGAAATACTGGTTCATATGGAGGAAGATTGTTATTTCGACTTTTTTTTCTTAGGGTTTATTGGACACCCCTTTGGCTGTAGACTGAAAAAAGTTGGCATTCTTCAAAGAGCAATTTCCTTTTATTAAAATCTGCAGTCAGAGAAACACAGCTTCCATTGTGCTTTCTCCTATCTGAGTCATGTTCTCAGGGTGATTGATCAACACTTCGTCAAGCCTGGACATGGTAAACTACAAAAGCAACATGATGAATGGAATTTAAAATGCGTTTCAAAATAGAGCTCCTTCTTTATGATCAAAATGAAGGAAAATATTCCACCAGCACCTCAGATCCAAAATAAAACCACCAAGTTAAACATGACAAAGTTAATTTAAGATGATATTCTGACTGCCATATAGATATTGAAGAGAAAACTCAAACAGAACAAGACAGATCAACAAGTGGACTAAGCAATGTTACATTTGGATCTCATAATTACTCAAGCATCTTGGAAAAGCGAAATAAAAGTGATGGTATTTGACCGCATTCCTGGACTAAACTGTCTCTCCTGTCTCTCCTCCTATCATGTACCTCTAGTCCCGATCTTTGTGGATAATGTCCAGAAGGAAGATGGGAGTTCTGCCTCCTTGAATGTGAGGTTTTTGATTACTGTGATTTCCTCATATATTCAGTCTTCTAGTTTAATTATATTTTTCTTAATTTTTTAAGAAATGGCACCTGGAGGTATCCCAATATTTTTCTTCCTTTAGATGCCTTTCTTTTTTTCCCAGCTACTAACTTCATGTCTCATATTGCATCACAAGTTGACACCTGCATTTACCTTCATTCCTATGTGTATTCTTGCAGTTTTGGATGACAAGATTTCTGGAATAATTCCTTTCCCGAACAGCTGGGGAGCATGATCTTGACTAAGTGCTTAAACATAATAGCACTGTAAATAATGACTAATGAACAGCTTTTTAAAATCTATAACAGCAAAACTGGATTTTAGTGCGACAGTTACTTGAAATAGGGATGACAACACTTTACAAAGTTATTGTCAGGCAGCTGCCAGCAAGTAGCGGCCCGATAGTAACACCTTGTGATCAATGTCCCCAGGAGTGGCAGTTTCAAAGGTACCCATAGCAGAATCTCAATGGCTTTTTAAAAAATTCTTCTGGTTGATGAATGTTGGTATCCTAGCACTGAGACACGTGCTTCTAGTCATCCAACGTGTATGACTTGGATGTGCTCATTGTTAGATTATGTGATTATTTATGTGATTGTGTGTGGCTCCTCAGCCTGACTGGGCAGCCCAGTCTGCCGCTGGAATGGTGGAGAACCTCAAGAACCCTGTGAGAGACCCTCCTCCATCTCCCTAGGGCTGCTCCAGGGAGCATCTGGGCCTGCTGGAGGGACCCATATTGTGTATTATACGGGTATGTTTCTCACTAAGAGACCCCATCCTGACTAGGCAGCAAGGGCAGAAGACGAGGTTGTGTTTGTGTTTGTGTGAGGGCTGAGCATGCCTGTGTGTGTGGCTGGCCCTGCCCTCACACTGGCTGTACTGGGGCGCATGGGGTGGTGTCACCCTGACCTCTGTCAGGCCACCAGCTCTGTCAACCCCAAAGTTTTGTAAATGCTGTGCATGTCAATAGCTTGCTGTTGACAGGGAAACTGACACAATACAGCAATTCTAAGGTATTTCAGATGGCTTCACAATAACATATCTGACATATGTTAACATAACATATCTAACATAACTTAAAAAGCTAATAATGCCTATTTATACATTTTATAAATTTTTGCATGCATACAGTTACTGAAGTATGCTCTTGTAGTTTGATTAATAATATTTTTTTTAATAAATGGGGTTTTGAATGAATGGTGATTGTTTTTTTCAGTGTCTTCTCACAGGAGACTTTTCAGAGTTTGCATAGGCTAACTTAATTTTCCTGTATCCCAAGAAGATACATGCAAGAATATCCTTTGATAAAGTCGAAATGCACATTATTTTGTTTGGTGGATACTGTTGCCCCCTGGAGGCCATTTCTCAGTTATCACAATATTAGATTGAAACTTAAATTAAAACTTAGAAATGTTTGCTATTATAAACAAAATATTCCCTTTAGCAATTAAAAATACTGTGACTTTAATTAAAAGGGTTTATGAGCTTATCAGAGAAATAACTGATTTCTTACTATGCTGATTATTTTTCTACATTTGCTGTTTAGATTTGCAAATTGCTAGAGAGTAAAATTTAATTGGTTTTTAAGGGAGATGAATATTTAATTTGAATACAGTACTTGGGAAAAATAAGGATTTTGTGAATATGTGTCTGTGTTTTTTAAACAGTGTAGATAATCAGCTTAGGGAGTGTGAATGTCTCCGCATGCACTGTAGACAGGTTTGTATGCAATGCTCATAGAAGTTGCTCATTTTGCTCACATTGTTCATAGAAGTGCAAGAGAAAGGGCAGTGCAAGGTTGTGAGTAAAGGTAGCACTGGGCCTCACTCAGGCTTTGAAGGTGCTGTATTGCACGTGGCTGGAAACAGAGCTGAAGTCAAAGGCAGCTCAGAGCTCAGAACTTTGTGAGGCCAGTGACAGCAAGGCTTCAGCTAATGGCCAAGTAGGCAGCAGCTCAAACTTCACATCCATCTCCTTCTCCACTGCATGACCTCCTGGAAAGGGAGCACTGCTGGGCTTTGTTCCGGAGGCACACAGAGTGGTCTTCTGAAGTGGAAACAACATCTCTGCATTTGTGTGGAAAGTGCGTCCTCTTTTCCCTTTGTTTCTGGGTCTTCTGGAGTCTTTGGGCTTTTTACAACAGTTTTGTGCATGGCTATCTGCAACTGACATTCAGCCTAGACAGCAATGAATGTTGGTCATTGTCCGCTGGAGTAAAATCTGAACTGCGGACCCAACTGCATTGTTAATAATTAATTGGTTTGCTCACACAGAAAGATTTTATTTTATGTGACTACAAACCTATTTCTAAATATTTAGTTTTTACTGGCATATCTAAACATTGTCATTAATGGTATGGATTAAGTGTTAAGTTATACATGTTAAATTGTTTAGCTTTTGTAATTATTGCCTTGCCTATGCTTGTAATAGAGCTTTTTCTTCATAGGGGCTGTACAACTCATCTGGTGCTCTGATTTCTGCTGGCTCCCCAGCCCTGTGGAGCTCTGGAGTTAGTTTTGCTGTTCTGCACCAGGCTTCCTGGCCTGGTGAGCACCAGCATTCCAGGACATAGCCATGCTGGCAAAGCAATAACCCCAAAGAGTATCAGGTCTGTGAAGGGAACAGAATAAGGGCAGTGCTGGGTACTGCTTCTCCTGTGTATTGTCTAAGCCCAGTGAAGCTGATGTATCTGGTGGTTAATGAGCCATACACCAGGACAGACTCCCTGTTCTAGACCCCTTCTTGGTATTTGGCCATTGCTTTCCATCCTCACATCAATACCATGCTGCAGGAAGTCTGGCAGCTTTCTGAACAGGCATATGGATAACATTTGCTTCTCCTTGCGAACCCTTTGTCTGAAGGCTGTAAAGTGTCTCTTCTTCTCCTGCTCTTTCTTTTCTTCCTCTCCTCACCATGGATTCAGTACTTCAATTTATGTGAAATGTAATCTGGTCTGTTGCACTGAGCTTCATTAGCACTTCATCTAAGCTGAGTTATGGCCTTTAAAATCTGCTAAAAATCAAAGAAAGGGTGCCTGTTAAGGGGTGCAACAACTGGGCTTGAACTGGTTATTTTCTGCCAGTAATGCCAGTTCCACATAGAGTAGGTTCAAATATTATAATACAGCAGGGTAATATCTGTTCAAATCATTACTCTTCTTTCTGGGCACACTTGTGAATAAAGGCTTCACATAATATGAGATGCCAGGAATTTGTAGTCGCAGCTCTCTTGATATGCTTCCTAACTAATTAAAATAATTAAATTTTCAGCTGGTAGAAATGTTCAGTCCATGACATAGCTCAGCAGTGCTGAGTATATTTAAGTTTTGAGGATGATCTGATGATTTGAGTCTTATCACATACATATGCTTCCACCTCGTTTTTACGGATATCTTGCATATATTAAATTTAAGCACTTATATGTAAACTAACACTAACAGTGTATTTCTGTTCCTTCCAAAATTCTAACTTTAGAAATTAAGACATGAAAGCATTGGGGATGCTCATTACAGTGAATGGAAAAGTCTTTACTCTCCTGCCTCTCTAAAGAATCCCTCAGTTTCTTCCTGAAGGCTCTCAGCCTGCTTCTACATACCTAATCCTCCAGCCAGAATTCTTCTTGTGTTGCTTTCAGTAGATATAAATATACATAAACACAAGCATAATTATTTTAATTCTCCCCGGTTCCTGAATGACACTGGATGTCAAATAAATGAGGTTACCCCACATTTGCCTCCTGCTCTCCTACTACAGAGGTAGTGGCCCAGCCTGGGCAGAAGGGGATCCTGGCTGAGGCCACAAGGGATCTGAGCAGTCACTTTCCAGACTGAGGCAGAGAAGAACATCAGAGGAGGAGGAGGATGTAACATGGAAGGAAGGAGAGGACTGCAGAGATTTGCACCCTGTAAACAAGCCATTTCAGAAGCAGGCAAAGTTCTCTTTAGAGAACATCTGGAACAGATCTGCCAAAATTGTCAGAATAGGTCTGATTGATGGATCTTGGATTGGGGTGCAAAGGGGCTTTTAAGTTGTGTGTGATTAAGTTTCACCAGGTTGAAAATGGATGAAATATCCATTTGCTATCCTTTTGAAAGGGAAAAATATAAATCTATGCATTATTCACAGGCAGGAGGCTTAAAATGATGAGCAAAGGTTTTGGTTTCACCTGGCATACAGTTAATTTTCTTCTTAGAAAATTCTATGAAAATTCAAACCTTCTATGGTTTGAATTCATTGTGATAATAATGTTGATAACACACCTATGTTTTGGTTGTTGCTAAGTAGTGCTTACCCTAAATCAAGGACAGCTGGCCTGAACTGGTAGAATGTCATGCCCAGTGTATAAAATAGGGAGAGTTGGCTGGGAGCTGCTGTTATGTGCTGTGAGATGGGCTGGGCATCAGTCAGCAGGTGGTGAGCAACTGAGTTGTACATCATTTGTCTTTCTTGGGTTTTATTTCTCTCTCTGTTTTTGTTGACTCCCTATTAACTACAGTTAGTATTACATTTATGTTATTAATATATTTTATTTCAAGTATTAAAATGTTCTTATGTAAACCCACCTCCACATCCCCACCGGTGTTTGGGGTGCAGTAAGTGAGTGGCAGTGTGGTATTTAGCCTACTGGGGCTAAACCATGGCAGGGAAAAATAATTTTTGCTTTCAGAATGTCATTTTTAACCTTGGTACATATGAGACTTTGGTCGTGACATCTCTTGAGAAATAAAGACTGCATATGAAATGAGGCCTCTTGGGAAAATGAAAGGGCTCAGGTCTAGGACTGAAGCTGAAGGAGGGTGGTCAGTGTCAAGGCAGATCAAAAACTCTATCTGCAAGATGATCCTGCTCAGCTTTCTTTCCAGTGAATGTGAACAGAGAGCCTTTACCGTAATATTTAACACACAGGGAGTGCTTTCCCAGGAAAGTCTTTGAGAAACCTGAACAGCCATTATGGGGAAGCTGAGGCATAGAGGAAAAATGAGGTGCCTCCCCACAAGGCAAACATGATCTCAGAGATAAATAATCATGATATGCCAACTTCTGCTCTGTGTTCATTCTGTTGGTTAAAAAGCTGGAGAGGGGGAAGGTAGATCTTAAGGCCATACTGCTTTGGAGAAGAGAGGAAGTTAAAATATCCAGCACGTTTGAAATACGCCTCTTTTTCCTGTTAAAACCTCCAGTTTTAGGAACAGGGCTTTAACGGTCACCACAAGGAAGGTTTAAGCTAACCATGGTAGCACGGACAGCTAATCCCATCTTCTGTTTCTGCTCTGACCACAAAATGCAAACCCTAAGAGGTTTATAGGCAGTGATGAGGTGAGAGCTGCCCTGCCTGCATGCTGGGTGGTATTTAGAGCTACAGAAATGTGAATAAAGTGTGCTCCAGAGTGGCATTAATTGCCATCAGTTATGAATACCACAACAGGAAGGAGAACTAAAACCAGAATGCAGCTTCATGTGTTGGTGATGGAGGGCAAGTACAGCCACAAGCTGAAGATTTGTGACAGAAGGGGGTATTTGTAATTAACAGCGAGGAGGAATTCTAAACTGGAGCAACTTTATGGTCACCACAATGCAGCCCTGGGGCGATCAGTGCTGCCAGCATGGCTGGAGCTTGGCTTTGTCTGCCATGGCAAACAGGTGGATGAATAGAAGATGACACTGCTGCATGCATGTGCATGAAGCAGCTGGCCAGTTGTCAGGACTTCCAGCACTTTTCTTCCTACTGGAAGAGAAGTGGAAAAAACCCCAAAATCAAACAGACTTACTGACACAAAGAGGTGTCGGGCATTGTGATGCACCGATAGCTTCATCCTTAAAACACTGAAAATCAGTAGCTCAGGGTTCTTCTTTCTGGGCCTTACTCAGCCCAGTAAACCCCAAGCCTGTGCACAGCTGTTCTGGTCTAAGTCAGTGTGACCGACTCGGGGAAAAAAACAAACAAGACCTTTGGAAGGTCCCTTCACATAAATTGCTTCCAATGAATTACTTACAGTTTACATTAGCAGCCACACTCTATGTGATATCATTAAATTTTACAAGGCTGTGAATGAACAGCTGCATCTTACACAATATTTTTTTATCTTTGCATGTAAGACACTGTTTTTTTCAAGGCTGTTCCCTAGGCAAGTAACATTACTTTTTCATTCTGCCACAGGGAAAGCTGCCATTACTCCCTTGAAAAATTGTGCTTTAGTGTGAAGTATTAACAGTATTTCTTAAAAGCTAGTTTACTTTGGCCTTACAGGTAAGTTGTGTGGGGGTGAAACGCTCTCACAATAATTCAGCAAATGAGTTTATTTCAGAGTTATGGTTGCAGTTTACAGTGCTAATGACTCACGGCATAGAAATCTTCTGGTGAATACCCTGATTGGAGAAAACTCCCTTGCTTTCATTGTGGTGTTAACATGGGAACTTAGACAGCTGTTAGATTAAAGACTCCAGGAGCTGCCCCTGCTTAGAGATTGGAGGTGCTCTAAGCTTGGGCAAAAAAGCCTGGTGGGGCTATGGTGTTGAAGTCGGTTTTGCTTACATGCAAGCTGACACAACTCAAGGAGAGTCCAAGGAGATCCAGTACCTGGGATCTGACTGGTTATAGGGCTTTCTATATATAGGGGCTAAGGTAGACAGGGTCTTCTGCAATGGACTTGAAAGGAGTCTATTCCATAGACCCACCTGGCTGAATGTGAAGATCAGTGAGGACAAACGTAAAATCAGTTCCTTCCTGTAATGCTAAGTGTGGAAATATTAACTGGAATCCATACATCTGTGTGCCAGTGACTGGATAAAGCTGGCATAGGAGACGTACCTGGAACAACTGTGTAGCAGCCACACGTGGGCATCTGCAGACTCTTAACCTCTCCCAGATTTCAAACTAAGAGACAGAGCCTGGAGGTTCCTTCACATCTTGAAACATCTTTACAGCAGAAGTGATATGCCTGTACTTCCTGTCCCATTCCAGGCCCTCCTTCTTGAAGAGACCTGACATAAGGATTTCCAAACCAGAGGACAAATCAAAAATGTGTCACTTGGAAGAGGGGATGATGGACAGGGAGAGATGGACAGGTGCCCTAGGCCACTGCTAGCTGGCTTTTCCCAAACTGTCTTGCACATTCGTAATTTGTCTCTGACTTAAGGAACAGCATCCAAGTGTGATTTATTAATTGACTAATGACAAGAGATTAGGTGGCTGCTCTTCTGATTTCTCTTCCTTATAAGCAAGGATTGCTGCTGCTCAGCAGAAGCAAATAATATTCCTTGGAACAAAATGTAGCTTTCCTCTAGCTCTCCACAACACTTAGCTCATGGCAGTTAATGCCATTAGTCAGAGATCTCCAATTTAGGTGTCATAAAATATTAATTATCAGGTGCTCAGTATCTCTCCCCAGGTGTACATGCTCAAGATGCTGCTGAAGTCCCGTTGGGCAGGAATTATGGGGACAGAAGGAGAAAGATGTTTTGTTTGTGCTGTGGAGGAGGCTAATTACAAAACTTCTCACATTACTGGTGAACTTAATTAATTTGATTACTGTAGAAGAGAGTCTTGATTACAACTGGAAAAGAAAAGCCCAATAGCAAATTATGGGTAATTTGATACAAGACCTCTCAAGTTTATGGTTACATGGCAACTGCATGTTTTGCTGCATTTTGAGGAAGAGTAGTGACTAAGACCTCAGCAGAGGGAGTGGCACAGAATATCCATGGGTCAGAAATTTCCTTGTTCTGGTTTCCTGGGAGAAAGTCCTGATGATTTCAGTGAGTAAAAGAGAGTGTTGCCATGGAAGGAGACTCACTGGTTGTTCCGTTTCTACTAAGAAAATTATGTCTGGAAATCACCCTTTCAATGATACTATTCATCAAACCGTAGCTACTTGCCCTATGTTTAAACTCTATTACACAGTATTAATAAGCTTCTTTCTTTATTCTGTCTGTGGGTTTATAAATAACTAGATTTTATCAGAGATGTTATGCACATAAACTTAAACAAGGTCTAAGTTTCTATGATTTTCAGCCACCCTTCTACACCTGTCCTTTGCGAAGATGTATTTCAAAAGCCATCTTCCTGCTAGTGGCTGAGCTGGTGATATGTGGGATTTCATTAGTAAGGCAGACAGATACAAGCTGATGTCTTGGTTGAATCAGCTATTGGATCTGGGGGTTACAGAAAATCCTTAGGGATGTGTGAACAGGCACACTGGTGAAATCACCAAAGAAAAGAGCAATATAAAGAATGAATATCTTTAATATTTCTCAGAGCTGTGGT
Source organism: Corvus cornix cornix (assembly GCF_000738735.6). Taxonomy (NCBI): domain Eukaryota; kingdom Metazoa; phylum Chordata; class Aves; order Passeriformes; family Corvidae; genus Corvus; species Corvus cornix. The sequence continues at coordinate 33,473,353 of NC_046357.1, forward strand.
TGTTTTCCCAAAGGTTAGTCTGGCTTTGGAACTACTGTCTGAATGTAAAGAGAAGCCCTCTTGAGCTAAACACATGCCTTTTATTTGCAGTTTCTCCTTCCTCATACAACATTTACTAAGCCTTGCATGTTACTGTGATAAATACACTGTTAGATCTGGCTTGCTATTGCCTGTCACTATGAGGTCCTGGGAGGCTGGCAGAGCTTCCCAAGGGTTCACCAATACTGGGAAGTCCCACTGAGGTTTCTGGGGCATTCCTTCCCTTAGTTGCCAATCCCAGTCAGGGTTCTGGCAGTACTGGGTGGGGGAGCAGGGCCTCCTGGGCATGTGCTGCCCCATGCCACTGTGACATGCAGCAGGGCATGAGCACAGGGCCTGGGATGCTCCATGGAACTGGGAGGTTGTATGTGAGCATCTGGCTGCCTTGAGTAGTCAAACAGGGGTTCTGTAGTGAAATGAAGGAGAAATTAAATCTCTTCTAGGACCTCTGTTAATACAACAGGGAAATTTTTGTATAAAGTATTTCCTTTCAGCTGTGTTGGCAATTATTGGCTTTTTGCCAAACTGATCTTGCATCTGGAGGTTTTGCCATTTAAAGTGTGTCAGGCAGGGAATGAAAAAGAAATCAAAGCTGCGCTGACAGTACCTTTCAACACTGATGAGGAATCACAACAGAGATGGGAGGTGAGTAAGCGACTCAAGGCCACATTCTGCTCCAGCTATGCAGAGACAATATGCTGAAGAACAATAAAGTGGAGCAGTTTGCTTAGGAGAGTCTCTCAGGGCTATGGGATTTTGGATATGTGCCCCTATTCTTTTGGAAAGTAATAGCACTAAGTCATGGAGAAGAGAAAGGAAGACACATACTCTTCTGAAAAAACAGCCTATTTAGTATCTGGTTTTCTTTCTCTCAGTCCAGGGAAAATATTGTGCAATATAGGTGATGGATGTGTTGCATTTACAATATCAGAAGATGAAAAGTCAGTTCTTACAAAACTTAGACTCAAGTTGGGTTGTGTAAGAGAAAAACTTGACATTGCACATGATCTGATCATGAGTGGTAAGTTGTACATGTAATTCCATGTTTCTATAGATCAGGGGTTTGTAGCAGTTTGTATCCTGCCCCATTGAACTTTCATGCTATTAGTAGAGTTAGGTGGTGTGAGACAATTTCTGTCAGGAAGATTTGGCAAGCAGAGTCTCCAACTGCTCTGGGCCTTGCAGCATCACCCTGAGTGTTTGTGACATGCAGAATCTTGATCTACAAAATTCGAAGTGTTCAGGTTTGCACATGGACTGGCAGTCTTTATGCCATAGTTTAAATCTTGTGAGTAGGATCTCAATAAAAGACAAATGTCAAGTCTTTGTATAAGGAGTATTAGTCTTTGTTGGATATGTAATGTAAGTACTAAAGTCTGAAGATGTTCTGCCCACTTCAAACTATCAAACCCATTCCTGTGTCTAAACTTACATCACACTGAATATTTACTTGCTATAACTGTTCCATATAAATTGTAGTAATGCCACTTTAAATATATTCCTTTCAATGGCTGTAAGGCATAGGGTTTTTTTTATTCAATTGCTAAAGATCTGGCTATTCTGTACCTACTAGCAAGTACTGAAATATTTATAATCAGGCCAAGCTGAACAGCCATAAGATGTTCAGGAACACATCCAAAAAGAGCTGAGACCAGCCTGCGTATTTAGTGGGGAGTATCTCTGCAAACAGAGAAGGAAATCAAACATGCAGATGTTTGGGAACAAGTTTCTTAGTTTATGGAACTCACTGGTGCCCACTGGAAGCTGGTGAAGATATGACAGCTCTTTCCCTGTAGCAGATCTGCCTTTTGGCTTCTGCAAATGTGTCTTTGTATGGATCATGTGGCACAAGCTGAATGTGGCCATCCACAGTGATTAATGTCCTCCCATGGGAATAGGACACTGCTGTGAAAACCATAACTTTTGCAAAGTTACTGTGTGCTGCATAGGAACTGGTTTCTTTTTGGCAATGCAATACAATGATGCTACAGCCTGCACTCAGGCTCTATTTCTTACCAGTTTCTTCTTAAAAGCTCTCAAATTACATCAGTGGTAAAACTCCTGTTGCCTGAGAGGAACTATCTGGCCAAACCAGAATACATCTAAAAACTTCAGCACATATCATTACAGTTAAGAATATGATACCACCTTTCAAGGTGTTGGCATTGAAGACCCCAGCACAACTCTAGGTCTTACTGATTCCAACCTTTAACAGTAACACTATTAAATAGGTTCAGGAAAGGTTTTGGTACTCATCTTCACATCTTTATATAGATTTACTGTTACTAATTGGTTTTCTGAAGCAGATAATTTTGCCAGCATGTGGAAATAAATTTGGCCCTAAAAGAAAAGGAAAAAATCCATAGTTGTAAACTAATTACTTATTGAATTAAGTAATTACTTACAATGAACTTGTAAAGGAAAACTGTTTGCTATCCCTTATTCAAAACACAGTGTAATTTCTCTAAATTGATTCCTACTCATTTTCTTGTCCCTGTTGGTTATCACATGAAGGAACAGAATCGAAGTAAGGGATGAAAGACTTAGGCAGGGCATTAAAGCAGGGATAGTGAAGTGCTGGGACAGACAGCCTGGAGAGGCTGTGGAATCCCCATTACTGGTGTTTGATGTTTGTCTTATCTTGTCTGAAATAAAACAAGCATTTGTAGAGAATGACAGAGACAGTGATTTTGTCCTAGGAAAATGAGTGGATGGCTTCTTGAAATCTCTTCCAGAGTCTTGCCATCCTCTCCTCTATTTTCCCTGTGATTTACATTTCCTTGGGGTTTCTGCCTGCCCTCTTCTATTTTCTTAACTGTGTATTATGGAGGCCTCAGATATAATTGTTGAATATTTGAGTGTAACAAGCTGTTTTTCATTTTCTTTGATTTTCCAACTACATTTTGGTTGTTACATATCCGAAATAGCATATGACCTTGTTAAACTGCAGTTCAGTAAACCATAGTTTGGAACAAAGAATGCAGATTTGGATTTGGAGTTCAACAGAGAACAAACCAACCTCATGCCACTGTCCTGCCAAGGAAAAATGTGGTATGTTTGAGGTGAGGGTCCTCAGAAGCTTCTCAGAGACCAGTGAACGATCTCCTCAGCCACAAAGTATATGGGTTGGATTGTAGGGAGGGTATTAACCATGGGATCATCTGGGTGGTCTTCATGCCTCAGCCTGGCTGATTCGCAGACTAGGCAAATCCTCACTTGGCAGATGAGCAAGTGAAAAAATGGAAGACTACTTCTTTTCATGGTAGGTAAACAACATATTTCACTCTGCCCTTCAAGCATGTCACTTGAAGCCAAGTGGTTGAGTCATGAAGCCAAAGGAACCACTCTGCTCCCCTGTGATGTTGAAAAGCTAAATCACATTCTCCAAAAATAGTTTTGCATGGACACATTGGATGCCCTTTCTTGAGGAATTTTACAAAATGTCCAGAGTAGAATTGGAAGGTTATTCTCTCTATAATGCACATATACATACATATATGGGAATATGTCTGTGGCTAAGTAAGCCTAGGCCAGTCCTGGGTACTGCAGCTCTCACACACATAATCCCCTGACTTCATTTTGAATATGTGCCACAGATAAAGCAAAAAGCCTCAGGAGTACTTACAAATCTTACTACCTTCTCAAAGCCTCAAACAGCATTACCTCTGAATACAAAACATCTGTGTGTTTTATCTCACTGCAAGCACAAGTAACAAGTGCCATTTCTGTAAGAAGCAGAGCAATTAGATTGTGACAAGGTTTTCCTTCTCTCATCAAAAGTATAGTGAAAAACCATCTACTGCCCAGCCTTTGTGCTTGGAGCACCCATTGATGTTGACAGATACTGGTTTAAGAGTATGGGTACCTGGATTTCAGACAGTGGCCCTAAGTATTTGATTTCACATCACAAAATTGACCTTAAGGATCAGCTATGAAAATAATGCAATGGTTAAAGTGAAGAAAAAGAAAAAAAAATACATTGAGGCTATTACTGGATGTTTCTATTGTGTTGACATGAAGGAACCAGTGCCTGAAATGGGCACTTGAATGGTTGCATTTGAGAAAGTGAGTGTGAATGTGTGTGTGTGTGTGGGCAGGGTGTTTTCTGTTAATGCAGATCAGGACTCCCCTACAGTTAGAGGCTGCAGGTCACAAGGTTCTGCCATAACCATGCTTTCACTTTGTCTCCTCACTCAAAAATAGGATTTGGGGAAGCAGAGAGATGTGGGGGATGGAAGCAGAGGACATGGGTGATGTTGCAGGTTTTTGGTTCTACTAAAAGGTGTACCTGACATAGTAACACTTAGCATGATTGATACCAGTATAAAGCAAGCCGGTTTCTTGTTTTTTTGTGCCCTTAACAAAACCTGAGAAGCAGTCCAGAGCTGTGGCTTCTGCAACCAGCAGCATGAGGCTGGCTGAGCTGTGTACAAAGGGTGTTTGGTTTCCAGCAGATGTCTCAGATACCAAGCCACTAGATCCCACCACAAAAATAGTTGTGTGAAATATTTGTGCATTGGCTGGACTGCTCCCCTTCGCTGAGTGCTTTGAAATATCCCACTTGGGCTGTGGATTCTGTCCAATAAGCCTTCTTCCTCCATGGGATGGCGAGATTCCTCTGTGTGAGCATGAGAAAGGGAAGAAATATGAGTTTTCCCTTAATTTTTACAGTTGTGCTTTTGAAAACTGACATGCATTTTCCTAGCAGGCTGCTGGCATCTATGTTTGCCACCAGGAGGGATGGGAGAAGAAAAACAAGGCCTAAGGCTTCTGGCTACTTTTAAGGGTGTTATTTGGCTTCAGGAAAGAAAGGACCTACAGCCAAACCCACAGCTGATGCCAACTGGCAGAGACCAGTGATGGCAGCACTGGGAAGCTGATTTACACTGTCTGGGCATCTGGCCCTGCAGAAGAACAGTGTTTTTCACTGCAGAATATGAGATAATTTGGAGCCTGCACATTTGAGCGTTTCTAGTGTTAAGACTGCTGTTGGTCATTCTTCTCTTTTCAGTGTCATGTGCTTCCCACCTGTGGCCTTTCCTAGCCTTGCCAGGGGCAGAGCTGTGCTTTGCAGAATTTGAAGATGGTGACCATTACTGACCACCACATACACATATTTTTCAGCTAATCTCACTATAAAAATCATGCCACAAATTCTCCCAGTTTCATTCAAATCAGTGAAATCATGTAAGACTGCTGCTTTCGAAAACAAAATGTTCTTAGGCAGAAGAGGCCGTGTTTAAAGGATTTAAGGAAACCCCTTTGTTTAAGGGGTTTCAGACCTGGCTGAAATCTGTCTCTGGTGTCTTTGTTTTTCTTGGCTTTATGGGATGTGTACTGTCAAAATGAGCTGTGAAAATGGGCCAGGCACCACACCCAGAGAAGCAATAACCCGGCACCCTCATCAGCAAAGTGATGGCATCACCTGTGGCTCTGCGTGTAACAAAACCTATGTTGCCTGATTTGCAGGCAGACTGAACTTCCCCTTGGGAAGTTCAAATGTGTTGCAGCCACATGTGCACACAGCTTTTACAACCTTCACAGCCTACAAGAGGCAGTATTTTATGGTGTGCTAGCTGTTTGTTTGTTTATTTCTTTTAGTAGAATCTTTAACCACAGCAGATTTTTATATTTTCTACAAGAAGCACTATAGGACAAGAGTGAGAGTGTGAGCAATGGGAGGAAAAAGTAATAGGTTAATAGAGTAGTAGAATCATTTAGGTCAGAAAAGACTTTTAAGATTATTGAGTAAAACAATTAACCTAAAACTCCCAAGTCCCCTACCAATCCGTGTTCCTAAGTACCATGTCTTTTAAATACCTCCAGGGAGGGTGACTCAACCACTTCCCTGGGCAGCCTGTTCCGCTTCTTGACAACCTGTCTGCTGAAGACATTTTTACTAATATAAGATTTAAACTTCCCCTGGTGCAAATAGAGGCCATTTCTTCTTGCCCTTTCTCATCACCTGGGAGAAGAGAGTGACACCCACCTCACTACACCCTCCTTTCAGTCAGTTTTAGAGAGCGATAAAGTCACCCCTGAGCCTCCTCTTCTCCAGGCTAAACAACCTCATCTCGCTCAGCTGCTCCTCACAGAACTTGTGTTCCAGACCCTTCACTGCCTCTGTTGCCCTTCTCTGCTTCAGCAACTCAATGTCTTTCTTGTTATGAGGCATCCAGAATGCAGGATTTGAGGTGCAGCCTCACCAGTGCCGAGTACAGGGGGCCATCGCTGCCCCTGGTCCTGCTGGCCACACTATTGCTGCCACAGTCCAGGATGCATTGGCCTTCTTGGCCCCCGGGAGCAGCTGGCTCATGAGCAGTTGCTGTTGACCAGTACCCCTGGGTACTTTTCCACTGGGCGGCTTTCTAGCCACTCTGCCTGAAGTCCGTGGCACTGCCTGGAGTTGCTGTGACTCAAGTGCAGGACCTGGCACTTGGCCTTGTTGGACCTCGTACCCTTGGCCTTGGCCCATTGATCCCGCCTGTCCTGATCCTTTTGCAGATGCTTGCCATCCTCCAACAGATCAACACTCCCGTCCAACTTGGTGTCATCTGAGAACTTACTGAGGGTGATCCCTTTACCCAGGTCACCCTGGTGATCCCTTCACCTTGACTCACCAAGGAGACCACCTGCCCAAGTCATGGGAAGCCAGTTCCTCCAGGATAGTATCTGGGAAATGGTGTAAAATGCTTAGCTAAGGTCGGTGTGGACAACACCCACAGCCTTTCCATCATCCACTAGATAGGTCAGCCTGTCACAGAAGGAGATCATGTTGGTCAATGAGGATTTGCCTTTCCTAAATCCATCCTGGCTGGGTCTCATCACCTGGTTGTCCTGTACTTATTGCATGATGGCACTCAAAATTATTGGTTTCATGACCTTCCCTGACACTGAGATCAGGCTGACAAGCCTATTGTTCCCTGGGTGCCCCTTCCCGCATTTCTTGTAGATGAGCATCACATTTTCTGATCTCCAGTTAACTGGGACCTCCTTGGTTAACCAGGACCAATGGTAAGTGATTGACAGTGGCCCAGCGAAAGCTTCACCAGGTTCCCCACTATCTTTTGGTGGATTTCATCTGGTCCCACAGACTTGTGTATGAAAATCATGTAGCAGGTTGCTGACCACTGGTCTTTGGATTATGGAGTATCCCTTTCTTCCAACTCAGAGGGTTGGGTACTTGGAGCACAACTGGCTTTTCTATTAAAGACTGAGGCAAAGAAGGCGTTAAGCATCTCAGTGTTTTCCACATCCTTAGTCTCTCTGTTTTTGCCCTGCATCCAATAAAGGATGGAGATTCTCCTTAGCCCTCCTTGTGTTGCTGATGTATTTATAGAAACAATTCTCATTGTCTTTTACATCTGCAGCCAGATTAAATTCTAGTTGGCTTTGGCCCTTCTAATTTTCTTCCTGCAATATCTCACTAGGTCTGCAAAGCAAGAAAACTAAACTGACAGTACAAAAGCAACCACATATGTTCAGAAGAAAAATTCATCCACTCACGTGTCCTGTCTCTGACATAGAGCTTAGACCAGAAAAAACACATGCTCCTAGAGCATTCTCCTACTAGCATTCTAGCTACCAGTCAGGCTCAGAGACTTGCCATGCTGGAGGTTGTTGCCTCTCTCTCTTCAGTAGCTCTTTTAAGGACCTTCCATCCCTGGCTTTCCTTAATGGCTTTCTGAAACTTTTTATAATTCTGTTACACAAAGCATCTTGTGGTGATGAGTTTCTCCATTTCATGAAATTAGGACAGAGTGAGTGGCTGTCATTCCTCAGCCTGCTGCAAGAGCATGGAAGCACAGAGAGCACAGGGAACCCCACTGGATGTCAGCACCAAGCACTGATGTGAAAATCAGAGTGGGATTTGTCTTGTGTCATGGAGCAGCAACACCTACTACTAAATAAATATTCTTGCTAGCTTCCTTCCAGGTTAGAATGGTACAGAGGGCTGGTGCCAGGTCCTGGTCCTAGGTGAGATCCTGACTGCTAGGATATCAGTAATATTGATCAGTTTTAGTCCAGCAGTACCTACAGGCCTTGGATCTGTTCTGCATTGTTCAAATGCAGCAAAAAGGCAGCTCAACTCACCAGAGCTGGCCATTGGAGCACTTAGTGAAAAAGAGCAGGCAGATTTCAGTGGGCGCTGTAGATAGTTCGTACCTTTCTTTAGCTGTTTCTGTATTTGCTGGATGCCTGATTTGGTGCTAGACTGTTCAGGTTTAGGGAAAACCTGTTAGACCATAACCAGAAAAATGAGGAGTACCAGTTGCTTTCTCAGCAACTTATGATGCCCTTTGAAGCACCCTCTGCCCTGGGATGAAGTATATGGATTTGTCTGATCTATCTGCCAAATTAATTTCTGCTCCTGATAAGCCCAGAATTTAGTTCAGTCAAAACTGAGACTCTTTTCTTGTCAGCACTAGACTCTCAGAAAGGCAACAGAAGTGTGTATCTCTATACTATCCAACACAGAGCTTCCCTCCGGAGGAGTTTAAAGGGGTGGGTGCCCAGATAACTGTCTTTGCTCTTTGCCTTCTCAGAGGTTTCAAGTCTGAACCATTGTTTGACAGTGAAGAAAACACAGCCTCTTCCTCTGCTAGCTGCAGGGTGTCTTGAAGCAGGTTGCCAATTTTGCTACTAATGATAAAAACATAACCTCTACTAGCATTTTTTTTTTTTTGGTCAATAGACCAGGATATGTATGAACAACCACACACAACTGATAGCTTACAAATACTTTTCTATAAGGATTGAAGCAATTTTGGAGGTAAAGCTGCAATAGATATCTAAAGGTGTGTTTCTCACAAGCACCTGAAGTGTCATTGATACCCTTGCGTTTTGTATGCAAGTGTATTAATCCTAAAAAATGTTTCTCTTAAACCACCTGCAAAAGCGGTGACATGCTGTAGAAAAGAAAAAAAGCAGCAACAACTGTGTTTGTACAGTAAGAACACACAAAGGATTTGTACTTTTTCAGGTTGACTTTTAGATCAGAGCTGAAGAACTGCCAGGAGACTTCTGCAGGCAGAAAAACCTTGTGGGAACAGGGTGGAAATGGCTCAAGCTGATGAAACAAGCCAAAACAAGATCATTTATTCCTAGATAATTGCATCAAATCAAGGTTGACGTACATGCAATTGTGCCTGTGGAGGGAGATAATGTAATGTAGCTAATATAGAATAGGAACACAGACGTCATGAGCAAAATTAATTCCTAATATAGCTTCAGTGGGATTGGTAGATATTACCCAGGCAATAAATATGACTCAACTTATCATATAGAAATGATATATGACTGCAACCTTTTCAATATATATGAAAAAGACCTTTTTAATATGTTAGTAATCACTTTCAATAATACTATTATTAAATGCCGTATTTCCTAATGAGTTAGCTAGTGTGTTGTAAAAACAGTTCCCTAAGAATTTTTTTAAAGTCTTGGGAGAGGTGCAGCAAAGTGGCACACCTGCTTACTACTACAGCATTTTGAAGTGATACCATAGACCGCAGTATGTTCTGAATTAACTTGAGAGAGGATAGTATTCTGCCAATGTCCCTATAACAAATAACAGCTTCAGTGTCCCTAAAATTAAGTGTTGTGCTCTGACCAGAATACATTGTCTAGGCTTAGCAATGATTCTTGAAATAAAGTGTAAACCAACTACTTGTATAAAACTACTCAATCTAAACAACGAACTGCTTCACAGAGGTCAAGATTATGAGATGCCTCTAGACCATCAGAAGATTTCACACTAGTATTACTGTCAGAGAAAAGTGAAGGAAGGAAACATGTTAAGATCAATAATCAAGAGAGGAGGTTGTGTCAGAGCCCTCATGTGGGAATGGTGCTTGGGGAGCAAATCTTCTTCATCTCTCCAGCTTAGATCTGTTCCAGCCAGCACATTGATCCAAGAGGTACCCAAGAAGATGAGAGACTTGTGGCTGAAACTTGCTTATCCTTCTGTTTATGATTATCCTTCTGTTAATGACTATGTTTATGTACCTTTTTTAATACACTTCCTCCTGCAGACAGCTTAAGGAGCATATTGAAGTGAAACTAGGATAAAATTTGTATACTATAAAGAACTGCCCGAAGCTCTGAAGGGTAGTGATGACACAGGTCATACTTACCATTTGTCTGTACCAAGCACTGATCATGATCTTGCTCAGTGCCTCCATGAGCTGTCAGACCTGCAGAATGACTACTAGACTAGTAGCAACACTGAGAAAATATGAAAAATGTCTCAGTACTCAGAATCTGAAGGGAGGATAGTGAAAATTGGTTATTCCACTTTTGCTTCAGCCCCCTCTAAACACATAAAGATGGTAGAGTGCACGTTTCTCTTAAGGAGATAATAACGAATGAGAAGTGTGAAAGACATGCAGTCTAATACTGCTTTGGGCAGTATTACCTTCCCTCCACACTAGGCCTTCCTCCTTTTCAGCCTTGCTATGGCCAAAGTGGCTTCAGTAGCTGCAGAGTGTCACGTGTTGGATAGCCAAGGAAGGCAAAGAGGGCAGCCAGCAACCACAGGGGCAACTTGCCCTGACACATGGCTCCTGGCACAGGTGCTGTGGGCTTTGGCGCCTGTCCTCTGCCACCCATCCTGTCACTGCTGGGGACACCTTGGCTCCTGCCCTCATCAGCACAGAGCCTTGCTGTGCCAGGACCAGGCATTTCCCACTGCAATGACCATAAAATATCACCTAGCCTACAAAGATTCCCAGGAGAAGGACATTTTCCTGTCTGCCCCCCCAGCACATATTTCCTGGACATGTCAAAGAAGACATAATCAACACTATCTGGTTTTGGCTTATGAAAAGAGAGACAGGTGATTTTCACAAATGGACAAGGAATCTGCTTTTTTGTAAATATTTATTTTCACTAGATGGATATTCTCAGTAAGATCAGTGGTTCAGCACAGGGTTAAGAGTGGATAACTTCTCCATTTTTTTCTCTGGGCTCACTGAGTGGTCTGTGGCTCACCAGAGACCCCAGGACAGTGTAGAAACACAATTTTCCATGTGTTTGTTTTCAAGTAAAGGACAAGACCCTAGAGTTTGCGTGGGATGCATTGAGGCATAAAGAGTGTCAGTTCAGTGTAGGGTTGATAAATTTGTCTTAATTTACTCCTTTGAACAACAGTTTAATCTATGTGTCCATAAAAGATTTCCTGATATGTGTGTGTGCATGCCTGACAAACATAAAAGATGCAGTAAAGAACTGAAGATATTGAAAAGAAATTCCGTAAAACATTTTTGCATGAAACAGCTGTTTGTCAGGTCTCTTTAGCTTTATGCTAATTTCTGACAAGAACCTTCAAATTTTTCAGTGCAAGAATCTTGTTCTTTCAGCTGTTATGTAAAACTTCTCTTTTAAGCCCAGGCATCAGTGTTGCTCTCTTTTCTCCTCTTTCCACATACATCTACATCAGACAGATTATGCTCGTTCAGCAAGACAGCTAGGGTCACTGCCTTTCAAACCTGTGCTATGTAACACATTCTCCTTGACTCTTATTTTGAATAAAACTTGGTTCTTTATCTACTTGTAGACCAGGAAAAGGACAATTTGGCTGCAAAATACATGCTCTGGGATCAAACAGAGTAGGGGAGAGGGGCTTGTGGAATGGGTGCAGCTCTACATCTGAGTTTCTATTCACCTTCATCTTCTATCATTCAGGGTTTTCTGGGTTTAGCAGTAATCCTAGCAGCTCATTTTGACAGATTTAGAATGTTTCATATGTTAATTGGAATCTCACTGCTTTAATGTCTTCATTCAAACAGTTTCTCTGATCATGGCACTGAAAGGGAAGTCTTATGCTATACATAGCTTCATATAAAAAAAGGAAGTTTATGTGATTATGGTAATAGTTCATAAAATCCATCAGACAAAGCATAATTTAGAATTCATTTATTCATAACAGCAGAAGTTAATACTCTTGCTTACAAAAGATTTTCAGACATTAATCTCTTCTTCTGAATTTCTGCTATTTTTGCAGAGGTAGTTTGGATTGTTTGTTCGGATTGCTTCACCATTGCCATAGCCTAAACTTCTTCATTTTTTTTTTTTTTGGTCCTTTTTAATATTTTCAAAATACTGCTTTTCCTTAAGTAAATAATACTGATTCCATTAAGATGGTATCGGAGCTGTCTTCCAACTTTACTGTGGATTTATAAAAGTATTCGAACAGAACGTTCAGTTCTGTTCTCTGTTTTGCAGCTAAACATTTTAATGATACAGAATAAATCACTTCCCTACAACTGAAGGTTTAGGATTTAAATAACTTTGCATATCCTTTCATAATTTGAGAATTTCTGTTAATGGTGCACAATTACTTTGGGAATAGGGGAATAACGTGTGCATTTCTGTTTATAGATGTAATTTCTATTATTTCAGTAGGAGAGTGATTTTCCTTTTTTTTCGTTTTTTCTGCAGATGATCCTCCTCTATTTCTTCAGCATCTTTCTTATCTAAGATGCTTCAAACCTCCCTAAATGTCATTTTGAACTGAGCTCATAAAAGTCTGGCAACAGCTTCAAATACTTTAACTAGTTACTTGAGACCAAATTGTGTACTCCCTTGGCCTGACTTTGTTGAAAGCCATGCAGTTGAAAGCAGAAAAATTTTGGCATGTAGCCCTGAGAGAATTGAAGAGTGACAACCATAGGAACAGTAATTCAGATTAGTCTTTGTATTAAATTCGCTGAAGCAATACATCTGGAATGTATTAAAAAAATTTTGTTGTGTGATCTGTCAGTTCTGTGCCATTATTCTAAGGTCTTTAAAACCCTTTCCTCTAGGTTAAATGAATTTTGTGACTGCAAAGTGACAGATGACAGGAGATGCTTTTCCTTTCCCTCTTTATGGGGGGAATCTGATGCATTTCATCAAGGCCCAAGGCCTTTTCATTATTTTACTGTAGAGTCGAAAATATAGGAAAAATTGCTTGTCATCAAATTTGCAGATGACAACAGAAACAGAGATTTGCTAGAGAAATAGGAATATAGAGAAGGCAGGAAATTTCAGAACCAGGTCTTGTTACTTGCCTTTTTCTTAATAAGGCATGTTGGCTGGTAAGTAGCCCTGACCAGAGATGACTGTGTCTGTGTGCGTGTATGTGTATGTGCACGCACACAAAGATACAAATAACACAGTTCTCTTTCTTGTTAAACTTCTGTGACTTCTGGTGAGCTGAGCTTCTTGCTCACTCACTTTACCCAAGAGTTCTTCATCTGGAAGGGGGTTTTGTCCTTTGGGTCAGGCAGAGTTTGGATGAGACCACCTGTTCAGGCCACTCAGATCTACAGGTGTGTGCCCCTGTCAACTCACCAGTTTTGGAAACTTGGCTGGTTTGAGCTGGTTTTCTTTGTGGCCTTGTTGAGTTTATGACTGGGGAGCATTTCCTGGAGAGGTTTAAGGAAAGTGACCTTTTGGTTTATTCATTGTCACATGCAGACTGTGAGGAACAGAAACAAATAAACATCATAGAACCCATTTGAAGTGGTTTTGAGCTACAGGTCAAAAAAAAAAAAAAAAAAAAAAAGACCTTGAAATTTATGGGCACTTGGCTATTCACTGTGAAAGACTTCTTTCTGTGTCCTTTATCTTCACTTGGTCATCTAAAGCTAGGTATGTGTTTTTCAATCTGAACTAAAATGGGGGTAAAGCTCGTTTCAAACCCCACACCCTGCCACAGAAAAGAGACACCTTTCCAGAATATAACAAAAAATGCCAACCATCAACACGAACACTTGTTCTGCACATCATCATTCCTGTGATGACACATAGAGCCTAATTTCTTCCCTTGCTTTCTTTACACAGACAGGTAGACTGGCATTCCTGCTGTGAGAGCCACAAAAGAGCTCGTCTGACAGCTCAGGGAAGAGGAAACAATTAGTTAGGCTGATAAGCACTTGTCTAAAAGACAGAAACTGCACTGCTACCAACCCTCCATCTGAGGTTTGCACTGGCATCCCCAGTCTCTGCCCCTGGCTCACCAGCAAGTAGTGGTACTGCAGAACAGCTGTGCTGCGTGGCTGTGCCAGGGCTGTTGCCACCTCAGTGGAACAGGATCTGGGATCCTGTTCCTCAGTAGAGGCAGAAGGTGGTACCAGGTGTTCTTTGCTGTTTCTCCATTGTCTGGACCATTTTCCCACAGAAGTCTCTTAGGGCTGGCTGCTGTCCAGTGCCCTTCACACAACTTGCCAAGGGTCAAAGGAGTTTCTCTCTGTGGCAGAGGAATTGCTGACAAGTTATGGTCAACCCAAAGGGCATGCAGAAGGCCATAGAGAGGCATAGGAGCAGTGAGCATGCAGCAGGATCGGCAAGGTTTTCTTCCTTGAAATGGGTCGATCTGGACCAAGTTTGTCCTGCTGCTGTGGGCTTGCTGCAACCAAGAGCAAGACTGGAAGGTACGTGCCTGTTAATTAGTGGTGAGAATAAAATATTTCTGAAGTAAGGTATATTTATACACTGTTGCATGTTGCTAAGCACAGCTTAAGGAAAATAAATAAATCAACCAAAGAAGGCACATTAATTTAATCTTACATGGACATTGTTTTTACAAAATGAAAGGCCTTTTAAAAATTGTGCTGTATCACATTGCCTCTACAAACATGGTACTACTTGCTAGGCTGCAAGTTGAGCCGTATAGGTGACCTGAATGTTCCAGACCCAGTTTCCAACTACTTTAAATTTCTTAGCTTATGAGTGAAAGTGTGTTTCATAGGTTTTTTTGCAAGTGATGAGTGTAGTGTCTGTCCCCTTTCCCTTCTAATCCCACCCTGCCTTTTGAAGTTAGTAATTTCCTGGTGACGTCCAAAAAGTATGCAATAACATCTCCTAGCCAGGACACAAGCATGCTGGCAGCAGGTCAGCTCCTTGGGTAAGAAGGAGCAAGGACTGGCTGCATTTACTGGTTAGAGTGATAAATGCTCCTTCCCTTTCAAGTACATGTCCCAGTTTGGATGACATTTTCAGGGTATCATGTTTATGTTAGGTGAAGAGGGTGCGGTATTTGGGGTTTTATTCCACAAATGCTTGTTAATGTGTCGTAATCAGCAGATTCCTGCTGATGCTTGGGGCCAAGCAGTGAAGCCATGCTGGCTTCATGGGCCTGGCAGCATACTACCACCAAATAAGGCAGTTTTCAAGCAAAAGATGTAGGTACCACCAGTCTCACAACTGTCTCAGACTCCAGTTTTGGTGTGGCATCTGATGTCTTCATTCTTTCTAGCTGCATTTCAAACACACTGGGACCTTTTCATTTTGGGGGAAAGAAAGACAGAGACTGTCCTCAACCCAAGCAAACATTGAGTGTATTTCTTTGTTCAGGCCTTGGCTTCCTTATAATTAAATGACTCATAAAATTGCTCACATAGAGTTCTGCAAACAAACACAAGAATGTGTCATATTATTAAATCTTGTTGGGTTTTGATGTTTGGTTAGGTTTTTTTTGTTTTGTTGTTTTGGGTTTTTTTTGTTGTTGTTTTATATAGCTGGCATGGAAAAAGCTGTGGGAGTTTTGGGAACAAACTGTGAGCTTTGTACTTGTCCTTGTATAGCAGGAGTTCTGGTTTGCATTAACTTGGGTACAATGTGACACTGGAGGGTGAATTTCTGAGACGTGATTCAGTCTGTGCTTTTTCCTGTAATCTAACTTGTGTAGTACTCCAGCACCAACAAGAACCACTACTTTTTTTGCTTATTCCTTATAAGTAGAAACCACAAGAAGATGAGGAATGCCATGCTCACTCCCTATGGCAGCTACAGAGTGGATAGACAAAAAGGAAGTCATGGCTGACTGAAGAGTTTAAAAATAGTACCTCATTGCTGCCTGCCCTTGGGGAAGCAGTAATACCAGTGAATATAAAATTTTAAAATAGCCAAAGACATGCATGTATCAGTGAGAGATTCAACAACACATTTACAAAAGAAAAAAAAGAGAAAAAAAGTATTTTTGCTCTAGTGCATTAGACATCTGCAAAAAATGAGGTGGCTCCTGAGTGCAAGGTGTGTGTGTAGGCGTCCTGTTACACCAGTGTAATCTGATAATAAATATCTGTACCATTGTATATTTGCTGTCTTAAAGAGTCTATATTGTCTAGAAAACCAGACACGCTGGGAGGAGGAGGTTGGGAACCTTCCTCATGGTGGTGGCTGAACTTTATTGTGCATTGCTTCTCTGAATTGTCCTCTGATTATCAGAGGGAGCATGAGGGCTTTGGGAGAGGGTTGTCTGCTGGTGCTCCTCTTTAAGCAAGTTTTTGCACAGTGGTCAGAATGAGGCTTGGGCAAGCTGCTAGAACAGAAATGTAGCTGTATGCACAGAAACAGCCCAGTTTGGGGGCTTTACTGGCAACAGAGGAAATCTTGCTAAAACAAAATGACATCGATAATCTAGGTTTTTATACACAACTATGGGTATAAAGGTGTGTCAATACTAGGGAAAAATAAGGAAACATTGACTCTAGATACGTATCTTTTGGGAAAAGAAACATCAAACCAAGCCAAACAGTCAATTTACAACTGCTCAAGTAGAAAAAAATGCCCCAAAGTGCTGCTCTTTGACAAGCTCAGTGAGCTTGTATCTCTCAAGCATTTCTTGATGTATCCATGCAGTTTTCTTGTTATCTTCTAGAGCTATCACTGAAAACCAACATTATTAATTCTTGCCAGCTAGTCTCAGCCTCAGATTACTGCAGGTGGAACCTGATACACCAGTCAGAGAGAAACCGTTCGGTAACACTGGTGAAATCTGCACATAAATTAGAACAAGACATGAAGATACAGCTACAATGGCTGTATGGTAAAAAGTGAGGACAAGTCATTATTGAACTCAAGTATGAAAGAATTACACAAAATACATGTGCATGTGTGCTTAAGTGTGTAATGTTTTTAAAGGAAAATCTTCAAGCTGTTCAAGAGACAGCTATTAAAGTTCTCTGCTACCTGTTTTGCTGCTTGGTCATGCAATTATAGTCTCGGCACTCTTGCTGTTGCTGAAACCGGCACAATTACTCTTTATTAAAGCAGGAAGGAGAAAGAACAGATGTTGATGTCAATGCAGCCACTGGCAGGTGGCAATGTAACAAGACAGTGTAATTGAACTGTTCTTTGCAAAATCTTTTCTATTTTTTTCTGTCGTTGCAGAAATGTGTTGCATTTCTAACATGGCAGAGGCACAGGGAGCCTGGCACTCAGCTGATCTCTGACACATGGAGCTCGCTAGGCGGGCAGTGTAGCTGCAGGGGCATGGCAGTGGCATTCCTCCACAAGTACTTTGACACAGTTAAGCAAGACATGGACCTAACACTTTCTTAACCTGACATTTTAAGGCATTTGCAATGGTCGACAGACAAGGGGAGTTAATGATCTCTGCACATTTACACTGGACTGGTCATCCAGGGGCTATTTACATTTGAAGTCATGAATTTTAATTGACAGTAGTGTAATGCTTTCCCCAGCTGCCTCTTGTTTCCTCTCTTCTCTTGTTATCAAGAAATGTGCACACCTCTACTGCTTCAGGGAAGCAGTGGTTATACTACATGCAGAGTTATGTGCCAAGGAACCCAGTGAGCCTTCGTCTCTATTATCACATATGTGACAGAAAAGAAAAAGATACCTATTTGGAGACAGATGCACATCTCTAGTCTGACTTCAGGGAACTCTGAGTGATTGGACAATTGTTGTTCTCAGGATTTATGTTACATCTCTCTGACTGTTCTTTAACAGGAATCCATTTTTTTCTTCTTCTTCTGCATGCCTTTCAGTCCTTCTGTCCTCACTAAACTCAGGACTGGTAATTAAAATAGCTTGCTTAATGTTTCCCTGTATTATTCAATCCATATGGCACCCTCACTCCCTTCTAGGCATGTGTGGGGCGTGGTCTGTATCTTTCTGTGTGCAATCTCTCACTGCTGTGGTTGCATAGACACCGAGTCTCAGAAGCCTTTGTTCATCATCCACAGCTGACCATTCACAATATAAATAAATGATGATTTGTCCTCACATGCAACACTGCTTCACAGCAAGGAGCAAAGAGACTGTGTCCTCCATAACACACAGGCACAACAACAGCCGGGGCAGAGTGGAGAGTGCCAGAAATGGCCAGACAAGTGCTTCACTCCAACCGTGTTCAGGCATTGCCACCTCCTGGCAGGGCTGGGGCGAGGACACACTGATGCCTTGGTGCACAACCCGGCCGTGCAGACCACTTGCAGATGGGTTCTTCAGCAAACTGGTAGTGCTGACTGTGACGACTTCAGGGGTGAAAATTATGGATATTTCTCACTGTCTGATTAAAGATCCCCTTTTTGCACAGAGTCAGAAGCAAGGACAGGCTGGACAGGGCTCTTAAGATGTCTGGGTGTGTCTTTATGGGAAAAGGCACATGGCTTCTCATGCTTCAAAAAACTCAGTGATCAGTAAAAAACTCAGTAAATTTGAGTCCTAACCAAAGGAGTAATCAGACTGTTTTCCTCCAGTGAAAAGCCCTCTTAGCATGTCCTTCTGCTTACCTGGTCCTTCTTCTCCACCAGCCTCCCTAACTACATGCTGCAGTTTTCTACTCCTTAACTCTGTCATGACAATTACTTGTGGGCCTACACCACCAAGTAACATTTCTGAGACAAGTCAATCTAAAAATAGACAACCAGGTCCAAACAGCCAAAAGACAAAAAGTCCCTTCATATCGGTTCGTGCAGTCCCACAAGTGGGAAGGTGCAACAATTAGGCCAGATTTGCTACGCAGGAAAACAATCACAGCAGAACAGAGTCAGTCAGTCACTGACTGATCCCCTCAAAGGCAAGCACCTGCTTGAAAGAGATGCCTATCTTTCTGCCTTTCTTGTTTATTATTCAAATTCACATTCACACTGATCTAGCCTTAGCTTTCCTGAGAACTTGAGTATGCAAAAAAAGCTAAATGAGAATAAGATACTGCTGTTTTTATTTTAGAATACCTAGAACAGCTGTCTGTATCTATGAGGGAGGCTCCATGTCATATAACGTGACTTAAATCCTGCATAGCTGACATCTGTAAGGCAGAAATTCTTAGCTAGCTGATACACTACACTGACTCCGGGCACCTCTAATCTTCCAGTATTGTTAACTAACAATAATATAATTAACCATAATTAACAACAGTATTGTTGTAAAGCACTTTGAAGACTTAGGTGCAGTAACAACACGCATATTTTGGGAACTTCCTGCTATTCCCGAATTGCTCCAAAAGCAGCTCAGGCTTCATTGGGCTTGTCTGTCCTGTTGGGTACCTTTTACTGTCAACAGGAAAGACTCAGTCTTCCAGAAAAGTCACAGTAACTCAGTACATATACACACTCTGCACAGCATCAGGATTTTTTACAAAGCATGTAATTATGAAAGGATTCTTGTTAAGACAGCATATTTTGTAAAAGTATCTTTAATTAAAATGTTAAAACCTAATCCATTTATTTCACAATACTTTATATTCTCATTGTAAACTTTTATTATGCAATAGTGAAGTTAAAAATAATCAAGTAACTCCAGAAAGTGATGTTGACATTCACTCAGAAGAGAGAAGGCGACATAATCCTCCAGGTTTGTTGTATCAGACATCACTTTTAAAAAGCATGAGAGATACAGAGTAATGTATCTCTCATTCTGGGAAATTGAGTACTGTCACTCGCTGGTTCATAGAGATTTGTGCAATTTGTTTATAACTAATATCCCCATAAATGTACTAATTGCACATGTAGAGATAACAAATTCTCTGCAACATAGCTAAAGTGACAAAACACCTACATATAACTATGGCTAACTTCTACACAAGCTGGTCTTGTAGAAAAGTGTTTCTTAAAAACAAGACAAAAAATAAATCATCTCCAAGGTAAGTCATGTTTGGTCACATTTGAAACACGGTCTATTGCACTCAATATCTTTCAGTAGCCTGTGGTGTCTTGCAGTGGATGGCCAAGACTAAACTACCGAAAGTCACCAGGTATTATTTAACAAATAGACCATAAACTTAGTAAAAAGACAAAAACCCCAGTAGCTTCTACATTTGTTTATAGTCCTGTCTTTTATGAAAATTATTTCACACTTTCTCAGTTTAATTGCTCACAGAATTTAATTGCTAGAGAAAAATATACCACTACATCTCTAAGAATACCCTGCTCACACAAAAATTAAACACGTATACTCTAACCAGCCATATGCAATAAATATATCTAACTCTAAATCTTATTCTTTATATTCTTCTAAAATCTCTATATCTAGCAGACAAAATGTATGTAGATTCCTGAGATATACGCAAATGACAATGAAGTAGCTTCTTGTGAGTAGTAGGTGATAGAAATATTGATATTGATAATATTTAAAATGACATTGAACAAGCAAAGCCTAAGGGTAAAAACAGAATCAGAAGTTGATTATATTATTTGTTATTGCTATTACTATACTTCCAATTTAATGCAGATGCACACTACATTACAGAAGAGTGATAAAGCAAATGCCTTTTCCTGAGATGCCCACAGGGATTGATAACAGGATAAATACTAAGATTTTGGAGCAGACAAAAGTAATGTTGTCATGCATATGCCCATTATAAAATATTTGAACTACAAGTGAAATTTAACTTTAGAGGTGATAAGGTGTGGTGAAACTCTCACAGATGCTTTTTAAGAAAGGTTTGAAGAAAAGATAGAAATGATTGCTGCTCAAAACACAACACAAGGAGCTATGGTATGTCCTAATAGATACATAGGAAAGGTATGTCTGGAGAAGAATGAAAAAGCACAGAGAAAGGTAAGCGGTGCTCCATCAAAGTTGTATTTTCAGGAATGCACTATTGGAGTTTATGCTAAAATACAGAATCATCTTAGGTGCTGATATGTTTTCTTCCAAGACAAGATCAAGCCTCTGAGTTCCCAGTTTTCACTGGGGGAAAAAAGTAACTCCCTGAGGAACAGCTGGGCTCCACACATGAGATGAGGAACAAAAGATGGTAATATTTAAAGGATGTGATGATGTTAGGAAGTCAAAACTCCTGATTCCCCCCTGCCTACTTTACTACTAAGAAGAATGTGATTTGGTTTAAAGGGCTTGGTGATAAAATCAAACACACCATCAGTCAAAGCAACTGACACACTTGCACAGTGAATTTGCTTCACAGTGAGAAATTTTTACACTATTCTTCCTTGAGGAAAGAGAAGGCTGGAACAACTCAATAGATTTAAAGGCTAAGAATATTAAAGAGAAGAATCTAAATTCCTATGTGCATTCCAATACAGGAGAGGAAGAGGGCTCAAAGTCATTAAGTAGGTTTTACAGGAACTGCAAAATGTAATGCTAGTAAAGCTGAAAATAAAATGAAATGGAATGTAGCGAAAGTATAAGCATCTGCTCTAGCATCCTTGCTGCTCACTTTGAGACTGTTACACTTCCAATACTCTTTTGGGGCTGGATTTTGTGCAGAAAGTGAGAAAAGGCAACCTTATAGACACAAGGCTCAGCTTTGAACTTTGCAGGTTGAAAATGGAAGTACAAAAATCAAGATTGCTTGGTTTTGGAAAATGAGCTGCTTCTCAGAGGGTGCTGGCTGGAGATGAGGAAGCTGCTGTTCTCCATGCTGTTAGTGGGAGATGTCATAATAGTAGTTACGTAACCTCATCTCGACTGCAACAAATCCTGGTCGGTCGTCAACACTGTGGAAAGATGACAAATGTCACTGCACAGGAAGGAGAGAGATGTCAAGGTGCATGGGCCTTATTGCCCTTGGGACTCTACCTCAGTGATAGCTCATTTAAAGATGCTCACAGTATTTTCAGACTACCAAAATCATGCTACAAAATTAATACCAAGTGGCAAATACTACTGCAGAGCATCCAGTCAGTGGATTTACTATCATGCCTGTTACTTTGGGATTGATAAAGGTAATAGAAGAAACACATGGTAAATCAGCTCAATTTAATTTTCTACTTCATTTACTTTATTAATAGTCTGGAGAAAAGACTATTTGCCATGCAATATTCTGCCTTATAATGGGTAGTACCATCACACAGAGTAGTTAGAACCCCTGAGAGGAGTCTACCCACACACTATATGACTGTACCATCTTTCTTGTATATCTGCAATTGTATCTTTATTTGGAGAACAGAATTAAACTGACAACAAGCCCTTACAATTTTACATATTGAGATAGTTACTCTGCCTGACCTGAACCTTCTTTTTAAAATTTATTTTCTTTCCAATAATAAAGATATTTGAGTACAAAATATAAAAATCAGCATGCTTTATGATATGTTTGTTAATAATGACCTGATCCCTTTCACTGGAGAACTGTTAGAGCATTCTTTTAGTCAACCCAAAAGGCAGGAATTACTTTTTAGTTGCACATTTGTTCTAGAGTATTAGGTTTAATAAAGCTAACAAAGAAGCAAGGTACCTAAAAATGAAGTACTACAGCTTCTTAATGTAGACCTTTGTTGGACAGGTCTATTCTCCAGATGGTGAACTGGAAGAATAAGTGACCTTACAGTCTACTTTGGGTGCTTTCTGGAGACTTCCTATAGCTAAAAGTAACTCCAGCAAAATAGTTTAAAACAGTAAATCATAAAACCATTTTAATACATTTTTGCAGTATACTAATTAAAAAAATCAGGTAGGCTTTATTTTTTTCTATAGTTCATAATTCTAATTTCTAAATGGTTATGAAACAGAAAAAAAATGTTTCTGACATATCGGGTATGACCTGAAAAGACGGTTTACCTCTTGCTGATAAGAAGTCAGTGTGGGATACAATTTCAACATATTCAGTTATGAGAGAAGAGAAAAATAGCTCAAAACAATTAAATATTGAGGAATGGAATAAACATTTTGGCAATATGACTTTGAAATTTCAGTAAAGCTAAAGCCTTGGAAATGAAAATTAAACAAAACACAATCCCAAATGAAACAAAAATATTTGCTTAATTTCAAACTTTCTTTTCAAAATGCATTAGACTGACCTTTTTGTGGACGTTCTTTTTTTGATACCCTGTATTCTGTATATAACAAGCAAACTCTGTTCTACAAAATTGGCTTTTTGTAGTACACGCTGTAACTCAGATAATTTTCACCTGAAAGTCCAATTGACTCTTTAGCTTGAGTATGGTTGTAAGCTGAACTCCAGCTGAAAAGATGTATTTTGAAATAAACCTCACCCACCCCCCTTCTGGCTATTAACCATATAGATTAAAACGTTCTATCAAAAGAGCAACCCCTCACACTCACTTGTATGTCCAGCACAACTTCATTAGACTATAGACTTCTGTTGGACAGACTTCAGGACGTTCCATTCGTTCTCCTCTTTCAATCATCTGTGCAACTTCACCACCTTTCATTCCCTGGAACAGGGTGACCAGAACAGTCAGTCATCCAAGCTGCAAATGATTACAGCACACATGACAGCATAAATCAAACAAAGGCCTGGAACTGATTTTTGGGCTATGCTTTGACTCATTTGTTGCAACAACTCCTTTTAGTTAGGTAAAGATATTGGTTCAAATTTGCTCCGAATTTTTACAGATAAAACAAGGCCAAATACAACCACTCACCTTATATGGCTTTTGTCCATAAGAGAAAGCTTCCCACATTAAAACCCCAAAGCTCCAGACATCACTTTTGCTAGAAAATTTGTAGAAATTCATGCATTCTGGAGCATACCATTTGACTGGCCATTTTCCATGACTTTGTGCCTAAAATATGTCATAACCGAAAGGAAAAATCAGGCTAGATACAACAATAAGTAGTAAACACAACCTGAATGCACATAATTCATGTTAACTTAGCTCTGCACAAATTTGTACTAAATACCATAACATTTCTTATGCAGTTAGCATTAGAGAGAATGGGTAACAACTTCTTCAAAAGTGTTACCAAATTGTTACTAATCTTCAACTTTCAAAATAATGCATTGAAATGAAAACTGTGGTAAAAAAAAAGGCTTAGCTAGATGACTTGGAGTCATGTTCTTAGTGACATTTAATTTAAAGTTGCTCTTTAAAAATAGTTTTTTCCATTTGGCTCTCCACAGAGGGTAAGAGAGACATGTCCAGGTGGTTGAAGTGGGTGCTCTATTTCAAAGCACAGTGACTGCCTTGTGGCAAACTGCAGTTTACCTGAATTATGCTGTAACGCTGCATTATGCCCACTGAAGTGTCAAGCTATATGAGCACAGTGCTAGATCTAGTGACAGGACCCAACTGCATCCCGTGGAGTTGTAAAGAAAATGGACTTTTGATACTAATTCTCAAGGCTCTGAGGCTGGGATTGACAAGCTTCTCTGGCTAGGCTGGTGGCAGTGATTTAAGATGCCTTTTCTGGCAGCAGTTACTACTATTCCTATACAGGAAGGTCATCAGAAGGGAGCATGTGCTTGCTCCTCCTCTGCAGTGTTTCATGGGCTGGATTATTAGTTTCAAAGAGCCGATAAAAGGGCATAGGCAGAAGGAAGAAGTAATTTTAATTGCAAGAGGAATATACCAGGAAAACAAATATAGACATGTAACTTTATCTCCCACCTTTTACCTTATTAAATGATGCAATTATTCTAATCATTTTGGCTGTACAGAGGTCCAGTGAATTTAAAACCAAGATAAACAAATTTTGCTTAGGTTACTTTATTATTTAACAATGCTATTCTCTCAAAAACCTTCCCTAATTCTGTTCTGTAAGACAATGTATTAGTGCTAGCCTACATTTTCCTTGGACATGACAAGAACTGTTTTGCAACAAATACATTTTCCCCCTTTTATGTAAGGTAGTATCTCATTTCCACAATAACTTTCAATTTTCTAATGACAAGCGTACCAAAAGTAAATGAAAATAGACAAGTAAAAAGAGGAATGAGCTTTTCCCTCCCTACATGTCTCTAAATGTTGATCACATATTTTGAATTTGACAATCTAGTATCAGGCTATAAAACAATGAATGACACATAATATTTCAGATTTTCAACTTGCAAAACCAATTGCATTTCAACTGAAAATATCTTTATTAAGCTATGTTACTACACAGCTTCCATGTTGGGTTAAAACCTTACCTTGTAATAATTTTCATCAGCACTAAGAGCTTTAGAAAGTCCAAAGTCACTAATTTTGGCATAATGTTGGGTGACTAATAGCACATTTCTTGCAGCCAGATCCCTATGAACAAAATTATTCTCCTCCAGGTATTTCATCCCCATGGAAACCTGATGTACCAGCTCTGTTATATTCTTCTCTGTGACATGTCTGAAAATCACAATTGAATTTTAAAGAGGTCAGTAGCTCATTTTCCTGACTTTTCATGGAGTTCAAATACAAATCTCTACTTTGAACTTGTCCACATTACACTGGGAACCTGATCCACTTACATTTAGCTAAGCTTCAATTAGAAAAGGCAATCTAGGCTCCTGTCCTGGGCAAGATGCTGTGTTATCACATCAATAGAGGAGAAATTGAAGGATATGTGAAAATTCTCTCATTTATTGAAAATACACTATTTTGGCAGAAATATTTGACAGTTCAGAAACATGTTTCAGTGAAGAATAACTACAATCATTAATATTACAGTGACAACATATCAATTTTAATTGTCCAAAAAGAAAAATAAAAAATAAAAGAAAGGACCTGTATCGTATGGAATGGAATCAAAGTTCACATACCTATTTTTTTGCAAAAATTTGTTCAATGGCCCAAGTTCAGCCATCTCCATTACCAACATCCAGGCCTCAGCTTCACATATCCCTATCATTCGGACAATATATGGGTTATCCAGTTGCTGCATTACATTTGCTTCTCTCAGTAATTCATCTTTTATGGCTGGATCATTACTCTCGTTCTTCAGAATTTTTACAGCCACGGGCTTGGCACCCCTGCAAAAAAGAATCAAATTCTGGGACTAGTTGCTAAAAAATCTGTGCACTAATGCACACAATCTTCATCAGATGTTTCCATTCACATAGTACAAATTGGGACAAAAGACACAATTGACACTCAGAGGAGAAAAAAACCAGCCATAACAGGAACATCTCTCCATCAAATGCTCAGAAGACAGCTAAGCAAAAGAGCAAGAATGAAAAGAACCTGAGACAATTACAGATTGTCATAAAAATGCCTTAAGAAGCCTGAAAAAAAGTATACCGGACAAAATTTTCTTGTCCACTCTGGCAAGAATAGCATAAAGCTCTTCTGGCAAGAAAAACTATAAAGACCTTTCTAAGCACTGGAGTGTTTTGGGGGTGAGACCGGAACACACAGCGTTGCCAGGCCCCAAGGCAGTGCTCTGAAATCCTGAGAATCTAAGCCTACTTCTGCAACCTCCCATTCATATAGCAAACTGAAGGAGTGACTGATGAGATCAACAGAGCTCAAGTGTGAAACAAGATTAAAAAATACACAAGCCAAGATCAGAGCCCTTCAAATCCCTACAGCCTATATTGGAAAAATAAAAATCCTTCCTGCTTCTGAAAACCCTTGTTAAAGAAATCCCTCCAACTTCAAGAGATGGGAGTATGTACATAATCAGTCCATGCACATAAACAGCATACTGATAACATTTTACTATGAAAATGCATGAAATCAAGTACAAACAGGGTCTGTTCCTACAGACATGACATGGTAAAAAATGATAAAACATGTTCTGTCTCCTTGAAAATCAACATTTCAGCTTCAGGAAAACTGGTATTTATCACACTTACTTTAGGCAAAGCTCTCTTTGCTATAGGTGAACTGTCCATGGCACTCTACACATTTTCTGACAGAGATGTTGTGCAGATGGGAAATACTGTGTAGCATTTGTACTTTTGCAAACTATTGAGGAACACAGTGGAATTCCCACTCTACTATCCCCGTCAGGAGAGAATATAGTCATAAGCAGCATTTCGCACTTTACAGACTAAAATGAGTGCATACATGTACGTACAAAGAGAGAAACTGGTGAATATTAGCCCAAATTAGTTACGGTCTGTCACCCCAAATGACATGCAAAGATTACTGCTGCTCCAAAAAGTAAAGGCTAGAATTTTTACATATTAGATTCCATGAAAATAGAAGGCAACACTCACTTTTTCATCCTATAGAACCCTTTCTTTACAGTACCAAAGTTGCCAGAGCCAAGTTCACCCTCCTCCAAAGTTAACAATTTCCTGTCAAGAGTGACATTTTTTGGTTTAATTTCATCTGGATCAGCATATGGACTTTCATAGACCTCAGTATCCATGGGTAAGGCTTCCCTCTGATCACCTGCAGTTCAAACAATGAAAAAATAAGACATGATTTTAGACATTTTTGCCGCCACAGCTAATATATTCACCTTTTCTATGTTCAAGATCATCAGTGTGTTTGACTTGTAAGGGCATTATAAAGAAACCACATATATATAGTCCATATAGCCCATTATAAGCATTTTAGAACACACCAAAAGACAGTGGCCTCCCCCTGGTGACATGCTGTAACTACTGAATATCTGTGCAGGGTGAAACCAGGATATTCCTTGACAAGAGGGTTAGAAGTTGGCCCTTCTCCTTAGTACTTCCCATTAGTTACCTCACATAATTCTTCACTCAGAATGCTGCCTTACATGTACTTCATTCTTAGGCACCTTGCTTTAATTGCATTATGCTTGGCACTGTGGATGCAACAATTCTTTTTATGATGTGCAAGGATATAGTTTTTAGAGTCAAGGAAATAATAATATTCCACTTCAAAATGGAAAAAGGGTTTCTGCTAAAAGATTTTTGTTATAGATGGTGAAATCTGACATTTTCAGCTACCAGGACGGAGTTATGATAGCGGCTACACCAATATGTAACAGAATGTGAAATATATGCAAGAAAAAAGAAACATGGATTGAGAGAGATCTCTCCCATAAAGAAGAAAATTGCATTAATGCTATATATTACTCTGCCTACCTCTTTCTGCTCCTGTAATACCTCTGTTCCTTTGCAGCACATAAGGATTAAAAGGTGCTTCTTCTTGTGGGTGGCTAATAGTTGACTGAAGCTGTAGCACACAAATAAAGTTTTTCTGTTTAACAATGAATAGGTAAGTCAAAAGCACTTTTTTTCCCCAAGGATTTTGGCATAATGATTGCAAGACACCCATACGTAAGAATCAGAAGGAAAGGGAACCAGAAGAGGTTATTTCATTCTGGAGGCTATTGTTAGAGCAGGCTAAAAGCGTAGAAAGATATGACAAATATTTCAGACCATTAGATAAGAGAGAATTAACTGTAGTGGGTCATGCACAAATCTTATTCTGCAGATATTAAATTTACATCCTCTTTTCAAATTTGCCATGTAACACAAATAGTCAGAAGGATTTCTCTTTAATTTATCCTTCCTCCTTCTTCAAGTTATCTCTCCCCCTACCTAGGCAACAGAGAAATTGCTAGCAAAAATGAAAACAAAAAACAATTTCCTGTTTCTCTTGTGGATATTACAGAGGGACTCTATTTTAAAGAAGTGGAAGAAACTGGAGTAAAAAGTTACTACTTTAATAGGCTTGTGTAACCATCAGGGACAAACATAATGGACCAGATATTAGGACATCTGCTCTAAGGAGGGAGAAGATTACCCAATTAATTAAGCATCTGGTTCAAATACAATTCTTCTGCCTTTACTCTTGTCAGAGAAATAATATGGAGTACACAAACCATCTCATCCATTGTTTGTTCTGGAACTCTTCACCTGGGTACGGCACAATGAAGTACATAGATGAGGGAAACTACTAATCTGGTCGCTTCTGTTTGTGAGCTGTTGGGAACACGGGAATTACAGAACCTATTTCTGCACATTAGCTTCTTTTCAAGTAAAGAGAAACAAAGCTCTGGTGGAAGGTGTCCTTGCCCATAGCAAAAGGAATGTAACAAAATGATCTTTAAGGTCCTTTCCAACATAAACCACTCTGTGAAGTTTCCTGTAGTGAACTATTGGATGCAATAGAAGTTTTATCATTTGGAAACTGCATTTAGTAGGGGAAACACCTGACCTGGGAACTACAGACCTTGAAATCATGATGGTATATGCCCAGCTGGCTGAAATAGAAAAGGTTTCACTACACAGATTTTACTGCAAACCATGTGTAGGAAGCCAGTTTTCAGCAATATTCTGGCCTAGTGGGATGAGCACAGTGAAATCAGGCACAGTAAGGGTAATGTTTCTGACTTGAATTGCTTAGTATTTGGAACAGTGTTAAAGGGCCATTTGCTGTCAAAGCAAATCACAAAACTCTGGAGAGTTCTGGGATACATCAAGGAACAAACTGTCTGATCTATCATTCTTGAGAACAAGGGAGGCAAATGAAGGTATAAACCAAGATCCTCAGCTCTAGTTTTGTTTTTCTAGACTGATTCACCCTGGCAGCTTTCCAAGACCTGTGTCACTATTTTACACAGGTAATTCACTAACCCCAAACCCCCATTAAGACTGGAAGTCAACTTTTAACTGGCCAAATGTAATTAACATACACCAAATTTGAACACCTCAGGAATCCATTCACTAGTGAAGAACGTCTGGTAAAAACATAGCTCTGGCGAAGACCTAGATGAGTCCTTAAATTTGACACCAGACATTTCTGCTCGTTGCAATTCAAGAACAACAACAACCAAAAAATCAGAAAGGATTGGATGCTCTTGCTCAGCAACTGCATTAAAAAAATAAGTACATCAATTCCATGCTTGTAAATAAAGCTCTGCAGCTGTGAATTGGAAATCACACAGTGACACCAAATACAACAAAGTGGGTTCTCTTTCTCAGGGAGCTGCTCATGTTTAAGAAGAATCACAGTGTCTTGTTTATCATTACTTAACTTGGTTAATATATGTGGAGTGTTATTTCTAATTGTTGCAGATGGATTCAATAGCTTAGTAATGTCTTTTTCATTAATACTCTTTTTTTCCTATCTGGAAGGAAATGGGAGACCTGGCTACCCTGGACAAAGAGAAGCCTGAGGTTCTCCAGTCTTCCATGCCTCAGTATTCAATGGCAAGTTCTGTAGTCACATTGCCCAAGCTGAGAAAGGAAAATGCAGGGACAGGGAGAATGAACACCCTAAGTCCACTGAATGGACTTAAGTTAACAATGAACACTTAAGTCCTAAGGAGAGGATCAGGTCTGTGGTCATCTAAGGAAACTGAATG